>NC_140997.1:83090509-84290509 GCF_052327205.1 Somniosus microcephalus | reverse complement strand
TGATTCACTGTACACGCATGGGTGGAGTTGATTCACTGTACACGCATGGGTGGAGTTGATTCAGTGTACACGTATGTGCGGAGTTGATTCAAGTTACAGGTAAGGTGGAGTCGATTCAACGTACATGCATGGGCACAGTCGATTCAATGTACATGCATGGGCGGAGTTGATTCAATATACACGCATGGGCGGAGTCGATTCATCATACACGCATGGGCGGAGTTGATTCAATATACACGCATGTGCCGAATCGATTCAACGCACATGCATGGGCAGAGTCGATGCAATGTACACGCATGTGCAGAATCGAATCAACGTACACGCATGGGCGGAGTTGATTTATCATACACGCATGAGCAGAGTTGATTGAATATACACGCATGGGCGGAGTCGATTCATCGTACATGCATGGGCGGAGTTGATTCAATATACACACATGTGCCAAATCAATTCAACGCACATGCATGGGCAGCGTTGATTCAATGTGCACGAATGGGCGGAGTCATTTCAATCGTAAACGCATGGGCGGAGTTGATTCAATGTAAACGCATGGGCGTGGTCAATTCAATGCACACGCATGGGTGGAATCGATTCAAGGTACACGCATGGGCGGAGGCGATTTAAGGTACATGCATGGGCAGAGTCGATTCAACGTACATGCATGGTCTGAGTCGATTCAAGGTACACGCATGGGCGGAGTCAATACAAGGTACACGCAAGGGCGAAGTCGAATCAATGTACACGCATGGGCAGAGTCGATTCAATATACAAGTGTGGGTGGAGTCCATTCAATGGGCATGCATGGGTGGAGTCGATTTAAGGTACACGCATGGGCAGAGTCGATTCATCGTAAACACATGGGCGGAGTCGATTCAATGTACAGGCATGGGCAGAATTGAATCAACGTACACTCATGGGCGGATTCGAATCAACGTACACACATGTGCGGCGTTGATTTATCATAAAGGCATGAGAGGATTTGATTGAATATACACGCATGGGCGGAGTCGATTCATCGTACAAGCAGTGGCGGAGTTGATTCAATGTACACGCATGGGCGGAGTTGATTCAAAATACACGCGTGGGTGCAGTCAATTCAATGTACACACATGGGCGGAGTCGATTCATCGTACATGCATGGGCGGAGTCGATTCATCGTACGCGCATGGGCGGTGTCGATTCAATGTGCACGCATCGGTGGAGTTGATTCACTGTACACGCATGGGTGGAGTCGATTCAATGTACATGCGTGGGCTGAGTCAATTCAACGTACACACATGTGCGGAGTTGATTCAATGTACACACATTGGCAGAGTCGATTCATCGTACACGCATGGGCGGTGTCGGTTCATCGTACACGCATGGGCGGAGTCGATTCAATGTACACGCATGGGCGGAGACGATTCAACGTGCATGAATGGGCCAAATTGATTCAATGTGCATGCATGAGCGATGTGGATTTAACGTGCACGCATGGGTGGAGTTGATTCATTGTACACGCATTGGCGGGATCGTTTCAATGTACACGCATGGGCGGAGTCGATTCATTGTGCACGCATGGGTGGAGTAGATTCACTGTACACGCATGGGCGGCATCGAATAAATGTACACGCATGGGCGGAGTCAATTCAATGTACAGGCATGGGCGGTGTCGATTCTGTAGTGTATGTACATTTAAGAGCCCCTGTGTACTGTAATACCGGTAGTGACCACTCGGGTATATAAGCCTGTATAGCGCCTTGTATCTTTTAGTTCACCTCCAGACTTTCTTCAGTAAACACCTGTTAAACCAACTCCTGCATTCCGTGTCTCCATTAACACATGGATACAACAGTGGCGACGAATTGGAAACGGACTTACCTGCAATTCGGCAGCACCTCAAGGAGATCGATTCCTCAGACGAAGGTCGAAGGAAAAAAAAACCCCAAAAAAAAAACTGTGAGTTCACCAGCTAGCCGGGCTGGTGGCAGGCACTGCACTAATCCTTCCTGGGCGGCGGGATGGGGCTCGATCGGGTGGCTCTGCAGCGGGGCCGAGCAGTGAGTTGGAAGGCGGAGGCAAACAGAGACGGAGGGTGGAGCACTCGGGAGATGGCCGGTGCTGCAAAGCAGGTCGGCGTTCGGACCAAGCAGAGGGAGGGAAAAGTCCCAGAGAGTCCGGCGGGAACGAGTCTCCAACTATTAAAAATATCTGTGTAAATAAAAACCGCGGAGAACAGCGTTGTCAGCAGCGGCAGTGGTGGGAAAGCGCGGGAGGCACCATTTTTTCTCGGCAGGGAAGAAAGGAAAGCACGGGAGGCGCCATTTTTGATTTTCAGGATGCCTAAGACTGGCAATATTACTGCTTTCGATAGTGATATAGAAGATTGGACCACATATGTGGAAAGAGTGGAGGTATATTGCACAGCGAATGAAGTAGAGGATGATAAAAAGGCATCGGTACTTCTAAATCTGATGGGCGCAAGGACATACGGGCTGTTACAAAACTTAATCACTCCAGCCAAACCGATGGACAAGAATTTTAAGGAGATTGTTGATACCCTACAGGAGCACTTAAACCCAACACCGCTGCTGATAGCGGAACGATTCAAATTCTTCAGGAGGAATCAGCACAAGAATGAAAGTAACGCTGATTACCTCACCGAATTAAGAAAGCTGTCAAAGCACTGCCAATTCGGGGCAGGACTGACAGATTCTCTACGAGACAAATTCGTCTGTGGTCTCCTAAGTGAAGGAACACAGAAAAGGCGACTTTCTGAGAAAGATTTGACACTGGACAAGGCTTTAAGTGTGGCTGTATCATACAAAGCAGCAGCAAGAGGAGCTGCAGAGATACAGCAAAAGCCACAGGACTTCGGCACCCATGAAATGACACGGGGTTTTGAGAGATGTTATCGCTGCGGCAGATCCACCCATGACCAGAGGGACTGCTGGTTCAAGGACAAAGCATGCAGGCAATGCGGAAAGATGGGACACACTGCACGTGAATGCCGATCTGGAAACAAAAAATCCACTGACAGAAAAAAAATCAATAAGGAAAAGTACAGAAAGGTACAAATGATGACGGACAGTAGCTCCGAAGACCAGAAGAGTGATAGCGACTCTGGAAACAAGAGACTAAGCTGTCTCAAATTACATAATGTAATTGCCAAAGAAGATTACCAGACCATTTGGGTTACCCTCACGATAGCGGGGTCCCCAGTTAAAATGGAGCTAGATACAGGATCAGCTCTGACCGTCATAAGTCAATGGGATTACGAGCGGCTATTTCCGCATATACCTTTGAAAGACACATCCATTATCTTGAAGACATATACGGGGCAGAAAGTATACCCCAGAGGGAAAATAAGGGTGCCTGTTGTATACAACGGCAAGGAAATACAGAAGTTGTATTTATACGTTCTGCGAGATGGTGGTCCACCGCTGTTGGGACGTGAATGGATCAGGAAGATACGTATAGACTGGCACTCCATTCAGGCACTGACGGTGACCAGTAAGAAAAAAATGATGATGACGTCATACCTGAACGATTAAAAGACATCTTGGCCAACGCCAAAGAAGTGTTTCAACAGGAACTAGGAACCTTGAAAGGCGTCACCGCCTCAATAAAAGTGGAAGATGCGGCAATTCCCAAGTTTTTTAAGGCAAGGCCGGTGCCATACGCAATTCGTCCAGCAGTCGAGGCAGAGCTGGAGAATTTGGAAAAGGCAGGCATGTTATCCAAGGTAGATTGGAGCGAGTGGGCAACACCCATCGTCCCGGTCATGAAGATAACGTTGAATAATGATAAATCTGAAGAACAGAGAAAAATTCGCATCTGTGGGGACTTCAAGGTGACTGTAAACCCGGTCCTTCACACAGTACAGTATCCTCTTCCGAGGATAGAAGATATTTTCGCCTCACTATCCGGAGGGAAACGTTTCACCAAAATTGACTTGGCACAGGCAGATGGAGGTTGAGGAGGCCTCTAAAAAGTATCTCACGATAAACACACACAAAGGCCTGTACCAGTACAATCGACTGGTTTTCGGAGTAGCATCAGCTCCAGCTATCTGGCAAAGAGCTGTGGAGCAAGTCCTGCAAGGGATTCCGGGGACTCAATGCTACCGAGACGACATCCTTGTAACAGGAGAAAACAACAACGAGCACCTTGCCAATTTGGAGCAGGTGCTCACTAGGCTGAGAGAACGGGGCCTACGAGCAAATCGCCCCAAGTGCGAATTTTTCGAGAAACAAATATCACATTGTGGCCATATAATTAACGAAGAAGGGTTGCATAAGTCACCTGAAAAAATTGAAGCGGTCATAAAAGCCCCAGCACCTGAAAATGTCTCACAATTAAAATCATTCCTGGGATTGATAAATTACTATCATAAATTTTTACCGAACTTGTCAACTGTTCTGCACTCTCTTAATGCACTGCTGCAAACGGGAGTAATTTGGAAATGGAGCGAAGACTGTAAACGTGCCTTCCATAAATGCAAAGGCTTAATCATGTCCAAGGAAGTGTTGGCTCATTACAACCCATCACTGCCAATCAGACTGGCGTGCGATGCATCCCCTTACGGCGTGGGAGCGGTATTATCGCATAGATTCCCTGATGGCTCGGAGCGGCCGATAGCTTTTGCGTCACGCTCATTGAACTCAGCTGAGCGTAACTATGCCCAGATCGACAGGGAAGCACTCAGCCTGGTGTGGGGAGTGAAGAAATTCAACCATTACCTACACGGACAAAAATTTACCTTGTTGACTGACCATCAACCCCTCGTCTCCATATTCAACCCTAAAAAGGGCGTTCCCATTATGACAGCGCAAAGGCTACAGAGGTGGTCCCTTTTCCTAGGGGCACACCAATATGACATAGAATACAAAGGATCAAAACAGCATGGGAATGCTGACAGTTTATCGCGCCTACTGTTGCCAATGGTAGAAGAGGCACCTACAGTGGACCCAGTGGAGATGTTCCACTCAACCATAGTGGAATGTCTACCAGTAACAAATTCTACCATTGAAAAGGAAACGAGAAATGACCCGACTCTCTCACGAGTCTACGATTTAACGGTGAAGGGATGGCCAGCACATGGCGAACCACTGTTGCCAGCATTCTCGCAAAGAAGAGAACAGCTGTCAGTGTGCCGAGGAACCTTGATGTGTGGATCCAGAGTGGTGATTCCACCCAAACTCCAGGATAAAGTGCTAAAGGAGCTTCACGAGGGGCATCTGGGTGGAGTGAAAATGAAGAACCTAGCCAGAGCGTTTGTGTGGTGGCCAGGTATCGATGGAGACATCGAAGAAATGATCAAGAGCTGTCTAGGATGCCAGAAGGTCCAAAACGCCCCACCACAAGCCCCTCTACATCCATGGGAGTGGCCCTCATCTCCATGGCAAAGGGTAAATATCGACTTTGCTGGTCCATTTATGGACTCAATGTTCTTAATCGCGGTTGATGCACACTCCAAGTGGCCGGAGGTAATAAAGATGTCCTCCGCCACCACGGAAAAAATCATCACAGTATTAAGGACCATATTTGCCAGGAATGGGCTGCCTGAACAGATCTGCTCTGATAATGGACCGCAATTTGTGTCCGAAGAATTCAGGAAGTTCTTAAAAAACAATGGGGTTAAGCACTACACGTCCGCCCCATACCATCCCACCACCAATGGATTAGCTGAAAGGTTTGTCCACAGCGCCAGAGACCCGGGTTCGAATCTGGCCTCGGGTGACTGTCTGTGTGGAGTTTGCACATTCTCCCCGTGTTTGCGTGGGTTTTCTCCGGGTGCTCCGGTTTCCTCCCACAGTCCAAAGATGTGCGGGTTAGGTTGATTGGCTATGATAAATTGACCCTTAGTGTTAGGGGGATTAAATAGGTGGGGTTACAGTGATAGGGTGGGATATGTGTTGGGGTTACGGGGATCGGGTGGGATATGTGTCGGTGCAGGCTCGATGGGCCGAAATGGCCTCTATCTGCACTGTGGGGTTTCTGTGATTCTGTGATTCTGTGAAGGCCATAAAGGCCATGGGTAATGAAGACATAAATCTACAACATAAGGTAGATAACTTCTTGTTTGCGTACAGGAATGCAACACATGTGGTTACAAACCAAACTCCCGCCATGATGTTTTTCAATAGAAGCCTAAGATGCCGGCTGGATTTGATCAAGCCAAACATCAGAAGGGACGTAGAGAACCGGCAATTTCAAGGCATGAATGAAAGGCCAACTAGAACCTTCCAGATAGGTCAACAAGTTTTGGCCCGGGACTACCGTACCGAGAAATGGCAGCCTGGAACTATTTGCACACGACTAGGACCTCTGATGTATACCGTGGACATTGGAGAAAGCATAATAAGGCGCCATGCTGACCAGGTCATAGAGTCATCCAAAAAGGGACAACCTACACCACAACTCTATGGCCTAGAAATTCAGTGGCCGGCACCACCAGTTTGCGCCCAAAGAGGGCTTTTGCGCCACTGTGCAAACCTACTGTGATATTTAGTGGGGCGCTAATGGCGGCGTTAGCCATTAGCGCTGCGCCACCACTGATGATGTCATCGGTGTGCGCAGCGCCCCGCTGATATGCCTATCAATTAGTCCAATAAAAGGCGATGAGTTAAGAACGTAACTGAAGGTTTTTATTGGCTAAATAACAGAGCCCACCCTCGTGGGTGATCCGATCCAACAGGGAGGAATACTAGCCAGTCAGCTACCTTTATACCTGGGCAGGTAATGGGCGGAGTCGGAGGTGGTCAGCCCAGGTATAACAGTGCGACAAGAGGCGACCTCGTGTAGTGATGTGACAGTGAGAACAGTGAGAACAATATACAGTGATAACTATAACAGTGGTTTACCACATTCACCCCTTGTTTAGATTAGAGTCCGGCGGGGTGAAGTGTATTACCAGCTCTGGTATGTCAGTCTGTCCGGAGGCTTCGTTAGCCTCTCCGATCGTCGCAGCGGCGGTGTTACATTATCCGGTGTTAAAGCTGGTGTCTGCGTAGTCGGCAAAGGCTCATGGGGTTCCGGCATGCCGTCTACCTCGGCTGGACTCGGGGGGTTGGGAGGGGGGGATTTGCAGTCGGGGGGTGAGGGTGCGAGGTCTCGTAAGGAGACAGTGTCCTCCCGTCCGTCTGGGTAAGCCACATAGGCGTACTGGGGGTTGGCGTGCAGGAGGTTCACCTTCTCGACCAGGGGGTCCGTTTTATGGGCCCTCACGTGCTCTCGCAGCAAGACGGGTCCCGGAGAGGTCAGCCAGGTTGGTAGGGTGGTTCCCGTAGTCGACTTCCTGGGGAAGACAAACATTCGAGCATGGGGGGTGGTGTTAATGGCAATGCAAAGTAGTGACCGGATGGAGTGCAGCGCAATCGGGAGGACCTCTTGCCAGCGGGAGGTTGGGAGGCCCTTAGACTTTAAGGCTAAGAGGGTGGCCTTCCATACCGTCGTGTTCTCTCTTTCCACCTGGCCGTTCCCTCGGGGGTTGTAGCTGGTGGTCCTGCTTGCTGCAATACCCCTCTCCAATAGGAACTGACGGAGTTCCTCGCTCATGAAGGAGGCGCCCCGGTCACTATGTATATAGTTCGGGAAACCGAACAAGGCGAAGAGTTTGTTCAGGCATTTAATGACCGTGTTACTGGTCATGTCTGGGCAGGGGAAGGCAAAGGGGAAACGGGAGTACTCATCAACGATGTTGAGGAAGTACACATTACGGTCGGATGACGGTAGGGGCCCCTTGAAGTCGATGCTCAGACGCTCGAAGGGGCGGGTGGCCTTGATCAGGCTTGCTCTGTCCGGCTTATAGAAGTGCGGTTTGCACTCAGCACAGATCTGGCAGTTCCTGGTCATGGTCCTGACCTCCTCGGTGGAGTATGGCAGGTTGCGGGCCTTAATGAAATGGTAGAGTCTGGTGACTCCAGGGTGGCAGAGGTCATTGTGGAGGGTCTGAAGTCTATCACTTTGCGCGCTGGCGCATGTAATGCGTGAAAGAGCATCAGGGGGGTCGTTCAGTTTACCGGGCCGGTACAAGATCTCATAATCATAGGTGGAAAGCTCGATTCTCCACCTCAAGATTTTGTCGTTCTTGATCTTGCCCCTCAGCTTGTTATTAAACATGAAGGCAACCGAGCGTTGGTCGGTGAGGAGGGTAAATCGTTTGCCTGCCAAGTAGTGCCTCCAGCACCGTACTGCCTCCACAATTGCCTGGGCTTCCTTCTCGACCGACGAGTGTCGGGTCTCGGGGCCCTGTAGGGTCCTTGAGAAGAAGGCTACCGGCCTACCCTCCTGGTTAAGGGTAGCGGCTAGGGCGAAGTCGGATGCATCGCTCTCCACTTGGAAGGGGATTGACTCATCCACTGCGTGCATTGTGGCCTTGGCTATGTCTCCCTTAATGAGGGAGAAGGCCGCGCACGCCTCTTCCGTGAGGGGGAAGGATGTGGTTTTCAGGAGGGGTCTGGCTTTGTCCGCATAATTGGGTACCCATTGGGCATAGTAGGCGAAAAGCCCCAGGGTTCTCCTAAGTGCTTTTGGACAGTGGGGGAGGGGTAGCTCCATGAGGGGGCGCATTCTTTCGGGGTCGGGGCCGATGACTCCGTTCTCTACTACACAGCCAAGGATGGCAAGGCGCGCTGTGTTAAACACGCATTTCTCCTTATTGTAGGTGAGGTTCAGCCGTTGGGCCGTACGGAGGAATTTCTCCAGATTCACGTCATGGTCCTGCCGGTTGCGGCCGCAGATGGTGACGTTATCGAGATAGGGGAAAGTGGCCTGTAGTCCGTTCTGGTCAACCATCCGGTCCATCTCCCGTTGGAAAACCGAGACCCCGTTGGTGACACCAAAGGGGACCCTAAGGAATTGGTAGAGGCGGCCATTCGCCTCGAAGGCGGTGTACTGGCTGTCCTCCGGGCTGATGGGGAGTTGGTGGTAGGCCGACTTGAGGTCGATGGTCGAGAATACGCGGTATTGTGCAATCTCATTGACCATGTCCGATATGCGGGGGAGGGGGTATGCGTCCAGCTGGGTGTATCTGTTTATGGTCTGGCTGTAGTCAATAACCAGGCGATTTTTGTCGCCGGTCTTGACTACCACCACCTGGGCACGCCAGGGGCTGCTGCTCCCCTCAATAATGCCCTCTTTCAGGAGTCGCTGCACCTCAGAGCTAATGAAGGCTCTGTCCCCAGCGCTGTACCGCCTGCTCTTAGTAGCGACAGGTTTGCAGTCAGGGGTGAGGTTAGTGAACAGGGAAGGTGGCGGTACCTTGAGGGTGGATAGGCTGCAGGTGTTACGCGGTGGGCGGTTTAACTTTCGCTGGTTGTCGACTGTGAGTGGGGGGAGGGGTCCACCGTATGCTAGGGTTACACTTTGGAGGTGGGATTGGAAGTCCAGCCCTAGTATGACGGCAGCGCACAGCTGGGGGAGTACGAGGAGTTTAAAATTTTTATACTCTGTCCCTTTAACCGACAATGTCATGACACAGTAGCCGCTGATGTCTGTGGCGTGCGACCTCGATGCCATCGAGATGCGGCTGCGCGTTGGCAGGACGGGGAGGGAGTAGTGGCTCACCGTGTCTGGGTGGATGAAGCTCTCCGTGCTTCCGCTGTCGAACAGGCAGGTCGTGGCGTGGCCGTTGACTTTGATGTCCATCATTGAGCTGGCCAGGTGGTGCGGGCGGGCTTGATCCAGGGTCACGGAAGCTAGGGTGTAGATGAGCGCGTCGTTGTCATGACAAGATGGCGGCGAAGATGGCGGCCCCCGTAGTTCACATGAGGCTCTGTTTAAATCGTTTGCCCCGCACAAAGATGGCCGCCCCTGGTTTTCCCATGAGGCTCTGCAGGCTTCGGCTGCCCCGCACAAAGATGGCCGCCCCTGGTTTTCCCATGAGGCTCTGCAGGCTTCGGCTGCCCCGCACAAAGATGGCCGCCCCTGGTTTTCCCATGAGGCTCTGCAGGCTTCGGCTGCCCCGCACAAAGATGGCCGCCCCCAGGGTTCGCATGAGGCACTGCTGGCTTCTGAGGATTTGCTTCTGCAGGCCTTGGAGAAGTGGCCTTTCTTGAGGCAGGTTTTGCAGGTTGAGTTTTTGGCTGGGCAGCGCGACCTCGGATGCTTCTCCTGGCCGCAAAAGAAGCAGCCAGCGGCCCGATCAGGGTTGCCTGATGTCAGGGCCGGTACCGGGGCTAGCGGGCCCGGTCGGATCCGTGATGCAGACGCTGAGGTAGGTCCCGGGGGCAGCGCTGTGAAGGGTGGTGGGGTGGGGGTCGGGCCCGAGTCCCAGGGTCGCGAATAGTACCTGGCAAACGCTTCCTGGTCTTGCTGGGTGGCCTCTAGGGTGAGGGCGAGGGCTTCGGCCTTGTCCAGGTCTATGTCCTTAGCTTCAAGCAGTCTTTGCCGTGTGTAGTCGGAACATAGGCCTCTCACCAAGGCGTCGCGGACATTGTCTTCCATGTTCGCAGTAGCCGTCACCGCTTTAAAGTCACAGTTCCTGCCGAGTTGTCTCAGCGCTCGTGAAAATTCAGCTATCGATTCTCCTGGCTGTTGCTGGCGAGATCTTAAGAGATGCCTAGTGTACATGTAGTTTACCGGGCTCCGGTACTGCTGTTTCAGTAGGTTGATGGCGTCGTCGTACGTAGTCATGTCCTGGATGAGTGTATATACTCTCGGGCTCGCTTGGGCTTTCAGGACTCTTAGTTTGGATCTCTGAGGGACGACGGCTTCCTCCAGGTACGATTCGAAGCAGTCCAGCCAGTGTTTGAAGTCGTTGGCTGAGTTTGGTGCCTGTGGGTTTAGATCCAGGTATGGTGGTTTCAAGGCTTGCAGCCAAGCCGGCTGGTGTGGCCCGTTGTCTGGAGGCCGCTGTTGCTGTGCTGCTGGGTGAGCTCCTTGCTGTTGCTGTTCATTATCAGACATCTTTAAAATTTAGCCAATAAAATTGATATGCCTATCAATTAGTCCAATAAAAGGCGACGAGTTAAGAACGTAACTGAAGGTTTTTATTGGCTAAATAACAGAGCCCACCCTCGTGGCTGATCCGATCCAACAGGGAGGAATACTAGCCAGTCAGCTACCTTTATACCTGGGCAGGTAATGGGCGGAGTCGGAGGTGGTCAGCCCAGGTATAACAGTGCGACAAGAGGCGACCTCGTGTAGTGATGTGACAGTGAGAACAGTGAGAACAATATAAAGTGATAACTATAACAGTGGTTTACCACACCCGCTATCGCCCCGCTGGCCATATTTGGTTGCTGCCGCCTCACCCGCGCCGGCCGCAAACAGTGACCGGTACACGGGGCCTACCTGTGCCGGTACTGGGGTGATTTAAGGTGGAGGTGCGGCCGGCCGCTTTTTCGGCGGCCGCCTGCCCGCACCTCCTTCCCCGGCCTCCTACACCGCCCCCCCCGCGGCATTGCCGGCTGTTTCCAGAGAGCCCGGCACTTCTCCTTGGTGCCGGGCTCATTTGCCGGCATTCGCGAGCAGGGATCGCGCTGTTGCAGGCACCTCCCCCTTAAGAATTAGAGGAAGGCCTGCAGTACCGCAGGCTGCCGTGCCACAGTGGGGCACCGAAACCCTTGCTTAGCGGCCGGCTTCAACTTGGGGCGCTGAAACTGAATTTCCCGCTGGCGCAAGTGGCTCCGCGCGCAGCGGTAATTCCGGCGACCAGGCGAGCTGGGCGCCCCTAACTGAATTTCTCGGCCTATACGCCTAATGATGAAGCAGAGATACCCATAGGCCTCGAAATTCAGTTAGGGTCGCCCACCTCGCCTGGGCGCCGGAATTACTGATGCGCGCAGAGCCACTTGTGCAAGCGGGAAATTCAGTTTCAGCGCCCCAAGTTGAAGCCGGCCGCTAAGCAAGGGTTTCGGTGCCCCACTGTGGCATGGCAGCCTGCGGTACTGCAGGCCTTCCTCTAATTCTTAAGGGGGAGGTGCCTGCAACAGCGCAATCCCCGCTCGCGAGTGCCGGCAAATGAGCCCGGCACCAAGGAGAAGTGCCGGGCTCTCTGGAAACAGCCGGCAATGGCGCGGGGGGGGGGTAGGAGGCCGGGGAAGGAGGTGTGGGCAGGCGGCTGCTGAAAAAGCGGCCGGCCGCACCTCCACCTTAAATCGCCCCAGTACCGGCACAGGTAGGCCCCGTGTACCGGTCGCTGTTTGCGGCCGGCGCGGGCGAGGCGGCAGCAAACAAATATGGCCAGCGGGGCGATAGCGGGGTGCTGCGCACACCGATGACGTCATTGGTGGCGGCGCAGCGCTAATGGCTAACGCCGCCATTAGCGCCCCGCTAAATATCGTGGTAGGTTTGCACAGTGGCACAAAAGCCCTCTTTGGGCGCAAACTGTTGGCGCAGGCCACTGAATTTCTAGGCCATAGTATCTACCTCCGATCCGGTGATACTGGAACCAGATGAACCCGACACTGGCATTCAAGCCCAATCGACCTTGCCAAAAGAACCTACTACACCACCGAAAACTACTACACCACCGAGGCGTTATCCGGACCGAGTCAGGAAGCCTCCAGAGAGACTGACTTATAATTGATTAACTGCAGCAAATGTGTAGATTATTTTTCTTGTAAACATGTTAATTAATGATTACTTAAAATGTTATGTACTAATTATCTAAAAGGGGAGGAATTGTAGTGTATGTACCTTTAAGAGCCCCTGTGTACTTTAATACCGGTAGTGACCACTCGGGTATATAAGCCGGTATAGCGTCTTGTATCTTTTAGTTCACCTCCAGACTTTGTTCAGTAAACACCGGTTAAACCAACTCCTGCATTCCGTGTCTCCATTAACACAAGGATACAACAGATTCAATGTACACGCATGGGTGGAGTCGATTGAATGTACATGCATGGGCGGAGTCGATTCAAGGTACAGGCAAGGGCGGAGTCGATTCAATGTACACGCTTGGGCCCAGTTGATTCAATGTACACGCATAGGCGGAGTTGAATCAACGTACAAGCATGGGCGGAGTCGAATCAATGTACACGCATGGGCGGAGTCGATTCAACTTACATGAATGGGCTTAGTCGATGAAACATACATGAATGGGCGGAGTCAATTCAATGTACACGCATGGGTGGAGTTGATTCAATGTGCACACATGGGCGGAGTCGATTCATCGTACACGCATGGGCGGAGTCAATTCAATGTACACGCATGTGCTGAATTGATTCAACGCACACGCATGGGCAGAGTCAATTCAACATACATGCGTGGGCAGAATTAAATCATCATACACGCATGGGCGGAGTTGAATTATCGTACACGCATGAGCGGAGTTGATTGAATATACACTCATGGGCGGAGTCGATTAATCATACACACATGGGCGGAGTTGATTTATCGTACACGCTTGGGCGGAGTTGATTGAATATACACGCATGGGCCGAATCGATTCAACGTACAAGCAGGGGCGGAGTTGATTCAATGTACACGCATGGGTGGAGTCGATTCAATGTAAACGCATGGGTGGAGTCGATTCAATGTACACCCATGGGCGGTGTCAATTCATCATACACACATGGGCGGAGTTACTTCAACGTACATGCATGGGCGGAGTCGATTCAAGGTACACGCATGGGTGGTGTCGATTCAACGTGCACTCATGGGCGGAATCGATTCAACGCACACACATGGGCGGAGTTGATTCAACATACATGCATGGGCGGAGTCGATTTAATGTACACGCATGGGTGGTGTCGATGAAACATACGCAAATCGGCGGAGTTGATTCAATGTGCACGCATGGGCGGAGTCGATTCATCGTAAATGCATGGGCGGATTTGATTCAATGTACACGCATGTGCCGAATTGATTCAATGCACACACATGGGCAGAGTCGATTCAATGTACATGCATGTGCAGAATTGTATCAATGTACACGCATGGGCGGAGTTGATTTATCGTACACGCATGAGCAGAGTTGATTGAATATACACGCATGGGCGGCGTCAATTCATCATACACGCATGGGCGGAGTTGATTAATCATAGACGCATGGGCGGAGTTGACTGAATACACATGCATGGGCGTAATCGTTTCAACGTAGAAGCAGGGGTGGAGTTTATTCAATGTACACGCATGGGCGGATTCGTTTCAATCATACACGTATGGGTAGCATCGATTCAACATACAGGCATGGGCGGAGCTGATTCAATGTAAATGCAAGGGCGGAGTCGATTCAAAGTACACGCGTGGGTAGACTTGATTCAATGCACACGCATGGGTGGAGTTGATTCAATGTACACGCATGGGTGGAGTCGATTCAATGTAAACACATGGGCGGAGTCGATTTAATGTACATGCATGGGCGGAGTCAATTCAAGGTACACGTATGGGCGGAGTCGATTCAATGTACACACATGGGCAGTGTCGATTCAATGTACACGCATGGGCTGAGGCGATTCAAGGTACATGCATGGGCTGAGTCGATTCAACGCACACGCATGGGTGGAGTCGATTCAAGATACACGCATGGGCGGAGTCAATTGAACGTACACGCATGGGCAGAGTCGATTCAAGGTACACGCATGGGCAGAGTCGATTCAATGTACACGCATGGCCCGAGGCGATTCAAGGTACATGCAAGGGCTGAGTTGATTCAACACACACGCATGGGCGGAGTCGATTCAAGGTACACGCATGGGCAGAATTAATTCAAGGTACACGCATGGGCGGAGTCGATTTAATGTATTTGCATGGGCGGAGTCGATTCTTCGTAACCACATGGGCGGAGACGATTCAACATACACGCATGGGCGAGTCGATTCAATGTACATGCATGGGTGGAGTTGATTCAATGTACACGCATGGGCGGAGTCGATTCAAATCACACGCATGTGCGGAGTCGATTCAGCATTAACGAATAGGGGGAGACGATTCAACGTACACGCACGGGTGGAGGTAATTCAATGTACAAGCATCGGCAGAGTCGATTCATCTTACACGCATGGGCAGAGTTGATTCAATGTACATGCATGGGCGGCATCGATTCAACGTACATGCATGGCCGGTGTCGATTCAAGGTACACGCATGGGCGGAGTCGATACAATGTTCAGGCATGGGTGAAATTGCTTCAATGTACACGCATGGGCAGAGTTGATTCAATGTACACACATGGGCGGAGTCGATTCAATGTACACGATTGGGTAGAGTCGATTCAATGTACACGCATGGGCGGAATCGATTCAATGTACACGCATGGGCGGTGTCGATTTAACATACACAAATGGGCAGAGTTGAATCAATGTACACGCATGTGCGGAGTCGATTCAAGGTACACGCACGGGCGGAGTCGATTCAACGCACACGCATGGGCGGATTCCATTCAATATACATGCGTGGGTGGAGTTGATTCAAGGTACACACGTGGGCAGAGTCGATTTATCGTGCACGCATGGGCAGCATCGATTCAATGCACATGCATGGGTGGAGTCCATTCAAGGTACACGCATAGGCGGTGTCGATTCAACGCACACGCATGGGCGGAGTCGATTCAACATATACGCATGGGCGCTGTTGATTCAATGTGCATGCATGTGCAGAGTCGATTCTACGTACATGCATGGGCGGAATCATTTCAATGTACATGCTTGGGCAGTGTCGAAACATACACAAATTGGTGGAGTCGATTCAATGTACACGTATGGGTGGAGTTCATTCAAGGTACAGGTAAGGGCGGAATCGATTCAACGTACATGCATGGGCGCAGTCGATTCAATGTACACGCATGGGCGGAGTTGATTCAATGTGCACGCATGGGTGGAGTCGATTCATCGTACATGCATGGGCGGAGTTGATTAAATATACACGCATGTGCCGAATCGATTCAATGCACACGCATGGGCAGAGTCGATTCAATGTACACGCATGTGCAGAATCAAATCAACGTACATGCATGGGCGGAGTTGATTCAATGTAAACGCAAGGGCGGAATTGATTCAAAGTTTACACGTGGGAAGATTTAATTCAATGTACACGCATGGGAGGAGTTGATTCAATGTACACGCATTGGTGGAGTCGATTCAATGTAAATGCATGGGCGGGGTCGATACAATGTACACGCATAGGCAGAGTTGATTAAAGGTACACGCATGGGCGGAGTCGTTTCAATGTACATGCATGGGCGGTGTCGATTCAAGGTACACGCATGGGCGGAGGCGATTCAAGGTACATGCATGGGCGGAGTCGATTCAACGCACATGCATGGGCGGAGTCGATTGAAGGTACATGCATGGGCGGAGTCAATTCAAGGTACACGCATGGGCAGAGCCGATTCAAGGTACACGCATGGGCGGAGTCGATTCAAAGTACACGCATGGGCAGAGTCGATTTAATGTACACGCATGGGCGGAGTCGAATCATCGTAAACGCATGGGTGGAGTCAATTCAACGTACATGCATGGGCGGAGTCAATTCAATGTACACGCATGGATGAGTCGATTCAATGTGCACGCATGCGCAGAATCAAATCAACGTACATGCATGGTCGGATTCGATTCAATGTACACACTTGGGCGGTGTCGCAACATACACGAATTGGTTGAGTCGATTCAATGTACACGCATGGGTGGAGTTGCTTCAATGTGCATGCATGGGCGGCATCGATTCATTGTACACGCATGGGCGGAGTCGATTCAATGTACACACATGTGCCGAATCGATTCAATGCACACGCATGGGCAGAATCGAATCAATGTACATGCATGGGTGGAGTTGTTTCACGTACACGCATGGGTGGAGTTGATTCAATGTACACCCATGGGCAGAGTTGATTCACTGTAGATGCATGGGCGGAGTCGATTCACTGTACACGCATGGGTGGAGTTGACACAATGTACACTTATGTGTGGAGTTGATTCAAGATACAGTCTAGTGCGGAGTCGATTCAAAGTACATGCATTGGCGCAGTCAATTCAATGTACAAGCATGGGAGGAGTCGATTCAATATACACGCATGGCGGAGTCAATTCAATGTACACACATTGGTGGAGTCGATTCAATATACACGCATGGGTGGAGTCGAGTCAAGGTACATGCATGGGCGGAGGCGATTCCATGTACACGCATGGGCAGAGTTGATTTAATGTACACGCATGGGCGGAGTCGATTCAATGTAAACGCATGGGCGGAGTTGATGCAACGTACAGGCATGGGAGGGCTCGATTCAACATACACACATGGGCAGAGATGATTCAATGGACATGCAGTGGCAGAATCGTTTCAATGTACATACATGGGTGGAGTCGATTCAATGTACACGCATGGGCAGAGTCAATTCAATGTACACGCATGGGTGGAGTCGATTCAATGTACATGCATGGGTGGAGTCGATTCAATGTACATGCCTGGGTGGAGTCGATTCAATGTACACGCATGGGCAGAGTCGATTCAAAGTACATGCATGGGCAGAGTCGATTCAGCATTAATGAATGGGGGGGAGAGACGATTCAGCGTACATGCACGGGTGGAGGTGATTCAATGTACATGCATGGGCGGAGTCGATGCAATGTACACGTAAGTGCGGAGTTGATTCAAAGTACAGGCAAGGGTGGAGTCGATTCAATTTACATGCATGGGCAGCATTGATTCACTGTACATGCATGTTTGGAGTTGATTCACTGTACACGCATGGGTGGAGTTGATTCAATGTACACGTATGTGCGGAGTTGATTCAAGGTACAGGCAAGGGTGGAGTCGATTCAATTTACATGCATGGGCGCAGTCGGTTCAATGTAAACGCATGGGCAGAGTTGATTCAATGTGCACGCATGGGCGGAGTCGATTCATTGTACACACATGGGCAGAGTTGATTAAATGTACACGCATGTGCCGAATCGATTCAACGCACATGCATGGGCAGAGTCGATTCAATATACACGCATGTGCAGAATTGAATCAACGTACGCGCATGGGCGGAGTTGATTTATCGTACACGCATGAGTAGAGTTGATAGAATATACACGCAGGTGCGGAATTGATTCATCATACACGCATGGGCGGAGTTGATTTATCGTAGACGCATGGGTGGAGTTGTTGAATATACATGCATGGGCGGAATCGATTCAACGTACAAGCAGGGGCGGAGTTGATTCAATGTACACGCATGGGCGGAGTCATTTCTATCGTACACGCATGGGTGGAGTTGATTCAATGTGCACGCATGGGCGGAGTTGATTCATCGTACACGCAGGGGTGGAGTCGATTCAATGTACATGCATGGGCGGCGTTGATTCAACATAAACGTATGGGTGGAGTCGATTCAATGTACCTGCATGGGTGGAGTTGATTCAATGTACACGCATTGGCGGAGTCGATTCAAAGTACACGCATGGGCGGAGTTGATTCAATGTACATGCATGGGTGGCATCGATGCAATGTACTCGCATGGGCGGAGTCGATTCAATGTACATGCATGGGTGGAGCCGATTCAATGTACACGATTGGGCAGAGTCGATTCAATGTACACGCATGGGCGGAATCGATTCAATGTACATGCATGAGCGGTGTCAATTTAACATACACGAATGAGCAGAGTTGAATCGATGTACACGCATGTGCGGAGTCTATTCAAGGTACACGCATGGGCGGAGTTGATTCAACGCACACGCATGGGCGGATTCGATTCAACATACACGCGTGGGTGGAGTTGATTCAAGGTACATGCGTGGGCGGAGCCGATTCATCGTACACGCATGGGCAGCATCGATTCAATGTACATGCATGGGCAGAGTCGATTCAAGGTACACGCATAGGCGGAGTCGATACAACGCACACACATGGGCGGATTCGATTCAACATACACGCATGGGCGGTGTTGATTCAATGTACATGCATGTGCAGAGTCGATTCAAAGTACATGCATGGGCGGAGTCGATTCAAAGTACACGCATGGGTGGAGTCGATTCATCGTACACGTATGGGCGGAGTTGATTCAATGTAAACGCATGGGTGGAATTGATTCAAATTACATGCAAGGGCAGTGTCGTTTCAATGTACACACATGGGCGGAGTCGATTCATCATACACGCATGGGCAGAGTTGATTCAATGTACACGCATGGGTGGAATCGATTCATCATACTCGCATGCCTGGAGTCGATTCATTGTACACGCATGGGCAGATTCGATACAATGTACACGCATGGGCGGAATCGATTCAAGGTACACGCATGGGTGGAATCGATTCAACGTACAAGCATGGACAGAATTGATACAATGTACACGCATGGGTGGAATCGATTCAACGTACATGCATGGGCAGAGTTGATTCAATGTACACGCATGTGCGGAGTCGATTCAATGTGCACGCACGGGTGGAATCGATTCAACGTTGAGGCATGGGCGGAGTCGTTTCAGTGCACACGCATGGACGGAGTTGATTCAATGTTCACACATGGGCAGAGTTGATTCATCGTACACTCATGGGCGGTGTCGATTCAATGTACACACATGGGCGGAGTCGATTCATCATACACACATGTGCGGAGTTGATTCAATGTACACACATGGGTGGAATCGATTCAAATTACATGCATGGGCAGAGTCGATTCAATGTACATGCATGGGCAGAGTCGATTCAATGTACATGCATGGGCAGAGTTGATTTAATGTATAAGCATGGGCAGAGCCGATTCATCGTACATGCATGAGTGGAGTCGTTTCCAGCTACACGCATGGGCGGAGTCGATTCCATGTACACACATGGGCACAGTCGATTCAACGTACACACATGGGCACAGTCGATTCAACATGCACGCATGGGCAGACTCTATTCATCATACCTGCATTGGCGGAATCGATTCAACGTACATGCATGGGCGTAATTGATTCAATGCACACGCATGGGTGGAGTCGGATCCATGTACACACATGGGTGCAGTCGATTCAACCTACACACATGGGCACAGTCGATTCAACATGCATGCATGGGCAGACTCGATTCATCATACCTGCATTGGCGGAATCGATTCAATGTACATGCATGGGTGTAATCGATTCAATGTACACGCATGGGTGGAGTTGATTCAATGTACACGGATGGGCAGAGTCGATTCACGGTACACGCATGGGCGGAGTCGATTCAACATACATGCATGGGGGCAATCAATTCAACATACACGCATGGGTGGAGTCGATTCAATGTACATGCATGGGCAGAGTAGATTCAATGTACACACTTGGGCATAGTCGATTCAATGTACACGCATGGGCAGCATCGATAAAATGTACACGCATGGGCGGAATCGATTCAACGTTCATGCATGGATGGTGTTGATTCATTGTACACGCATGGGCGGAATCGTTTCAACTTACACGCATGGGCAGTGTCGATTCAATGTACATGCATGGGTGGAGTTGATTAAATCTACACGCATGGGCAGAGTCGATTCATCGTACACATATGGGTGGGGTCAATTCAATGTACACGCATGGGCGGAGCTGATTCATCGTGCACGCATGGGCGGAGTCGATTCCAGGTACACACATGAGCAGAGTCGATTCAACAGACATGCATGGGCAGAGTCGATTCAATGTACACACATGTGCGGAGTCGTTTCAACGTACACACATGGGCGGAGTCGATTCAGCGTACATGCATGGGCAGAGTCGATTCATCATACACGCATGTGTGGAGTCATTCCAGGTACATGCATGGGCAGTGTCGATTCATTGTACACCCATGGGCAGAGTCGATTCAACGTACATGCAAGGGCAGGGTCAATTCGTCGTAAACGCATGGGTGGAGTCGATTCAACGTGCACGCATGGGCAGAATAGATTCATCATACATGCATGGCCAGAGACGATTCGTCATGCACACATGGGCGGATTCGATTCAATGTACACGCATGGGCGGAATCGATTCAAGGTACATGCATGGGCGGAATCAATTCAAGGTACACACATGTGTGGAATCGATTCAATGTACACGCATGTGCGGAGTCGATTCAATGTGCATGGATCGGCGGAATCGATTCAACATTCAGGCATGGGCGGAATCGATTCAATGTACACTCATGGGCGGAGTTGATTCAATGTACACGCATGGGCAGAATTGATTCATCGTACACACATGGGCAGAGTCGATTCAAAGTACACGCATGGGCGGAGTCGAGTCATCATACACGCATGGGCGGAGTTGATTCAATGTAAACGCATGGGTGGAATTGATTCAAATTGCATGCATGGGCAGACTGGTTTCAATTTACACACATGGGCGAAGTCGATTCATCATACACGCATGGGCGGGGTTGATTCAATTTAAATGCATGGGTGGAATCTATTCAAATTCCATGCATGTGCAGAGTCGATTCAATGTACATGCATGGGCGGAGTTGATTCATTGTACACGCATGGGCAGAGTCGATTCATCATACACGCATGGGTGGAGTCTTATCCAGGTAGACGCATGGGCGGAGTCGATTCATCATACACGCATGGGTGGAGTCGATTCCACGTACACACATGGGTGGAGTTGATTCATTGTACACCCATGGGCGGAGTCGATTCAATGTCCACGCATGGGCGGAGTCGATTGAAGGTGCATACATGGGCGGAATCGATTCATCATACACGCATGGCCGGAGTCAATTTGTCGTAAACGCATGGGCTGATTCGATTCAATGTACACGCATGGTCGGAATCGATTCAAGGTACATGCATGAGCGGAATCGATTCAAGGTACACGCATGTGTGCAATCGATTCAATGTACACGCATGGGCGGAATCAATTCAACGTATACACATAGGTGGAGTTGATTCAATGTACACGCATGGGCGGAATCGATTCAAGGTACATGCATGGGCGGAATCGATTCAAGGTACACGCATGTGTGGAATCAATTCAATGTAAACACATGGGCGGAGTTGATTCAATGTACACGCATGTGCGGAGTCGATTCAATGTGCACACATGGGCTGAATCGATTCAACATTCAGGCATGGGCGGAATCGATTCAATGTACATGCATGAGCGGAGTCGATTCAATGTACACACATGTGCAGAGTCGTTTCAACGTACACGAATGGGCGGAGTCGATTCATCGTACACGCATGGGTGGAGTCGTTCCAGGTACACGCATGGGCAGAATCGATTCATTGTACACCCATGGGCAGAGTCAATTCAACGTACACGCAAGGGCAAGGTCAATTCATCGTAAACGCATGGGCGGAGTCGATTCAACGTGCACGCATGGGCGGAATTGATTCATCATACATGCATGGCCGGAGTCGATTCGTCGTACACGCATGGGCGGAATCGATTCAAGGTACATGCATGGGCGGAATCAATTCAAGGTACACGCATGTGTGGAATCGATTCAATGTACATGCATGTGCGGAGTCGATTCAATGTGCACGCATCGGCGGAATCGATTCAACGTTCAGGCATGGGCGGAATCGATCCAATGTACACGCATGGGCGGAGTTGATTCAATGTACACGCATGGGCAGAATTGATTCATCGTACACACATGGGCGGAGTCGATTCAATGTACACGCATGGGTGGAGTCGCTTCATCGTACACGCATGGGCGGAGTTGATTCAATGTAAATGCATGGGTGGAATTGATTCAAATTGCATGCATGGGCAGAGTCGTTTCAATGTACACACATGGGCGGAGTCAATTCATCGTACACGCATGGGCGGAGTTGATTCAATGTAAACGCATGGGTGGAATCTATTCAAATTCCATGCATGGTAAGAGTCGATTCAATGTACATGCATGGGTGGAGTCGATTCATCGTACACGCATGGGCAGTGTCGATTCATCGTACACGCATGGGTGGAGTCTTATCCAGATAGACGCATGGGCGGAGTCGATTCATCGTACATGCATGGGTGGAGTCGATTCCATGTACACACATGGGCGGAGTTGATTCATTGTACACCCATGGGCGGAGTCGATTCAATGTACACGCATGGGCGGAGTCGATTCAAGGTGCACACATGGGCACAGTCGATTCAACATGCACGCATGGGCAGACTCGATTTATCATACCTGCATTGGCGGAATCGATTCAATGTACATGCATGGGCGTAATCGATTCAATGTTCATGCATGGGTGGAGTTGATTCAATGTACACGGATGGGCAGAGTCGATTCATGTTACACGCATGGGCGGAGTCGATTCAACATACATGCATGGGGCAATCAATTCAACATACACGCATGGGCGGAGTCGATTCAATGTACACGCATGGGTGGAGTAGATTCTACGTACACACATGGGCGTAGTCGATTCAATGTACACGCATGGGCAGAGTCAATTCAATGTACACTCATGGGCAGCTTCGATAAAATGTACACGCATGGGCGGAATCGATTCAACGTTCATGCATGGGTGGTGTTGATTTATTGTACACGCATGGACGGAATCAATTCAACTTACACGCATGGGCAGAGTCGATTCAATGTACACGCATGGGTGGAGTCGATTAAATCTACATGCATGGGCAGAGTTGATTCATCGTACACTTATGGGTGGGGTCAATTCAATGTACATGCATGGGTGGAGCCGATTCATCGTGCATGCATGGGCGGAGTCGATTCCAGGTACATGCATGAGTGGAGTCGATTCAACATACATGCATGGGCAGAGTCGATTCAATGTACACACATGTGCCGAGTCGTTTCAACGTACACACATGGGCGGAGTCGATTCAGCGTACATGCATGGGCAGAGTCGATTCATCATACACGCATGTGTGGAGTCATTCCAGGTACATGCATGGGCAGTGTCGATTCATTGTACACCCATGGGCAGAGTCGATTCAACGTACATGCAAGGGCAGGGTCAATTCGTCGTAAACGCATGGGTGGAGTCGATTCAACGTGCACGCATGGGCAGAATAGATTCATCATACATGCATGGCCAGAGACGATTCGTCATGCACACATGGGCGGATTCGATTCAATGTACACGCATGGGCGGAATCGATTCAAGGTACATGCATGGGCGTAATCAATTCAAGGTACACACATGTGTGGAATCGATTCAATGTACACGCATGTGCGGAGTCGATTCAATGTGCATGGATCGGCGGAATCGATTCAACATTCAGGCATGGGCGGAATCGATTCAATGTACACTCATGGGCGGAGTTGATTCAATGTACACGCATGGGCAGAATTGATTCATCGTACACACATGGGCAGAGTCGATTCAAAGTACACGCATGGGCGGAGTCGAGTCATCATACACGCATGGGCGGAGTTGATTCAATGTAAACGCATGGGTGGAATTGATTCAAATTGCATGCATGGGCAGACTGGTTTCAATTTACACACATGGGCGAAGTCGATTCATCATACACGCATGGGCGGGGTTGATTCAATTTAAATGCATGGGTGGAATCTATTCAAATTCCATGCATGTGCAGAGTCGATTCAATGTACATGCATGGGCGGAGTTGATTCATTGTACACGCATGGGCAGAGTCGATTCATCATACACGCATGGGTGGAGTCTTATCCAGGTAGACGCATGGGCGGAGTCGATTCATCATACACGCATGGGTGGAGTCGATTCCACGTACACACATGGGTGGAGTTGATTCATTGTACACCCATGGGCGGAGTCGATTCAATGTCCACGCATGGGCGGAGTCGATTGAAGGTGCATACATGGGCGGAATCGATTCATCATACACGCATGGCCGGAGTCAATTTGTCGTAAACGCATGGGCTGATTCGATTCAATGTACACGCATGGTCGGAATCGATTCAAGGTACATGCATGAGCGGAATCGATTCAAGGTACACGCATGTGTGCAATCGATTCAATGTACACGCATGGGCGGAATCAATTCAACGTATACACATAGGTGGAGTTGATTCAATGTACACGCATGGGCGGAATCGATTCAAGGTACATGCATGGGCGGAATCGATTCAAGGTACACGCATGTGTGGAATCAATTCAATGTAAACACATGGGCGGAGTTGATTCAATGTACACGCATGTGCGGAGTCGATTCAATGTGCACACATGGGCTGAATCGATTCAACATTCAGGCATGGGCGGAATCGATTCAATGTACATGCATGAGCGGAGTCGATTCAATGTACACACATGTGCAGAGTCGTTTCAACGTACACGAATGGGCGGAGTCGATTCATCGTACACGCATGGGTGGAGTCGTTCCAGGTACACGCATGGGCAGAATCGATTCATTGTACACCCATGGGCAGAGTCAATTCAACGTACACGCAAGGGCAAGGTCAATTCATCGTAAACGCATGGGCGGAGTCGATTCAACGTGCACGCATGGGCGGAATTGATTCATCATACATGCATGGCCGGAGTCGATTCGTCGTACACGCATGGGCGGAATCGATTCAAGGTACATGCATGGGCGGAATCAATTCAAGGTACACGCATGTGTGGAATCGATTCAATGTACATGCATGTGCGGAGTCGATTCAATGTGCACGCATCGGCGGAATCGATTCAACGTTCAGGCATGGGCGGAATCGATCCAATGTACACGCATGGGCGGAGTTGATTCAATGTACACGCATGGGCAGAATTGATTCATCGTACACACATGGGCGGAGTCGATTCAATGTACACGCATGGGTGGAGTCGCTTCATCGTACACGCATGGGCGGAGTTGATTCAATGTAAATGCATGGGTGGAATTGATTCAAATTGCATGCATGGGCAGAGTCGTTTCAATGTACACACATGGGCGGAGTCAATTCATCGTACACGCATGGGCGGAGTTGATTCAATGTAAACGCATGGGTGGAATCTATTCAAATTCCATGCATGGTAAGAGTCGATTCAATGTACATGCATGGGTGGAGTCGATTCATCGTACACGCATGGGCAGTGTCGATTCATCGTACACGCATGGGTGGAGTCTTATCCAGATAGACGCATGGGCGGAGTCGATTCATCGTACATGCATGGGTGGAGTCGATTCCATGTACACACATGGGCGGAGTTGATTCATTGTACACCCATGGGCGGAGTCGATTCAATGTACACGCATGGGCGGAGTCGATTCAAGGTGCACACATGGGCACAGTCGATTCAACATGCACGCATGGGCAGACTCGATTTATCATACCTGCATTGGCGGAATTGATTCAATGTACATGCATGGGCGTAATCGATTCAATGTTCATGCATGGGTGGAGTTGATTCAATGTACACGGATGGGCAGAGTCGATTCATGTTACACGCATGGGCGGAGTCGATTCAACATACATGCATGGGGCAATCAATTCAACATACACGCATGGGCGGAGTCGATTCAATGTACACGCATGGGTGGAGTAGATTCTACGTACACACATGGGCGTAGTCGATTCAATGTACACGCATGGGCAGAGTCAATTCAATGTACACTCATGGGCAGCTTCGATAAAATGTACACGCATGGGCGGAATCGATTCAACGTTCATGCATGGGTGGTGTTGATTTATTGTACACGCATGGACGGAATCAATTCAACTTACACGCATGGGCAGAGTCGATTCAATGTACACGCATGGGTGGAGTCGATTAAATCTACATGCATGGGCAGAGTTGATTCATCGTACACTTATGGGTGGGGTCAATTCAATGTACATGCATGGGTGGAGCCGATTCATCGTGCATGCATGGGCGGAGTCGATTCCAGGTACATGCATGAGTGGAGTCGATTCAACATACATGCATGGGCAGAGTCGATTCAATGTACACACATGTGCCGAGTCGTTTCAACGTACACGCATGGCTGGAGTCGATTCAGCGTACACGCATGGGCAGAGTCGATTCATCGTACACGCGTGTGTGGAGTCGTTCCAGGTACACGCATGGGCAGAGTCGATTCATTGTACACCCATGGGCAGAGTCGATTCAACGTACACGCAAGGGCAGGGTCAATTCGTCGTAAACGCATGGGTGGAGTCGATTCAACGTGCACGCATGGGCGGAATCGATTCATCATACATGTGTGGCTGGAGTCGATTCATCGTACAAACATGGGCGGATTCGATTCAATGTACACGCATGTGCGGAATCGATTCAAGGTACATGCATGGGCGGAATCAATTCAAGGTACACGCATGTGTGGAATCGAATCAATGTATACGCATGTGCGGATTCGCTTCAATGTGCACGCATCGGCGGAATCGATTCAACGTTCAGGCATGGGCGGAATCGATTCAATGTACACGCATGGGCAGAGTTGATTCAATGTACAGGCATTGGCAGAATTGATTCATCGTACACACATGGGCAGAGTCGATTCAATGTACACGCATGGGCGGAGTCGATTCATCGTACACGAATGGGCGGAGTTGATTCAATGTAAACGCATGGGTGGAATCTATTCAAATTCCATGCATGGGCAGAGCCGATTCAATGTACATGCATGGGCAGAGTCGATTCATCGTACACGCATGGGCAGAGTCGATTCATCGTACACGCATGGGTGGAGTCTTATCCAGGTAGACGCATGGGCGGAGTCGATTCATCATACACGCATGGGTGGAGTCGATTCCACGTACACACATGGGTGGAGATGATTCATTGTGCACCCATGGGCGGAGTCGATTCAATGTACACGCATGGGCGGAGTCGATTCAAGGTGCACGCATGGGCGGAATCGATTCATCATACACGCATTGCGGAGTCGATTTGTCGTAAACGCATGGGCGGATTCAATTCAATGTACATGCATGGTCGGCAGCGAATCAAGGTACATGCATGCGCGGAATCGATTCAAAGTACATGCATGTGCGGAATCGATTCAAGGTACACGCATGTGTGCAATCGATTCAATGTACACGCATGGGCGGAATCGAATCAACGTATACGCACAGGTGGAGTTGATTCAATGTACACACATGGGCGGATTCGATTCAAGGTACATGCATGGGCGGAATCGATTCAAGGTACACGCATGTGTGGAATCGATTCAATGTACATGCATGGGCGGAGTTGATTCAATGTACACGCATGTGCGGAGTCGATTCAATGTGCACGCATGGGCGGAATCGATTCAACGTTCAGGCATGGGCAGATTCGATTCAATGTACACGCATGAGCGGAGTCGATTCAATGTACACACATGTGCGGAGTCATTTCAACGTACACGCATGGGCGGAGTCGATTCAGCGTACGCGCATGGGCAGAGTCGATTCATCATACACGCATGGGTGGAGTCGTTCCAGGTACACGCATGGGCAGAGTCGATTCATTGTACACCCATGGGCAGAGTCGATTCAACATACACGCAAAGGCAGTGTCAATTCGTCGTAAACGCATGGGCGGAGTCGATTCAACGTGCACGTATGGGCGGAATCGATTCATCATAGCTGCATGGCCGGAGTCGATTCGTCGTACACACATGGGCAGATTCAATTCAATGTACACGCATGGGCGGAATCGATTCAAGGTACATGCATGGGCGGACTCAATTCAAGGTACACGCATGGGCGGAGTTGATTCAATGTACACGCATGTGCGGAGTCGATTCAATGTGCACGCATGGGTGGAATCGATTCAACATTCAGGCATGGGCGGAATCAATTCAAGGTTCCCGCATGTGTGGAATCGATTCAATGTACACGCATGTGCGGAGTCGATTCAATCTGCACGCATCGGCGGAATCGATTCAACGTTCAGGCATGGGCGGAATCGATTCAGTGTACACGCATGGGCGGAGTTGATTCAATGTACACGCATGGGCAGAATTGATTCATCGTACACAAATGGGCGGAGTCGATTCAATGTACACGCATGGGTGGAGTCGCTTCATCGTACACGCATGGGCGGAGTTGATTCAATGTAAACGCATGGGTGGAATTGATTCAAATTGCATGCATGGGCAGAGTCGTTTCAATGTAAACACATGGGCGGAGTCAATTCATCGTACACGCATGGGCGGAGTTGATTCAATGTAAACGCATGGGTGGAATCTATTCAAATTCCATGCATGGTAAGAGTCGATTCAATGTACATGCATGGGTGGAGTCGATTCATCGTACACGCATGGGCAGAGTCGATTCATCGTACACGCATGGGTGGAGTCTTATCCAGATAGACGCATGGGCGGAGTCGGTTCATCGTACACGCATGGGTGGAGTCGATTCCATGTACAAACATGGGTGGAGTTGATTCATTGTACACCCATGGGCGGAGTCGATTCAATGTACACGCATGGGCGGTGTCGATTCAAGGTGCACGCATGGGCACAGTCGATTCAACATGCACGCATGGGCAGACTCGATTTATCATACCTGCATTGGCGGAATCGATTCAATGTACATGCATGGGCGTAATCGATTCAATGTTCATGCATGGGTGGAGTTGATTCAATGTACACGGATGGGCAGAGTCGATTCATGGTACACGCATGGGCAGAGTCGATTCAACATACATGCATGGGGCAATCAATTCAACATACACGCATGGGCGGATTCGATTCAATGTACACGCATGGGTGGAGTAGATTCTATGTACACACATGGGCATAGTCGATTCAATGTACACGCATGGGCAGAGTCAATTCAATGTACACTCATGGGCAGCTTCGATAAAATGTACACGCATGGGCGGAATCGATTCAACGTTCATGCATGGGTGATGTTGATTTATTGTACACGCATGGACGGAATCAATTCAACTTACACGCATGGGCAGAGTCGATTCAATGTACATGCATGGGTGGAGTCGATTAAATCTACATGCATGGGCAGAGTTGATTCATCGTACACATATGGGTGGGGTCAATTCAATGTACACGCATGGGTGGAGCCGATTCATCATGCATGCATGGGCGGAGTCGATTCCAGGTACACGCATGAGTGGAGTCGATTCAACATACATGCATGGGCAGAGTCGATTCAATGTACACACATGTGCAGAGTCGATTCAACGTACACGCAAAGGCAGTGTCAATTCGTCGTAAACGCATGGGCGGAGTCGATTCAACGTGCACGTATGGGCGGAATCGATTCATCATAGCTGCATGGCCGGAGTCGATTCGTCGTACACACATGGGCGGATTCAATTCAATGTACACGCATGGGCGGAATCGATTCAAGGTACATGCATGGGCGGACTCAATTCAAGGTACACGCATGGGCGGAGTTGATTCAATGTACACGCATGTGCGGAGTCGATTCAATGTGCACGCATGGGTGGAATCGATTCAACATTCAGGCATGGGCGGAATCAATTCAAGGTTCACGCATGTGTGGAATCGATTCAATGTACACGCATGTGCGGAGTCGATTCAATCTGCATGCATCGGCGGAATCGATTCAACGTTCAGGCATGGGCGGAATCGATTCAGTGTACACGCATGGGCCGAGTTGATTCAATGTACACGCATGGGCAGAATTGATTCATCGTACACAAATGGGCGGAGTCGATTCAATGTACACGCATGGGTGGAGTCGCTTCATCGTACACGCATGGGCGGAGTTGATTCAATGTAAACGCATGGGTGGAATTGATTCAAATTGCATGCATGGGCAGAGTCGTTTCAATGTAAACACATGGGCGGAGTCAATTCATCGTACACGCATGGGCGGAGTTGATTCAATGTAAACGCATGGGTGGAATCTATTCAAATTCCATGCATGGTAAGAGACGATTCAATGTACATGCATGGGCGGAGTCGATTCATCGTACACGCATGGGCAGAGTCGATTCATCGTACACGCATGGGTGGAGTCTTATCCAGATAGACGCATGGGCGGAGTCGGTTCATCGTACACGCATGGGTGGAGTCGATTCCATGTACAAACATGGGTGGAGTTGATTCATTGTACACCCATGGGCGGAGTCGATTCAATGTACACGCATGGGCGGAGTCGATTCAAGGTGCACACATGGGCGGAGTCGATTCAAGGTGCACGCATGGGCACAGTCGATTTATCATACCTGCATTGGCGGAATCGATTCAATGTACATGCATGGGCGTAATCGATTCAATGTTCATGCATGGGTGGAGTTGATTCAATGTACACGGATGGGCAGAGTCGATTCATGGTACACGCATGGGCAGAGTCGATTCAACATACATGCATGGGGCAATCAATTCAACATACACGCATGGGCGGAGTCGATTCAATGTACACGCATGGGTGGAGTAGATTCTATGTACACACATGGGCGTAGTCGATTCAATGTACACGCATGGGCAGAGTCAATTCAATGTACACTCATGGGCAGCTTCGATAAAATGTACACGCATGGGCGGAATCAATTCAACGTTCTTGCATGGGTGATGTTGATTTATTGTACACGCATGGACGGAATCAATTCAACTTACACGCATGGGCAGAGTCGATTCAATGTACACGCATGGGTGGAGTCGATTAAATCTACATGCATGGGCAGAGTTGATTCATCGTACACATATGGGTGGGGTCAATTCAATGTACACGCATGGGTGGAGCCGATTCATCATGCATGCATGGGCGGAGTCGATTCCAGGTACATGCATGAGTGGAGTCGATTCAACATACATGCATGGGCAGAGTCGATTCAATGTACACACATGTGCAGAGTCGTTTCAACGTACACGCATGGGCGGAGTCGATTCAGCATACACGCATGGGCAGAGTCGATTCATCGTACACGCATGTGTGGAGTCGTTCCAGGTACACGCATGGGCAGAGTCGATTCATTGTACACCCATGGGCAGAGTCGATTCAACGTACACGCAAGGGCAGGGTCAATTCGTCGTAAACGCATGGGTGGAGTCGATTCAACATGCACGCATGGGCGGAATCGATTCATCATACATGCGTGGCTGGTGTCGATTCATCGTACAAACATGGGCGGATTCGATTCAATGTACACGCATGGGTGGAATCGATTCAAGGTACATGCATGGGCGGAATCAATTCAAGGTACACGCATGTGTGGAATCGATTCAATGTATACGCATGTGCGGAGTCACTTCAATGTGCACGCATCGGCGGAATCGATTCAACGTTCAGGCATGGGCAGAATCGATTCAATGTACACGCATGGGCAGAGTTGATTCAATGTACACGCATTGGCAGAATTGATTCATCGTACACACATGGGCAGAGTCGATTCAATGTACACGCATGGGCGGAGTCGATTCATCGTACACGAATGGGCGGAGTTGATTCAATGTAAATGCATGGGTGGAATCTATTCAAATTCCATGCATGGGCAGAGTCGATTCAATGTACATGCATGGGCAGAGTCGATTCATCGTACACGCATGGGTGGAGTCTTATCCAGGTAGACGCATGGGCGGTGTCGATTCATCGTACATGCATGGGTGTAGTCGATTCCACGTACACACATGGGTGGAGTTGATTCATTGTGCACCCATGGGCGGAGTCGATTCAATGTACACGCATGGGCGGAGTCGATTCAAGGTGCACGCATGGGCGGAATCGATTCATCATACACGCATTGCGGAGTCGATTTGTCGTAAACGCATGGGCGGATTCAATTCAATGTACATGCATGGTCGGCAGCGAATCAAGGTACATGCATGCGCGGAATCGATTCAAAGTACATGCATGGGCGGAATCGATTCAAGGTACATGCATGTGTGGAATCGATTCAATGTACACGCATGGGCGGAGTTGATTCAATGTACACGCATATGCGGAGTCGATTCAATGTGCACGCATGGGCGGAATCGATTCAACGTTCAGGCATGGGCAGATTCGATTCAATGTACACGCATGAGCGGAGTCGATTCAATGTACGCACATGTGCGGAGTCATTTCAACGTACACGCATGGGTGGAGTCGATTCAGCGTACGCGCATGGGCAGAGTCGATTCATCATACACGCATGGGTGGACTCATTCCAGGTACACGCATGGGCAGAGTCGATTCATTGTACACCCATGGGCAGAGTCGATTCAACGTACACGCAAAGGCAGGGTCAATTCGTCGTAAACACATGGGCGGAGTCGATTCAACGTGCACGTATGGGCGGAATCGATTCATCATAGCTGCATGGCCGGAGTCGATTCGTCGTACACACATGGGCGGATTCAATTCAATGTACACGCATGGGCAGAATCGATTCAAGGTACATGCATGTGCGGACTCAATTCAAGGTACACGCATGGGCGGAGTTAATTCAATGTACACGCATGTGCGGAGTCGATTCAATGTGCACGCATGGGCGGAATCGATTCAACATTCAGGCATGGGCGGAATCAATTCAAGGTACACGCATGTGTGGAATCGATTCAATGTACACGCATGTGCAGTGTCGATTCAATCTGCACGCATCGGCGGAATCGATTCAACGTTCAGGCATGGGCAGAATCGATTCAGTGTACACGCATGGGCGGAGTTGATTCAATGAACACGCATGGGCAGAATTGATTCATCGTACACAAATGGGCGGAGTCGATTCAATGTACACGCATGGGTGGAGTCGCTTCATCGTACACGCATGGGCGGAGTTGATTCAATGTAAACGCATGGGTGGAATTGATTCAAATTGCATGCATGGGCAGAGTCGTTTCAATGTACACACATGGGCGGAGTCAATTCATCGTACACGCATGGGCGGAGTTGATTCAATGTAAACGCATGGGTGGAATGTATTCAAATTCCATGCATGGTAAGAGTCGATTCAATGTACATGCATGGGCGGAGTCGATTCATCGTACACGCATGGGCAGAGTCGATTCATCGTACACGCATGGGTGGAGTCTTATCCAGATAGACGCTTGGGTGGAGTCGATTCATCGTACACGCATGGGTGGAGTCGATTCCATGTACACACATGGGCGGAGTTGATTCATTGTACACCCATGGGCGGAGTCGATTCAATGTACACGCATGGGCGGAGTCGATTCAAGGTGCACGCATGGGCACAGTCGATTCAACATGCACGCATGGGCAGACTCGATTTATCATACCTGCATTGGCGGAATCGATTCAATGTACATGCATGGGCGTAGTCGAATCAATGTTCATGCATGGGTGGAGTTGATTCAATGTACACGGATGGGCAGTGTCGATTCATGGTACACGCATGGGTGGAGTCGATTCAACATACATGCATGGGGCAATCAATTCAACATACACGCATGGGCGGAGTCGATTCAATGTACACGCATGGGTGGAGTAGATTCTACATACACACATGGGCATAGTCGATTCAATGTACACGCATGGGCAGAGTCAATTCAATGTACACTCATGGGCAGCTTCGATAAAATGTACACGCATGGGCGGAATCGATTCAATGTTCATGCATGGGTGGTGTTGATTTATTGTACACGCATGGACGGAATCAATTCAACTTACACGCATGGGCAGAGTCGATTCAATGTACACGCATGGGTGGAGTCGATTAAATCTACACGCATGGGCAGAGTTGATTCATCGTACACATATGGGTGGGGTAAATTCAATGTACACGCATGGGTGGAGCCGATTCATCGTGCATGCATGGGCAGAGTCGATTCCAGGTACACGCATGAGTGGAGTCGATTCAACATACATGCATGGGCAGAGTCGATTCAATGTACACACATGTGCAGAGTCGTTTCAACGTACACGCATGGGCGGAGTCGATTCAGCGTACACGCATGGGCAGAGTCGATTCATCGTACACGCATGTGTGGAGTCGTTCCAGGTACACGCATGGGCAGAGTCGATTCATTGTACACCCATGGGCAGAGTCGATTCAACGTACACGCAAGGGCAGGGTCAATTCGTCGTAAACGCATGGGTGGAGTCGATTCAACGTGCACGCATGGGCGGAATCGATTCATCATACATGCGTGGCCGGAGTCGATTCATCGTACAAACATGGGCGGATTCGATTCAATGTACACGCATGGGCGGAATCGATTCAAGGTACATGCATGGGCGGCATCAATTCAAGGTACACGCATGTGTGGAATCGATTCAATGTATACGCATATGCGGAGTCGCTTCAAAGTGCACGCATCGGTGGAATCAATTCAACGTTCAGGCATGGGCGGAATCGATTCAATGTACACGCATGGGCAGAGTTGATTCAATGTACACGCATTGGCAGAATTGATTCATCGTACACACATGGGCAGAGTCGATTCAATGTACACGCATGGGCGGAGTCGATTCATCGTACATGAATGGGCGGAGTTGATTCAATGTAAACGCATGGGTGGAATCTATTCAAATTCCATGCATGGGCAGAGTCGATTCAATGTACATGCATGGGCAGAGTCGATTCATCGTACACGCATGGGCAGAGTCGATTCATCGTACACGCATGGGTGGAGTCTTATCCAGGTAGACGCATGGGCGGAGTCGATTCATCGTACACCCGTGGGCGGAGTCGATTCAATGTACACGCATGGGCGGAGTCGATTCAAGGTGCACGCATGGGCGGAATCGATTCATCATACACGCATTGCGGAGTCGATTTGTCGTAAACGCATGGGCGGATTCAATTCAATGTACATGCATGGTCGGCAGCGAATCAAGGTACATGCATGCGCGGAATCGATTCAAAGTACATGCGTGCGCGGAATCGATTCAAGGTACACGCATGTGTGCAATCGATTCAATGTACACGCATGGGCGGAATCGATTCAACGTATACGCACAGGTGGATTTGATTCAATGTACACACATGGGCGGATTCGATTCAAGGTACATGCATGGGCGGAATCGATTCAAGGTACACGCATGTGTGGAATCGATTCAATGTACACGCATGGGCGGAGTTGATTCAATGTACACGCATGTGCGGAGTCGATTCAATGTGCACGCATGGGCGGAATCGATTCAACGTTCAGGCATGGGCAGATTCGATTCAATGTACACGCATGAGCGGAGTCGATTCAATGTATACACATGTGCGGAGTCATTTCAACGTACACGCATGGGTGGAGTCGATTCAGCGTACGCGCATGGGCAGAGTCGATTCATCATACACGCATGGGTGGAGTTGTTCCAGGTACACGCATGGGCAGAGTCGATTCATTGTACACCCATGGGCAGAGTCGATTCAACGTACACGCAAAGGCAGGGTCAATTCGTCGTAAACGCATGGGCGGAGTCGATTCAACGTGCACGTATGGGCGGAATCGATTCATCATAGCTGCATGGCTGGAGTCGATTCGTCGTACACACATGGGCGGATTCAATTCAATGTACACGCATGGGCGGAATCGATTCAAGGTACATGCATGGGCGGACTCAATTCAAGGTACATGCATGGGCGGACTTGATTCAATGTGCATGCATGGGCGGAATCGATTCAACATTCAGGCATGGGCGGAATCAATTCAGGGTACACGCATGGGTGGAATTGATTCAATGTACGCACATGTGCGGAGTCGATTCAATCTGCACGCATCGGCGGAATCGATTCAACGTTCAGGCATGGGCGGAATCGATTCAGTGTACACGCATGGGCGGAGTTGATTCAATGTACACGCATGGGCAGAATTGATTCATCGTACACAAATGGGTGGAGTCGATTCAATGTACACGCATGGGCAGAGTTGATTCATCGTACACGCATGGGCGGAGTTGATTCAATGTAAACGCATCGGTGGAACTGATTAAAATTCCATGCATGGTCAGAGTCGATTCAATGTACACACATGGGCGGAGTCGATTCATCGTACACACATGGGCGCAGTCGATTCAACGTATACACATGGGCGCAGTCGATTCAACATAGACGCATGGGCAGACTCGATTCATCATACCTGCATTGGCGGAATCGATTCAACGTACATGCATGGGCGTAATCGATTCAATGTACATGCATGGGTGGAGTCGATTCAATGTACATGCATGGGTGGAGTTGATTCAATGTACATGCATGGGCAGAGTCGATTCATGGTACACGCATGGGCGGAGTCATTTCAAAATACATGCATGGGGCAATCAATTCAACATACATGCATGGGCGGAGGCAATTCAATGTACACGCATGGGCGGAGTAGATTCAACTTACACACATGGGTGTAGTCGATTCAATGTACACACATGGGCACAGTCAATTCAACGTACACTCATGGGCAGCGTCGATAAAATGTACACGCATGGGCGGAATCGATTCAACGTACATGCATGGGTGGAGTTGATTCATTGTACATGCATGGGCGGAATCGATTCAACTTACATGCATGGGCAGAGTCGATTCAATGTACACGCATGGGTGGAGTCGATTAAATCTACACGCGTGGGTGGATTCGATTCAATGTACACACATGGGCGGAATCGATTCAAGGTACACGCATGGGCAGAATCGATTCAACGTACAAGCATGGGCAGAATTGATACAATGTACATGCATGGGCAGAATCGATTCAACGTCCACGCATGGGCAGAGTTGATGCAATGTACACGCATGGGCGGAGTTGATTCAATGTACACGCATGTGCGGAGTCGATTCAATGTGCACGCATGGGCGGAATCGATTCAACGTTCAGGCATGGGCAGATTCGATTCAATGTACACGCATGAGCGGAGTCGATTCAATGTACACACATGTGCGGAGTCATTTCAAAGTACACGCATGGGCGGAGTCGATTCAGCGTACGCGCATGGGCAGAGTCGATTCTTCGTACACGCATGGGTGTAGTCGTTGCAGGTACATGCATGGGCAGAGTCGATTCATTGTACACCCATTGGCAGAGTCAATTCTACGTACACTCATGGGCATCGTCGATAAAATGTACACGCATGGGCGGAATCGATTCAACTTACACGCATGGGCAGAGTCGATTCAAAGTACACGCATGGGTGGAGTCAATTAAATCTACACGCGTGGGTGGATTCGATTCAATGTACACACATGGGCACAGTCAATTCAACGTACACTCATGGGCAGCGTCGATAAAATGTACACGCATGGGCGGAATCGATTCAACGTACATGCATGGGTGGAATTGATTCATTGTACACGCATGGACGGAATCGATTCAACTTACACGCATGGGCAGAGTCGATTCAATGTACACTCATGGATGGAGTCGATTAAATCTACACGCGTGGGTGGATTCGATTCAATGTACACACATGGGCGGAATCGATTCAAGGTACACGCATGGGCAGAATCGATTCAACGTACAAGCATGGGCAGAATTGATACAATGTACATGCATGGGCAGAATCGCTTCAACGTACATGCATGGGCAGAGTTGATTCAATGTACATGCATGGGCGGAGTTGATTCAATGTACACGCATGTGCGGAGTCGATTCAATGTGCACGCATGTGCGGAGTCGATTCAATGCGCACGCATGGGCGGAATCGATTCAACGTTCAGGCATGGGCAGATTCGATTCAATGTACACGCATGAGCGGAGTCGATTCAATGTACACACATGTGCGGAGTCATTTCAATGTACACGCATGGGCGGAGTCGATTCAGCGTACACGCATGGGTGGAGTCATTCCAGGTACACGCATGGGCAGAGTCGATTCATTGTACACCCATGGGCAGAGTCGATTCAACGTACACACAAAGGCAGGGTCAATTCGTCGTAAACGCATGGGCAGAGTTGATTCAACGTGCACGTATGGGCGGAATCGATTCAACGTACACGCATGGGCGGAGTTGATTCAATGTACACGCATGGGCGGACTCAATTCAAGGTACACTCATGGGCGGAGTTGATTCAATGTACACGCATGTGCGGAGTCGATTCAATGTGCACGCATGGGCGGAATCGATTCAACATTCAGGCATGGGCGGAATCAATTCAAGGTACACGCATGTGTGGAATCGATTCAATGTACACGCATGTGCGGAGTCGATTCAACGTGCACGCATCGGCGGAATCGATTCAACATTCAGGCATGGGCGGAATCGATTCAATGTACACGCATGGGCGGAGTTGATTCAATGTACACGCATGGGCAGAATTGATTCTTCGTACACAAATGGGCGGAGTCGATTCAATGTACACGCATGGGCGGAGTTGATTCATCGTACACGCATGGCCGGAGTTGATTCAATGTAAACGCATGGGTGGAACTGATTCAAATTTCATGCATGGGCAGAGTCCTTTCAATGTACACACATGGGCGGAGTCGATTCATCGTACACGCATGGGCGGAGTTGATTCAATGTAAATGCATGGGTGGAATCTTTTCAAATTCCATGCATGGGCAGAGTCGATTCAATGTACACACATGGGCGGAGTCGATTCATCGTACACATATGGGTGCAGTCGATTCAACATAGACGCATGGGCAGACTCGATTCATCATACCTGCATTGGCGGAATCGATTCAACGTACATGCATGGGCGTAATCGATTCAATGTACATGCATGGGTGGAGTCGATTCAATGTCCATGCATGGGTGGAGTTGATTCAATGTACATGCATGGGCAGAGTCGATTCATGGTACACGCATGGGCGGAGTCATTTCAAAATACATGCATGGGGCAATCAATTCAACATACATGCATGGGCGGAGTCAATTCAATGTACACACATGGGCGGAGTAGATTCAACTTACACACATGGGTGTAGTCGATTCAATGTACACACATGGGCACAGTCAATTCAACGTACACTCATGGGCAGCGTCGATAAAATGTACACGCATGGGCGGAATCGATTCAACGTACATGCATGGGTGGAGTTGATTCATTGTACACGCATGGGCGGAATCGATTCAACTTACACGCATGGGCAGAGTCGATTCAATGTACACGCATGGGTGGAGTCGATTAAATCTACACGCGTGGGTGGATTCGATTCAATGTACACACATGGGCGGAATCGATTCAAGGTACACGCATGGGCAGAATCGATTCAACGTACAAGCATGGGCAGAATTGATACAATGTACATGCATGGGCAGAATCGATTCAACGTACACGCATGGGCAGAGTTGATTCAAAGTACACGCATGTGCGGATTTGATTCAATGTGCACGCATGGGCGGAATCGATTCAACGTTGAGGCATGGGCGGAGTCGATTCAATGCACACGCATGGACGGAGTTGATTCAATGTTCACACATGGGCTGAATTGATTCATCGTACAAACATGGGCAGAGTCGATTCAATGTACACACATGGGCAGAGTCGATTCATCGTACACGCATGCGCAGCGATGAATCAACATACATGCTTGGGGGAATCAATTCAATGTACACGCATGGGCGGAGTCGATTCAATGTACACGCATGGGCAGAATCGATTCATCATAAATGCATTGCCGGATTCGATTCATCGTACACGCATGGGCAGATTCGATTCAATGTACACGCATGGGCAGAAGCGACTCAACGTTCAGTCATGGGCGGAGTCGTTTCAATGTACACGCATTGGCGGAGTCGATTCATTGTACACGCATGGGCGGAGTCAATTCAATGTACAGGCATGGGCAGAGTCGATTCATCGTACACGCATGGGCGGAGTCAATTCCATGTACACACATGAGCGGAGTCTATTCATTGTACACCCCTGTGCGGAATCGATTCAATGTACACACATGGGCGGAATCAATTCGTCATACACGCATGGCCGGAGTCGATTCATCGTACACACATGGGCGGATTCGATTCAATGTACACGCATGGGCGGAATCGGTTCAAGGTACATGCATGGGCAGAATCAATTAAAGGTACACGCATGGGCAGAATTGATTCAATGTACACGCATGGGCAGAATCGATTGAACGTACACCCAAGGGCAGAGTCACTTTAATGTACACACATGTGCGGAGTAGTTTCAACGTAAATGCATGGGCGGAGTCGATTCATCGTACACGCATGGCCGGAGTCGATTCAACGTACACCCATGGGCGGAGTCGATTCAATGTACACGCATGGGCGGAGTCAATTCAATGTACAGGCATGGGCAGAGTCGATTCATCGTACACGCATGCGCGGAGATGATTCAGCATACATGCTTGGGGGGAATCAATTCAATGTACACGCATGGGCGGAGTCGATTCAATGTACATGCATGGGCGGAATTGAGTCATCATACACACATGGCCGGAGTCGATTTGTCATACACGCATGGGCAGAGTCGATTCAATGTACACGCATGGGCAGAATCGATTGAACGTTCAGTCGTGGGCGGAGTCGATTCAATGTACATGCATGGGCGGAGTCGATTCATCATACACACATAAGTGGAGTCATTTCATTGTACACCCCTGGGCGGAGTTGATTCAATGTACACACATGGGCAGAATCGATTCACCATACACGCATGGCCGGAGTCGATTCATCGTACACGCATGGGCGGATTCGATTCAATGTACACGCATGCGCGGAATCGATTCAAGGTACACGCATGGGCAGAATCGATTCAAAGTACAAGCATGGGCAGAATTGATTCAATGTACACGCATGGGCGGAAACGATTCAACGTACACGCATGGGCAGAGTTGATTCAATGTACACAAATGTGCGGAGTCGTTTCAACATGTACGCATGGGCGGAATTGATTCAACGTTGAGGCATGGGCGGTGTCAATTCAATGCACACGCATGGACGGAGTTGATTCAATGTTCACGCATGGGCAGAATTGATTCATCGTACACACATGGGCGGAGTCGATTCAATGTACACACATGGGCGGAGTCGATTCATCGTACTCACATTGGCGGAGTTGATTCAATGTACACGCATGGGTGGAATCGATTCAAACTACAGGCATGGACAGAGTCGATTCAATGTACACGCATGGGCAGAGTTGATTCAATGTACATGCATGGGCGGAGTTGATTTAATGTATAAGCATGGGCAGAGTCGATTCATCGTACATGCATGTGTGGAGTCGTTTCCAGGTACATGCATGGACGGAGTCGATTCCATGTACACCCATGGGCACAGTCGATTCAACATACACACATGGGCGCAGTTGATTCAACGTACACACATGGGCACAGTCGATTCAACATACACGCATGGGCAGACTCGATTCATCGTACCTGCATTGGCGGAATCGATTCAACGTACATGCATGGGCATAATCGATTCAACGTACACGCATGGGTGGAGTCTATTCCATGTACACACATGGGCACAGTTGATTCAACGTACACACATGAGCGCAGTCGATTCAACATACACGCATGGGCAGACTCGATTCATCATACCTGCATTGGAGGAATCGATTCAACGTACATGCATGGGTGTAATGGATTCAACGTACATGCATGGGCGGAGTCGATTCAATGTACACGCATGGGTGGAGTTGATTCAATGTACACGCATGGGCAGAGTCAATTCATGGTACACGCATGGGTGGATTCGATTCAAAATACGTGCATGGGGGCAATCAATTCAACATACATGCGTGGGCGGAGTCGATTCAATGTACACGCATGGGCGGTGAAGATTCAACGTACACACATGAGTGTAGTCAATTCAATGTACATGCATGGGCACAGTCAATTCAATGTACACTCATGGGCAGCGTCGATAAAATGTACATGCATGGGCGGAATCTATTCAACATACATGCATGGGTTGAGTTGATTCATTGTACATGCATGGGCGGAATCGATTCAACTTACACGCATGGGCAGAGTCGATTCAATGTACACGCATGGGTGGAGTCGATTAAATCTACACGCATGGGCAGAGTCGATTCAATGTACACGCTTAGGTGGAGTCGATTCAATGTACACGCATGGGCGGAATCGATTCATCATACACGCATGCCCGGAGTTGATTCATTGTACACGCATGGGCGGATTTGATTCAATGTACACGCATGGGCAGAATCGATTCAAGGTACACGCATGGGCGGAATCGATTCAACGTACAAGCATGGGCAGAATTGATACAATGTACACGCATGTGCGGAATCGATTCAACGTACATGCATGGGCAGAGTTGATTCAATGTACTCGCATGTGCGGAGTCGATGCAATGTGCACGCATGGGCGGAATCGATTCAATGTTGAGGCATGGGCGGAGTCGATTCAATGCACACACATGGACGGAGTTGATTCAATGTTCACACATGGGCAGAATTGATGCATCGTACACACAGGGGCGGAGTCGATTCAATGTACACACATGGGTGGATTCGATTCATAGAAACATAGAAACATAGAAGATAGGAGCAGGAGTAGGCCATTCGGCCCTTCGAGCCTGCTCTGCCATTCAACAAGATCATGGCTGATCATCCAAATCCTAGCACCCGGTCCCTACACCGACAGCCATCCCACCCAATCCCTATCCCCATAACCCCACGTATTTAATCCCCCCTAACACTAAGGGTCAATTTTTTTTATCATGGCCAATCAACCAAACCCGCACAACTTTGGACTGTGGGAGGAAACCGGAGCACCCAGAGAAAACCCACGCAAACACGGGGTGAATGTGCAAACTCCACACAGATAGTCACCCGAGGCTGGATTTGAACCTGGGTCCCTGGCGCTGTGAGGCAACAGTGCTAACCACTATGCCACCGTGCTGCCAGGCATGGGTGGAGTCGATTCCATGTACACACACGGGTGCAGTTGATTCAACGTACACACATGGGCACTGTCGATTCAACATACACGCATGGGCAGACTCGATTCATCATTCCTGCATTGGCGGAATCGATTCAACGTACACGCATGGGCGTAATCGATTCAACGTACATGCATGGGCGGAGTCGATTCAATGTACATGCATGGGTGGAGTTGATTCAATGTACACGCATGGGCAGAGTCGATTCATTGTACATGCATGGGTGGAGTCGAATCAACATACATGCATGGGGCAATCAATTCAACATACACGCATGGGCGGAGTCGATTCAACGTACATGCATGGGTGGAGTAGATTCAATGTACACGCATGGGCAGAGTCAATTCAATGTACACTCATGGGCAGCATCGATGAAATGTACACGCATGGGCGGAATCGATTCAGCGTTCATGCATGGGTGGAGTTGATTCATAGTACACGCATGGGCGGAATCGATTCAACTTACACGCATGGGCAGAGTCGATTCAATGTACATGCGTGGGTGGGGTCAATTCAATGTACACGCATGGGCGGAGTCGATTCATCGTGCACGCATGATCGGAGTCGATCCAAGGTACACGCATGAGTGGAGTCGATTCAACATGCATGCATGGGCTGAGTCGATTCAATGTACACACATGTGCAGAGTCATTTCACAATACACGCATGGGCGGAGTCGATTCATCGTAAATGCATGGGCGGAGTCGATTGAATGTACATGCATGGGCAGAGTCGATTCATTGTACACGCATGGGCGGAGTCAATTCAATGTACATGCATGGGCAGAGTTGATTCAATGTACATGCATGGGCGGAGTCGATTCATCGTACACGCATGGGCAGAGTCGATTCATCATTCACGCATGGGTGGAGTCTTATCCAGGTAGACGCATGGGCGGAGTCGATTCAATGTACATGCATGGGTGGAATCAATTCATCATACACGCATGGGCGGAATTGATTCAATGTACATGCATGGGTTGAATCGATTCAAGGTACACACATGGGCAGAATCGATTCAAAGTACACGCATGGGCGGATTAGATTCAACATACACACATGGGCGTAGTAGATTCAACGTACACGCATGGGCAGAGTCAATTCAATGTAAACTCATGGGCAGCGTCGATACAATGTACACGCATGGGCAGAATCAATTCAACGTACATGCATGGGTGGAGTTGATTCATTGTACACGCATGGGCGGAATTGATTCAACTTACACGCATGGGCAGAGTCGATTCAATGTACATGCATGGGTGGAGTCGATTAAATCTACATGCATGGGTGGAGTCGATTCAACATACATACATGGGCGGAGTCGATTCAATGTACACACATGTGCGGAGTCGTTTCAATGTACATGCATGGGCGGAGTCGATTCATCGTACATGCATAGGTGGTGTCGATTCAATGTACATGCATGGGCAGAGTCGATTCATCGTACATGCATGGGCGGAGTCATTTCCAGGTACACACATGGGCGGAGTCGATTCATCGTACACACATGGGTGGAGTTGATTCAATGTGCACACATGGGTGGAATCGATTCAAATTACACGCATGGGCAGAGTCGATTCAATGTACATGCATGGGCAGAGTCAATTCAATGTACATGCATGGGCACAGTCGATTCAACGTACACACATGGGTGCAGTTGATTCAACATACATGCATGGGTAGACTCGATTCATCATACCTGCATTGCCGGAATCGATTCAACGTACATGCATGGGCATAATCGATTGAACATACAAGCATGGGCGGAGTCGATTCAAAGTACATGCATGGTGGGAATCACTTCAACGTACACGCATGGGCGCAGTCGATTCAATGTACACGCAAGGGTGGAGTTGATTCAATGTACACGCATTGGCAGAGTCGATTCATGGTACACGCATGGGCAGAGTCAATTCAACATACATGCATGCCCAGAGTCAATTCATTGTACATGCATGGGCGGATTCGATTCAATGTACACGCATGGGCGGAATCGATTCAAGGTACACACATGGGCGGAATCAATTCAAGGTACACGCATGGGCGGAATCGATTCAATGTACACGCATGGGTGGAATCGATTCAACGTACATGCATGGACGGAGTTGATTCAATGTACACGCATGTGCAGAGTCGATTCAATGTGCATGCGTGGGCAGAATCGATTCAACGTTTAGGCATGGGCGGAGTCGATTCAATGTACATGCATGGGCGGAGTTGATTCAATGTACACGCATGGGCAGAATTGATTCATTGTACACACATGGGCGGAGTCGATTCAATGTACACGCATGGGTGGAGTTGATTCATTGTACACGAATGGGCGGAGTTGATTCAATGAACATGCATGGGCAGAGTCAATTCTTCGTACACGCATGGGTGGAGTCGTTTCCAGGTACACTCATGGGTGGAGTCGATTCATCATGCATGCATGGGTGGAGTCGATTCCACGTACACACATGGGTGGAGTCGATTCATTGTACACCCCTGGGTGGAGTCAATTCAATGTACACGCATGGGCAGAGTCGATTCGTCGTACACGCATGGGCGGAGACGATTCATTGTACACGCATGGGCGGAGTTGGTTCAAAGTACACGCATGGGTGGAATCGATTCATCATACACGCATGGGCGGAATTGATTCAATGTACATGCATGGGCAGAATCGATTCAAGGTACACACATGGGCGTAGCAGATTCAATGTACACGCATGGTCAGAGTCAATTTAATGTACACTCATGGGCAGCGTTGATACAATGTACACGCATGGGCGGAATCGATTCAACGTACATGCATGGGTGGAGTTGATTCATTGTACATGCATGGGAGGAATTGATTCAAATTACACGCATGGGCAGAGTCGATTCAATGTACACGCATGGGTGGAGTCGATTAAATCTACACGCATGGGTGGAGTCGATTCAACATACATGCATGGGTGGAGTCGATTCAATGTACACACATGGGCGGAGTCGATTCATCGTACATGCATGGGTGGAGTTGATTCAATGTACATGCATGGGCAGAGTCGATTCATCATACATGCATGGGCGGATTCATTTCCAGGTACACGCATGTGCGGAGTCGATTCATCGTACAAACATGGGCGGAGTTGATTCAATGTGCACACATGGGTGGAATCGATTCAAATTACATGCATGGGCAGAGTCGTTTCAATGTAAATGCATGGGCAGAGTCGATTCAATGAACATGCATGGGTGGAGTTGATTCCATGTACACACATGGGCGCAGTCGATTCAACGTACACACATGGGCGCTGTCGATTCAACATACACACATGGGCAGACTCAATTCATCATACCTGCATTGGCGGAATCGATTCAACGTACATGCATGTGCGTAATCGATTCAATGTACACGCATGGGCGGAGTCGATTCAATGTACACGCATGGGTGGAGTTGATTCAATGTACACGCATGGGCAGAGTCAATTCATGGTACACGCATGGGCAGAGTCGATTCAACATACATGCATGGGGCAATCAATTCAACATACACGCATGGGCGGAGTCGATTCAATGTACATACATGGGCAGAGTAGATTCAACTTACACGCATGGGCAGAGTCAATTCAATGTACACTCATGGGCAGCGTCGATAAAATGTACACGCATGGGCGGAATCGATTCAACGTTCATGCATGGGTGGAGTTGATTCATTGTACATGCATGGGCGGAATCGATTCAACTTACACGCATGGGCAGAGTCGATTCAATGCACACGCATGGGTGGAGTCGATTAAATCTACACGCATGGGTGGAGTCGATTCATCGTACACATATGGGTGGGGTCGAATCAATGTACACACATGGGCGGAGTCGATTCATCGTGCACGCATGGGCGGAGTCGGTCCAAGGTACACGCATGAGCGGAGTCAATTCAACATACATGCTTGGGCTGAGTCATTTCAATGTACACACATGTGCGGAGTCATTTCAGCATACTTGCATGGGCGGAGTCGATTCATCGTACACGCATGGGCAGAGTCGATTCAATGTACATGCATGGGCAGAGTCGATTCATCGTACACGCATGGGCGGAGTCGATTCAATGTACATGCATGGGCCGAGTCGATTCATCGTACACGCATGGGCGGAGTCGATTCAATGTACATGCATGGGCAGATTCGATTCATCGTACACGCATGGGCGGAGTCAATTCAACGTACACGCATGGGCAGAGTTGATTCATCATACACGCATGGGTGGAGTCGATTCCACGTACACACATGGGTGGAGTCGATTCATTGTACACCCCTGGGTGGAGTCAATTCAATGTACACGCATGGGCGGAGTCGATTCAATGTACATGCATGGGCAGAGTCGATTCAATGTACATGCATGGGCAGAGTCGATTCATCGTACACGCATGGGTGGAGTCGTATCCAGGCAGATGCATGGGCGGAGTCAATTCATCGTACATGCATGGGCAGAGTCGATTCATCGTACACGCATGGGCGGAGTCAATTCAACGTACACGTATGTGCAGAGTCAGTTCATCGTACACGCATGGGCGGAGTCGATTCATTGTACACCCCTGGGCGGAGTCGATTCAACGTACATGCATGGGTGGAGTCGATTCAATGTACACGCATGGGTGGAATCAATTTATCATACACGCATGGGCGGAATTGATTCAATGTACATGCATGGGCGGAATTGATTCAAGGTACACACATGGGCAGAATCGGTTCATTGTACATGCATGGGAGGAATTGATTCAAATTACACACATGGGCATAGTAGATTCAACGTACATGCATGGGCAGAGCCAATTCAATGTACACTCATGGGCAGCGTCGATACAATGTACACGCATGGGCAGAATCGATTCAACATACATGCATCGGTGGAGTTGATTCATAGTACACGCTTGGGCGGAATTGATTCAAATTACACGCATGGGCAGAGTCGATTCAATGTACACGCATGGGTGGAGTCGATTAAATCTACACACATGGGTGGAGTCGATTCAACATACATGCATGGGCGGAGTCGATTCAATGTACACACATGTGTGGAGTCGTTTCAATGTACACGCATGGGCGGATTCGATTCATCGTACACACATAGGTGGTGTCGATTCAATGTACATGCATGGGCAGAGTCAATTCATCATACATGCATGGGCAGAGTCATTTCCAGGTACACGCATGGGCGGAGTCGATTCATCGTACACACATGGGCGGAGTTGATTCAATGTGCACACATGGGTGGAATCGATTCAAATTACATGCATGAGCAGAGTCAATTCAATGTACATGCATGGGTGGAGTTGATTTAATGTATACGCATGGGCAGAGTTGATTCATCGTACATGCATGTGTGGAGTCATTTCCAGGTACTCGCATGGGCGGAGTCGATTCCATGTACACACATGTGCACAGTCGATTCAATGTACACACATGGGTGCAGTCGATTCAACATACATGCATGGGTAGACTCGATTCATCATACCTGCATTGCCGGAATCGATTCAACGTACATGCATGGGCGTAATTGATTCAACGTACAAGCATGGACGGAGTCGATTCAAAGTACACGCATGGGTGGAGTTGATTCAATGTTCATGCATGGGCAGAGTCAATTCATGGTACACGCATGAGCGGAGTCGATTCAAAATACATGCATGGTGGGAATCACTTCAACGTACATGCATGGGCGCAGTCGATTCAATGTACACGCATGGGTGGAGTTGATTCAATGTACATGCATTGGCAGAGTCGATTCATGGTACACGCATGGGCGGAGTCGATTCAACATACATGCATGGGGTAATCAATTCAACATACATGCATTGGCGGAGTTGATTCAATGTACAGGCAAGGGCGGAGTTAATTTGTCATACACGCATGGGTGCAGTCGATTCAATGTACACGCAAAGGCGGAATCGATTCATCATACACGCATGCCCAGAGTCGATTCATTGTGCATGCATGGGCGGATTCGATTCAATGTAAACGCATGGGCGGAATCGATTCAAGGTACACACATGGGCGGAATCGATTCAAGGTACACGCATGGGCGGAATCGATTCAATGTACACGCAAGGGTGGAATCGATTCAACGTACATGCATGGACAGAGTTGATTCAATGTACATGCATGTGCAGAGCCGATTCAATGTGGAAGCATGGGCAGAATCAATTCAACATTTAGGCATGGGCGGAGTCGTTTCATTGTACATGCATGGGCGGAGTTGATTCAATGTACACGCATGGGCAGAATTGATTCATTGTACACACATGGGCGGAGTCGATTCAATGTACACGCATGGGCGGAATCGATTCATTGTACATGCATGGGCGGAGTTGATTCAATGTACATGCATGGCTGGAATCAATTCAAATTACACGCATGGGCAGAGTCAATTCAATGTACATGCATGGGCAGAGTCAATTCTTCGTACACGCATGGGTGGAGTCCTTTCCAGGTACACACATGTGTGGAGTCGATTCATCATACACGCATGGGTGGAGTCGATTCCACGTACACACATGGGTGGAGTCGACTCATTGTACACCCCTGGGTGGAGTCAATTCAATGTACATGCATGGGCGGAGTCGATACAACGTACACGCATGGGCGGAGTCGATTCGTCGTACACGCATGGGCGGAGACGATTCATTGTACATGCATGGGTGGAGTCGGTAAAATGTACACGCATGGGTCTAATCGATTCATCATACACGCATGGGCAGAATTAATTCAATGTACATGCATGGGCGGAATCGATTCAAGGTACACACATGGGCAGAATCGGTTCAATGTACACGCATGTGCAGATTAGATTCAACGTACACACATGGGCGTAGCAGATTCAACTTATACGCATGGGCAGAGTCAATTCAATGACACTCATGGCCGGCGTCGATACAATGTACACGCATGGGCGGAATCGATTCAACATACATGAATGGGTGGAGTTGATTCATTGTACATGAATGGGAGGAATAGATTCAACTTACACGCATGGGCAGAGTCGATTCAATGTACATGCATGGGTGGAGTTGATTAAATCTACACGCATGGGTGGAGTCGATTCAACATACATGCATGGGTGGAGTCAATTCAATGTACACACATGTGCGAGTCATTTCAATGTACACGCATGGGCGGAGTCGATTCATCGAACATGCATGGGTGGAGTTGATTCAATGTACATGCATGGGCAGAGTTGATTCATCGTACATGCATGGGAGGAGTCGTTTCCAGGTACACGCATGGGCGGAGTCGATTCATCGTACAAACATGGGCGGAGTTGATTCAATGTGCACACATGGGTCGAATCGATTCAAATTACACGCATGGGCAGAGTCGATTCAAAGTACACGCATGGGCAGAGTCGATTCAATGAACATGCATGGGTGGAGTTGATTTAATGTATACGCATGGGCAGAGTTGATTCATCGTACATGCATGTGTGGAGTCATTTCCAGGTACACGCATGGGCAGAGTCGATTCCATGTACACACATGGGCGCAGTCGATTCAATGTACACACATGGGTGCAGTCGATTCAACATACACGCATGGGTAGACTCGATTCATCATACCTGCATTGGCGGAATTGATTCAACATACATGCATGGGCATAATTGATTCAACGTACATGCATGGGTGGAGTTGATTCAATGTACACGCATGGGCAGAGTCAATTCATGGTACACGCATGGGCGGAGTCGATTCAAAATACATGCATGGTGGGAATCAATTCAACATACATGCATGGGCGGAGTCAATTCAATGTACATGCATGGGCAGAGTCAATTCTTCGTACATGCATGGGTGGAGTCCTTTCCAGGTACACACATGGGTGGAGTCGATTCATCATACACGCATGGGTGGAGTCGATTCCATGCACACACATGGATGGAGTCGACTCATTGTACACCCCTGGGTGGAGTCAATTCAATGTACATGCATGGGCGGAGTCGATTCAACTTACACGCATGGGCGGAGTCGATTCATCGTACACGCATGGGCGGAGACGATTCATTGTACACGCATGGGCGGAGTCGCTAAAATGTACACGCATGGTTCTAATCGATTCATCATACACGCATGGGCAGAATTGATTCAATGTACATGCATGGGCGGAATCGATTTAAGGTACACACATGGGCAGAATCGGTTCAATGTACACGCATGTGCAGATTAGATTCAACGTACACACATGGGCGTAGCAGATTCAACTTATACGCATGGGCAGAGTCAATTCAATGAAACTCATGGCCGGCGTCGATACAATGTACACGCATGGGCGGAATCGATTCAACGTACATGAATGGGTGGAGTTGATTCATTGTACATGAATGGGAGGAATAGATTCAACTTACACGCATGGGCAGAGTCGATTCAATGTACACGCATGGGTGGAGTCGATTAAATCTACACGCATGGGTGGAGTCGATTCAACATACATGCATGGGTGGAGTCAATTCAATGTACACGCATGTGCGAGTCATTTCAATGTACACGCATGGGCGGAGTCGATTCATCGAACATGCATGGGTGGAGTTGATTCAATGTACATGCATGGGTGGAGTCGATTAAATCTACACGCATGGGTGGAGTCGATTCAACATACATGCATGGGTGGAGTCAATTCAATGTACACACATGTGCGAGTCATTTCAATGTACACGCATGGGCGGAGTCGATTCATCGAACATGCATGGGTGGAGTTGATTCAATGTACATGCATGGGCAGAGCTGATTCATCGTACACGCATGGGCAGAGTCGTTTCCAGGTACACGCATGGGCGGAGTCGATTCATCGTACAAACATGGGCGGAGTTGATTCAATGTGCACACATGGGTCGAATCGATTCAAATTACACGCATGGGCAGAGTCGATTCAAAGTACACGCATGGGCAGAGTCGATTCAATGAACATGCATGGGTGGAGTTGATTTAATGTATACGCATGGGCAGAGTTGATTCATCGTACATGCATGTGTGGAGTCATTTCCAGGTACACGCATGGGCAGAGTCGATTCCATGTACACACATGGGCGCAGTCGATTCAACGTACACACATGGGTGCAGTCGATTCAACATACACGCATGGGTAGACTCGATTCATCATACCTGCATTGGTGGAATTGATTCAACGTACATGCATGGGCATAATTGATTCAACGTACATGCATGGGTGGAGTTGATTCAATGTACACGCATGGGCAGAGTCAATTCATGGTACACGCATGGGCGGAGTCGATTCAAAATACATGCATGGTGGGAATCAATTCAACATACACGCATGGGCGGAGTCGATTCAATGTACACGCATGGGCAGAGTAGATTCAACGTACATACATGGGCGTAGTCGATTCAACGTATACGCATGGGCAGAGTCAATTCAATATACACTCATGGGCAGCATCGATAAAATGTACACACATGGGCGGAATCGATTCAACGTACATGCATGGGTGGAGGTGATTCATTGTGCACGCATGGGCGGAATCGATTCAACTTACACGCATGGGCAGAGTCGATTCAATGTACACGCATGGGTGGAGTCGATTCATCATACACATATGGGTGGGGTTAATTCAATGTACACGCATGGGCGGAGTTGATTCATCATGCACGCATGGGCGGAGTCAAATCCAGGTACACGCATGAGCAGCGTCGATTCAATGTACACGCATGGGCGGAGTCAATTCAACATACATGCATGGGCGGAGTCGATTCAATGTACATGCATGGGCGGAGTTGATTCATCGTACAAGCATGGGCGGAGTCAATTCAATGTACACGCATGGGTGGAGTCAATTCATCGTATACGCATGGGCGGAATCGATTCCACGTACACATAAGGGTGGAGTCGATTCATTGTACACCCCTGGGTGGAATGGATTCAATGTGCACGCATGGGCGGAGTCGATTCAATGTACACGCATGGGTGGAGTCGATTCATCATACACATATGGGTGGGGTTAATTCAATGTACACGCATGGGCGGAGTTGATTCATCATGCACGCATGGGCGGAGTCAAATCCAGGTACACGCATGAGCAGCGTCGATTCAATGTACACGCATGGGCGGAGTCAATTCAACATACATGCATGGGCAGAGTCGATTCAATGTACATGCATGGGCGGAGTTGATTCATCGTACAAGCATGGGCGGAGTCAATTCAATGTACACGCATGGGTGGAGTCAATTCATCGTATACGCATGGGCGGAATCGATTCCACGTACACATAAGGGTGGAGTCGATTCATTGTACACCCCTGGGTGGAATGGATTCAATGTGCACGCATGGGCGGAGTCGATTCAATGTACACGCATGGGTGGAGTAGATTCAACGTACACGCATGGGCAGAGTCAATTCAATGTACACTCATGGGCAGCTTCGATGAAATGTACACGCATGGGCGGAATCGATTCAACGTTCATTCATGGGTGGAGTTGATTCATAGTACACACATGGGCGGAATCGATTCAACTTACACGCATGGGCAGAGTCGATTCAATGTACATGCGTGGGTGGAGTCGATTAAATCTACACGCATGGGTGGAGTCGATTCATCGTACACATATGGGTGGGGTCAATTCAATGTACACGCATGGGCGGAGTCGATTCATCGTGCACGCATGGGCGGAGTCGATCCAAGATACACGCATGAGTGGAGTCGATTCAACATACATGCATGGGCTGAGTCGATTCAATGTACACACATGTGCGGAGTCATTTCACAATACACGCATGGGCGGAGTCGATTCATCGTACACGCATGGGCGGAGCCGATTGAATGTACATGCATGGGCAGAGTCGATTCATTGTACACGCATGGGCGGAGTCAATTCAATGTACATGCATGGGCAGAGTTGATTCAATGTACATGCATGGGCGGAGTCGATTCATCGTACACGCATGGGCAGAGACGATTCATCATACACGCATGGATGGAGTCTTATCCAGGTAGAAGCATGGGCGGAGTCGATTCATCGTACATGCATGGGCAGAGTCAATTCAACGTACACGCATGGGCAGAGTCGATTCATCATACACGCATGGGTGGAGTCGATTCCACGTACACCCCTGGGTGGAGTCAATTCAATGTACATGCATGGGTGGAGTCGATTCATCGTATATGCATGGGCAGAGTCGATTCAATGTACATTCATGGGCAGAGTCGATTCATCGTACACGCATGGGCAGAGTCAATTCATCGTACACGCATGGGCGGAGTCAATTCATCGTACACACATGGGTGGAGTCGATTCATTGTACACCCCTGGGTGGAGTCAATTCAATGTACATGCATGGGCGGATTCAATTCAACATACACGCATGGGCAGAGTCGATTCAATGTACATGCATGGGTGGAATCAATTCATCATACACGCATGGGCGGAATTGATTCAATGTACATGCATGGGTTGAATTGATTCAAGGTACACACATGGGCAGAATCGGTTCAATGTATATGCATGGGCAGGTTAGATTCAACATACACACATGGGCGTAGTAGATTCAACGTACACGCATGGGCAGAGTCAATTTAATGTAAACTCATGGGCAGCGTCGATACAATGTACGCGCATGGGCAGAATCAATTCAACGTACATGCATGGGTGGAGTTGATTCATTGTACATGCATGGGCGGAATTGATTCAACTTACACGCATGGGCAGAGTCGATTCAATGTACATGCATGGGTGGAGTCGATTAAATCTACACGCATGGGTGGAGTCGATTCAACATACATACATGGGCGGAGTAGATTCAATGTACACACATGTGCGGAGTCATTTCAATGTACACGCATGGGCGGAGTCGATTCATCGTACATGCATAGGTGGTGTCGATTCAATGTACATGCATGGGCAGAGTCGAATCATCGTACATGCATGGGCGGAGTCGTTTCCAGGTACACACATGGGCGGAGTCGATTCATCGTACACACATGGGCGGAGTTGATTCAATGTGCACACATGGGTGGAATCGATTCAAATTACACGCATGGGCAGACTCGATTCAATGTACATGCATGGGCAGAGTCAATTCAATGTACATGCATGGGCACAGTCGATTCAACGTACACACATGGGTGCAGTTGATTCAACATACATGCATGGGTAGACTCGATTCATCATACCTGCATTGCCGGAATCGATTCAAAGTACATGCATGGGCGTAATCGATTCAACGTACAAGCATGGGCAGAGTCGATTCAAAGTACATGCATGGTGGGAATCACTTCAACGTACACGCATGGGCGCAGTCGATTCAATGTACATGCATGGGTGGAGTTGATTCAATGTACACGCATTGGCAGAGTCGATTCATGGTACACGCATGGGCGGAGTCAATTCAACATACATGCATGGGGGAATCAATTCAACATACACGCATTGGCGGAGTTGATTCAATGTACACGCAAGGGCGGAGTTAATTTGTCGTACACGCATGGGTGGAGTCGATTCAATGTACACGCAAGGGCAGAATCGATTCATCATACACGCATGCCCAGAGTCGATTCATTGTACATGCATGGGCGGATTCGATTCAATGTACACGCATGGGCGGAATCGATTCAAGGCACACACATGGGCGGAATCGATTCAATGTACACGCATGGGCGGAATCGATTCAATGTACACGCATGGGTGGAATCGATTCAACGTACATGCATGGACGGAGTTGATTCAATGTACACGCAAGTGCGGAGTCGATTCAATGTGCACGCATGGGCAGAATCGATTCAACGTTTAGGCATGGGCGGAGTCGATTCAATGTACATGCATGGGCGGAGTTGATTCAATGTACACGCATGGGCAGAATTGATTCATTGTACACACATGGGCGGAGTCGATTCAATGTACACGCATGGGTGGAGTCGATTCATTGTACACGCATGGGCGGAGTTGATTCAATGAACATGCATGGGCAGAGTCAATTCTTCGTACACGCATGGGTGGAGTCGTTTCCAGGTACACACATGGGTGGAGTCGATTCATCATGCACGCATGGGTGGAGTCGATTCCACGTACACACATGGGTGGAGTCGATTCATTGTACACCCCTGGGTGGAGTCAATTCAATGTACACGCATGGGCAGAGTCGATTCGTCGTACATGCATGGGCGGAGATGATTCATTGTACACGCATGGGCAGAGTTGGTTCAATGTACACGCATGGGTGGAATCGATTCATCATAAACGCATGGGCGGAATTGATTCAATGTACATGCATGGGCAGAATCGATTCAAGGTACACACATGGGCAGAATCGGTTCAATGTACACGCAGGGCAGATTAGATTCAACGTACACACATGGGCGTAGCAGATTCAACGTACACGCATGGTCAGAGTCAATTTAATGTACACTCATGGGCAGCGTCGATACAATGTACACGCATGGGCGGAATCGATTCAACGTACATGCATGGGTGGAGTTGATTCATTGTACATGCATGGGACGAATTGATTCAAATTACACGCATTGGCAGAGTCGATTCAATGTACACGCATGGGTGGAGTCGATTAAATCTACACGCATGGGTGGAGTCGAATCAACATACATGCATGGGTGGAGTCGATTCAATGTACACACATGGGTGGAGTCGACTCATTGTACACCCCTGGGTGGAGTCAATTCAATGTACATGCATGGGTGGAGTCGATTCAACGTACACGCATAGGCGGAGTCGATTCGTCGTACACGCATGGGCGGAGACGATTCATTGTACACGCATGGGCGGAGTTGGTAAAATGTACACGCATGGGTCTAATCGATTCATCATACACGCATGGGCGGAATCGATTCAAGGTACACACATGGGCAGAATCGGTTCAATGTACACGCATGTGCAGATTAGATTCAACGTACACACATGGGCGTAGCAGATTCAACTTATACGCATGGGCAGAGTCAATTCAATGACACTCATGGCCGGCGTCGATACAATGTACACGCATGGGCGGAATCGATTCAACGTACATGAATGGGTGGAGTTGATTCATTGTACATGAATGGGAGGAATAGATTCAACTTGCATGCATGGGCAGAGTCGATTCAATGTACACGCATGGGTGGAGTCGATTAAATCTACACGCATGGGTGGAGTCGATTCAACATACATGCATGGGTGGAGTCAATTCAATGTACACACATGTGCGAGTCATTTCAATGTACACGCATGGGCGGAGTCGATTCATCGAACATGCATGGGTGGAGTTGATTCAATGTACATGCATGGGCAGAGTTGATTCATCGTACATGCATGGGCGGAGTCGTTTCCAGGTACACGCATGGGCGGAGTCGATTCATCGTACAAACATGGGCGGAGTTGATTCAATGTGCACACATGGGTCGAATCGATTCAAATTACACGCATGGGCAGAGTCGATTCAAAGTACACGCATGGGCAGAGTCGATTCAATGAACATGCATGGGTGGAGTTGATTTAATGTATACGCATGGGCAGAGTTGATTCATCGTACATGCATGTGTGGAGTCATTTCCAGGTACACGCATGGGCAGAGTCGATTCCATGTACACACATGGGCACAGTCGATTCAACGTACACACATGGGTGCAGTCGATTCAACATACACGCATGGGTAGACTCGATTCATCATACCTGCATTGGCGGAATTGATTCAACGTACATGCATGGGCATAATTGATTCAACGTACATGCATGGGTGGAGTTGATTCAATGTACACGCATGGGCAGAGTCAATTCATGGTACACGCATGGGAGGAGTCGATTCAAAATACATGCATGGTGGGAATCAATTCAACATACACGCATGGGTGGAGTCAATTCAATGTACATGCATGGGCAGAGTCAATTCTTCATACACGCATGGGTGGAGTCCTTTCCAGGTACACATATGTGTGGAGTCGATTCATCATACACGCATGGGTGGAGTCGATTCCACGTACACACATGGGTGGAGTCGACTCATTGTACACCCCTGGGTGGAGTCAATTCAATGTATATGCATGGGCGGAGTCGATTCAACGTACACGCATGGGCAGAGTCGATTCGTCGTACACGCATGGGCGGAGACGATTCATTGTACACGCATGGGCGGAGTCGGTAAAATGTACACGCATGGGTCTAATCGATTCATCATACACGCATGGGCAGAATTGATTCAATGTACATGCATGGGCGGAATCGATTCAAGGTACACACATGAGCAGAATCGGTTCAATGTACACGCATGTGCAGATTAGATTCAACGTACACACATGGGTGTAGCAGATTCAACTTATACGCATGGGCAGAGTCAATTCAATGACACTCATGGCTGGCATCGATACAATGTACACGCATGGGCGGAATCGATTCAACGTACATGAATGGGTGGAGTTGATTCATTGTACATGAATGGGAGGAATAGATTCAACTTACACGCATGGGCAGAGTCGATTCAATGTACACGCATGGGTGGAGTCGATTAAATCTACACGCATGGGTGGAGTCGATTCAACATACATGCATGGGTGGAGTCAATTCAATGTACACACATGTGCGAGTCATTTCAATGTACACGCATGGGCGGAGTCGATTCATCGAACATGCATGGGTGGAGTTGATTCAATGTACATGCATGGGCAGAGCTGATTCATCGTACATGCATGGGCGGAGTCGTTTCCAGGTACACGCATGGGCGGAGTCGATTCATCGTACAAACATGGGCGGAGTTGATTCAATGTGCACACATGGGTCGAATCGATTCAAATTACACGCATGGGCAGAGTCGATTCAAAGTACACGCATGGGCAGAGTCGATTCAATGAACATGCATGGGTGGAGTTGATTTAATGTATACGCATGGGCAGAGTTGATTCATCGTACATGCATGTGTGGAGTCATTTCCAGGTACACGCATGGGCAGAGTCGATTCCATGTACACACATGGGCGCAGTCGATTCAACGTACACACATGGGTGCAGTCGATTCAACATACACGCATGGGTAGACTCGATTCATCATACCTGCATTGGCGGAATTGATTCAACGTACATGCATGGGCATAATTGATTCAACGTACATGCATGGGCGGAGTCGATTCAATGTACACGCATGGGCAGAGTCAATTCATGGTACATGCATGGGCGGAGTCGATTCAAAATACATGCATGGTGGGAATCAATTCAACATACACGCATGGGCGGAGTCGATTCAATGTACACGCATGGGCGGAGTAGATTCAACGTACACACATGGGCGTAGTCGATTCAACGTATACGCATGGGCAGAGTCAATTCAATATACACTCATGGGCAGCATCGATAAAATGTACACACATGGGCGGAATCGATTCAACGTACATGCATGGGTGGAGTTGATTCATTGTGCACGCATGGGCGGAATCGATTCAACTTACACGCATGGGCAGAGTCGATTCAATGTACACGCATGGGTGGAGTCGATTCATCATACACATATGGGTGGGGTTAATTCAATGTACATGCATGGGCGGAGTTGATTCATCGTACAAGCATGGGCGGAGTCAATTCAATGTGCACGCATGGGCAGAGTCAATTCATCGTACACGCATGGGTGGAGTCGTTTCCAAGTACACACATGGGTGGAGTCAATTCATCGTATACGCATGGGCGGAATCGATTCCACGTACACATATGGGTGGAGTCGATTCATTGTACACCCCTGGGTGGAATGGATTCAATGTGCACGCATGGGCGGAGTCGATTCAATGTACACGCATGGGTGGAGTAGATTCAACGTACACGCATGGGCAGAGTCAATTCAACGTACACTCATGGGCAGCTTCGATGAAATGTACACGCATGGGCGGAATCGATTCAACGTTCATGCATGGGTGGAGTTGATTCATAGTGCACGCATGGGCGGAATCGATTCAACTTACACGCATGGGCAGAGTCGATTCAATGAACATGCGTGGGTGGAGTCGATTAAATCTACACGCATGGGTGGATTCGATTCATCATACACATATGGGTGGGGTCAATTCAATGTACACGCATGGGCGGAGTCGATTCATCGTGCACGCATGGGCGGAGTCGATCCAAGATACACGCATGAGTGGAGTCGATTCAACATACATGCATGGGCTGAGTCGATTCAATGTACACACATGTGCGGAGTCATTTCACAATACACGCATGGGCAGAGTTGATTCATCGTACACGCATGGGCGGAGCCGATTGAATGTACATGCATGGGCAGAGTCGATTCATTGTACACGCATGGGCGGAGTCAATTCAATGTACATGCATGGGCAGAGTTGATTCAATGTACATGCATGGGCGGAGTCGATTCATCGTACACGCATGGGCAGAGTCGATTCATCATACACGCATGAGTGGAGTCTTATCCAGGTAGACGCATGGGCGGAGTCGATTCATCGTACATGCATGGGCAGAGTCAATTCAACGTACACGCATGGGCAGAGTCGATTCATCATACACGCATGGGTGGAGTCGATTCCACGTACACCCCTGGGTGGAGTCAATTCAATGTACATGCATGGGTGGAGTCGATTCATCGTACATGCATGGGCGGAGTCGATTCAATGTACATTCATGGGCAGAGTCGATACATCGTACACGCATGGGCAGAGTCAATTCATTGTACATGCATGGGCGGAGTCAATTCATCGTACACACATGGGTGGAGTCGATTCATTGTACACCCCTGGGTGGAGTCAATTCAATGTACATGCATGGGCGGATTCAATTCAACATACACGCATGGGCAGAGTCGATTCAATGTACATGCATGGGTGGAATCAATTCATCATACACGCATGGGCGGAATTGATTCAATGTACATGCATGGGTTGAATTGATTCAAGGTACACACATGGGCAGAATCGGTTCAATGTACATGCATGGGCGGGTTAGATTCAACATACACACATGGGCGTAGTAGATTCAACGTGCACGCATGGGCAGAGTCAATTCAATGTAAACTCATGGGCAGCGTCGATACAATGTATGCGCATGGGCAGAATCAATTCAACGTACATGCATGGGTGGAGTTGATTCATTGTACATGCATGGGCGGAATTGATTCAACTTACACGCATGGGCAGAGTCGATTCAATGTACATGCATGGGTGGAGTCGATTTAATCTACACGCATGGGTGGAGTCGATTCAACATACATACATGGGCGGAGTCGATTCAATGTACACACATGTGCGGAGTCGTTTCAATGTACACGCATGGGCGGAGTCGATTCATCGTACATGCATAGGTGGTGTCGATTCAATGTACATGCATGGGCAGAGTCGAATCATCGTACATGCATGGGCAGAGTCATTTCCAGGTACACACATGGGCGGAGTCGATTCATCGTACACACATGGGCAGAGTTGATTCATTGTGCACACATGGGTGGAATCGATTCAAATTACACGCATGGGCAGAGTTGATTCAATGTACATGCATGGGCAGAGTCAATTCAATGTACATGCATGGGCACAGTCGATTCAATGTACACACATGGGTGCAGTTGATTCAACATACATGCATGGGTAGACTCGATTCATCATACCTGCATTGCCGGAATCGATTCAAAGTACATGCATGGGCGTAATCGATTCAAAGTACAAGCATGGGCGGAGTCGATTCAAAGTACATGCATGGTGGGAATCACTTCAACGTACACGCATGGGCGCAGTCGATTCAATGTACATGCATGGGTGGAGTTGATTCAATGTACACGCATTGGCAGAGTCGATTCATGGTACACGCATGGGCGGAGTCAATTCAACATACATGCATGGGGGAATCAATTCAACATACACGCATTGGCGGAGTTGATTCAATGTACACGCAAGGGCGGAGTTAATTTGTCGTACACGCATGGGTGGAGTCGATTCAATGTACACGCAAGGGCAGAATCGATTCATCATACACGCATGCCCAGAGTCGATTCATTGTACATGCATGGGCGGATTCGATTCAATGTACACGCATGGGCGGAATCGATTCAAGGTACACACATGGGCGGAATCGATTCAAGGTACACGCATGGGCGGAATCGATTCAATGTACACGCATGGGTGGAATCGATTCAACGTACATGCATGGATGGAGTTGATTCAATGTACACGCAAGTGCGGAGTCGATTCAATGTGCACGCATGGGCAGAATCGATTCAACGTTTAGGCATGGGCGGAGTCGATTCAATGTACATGCATGGGCGGAGTTGATTCAATGTACACGCATGGGCAGAATTGATTCATTGTACACACATGGGCGGAGTCGATTCAATGTACACGCATGGGTGGAGTCAATTCATTGTACACGCATGGGCGGAGTTGATTCAATGAACATGCATGGGCAGAGTCAATTCTTCGTACACGCATGGGTGGAGTCGTTTCCAGGTACACACATGGGTGGAGTCGATTCATCATGCACGCATGGGTGGAGTCGATTCCACGTACACACATGGGTGGAGTCGATTCATTGTACACCCCTGGGTGGAGTCAATTCAATGTACACGCATGGGCAGAGTCGATTCATCGTACATGCATGGGCGGAGATGATTCATTGTACACGCATGGGCAGAGTTGGTTCAATGTACACGCATGGGTGGAATCGATTCATCATAAATGCATGGGCGGAATTGATTCAATGTACATGCATGGGCAGAATCGATTCAAGGTACACACATGGGCAGAATCGGTTCAATGTACACGCAGGGCAGATTAGATTCAACGTACACACATGGGCGTAGCAGATTCAACGTACACGCATGGTCAGAGTCAATTTAATGTGCACTCATGTGCAGCGTCGATACAATGTACACGCATGGGCGGAATCGATTCAACGTACATGCATGGGTGGAGTTGATTCATTGTACATGCATGGGAGGAATTGATTCAAATTACACGCATTGGCAGAGTCGATTCAATGTACACGCATGGGTGGAGTCGATTAAATCTACACGCATGGGTGGAGTCGATTCAACATACATGCATGGGTGGAGTCGATTCAATGTACACACATGGGTGGAGTCGATTCATCGTACATGCATGGGTGGAGTTGATTCAATGTACATGCATGGGCAGAGTCGATTCATCGTACATGCATGGGCGGAGTCATTTCCAGGTACACACATGGGCGGAGTCGAATCATCGTACAAACATGGGCGGAGTTGATTCAATGTGCACACATGGGTGGAATCGATTCAAGTTACATGCATGGGCAGAGTCGATTCAATGTACATGCATGGGCAGAGTTGATTCAATGAACATGCATGGGTGGAGTCGATTCCATGTACACACATGGGCGCAGTCGATTCAACGTACACACATGGGCGCTGTCGATTCAACATACACACATGGGCAGACTCGATTCATCATACCTGCATTGGTGGAATCGATTCAACGTACATGCATGGGCGTAATCGATTCAATGTACATGCATGGGCGGGGTCGATTCAATGTACATGCATGGGTGGAGTTGATTCAATGTACACGCATGGGCAAAGTCGATTCATGGTACACGCATGGGCGGAGTCGATTCAACATACATGCATGGGTCAATCAATTCAACATACACGCATGGGCGGAGTCGATTCAATGTACACACATGGGCAGAGTAGATTCAGTGTACATGCATGGGCAGAGTCAATTCAATGTACACTCATGGGCAGCTTCGATAAAATGTACACACATGGGCGGAATCGATTCAATGTTCATGCATGGGTGGAGTTGATTCATTGTACATGCATGGGCGGAATCGATTCAACTTACACGCATGGGCTGAGTCGATTCAATGCACATGCGTGGGTGGAGTCGATTAAATCTACACACAATTGTGGAGTCGATTCATCGTACACATATGGATGGGGTCGATTCAATGTACACACATGGGTGGAGTCGATTCATCGTGCACGCATGGGCGGAGTCGATCCAAGGTACACGCATGAGTCGAGCCGATTCAACATACATGCATGGGCTGAGTCGTTTCAATGTACACACATGTGCGGAGTCATTTCACCATACACGCATGGGCGGAGTCGATTCATCGTACACGCATGGGCGGAGTCGATTCAATGTACATGCATGGGCAGAGTCAATTCATCGTACACGCATGGGCGGAGTCGATTCAATGTACATGCATGGGCCGAGTCGATTCATCGTACACGCATGGGCGGAGTCGATTCAATGTACATGCATGGGCAGATTCGATTCATCGTACATGCATGGGCGGAGACAATTCAACGTACACGCATGGGCAGAGTTGATTCATCATACACGCATGGGTGGAGTCGATTCCACGTACACACATGGGTGGAGTCGATTCATTGTACACCCCTGGGTGGAGTCAGTTCAATGTACACGCATGGGCGGAGTCGATTCAATGTACATGCATGGGCAGAGTCGATTCAATGTACATGCATGTGCAGAGTCGATTCATCGTACACGCATGGGTGGAGTCGTATCCAGGTAGATGCATGGGCGGAGTCGATTCATCGTACATGCATGGGCAGAGTCGATTCATCGTACACGCATGGGCGGAGTCAATTCAACGTACACGTATGGGCAGAGTCAATTCATCGTACACGCATGGGCGGAGTTGATTCATTGTACACCCCTTGGTGGAGTCGATTCAACGTACATGCATGGGCGGAGTCGATTCAATGTACACGCATGGGTGGAATCAATTTATCATACACGCATGGGCGGAATTGATTCAATGTACATGCATGGGCGGAATCGATTCAAGGTACACACATGGGCAGAATCGGTTTAATGTACATGCATGGTTGGATTAGATTCAACATACTCACATGGGCATAGTAGATTCAACGTACATGAATGGGCAGAGACAATTCAATGTACACTCATGGGCAGCATCGATACAATGTACACACATGGGCAGAATCGATTCAACGTACATGCATGGGTGGAGTTGATTCATAGTACACGCATGGGCGGAATCGATTCAACTTACACGCATGGGCAGAGTCGATTCAATGTACACGCATGGGTGGAGTCGATTCATCATACACATATGGGTGGGGTTAATTCAATGTACACGCATGGGCGGAGTTGATTCATCATGCACGCATGGGCGGAGTCAAATCCAGGTACACGCATGAGCAGCGTCGATTCAATGTACACGCATGGGCGGAGTCAATTCAACATACATGCATGGGCGGAGTCGATTCAATGTACATGCATGGGCGGAGTTGATTCATCGTACAAGCATGGGCAGAGTCAATTCAATGTGCACGCATGGGCAGAGTCAATTCATCGTACACGCATGGGTGGAGTCGTTTCCAAGTACACACATGGGTGGAGTCAATTCATCGTATACGCATGGGCGGAATCGATTCCACGTACACATATGGGTGGAGTCGATTCATTGTACACCCCTGGGTGGAATGGATTCAATGTGCACGCATGGGCGGAGTCGATTCAACGTACACGCATGGGTGGAGTAGATTCAACGTACACGCATGGGCAGAGTCAATTCAATGTACACTCATGGGCAGCTTCGATGAAATGTACACGCATGGGCGGAATCGATTCAACGTTCATGCATGGGTGGAGTTGATTCATAGTACACGCATGGGCGGAATCGATTCAACTTACACGCATGGGCAGAGTCGATTCAATGTACATGCGTGGGTGGAGTCGATTAAATCTACACGCATGGGTGGATTCGATTCATCATACACATATGGGTGGGGTCAATTCAATGTACACGCATGGGCGGAGTCGATTCATCGTGCACGCATGGGCGGAGTCGATCCAAGATACACGCATGAGTGGAGTCGATTCAACATACATGCATGGGCTGAGTCGATTCAATGTACACACATGTGCGGAGTCATTTCACAATACACGCATGGGCGGAGTTGATTCATCGTACATGCATGGGCGGAGCCGATTGAATGTACATGCATGGGCAGAGTCGATTCATTGTACATGCATGGGCGGAGTCAATTCAATGTACATGCACGGGCAGAGTTGATTCAATGTACATGCATGGGCGGAGTCGATTCATCGTACACGCATGGGCAGAGTCGATTCATCATACACGCATGAGTGGAGTCTTATCCAGGTAGACGCATGGGCGGAGTCGATTCATCGTACATGCATGGGCAGAGTCAATTCAACATACACGCATGGGCAGAGTCGATTCATCATACACGCATGGGTGGAGTCGATTCCACGTACACCCCTGGGTGGAGTCAATTCAATGTACATGCATGGGTGGAGTCGATTCATCGTACATGCATGGGCGGAGTCGATTCAATGTACATTCATGGGCAGAGTCGATACATCGTACACGCATGGGCAGAGTCAATTCATTGTACATGCATGGGCGGAGTCAATTCATCGTACACACATGGGTGGAGTCGATTCATTGTACACCCCTGGGTGGAGTCAATTCAATTTACATGCATGGGCGGATTCAATTCAACATACACGCATGGGCAGAGTCGATTCAATGTACATGCATGGGTGGAATCAATTCATCATACACGCATGGGCGGAATTGATTCAATGTACATGCATGGGTTGAATTGATTCAAGGTACACACATGGGCAGAATCGGTTCAATGTACATGCATGGGCGGGTTAGATTCAACATACACACATGGGCGTAGTAGATTCAACGTGCACGCATGGGCAGAGTCAATTCAATGTAAACTCATGGGCAGCGTCGATACAATGTATGCGCATGGGCAGAATCAATTCAACGTACATGCATGGGTGGAGTTGATTCATTGTACATGCATGGGCGGAATTGATTCAACTTACACGCATGGGCAGAGTCGATTCAATGTACATGCATGGGTGGAGTCGATTTAATCTACACGCATGGGTGGAGTCGATTCAACATACATACATGGGCGGAGTCGATTCAATGTACACACATGTGCGGAGTCGTTTCAATGTACACGCATGGGCGGAGTCGATTCATCGTACATGCATAGGTGGTGTCGATTCAATGTACATGCATGGGCAGAGTCGAATCATCGTACATGCATGGGCAGAGTCATTTCCAGGTACACACATGGGCGGAGTCGATTCATCGTACACACATGGGCGGAGTTGATTCATTGTGCACACATGGGTGGAATCGATTCAAATTACACGCATGGGCAGAGTCGATTCAATGTACATGCATGGGCAGAGTCAATTCAATGTACATGCATGGGCACAGTCGATTCAACGTACACACATGGGTGCAGTTGATTCAACATACATGCATGGGTAGACTCGATTCATCATACCTGCATTGCCGGAATCGATTCAAAGTACATGCATGGGCGTAATCGATTCAAAGTACAAGCATGGGCGGAGTCGATTCAAAGTACATGCATGGTGGGAATCACTTCAACGTACACGCATGGGCACAGTCGATTCAATGTACATGCATGGGTGGAGTTGATTCAATGTACACGCATTGGCAGAGTCGATTCATGGTACACGCATGGGCGGAGTCAATTCAACATACATGCATGGGGGAATCAATTCAACATACACGCATTGGCGGAGTTGATTCAATGTACACGCAAGGGCGGAGTTAATTTGTCGTACACGCATGGGTGGAGTCGATTCAATGTACACGCAAGGGCAGAATCGATTCATCATACACGCATGCCCAGAGTCGATTCATTGTACATGCATGGGCGGATTCGATTCAATGTACACGCATGGGCGGAATCGATTCAAGGTACACACATGGGCGGAATCGATTCAAGGTACACGCATGGGCGGAATCGATTCAATGTACACGCATGGGTGGAATCGATTCAACGTACATGCATGGACGGAGTTGATTCAATGTACACGCAAGTGCGGAGTCGATTCAATGTGCACGCATGGGCAGAATCGATTCAACGTTTAGGCATGGGCAGAGTCGATTCAATGTACATGCATGGGCGGAGTTGATTCAATGTACACGCATGGGCAGAATTGATTCATTGTACACACATGGGCGGAGTCGATTCAATGTACACGCATGGGTGGAGTCAATTCATTGTACACGCATGGGCGGAGTTGATTCAATGAACATGCATGGGCAGAGTCAATTCTTCGTACACGCATGGGTGGAGTCGTTTCCAGGTACACACATGGGTGGAGTCGATTCATCATGCACGCATGGGTGGAGTCGATTCCACGTACACACATGGGTGGAGTCGATTCATTGTACACCCCTGGGTGGAGTCAATTCAATGTACACGCATGGGCAGAGTCGATTCATCGTACATGCATGGGCGGAGATGATTCATTGTACACGCATGGGCAGAGTTGGTTCAATGTACATGCATGGGTGGAATCGATTCATCATAAACGCATGGGCGGAATTGATTCAATGTACATGCATGGGCAGAATCGATTCAAGGTACACACATGGGCAGAATCGGTTCAATGTACACGCAGGGCAGATTAGATTCAACGTACACACATGGGCGTAGCAGATTCAACGTACACGCATGGTCAGAGTCAATTTAATGTGCACTCATGTGCAGCGTCGATACAATGTACACGCATGGGCGGAATCGATTCAACGTACATGCATGGGTGGAGTTGATTCATTGTACATGCATGGGAGGAATTGATTCAAATTACACGCATTGGCAGAGTCGATTCAATGTACACGCATGGGTGGAGTCGATTAAATCTACACGCATGGGTGGAGTCGATTCAACATACATGCATGGGTGGAGTCGATTCAATGTACACACATGGGTGGAGTCGATTCATCGTACATGCATGGGTGGAGTTGATTCAATGTACATGCATGGGCAGAGTCGATTCATCGTACATGCATGGGCGGAGTCATTTCCAGGTACACACATGGGCGGAGTCGAATCATCGTACAAACATGGGCGGAGTTGATTCAATGTGCACACATGGGTGGAATCGATTCAAGTTACATGCATGGGCAGTGTCGATTCAATGTACATGCATGGGCAGAGTTGATTCAATGAACATGCATGGGTGGAGTCGATTCCATGTACACACATGGGCGCAGTCGATTCAACGTACACACATGGGCGCTGTCGATTCAACATACACACATGGGCAGACTCGATTCATCATACCTGCATTGGTGGAATCGATTCAACGTACATGCATGGGCGTAATCGATTCAATGTACATGCATGGGCGGGGTCGATTCAATGGACATGCATGGGTGGAGTTGATTCAATGTACATGCATGGGCAGAGTCGATTCATGGTACACGCATGGGCGGAGTCGATTCAACATACATGCATGGGGCAATCAATTCAACATACACGCATGGGCGGAGTCGATTCAATGTACACACATGGGCAGAGTAGATTCAGTGTACATGCATGGGCAGAGTCAATTCAATGTACACTCATGGGCAGCTTCGATAAAATGTACACACATGGGCGGAATCGATTCAACGTTCATGCATGGGTGGAGTTGATTCATTGTACATGCATGGGCGGAATTGATTCAACTTACACGCATGGGCTGAGTCGATTCAATGCACATGCGTGGGTGGAGTCGATTAAATCTACACACATGTGTGGAGTCGATTCATCGTACACATATGGATGGGATCGATTCAATGTACACACATGGGTGGAGTCGATTCATCGTGCACGCATGGGCGGAGTCGATCCAAGGTACACGCATGAGTGGAGCCGATTCAACATACATGCATGGGCTGAGTCGTTTCAATGTACACACATGTGCGGAGTCATTTCACCATACACGCATGGGCGGAGTCGATTCATCGTACACGCATGGGCGGAGTCGATTCAATGTACATGCATGGGCAGAGTCAATTCATCGTACACGCATGGGCGGAGTCGATTCAATGTACATGCATGGGCCGAGTCGATTCATCGTACACGCATGGGCGGAGTCGATTCAATGTACATGCATGGGCAGATTCGATTCATCGTACATGCATGGGCGGAGACAATTCAACGTACACGCATGGGCAGAGTTGATTCATCATACACGCATGGGTGGAGTCGATTCCACGTACACACATGGGTGGATTCGATTCATTGTACACCCCTGGGTGGAGTCAGTTCAATGTACACGCATGGGCGGAGTCGATTCAATGTACATGCATGGGCAGAGTCGATTCAATGTACATGCATGGGCAGAGTCGATTCATCGTACACGCATGGGTGGAGTCGTATCCAGGTAGATGCATGGGCGGAGTCGATTCATCGTACATGCATCGGCAGAGTCGATTCATCGTACACGCATGGGCGGAGTCAATTCAACGTACACGTATGGGCAGAGTCAATTCATCGTACACGCATGGGTGGAGTTGATTCATTGTAAACCCCTTGGTGGAGTCGATTCAACGTACATGCATGGGCGGAGTCGATTCAATGTACACGCATGGGTGGAATCAATTTATCATACACGCATGGGCGGAATTGATTCAATGTACATGCATGGGCGGAATCGATTCAAGGTACACACATGGGCAGAATCGGTTTAATGTACATGCATGGTTGGATTAGATTCAACATACTCACATGGGCGTAGTAGATTCAACGTACATGAATGGGCAGAGACAATTCAATGTACACTCATGGGCAGCATCGATACAATGTACACACATGGGCAGAATCGATTCAACGTACATGCATGGGTGGAGTTGATTCATAGTACACGCTTGGGCGGAATTGATTCAAATTACATGCATGGGCAGAGTCGATTCAATGTACATGCATGGGTGGAGTCGATTAAATCTACACGCATGGGTGGAGTCGATTTAACATACATGCATGGGCGGAGTCGATTCAATGTACACACATGTGCGGAGTCGTTTCAATGTACACGCATGGGCGGAGTCGATTCATCGTATACACATAGGTGGTGTCGATTCAATGTACATGCATGGGCAGATTCAATTCATCATACATGCATGGGCAGAGTCATTTCCAGGTACACGCATGGGCGGAGTCGATTCATCGTACACACATGGGCGGATTTAATTCAATGTGCACACATGGGTGGAATCGATTCAAATTACACGCATGGGCAGAGTCGATTCAATGTACATGCATGGGTGGAGTTGATTTAATGTATACGCATGGGCAGAGTTGATTCATCGTACATGCATGTGTGGAGTCGTTTCCAGGTACACGCATGGGCGGAGTCGATTCAACGTACAAGCATGGATGGAGTCAATTTAAAGTACACGCATGGGTGGAGTTGATTCAATGTACACGCATGGGCAGAGTCAATTCATGGTACACGCATGAGCGGAGTCGATTCAAAATACATGCATGGTGGGAATCACTTCAACGTACACGCATGGGCGCAATCGATTCAATGTACATGCATGGGTGGAGTTGATTCAATGTACATGCATTGGCAGAGTCGATTCATGGTACACACATGGGCGGAGTCGATTCAACATACATGCATGGGGTAATCAATTCAACATACATGCATTGGCGGAGTTGATTCAATGTACACGCAAGGGCGGAGTTAATTTGTCGTACACGCATGGGTGGAGTCGATTCAATGTACACGCAAGGGCGGAATCCATTCATCATACACGCATGCCCAGAGTCGATTCATTGTGCATGCATGGGCGGATTCGATTCAATGTAAACGCATGGGCGGAATCGAATCAAGGTACACACATGGGCGGAATCGATTCAAGGTACACGCATGGGCAGAATCGATTCAATGTACACGCAAGGGTGGAATCGATTCAACGTACATGCATGGACAGAGTTGATTCAATGTACACGCATGTGCAGAGTCGATTCAATGTGCAAGCATGGGCAGAATCGATTCAACATTTAGGCATGGGCGGAGTCGTTTCATTGTACATGCATGGGCGGAGTTGATTCAATGTACACGCATGGGCAGAATTGATTCATTGTACACACATGGGTGGAGTCGATTCAATGTACACGCATGGGCGGAATCGATTCATTGTACATGCATGGGCGGAGTTGATTCAATGTACACGCATGGCTGGAATCAATTCAAATTACACGCATGGGCAGAGTCAATTCAATGTACACGCATGGGCAGAGTCAATTCTTCGTACACGCATGGGTGGAGTCCTTTCCAGGCACACACATGGGTGGATTCGATTCATCATACACACATGGGTGGAGTCGATTCCACGTACACACATGGGTGGAGTCGACTCATTGTACACCCCTGGGTGGAGTCAATTCAATGTACACGCATGGGCGGAGTCGATTCGTCGTACACGCATGGGCGGAGACGATTCATTGTACACGCATGGGCGGAGTCGGTAAAATGTACACGCATGGGTCTAATCGATTCATCATACACGCATGGGCAGAATTGATTCAATGTACATGCATGGGCGGAATCGATTCAAGGTACACACATGGGCAGAATCGGTTCAATGTACACGCATGTGCAGATTAGATTCAACGTACACACATGGGCGTAGCAAATTCAACTTATATGCATGGGCAGAGTCAATTCAATGACACTCATGGGCAGCATCGATACAATGTACATGCATGGGTGGAATCGATTCAACGTACATGAATGGGTGGAGTTGATTCATTGTACATGAATGGGAGGAATAGATTCAACTTACACGCATGGGCAGAGTCGATTCAATGTACACGCATGGGTGGAGTCGATTAAATCTACACGCATGGGTGGAGTCGATTCAACATACATGCATGGGTGGAGTCAATTCAATGTACACACATGTGCGGAGTCATTTCAATGTACACGCATGGGCGGAGTCGATTCATCGTACATGCATGGGTGGAGTTGATTCAATGTACATGCATGGGCAGAGTTGATTCATCGTACATGCATGGGCAGAGTCGTTTCCAGGTACACGCATGGGCGGAGTCGATTCATCGTACAAACATGGGCAGAGTTGATTCAATGTGCACACATGGGTCGAATCGATTCAAATTACACGCATGGGCAGAGTCGATTCAATGTACACGCATGGGCAGAGTCGATTCAATGAACATGCATGGGTGGAGTTGATTTAATGTATACGCATGGGCAGAGTTGATTCATCGTACATGCATGTGTGGAGTCATTTCCAGGTACACGCATGGGCAGAGTCGATTCCATGTACACACATGGGCGCAGTCGATTCAACGTACACACATGGGTACAGTCGATTCAACATACACACATGGGTAGACTCGATTCATCATACCTGCATTGGCGGAATTGATTCAACGTACATGCATGGGCATAATCGATTCAACGTACATGCATGGGTGGAGTTGATTCAATGTACACGCATGGGCAGAGTCAATTCATGGTGCACGCATGGGTGGAGTTGATTCAAAATACATGCATGGTGGGAATCAATTCAACATACACGCATGGGCGGAGTCGATTCAATGTACACACATGGGTGGAGTAGATTCAACGTACACACAAGGGCGTAGTCGATTCAACGTATACGCATGGGCAGAGTCAATTCAATATACACTCATGGGCAGCATCGATAAAATGTACACACATGGGCGGAATCGATTCAACGTACATGCATGGGTGGAGTTGATTCATTGTGCACGCATGGGCGGAATCGATTCAACTTACACGCATGGGCTGAGTCGATTCAATGTACACGCATGGGTGGAGTCGATTCAATCGCCACGCATGGGCGGAGTTGATTCATCATGCACGCATGGGCGGAGTCAAATCCAGGTACACGCATGAGCAGCGTCGATTCAATGTACACGCATGGGCGGAGTCAGTTCAACATATATGCATGGGCGGAGCCGATTCAATGTACATGCATGGGTGGAGTTGATTCATCGTACAAGCATGGGCGGAATCAATTCAATGTACACGCATGGGCAGAGTCAATTCATCGTACACGCATGGGTGGAGTCGTTTCCAAGTACACGCATGGGTGGAGTCAATTCATCGTAAACGCATGGGCGGAGTCGATTCCACGTACACATATGGGTGGAGTCGATTCATTGTACACCCCTGGGTGGAATGGATTCAATGTGCACGCATGGGCGGAGTCGATTCAACGTACACGCATGTGCGGAGTCGATTCGTCGCACAATCATGGGCAGAGCCGATTCATTGTATACGCATGGGCGGTGTCAATTCAATGTACACGCATGGGTGGAATCGATTCATCGTACACGCATGGGCGGAATTGATTCAATGTACATGCATGGGCGGAATCGATTCAAGGTACAAACATGGGCAGAATCGGTTCAATGTACACGCATGGGCGGAGTAGATTCTACATACACACATGGGCATAGTTGATTCAATGTATACGCATGGGCAGAGTCAATTCAATGTACACTCATGGGCAGCGTCGATACAATGTACACGCATGGGCGGCATCGATTCAGCATACATGCATGGGTGGAGTTGATTCATTGTACACACATGGGCGGAATCAATTCAACTTACACGCATGGGCAGAGTCGAATCAATGTACACGCATGGTTGGAGTCGATTCAATCTACACGCATGGGCGGAGTCGATTCCAGGTACATGCATGGGCGGAGTCGATTCAACATACACACATGTGCAGAGTCATTTCATTGCACACGCATGGGCGAAGTTGAATCATCGTACACACATGGGCGGAGTCGATTCAATGTACACGCATGGGCAGAGGCGATTCATCGTACATGCATGGGTGGAATCGTTTCCAAGTACACGCATGGGTGGAGTCAATTCATCGTATACGCATGGGCAGAGTCGATTCCACGTACAAATATGGGTGGAGTCAATTCATTGTACACCCCTGGGTGGAATGGATTAAATGTGCACGGATGGTCGTAGTCGATTCAACGCACATGCATGGGCGGAGTCGATTCATCATACACGCATGGGCGGAATCGATTCATCATACACGCATGGGTGGAATTGATTCAATGTACATGCATGGGCGGAATCAATTCAAGGTACACACATGGGCAGAATCGGTTCAATGTACACGCATGGGTGGCTTAGTTTCTACATACACACATGGGTGTAGTCAATTCAATGTGCATGCATGGGCAGAGTCAAATCAATGTACACTCATGGGCAGCGTCGATACAATGTACACGCATGGGCGGAATCGATTCAACGTACATGCATGGGTGGAGTTGATTCATTGTACACGCATGGGCGGAATTGAATCAACTTACATGCATGGGAAGAGTCGATTCAATTTACATGCATGGATGGAGTCGATTCATCATACACGCATGGGTGGAGTCGATTCCACGTACACACATGGGTGGAGTCGATTCATTGTACACCGCTGGGTGGAGTCAATTCAATGTCCACGCATGGGTGGAGTCAATTCAATGTTCACGCATGGGTGGAGTCGATTCAACGTACACGCATGGGCGGAGTCGATTCATCGTACACGCATGGGCGGAGACGATTCATTGTACACATATGGGCGGAGTCGGTTCAATGTACATGCATGGGTGGAATCGATTCAAGGTACACACATGGGCAGAATCTGTTCAATGTACACGCATGGGCAGATTAGATTCAACGTACACACATGGGTGTAGCAGATTCAACGTACACGCATGGGCAGAGTCAATTCAATGTACACTCATGGGCAGCGTCGATACAATGGACACGCATGGGCGGAATCGATTCAACATACATGTATGGGTGGAGTTGATTCATTGTACATGCATGGGAGGAATTGATTCAACTTACACGCATGGGCAGAGTCGATTCAATGTACATGCATGGGTGGAGTCGATTAAATCTACACGCATGGGTGGGGTCGATTCAACATACATGCATGGGTGGGGTCGATTCAATGTACATGCATGGGTGGAGTTGATTCATCGTGCACGCATGGGCAGAGTCAAATCCAGGTTCACGCATGAGCAGCATCGATTCAATGTACACGCAAGGGCGGAGTCAATTCAACATACATGCATGGGCAGATTCGATTCAATGTCCACACATGTGCGGAGTCATTTCAAAGTACACGCATGGGCGGAGTCGATTCATCGTACATGCATGGGCGGAGTCGATTCAATGTACATGCATGGGCAGACTCGATTCATCGTACATGCATGGGCGGAGTTGTTTCCAGTTACACACATGGGTGGAGTCGATTCATCGTACACACATGGGCGGAGTTGATTCAATGTACACGCATGGGTGGAATTGATTAAAAATACACGCATGGGCGGAGTCGTTTCAATGTACACGCATGGGCGGAGTCGATTCAATGTACATGCATGGGTGGAGTTGATTTAATATATACGCATGGGCAGAGTCGATTCATCGTACATGCATGTGTGGAGTCATTTCCAGGTACACGCATGGGTGGAGTCGATTCATCGTACACACATGGGCGCAGTCGATTCAACATACACGCATGGGCAGACTCGATTTATCATACATGCATTGGTGGAATCGATTCAGCGTACATGCATGGGCATAATCGATCCAACGTACACGCATGGGCGGTGTCGATTGAACGTACACGCATGTGTGGTGTTGATTCAACGTACACGCATGGGCAGAGTTGATTCATGGTACACGCATGGGCGGAGTCGATTCAACATACATGCATGGGGGAATCAATTCAACATAAACGCATGGGCGGAGTCGATTCAATGTACACGCAAGGGTGCAGTTATGGAGTCGATTGAATGTACATGCATGGGCGGAATCGATTCATCATACACGCTTGCCCGGAGTCGATTAATCGTACATGCATGGGCGGATTCGATTCAATGTACACGGATGGGTGGAATCGATTCAAGGTACACGCATGGGCGGAATCGATTCAAGGTACACGCATGGGCAGAATCGATTCAACGTACACGCATGGGCAGAGTTGATTCAATGTACATGCATGTGCGGAGTCAATTCAATGTGCACGTATGGGCGGAGTCGATTCAATGTACACGCATGGACAGAATTGATTCATCATACACACATGGGCGGTGTTGATTCAAAGTACACGCATGGGCAGAATTGATTCATTGTACACACATGGGGGGAGTCGATTCAACGTACACGCATGGGTGGAATCTATTCAAATTCCATGCATGTGCAGAGTCAATTCAATGTACATGCATGGGCTGAGTCGATTCATCGTACACGCATGGGCAGAGTCGATTCATCGTACACGCATGGGTGGAGTCGTATCCAGGTAGTCACATGGGTGGAGTCGATTCATCGTACACGCATGGGCGGTGTCGATTCCACGTACACACATGGGTGGAGTTGATTCATTGTACACCCATGGGCGGAGTCAATTCAATGTACACGCATGGGCGGAGTTGATTCAAGGTGCACGCATGGGCGGAATCGATTCATCATACACGCATGGCCGGAGTTGATTCATCGTAAACGCATGGGCGGATTCGAGTCAATGTACGTGCATGGGCGGAATCGATTCAAGGTACACGCATGCGCGGAATCGATTCAAGGTACACGCATGTGTGCAATCGATTCAATGTACACACATGGGCGGAATCGATTCAACGTATACGCATAGGTGGAGTTGATTCAAAGTACACGCATGTGCGGAGTCGATTCAATGTGCACGCATGGGCGGAATCGATTCAACGTTCAGGCATGGGTGGAATTGATTCAATGTACACGCATGGGCGGAGATGATTCAACGTACACGCATGGGCAGAATTGATTCATCGTACACACATGGGCGGAATCGATTCAATGTACACGCATGGGCAGAATTGATTCATTGTACACACATGGGCGGAGTCGACTCAATGTACACGCATGGGTTGAGTTGATTCAATGTACACGCATGGGCGGAGTCGATTCAGCATACACGCATGGGTGGAGTTGATTCAATGTATACACATGGGTGGAATCTATTCAAATTACACGCATGGACAGAATCGATTCAATGTACACGCATGGTCAGAGTCGATTCATCGTACACACATGGGTGGATTCAATTCAATGCACAGGCATGGGCAGATTCGATTCATGGTATACGCATGGGTGGAGACGTTTCCCGGCACACGCATGGGTGCAGTCGATTCATCGTACATGCATGGGCGGAGTCGATTCCACGTACACACATGAGCGGAGTCGATTCATTGTACACCTCTGGGCGGAGTCGATTCAATGTATACGCATCGGCTGAATCGATTCAATGTACACGCATGGGCGGAGTTGATTCAATGTACACGCATGGGCATAATTGATTTATTGTACACACATGGGCGTAGTCAATTCAATGTACACGCATGGGCGGAGTCGATTCAGCGTACACGCTTAACGGAGTTGATTCGAAGTACACGCATGGGTGGAATTGATTCAAATTACACGCATGGACAGATTCGATTCAATGTACACGCATGGGCGGAGTCAATTCAATGTACAGGCATGGGCAGAGTCGATTCATCGTACACACATGAGCGGAGTCAATTCAATGTACACGCATGGGAGAAATCGATTCAATGTCCACGCATGGGCGGAGTTGATTCAATGTACATGCATGGGCAGAGTCGATTCATCGTACATGCATGCACGGAGATGATTCAGCATGCATGCTTGGGGGGAATCAATTCAATGTACACGCATGGGCGGAATCGATTCAATGTACACGCATGGGCAGAATCGATTCAACGTTCAGTCATGGGCGGAGTCGATTCAATCTACACGCATGGGCGGAGTCGATTCATCGTACACACATGAGCGGAGTCGTTTCATTGTACACCCCTGGGTGGAGTCGATTCAATGTACACACATGGGCGGAATCGATTCATCATACACGCATGGCCGGAGTCGATTCATCGTACATGCATGGGCGGATTCGATTCAATGTACACGCATGGGCGGAATCGATTCAAGTTACACGCATGGGTGGAATCGATTCAAAGTACAAGCACGGGCAGAATTGATTCAATGTACACGCATGGGTAGAATCAATACAATGTACACGCAAGGGCAGAGTTGATTCAATGTACACACATGTGCGGAGTCGATTCATTGTGCACGCATGGGCGGAATCGATTCAACGTTGAGGCGTGGGCGGAGTCAGTAAAATGCACAGGCATGCACGGAGTTGATTCAATGTTCACACATGGGCAGAATTGATTCATCGTACACACATGGGCGGAGTCGATTCAATGTACATGCATGGGTGGAGTCGATTCATTGTACACACATGGGCGGAGTTGATTCAATGTACATGCATGGGTGGAATCGATTCAAATTACAGGCGTGGGCAGAGTTGATTCAATGTACATGCATGGGCGGAGTGGATTTAATGTATAAGCATGGGCAGAGTCGATTCATCGTACATGCATATGTGGAGTCATTTCCAGGTACGTGCATGGGCGGAGTCGATTCCATGTACACCCATGGGCACAGTCAATTCAACGTACACACATGGGCGCAGTCGATTCAACATACACACATGGGCACAGTCGATTCAATATACACGCATGGGCAGACTCGATTCATCATACCTGCATTGGCGGAATCGATTCAACGTACATGCTTGGGCATAATCGATTCAACGTACACGCATGGGCGGAATCGATTCCATGTACACACATGGGCACAGTTGATTCAACATACACACATGGGCGCAGTCGATTCAACATACACGCATGGGCAGACTCGATTCATCATACCTGCATTGGCGGAATCGATTCAACATACATGCATGGGCGTAATCGATTCAACGTACACGCATGGGCGGAGTCGATTCAATGTACACGCATGGGTGGAGTTGATTCAATGTACATGCATGGGCAGAGTCGATTCATGGTACATGCATGGGTGGAGTCGATTCAAAATACATGCATGGGGCAATCAATTCAACATACACGCGTGGGCGGAGCCGATTCAATGTACACGCATGGGTGGAGTAGATTCAACGTACACACATGGGTGTAGTCGATTCAATGTACATGCATGGGCACAGTCAATTCAATGTACACTCATGGGCAGCGTCAATAAAATGTACACGCATGGGCGGAATCTATTCAACATACATGCATGGGTGGAGTTGATTCATTGTACATGCATGGGTGGAATCGATTCAACTTACACACATGGGCAGAGTCGATTCAATGTACACGCATGGGTGGAGTCGATTAAATCTACACGCATGGGCAGAGTCGATTCAATGTACACGCATGGGTGGAGTCGATTAAATCTACACGCATGGGCAGAATCGATTCATCATACACGCATGCCCGGAGTCGATTCATTGTACACGCATGGGCAGATTCGATTCAATGTACACACATGGGCGGAATCGATTCAAGGTACATGCATGGGCGGATTCGATTCAATGTACAAGCATGGGCAGAATTGATACAATGTACATGCATGTGCGGAATCGATTCAATGTACATGCATGGGCAGAGTTGATTCAATGTACACGCATGGGCAGTGTCAATTCATGGTACACGCATGGGCGGAGTCGCTTCAAAATACATGCATGGTGGGAATCAATTCAACATACACGCATGGGCAGAGTCGATTCAATGTACACGCATGGGTGGAGTAGATTCAACGTACACACATGGGCGTAGTCAATTCAACGTATACGCATGGGCAGAGTCAATTCAATATACACTCATGGGCAGCATCGATAAAATGTACACACATGGGCGGAATCGATTCAACGTACATGCAGGGGTGGAGTTGATTCATTGTGCATGCATGGGCGGAATGGATTCAACTTACACGCATGGGCAGAGTCGATTCAATGTACACGCATGGGTGGAGTTGATTCAATCGACATGCATGGGTGGAGTCGATTCATCATACACATATGGGTGGGGTTAATTCAATGTACACGCATGGGCGGAGTTGATTCATCATGCACGCATGGGCGGAGTCAAATCCAGGTACACACATGAGCAGCGTCGATTCAATGTACAAGCATGGGCGGAGTCAATTCAACATACATGCATGGGCGGAGTCGATTCCACGTACACATATGGGTGGAGTCGATTCATTGTACACCCCTGGGTGGAATGGATTCAATGTGCACGCATGGGCGGAGTCGATTCAACGTACACGCATGTGCGGAGTCGATTCGTTGCACAAACATGGGCAGAGCCGATTCATTGTATACGCATAGGCGGTGTCAATTCAATGTACATGCATGGGTGGAATCGATTCATCGTACACGCATGGGCGGAATTGATTCAATGTACATGCATGGGCGGAATCGATTCAAGGTACAAACATGGGCAGAATCGGTTCAATGTACACGCATGGGCGGAGTAGATTCTACATACACACATGGGCGTAGTTGATTCAATGTATATGCATGGGCAGAGTCAATTCAATGTACACTCATGGGCAGCGTCGATACAATGTACATGCATGGGCGGAATCCATTCAACGTACATGCATGGGTGGAGTTGATTCATTGTACACACATGGGCGGAATCAATTCAACTTACACGCATGGGTAGAGTCGAATCAATGTACACGCATGGTTGGAGTCGATTCAATCTACACGCATGGGCGGAGTCGATTCCAGGTACATGCATGGGCGGAGTCGATTCAACGTACACACATGTGTGGAGTCATTTCATTGCACACGCATGGGCGAGGTCGAATCATCGTACACGCACGGGCGGAGTCGATTCAATGTACACGTATGGGTGAAGTCGATTAAATCTACATGCATGGGCAGAGTCGATTCAATGTACACGCATGGGTGGAGTCGATTAAATCTACACGCATGGGCAGAATCGATTCATCATACACGCATGCCCAGAGTTGATTCATTGTACACGCATGGGCAGATTCGATTCAATGTACACACATGGGCGGATTCGATTCAAGATACATGCATGGGCGGAATCGATTCAATGTACAAGCATGGGCAGAATTGATACAATGTACACACATGTGCGGAATCGATTCAATGTACATGCATGGGCAGAGTTGATTCAATGTACACGCATGGGCGGAGTTGATTCAATGTACACGCATGGGCATAATTGATTTATTGTACACACATGGGCGTAGTCAATTCAATGTACACGCATGGGCGGAGTCGATTCAGCGTACACGCTTAACGGAGTTGATTCGAAGTACACGCATGGGTGGAATTGATTCAAATTACACGCATGGACAGATTCGATTCAATGTACACGCATGGGCGGAGTCAATTCAATGTACAGGCATGGGCAGAGTCGATTCATCGTACACACATGAGCGGAGTCAATTCAATGTACACGCATGGGAGAAATCGATTCAATGTCCACGCATGGGCGGAGTTGATTCAATGTACATGCATGGGCAGAGTCGATTCATCGTACATGCATGCGCGGAGATGATTCAGCATGCATGCTTGGGGGGAATCAATTCAATGTACACGCATGGGCGGAATCGATTCAATGTACACGCATGGGCAGAATCGATTCAACGTTCAGTCATGGGCGGAGTCGATTCAATCTACACGCATGGGCGGAGTCGATTCATCGTACACACATGAGCGGAGTCATTTAATTGTACACCCCTGGGTGGAGTCGATTCAATGTACTCACATGGGCGGAATCGATTCATCATACACGCATGGCCGGAGTCGATTCATCGTACACGCATGGGCGGATTCGATTCAATGTACACGCATGGGCGGAATCGATTCAAGTTACACGCATGGGTGGAATCGATTCAAAGTACAAGCATGGGCAGAATTGATTCAATGTACACGCATGGGTAGAATCAATACAATGTACACGCAAGGGCAGAGTTGATTCAATGTACACACATGTGCGGAGTCGATTCATTGTGCACGCATGGGCGGAATCGATTCAACGTTGAGGCGTGGGCGGAGTCAGTAAAATGCACAGGCATGCACGGAGTTGATTCAATGTTCACACATGGGCAGAATTGATTCATCGTACACACATGGGCGGAGTCGATTCAATGTACATGCATGGGTGGAGTCGATTCATTGTACACACATGGGCGGAGTTGATTCAATGTACACGCATGGGTGGAATAGATTCAAATTACAGGCGTGGGCAGAGTTGATTCAATGTACATGCATGGGCGGAGTGGATTTAATGTATAAGCATGGGCAGAGTCGATTCATCGTACATGCATGTGTGGAGTCATTTCCAGGTACGTGCATGGGCGGAGTCGATTCCATGTACACCCATGGGCACAGTCAATTCAACGTACATACATGGGCGCAGTCGATTCAACATACACACATGGGCACAGTCGATTCAATATACACGCATGGGCAGACTCGATTCATCATACCTGCATTGGCGGAATCGATTCAACGTACATGCTTGGGCATAATCGATTCAACGTACACGCATGGGCGGAATCGATTCAATGTACACGCATGGGTGGAGTTGATTCAATCGACATGCATGGGTGGAGTCGATTCATCATACACATATGGGTGGGGTTAATTCAATGTACACGCATGGGCGGAGTTGATTCATCATGCACGCATGGGCGGAGTCAAATCCAGGTACACGCATGAGCAGCGTCGATTCAATGTACAAGCATGGGCGGAGTCAATTCAACATACATGCATGGGCGGAGTCGATTCCACGTACACATATGGGTGGAGTCGATTCATTGTACACCCCTGGGTGGAATGGATTCAATGTGCACGCATGGGCGGAGTCGATTCAACGTACACGCATGTGCGGAGTCGATTCGTTGCACAAACATGGGCAGAGCCAATTCATTGTATACGCATAGGCGGTGTCAATTCAATGTACACGCATGGGTGGAATCGATTCATCGTACACGCATGGGCGGAATTGATTCAATGTACATGCATGGGCGGAATCGATTCAAGGTACAAACATGGGCAGAATCGGTTCAATGTACACGCATGGGCGGAGTAGATTCTACATACACACATGGGCGTAGTTGATTCAATGTATATGCATGGGCAGAGTCAATTCAATGTACACTCATGGGCAGCGTCGATACAATGTACATGCATGGGCGGAATCCATTCAACGTACATGCATGGGTGGAGTTGATTCATTGTACACACATGGGCGGAATCAATTCAACTTACACGCATGGGTAGAGTCGAATCAATGTACACGCATGGTTGGAGTCGATTCAATCTACACGCATGGGCGGAGTCGATTCCAGGTACATGCATGGGCGGAGTCGATTCAACGTACACACATGTGTGGAGTCATTTCATTGCACACACATGGGCGAGGTCGAATCATCGTACACGCACGGGCGGAGTCGATTCAATGTACACGTATGGGTGAAGTCGATTAAATCTACATGCATGGGCAGAGTCGATTCAATGTACACGCATGGGTGGAGTCGATTAAATCTACACGCATGGGCAGAATCGATTCATCATACACGCATGCCCAGAGTTGATTCATTGTACACGCATGGGCAGATTCGATTCAATGTACACACATGGGCGGAATCGATTCAAGGTACATGCATGGGCGGAATCGATTCAATGTACAAGCATGGGCAGAATTGATACAATGTACACGCATGTGCGGAATCGATTCAATGTACATGCATGGGCAGAGTTGATTCAATGTACACGCATGGGCGGAGTTGATTCAATGTACACGCATGGGCATAATTGATTTATTGTACACACATGGGCGTAGTCAATTCAATGTACACACATGGGCGGAGTCGATTCAGCGTACACGCTTAACGGAGTTGATTCGAAGTACACGCATGGGTGGAATTGATTCAAATTACACGCATGGACAGATTCGATTCAATTTACACGCATGGGCGGAGTCAATTCAATGTACAGGCATGGGCAGAGTCGATTCATCGTACACACATGAGCGGAGTCAATTCAATGTACACGCATGGGAGAAATCGATTCAATGTCCACGCATGGGCGGAGTTGATTCAATGTACATGCATGGGCAGAGTCGATTCATCGTACATGCATGCGCGGAGATGATTCAGCATGCATGCTTGGGGGGAATCAATTCAATGTACACGCATGGGCGGAATCGATTCAATGTACACGCATGGGCAGAATCGATTCAACGTTCAGTCATGGGCGGAGTCGATTCAATCTACACGCATGGGCGGAGTCGATTCATCGTACACACATGAGCGGAGTCATTTCATTGTACACCCCTGGGTGGAGTCGATTCAATGTACACACATGGGCGGAATCGATTCATCATACACGCATGGCCGGAGTCGATTCATCGTACACGCATGGGCGGATTCGATTCAATGTACACGCATGGGCGGAATCGATTCAAGTTACACGCATGGGTGGAATCGATTCAAAGTACAAGCATGGGCAGAATTGATTCAATGTACACGCATGGGTAGAATCAATACAATGTACACGCAAGGGCAGAGTTGATTCAATGTACACACATGTGCGGAGTCGATTCATTGTGCACGCATGGGCGGAATCGATTCAACGTTGAGGCATGGGCGGAGTCAGTAAAATGCACAGGCATGCACGGAGTTGATTCAATGTTCACACATGGGCAGAATTGATTCATCGTACACACATGGGCGGAGTCGATTCAATGTACATGCATGGGTGGAGTCGATTCATTGTACACACATGGGCGGAGTTGATTCAATGTACACGCATGGGTGGAATAGATTCAAATTACAGGCGTGGGCAGAGTTGATTCAATGTACATGCATGGGCGGAGTGGATTTAATGTATAAGCATGGGCAGAGTCGATTCATCGTACATGCATGTGTGGAGTCGTTTCCAGGTACGTGCATGGGCGGAGTCGATTCCATGTACACCCATGGGCACAGTCAATTCAACGTACATACATGGGCGCAGTCGATTCAACATACACACATGGGCACAGTCGATTCAATATACACGCATGGGCAGACTCGATTCATCATACCTGCATTGGCGGAATCGATTCAACGTACATGCTTGGGCATAATCGATTCAACGTACACGCATGGGCGGAATCGATTCAATGTACACGCATGGGTGGAGTTGATTCAATCGACATGCATGGGTGGAGTCGATTCATCATACACATATGGGTGGGGTTAATTCAATGTACACGCATGGGCGGAGTTGATTCATCATGCACGCATGGGCGGAGTCAAATCCAGGTACACGCATGAGCAGCGTCGATTCAATGTACAAGCATGGGCGGAGTCAATTCAACATACATGCATGGGCGGAGTCGATTCCACGTACACATATGGGTGGAGTCGATTCATTGTACACCCCTGGGTGGAATGGATTCAATGTGCACGCATGGGCGGAGTCGATTCAACGTACACGCATGTGCGGAGTCGATTCGTTGCACAAACATGGGCAGAGCCAATTCATTGTATACGCATAGGCGGTGTCAATTCAATGTACATGCATGGGTGGAATCGATTCATCGTACACGCATGGGCGGAATTGATTCAATGTACATGCATGGGCGGAATCGATTCAAGGTACAAACATGGGCAGAATCGGTTCAATGTACACGCATGGGCGGAGTAGATTCTACATACACACATGGGCGTAGTTGATTCAATGTATATGCATGGGCAGAGTCAATTCAATGTACACTCATGGGCAGCGTCGATACAATGTACATGCATGGGCGGAATCCATTCAACGTACATGCATGGGTGGAGTTGATTCATTGTACACACATGGGCGGAATCAATTCAACTTACACGCATGGGTAGAGTCGAATCAATGTACACGCATGGTTGGAGTCGATTCAATCTACACGCATGGGCGGAGTCGATTCCAGGTACATGCATGGGCGGAGTCGATTCAACGTACACACATGTGTGGAGTCATTTCATTGCACACACATGGGCGAGGTCGAATCATCGTACATGCACGGGCGGAGTCGATTCAATGTACACGTATGGGTGAAGTCGATTAAATCTACATGCATGGGCAGAGTCGATTCAATGTACACGCATGGGTGGAGTCGATTAAATCTACACGCATGGGCAGAATCGATTCATCATACACGCATGCCCAGAGTTGATTCATTGTACACGCATGGGCAGATTCGATTCAATGTACACACATGGGCGGAATCGATTCAAGGTACATGCATGGGCGGAATCGATTCAATGTACAAGCATGGGCAGAATTGATACAATGTACACGCATGTGCGGAATCGATTCAATGTACATGCATGGGCAGAGTTGATTCAATGTACACGCATGGGCGGAGTTGATTCAATGTACACGCATGGGCATAATTGATTTATTGTACACACATGGGCGTAGTCAATTCAATGTACACGCATGGGCGGAGTCGATTCAGCGTACACGCTTAACGGAGTTGATTCGAAGTACACGCATGGGTGGAATTGATTCAAATTACACGCATGGACAGATTCGATTCAATGTACACGCATGGGCGGAGTCAATTCAATGTACAGGCATGGGCAGAGTCGATTCATCGTACACACATGAGCGGAGTCAATTCAATGTACACGCATGGGAGAAATCGATTCAATGTCCACGCATGGGCGGAGTTGATTCAATGTACATGCATGGGCAGAGTCGATTCATCGTACATGCATGCGCGGAGATGATTCAGCATGCATGCTTGGGGGGAATCAATTCAATGTACACGCATGGGCGGAATCGATTCAATGTACACGCATGGGCAGAATCGATTCAACGTTCAGTCATGGGCGGAGTCGATTCAATCTACACGCATGGGCGGAGTCGATTCATCGTACACACATGAGCGGAGTCATTTCATTGTACACCCCTGGGTGGAGTCGATTCAATGTACACACATGGGCGGAATCGATTCATCATACACGCATGGCCGGAGTCGATTCATCGTACACGCATGGGCGGATTCGATTCAATGTACACGCATGGGCGGAATCGATTCAAGTTACACGCATGGGTGGAATCGATTCAAAGTACAAGCATGGGCAGAATTGATTCAATGTACACGCATGGGTAGAATCAATACAATGTACACGCAAGGGCAGAGTTGATTCAATGTACACACATGTGCGGAGTCGATTCATTGTGCACGCATGGGCGGAATCGATTCAACGTTGAGGCGTGGGCGGAGTCAGTAAAATGCACAGGCATGCACGGAGTTGATTCAATGTTCACACATGGGCAGAATTGATTCATCGTACACACATGGGCGGAGTCGATTCAATGTACATGCATGGGTGGAGTCGATTCATTGTACACACATGGGCGGAGTTGATTCAATGTACACGCATGGGTGGAATAGATTCAAATTACAGGCGTGGGCAGAGTTGATTCAATGTACATGCATGGGCGGAGTGGATTTAATGTATAAGCATGGGCAGAGTCGATTCATCGTACATGCATGTGTGGAGTCATTTCCAGGTACGTGCATGGGCGGAGTCGATTCCATGTACACCCATGGGCACAGTCAATTCAACGTACATACATGGGCGCAGTCGATTCAACATACACACATGGGCACAGTCGATTCAATATACATGCATGGGCAGACTCGATTCATCATACCTGCATTGGCGGAATCGATTCAACGTACATGCTTGGGCATAATCGATTCAACGTACACGCATGGGCGGAATCGATTCCATGTACACACATGGGCACAGTTGATTCAACATACACACATGGGCGCAGTCGATTCAACATACACGCATGGGCAGACTCGATTCATCATACCTGCATTGGCGGAATCGATTCAACATACATGCATGGGCGTAATCGATTCAACGTACACGCATGGGCGGAGTCGATTCAATGTACACGCATGGGTGGAGTTGATTCAATGTACATGCATGGGCAGAGTCGATTCATGGTACATGCATGGGTGGAGTCGATTCAAAATACATGCATGGGGCAATCAATTCAACATACACGCGTGGGCGGAGCCGATTCAATGTACACGCATGGGTGGAGTAGATTCAACGTACACACATGGGTGTAGTCGATTCAATGTACATGCATGGGCACAGTCAATTCAATGTACACTCATGGGCAGCGTCAATAAAATGTACACGCATGGGCGGAATCTATTCAACATACATGCATGGGTGGAGTTGATTCATTGTACATGCATGGGTGGAATCGATTCAACTTACACACATGGGCAGAGTCGATTCAATGTACACGCATGGGTGGAGTCGATTAAATCTACACGCATGGGCAGAGTCGATTCAATGTACACGCATGGGTGGAGTCGATTAAATCTACATGCATGGGCAGAATCGATTCATCATACACGCATGCCCGGAGTCGATTCATTGTACACGCATGGGCAGATTCGATTCAATGTACACACATGGGCGGAATCGATTCAAGGTACATGCATGGGCGGATTCGATTCAATGTACAAGCATGGGCAGAATTGATACAATGTACATGCATGTGCGGAATCGATTCAATGTACATGCATGGGCAGAGTTGATTCAATGTACACACATGGGCAGAGTCAATTCATGGTACACGCATGGGCGGAGTCGCTTCAAAATACATGCATGGTGGGAATCAATTCAACATACACTCATGGGCAGAGTCGATTCAATGTACACGCATGGGTGGAGTAGATTCAACGTACACACATGGGCGTAGTCGATTCAACGTATACGCATGGGCAGAGTCAATTCAATATACACTCATGGGCAGCATCGATAAAATGTACACACATGGGCGGAATCGATTCAACGTACATGCAGGGGTGGAGTTGATTCATTGTGCATGCATGGGCGGAATGGATTCAACTTACACGCATGGGCAGAGTCGATTCAATGTACACGCATGGGTGGAGTTGATTCAATCGACATGCATGGGTGGAGTCGATTCATCATACACATATGGGTGGGGTTAATTCAATGTACACGCATGGGCGGAGTTGATTCATCATGCACGCATGGGCGGAGTCAAATCCAGGTACACGCATGAGCAGCGTCGATTCAATGTACAAGCATGGGCGGAGTCAATTCAACATACATGCATGGGCGGAGTCGATTCCACGTACACATATGGGTGGAGTCGATTCATTGTACACCCCTGGGTGGAATGGATTCAATGTGCATGCATGGGCGGAGTCGATTCAACGTACACGCATGTGCGGAGTCGATTCGTTGCACAAACATGGGCAGAGCCGATTCATTGTATACGCATAGGCGGTGTCAATTCAATGTACACGCATGGGTGGAATCGATTCATCGTACACGCATGGGCGGAATTGATTCAATGTACATGCATGGGCGGAATCGATTCAAGGTACAAACATGGGCAGAATCGGTTCAATGTACACGCATGGGCGGAGTAGATTCTACATACACACATGGGCGTAGTTGATTCAATGTATATGCATGGGCAGAGTCAATTCAATGTACACTCATGGGCAGCGTCGATACAATGTACATGCATGGGCGGAATCCATTCAACGTACATGCATGGGTGGAGTTGATTCATTGTACACACATGGGCGGAATCAATTCAACTTACACGCATGGGTAGAGTCGAATCAATGTACACGCATGGTTGGAGTCGATTCAATCTACACGCATGGGCGGAGTCGATTCCAGGTACATGCATGGGCGGAGTCGATTCAACGTACACACATGTGTGGAGTCATTTCATTGCACACGCATGGGCGAGGTCGAATCATCGTACACGCACGGGCGGAGTCGATTCAATGTACACGTATGGGTGAAGTCGATTAAATCTACACGCATGGGCAGAGTCGATTCAATGTACACGCATGGGTGGAGTCGATTAAATCTACACGCATGGGCAGAATCGATTCATCATACACGCATGCCCAGAGTCGATTCATTGTACACGCATGGGCAGATTCGATTCAATGTACACACATGGGCGGAATCGATTCAAGGTACATGCATGGGCGGAATCGATTCAATGTACAAGCATGGGCAGAATTGATACAATGTACACGCATGTGCGGAATCGATTCAATGTACATGCATGGGCAGAGTTGATTCAATGTACACGCATGGGCAGAGTCAATTCATGGTACACGCATGGGTGGAGTCGCTTCAAAATACATGCATGGTGGGAATCAATTCAACATACACGCATGGGCGGAGTCGATTCAATGTACACGCATGGGTGGAGTAGATTCAACGTACACACATGGGCGTAGTCGATTCAATGTATACGCATGGGCAGAGTCAATTCAATATACACTCATGGGCAGCATCGATAAAATGTACACACATGGGCGGAATCGATTCAACGTACATGCAGGGGTGGAGTTGATTCATTGTGCATGCATGGGCGGAATGGATTCAACTTACACGCATGGGCAGAGTCGATTCAATGTACACGCATGGGTGGAGTCGATTCAATCGACATGCATGGGTGGAGTCGATTCATCATACACATATGGGTGGGGTTAATTCAATGTACACGCATGGGCGGAGTTGATTCATCATGCATGCATGGGTGGAGTCAAATCCAGGTACACGCATGAGCAGCGTCGATTCAATGTACAAGCATGGGCGGAGTCAATTCAACATACATGCATGGGCGGAGTCGATTCCACGTACACATATGGGTGGAGTCGATTCATTGTACACCCCTGGGTGGAATGGATTCAATGTGCACGCATGGGTGGAGTCGATTCAACGTACATGCATGTGCGGAGTCGATTCGTCGCACAAACATGGGCAGAGCCGATTCATTGTATACGCATAGGCGGTGTCAATTCAATGTACACGCATGGGTGGAATCGATTCATCGTACACGCATGGGCGGAATTGATTCAATGTACATGCATGGGCGGAATCGATTCAAGGTACAAACATGGGCAGAATCGGTTCAATGTACACGCAAGGGCGGAGTAGATTCTACATACACACATGGGCGTAGTTGATTCAATGTATACGCATGGGCAGAGTCAATTCAATGTACACTCATGGGCAGCGTCGATACAATGTACATGCATGGGCGGAATCGATTCAACGTACATGCATGGGTGGAGTTGATTCATTGTACACACATGGGCGGAATCAATTCAACTTACACGCATGGGCAGAGTCGAATCAATGTACACGCATGGTTGGAGTCGATTCAATCTACACGCATGGGCGGAGTCGATTCTAGGTACATGCATGGGTGGAGTCGATTCAAAGTACACACATGTGTGGAGTCGTTTCATTGCACACGCATGGGCGAGGTCGAATCATCGTACACGCACGGGCGGAGTCGATTCAATGTACACGCATGGGCAGAGTCAATTCATCGTACACGCATGGGTGGAGTCGTTTCCAAGTACACGCATGTGTGGAGTCAATTCATCGTATATGCATGGGCAGAGTCGATTCCACGTACAAATATGGGTGGAGTCGATTCATTGTACACCCCTGGGTGGAATGGATTAAATGTGCACGCATGGTCGGAGTCGATTCAACGCACATGCATGGGCGGAGTCGATTCATCATACACACATGGGCGGAGCCGATTCATTGTACACGCATGGGCGGAATCGATTCAATGTACAAGCATGGGGGGAATCGATTCATCATACACGCATGGGCGGAATTGATTCAATGTACATGCATGGGCGGAATCAATTCAAGGTACACACATGGGCAGAATCGGTTCAATGTACACGCATGGGTGGAGTAGTTTCTACATACACACATGGGTGTAGTCAATTCAATGTACATGCATGGGCAGAGTCAAATCAATGTACACTCATGGGCAGCGTCAATACAATGTACACGCATGGGCGGAATCGATTCAACGTACATGCATGGGTGGAGTTGATTCATTGTACATGCATGGGCGGAATCGAATCAACTTACATGCATGGGAAGAGTCGATTCAATTTACATGCATGGGTGGAGTCGATTAATCATACACGCATGGGTGGAGTCGATTCCACGTACACACATGGGTGGAGTCGATTCATTGTACACCGCTGGGTGGAGCCAATTCAATGTTCACGCATGGGTGGAGTCAATTCAATGTTCACGCATGGGCGGAGTCGATTCAACGTACACGCATGGGCGGAGTCGATTCATCGTACACGCATGGGCGGAGACGATTCATTGTACACATATGGGCGGAGTCGGTTCAATGTACATGCATGGGTGAAATCGATTCAAGGTACACACATGGGCAGAATCAGTTCAATGTACACGCATGGGCAGATTAGATTCAACGTACACACATGGGCGTAGCAGATTCAACGTACACGCATGGGCAGAGTCAATTCAATGTACACTCATGGGCAGCGTCGATACAATGTACACGCATGGGCGGAATCGATTCAACATACATGTATGGGTGGAGTTGATTCATTGTACATGCATGGGAGGAATTGATTCAACTTACATGCATGGGCAGAGTCGATTCAATGTACATGCATGGGTGGAGTCGATTAAATCTACACGCATGGGTGGGGTCGATTCAACATACATGCATGGGTGTGGTCGATTCAATGTACACGCATGGGCGGTGTTGATTCATCGTGCACGCATGGGCAGAGTCAAATCCAGGTTCACGCATGAGCAGCGTCGATTCAATGTACACGCAAGGGCGGAGTCAATTCAACATACATGCATGGGCAGAGTCGATTCAATGTCCACTCATGTGCGGAGTCATTACAAAGTACACGCATGGGCGGATTCGATTCATCGTACATGCATGGGCGGAGTCGATTCAATGTACATGCATGGGCAGACTCGATTCATCGTACCTGCATGGGCGGAGTTGTTTCCAGTTACACACATGGGTGGAGTCGATTCATCGTACACACATGGGCGGAGTTGATTCAATGTACACGCATGGGTGGAATTGATTAAAAATACACGCATGGGCAGAGTCGATTCAATGTACACGCATGGGCGGAGTCGATTCAATGTACATGCATGGGTGGAGTTGATTTAATATATATGCATGGGCAGAGTCGGTTCATCGTACATGCATGTGTGGAGTCATTTCCAGGTACACGCATGGGTGGAGTTGATTCATCGTACACACATGGGCGCAGTCGATTCAACATACACGCATGGGCAGACTCGATTTATCATACATGCATTGGCGGAATCGATTCAGCGTACATGCATGGGCGTAATCGATCCAACGTACATGCATGGGCGGTGTCGATTGAACATACACGCATGTGTGGTGTTGATTCAACATACACGCATGGGCAGAGTTGATTCATGGTACACGCATGGGCGGAGTCGATTCAACATACATGCATGGGGGAATCAATTCAACATAAACACATGGGCGGAGTCGATTCAATGTACACGCAAGGGTGGAGTTATGGAGTCGATTGAATGTACATGCATGGGCGGAATCGATTCATCATACACGCATGCCCGGAGTTGATTAATCGTACATGCATGGGCGGATTCGATTCAATGTACACGGATGGGTGGAATCGATTCAAGGTACACGCATGGGCGGAATCGATTCAAGGTACACGCATGGGCAGAATCGATTCAAGGTACACGCATGGGCAGAGTTGATTCAATGTACACGCATGTGCGGAGTCGATTCAATGTGCACGTATGGGCGGAGTCGATTCAATGTACACGCATGGGCAGAATTGATTCATCATACACACATGGGCGGAGTTGATTCAAAGTACACGCATGGGCAGAAATGATTCATTGTACACACATGGGCGGAGTCGATTCAACGTACACGCATGGGTGGAATCTATTCAAATTCCATGCATGTGCAGAGTCAATTCAATGTACATGCATGGGCTGAGTCGATTCATCGTACACACATGGGCAGAGTCAATTCATCGTACACGCATGGGTGGAGTCGTATCCAGGTAGACGCATGGGTGGAGTCGATTCATCGTACACGCATGGGCGGTGTCGATTCCACGTACAAACATGGGCGGAGTTGATTCATTGTACACCCATGGGCGGAGTCAATTCAATGTACACGCATGGGCGGAGTCGATTCAAGGTGCACGCATGGGCGGAATTGATTCATCATACACGCATGGCCGGAGTCGATTCTTCGTAAACGCATGGGCGGATTCGAGTCAATGTACGTGCATGGGCGGAATCGATTCAAGGTACACGCATGCGCGGAATCGATTCACGGTACACGCATGTGTGCAATCGATTCAATGTACACACATGGGCGGAATTGATTCAACGTATACGCATAGGTGGAGTTGATTCAAAGTACACGCATGTGTGGAGTCGATTCAATGTGCATGCATGGGCGGAATCGATTCAACGTTCAGGCATGGGTGGAATTGATTCAATGTACACGCATGGGCGGAGATGATTCAACGTACACGCATGGGCAGAATTGATTCATCGTACACACATGGGCGTAGTCGATTCAATGTACACGCATGGGCAGAATTGATTCATTGTACACACATGGGCGGAGTCGATTCAATGTACACGCATGGGTTGAGTTGATTCAATGTAAACGCATGGGCGGAGTCGATTCAGCGTACACGCATGGGTGGAGTTGATTCAATGTATACACATTGGTGGAATCTATTCAAATTAAACGCATGGACAGAGTCGATTCAATGTACACGCATGGTCGGAGTCGATTCATCGTACACACATGGGTGGAGTCAATTCAATGCACAGGCATGGGCAGAGTCGATTCATGGTATACGCATGGGTGGAGACGTTTCCAGGCACACGCATGGGTGCAGTCGATTCATCGTACATGCATGGGCGGAGTCAATTCCACGTACACACATGAGCGGAGTCGATTCATTGTACACCTCTGGGCGGAGTCGATTCAATGTATACGCATCGGCTGAATCGATTCAATGTACACGCATGGGCGGAGTTGATTCAATGTACACGCATGGGCATAATTGATTTATTGTACACACATGGGCGGAGTCGATTCAATGTACACGCATGGGCGGAGTCGATTCAGCGTATACGCGTGAGCGGAGTTGATTCGAAGTACACGCATGGGTGGAATTGATTCAAATTACACGCATGGACAGAGTCGATTCAATGTACATGCATGGGCGGAGTCAATTCAATGTACAGGCATGGGCAGAGTCGATTCATCGTACACACATGAGCGGAGTCGATTCAATGTACACGCATGGGAGGAATCGATTCAATGTCCATGCATGGGCGGAGTTGATTCAATGTACACGCATGGGCAGAGTCGATTCATCGTACATGCATGCACGGAGATGATTCAGCATACATGCTTGGGGGGAATCAATTCAATGTACACGCATGGGCGGAATCGATTCAATGTACACGCATGGGCAGAATCGATTCAACGTTCAGTCATGGGCAGAGTCGATTCAATCTACACGCATGGGCGGAGTCGATTCATCGTACACACATGAGCGGAGTCATTTCATTGTACACCCCTGGGTGGAGTCGATTCAATGTACACACATGGGCGGAATCGATTCATCATACACGCATGGCCGTATTCGATTCGTCGTACACGCATGGGCGGATTCGATTCAATGTACACGCATGGGCGGAATCGATTCAAGTTACACGCATGGGTGGAATCGATTCAAAGTACAAGCATGGGCAGAATTGATTCAATGTACACGCATGGGCAGAATCGATACAACGTACACGCATGGGCAGAGTTGATTCAATGTACACACATGTGCGGAGTCGATTCATTGTGCACGCATGGGCGGAATCGATTCAACGTTGAGGCATGGGCGGAGTCAGTAAAATGCACAGGCATGCACGGAGTTGATTCAATGTTCACACATGGGCAGAATTGATTCATCGTACACACATGGGCAGAGTCGATTCAATGTACACACATGGGTGGAGTCGATTCATCGTACACACATGGGCGGAGTTGATTCAATGTACACGCATGTGTGGAATCGATTCAAATTACAGGCATGGGCAGAGTTGATTCAATGTACACGCATGGGCAGAGTTGATTCAATGTACATGCATGGGCGGAGTGGATTTAATGTATAAGCATGGGCAGAGTCGATTCATCGTACATGCATGTGTGGAGTCGTTTCCAGGTACGTGCATGGGCGGAGTCGATTCCATGTACACCCATGGGCACAGTCAATTCAACGTACACACATGGGTGCAGTCGATTCAACATACACACATGGGCACAGTCGATTCAAAATACACGCATGGGCAGACTCGATTCATCATACCTGCATTGGCGGAATCGATTCAACGTACATGCATGGGCATAATCGATTCAACATACACGCATGGGCAGAGTCGATTCCATGTACACACATGGGCACAGTTGATTCAACGTACACACATGGGCACAGTCGATTCAACATACACGCATGGGCAGACTCGATTCATCATACCTGCATTGGCGGAATCGATTCAACGTACATGCATGGGCGTAATCGATTCAACGTACACGCATGGGCGGAGTCGATTCAATGTACACGCATGGGTGGAGTTGATTCAATGTACACGCATGGGCAGAGTCGATTCATGGTACATGCATGGGTGGAGTCGATTCAAAATACATGCATGGGGCAATCAATTCAACAGACACGCGTGGGCGGAGCCGATTCAATGTACACGCATGGGTGGAGTAGATTCAACGTACACACATGGATGTAGTCGATTCAATGTACACGCATGGGCACAGTCAATTCAATGTACACTCATGGGCAGCGTCGATAAAATGTACACGCATGGGCGGAATCTATTCAACATACATGCATGGTTGGAGTTGATTCATTGTACATGCATGGGCGGAATCGATTCAACTTACATACATGGTCAGAGTCGATTCAATGTACACGCATGGGTGGAGTCGATTAAATCTACACGCATGGGCAGGTTCGATTCAATGCACACGCATGGGTGGAGTCGATTAAATCTACACGCATGGGCAGAATCGATTCATCATACACGCATGCCCGGAGTCGATTCATTGTACATGCATGGGCAGATTCGATTCAATGTACATGCATGGGCGGAATCGATTCAAGGTACATGCATGGGCGGAATCGATTCAACGTACAAGCATGGGCAGAATTGATACAATGTACACGCATGTGCGGAATCGATTCAATGTACATGCATGGGCAGATTTGATTCAATGTACTCGCATGTGCAGAGTCGATTCAATGTGCACGCATGGGCGGAATCGATTCAGCGTTGAGGCATGGGCGGAGTCGATTCAATGCACACACTTGGACGGAGTTGATTCAATGTTCACACATGGGCAGAATTGATGCATCATACACACATGGGTGGAGTCGATTCAATGTACACACATGGGTGGAGTCGATTCATAGAAACATAGAAGATAGGAGCAGGAGTAGGCCATTCGGCCCTTCGAGCCTGCTCTGCCATTCAATGAGATCATGGCTGATCATCCAAATCCTAGCACCCGGTCCCTACACCGACAGCCATCCCACCCAAGCCCTATCCCCGTAACCCCACGTATTTAATCCCCGCTAACACTAAGGGTCAATTTTTTTTATCATGGCCAATCAACCTAACCTGCACATCTTTGGACTGTGGGAGGAAACCGGAGCACCCGGAGAAAACCCACGCAAACACGGGGAGAATGTGCAAACTCCACACAGACAGTCACCCGAGGCTGGATTTGAACCCGGGTCCCTGGCGCTGTGAGGCGACAGTGCTAACCACTATGCCACCATGCTGCCAGGCATGGGTGGAGTCGATTCCATGTACACACATGGGCGCAGTCGATTCAACGTACACACATGGGCGCTGTCGATTCAACATACACGCATGGGCAGACTTGATTCATCATACCTGCATTGGCAGAATCGATTCAACGTACATGCATGGGCGTAATCGATTCAACGTACATGCATGGGCGGAGTCGATTCAATGTACACGCATGGGTGGAGTTGATTCAATGTACACGCATGGGCCGAGTCGATTCATGGTACATGCATGGTTGGAGTCGATTCAACATACATGCATGGGGCAATCAATTCAACATACACACATGGGTGGAGTTGATTCAATGTACACGCATGGGTGAAGTAGATTCAAGGTACACGCATGGGCAGAGTCTATTCAATGTACACTCATGGGCAGCGTCGATAAAATTTACACGCATGGGCGGAATCGATTCAATGTTCATGCATGGGTGGAGTCAATTCAATGTACACGCGTGGGTGGAGTCGATTAAATCTACACGCATGGGTGGAGTCAATTCATCGTTCACATATGTGTGGGGTCGATTCAATGTACACGCATGGGCGGAGTCAATTCATCATGCAAGCATGGGCGGAGTCGATCCAAGGTACACGCATGGGTGGAATCGATTCAAATTACATGCATGGGCAGAGTCGATTCAATGTACATGCATGGGCATAATCGATTCAACGTACAAGCATGGGCGGAGTCGATTCAATGTACACGCATGGGCAGAGTCGATTCAATGTACATGCATGGGTGGAGTTGATTCAATGTACATGCATGGGCAGACTCAATTCATGGTACACGCATGAGCGGAGTCGATTCAAAATACATGCATGGTGGGAATCACTTCAACGTACACGCATGGGCGGAGTTGATTCAATGTACACGCAAGGGCGGAATCGATTCATCATACACGCATGCCCAGAGTCGATTCATTGTACATGCATGGGCGGATTCGATTCAATGTACACGCATGGGCGGAATCGATTCAAGGTACACACATGGGAGGAATCGATTCAAGCTACACGCATGGGCGGAATCGATTCAATGTACACGCGTGGGTGGAATCAATTCAACGTACATGCATGGATGGAGTTAATTCAATGTACACGCATGTGCGGGGTCGATTCAATGTGCAAGCATGGGCAGAATCGATTCAACATTTAGGCATGGGCAGAGTTGATTCAATGTACATGCATGGGCGCTGTTGATTCATTGTACACACATGGGCGGAGTTGATTCAATGTACACGCATGGGCAGAGTCAATTCAATGTACACGCATGGGCAGAGTCAATTCTTCGTACATGCATGGGTGGAGTCATTTCCAGGTACACACATGGGTGGAGTCGTTTCATCATACATGCATGGGTGGAGTCGATTCCACGTACACACATGGGTGGAGTCGATTCATTGTACACCCCTGGGTGGAGTTGATTCAATGTACACGCATGGGCGGAGTCGATTCAACGTACACACATGGGCGGAGTCGTTTCGTCGTACACGCATGGGCGGAGATGATTCATTGTACACGAATGGGCGGAGTCGGTTCAATGTACACGCATGTGTGGAATCGATTCATCATACATGCATGGGCGGAATTGATTCAATGTAAATGCATGGGCGGAATCGATTCATGGTACACACGTGGGCAGAATCGGTTCAATGTACACGCATGGGCAGATTAGATTCAACATACACACATGGGCGTAGCAGATTCAACGTACACGCATGGGCAGTTTCAATTCAATGTACACTCATGGGCAGCATCGATAAAATGTACACGCATGGGAAAATCGATTCAAAGTACATGCATGGGTGGAGTTGATTCATTGTACATGCATGGGAGGAATTGATTCAAATTACACGCATTGGCAGAGTCGATTCAATGTACACGCATGGGTGGAGTCGATTAAATCTACACGCATGGGTGGAGTCGATTCAACATACATGCATGTGTGGAATCGATTCATCATACATGCATGGGCGGAATTGATTCAATGTAAATGCATGGGCGGAATCGATTCATGGTACACACGTGGGCAGAATCGGTTCAATGTACACGCATGGGCAGATTAGATTCAACATACACACATGGGCGTAGCAGATTCAACGTACACGCATGGGCAGATTCAATTCAATGTACACTCATGGGCAGCATCGATAAAATGTACACGCATGGGAAAATCGATTCAAAGTACATGCATGGGTGGAGTTGATTCATTGTACATGCATAGGAGGAATTGATTCAACTTACACACATGGGCAGAGTCGATTCAATGTACACGCATGGGTGGAGTCGATTAAATCTACATGCATGGGTGGAGTCGATTCAACATACATGCATGGGTGGAGTCGAGTCAATGTACACACATGTGCGGAGTCATTTCAATGTACACGCATGGGCGGAGTCGATTCATCTTACATGCATGGGTGGAGTTGATTCAATGTACATGCATGGGCGGAGTCGATTCATCGTACATGCATGGGCGGAGTCGTTTCCAGGTACACGCATGGGCAGAGTCGATTCATCGTACAAACGTGGGCGGAGTTGATTCAATGTGCACACATGGGTGGAATTGATTCAAATTACACGCATGAGCAGAGTCGATTCAATGTACACGCATGGGCAGAGTCGATTCAATGTACATGCTTTGGTGGAGTTGATTTAATGTATACGCATGGGCAGAGTTGATTCATCGTACATGCATGTGTGGAGTCATTTCCAGGTACACGCATGGGCGGAGTCGATTCCATGTACACACATGGGCGCAGTCGATTCAACGTACACACATGGGTGCAGTCGATTCAACATACACACATGGGTAGACTCGATTCATCATACCTGCAATGGCTGAAATGATTCAACGTACATGCATTGGCGTAATCGATTCAACGTACACGCATGGGTGGAGTTGATTCAATGTACACGCATGGGCAGAGTCAATTCATGGTACACGCATGGGCGGAGTCGATTCAAAATACATGCATGGTGGGAATCAATTCAACATACACGCATGGGCAGAGTCTATTCAATGTACACACATGGGCGGAGTAGATTCAACGTACACACATGGGCGTAGTCGATTCAATGTACACGGATGGGCAGAGTCGATTCAATGTACATGCATGGGTGGAGTTGATTAATTGTATACGCATGGGCAGAGTTGATTCATCGTACATGCATATGTGGAGTCGTTTCCAGGTACACACATGGGCGGAGTCGATTCCATGTACACACATGGGCGCAGTCGATTCAACGTACACACATGGGTGCAGTCGATTCAACATACATGCATGGGTAGACTCGATTCATCATACCTGCATTGGCGGAATTGATTCAACGTACATGCATGGGCGTAATCGATTCAACGTACACTCATGTGTGGAGTTGATTCAATGTACATGCATGGGCAGAGTCAATTCATGGTACACGCATGGGTGGAGTCAATTCATCGTACACATATGGGTGGGGTCGATTCAATGTACACGCTTGGGCAGAATTGATACAATGTACACGCATGTGCGGAATCGATTCAACGTACATGCTTGGGCAGAGTTGATTCAATGTACTCGCATGTGTGGAGTCAATTCAATGTGCACGCATGGGCGGAATCGATTCAACGTTGAGGCATGGGCAGAGTTGATTCAATGCACACACATGGACGGAGTTGATTCAATGTTCACACATGGGCAGAATTGGTGCATCGTACACACATGGGCGGAATCGATTCAATGTACACACATGGGTGGAGTCGATTCATAGAAACATAGATGATAGGAGCAGGAGTAGGCCATTCGGCCCTTCGAGCCTGCTCTGCCATTCAACGAGATCATGGCTGATCATCCAAATCCTAGCACCCGGTCCCTACACCGACAGCCATCCCACCCAAGCCCTATCCCAGGAACCCCACGTATTTAATCCCCCCTAACACTAAGGGTCAATTTTTTTTATCATGGCCATGCAACCTAACCCGCACATCTTTGGACTGTGGGAGGAAACCGGAGCACCCGGAGAAAACCCACGCAAACACGGGGAGAAAGTGCAAAATCCACACAGACAGTCACCCGAGGCTGGATTTGAACCCGGGTCCCTGGCGCTGTGAGGCAACAGTGCTAACCACTATGCCACCGTGCTGCCAGGCATGGGTGGAGTCGATTCCATGTACACACATGGGCGCAGTCGATTCAACGTACACACATGGGCGCTGTCGATTCAACATACACGCATGGGCAGATTCGATTCATCATACCTGCATTGGCGGAATCGATTCAACGTACATGCATGGGCGTAATCGATTCAACGTACACACATGGGCGGAGTCGATTCAATGTACATGCATGGGTGGAGTTGATTCAATGTACACACATGGGGCAATCAATTCAACATACACGCATGGGCGGAGTTGATTCAACATACATGCATGGGGCAATCAATTCAACATACACGCATGGGCGGAGTCGATTCAATGTACACGCGTGGGCAGAGTTGATTCAACATACATGCATGGGGCAATCAATTCAACATACACACATGGGTGGAGTAGATTCAACGTACACGCATGGGCAGAGTCAGTTCAATGTACACTCATGGGCAGCGTCGATAAAATGTACACGCATGGGCGGAATCAATTCAACGTTCATGCATGGGTGGAGTTGATTCATTGTACACGCATGGGCGGAATCGATTCAACTTACACGCATGGGCAGAGTCGATTCAATGCACACACGTGTGTGGAGTCGATTAAATCTACACGCATGGGTGGAGTCGATTCATCGTACACATATGGGTGGGGTCGATTCAATGTACACGCATGGGCGGAGTCGATTCATCATGCACGCATGGGCAGAGTCGATCCAAGGTACACGCATGAGCGGAGTCGATTCAACATACATGCATGGGTGGAATCGATTCAATGTACACACATTTGCAGAGTCATTTCACCATACACGCATGGGCGGAGTCGATTCATCGTACACGCATGGGCGGAGTCAATTCAATGTACATGCATGGGCAGAGTCGATTCATCGTACATGCATGGGCGGAGTCGATTCAATGTACATGCATGGGCAGAGTTGATTCAATGTACATGCATGGGCGGAGTCGATTCATCGTACACGCATGGGCAGAGTCGATTCATCATACACGCATGGGTGGAGTCTTATCCAGGTAGACGCATGGGCGGAGTTGATTCATCGTACACGCATGGGCGGAGTCAATTCAATGTACACGCATGGGCAGAGTCGATTCATCATAAACGCATGGGTGGAGTCGATTCCACGTACACACATGGGTGGAGTCGATTCATTGTACACCCCTGGGTGGAGTCAATTCAATGTACATGCATGGGCGGAGTTGATTCATCATACACGCATGGGCGGAGTCGATTCAATGTACATGCATGGGCAGCGTCAATTCATCGTACATACATGGGCAGCGTCAATTCATTGTACACGCATGGGTGGAGTCGTATCCAGGTAGATGCATGGGTGGAGTCGATTCATCGTACAAGCATGGGCGGAGTCAATTCAACGTACACGCATGGGTGGAGTCGATTCATCGTACACGCATGGGTGGAGTCGATTCCACGTACACACATGGGTGGAGTCGATTCATTGTACACCCCTGGGTGGAGTCAATTCAATGTACAAACATGGGCGGAGTCGATTCAACGTACACGCATGGGCGGAGTCGATTCAATGTACACGCACGGGTGGAATCAATTCATCATCCACGCATGGGCGGAATTGATTCAATGTACATGCATGGGCAGAATCGATTCAAGGTACACACACGGGCAGAATTGGTTCAATGTACATGCATGGGCAGATTAGATTCAACATAAACACATGGGCATAGTAGATTCAATGTACACACATGGGCAGAGTCAATTCAATGTACACTCATGGGCAGCATCGATACAATGTACACGCATGGGCAGAATCGATTCAACGTACATGCATGGGTGGAGTTGATTCATTGTACACGCATGGACGGAATTGATTCAACTTACACGCATGGGCAGAGTCAATTCAATGTACACGCATGGGTGGAGTCGATTAAATCTACATGAATGAGTGGAGTCGATTCAACATACATGCATGGGCGGAGTAGTTTCAATGTACACACATGTGCGGAGTCGTTTCAATGTACACACATGGTCGGAGTCGATTCATCGTACATGCATAGGTGGTGTCGATTCAATGTACATGCATGGGCAGCATCGATTGATCGTACATGCATGGGTGGAGTCATTTCCAGGTACACACATGGGCGGAGTCGATTCATCGTACACACATGGGCGGAGTTGATTCAATGTGCACACATGGGTGGAATCGATTCAAATTACACGCATGGGCAGAGTCGATTCAATGTACATGCATGGGCAGAGTCGATTCAATGTACATGCATGGGTGGAGTTGATTTAATGTCTATGCATGGGCAGAGTTGATTCATCATACATGCATGTGTGGAGTCGTTTCCAGGTACACGCATGGGCGGAGTCGATTCCATGTACACACATGGGCACAGTCGATTCAACGTACTCACATGGGTGCAGTCGATTCAACTTCCATGCATGGGTAGACTCGATTCATCATACCTGCATTGCCGAAATCGATTCAACGTACATTCATGGGCGTAATCGATTCAACGTACAAGCATGGGCGGAGTCGATTCAATGTACATGCATGGGCAGAGTCGATTCAATGTACACGCATGGGTGGAGTTGATTCAATGTACACGCATGGGCAGAGTCAGTTCATGGTACACGCATGAGTGGAGTCAATTCAAAATACATGCATGGTGGGAATCACTTCAACGTACATGCATGGGCGCAGGCGAGTCAATGTACACGCATGGGTGGAGTTGATACAATGTACATGCATGGGCAGAGTCAATTCATGGTACACGCATGGGCGGAGTCGATTCAACATACATGCATGGAGGAATCAATTCAAGGGCGGAGTTAATTTGTCGTACACGCATGGGTGGAGTCGATTCAATGTACACGCAAGGGCAGAATCGATTCATCATACACGCATGCCCAGAGTCGATTCATTGTACATGCATGGGCGGAATCGATTCAAGGTACACACATGGGCGGAATCGATTCAAGGTACACGCATGGGCGGAATCGATTCAAGGTACACGCATGGGCGGAATCGATTCAATGTACGCGCATGGGTAGAATCGATTCAACGTACATGCATGGACAGAGTTGATTCAATGTACACGCATGTGTGGAGTCGATTCAATGTGCAAGCATGGGCAGAATCGATTCAACGTTTAGGCATGGGCAGAGTCGATTCAATGTACATGCATGGGCGGAGTTGATTCAATGTACACGCATGGGCAGAATTGATTCATTGTACACACATGGGCGAAGTCGATTCAATGTACACACATGGGCGGAGTCGATTCATTGTACACGCATGGGCGGAGTTGATTCAATGTACACGCATGGCTGGAATAAATTCAAATTACACGCATGGGCAGAGTCGATCAATGTACACGCATGGACAGAGTCAATTCTTCATACACGCATGGGTGGAGTCATTTCCAGGTACACACATGGGTGGGGTCGATTCATCATACACGCATGGGTGGAGTCGATTCCACGTACACACATGGGTGGAGTCGATTCATTGAACACCCCTGGGTGGAGTCAATTCAACGTACATGCATGGGCGGAGTCGATTCATCGTACACGCATGGGCGGAGTCGATTCATCGTACACGCATGGGCGGAGTCGATTCAATGTACACGCATGTGTGGAATCGATTCATCGTACACGCATGGGTGGAATTGATTCAATGTACATGCATGGGCGGAACCGATTCAAGGTACACACATGGGCAGAATCGGTTCAATGTACACGCTTGGCAGATTAGATTCAACGTACACATATGGGCGTAGCTGATTCAGCGTACACGCATGGGCAGAGTCAATTCAATGTACACTCATGGGCAGTGTCGATACAATGTACACGCATTGGCGGAATCGATTCAACGTACATGAATGGGTGGAGTTGATTCATTGTACATGCATGGGAGGAATTGATTCAACTTACACGCATGGGCAGAGTCGATTCAATGTACACGCATGGGTGGAGTTGATTAAATCTAGATGCATGGGTGGAGTCGATTCAACATACATGCATGGGTGGGGTCAATTCAATGTACACACATGTGCGGAGTCATTTCAATGTACACGCATGGGCAGAGTCGATTCATCGTACATGCATGGGTGGAGTTGATTCAATGTACATGCATGGGCAGAGTCGATTCATCGTACATGCATGGGCGGAGTCGTTTCCAGGTACACGCATGGGCGGAGTCGATTCATCGTACAAACATGGGCGGAGTTGATTCAATGTGCACACATGGGTGGAATCGATTCCAATTATATGCATGGGCAGAGTCGATTCAATGTACACACATGGGCAGAGTCGATTCAATGTACATGCATGGGTGGAGTTGATTTAATGTATATGCATGGGCAGAGTTGATTCATCGTACATGCATGTGTGGAGTCGTTTCCAGGTACACGCATGGACGGAGTCGATTCCATGTACACACATGGGCGCAGTCAATTCAACGTACACACATGGGCGCAGTCGATTCAACATACACGCATGGGTAGACTCAATTCAATCGACATGCATGGGTGGAGTTGATTCATCGTACACATATGGGTGGGGTCGATTCAATGTACATACATGGGCGGAGTTGATTCATCGTGCACGCATGGGCGGAGTCAAATCCAGGTACACGCATGAGCAGCGCCGATTCAATGTACACACATGGGCGGAGTCAATTCAACATACATGCATGGGCGGAGTCGATTCAATGTACACACATGTGCAGAGTCATTTCAAAGTACACGCATGGGTGGAGTCGATTCAACGTGCACGCATGGGCAGAATCGATTCATCATACACGCATGGCCGGAGTCGATTCATCGTACACATATGGGCGGATTCGATTCAATGTACATGCATGGGCGGAATCGATTCAAGGTACATGCATGGGCGGAATTGATTCAAGGTACATGCATGTGTGGAATCTATTTAATGTATAAGCATGGGCAGAGTCGATTCCTCGTACATGCATGTGTGGAGTCGTTTCCAGGTACACGCATGGGCGGAGTCGATTCCATGTACACACATGGGCGCAGTCAATTCAACGTACACACATGGGTGCAGTCGATTCAACATACACGCATGGGTAGACTCAATTCATCATACCTGCATTGGCGGAATTGATTCAACGTACATGCATGGGTGTAATCGATTCAACGTACACGCATGGGTGGAGTTGATTCAATGTACACGCATGGGCAGAGTCAATTCATGGTACACGCATGGGTGGAGTCGATACAATGTGCACGCATGGGAGGAATCGATTCAACGTTCAGGCGTGGGCGGAATCGATTCAATGTACACGCATGTGTGGAGTTGATTCAATGTACACGCATGGGCAGAATTGATTCATCGTACACGCATGAACGGAGTCGATTCAATGTAAACGCATGGGTGGAATCGATTCAAATTGCATGCATGGGCAGATTCGTTTCAATATACACACATGGGCGGAGTCGATTCATCGTACACGCATGGGCAGAGTTGATTCAATGTAAACGCATGAGTGGAATCGATTCAAATTCCATGCATGGGCAGAGTCGATTCAATGTACACACATGTGCGGAGTCATTTCAATGTACACGCATGGGCGGAGTCGATTCATCGTACACGCATGGGTGGAGTCGATTCAATGTACACGCATGGGCAGAGTTGATTTAATGTATACGCATGGGCAGAGTCGATTCATCTTACAGGCATGTGTGGAGTCGTTTCCAGGTACACGCATGGGCGCAGTCGATTCAACGTACACACATGGGTGCTGTCAATTCAACATACACGCATGGGCAGACTCGATTCATCATAACTGCATTGGCGGAATCGAATCAACGTACATGCATGGGCGTAATCGATTCAACGTACACGCATGGGCGGAGTTGATTCAACGTACACGCATGGGTGGAGTTGATTCAATGTACACACATGGGCAGAGTCGATTCATGGTACACGCATGGGTGGAGTCGATTCAACATACATGCATTGGGGGAATCAATTCAACATACGCGCATGGGCGGAGTCGATTCAATGTACACGCAATGGTGGAGTTAATTCGTCGTACACGCATGGGTGGAGTTGATTGAATGTACACACATAGGCAGAATCGATTCATCATACATGCAAGCCCGGAGTCGATTCATCGTACATGCATGGGCGGATTCGATTCAATTTACACGCATGGGTGGAGTCGATTCAAGGTACACGCATGGGCGGAATCGATTCAACGTACACACATGGGCGGAGTTGATTCAACGTACACAAAAAAGCGGAGCCGATTCATTGTACATGCATGGGCGGAGTCGATTAAATGTACACGCATGGGCGGAATCGATTCAATGTGCACGTATGGGCAGATTCGATTCAACGTTTAGGCATGGGCGGATTCGATTCAATGTACATGCATGGGCGGAGTTGATTCATTGTACACGCATGGGCAGAATTGATTCATTGTACACACATGGGCAGAGTCGATTCAATGTACACGCATGGCTGGAATCGATTCAAATTACATGCATGGGCAGAGTCAATCAATGTACACGCATGGACAGATTCGATTCATCGTACACGCATGGGAGGAGTCGTTTCCAGGTACACGCATGGGTGGAGTCGATTCATCGTACATGCATGGGTGGAGTCGATTCCACATACACACATGGGTGGAGTCGATTCATTGTACACTCCTGGGCGGCGTCAATTCAATGTACATGCATGGGCGGAGTCGATTCAACGTACACGCATGGGTGGTGTCGATTCATCGTACACGCATGGGCGGAGTTGATCCAATGTACACGCATGTGTGGAATCAATTCAAATTACATGCATGGGCAGAGTCGATTTAATGTACACGCATGGGCGGAGTCGATTCATCGTACAAGCATGGGTTGAGTCAATTCAATGTACACACATGGGCAGAGTCGATTCATCGTACACGCATTGGTGGAGTCGTTTCCAAGTTCACGCATGGGTGGAGTAAATTCATCATATACGCATGGGCGGAGTCGATTCCACGTACACATATGGGCGGAGTCGATTCATTGTACACCCCTGGGCGGAATGGATTCAATGTGCACGCATGGGCGGAGTCGATTCAACGTACACGCATAGGCGGAGTCGATTCGTCGTACACACATGGGCGGAGCCGATTCATTGTACACGCATGGGCGGAGTCGATTCAATGTACACACATGGGCGGAGCCAATTCATTGTACATGCATGGGCGGAGTCGATTCAATGTACACGCATGGGCGGTATCGATTCATCGTTCACGCATGGGGGGAATTGATTCAATGTACACACATGGGCAGAATCGGTTCAATGTACACGCATGGGCAGAGTAGATTCTACATACACGCATGGGCAGAGTTGATTCAATGTATACGCATGGGTGGATTCGATTCATTGTACACGCATGGGTGGAGTCGATTCAATCTACACGCATGGGTGAAGTTGATTCATCGTACACATATGGGTGGGGTCGATTCAATGTACACGCATGGGTGGAGTCGATTCTTCGTGCACGCATGGGCGGAGTCGATTCCAGGTAAATGCATGGGCGGAGTCGATACAATGTACATGCATGGACGGAGTCGATTCAACATACATGCATGGGCGGAGTCGAGTCAATGTACATGCATCTGCGGAGTTGATTCATCATTCACGCAAGGGTGGAGTCGATTCATCGTGCACGCAAGATCGGAGTCGATTCCAGGTACACGCATGAGCGGAGTCGATTCAACGTACACACATGTGCGGAGTCGTTTCATTGTACGTGCATGGGCGAAGTCGATTCATCATGCACGCATGGGCAGAGTCGATTCCAGGTAAATGCATGGGGTGAATCAATTCAATGTACACGCATGGGCGGAGTCGATTCAACATACACGCAAGGGCAGAGTCAATTCATCGTACACGCATGGGCGGAGTCGATTCAATGTGTACGCATGGGCGGAATCGATTCATCATACACGCATGGCCGGAGTCGATTCATCATACACGCATGGGCGGCTTCGATTCAATGTACACGCATGGGTGGAATCGATTCAATCTACACGCAAGGGTGGAGTTAATTCGTCGTACACGCATGGGTGGTGTCGATTGAATGTACACACAAAGGCAGAATCGATTCATCATACACGCAAGCCCGGAGTCGATCCATCATACATGCATGGGCGGATTCGATTCAATGTACACGCATGGGTGGAATCGATTCAAGGTACACGCATGGGCGGAATCGATTCAAGGTACACGCATGGGTGGAATCGATTCAACGTACACACATGGGCGGTGTTGATTCAACGTACATTCATGTGAGGATTCGATTCAATGTGCACGTATGGGCAGAATCGATTCAACGTTTAGGCATGGGCGGAGTCGATTCAATGTACATGCATGGATGGAGTTGATTCAATGTACACACATGGGCAGAATTGATTCATTGTACACACATGGGCGGAGTCGATTCAATGTACACGCATGGGCGGAGTCGATTCATTGTACACGCATGGGCGGAGTTGATTGAATGTACACACAAAGGCAGAATCGATTCATCATACACGCAAGCCCGAAGTCGATTCGTCGTACATGCATGGGCGGATTCGATTCAATGTACACGCATGGCTGGAATCGATTCAAATTACACGCATGGGCAGAGTCGATCAATGTACACGCATGGGCAGAGTCGATTCATCGTACACGCATTGGTGGAGTCGTTTCCAAGTACACGCATGGGTGGAGTAAATTCATCGTATACGCATGGGCGGAGTCGATTCCACGTACACATATGGGCGGAGTCGATTCATTGTACACCCCTGGGCGGAATGGATTCAATGTGCATGCATGGGCGGAGTCGATTCAACGTACACGCATAGGCGGAGTCGATTCATCGTACACACATGGGCGGAGCCGATTCATTGTACACGCATGGGCGGAGTCGATTCAATGTACACACATGGGCGGAGCCGAATCATTGTACATGCATGGGCGGAGTCGATTCAATGTACACGCATGGGCGGAATCGATTCATCGTTCACGCATGGGGGGAATTGATTCAATGTACACACATGGGCAGAATCGGTTCAATGTACACGCATGGGCGGAGTAGATTCTACATACACGCATGGGCAGAGTTGATTCAATGTATACGCATGGGTGGATTCGATTCATTGTACACGCATGGGTGGAGTCGATTCAATCTACACGCATGGGTGAAGTTGATTCATCGTACACATATGGGTGGGGTTGATTCAATGTACACGCATGGGTGGAGTCGATTCTTCGTGCACGCATGGGCGGAGTCGATTACAGGTAAATGCATGGGTGGAGTCGATACAATGTACATGCATGGATGGAGTCGATTCAACATACATGCATGGGCGGAGTCGAGTCAATGTACATGCATCTGCGGAGTTGATTCAACATACACGCAAGGGTGGAGTTGATTCATCGTGCACGCAAGATCGGAGTCGATTCCAGGTACACGCATGAGCGGAGTCGATTCAATGTACACACATGTGCGGAGTCGTTTCATTGTACATGCATGGGCAAAGTCGATTCATCGTGCACGCATGGGCAGAGTCGATTCCAGGTAAATGCATGGGGTGAATCAATTCAACGTACACGCATGGGCGGAGTCGATTCAACATACACGCAAGGGCAGAGTCAATTCGTCGTACACGCATGGGCGGAGTCGATTCAACGTGTACGCATGGGCGGAATCGATTCATCATACACGCATGGCCAGAGTCGATTCATCATACACGCATGGGCAGCTTTGATTCAATGTACATGCATGGGCGGAATCGATTCAATCTTAACGCAAGGGTGGAGTTAATTCGTCGTACACGCATGGGTGGTGTCGATTGAATGTACACACAAAGGCAGAATCGATTCATCATACACGCAAGCCCGGAGTCGATTCATCGTACATGCATGGGCAGTTTCGATTCACTGTACACGCATGGGTGGAATCGATTCAAGGTACACGCATGGGCGGAATCGATTCAAGGTAAACGCATGGGTGGAATCGATTCAACGTACACACATGGGCGGAGTTGATTCAACGTACATGCATGTGAGGAGTCGATTCAATGTGCACGTATGGGCAGATTCGATTCAACGTTTAGGTATGGGCGGAGTCGATTCAATGTACATGCATTGGCGGAGTTGATTCAATGTACACGCATGGGCAGAATTGATTCATTGTACACACATGGGCGGAGTCGATTCAATGTACACGCATGGGCGGAGTCGATTCATTGTACACGCATGGGCGGAGTTGATTGAATGTACACACAAAGGCAAAATCGATTCATCATACACGCAAGCCCGAAGTCGATTCAATGTACACGCATGGCTGGAATCGATTCAAATTACACGCATGGGCAGACTCGATCAATGAACATGCATGGACAGATTCGATTCATCGTACACGCATGGGAGGAGTCGTTTCCAGGTACATGCATGGGTAGAGTCGATTCATCGTACATGCATGGGTGGAGTCGATTCCACATACACACATGGGTGGAGTCGATTCATTGTACACTCCTGGGTGGCATCAATTCAATGTACATGCATGGGCGGAGTCGATTCAATGTACACGCATGGGCGGTGTCGATTCATCGTACATGCATGGGCGGAGTTGATTCAATGTACAGGCATGGGTGGAATCAATTCAAATAACACGCATGGGCAGAGTCGATTTAATGTACATGCATGGGCGGAGTCGATTCATCGTACAAGCATGGGTGGAGTCAATTCAATGTACACACATGGGCAGAGTCGATTGATCGTACGTGCATGGGTGGAGTCGTTTCCAAGTACACGCATGGGTGGAGTAAATTCATCGTATACGCATGGGCGGAGTTGATTCCACGTACACATATGGGCGTAGTCGATTCATTGTACACCCCTGGGCCGAATGGATTCAATGTGCACGCATGGGCGGAGTCGATTCAACGTACACGCATGGGCGGAGTCGATTCGTCGTACACACATGGGCGGAGCCGATACATTGTACACGCATGGGCGGAGTCGATTCAATGTACACGCATGGGCGGAATCGATTCATCGTTCACGCATGGGGGGAATTGATTCAATGTACACACATGGGCAGAATCGGTTCAATGTAGATGCATGGGCGGAGTAGATTCTACATACACGCATGGGCAGAGTTGATTCAATGTATATGCATGGCTGGAGTCGATTCAATGTACATGCATGGGTGGAGTCGATTCAATCTACATGCATGGGTGGAGTCGATTAATCGTACACATATGGGTGGGGTTGATTCAATGTACATGCATGGGTGGAGTCGATTCATCATGCACGCATGGGTGGAGTCGATTCCAGGTAAATGCATGGGTGGAGTCGATTCAACGTACACGCAAGGGCGGAGTCGATTCATCGTGCACGCAAGAGCGGAGTCGATTCCAGGTACACGCATGAGCGGAGTCGATTCAACGTACACATATGTGTGGAGTCATTTGATTGAACTCGCATGGGCGAAGTCCATTCATCGTACACGCATGGGCGGTGTCGATTCAATGTACACGCATGGGCAGAGTCGATTCATTGTGCACGCATGGGCAGAGTCGATTCCAGATAAATGCATGGGGTGAATCAATTCAATGTACACGCATGGGCGGAGTCGATTCAATGTGTTCGCATGGGCGGAATCGATTCATCACACACGCATGGCCGGAGTCGATTCGTCGTACACGCATGGGCGGATTCGATTCAATGTACACGCATGGGCGGAATCGATTCAAAGTCCATGCATGGGTGGAATCGATTCAAGGTACAGGCATGTGTGAAATCGATTCAATTTACACGCATGGGCGGATTCGATTCATCGTACATGCATGAGCGGAGTTGATTCAATGTAAATGCATGGGTGGAATCGATTCAAATTCCATGCATGGGCAGAGTCGATTCAATGTACACACATGGGCGGCGTCGATTCATCGTACACGCATGGGCGGAGTTGATTCAATGTAAATGCATGGGTGGAATCGATTCAAATTCCATGCATTGGCAGAGTCGATTCAATGTACACGCATGTTCGGAGTCGATTCATCATACTCGCATGGGTGGAGTCGATTCCAGGTAAATGCATGGGCGGAGTCGATTCAATGTACATGCATGGGCGGAGTCTATTCAACATACATGCATGGGCAGAGTCGATTCAATGTTCACGCATGGGCGGAGTTGATTCAACATACATGCATGAGCACAGTCGATTCAACGTACATGCATGGGCAGAGTCGATTCATCGTGCACGCATGGGCGGAGTTGATTCCAGGTACACACATGGGCGGAGTCGATTCAATGTACACACATATGCGGAGTCGTTTCATTGTACACGCATGGGCGAAGTGGATTCATCGTACGCGCATGGGCAGATTCAATTCAATGTACACGCATGGGCAGAGTCGATTCATCGTACACGCATGGGTGGAGTCGTTTCCAAGTACACGCATGGGTGGACTCAATTCATCGTACATGCATGGGCGGAGTCGATTCCACGTACACATATGGGCAGAGTCGATTCATTGTACACCCCTGGGCGGAATGGATTCAATGTGCATGCATGGGCAGAGTCGATTCAATGTACACGCATGGGCGGATTCGATTCATCGTACACACATGGGCGGAGCCGATTCATTGTACATGCATGGGCGGAGTCGATTCAATGTACACGCATGGGCGGAATCGATTCATCGTACACGCATGGGCGGAATTGATTCAATGTACATGCATGGGCGGAGTCGAATCAACATACATGCATGGGCGGAGTCGATTCAATGTACATGCATGGGCGGAGTTGATTCAACATACATGCATGGGCGCAGTCGATTCAACGTACACACATGGGCGGAGTCGATTCATCGTGCACGCATGGGCGGAGTCGATCCCAGGTACACGCATGGGCAGAGTCGATTTAACATACACACATGTGCGGAGTCGTTTCATTTTACATGCATGGGCAAAGTCGATTCATCGTACACGCTTGGGCAGAGTCGATTCATTGTACACCCATGGGCAGAGTCGTTTCAATTTATATGCATGGGCAAAGTCGATTCATCGTACAAACATGGGCGGAGTCTATTCAACATACAGGCATGGGCGCAGTCGATTCATCGTACATGCATGGGTGGAGTCGCTCCAGGTACACGCATGGGCAGAGTCAATTCATTGCACATCCATGGGTGGAGTCAATTCAATGTACATGCAAGGGCGGAGTCGATACAACATACATGCATGGGCGCAGTCGATTCAACATACATGCATGGGCAGACTCGATTCATCATACATGCATCGGCAGAATCGATTCAACGTACATGCATGGGCAGAGTCGATTCAATGTACACGCAAGGGCAGAGTCAATTCGTCGTACACGCATGGGCGGAGTCGATTCAATGTGCAAGCATGGGCAGAATCGATTCATCATACATGCATGGCCGGAGTCGATTCATCGTACACGCATGGGCGGATTTGATTCAATGTACACGCATGGGCGGAATCGATTCAAGGTACATGCATGTGTGGAATCGATTCAATGTACACGCATGGGCGGAATTGATTCAACGCACACGCATGGGTGGATTCGATTCAATGTGCAGGCATGGACGGAATCGATTCAACGTTCAGGCATGGGCGGAATCGATTCAATGTACACGCATGGGCGGAGTTGATTCAATGTACACGCATGGGCAGTATCAATTCATTGTACACGCATGGGCGGAGTCGATTCAACGTACACGCATGGTCCAGAACTTAAATAAAGGGAATTACGAGGGTCTGAGACGGGAATTGGGTATGATTGATTGGGTGGTGTTTCTGGGGGGATTGACAGTGGAGAGACAATGGCAAGCATTCAAAGATAGAATGGAAGAATTCCAGAACATGTTTATACCGGTTTGGCATAAAAATAAACCTAAAAAGGTGACTCAACCGTGGATAACGAGGGAAATTAGGGACAGCATAAAATCAAAAAAAAGGGCATATCAACTGGCAAAAAAAAGCACCAGACCGGAAGATTGGGGGCAGTACAGGATACAGCAAAAGAGGACAAAGGGATTAATCAGGAAGGGGAAAATAGAATACGAAAGTAAACTTGCAGCAAACATAAAGACAGACTGCAAAAGCTTTTATCGGTATATCAGGAGGAAAGGACTGGTAAAATCCCAAGTCGGTCCCTTGCAGTCCGATTCGGGAGAATATATAATGGAGAATAAGGAAATGGCAGACCAATTAAACTCATACTTTGGTTCTGTATTCACAAAGGAGGACACAAATAACCTCCCAGGAATATCGGCAAACATAGGGACTAATGAGAGGGAGGAGCTGACAGAAATTAGTATCTCTAGGGATATGGTGTTGGGTAAGTTGAGGGGACTGAAGGCCGACAAATCCCCGGGGCCTGATAAACTACATCCTAGGGTACTTAAGGAGGTGGCCCTGGAGATAGCAGATGCTCTAAGGATCATCTTCCGGAACTCCATTGACTCGGGAACAGTACCCGTGGATTGCAGGGTAGCTAATGTTACCCCAATATTTAAAAAGGGGGGTAGAGAGAAAGCAGGGAATTATAGACCAGTAAGCCTTACATCGGTTGTGGGCAAAATGCTAGAGTCCATTATTAAGGATAAAATAGCGGAGCACTTGACAAATGGGGAAAGGATCGGACAGAGTCAACATGGATTTACAAAGGGTAAATCGTGTTTGACTAATCTGCTGGAATTTTTTGAGGAAGTAACTGGTAAAATAGATGGGGGAGAGCCAGTGGATGTGGTGTACCTTGACTTCCAGAAAGCCTTCGATAAGGTTCCACACAAAAGATTATCATGCAAAATTAAGGCTCATGGAATTGGGGGCAAAGTATTAACGTGGATAGAGAACTGGCTGGCGGATAGAAAACAGAGAGTTGGAATAAACGGCTCGTTTTCGGAGTGGCAGGCAGTGACCAGCGGGGTGCCGCAAGGATCTGTCCTGGGACCCCAGCTGTTCACAATATATATAAATGATCTGGATCAGGGAATTGGATGCAATATTTCCAAATTCGCTGACGACACTAAACTAGGAGGAGGGGTGGGCTCTGATGAGGATGTCAGGAGGCTACAGTGCGATTTGGACAGGTTGGGGGAATGGGCGGATACGTGGCAGATGCACTATAATGTGGATAAATGTGAGGTTATCCACTTTGGGGGTAAAAACAGGAGGGTAGATTATTATCTAAATGGCAATAGATTGGGAGATGGGGAAGTGCAGAGGGACCTGGGTGTTCTTGTGCACCAGTCACTGAAGGAGAGCATGCAGGTGCAACAGGCGATTAAGAAGGCAAATGGTATGTTGGCCTTCATATCAAGGGGGTTCGAGTATAGGAATAGGGATACCTTACTACAGCTGTACAAGGTGCTGGTGAGACCGCATCTGGAGTATTGTGTACAGTTTTGGTCGCCCCATCTGCGGAAGGATGTTCTTGCCATGGAAAGAGTGCAACGGCGATTCACCAGGCTGATACCTGGAATGGCGGGAATGACCTACGAAGAGAGATTAAATAGTTTGGGCTTGTACTCGCTGGAGTTTAGAAGATTGAGAGGGGATCTCATCAAAACATATAAAATTATGGCAGGCCTGGACAGGCTGAATTCAGAGAGAATGTTTCCAATGGCCGGGGAGCACAGAACCAGGGGCCACAGTCTAAAAATAGCGGGCAAATCATTTAAAACAGAGATGAGGAAGAATTTCTTCACTCAAAGAGTGGTGAGCCTGTGGAATTCCCTGCCACAGAGGGCTGTGAAGGCTAATTCAATAAATATTTTCAAGAGAGAATTGGATATATTTCTGAAGGCTAAGGGGATTAAGGGTTACGGAGAAAAGGCGGGGACGGGGTACTGAACTGGTAAGATCAGCTATGATCTCAGACGAAGATCAGCCATGATCTCATTGAATGGCGGAGCAGGCTCGAAGGGCCGAATGGCCTACTCCTGTTCCTATCTCTATGTTTCTATGTTTCTATGTTTATCCAGTTAGACGCATGGGCGGAGTCGATTCATCGTACACGCATGGGCGGAGTCGATTCCAAGTACACACTTGGGCGGAGTTGATTCATTGTACACCCATGGGTGGAATCAATTCAAATAACACACATGGGCAGAGTCGATTCAACGTACACGCATGGGTGGTGTCGTATCCAGTTAGACGCATGGGCGGAGTCGATTCATCGTACACGCATGGGCGGTGTCGATTCATCGTACACGCATGGGCTGAGTTGATTCAATGTACAGGCATGGGTGGAATCAATTCAAATAACACGCATGGGCAGAGTCGATTTAATGTACACGCATGGGCGGAGTCGATTCATCGTACAAGCATGGGTGGAGTCAATTCAATGTACACACATGGGCAGAGTCGATTGATCGTACATGCATGGGTGGAGTCGTTTCCAAGTACAGGCATGGGTGGAGTAAATTCATCGTATACGCATGGGCGGAGTCGATTCCACGTACACATATGGGCGTAGTCGATTCATTGTACACCCCTGGGCCGAATGGATTCAATGTGCACGCATGGGCGGAGTCGATTCAACGTACACGTATGGGCGGAGTCGATTCATCGTAAACACATGGGCGGAGCCGATACATTGTACACGCATGGGCGGAGTCGATTCAATGTACACGCATGGGCGGAATCGAATCATCGTTCACGCATGGGGGAATTGATTCAATGTACACACATGGGCAGAATCGGTTCAATGTACATGCATGGGCGGAGTAGATTCTACATACATGCATGGGCAGAGTTGATTCAATGTATATGCATGGGTGGAGTCGATTCAATGTACATGCATGGGTGGAGTCGATTCAATCTACATGCATGGGTGGAGTCGATTCATCGTACACATATGGGTGGGGTTGATTCAATGTACACGCATGGGTGGAGTCGATTCATCGTGCACGCATGGGTGGAGTCGATTCCAGGTAAATGCATATGTGGAGTCGATTCAACGTACACGCAAGGGCGGAGTCGATTCATCGTGCACGCAAGAGCGGAGTCGATTCCAGGTACATGCATGAGCGGAGTCGATTCAACGTACACATATGTGTGGAGTCATTTGATTGAACTCGCATGGGCGAAGTCGATTCACCGTACATGCATGGGCGGTGTCGATTCAATGTACACGCATGGGCGGAGTCGATTCATTGTGCACGCATGGGCAGAGTCGATTCCAGATAAATGCACGGGGTGAATCAATTCAATGTACACGCATGGGCGGAGTCGATTCAACGTGTACGCATGGGCGGAATCGATTCATCACACACGCATGGCCGGAGTCGATTCGTCGTACACGCATTGGCGGATTCGATTCAATGTATACTTATGGGTGGAATCGATTAAAAGTCCATGCACGGGTGGTATCGATTCAAGGTACAAGCATGTGTGGAATCGATTCAATTTACACGCATGGGCGGATTCGATTCATTGTACACGCATGAGCGGAGTTGATTCAATGTAAATGCATGGGTGGAATCGATTCAAATTCCATGCATTGGCAGAGTCGATTCAATGTACACGCATGGTCGAAGTCGATTCATCGTACTCGCATGGGCGGAGTCAATTCAATGTACACGCATGGGCGGAGTCGATTCAATGTGTACGCATGGGCGGAATCGATTCATCACACACGCATGGCCGGAGTCGATTCCTCGTACACGCATGGGCGGATTCGATTCAATGTACACGCATGGGCGGAATCGATTCAAAGTCCATGCACGGGTGGAATCGATTCAAATTCCATGCATGGGCAGAGTCGATTCAATGTACACACATGGGCGGAGTCGATTCATCGTACACGCATGGGCGGAGTTGATTCAATGTAAATACATGGGTGGAATCGATTCAAATTCAATGCATTGGCAGAGTCGATTCAATGTACACGCATGGTCGGAGTCGATTCATCGTACTCGCATGGGCGGAGTCGATTCCAGGTAAATGCATGGGCGGAGTCGATTCAATGTACACGCATGGGCGGAGTCTATTCAACATACATGCATGGGCGGAGTCGATTCAATGTTCACGCATGGGCGGAGTTGATTCAACATACATGCATGAGCACAGTCGATTCAACGTACACGCATGGGCGGAGTCGATTCATCGTGCACTCATGGGCGGAGTCGATTCCAGGTACACACATGGGCGGAGTCGATTCAATGTACACACATATGCGGAGTCGTTTCATTGTACACGCATGGGCGAAGTGGATTCATCGTACACGCATGGGCAGATTCAATTCAATGTACACACATGGGCAGAGTCGATTCATCGTACACGCATGGGTGGAGTCGTTTCCAAGTACACGCATGGGTGGACTCAATTCATCGTACACGCATGGGTGGAGTCGATTCCACGTACACATATGGGCAGAGTCGATTCATTGTACACCCCTGGGCGGAATGGATTCAATGTGCATGCATGGGCGGAGTCGATTCAATGTACACGCATGGGCGGATTCGATTCATCGTACACACATGGGCGGAGCTGAGTCATTGTACACGCATGGGCGGAGTCGATTCAATGTACACGCATGGGCGGAATCGATTCATCGTACACGCATGGGCGTAATTGATTCAATGTACATGAATGGGCGGAATCGATTCAAGGTACACACATGGGCAGAATTGGTTCAATGTACACGCATGGGTGGAGTAGATTCTACATACACACATGGGCGTAGTCGATTCAATGTACACGCAAGGGCAGAGTCAATTCAATGTACACTCATGGGCGGAATCGATTCAACGTACATGCATGGGCAGAGTCGATTCAATGTACATGCATGGGTGGAGTCGATTCAATCTACACGCATGGGTGGAGTCGATACATCGTACACATATGGGTGGGGTCAATCCAAAGTACATGCATGGGCAGAGTCAATTCATCGTGCACTCATGGGCGGAGTCGATTCCAGGTAAATGCATGGGCAGAGTTGATTCAATGTACACGCATGGGCGGAGTCGAATCAACATACATGCATGGGTGGAGTCGATTCAATGTACATGCATGGGTGGAGTTGATTCAACATACATGCATGGGCGCAGTCGATTCAACGTACACGCATGGGCGGAGTCGATTCATCGTGCACGCATGGGTGGAGTCGATTCCAGGTACACGCATGGGCAGAGTCGATTTAACATACACACATGTGCGGAGTCGTTTCATTGTACATGCATGGGCAAAGTCGATTCATCGTACACGCTTGGGCAGAGTCGATTCATTGTACACCCATGGGCAGAGTCGTTTCAATTTACATGCATGGGCAAAGTCGATTCATCGTACACACATGAGCGGAGTCCATTCAACATACAGGCATGGGCGCAGTCGATTCATCGTACACGCATGGGTGGAGTCACTCCAGGTACACGCATGGGCAGAGTCAATTCATTGCACACCCATGGGTGGAGTCAATTCAATGTACATGCATGGGCGGAGTCGATACAAAATACATGAATGGGCGCAGTCGATTCAACATACATGCATGGGCAGACTCGATTCATCATACATGCATCGGCGGAATCGATTCAACGTACATGCATGGGCAGAGTCGATTCAATGTACACGCAAGGGCAGAATCAATTCGTCGTACACGCATGGGCGGAGTCGATTCAATGTGCACGCATGGGCAGAATCGATTCATCATACATGCATGGCCGGAGTCGATTCATCGTACACGCATGGGCGGATTCGATTCAATGTACACGCATGGGCGGAATCGATTCAAGGTCCATGCATGGGCGGAATCGATTCAAGGTACACGCATGTGTAGAATCGATTCAATGTACACGCATGGGCGGAATTGATTCAACGTACACGCATGGGTGGAGTCGATTCAATGTGCAGGCATGGGCGGAATCGATTCAACGTTCAGGCATGGGCGGAATCGATTCAATGTACACGCATGGGCGGAGTTGATTCAATGTACACGCATGGGCAGAATTGATTCATCGTGCACACATGGGCGGAGTCAATTCAATTTACACGCATGGGTGGAATCGATTCAAGATACACGCAGGGTCCGAGTCGATTCATTGTACACGCATGGGCGGAGTCGATTCAACGTACACACATGGGTGGTGTCATATCCAGTTAGACGCATGGGCGTAGTCGATTCATCGTACACGCATGGGCGGAGTCGATTCCACGTACACACTTGGGCGGAGTTGATTCATTGTACACCCATGGGTGGAATCAATTCAAATAACACGCATGGGCAGAGTCGATTCAACGTACACGCATGGGTGGTGTCATATCCAGTTAGACGCATGGGCGGAGTCGATTCATCGTACACGCATGGGCGGTGTCGATTCATCGTACACGCATGGGCGGAGTTGATTCAATGTACACGCATGGGTGGAATCAATTCAAATAACACGCATGGGCAGAGTCGATATAATGTACACGCATGGGCGGAGTCGATTCATCGTACAAGCATGGGTGGAGTCAATTCAATGTACACACATGGGCAGAGTCGATTGATCGTACACGCATGGGTGGAGTCGTTTCCAAGTACACGCATGGGTGGAGTAAATTCATCGTATACGCATGGGCGGAGTCGATTCCACATACACATATGGGCGTAGTCGATTCATTGTACACCCCTGGGCCGAATGGATTCAATGTGCACGCATGGGCGGAGTCGATTCAACGTACACGCATGGGCGGAGTCGATTCGTCGTACACACATGGGCGGAGCCGATACATTGTACACGCATGGGCGGAGTCGATTCAATGTACACGCATGGGCGGAATCGATTCATCGTTCACGCATGGGGGGAATTGATTCAATGTACACACATGGGCAGAATCGGTTCAATGTACATGCATGGGCGGAGTAGATTCTACATACACGCATGGGCAGAGTTGATTCAATGTATATGCATGGGTGGAGTCGATTCAATGTACATGCATGTGTGGAGTCAATTCAATCTACATGCATGGGTGGAGTCGATTCATCGTACACATATGGGTGGGGTTGATTCAATGTACACGCATGGGTGGAGTCGATTCATCGTGCACGCATGGGTGGAGTCGATTCCAGGTAAATGCATGGGTGGAGTCGATTCAACGTACACGCAAGGGCGGAGTCGATTCATCGTGCACGCAAGAGCGGAGTCGATTCCAGGTACACGCATGAGCGGAGTCGATTCAACGTACACATATGTGTGGAGTCATTTGATTGAACTCGCATGGGCGAAGTCGATTCATCGTACACGCATGGGCGGTGTCGATTCAATGTACACACATGGGCGGAGTCGATTCATTGTGCATGCATGGGCAGAGTCGATTCCAGATAAATGCATGGGGTGAATCAATTCAATGTACACGCATGGGCGGAGTCGATTCAATGTGTACGCATGGGCGGAATCGATTCATCACACACGCATGGCCGGAGTCGATTCGTCATACACGCATGGGCGGATTCGATTCAATGTACACGCATGGGCGGAATCGATTCAAAGTCCATGCATGGGTGGAATCGATTCAAGGTACACGCATGTGTGGAATCAATTCAATTTACACGCATGGGCGGATTCGATTCATCGTACACGCATGAGCGGAGTTGATTCAATGTAAATGCATGGGTGGAATCAATTCAAATTCCATGCATGGGCAGAGTCGATTCAATGTACACACTTGGGCGGAGTCGATTCATCGTACACGCATGGGTGGAGTTGATTCAATGTAAATGCATGGGTGGAATCGATTCAAATTCCATGCATTGGCAGAGTCGATTCAATGTACACGCATGGTCGGAGTCGATTCATCATACTCGCATGGGCGGAGTCGATTCCAGGTAAATGCATGGGCGGAGTCGATTCAAATACACGCATGGGCGGAGTCTATTCAACATACATGCATGGGCGGAGTCGATTCAATGTTCACGCATGGGCGGAGCTGATTCAACATACATGCATGAGCACAGTCGATTCAACGTACACGCAAGGGCAGAGTCGATTCTTCGTGCACGCATGGGCGGAGTCGATTCCAGGTACACACATGGGCGGAGTCGATTCAATGTACACACATATGCGGAGTCGTTTCATTGTACACGCATGGGCGAAGTGGATTCATCGTACACGCATGGGCAGATTCAATTCAATGTACACGCATGGGCAGAGTTGATTCATCGTAGACGCATGGGTGGAGTCATTTCCAAGTTCACGCATGGGTGGACTCAATTCATCGTACACGCATGGGCGGAGTCGATTCCACGTACACATATGGGCGGAGTTGATTCATTGTACACCCCTGGGCGGAATGGATTCAATGTGCATGCATGGGCGGAGTCGATTCAATGTACACGCATGGGCGGATTTGATTCATCGTACACACATGGGCGGAGCCGATTCATTGTACACGCATGGGCGGAGTCGATTCAATGTACACGCATGGGCGGAATCGATTCATCGTACACGCATGGGCGGAATTGATTCAATGTACACGCATGGGCGGAATCGATTCATCGTACACGCATGGGCGGAATTGATTCAATGTACATGCATGTGCGGAATCGATTCAAGGTACACACATGGGCAGAATCGGTTCAATGTACACGCATGGGCGGAGTAGATTCTACATACACACATGGGCATAGTCGATTCAATGTACACGCATGGGCAGAGTCAATTCAATGTACACTCATGGGCGGAATCGATTCAACGTACATGCATGGGTGGAGTTGATTCATTGTACACGCATGGGCGGAATCAATTCAACTTACACGCATGGGCAGAGTTGATTCAATGTACACGCATGGGTGGAGTCGATTCAATCTACACGCATGGGTGGATTCGATTCATCGTACACATATGGGTGGGGTCGATCCAATGTACACGCATGGGCGGAGTCGATTCATCGTGCACTCATGGGCGGAGACGATTCCAGGTAAATGCATGGGCAGAGTTGATTCAATGTACACGCATGGGCGGAGTCGAATCAACATACATGCATGGGCGGAGTCGATTCAATGTACACGCATGGGCGGAGTTGATTCAACATACATGCATGGGCGCAGTCGATTCAACGTACACGCATGGGCGGAGTCGATTCATCGTGCACGCATGGGCGGAGTCGATTCCAGGTACACGCATGGGCAGAGTCGATTTAACATACACACATGTGCGGAGTCGTTTCATTGTACATGCATGGGCAACGTCGATTCATCGTACACGCTTGGGCAGAGTCGATTCATTGTACACCCATGGGCAGAGTCGTTTCAATTTACATGCATGGGCAAAGTCGATTCATCCTACACACATGGGCGGAGTCTATTCAACATACAGGCATGGGCACAGTCGATTCATCGTACACGCATGGGTGGAGTCGCTCCAGGTACACGCATGGGCAGAGTCAATTCATTGCTCACCCATGGGTGGAGTCAATTCAATGTACATGCAAGGGCGGAGTCGATACAACATACATGCATGGGCGCAGTCGATTCAACATACATGCATGGGCAGACTCGAATCATCATACATGCATCGGCGGAATCGATTCAACGTACATGCATGGGCAGAGTCGCTTCAATGTGCACGCAAGGGCAGAGTCAATTCGTCGTACACGCATGGGCGGAGTCGATTCAATGTGCACGCATGGGCAGAATCGATTCATCATACATGCATGGCCGGAGTCGATTCATCGTACACGCATGGGCGGATTCGATTCAATGTACACGCATGGGCAGAATCGATTCAAGGTACATGCATGTGTGGAATCGATTCAATGCACACGCATGGGCGGAATTGATTCAACGTACACGCATGGGTGGAGTCGATTCAATGTGCAGGCATGGGCGGAATCGATTCAACGTTCAGGCATGGGCGGAATCGATTCAATGTACACGCATGGGCGGAGTTGATTCAATGTACACGCATGGGCAGAATCGATTCATTGTACACGCATGGGTGGAGTCGATTCAATGTGCACGCATGGGTGGTGTCATATCCAGTTAGACGCATGGGCGGAGTCGATTCATCGTACACGCATGGGCGGAGTCGATTCCACGTACAAACTTGGACGGAGTTGATTCATTGTACACCCATGGGTGGAATCAATTCAAATAACACGCATGGGCAGAGTCGATTCAACGTACACGCATGGGTGGTGTCGTATCCAGTTAGACGCATGGGCGGAGTCGATTCATCGTACACGCATGGGCGGTGTCGATTCATCGTACACGCATGGGCGGAGTTGATTCAATGTACACTCATGGGTGGAATCAATTCAAATAACACGCATGGGCAGAGTCGATTTAATGTACACGCATGGGCGGAGTCGATTCATCGTACAAGCATGGGTGGAGTCAATTCAATGTACACACATGGGCAGAGTCGATTGATCGTACACGCATGGGTGGAGTCGTTTCCAAGTACACGCATGGGTGGAGTTAATTCATCGTATACGCATGGGCGGTGTCGATTCCACGTACACATATGGGCGTAGTCGATTCATTGTACACCCCTGGGCCGAATGGATTCAATGTGCACGCATGGGCGGATTCGATTCAACGTACACGCATGGGTGGAGTCGATTCGTCGTACACACATGGGCGGAGCCGATACATTGTACACGCATGGGCGGAGTCGATTCAATGTACACGCATGGGCGGAATCGATTCATCATACATGCATGGCCGGAGTCGATTCATCGTACACGCATGGGCGGATTCGATTCAATGTACACGCATGGGCGGAATCGATTCAAGGTCCATGCATGGGCGGAATCGATTCAAGGTACACGCATGTGTGGAATCGATTCAATGTACACGCATGGGCGGAATTGATTCAACGTACACGCATGGGTGGAGTCGATTCAATGTGCAGGCATGGGCGGAATCGATTCAACGTTCAGGCATGGGCGGAATCGATTCAATGTACAAGCATGGGCGGAGTTGATTCAATGTACACGCATGGGCAGAATTGAATCATCGTGCACACATGGGCGGAGTCAATTCAATTTACACGCATGGGTGGAATCGATTCAAGGTACACGCAGGGCCGGAGTCGATTCATTGTACACGCATGGGCGGAGTCGATTCAACGTACACGCATGGGTGGTGTCGTATCCAGTTAGACGCATCGGCAGAGTCGATTCATCGTACACGCATGGGCGGAGTCGATTCCACGTACACACTTGGGCGGAGTTGATTCATTGTACACCCATGGGTGGAATCAATTCAAATAACACGCATGGGCAGAGTCGATTCAACGTACACGCATGGGTGGTGTCGTATCCAGTTAGACGCATGGGCGGAGTCAATTCATCGTACACGCATGGGCGGTGTCGATTCATCGTACACGCATGGGCGGAGTTGATTCAATGTACACGCATGGGTGGAATCAATTCAAATAACACACATGGGCAGAGTCGATTTAATGTACACGCATGGGCGGAGTCGATTCATCGTACAAGCATGGGTGGAGTCAATTCAATGTACACACATGGGCAGAGTCGATTGATCGTACACGCATGGGTGGAGTCGTTTCCAAGTACACGCATGGGTGGAGTAAATTCATCGTATACGCATGGGCGGAGTCGATTCCACGTACACATATGGGTGTAGTCGATTCATTGTACACCCCTGGGCCGAATGGATTCAATGTGCACGCATGGGCGGAGTCGATTCAACGTACACGCATGGGCTGAGTCGATTCGTCGTACACACATGGGCGGAGCCAATACATTGTACACGCATGGGCGGAGTCGATTCAATGTACAAGCATGGGCGGAATCGATTCATCGTTCACGCATGGGGGGAATTGATTCAATGTACACACATGGGCAGAATCGGTTCAATGTACATGCATGGGCGGAGTAGATTCTACATACACGCATGGGCAGAGTTGATTCAATGTATATGCATGGGTGGAGTCGATTCAATGTACATGCATGGGTGGAGTCGATTCAATCTACATGCATGGGTGGAGTCGATTCATCGTACACATATGGGTGGGGTTGATTCAATGTACACGCATGGGTGGAGTCGATTCATCGTGCACGCATGGGTGGAGTCGATTCCAGGTAAATGCATGGGTGGAGTCGATTCAACGTACACGCAAGGGCGGAGTCGATTCATCGTGCACGCGAGAGCGGAGTCGATTCCAGGTACACGCATGAGCGGAGTCAATTCAACGTACACATATGTGTGGAGTCATTTGATTGAACTCGCATGGGCGAAGTCGATTCATCGTACACGCATGGGCGGTGTCGATTCAATGTACATGCATGGGCGGAGTCGATTCATTGTGCACGCATGGGCAGAGTCGATTCCAGATAAATGCATGGGGTGAATCTATTCAAAGTACACGAATGGGCGGAGTCGATTCAATGTATACGCATGGGCGGAATCGATTCATCACACACGCATGGCCGGAGTCGATTCATCGTACACGCATGGGCGGATTCGATTCAATGTACACGCATGGGCGGAATCGATTCAAAGTCCATGCATGGGTGGAATCGATTCAAGGTACACGCATATGTGGAATCGATTCAATTTACACGCATGGGCGGATTCGATTCATCGTACACGCATGAGCGGAGTTGATTCAATGTAAATGCATGGGTGGAATCGATTCAAATTCCATGCATGGGCAGAGTCGATTCAATGTACACACATGGGCGGAGTCGATTCATCGTACACGCATGGGCGGAGTTGATTCAATGTAAATGCATGGGTGGAATCGATTCAAATTCCATGCATTGGCAGAGTCGATTCAATGTACACGCATGGTCGGAGTCGATTCATCATACTCGCATGGACGGAGTCGATTCCAGGTAAATGCATGGGCGGAGTCGATTCAATGTATACGCATGGGCGGGGTCTATTCAACATACATGCATGGGCGGAGTCGATTCAATGTTCATGCATGGGCGGAGTTGATTCAACATACATGCATGAGCACAGTCGATTCAACGTACACGCATGGGCGGAGTCGATTCATCGTGCACGCATGGGCGGAGTCGATTCCAGGTACACACATGGGCGGAGTCGACTCAATGTACACACATATGCAGAGTCGTTTCATTGTACACGCATGGGTGAAGTGGATTCATCGTACACGCATGGGCAGATTCAATTCAATGTACACGCATGGGCAGAGTCGATTCATCGTACACGCATGGGTGGAGTCGTTTCCAAGTACACGCATGGGTGGACTCAATTCATCGTACACGCATGGGCGGAGTCGATTCCACATACACATATGGGCGGAGTTGATTCATTGTACACCCCTGGGCGGAATGGATTCAATGTGCATGCATGGGCGGAGTCGATTCAATGTACATGCATGGGCGAATTCGATTCATCGTACACACATGGGCGGAGCCGATTCATTGTACACGCATGGGCGGAGTCACTTCAATGTACACGCATGGGCGGAATCGATTCATCGTACACGCATGGGTGGAATTGATTCAATGTACATGCATGGGCGGAATCGATTCAAGGTACACACATGGGCAGAATCGGTTCAATGTACACGCATGGGCGGAGTAGATTCTACATACACACATGGGCGTAGTCGATTCAATGTACACGCATGGGCAGAGTCAATTCAATGTACACTCATGGGCGGAATCGATTCAACGTACATGCATGGGTGGAGTTGATTCATTGTACACACATGGGCAGAATCGATTCAACTTACACGCATGGGCAGAGTCGATTCAATGTACACGCATGGGTGGAGTCGATTCAATCTACACGCATGGGTGGAGTCGAGTCATCGTACACATATGGGTGGGGTCGATCCAATGTACACGCATGGGCGGAGTCGATTCATCGTGCACTCATGGGCGGAGTCGATTCCAGGTAAATGCATGGGCAGAGTTGATTCAATGTACATGCATGGGCGGAGTCGAATCAACATACATGCATGGGCGGAGTCGATTCAATGTACATGCATGGGCGGAGTTGATTCAACATACATGCATGGGCGCAGTCGATTCAACGTACACGCATGGGCGGAGTCGATTCATCGTGCACGCATGGGCAGAGTCGATTTAACATACACACATGTGCGGAGTCGTTTCATTGTACATGCATGGGCAAAGTCGATTCATCGTACATGCTTAGGCAGAGTCGATTCATTGTACACCCATGGGCAGATTCGTTTCAATTTACATGCATGGGCAAAGTCGATTCATCCTACACACATGGGCGGAGTCTATTCAACATACAGGCATGGGCGCAGTTGATTCATCGTACACGCATGGGTGGAGTCGCTCCAGGTACACGCATGGGCAGAGTCAATTCATTGCACACCCATGGGTGGAGTCAATTCAATGTACATGCATGGGCGGAGTCGATACAACATACATGCATGGGCGCAGTCGATTCATCATACATGCATGGGCAGACTCAATTCATCATACATGCATCGGCGGAATCGATTCAACGTACATGCATGGGCAGAGTCGATTCAATGTACACGCAAGGGCAGAGTCAATTCGTCGTACACGCATGGGCGGAGTCGATTCAATGTGCACGCATGGGCAGAATCGATTCATCATACATGCATGGCCGGAGTCGATTCATCGTACACGCATGGGCGGATTTGATTCAATGTACACGCATGGGCGGAATCGATTCAAGGTCCATGCATGGGCGGAATCGATTCAAGGTACACGCATGTGTGGAATCGATTCAATGTACACGCATGGGCGGAATTGATTCAACGTACATGCATGGATGGAGTCGATTCAATGTGCAGGCATGGGCGGAATCGATTCAACGTTCAGGCATGGGCGGAATCGATTCAATGTACACGCATGGGCGGAGTTGATTCAATGTACACGCATGGGCAGAATTGATTCATCGTGCACAAATGGGCGGAGTCAATTCAATTTACATGCATGGGTGGAATCGATTCAAGGTACACGCAGGGTCGGAGTCGATTCATTGTACACGCATGGGCGGAGTCGATTCAACGTACACGCATGGGTGGTGTCGTATCCAGTTAGACGCATGGGCGGAGTCGATTCATCGTACACGCATGGGCGGAGTCGATTCCACGTACACACTTGGGCGGAGTTGATTCATTGTACACCCATGGGCGGAGTCGATTCAATATACACGCATATGCGGAGTCGATTCAATGTGCACGCATGGGCGGAATCGATTTGTCGTACACGCATGGGCAGATTCGATTCAATGTACACGCAAGGGCAGAATCGATTCAAGGTACACGCATGCGCGGAATCGATTCAAGGTACATGCATGTGTGCAATCGATTCAATGTACACGCATGGGCAGAATCAATACAACATATACACATGGGTGGAGTTGATTCAATGTACACGCATGTGTGGATTCGATTGAATGTGCACGCATGGGCGGAATCGATTCAACGTTCAGGCATGGGCCGAATCGATTCAATGTACACGCATGGGCGGAGTTGATTCAATGTACACGCATGGGCAGAATTGATTCATCGTACACACATGGGCGGAGTCGATTCAATGTACTCGCATGGGCGGAGTCGATTTATCGTACACACATGGGCGGAGTCAATTCAATGTACACGCATGAGTGGAATTGATTCAATGTACACACATGGGCGGAGTCGATTCAATGTACTCGCATGGGCGGAGTCGATTTATCGTACACACATGGGCGGAGTCAATTCAATGTACACGCATGGGTGGAATCGATTCAATGGGCAGTGAACAACTCAGAACTGAACTATTGAACTTTGAAAGTAACAAATGCTTCTTACTTTCATCCAATTAAATCATTTACAACATTGTCAGGTGCTAAAGAGTGATTAGACTGAAAATCTTCCCTAATTAGCACTATGATCCATTATGTCCTTGGGCAGGATTTAATTGGCTTCATGTAGAACACTCTGTTTCACCAAGCAGCTGGCCTGAGGTTACAATCTGGAGTGTAACAGGGCCCAGCTGTCATGCACTGAATGGAGATACAAGCAAGCCACTGAAGAAATGCTATATATTGTTTGGAACATGTCAGGTTACATGGTTTGATAATGCAGACCTGTGATTGAAAGCGGCAAGGTTCCACACACACATATAATGGAGATTGAAAGCTAATTTCACCAACCCACCACCCAGAATTGGTCCATTTTATTCCTAATGTTGGCGTTTTACTGTTTTATGCTCCTTGGAAACTTCCATTCTGCATCTCAATAATTTCCACAAATGCACGTGACTGTAAAGTAGTCCATTTTTTTTACTTACCAGTTTAGTGCTTGTTAAGGTGACGAGTTTTCTATGTCAGACACTGCGTCAGCACAAAATGGCCCAGTACTTCGGGTACCAACGCGTGAGTAAGGACGGGGTACTCACGCGTGGACACGATGGAAGTGCCGGTTTCTTGCATGCACAGCGCATGCGCGGGAAACCGGCATTTCCTCCAAGGGGTTCAGAGGTCCAACGCATGCGCGGAGGACTCTGCGCGCACGCGTTGAACTTTCTTCTTTTTTACAGGTTTGCCCGTGTGTAAGGGCCTCAACTTTCTACGAATGTAAAAAGGAGACATAAGGACTTGATTCTTTAAGGTAAGTGGTCTATTATTTAAAATTATAACATTTTTTCCACAGCTTTACTGTTTTTAAGGACTTTACAGTAAGGTAAGTGTATTTTTAGACCCGATTTTTTTTTTTATTATTTTTTTTTAAAATTTGAATAATTGTTTAAAATAGTTTTTTAAAGTTATTTATAGTTCATTTAATTAGTGGGATGTTTTTAAAATTTTATTTAAATTTAAGTAGTGTTTTGGGCACCCGTAGTTTTCATAAATTTGACAGTTCTTACTATCAAACTCATGAATGAAGTTTTCCCTCCTCTGATTGGCTGCCCAGTGCTCACCTGATCCCAGCTGGCACATCGAACTAACTACACCGCTGGATCAGGCAAGCACAGCGCGCCAACAGCTGAACCGGGCCAGTGACAGGAATTCCAAGCAGGCCCAGGCTTCAGCTGTCGGTGCGCCGGGTAAGTGCACATCGGGGGCTTGCACGCGCGGCAAGCCCCCGAACCTAATTTCTGGGCTATTATTCCGGGTACAGCACGGGTTAGATACAGAGTAAAGCTCTCTCCAGACTGTCCCATCAAACACTCCCAGGGCAGGTACAGCACGGGTTAGATACAGAGTAAAGCTCCCTCTACACTGACCCATCAAACACTCCCAGGGCAGGTACAGCATGGGTTAGATACAGAGAAAAGCTTCCTCTACACTGTCCCACCAAACACTCCCAGGGCAGGTACAGCACAGCTTAGATACAGAGTAAAACACCCTCTACACTGCCCCATCAAACACTCCCAGGTCAGGTACAGCATGGGCTAGATACAGAGTAAAGCTCCCTCTACAATGTCCCATCAAACACTCCCAGGACAGGTACAGCATGGGTTAGATACAGAGTAAAGCTCCCTTACAATGTCCCATCAAACACTCCCAAGGCAGTTACAGCACAGCTTAGATACAGAGTAAAGCGGCCTCTACACTGTCCCATCAAACACTCCCTGGCAGGTACAGAACGGGTTAGATACAGAGTAAAGCTCCCTCTACACTGTCCCATCAAACACTCCCAGGGCAGGTACAGCACGGGTTAGATACAGAGTAAAGCTCCCTCTACACTGTCCCATCAAACACTCCCAGGGCAGGTACAGCACAGCTTAGATACAGAGTAAAACTCCCTCTACACTGTCCCATCAAACACTACCTGGCAGGTACAGCACGGGTTAGATATACGTAGGCTGAGTACCATTGTGGGCAATGGGAGAGCTAATGTGTGCATTTTAATGAGCCATCAGCACATCACAAGGCTGCCAATTCCTTTAGTTAACCTATTAATAGTCAATAATTGGTCAGTTAACACTCTTTGAGAAAACTTTACATCTGTTTCTTAATTTAAAGAATTATTCCCAACCATTCTGTAGTACAGTTTAATCCTGAAATGTGTTCTGACACAATGATAAGTATTAAGACCATGCTAATTTTACATTTCCATTCCTTTAAATAATTTAAAGGAAACATTTGTAAATTTATTCAAATTCTTGAGATATTTAAGATTTTCTCCTCTGCTCTGTTGCCCAGCTCAATCAGCTTCATTTTGTGCATTCCCCCTCTGCTCACTCCATGGAGCCACTAACACCACAGCACAGACCAATGGTGCCTTTCTAGCTCTGTGCAAATACTGATTGAGTGAAACAGTGAGGTGTGCATTTATATATAGCCTTTTGCATCCCAGAACACTTCACAACCAATTAATTACTTTGGAAATGATGTAATTGCAGCTGTGCAGCCAAATCAGGTTGTAGGTAACATTTTCACTTTTTGCTTGTGGCTCTCCTTTAAAATTCTCATCCTTGTTTTCAAATCCCTCCATGGCCTCACCCCTCCCTAGCTCTGTAACCTCCTCCAACCCCACAACCCCCGAGATCTCTGCGTTCCTCTAATTCTGGCCTCTTGAGCATCCCTGATTTTCATTGCTTCACCATTGGGAGCCTTGCCATCAGCTGCCGAGGCCCTAAGCTCTGGAATTCCCTCCCTAAACCTCTTCACCTCTCTACCTCTCACTCCTTTAGGATGCTCCTTAAAACAAGCTCTTTGAACAAGCTTTTGGTCACCTGTCCTAAAATCCCCTTATGTGGCTCAGTATCAAAATTTGTCTGATAACACTCCTGTGAAGTGCCTTGAGATGTTTTACTACGTTAAAAGTGCCACATAAATGCAAATTGTTGTTGTTGATATAAATGGCCAATCACAGTCCTCCTTTCACACTGATATAAACAGCCAATCACAGTGCTCCTTTCACACTGATATAAATGGGCAATCACAGTCCTCCTTTCACACTAATATAAATGGCCAATCACAGTGCACCTTTAACACTGATATAAACAGCCAATCACAGTGCTCCTTTCACATTGATATAAATGGGCAATCACAGTCCTCCTTTCACACTAATATAAATGGCCAAACACAGTGCACCTTTCACACTGATATAAACAGCCAATCACAGTCCTCCTTTCACACTGATATAAACAGCCAATCACAGTGCTCCTTTCACACTGATATAAATGGGCAATCACAGTCCTCCTTTCACACTAATATAAATGGCCAATCACAGTGCACCTTTAACACTGATATAAACAGCCAATCACAGTGCTCCTTTCACATTGATATAAATGGGCAATCACAGTCCTCCTTTCACACTAATATAAATGGCCAAACACAGTGCACCTTTAACACTGATATAAACAGCCAATCACAGTGCACCTTTCACACTGATATAAACAGCCAATCACAGTCCTCCTTTCACACTAATATAAATGGCCAAACACAGTGCACCTTTCACACTGATATAAACAGCCAATCACAGTGCTCCTTTCACATTGATATAAACGGGCAATCACAGTCCTCCTTTCACACTAATATAAATGGCCAATCACATTGCACCTTTAACACTGATATAAACAGCCAATCACAGTGCTCCTTTCACATTGATATAAATGGGCAATCACAGTCCTCCTTTCACACTAATATGAATGGCCAAACACAGTGCACCTTTAACACTGATATAAACGGCCAATCAGAGTGCTCCTTTCACATTGATATAAACAGCCAATCACAGTGCTCCTTTCACATTGATATAAACGGGCAATCACAGTCCTCCTTTCACACTAATATAAATGGCCAATCACAGTGCACCTTTAACACTGATATAAACAGCCAATCACAGTGCTCCTTTCACATTGATATAAATGGCCAATCACAGTGCTCCTTTCACACTGATATAAATGGGCAATCACAGTCCTCCTTTCACACTAATATAAATGGCCAATCACAGTGCACCTTTAACACTGATATAAACAGCCAATCACAGTGCTCCTTTCACATTGATATAAACGGCCAATCACAGTGCTCCTTTCACACTGATATAAATGGGCAATCACAGTCCTCCTTTCACACTAATATAAATGGCCAAACACAGTGCACCTTTCACACTGATATAAACAGCCAATCACAGTGCTCCTTTCACATTGATATAAACGGGCAATCACAGTCCTCCTTTCACACTAATATGAATGGCCAAACACAGTGCACCTTTAACACTGATATAAACGGCCAATCAGAGTGCTCCTTTCACATTGATATAAACAGCCAATCACAGTGCTCCTTTCACATTGATATAAACGGGCAATCACAGTCCTCCTTTCACACTAATATAAATGGCCAATCACAGTGCACCTTTAACACTGATTTAAACGGGCAATCACAGTGCCCCTTTCACACTGATATAAACGGCCAATCACAGTGCTCCTTTCACACTGATATAAACGGGCAATCACAGTGCACCTTTAACACTGGTATAAACGACCAATCACAGTGCTCCTTTAACACTGATATAAATAGCCAATCACAGTGCTCCTTTAACACTGATTATAAATGGCCAATCACAGTGCTTCTTTCACACTGATATAAATGGCCAATCACAGTGCACCTTTAACACTGATATAAACGGCCAATCACAGTGCGCCTTTAACACTGATTATAAATGGCCAATCACAGTGCTTCTTTCACTCTGATATAAATGGCCAATCACAGTGCTCCTTTAACATTGATTATAAATGACCAATCACAGTGCTCCTTTCATACTGATGTAAATGCCCAATCACAGATGAGGGGTGGTATCTGTGGAAACAACAGACAAGAGCTGTCAGGCTGGACCTTTCACCAGAACGTTTTGTTCTTCCTTTCTCCAGCTGTGAAATTAACACAGCTTTTTAAAAAATGTCAGAACAATAGCCTTTTTATAATGTGGTGATCAGAACTGTGCACAGCACTCCAAGTGTGGTCCAACCAAGGTTCGATACAAGTTTAACATAACTTCCCTACTTTTCTATTCTATCCCGCTAAAAATAAACCCTAGTGCTTGGTTTCCACTTCTGATGGCCTTATTAACCTGCGTCGGAACTGCTGGTGATTTATGTAAGTGTCTTCTCAGATCTTTTTGCTTCTCTACCCTATTTAGTTTTGTCATTTATCCACCCACTCTGCAAGCCTGTTTATGTCTTTATTTCTTTATAGCTTTAGTCCCCAATTTGTTATCATCTTCAATACCATACCTCCATTTTCTGAGTTAAATCATTTCTGTATATGGTGAACAACATTGTTCCCAGCACCGATCCCTGGTGAACAACACTGGTCCCAGCACCGATCCCTGGTGAACAACACTGGGCCCAGCACCGATCCCTGGTGAACAACACTGGCCCCAGCACCGATCCCTGGTGAACAACACTGGTCCCAGCACTGATCCCTGGTGAACAACACTGGTCCCAGCACCGATCCCTGGTGAACAACACTGGTCCCAGCACCGATCCCTGGTGAACAATACTGGTCCCAGCACCGATCCCTGGTGAACAACATTGTTCCCAGCACCGATCCCTGGTGAACAACACTGGGCCCAGCACCGATCCCTGGCGAACAACACTGGTCCCAGCACCGATCCCTGGCGAACAACACTGGTCCCAGCACCGATCCCTGGTGAACAACACTGGTCCCAGCACCGATCCCTGGTGAACAACATTGTACCCAGCACCGATCCCTGGTGAACAACACTGGGCCCAGCACCGATCCCTGGTGAACAACACTGGTCCCAGCACCGATCCCTGGTGAACAACACTGGTCCCAGCACCGATCCCTGGTGAACAACATTGTTCCCAGCACCGATCCCTGGTGAACAACACTGGTCCCAGCACCGATCCCTGGTGAACAACATTGTTCCCAGCACCGATCCCTGGTGAACAACACTGGTCCCAGCACTGATCCCTGGTGAACAACACTGGTCCCAGCACTGATCCCTGGTGAACAACACTGGTCCCAGCACTGATCCCTGGTGAACAACACTGGTCCCAGCACTGATCCCTGCTGAACAACACTGGTCCCAGCACCGATCCCTGGTGAACAACACTGGTCCCAGCACCGATCCCTGGTGAACAACACTGGTCCCAGCACCGATCCCTGGTGAACAACACTGGTCCCAGCACCGGTCCCTGGTGAACAACAGTGGCCCCAGCACCGATCCCTGGTGAAGAACACTGGTCCCAGCACTGATCCCTGGTGAACAACACTGGTCCCAGCACCGATCCCTGCTGAACAACACTGGTCCCAGCACCGATCCCTGGTGAACAACACTGGTCCCAGCACCGATCCCTGGTGAACAACACTGGTCCCAGCACCGATCCCTGGTGAACAACACTGGTCCCAGCACCGATCCCTGGTGAACAACACTGGTCCCAGCACCGACCCCTGGTGAACAACATTGTTCCCAGCACCGATCCCTGGTGAACAACACCGATCCCTGTGGAACACCATTTCCACTTTATGCCAGTCTGAGAAACTTCCCTTAATTCCTACTAGCTTCTGTTTTGTAGCCATCTTTCAATCCATTCTGCTGCCGGACCCCTGACTCCATGCATCCTGACCTTTGTCATGATTGTCTTACGTGGCACCTTATCGAAGACCTTCTGATAGTCCATGTAAATCACATCAACCACACTGCCCTTGTCTCTCTTTCTGTTACTTCTTCAAAGAATTCAATAAGGTAGGTTAAACATGACTTTCCTTTTAATCAGTACTCTTGTGGTTTCTTACCAAAGAGTCTTAAATTGTACATAAAACAGGTGCCAAGTTCTTTTGCCAACACTTTAGCTGCAGCACAATGTGCTGATGTACAAGTGCCTCATTCCATTGGCTTGACTGCAGATCCATGGAATTGTTGCAGATACGCTGAGAGCTCGGTGATTAAATTGTTATTGGTGAGGAGTGGTGGGGTCTGAATTCCAAGGAGTTGCTGTTGGCCTCAGTACCTTTAGGCCCAGGGGTGGAAGGGTTTGTGCTGATTGTTGCATGGTTGGTATCCTCTCCGTGTGTCTGAGTCTCGCTCGCGCACAGAATGCGCCCGTGGAGGTAGGGGGGAGGGGGAGCCTGGGTCAGGGCTGCACGTTCACTGGGTTACATCAGCTTGTAAGAATCACTCCACAATTAGTGAGCCCTAAGTAATAGTTTTCACTGCCTAAACACTGGGATATTCAGTTACATTCCTATTTCTCACATCTCTGGTATTTTGTGCTGTGGAGCCTGTTAATCCCACCCAATGTTTTGCCTCACACGCTTCTTTTGGTGAAAAGTCAGATTTAAATCTTAATGGGAACAGGATCCCTTAGGGTTTTAATAACCTGCCTGTCATCAATATCACCCTTTCTCCCCCACTTTTCTCCTGAATACTCCGATCGATCAACCAGGGCTTCTGCTCCTGAAGGAGAGTCTATGCAGGTCGACATCAAACAAGGGCAGGATGGTACTTGGCTGTGATGCACCCCCACTCACACTCCCTCACTCCCTCTCTCCCTCACTCACACTCTCTCACTCCCTCGCTCCCCCACTCTCACTCCCTCGCTCCCCCACTCACATTCCCTCCCTCCCTCTCTCCCTCACTCACACTCCCTCACTCCCTCGCTCCCCCACTCTCACTCCGTCGCTCCCCCACTCTCACTCCCTCGCTCCCTCACTCCCCCACTCACACTCCCTCACTCCCTCACTCCCCCACTCACACTCCCTCACCCCCTCACTCCCCCACTCTCACTCCCTCGCTCCCTCACTCCCCCACTCACACTCCCTCACCCCCTCACTCCCCCACTCACACTCCCTCACCCCCTCACTCCCCCACTCACATTCCCTCACTCCCTCTCTCCCTCACTCACATTCCCTCACTCCCTCGCTCCCCCACTTTCACTCCCTCACTCCCTCGCTCCCCCACTCTCACTCGCTCGCTCCCTCAATCCCCCACTCACACTCCCTCACTCCCCCACTCACTCCCTCGCTCCCTCACTCCCCCACTCACACTCCCTCACCCCCTCACTCCCCCACTCACACTCCCTCACCCCCTCACTCCCCCACTCACACTCCCTCACCCCCTCACTCCCCCACTAACACTCCCTCACCCCCTCACTCCCCCACTTACACTCCCTCTCTCACTCCCCCACTCACACTCCCTCATTCTCTCACTCCCCCACTCACACTCCCTCACCCCCTCACTCCCCCACTCACACTCCCTCACTCCCCCCACTCACACTCCCTCACTCCCTCAGTCCCCTCACTCACACTCCATCACTCCCTCACTCCCCCACTTACACTCCCTCAGTCCCCCACTCACACTCCCTCGCTCCCTCACTCACACTCCCTCACTCCCGCTCACTCACTCGCTCACACTCCCTCACACCCGCTCACTCCCTCACTCACACTCCCTCATCCCTCCCCTTCCCCCCACTCTCACTCCCTCACACCCGCTCACTCCCTCGCTCACACTCCCTCATCCTTCCCCTTCCCAGTCTGAAGATTTAAAGTTCCCCCTTCCTTCCTGCCAGTTAACATCGGGACACGGTGTGATCGGGGGGGAACGTGACTGCCCTCATTTTAACTACCCCTCCCCCAGTGCAGTAACTGCTCCTCCCCCAGTACCAGGCACAGCTCCTGTGTGACTCGGGCAACCTCGTTTCCCTGTTTTTGGTTCGGGCTCAGCATAATTAGCGAATTAATTTAAGTAGCGGTCACGTCATGTCACACGATACTATCATCAGGTGCCGCTTGTTTGGAGACAACAGATTTGTTTCACAGTCTAGCAGCTCGAGGGGAGATTCACATGATGTCAGCGGCTCTCTGAGTGCAGCGTGCCAGCAACAGCACAAGAGGCTGTCAATTAGAGGCGGAATATCTGTGAAAGGAAGGCACGGAGATTGTGCGAGTGTTTATGTTATTTCTTAATCCATACAGGAAAAAGTGAAGAGGTGGAAAGGGTGAGGGAAACCATTGAGAGGCTTGCTCTCAGGGTTGGAGGAGTGTGTGGTGAGGGTGTTGCTATGGTAACCAAGTTAGTACAACTGGAAAGATTTGGAGTTAGTGGTAGCACCTGGTTTTTGGTCTGTGCTTTGAGTCTTGCTTCCAGCCGGCCTCCTGGGACGCTGAGCCAGTCAGACCCCTTCAAATAGCAGCAAGTCCCCCCAGGGTCCGTGTGTCATGGGTGGCTGCCCATCTAACCCACTGCACATTGGCACAGGAGCACCCGTGGCCTGATACTGAGTGTTGAGACCAGCTCCTGCAGTCTCTCTCCCCTTGGGCTTGGCAAAAGTTATCGGTATACCTGGCTATGAGTGAACCACAGGAGGTCTCTTTAAATGTAGCTTCCCGCCCTCTTTATGCTGCTGAAAGAGGGAAACTCTCAGCTGCCCCCTCCTCGCATTAGGAAGTAACCAGCTGGCAGCTAGAGCTCCTTTGTTACTGACGTCAGTATGATGCGCAGCGGACAGTATAACTCCAGTCTTCCAGCCGTGCGTCCGACTCCGTACATTTCAACAGTCGGAGTGCAGTAACACACTGCCCCTCCCCCACCCCAGTGCAGTAACACACTGCCCCTTCTCCACCCCAGTACAGTAACACACTGCCCTTCCCCCACCCCAGTGCAGTAACACACTGCCCCTCCCCCACCTCAGTGCAGTAACACACTGCCCCTTCTCCACCCCAGTGCAGCAACACACTGCCCCTCCCCCACCCCAGTGCAGTAACACACTGCCCCTCCCCCACCCCAGTGCAGTAACACACTGCCCCTCCCCCACCCCAGTGCAGTAACACACTGCCCCTCCCCCACCCCAGTGCAGTAACACACTGCCCCTCCCCCACCACAGTGCAGTAACACACTGCCCCTTCTCCACCCCAGTGCAGTAACACACTGCCCCTCCCACCCCAGTGCAATAACACACTGCCCCTCCTCCACCCCAGTGCAATAATACACTGCCCCTCCCCCACCCCAGTGCAATAACACACTGCCCCTCCCCATCCCAGTGCAGAAACAAGCTGCCCCTCCCCCACACCAGTGCAGGAACACACTGCCCCTCCCCCACCCCAGTGCAGTAACACTGCCCCTCCCCCACCCCAGTGCAATAACACACTGCCCCCCCACCCCAGTGCAATAACAAACTGCCCCTCCCCCACCCCAGTGCAGTAACACACTGCCCCTCCCCCACCCCAGTGCAGTAACACACTGCCCCTTCTCCACCCCAGTGCAGTAACACACTGCCCCTCCCCCACCACAGTGCAGTAACACACTGCCCCTCCCCCACCCCAGTGCAGTAACACACTGCCCCTCCCCCACCCCAGTGCAGTAACACACTGCCCCTCCCCCACCCCAGTGCAGTAACACACTGCCCCTTCTCCACCCCAGTGCAGTAACACACTGCCCCTCCTCCACCCCAGTGCAATAACACACTGCCCCTCCCCCACCCCAGTGCAATAACACACTGCCCCTCCCCCACCCCAGTGCAGTAACACACTGCCCCTCCTCCAACCCAGTGCTATAACACACTGCCCCTCCCCCACCTCAGTGCAGTAACACACTGCCCCTCCCACCCCAGTGCAATAACACACTGCCCCTCCCCCACCCCAGTGCAGCAACACACTGCCCCTCCCCCACCCAGTGCAGTAACACACTGTGCCTCCCCCACCATAGTGCAGTAACACACTGCCCCTTCTCCACCCCAGTGCAGTGACACACTGCCCCTCCCACCCCAGTGCAATAACACACTGCCCCTCCTCCACCCCAGTGCAGTAACACACTGCCCCTTCCACCCCAGTGCAATAACACACTGCCCCTCCTCCACCCCAGTGCAATAACACATTGCCCCTCCCCCACCCCAGTGCAATAACACACTGCCCCTCCTCCACCCCAGTGCAATCACACACTGCCCCTCCCCCACCCCCACCCCAGTGCAGTAACACACTGCCCCTCCTCCACCCCAGTGCAGTAACACACTGCCCCTCCCCCACCCCAGTGCAGTAACACACTGCCCCTCCCCCACCCCAGTGCAATAACACACTGCCCCTTCTCCACCCCAGTGCAGTAACACACTGCCCTCCCCCACCTCAGTGCAGTAACACACTGCCCCTTCTCCACCCCAGTGCAGTAACACACTGCCCCTTCTCCACCCCAGTGCAGTAACACACTGCCCCTCCCCCACATCAGTGCAGTAACACACTGCCCCTCCCACTGCAGTGCAGTAACAGACTGCCCCTCCCCCACCCCAGTGCAGTAACACACTGCCCCTCCCCCACCCCAGTGCAGTAACACACTGCCCCTCCCCCACCCCAGTGCAGTAACACACTGCCCCTCCCCCACCCCAGTGCAGTAACACACTGCCCCTTCTCCACCCCAGTGCAGTAACACACTGCCCCTCCCACCCCAGTGCAATAACACACTGCCTCTCCTCCACCCCAGTGCAGTAACACACTGCCCCTCCCACCCCAGTGCCATAACACACTGCCCCTCCTCCACCCCAGTGCAATAACACACTGCCCCTCCCCCACCCCAGTGCAATAACACACTGCCCCTCCTCCACCCCAGTGCAGTAACACACTGCCCCTCCCCCACCCCAGTGCAGTAACACACTGCCCCTCCCCCACCCCAGTGCAGTAACACACTGCCCCTCCCCCACCCCAGTGCAGTAACACACTGCCCCTCCCCCACCCCAGTGCAATCACACTCTGCCCCTCCCCCACCCCAGTGCAGTAACACAGTGCCCCTCCTCCACCCGAGTGCAGTCACACACTGCCCCTCCCCCACCCCAGTGCAGTAACACACTGCCCCTCCCCCACCCCAGTGCAATAACACACTGCCCCTCCTCCACCCCAGTGCAGTAACACACTGCCCCTCCCCCACCCCAGTGCAATAACACACTGCCCCTTCTCCACCCCAGTGCAGTAACACACTGCCCCTCCCCCACCTCAGTGCAGTAACACACTGCCCCTCCCCCACCTCAGTGCAGTAACACACTGCCCCTCCCCCACCCCAGTGCAGGAACACACTGCCCCTCCCCCACCCCAGTGCAGTAACACTGCCCCTCCCCCACCCCAGTGCAATAACACACTGCCCCCCCACCCCAGTGCAATAACAAACTGCCCCTCCCCCACCCCAGTGCAGTAACACACTGCCCCTCCCCCACCCCAGTGCAGTAACACACTGCCCCTTCTCCACCCCAGTGCAGTAACACACTGCCCCTCCCCCACCACAGTGCAGTAACACACTGCCCCTCCCCCACCCCAGTGCAGTAACACACTGCCCCTCCCCTACCCCAGTGCAGTAACACACTGCCCCTCCCCCACCCCAGTGCAGTAACACACTGCCCCTTCTCCACCCCAGTGCAGTAACACACTGCCCCTCCTCCACCCCAGTGCAATAACACACTGCCCCTCCCCCACCCCAGTGCAATAACATACTGCCCCTCCCCCACCCCAGTGCAGTAACACACTGCCCCTCCTCCAACCCAGTGCTATAACACACTGCCCCTCCCCCACCTCAGTGCAGTAACACACTGCCCCTCCCACCCCAGTGCAATAACACACTGCCCCTCCCCCACCCCAGTGCAGCAACACACTGCCCCTCCCCCACCCAGTGCAGTAACACACTGCCCCTCCCCCACCATAGTGCAGTAACACACTGCCCCTTCTCCACCCCAGTGCAGTGACACACTGCCCCTCCCACCCCAGTGCAATAACACAATGCCCCTCCTCCACCCCAGTGCAGTAACACACTGCCCCTTCCACCCCAGTGCAATAACACACTACCCCTCCTCCACCCCAGTGCAATAACACACTGCCCCTCCCCCACCCCAGTGCAATAACACACTGCCCCTCCTCCACCCCAGTGCAATCACACACTGCCCCTCCCCCACCCCAGTGCAGTAACACACTGCCCCTCCTCCACCCCAGTGCAGTAACACACTGCCCCTCCCCCACCCCAGGGCAGTAACACACTGCCCCTCCCCCACCCCAGTGCAATAACACACTGCCCCTTCTCCACCCCAGTGCAGTAACACACTGCCCTCCCCCACCTCAGTGCAGTAACACACTGCCCCTTCTCCACCCCAGTGCAGTAACACACTGCCCCTTCTCCACCCCAGTGCAGTAACACACTGCCCCTCCCCCACATCAGTGCAGTGACACACTGCCCCTCCCACTGCAGTGCAGTAACAGACTGCCCCTCCCCCACCCCAGTGCAGTAACACACTGCCCCTCCCCCACCCCAGTGCAGTAACACACTGCCCCTCCCCCACCCCAGTGCAGTAACACACTGCCCCTCCCCCACCCCAGTGCAGTAACACACTGCCCCTTCTCCACCCCAGTGCAGTAACACACTGCCCCTCCCACCCCAGTGCAATAACACACTGCCTCTCCTCCACCCCAGTGCAGTAACACACTGCCCCTCCCACCCCAGTGCCATAACACACTGCCCCTCCTCCACCCCAGTGCAATAACACACTGCCCCTCCCCCACCCCAGTGCAATAACACACTGCCCCTCCTCCACCCCAGTGCAGTAACACACTGCCCCTCCCCCACCCCAGTGCAGTAACACACTGCCCCTCCCCCACCCCAGTGCAGTAACACACTGCCCCTCCCCCACCCCAGTGCAGTAACACACTGCCCCTCCCCCACCCCAGTGCAATCACACTCTGCCCCTCCCCCACCCCAGTGCAGTAACACAGTGCCCCTCCTCCACCGAGTGCAGTCACACACTGCCCCTCCCCCACCCCAGTGCAGTAACACACTGCCCCTCCCCCACCCCAGTGCAATAACACACTGCCCCTCCTCCACCCCAGTGCAGTAACACACTGCCCCTCCCCCACCCCAGTGCAATAACACACTGCCCCTTCTCCACCCCAGTGCAGTAACACACTGCCCCTCCCCCACCTCAGTGCAGTAACACACTGCCCCTCCCCCACCTCAGTGCAGTAACACACTGCCCCTCCCCCACCTCAGTGCAGTAACACACTGCCCCTCCCACCCCAGTGCAGTAACAGACTGCCCCTCCCCCACCCCAGTGCAGTAACACACTGCCCCCCCACCCCAGTGCAGTAGCACACTGCCCCTCCCCCACCCCAGTGCAATAACACACTGCCCCTTCTCCACCCCAGTGCAGTAACACACTGCCCCTCCCCCACCCCAGTGCAGTAACACACTGCCCCCCCACCCCAGTGCAGTAACACACTGCCCCTCCCCCACCCCAGTGCAGTAACACACTGCCCCTCCCCCACCCCAGTGCAGTAACACACTGCCCCTTCTCCGCCCCAGTGCAATAACACACTGCCCCTTCTCCACCCCAGTGCAGTAACACACTGCCCCTCCCCCAGTGTGAGTGAATCTGTTTCCTTCAGGACAGCCAGCTCTAAATAGAATTATTTCTGTAAATAAATGATGTGATCCGTCTATCACCTCCAACCTCTCTCCATCATTACCTTTCCCGTCTCTCTCTGTCCATGAGGTTCAGTATAGCTGAGAAAGGCCATTCAGCCCATCGAGCTGAGCTGAATGAATATACGGACAGGTAAAGACCCTCTAGTCCACCAAGTCTGTCCCACACAATTGAGATACCTTGTGTATCATGATATATACACTCTCTAACCCACCCAAACCATGTGATCTTCTGGGGTTGGTGAAAAAACAGATAAAAACCCAGGCCAATTTGGGGAAAGAAATCTGGAAGATTCCTCTCCAACCCACCAAGGTGATTGAAACTTGCCCAGGAGATCACTCTGGTCCTGATAATTCCGGCTCTACCTACTTTCTGTAAGAGGTGATCTCCACCCCAGCCAGAAACAGGTGCAGCTCTTGCTTGAAGGAATTCAGTGAATCGGCGTCCACCGCACGAGGGGGCAGCCTGTTCCAGAAGGCCACTATTCTGTGGGAAAAGAACCATTAACTGACATCTAACCTAGATCTGGCCTTATACAAATTAAAATTTTGACTCCTGGTCTATTTAATTGGAACAAACTGTCAACTGGTACACAATCTATTCCCTTCATCATCTTATAAACCTCAATCAGATCCCTCCTAATTCTACGCTTCTCTAAAGTGTAGAGTCCCAACTCTTTTAGCCTATCTTGATAATGCTTTAGACTGGGAATTAGTCTAGTAGTCCTCCTCTGCACCCTTTCCAAAGTCTCAATATACCCACCATATGAGGAGACCAAAAGTGGACACAGTATTTCAAGTGAGGCCTGACCAAGGTCTTGTACTAGGACAAAATAGGATGACTCGTCTTATAATCAATTGTCCAATGGATACACCCCAACACCCTATTTGCTCTTGCTATTGCTTCACGGCATTGCTCATGTACCTTTAGAGATGGATGCACTAGAATGCCCAAATCTCTTTCTTTCTCTGCCTTATTTAATGCTTTTCCCTGAAGGGTGTATGAATGTTGCACATTCACCCTGCCCACATGCATAACTATTGTGTATGTAATATGTGTGCTACTTTGAACCTATGGACAGGACTGCACTACTTGTTGGGCGTAGTGATACGCAGTACCACTCCTGGCCATAGGGGTATAAATAGTACTGTGGGTACTGATCTCCCCTCAGTTCCCGCCTGTGGGCATGAAGTAAAGACCTATGTATAGTCCCTACCTCCAACCAGTAAAGACCTGTTTGAGTTATACGTTTAAGTCTTTGTGTTAATTGTTCAATACAATACACATACTTAACACTGGCGACGAGTCAGGTTCTTACCCTGCGGCAGTTGAAGAGAGGTTTCAAACATCACCACCCCACTAGAAGCGACAGGCTTTAGGACTCTGAAGCCTCCATCAGCGACTGAGCACTGGAGTGCAACAAACATCCTGACAGCTTCCAGCGACTGACAGAAGTCTTTCTGCAGTTTCCTTGTTCAACCTAGGTGGTGGGGTAAGCCGTGCAGTGTTGGCTGCAAAGACAGGGCTGGGGAAGTTGGAGAAGATAAGGGCGATCGCAATCCCTGATAAGAGCCGCGGTGAAACGCGCGAGCGGGTAAGCCAGAGCCCGGGAGGGAGCGAGCAAGAGCCGCGCGAGCGGGTGAGCCAGAGGCCGGGAGCCGCTTCAAGTGCGAGGCGCAGCGCGGGCCAGCGATCGGGACCAAAGATAAGGGCCGCACTCGGACTGAAAGGCGCGGCGGCTGCAGAAGCTCAAGGTGCGAGAGCCGCGGTGCACAGCGCGGGCTATCGATCGCGGCGAAGATAAGGGCCGCACTCGGGGGCTGAAGGGAGACGGCGTCGGGGGACGGGTGAAGACCGCCAAGCGTGGGAAAACCGCCATTTTGTGGGCGGAGGACGACGGCAAGAGCGGGAAGCCGCCATCTTTGATAACAAGTAAACAAAATAAAATCTGAGAAATTGCAAATCTACAATGCCTAAACACGGGAATATTAGCACCTTTGATAGTGACCTCGAAGATTGGGCCATATATGTTGAAAGAGTAAAAAATTATTGTAAGGCCAATAAAATTCGTGACCAAGATAAAGCTCTAACATTATTAAATTTAATGGGTGCGAAGACATACGGGCAATTGAAACATCTGTTAACACCAGATGAATCGGCGGATAAGACGTTCGATGAGATTGTTACTGTCCTGAAAGATCATCTAAACCCCACGCCGCTGATGCTAGCGGAACGATTTAAATTTTACGACAGAAGGCAGCTACAGCATGAAAGCAATGCTGAATATTTGCTGGAATTGCGTAAATTAGCGAAATATTGCCAGTTTCGAACGGGCCTGACAGATGCACTACGAGACAAATTTGTGTGTGGTTTATTTAAACAGGATACGCAAAAGCGACTGCTCGAGGAGAATGATCTGACGCTTGAGAAGGCGGTCACTATGGCAGCAGCACACGAAGCTGCAGCGAGAGGCACGGCAGTAATGCAGCTACGGTCACCGGAGCTCAGTGCACACAAATTGGGTGTGAGTTCTGTTAAATGTTATCGTTGTGGAAAGACAACGCATGATCAGAACCAGTGTTGGTTTAAAAACCAAGAATGTAGAACTTGTGGTAGGCTTGGGCATATAGCTAGAGTATGCAGGTCAGGGAAGAAGACCAGCAACAAGAAGTCACCGCAAGGAAAATACGCAAAGGTACACAAGGTGACCGAACAGGAGTCCGATTCAGACGCTAGCAGTAATGAACTGGCTAGCTTAAGCTGTAATGAACTGGCTAGCTTAAGAGTACTCAACGCTGGTAAGGGTGCAGACCTCCAGACAATTTGGGTCACTCTTCAGATAGAAGGAGTCCAAGTAAAACTGGAATTGGACACTGGATCGGCATTGACGGTCATAAATAAGAAAGATTACGGAAAGTTATTCCAACATATTCCCCTACAGGATACGGGGATTATATTGAAAACATACACGGGGCAAAGAGTGTACCCCATCGGGAAAATAGAGGTTGCAGTGGTCCACAAGGGCGAAGACAGTCAAATAATGGACTTATATGTGATATCTGAAGGAGGTTCTCCACTATTAGGACGGGAGTGGATTAGGAAAATGAATATGGACTGGCATTTCCTACAAACAATAACGAGTGAGAACTCGGTGAAGATAGTCGGCCCAGACTCTGGAACGGATGATGGTAAGCCCAACTCAGGTGCAAAAGACAAAGTTTCAGCACAGAATTCCACTGAGCAACAACAACATAGTTTAACTGTGGATTCTGAGTCTGGCAAGTCTACTGATGTGCCCATTTCTGAGGGACACCGGGCTCGAACTCAACTCCATTTCAAACTACAACAGCAATTAGAACAAATGCTTCGCCGTTGTGAGCAAGAGTTGAATGCAACGAAAGAGTTCTTTGATATAGAGTTGGAGAATCTGGAAAGACAACAGAAGCAGCTGATGGAGAAAATGGAGCAGGAGCACACAAAACGTCTGATGTCAGAGGAGTTAACGGTCAGCCAACTCCTGCATATGCTGAAGGACAGGACTCTGAAATGGGAAAAACTTGAACACGAACTTCAATATTCAAACGAAAGGGGTTCGGAGCTCTCAAAGGTTATTGGAAGAGCTGAGGTGGCAACACAGACTGAGATGACTGCAACAGAGCAGCCCTTGGATGCCAAAAGTACGCTGACTCACGTCAACGTAGAACAACAGACCGCTGAAACAGCTGCTCCGGTAGAGGGATTGAATAGTCCGATCAATCAATCTCCAAAAGAAGTTGAAGTAGTAAAATCTCAAATGAGGTCATTAGTAAACGACTTGCTGAAAGCCCAGAAAAAGCTGGATGAAGAGGTACGCATGAAGAAGTCTCTTCAGGAAAGATGTCTGGACTTGGAACAAAAGCTGGCTAACGCCCAGCTGGGTATGGAGGAAATAGAAGACCCTCTCGCTGGCCTAGATCAGGACGACACCGAATATTACTATGTCCTGTCCTGCCCAACTTGTAACTTCGACTCCCACCATACAGAAATCATGGAGGAGCACCGAAAGTCTACGGAACATCGGGAGAAGGTGGCTCTACTACGGAAAAAGGAGGGAGAGAAGGAGGAACTGCGTATGCAGCTGGCAGCTGACAGTGGAGCCCAGAGAGTCTCCAAGAAGCAGAAAAGGAAAAGTCGAAACAGAAGATGACCCATCTGAACCATTATTACCTCTACCAGATCATACACGTGGTCCCTCCGAACGGAGCCAATTCAGTTCGGAAGTTCAAACTGTTAAATCCATGGAAGGACTATTGAATGAGTCACTCCAGCAACGTGAACCGACTCCACCACAGAGATTGAATCTGTGAACTGTTTTCCGCAGAGACTGAATCTGTGATCTGTTTTGACATGAAGTTATCTATGTATCTATGTTATTCTGTTATGTAAACCTGAAGTTATATATGTATATATGTTATTACGTTATGTTAAATGGGGAGATGACTGTAAAGCTAGGAAGGGAGGAATGTTGTGTATGTAATATGTGTGCTACTTTGAACCTATGGACAGGACTGCACTACTTGTTGGGCGTAGTGATACGCAGTACCACTCCTGGCCATAGGGGTATAAATAGTACTGTGGGTACTGATCTCCCCTCAGTTCCCGCCTGTGGGCATGAAGTAAAGACCTATGTATAGTCCCTACCTCCAACCAGTAAAGACCTGTTTGAGTTATACGTTTAAGTCTTTGTGTTAATTGTTCAATACAATACACATACTTAACAATAACACTGCGCTTTTCCAAATTAAACATCATTTGCCAGTCATGAGCAATGTTTCCTGTAAGCTGCGCTTTCTTCTGCGCGGCCTGTTTCTTTTAATGCACGCTCCCTTTAAATTTCTGTGCATGCGCGGGATTTACAATAGGAAAGCCAGTGAGCGGCCTGTGCGGGACCTTTGAGATTACTGCACGACCGTGCAGCCATGCACCTTAGGGGGAACATTGGTCATGAGCCCAATACCCCAACACATCAAGATCTGCCTGAAGCTGTTGAGCATCATCTGCAGTCCTGACACTCGCACAGATCTTCGTTTCATTTGCAAACTTGCAGGTTGTGCCCCCAACACCTACACCTAGATCATCAACAAAAAGAGCAACGATCCCAACACTGATCCCTGCGGGATCCCCCTAGTAACTGGTCTCCAAATAGATCCAAATTCACCAAGAACTACTTTCTCCCTATGCCCTGCCAGCCTGTTCTCAATCCAGCTCAGTATATTACCAATAACACCAAAGGCTTCAATCTAGTAGAGAAGCCTCTTGTGCGGTACCTTATCAAAAGCTTTTTGGAAGTTTAAGTAGACAATGTCTACTGGTCTTCCCTCATCCAGCATCTTGATGACTTTTTCAAAAAATACAATCAAAATTGTAATAAGAAAGAAAAAAAGACTTGCATTCCTATAGCGCTTTTCACGACCGCCGGATGTCCCAAAACACTTTACAGCCAATGAAATACTTTTTGAAGTGTAGTCACTGTTGTAATGTAGGAAATGTGGCAGCCAATTTGCGCACAGCAAGCTCCCACAAACAGCAATGTGATAATGACCAGATATACTGTTTTTAGTGATGTTGATTGATTGACAAGACATGACCTCATTATTTTGAAGTCTTGTTGGGTATTCCTCGCTATCTAAGTAGTCAGTCGCCTTCCACAGAAACTCTCGTCATAGCATCTAATGCCTCTTGAATGACACCCGGAGTTTTGCCTCCACACCACATATCGATCACTCTCCGAGTGCTTCCTGAACTTGCCTTTTACCAGTTGGTAACCGTTTCCCCCTGTGCGGCAGTCACGGATTAACCTCAAATAGTGACTCAGTATTGATGCTTTATTACCTTCTATCTCTCTATAAGGCCCCATATCATTCACCTTCTCTCAAGGTTGTGAGGCTGCAAAATCACTTCCAGAGTTAGTGGCTGAGGTAGAGACTATGTCAACATTAAAGATTAGATTGGAGAGGTGGATGAAGTGATACAGAGTGGGTAAATGTGATCAGGACTATTTTCTTGCATGGACAGTAGCTGCTGAGACAGACTGGTTGGGTCTAATGGCCTGTTTCCATGTTGTGACATCTGTGGATTTTCGTGCAAGGCTGGAGTCCAAGTTTCGACCGTTTCCTCGTAATCCAAACCTTCTGACACTGAGGAAAAACCACACTGCCTTTCTACGCAACACTTCCACAACTTTCTTACTCCCCGTGTGCCTCTACACCACGTTCCTCAACTCCAAATATTCAGTCCTAACACGCTCTTCCTGCTGGCTATATCTTCCATGTGTTCAGTGTGTCCTATTCTGTCGCTCTCAGCCCTTGAACCCTGTGGAGCTCCTCATCTTCTCCCGACAAACACAACCTTAGCAACACCACAGACTTACCTCATCCTCTCTTCAATATATTCCACTCACACTTCACCCGGGATTCTCAATAATTAAAGGGCTTAAATATATTGGACCATAGAATTTACAGCACTTGTGATAATCCTGAATTTACAAGGCATTAGTTTGGCTCAGTGGGTAGCACTCTCATCTGAGTCAGAAGGTCGTGGGTTCAAGCCCCACTCCAGGACATCAGCCCATAATCAAGGCTGAATCCAATGCCTGGAGAGACTGTCCTTCTGGCCAGATGTTAAACCAAGGCCCCATCTAGTTCCTCAGGTGGAGGTAAAACATCGCATGCTTCTCCTGCACCACCCCAGCTCACCACAGCCTCCCCTCATTCCCCCTGCTCACCACAGCCCAGGACCCCCTCCTCACTCCCCCTGCTCACCACAGCCCAGAACGCCCCTCGATCTTGTTCACCACAGCCCAGGACCACCCACTCACTCCCCTTGCTCACCACAGCCCAGAACGCCCCTCAACCCTGCTCACCACAGCCCAGGACCCCCCCCCCCTAATTCCCCCTGCTCACCACAGCCCAGGACCCCCCCTAACTATCCCTGCTCACCACAGCCCAGGACCCCCCTCTTCACTCCCCCTGCTCACCACAGCCCAGGACTCCCCCTAATTCCCCCTGCTCGCCACAGCCCAGGACCCCCCTAACTCCCCCTGCTCACTATAGCCCAGGAGCCCCCCTCACTTCCCCTACTCACCACAGTCCAGGACCCCCTCCTCACTCCCCCTGCTCACCACAGCCCAGGACCCCACCCTCACTCCCCCTGCTCACCACAGCCCAGGACCCCCCTCACTCCCCCTGCTCACCACAGCCTAGAACCCCCCTCCCCCGCCCCCGCTGCCACCCGACCCTGCTCACATCGGGGAGAGTCCTGTAACAGACGCTGGCAAGCTCTGTGTAAATGAACCTTTGTTAAGACTTTCCTTGTCCTTTTTCCCAGTCTGACTTGCTGCATCACCCACATCAGCTGCTGGATAACCTTGTGTGTGATGCATCTTCAGCCCATGAACTCATTCACTCAAGAGCTCAGCTGGAGCAGTCGAAGTTTCACACCCTGTGTTACTCATTAACTTCCTCTTCCAGGCAGCAAGCAGTTTGCCAGAAAACGAGGCTCTGAAATATGTGGAACAGTAGCAGAGATCCCGTCAGTAAAAATCTGTTCCAGTATTTGAATCATCGAAAAAGCTGAGTGAAGCAGCTGCTGATTGTGTTAGTCATTGAGCAGGGTCGGGGAGGGCAGCGATCGGGAGGGCAGGGACTGAGGGTTGGAGAGGGCAGGGACTGGGAGTCGGAGAGGGCAGGGACTGAGGGTTGGAGAGGGCAGGGACTGGGGGTCAGAGCTGGCAGGGACTGAGGGTCGGAAAGGGCAGGGACTGAGGGTCGGAGAGGGCAGGGACTGGGGGTCAGAGAGGGCAGGGACTGGGGGTCAGAGAGGGCAAGGACTGAGGGTTGGAGAGGGCAGGGACTGGGGGTCAGAGAGGGCAGGAACTGGGGGTCAGAGAGGGCAGGGACTGGGGTCGGAGAGGGCAGGGACTGAGGGTCGGAAAGGGCAGGGACTGAGGGTCGGAGAGGGCAGGGACTGGGGGTCAGAGAGGGCAGGGACTGGGGGTCGGAGAGGGCAGGGACTGAGGGTTGGAAAGGGCAGGGACTGGGGGTCGGAGAGGACAGGGACTGGGGTCGAGACTGAATATAGAAAGTTCAGAGGGGAAGTGAAAAAGGAAATAAGAGGGGCAAAGAGAGAGTATGAGAATAGACTGGCAGCTAACATAAAAGGGAATCCAAAAGTCTTCTGTAGGCATATAAATAATAAACGGGTAGTAGAGGAGGGGTGAGGCCGATTAGGGACCAAAAAGCAGACCTATGCATGGAGGCAGAGGGCATGGCTGAGGTACTAAATTAGTACTATGCATCTGTCTTTATTCAGGGAGAAGATGCTGCCAAAGTCATAGTGCAAGAAGAGTTAGTTGAGATACTGGATGGGGTAAAAATTGATAAAGAGAAGGTACTAGAAAGGCTGGCTGTACATAAAGTAAATACGTTACCAGGACCAGATGCGGTGCATCCTAGAAAGCTGAGGGAGGTAAGGGTGGAAATCGCAGAGGTACTGGCCATAATCTTCCAATCCTCCTTAGATATGGGGGTGGTGCGAGAGGACTGGAGAATTGCAAATGTTACAAAAGGGTGTAAGGATAAACCCAGCAACTATAGTTTAACCTCAGTAGTAGAAACGACAATCCGGGATAAAATTAACAGCCACTTGGACAAGTGTGGATTAATTAAGGAAAGCCAGCAGGATTTGTTAAAGGCAAATTGTTTTTAACTAACTTGATTGAGTTTTTTGATGAGGTAACAGAGAGGGTTGATGAGGGCAATGCAGTTGATGTGGTGTACATGGACTTCCAAAGACGTTTAATAAAGTGCCACATAATAGGCATGCCAGCAAAGTTGAAGCCCATGGAATAAAAGGGACAGTGGCAGCATGGATACAAAATAGACTAAGTGACAGGAAACAGAGAATAGTGGTGAACGGTTGTTTTTTGGACCGGAGGAACAGTGATGTTCCCCAGAGGTCGGTACTGGGACCAATGCTTTTCTTGATATATATTAATGACTTGGATGTGGATGTACAGGGTATAATTTCAAAATTTGCAGATGACACAAAACTTGGAAGTATAGTGAACAGTGAGGAGGATAGTGATAGAATTCAAGAGGATATAGACAGGCTAGTGGACTGGGCGGACACGTGGCAGATGAAATTTAATGCAGAAAAGTGCGAAGTGATACATTTTGGTAGGAAGAACGAAGAAAAGCAATATAAACTGAAGGGTACAATTCTAAAGGGGGTGCAGGAACAGAGAGACCTGGGGGTATATGTGTACAAATCGTTGAAGGTGGCAGCGCAGGTTGAGAAAGCGGTTAAAAATGCATATGGGATCCTGGGCTTCATAAATAGAGGCATAGAGTATAAAAGCAAGGAAGTTATGATGAACCATTATAAAACACTGGTTTGGCCTCAACTGGAGTATTGTTTCCAATTCTGGGCACCATACTTTAGGAAGGATGTCCTTAGAGAGGGTGCAGAAAAGATTTATAAGGATGGTTCCAGGGATGAGGGACTTCAGTTACGTAGATAGACTGGAGAAGCTGGGGTTGTTCTCCTTGGAGCAGAGAAGTTTGAGAGAAGATTTAATAGAGGTATTCAAAATCATGAGGGGTCTAGACAGAATAGAGAGAGAGAAACTGTTGCCATTCGAGGAAGGATCGAGAACCAGAGGACACAGATTTAAGGTGATTGGCAGAAGAACCAAAGGTGACATGAGGAAAAACTTTTTTACGCAGTGAGTGGTTAGGATCTGGAATGCACTGCCTGAAAGGGTGTTGGAGGCAGATTTGATCATGGCTTCCAAAAGGGAATTGGATAAGTACCTGAAGGAAACAAATTGCAGGGCTACGGGGAAAGGGCGGGGGAGTGGGACCACCTGAAGTGCTCTTGCAGAGAGCCGGCACGGGCTCAATGGGCCGATTGGCCTCCTTCTGTGCTGTAACCATTCTATGGTTCTAGAGAGTGAAATGTCCTGAGGCACTTTACACGTATAGCGAATAATGGGCCCGAACATTAGGAGATCCGATAATCTGCGTTAATGATGGGCTGTTATGAAATTAGATTGTGGATCTGTGTGTATTTTATCAAATAGTTTAAATGTCATGGGGAGTGACATAAAGAATAAAGAATAAGTGCATCAGGTTTTTTATTTTTTCCCTTTGTCCCATGAAGGCCGCGGATCCCAGCCAAGAGCAGCTCAAGCAACCTGCTGAAACCTCATCAGTGATTGCCAGAGCCTCTGGAGTCCTTGCAGGCAAACCTGCCCCTGTTCCCATCCAACATGCATGTACACCCTGTTTCCAGCATGGACATATGCTGTGGTCGGTAGCTCGGTCCATGGCCGATTTTATCCCTCCCCAACCCTGCGCCCCTGCTGAAATCTGTGAACCAGCACAGAGTGTGATGGGCCCCGAGACAGCTGTTCTGTCCACCGGCCACAGGGCAGCTCCAGATTTACCTAACCTGTGTACACAGAAGGAGATTCAGTCTGCTTTCCCTGCCCTGGGAGTGTTTGATGAGACAGTGCATAGAATCATAGAATCTAACAGCACAGAAGGAGGCCATTCAACCCATTGTGCCTGTGCTGGCTCTTTGAAAGAGGTAACCTATTAGCCCCAGCTTTTTCCCCATAACCCTGCAAATTAGTCCTCTTCAAGTACATGTCCAATTGCCTTTTGAAAGTTCCTTTGGAATCTGATTCCACCACCCTTTCAGACAGTGCATTACAGATCTTAACAACACTCTGTGTGAAGACATTTCTCCTCATTTCTCCTTAGTTTTGCTAACTATTTTAAATCTATGACCTTTGGCAACCGACCCACTTGCCAGAGGAAATAGTTTCTCCCTACTTGCTCTATCAAAACCCCTCATAATTTTGAATACCTGTTAGGTCTCCCCTTAACGATCTCTGCTCTAAGGAGAACAATCCCAGCTTCTCCAATCTCTCCACATAACTGACCTTCCTCATCCCTGGTATCATCCTGGTAAACCTCCTCTGTACCCTCTCCAGGGCCTTGACATCCTTCCTAAAGTGTGGTGCCCAGAATTATACACAACACTCCAGCTGAAGCTTAACCAGTGATTTGTAAAGGTTTAGCATGACTTCCTTGTTTTTGTATTCAATGTCCCCATTTACAAAGCCAAGTATCCCATACACTTTCTTAATCGTCTTATCAACTTGTCCAGCCACCTTCAAAGTTTTGTGAACATACACCCCCAGGTCCCTCTGTTCTTGCAACCTCTCAAAATAGTACCATTTAGATTATACGGCATCTCCATGTTGTTCCTCCCAAAGTGCATCACTTCATACTTATCTGCATTAAATTGCATCTGCCATGTGTCTGCCCATTTCACCAGTCTGCCTATGTCCTCCTGAGTCTGCTATTGACATGCTCACTATTTACTACATTGCCAAGTTTTGTATCATTCACTGACTTTGAAATTGAACTCCCTATAGAAAAATAGAAACATAGAAGATAGGAGCAAGAGTAGGCCATTCAGCCCCTTGAGCCTGCTCCACCATTTAATGAGATCATGGGTGATCATCCAAATTCAGTACACTGTCCCTGCTTTCTCCCCCTATCCCTTGATCCCTTTAGCCTTAAGAAATATATCTAACTCCTTCTTGAATATATTTAATGAATTGGCCTCAACTGCCTTTTGTGGTAGAGAGTTCCACAGGTTCACCACTCTCTGGGTGAAGAAATTTCTCCTCATCTCTGTCCTAAGTGGCTTACCACTTATCTTTAGACTCTGATCCCTGGTTCTGGACTCCCCCGCCATCGGGAACATCCTTCCTGCATCTAGTCTGTCTAGTCCTATTACAATTTTATAAGTTTCAATGAGATCCCCTCTCATTCTTCTAAACTCCAGCGAATATAAGCCCAATCGACCCAATCTCTCCTCATACGTCATTCCTGCCATCCCAGGTATCAGTCTGGTGAATCTTTACTGCACTCCCTCCATGGCAAGAACATCCTTCCTCAGATAAGGCGACCAAAACTGCACACAATACTCAAGGTGTGGTCTCACCAAGGCCCTGTACAACTGCAGCAAGACATCCTTGCTCCTGAACTCGAATCCTCTCGCTATGAAAGCCAACATACCATTTGCCATCTTAAACGCCTGCTGCAGCTTACCTTCAGTGACTGGTGCACAAGGACACCCAGGTCTCGTTGCACTTCCCCTTCTTCCAATCTATTGCCATTCAAATAATAATCTGCTTTCCTGTTTTTGCCACCAAAGTGGATAACCTCGCATTTATCCACATTATACTGCATCTGCCATGCATCTGCCCAATCACCCAACCTGTCCAAATCATACTCGAGTTTCTCGGCATCCTCCTCACAGCACACATGCCCACCCAGCTTTGTGTCATCTGCAAACTTGGAGATATTACATCTAGTTCCATCATCTAGATCATTAATATATATTGTGAATAGCTGGGGTCCTAGCACTGATCCCTGCGGTACCCCACTAGTCACTGCCTGCCACTCGGAAAAAGACCCGTTTATTCCAACTCTTTGCTTCCTGTCTGCCAACCAGTTCTCTATCCAAGTCAGTACCTTACCCCCAATCCTATTGTCACTGTTTGCCAAGAGCTCTGCTATTACATCTTTTATAATGGACTCTAGCATTTTCCCCACTGCCGATGTTAAGCTTACCGATCTATAATTCCCCGTTTTCTTTCTACCACCTTTTTTAAATAGTGGGGTTATATTAGCTACCCTCCAATCCATGGGAACTGTGCCAGAGTCTTTGAATTTTGGAAGATGACCAGCAATGCATCTACGATTTCCATTATCAGGCCCTGGGGATTTATTGGCTTTCAATCCCATCAATTTCCCTAACACCATTTCCCGACAAATACTGATTTCATTCAGTTCTTCCCTCTCATTAGACCCTATGTTCCCCGACATCTCTGGGAGGTTATTTGTGTCCTCCTTTGTGAAGACAGAACCAAAGTATGTATTTAATTGGTCAGCCATTTCTTTGTTCCCCATTTTAAATTCCCCTGATTCTGACTGCAAGGGACCTACGCTTGACTTCACCAATCTTTTTCTCTTCCCATATCTATAGAAGCTTTTATAGAAGTTTTTATGTTCCCTGCAAGCTCACTCTCATACTCTATTTTCCCCCTCTGAATTAATCCTTTTGTCCTCCTTTGCTGAATCCTAAACTGCTCCCCATCCTCAGGTTTGCTGCTTTTTCTGGCCAATTTATATGTCCTCTCCTTGGATCTTATGCTATCCCTAATTTCCCTTGTTAGCCACGGTTGCACCAACTTTTTTGTTTTATTTTTATGCCAGACAGGGATGAACAAATTCTGTAGTTCATCCATGCGATCTTTAAATTTTTGCCATTGCCTATCCACTGTCATCCCTTTAAGTAACATTCCCCAATCCATCCTAGCCAACTCGCATCTCATACCATTGTAGTTTCCTTTATTTAAATTCAGGACCCTAGTCTCTGAGTCAACTACTTCACTCTCCATCTTAATGAAGAATTCTATCATATTATGATCGCTCTTCCCCAAGGGGCCTCGCACAACAAGATTGCTAATCAATCCTTTCTCATTACATAATACCCAGTCTAAAATGGCCTGATCGCTAGTTGGTTCCTCGATATATTGGTCCAGGAAGCCATCCCGTATACACTCTAGGAATTCCTCCTCCAGAGTATTGTTACTAATTTGATTAGCCCAATCTATATGTAGATTAAAGTCACCCATGATAACTGCTGTGCCCTTATTGCACGCATCTCTAATTTCCTGTTTAATGCCATCCCCAAACTCAGCATTTCTGTTTGAACATAAGAACATAAGAAAAAGGAGCAGGAGTAGGCCAATCGGCCCCTCGAGCCTGCTCCGCCATTCAATAAGATCATGGCTGATCTGATCCTAACCGCCAATCTACTATCACAGAACCATCTCCTGAATCTAACAGAATTAGACACACGAAATAGGAGCAGGATCAGGCTACACGGCCCCTGGGCCCGCTCCGCTACCCACAGGGCCATGACCGATCCGAACCTAGACTCATGTCCAAATTCCTGCCCGCTCCCCATAACCCTTTATTCCCTTTACTTCTAGGAAACTGTCTATTTCTGTTTTAAATTTATGTAATGATGTAGCTTGTACAGCTTTTTAGGGCAGCATATTCCAAGGACCTACCACCCTCTGAGTGAAGTAGTTCCTCCTCATCTCAGTTTTGAAAGAGCAGCCCCTTATTCTAAGACCATGCCCCCTAGTTCTAGTTTCACCCATCATCGGGACCATCCTCCCCGCATCCACCCAATCCAACCCCTTCACAATCTTATATGTTTCAATAAGATCGCCTCTCATTCTTCTGAACTCCAATGAGTAGAGTCCCAATCTACTCAACCTCTCCTCATATGTCCATCCCCTCATCCCTGGGATTAACCGAGTGAACCTTCTTTGTACTGACTCGAGAGCAAGTATGTCTTTTCTTAAGTATGGACACCAAAACTGTATGCAGTATTCCAGGTGCGGTCTCACCAATACCTTGTACAACTGAAGCAATACCTCCCTATTTTTATATTCTATCCCCCTAGCAATGAAAGCCAACATTCCATTGGCCTTAATCACTTGCTGCACCTGCATACTAACCTTTTGAGTTTCGTGCACCAGGACCCCCAGATCCCTTTGTACTTCAGTACTTTCCAGTTTCTTGCCATTAAGATAATAACTTGCTCTACGATTTTTCCTGCCAAAGTGCATAACCTCACACTTTCCAGTATTGTATTCCATCTGCCAAATCTCTGCCCAATTACTTAGCCTGTCTATGTCCCCTTGCAGGTTTTTTATGTCCTCCTCACTCACTACTTTCCCTCCCATCTTAGTATCATCTGCAAACTTTGATATGTTACACTCGGTCCCCTCCTCCAAATCATTAGTATAGATTGTAAAGAGTTGGGGACCCAGCACTGACCCCTGTGGAACACCACCAGTTACTGATTGCCAGTCCGAGAATGAACCATTTATCCCAACTCTCTGCCTTCTGTTAGATAGCCAATCCTCTATCCATGCCAGAATATTACCCCCAATCCCGTGATTTTTTATCTTGAGCAATAATCTTTTGTGTGGCACCTTGTCAAATGCCTTTTGGAAGTCTAAATACACTACAGAATCACAGAAACCCCACAGTGCAGATAAAGGCCATTTCGGCCCATCGAGCCTGCACCGACACATATCCCACCCGATCCCCGTAACCCCTACACCAACACATATCCCACTCTAACCCCGTAACACCACGTATTTAATCCCCCTAACACTAAGGGTCAATTTATCATAGCCAATCAACCTAACCCACACATCTTTGTACTGTGGGAGGAAACCGGAGCACCCGAAGGAAACCCACGCAAACACGGGGAGAATGTGCAAACTCCACACAGACAGTCACCCGAGGCCAGATTCGAACCCGGGTCCCTGGTGCTGTGAAGCAACAGTGCTAACCACTATGCCACCGTGCTGTCCACTGGTTCCCCTTTATCCACCCTATATGTTACTTCCTCAAAGAACTCCAGCAAATTTGTCAAACATGACTTCCCCTTCATAAAACCATGCTGACTTTGTCCTATTAAATTATGATTATCCAAATGTCCTGTTACTGTCTCCTTAATAATGGACTCCAATATTTTACCTACCACAGATGTTAGGCTAACCGGTCTATAGTTTCCAGCCTTCTGCCTACTGCCCTTTTTAAATAAGGGCGTTACATTAGCAGTTTTCCAGTCTGCCGGGACCTTTGCTGAGTCCAGGGAGTTTTGGAAAATTATTACCAATGCATCCACAATCCCTACCGCCACTTCCCTCAAGACCCTAGGATGTAAGCCATCAGGTCCAGGTGATTTATCTGCCTTGAGTCCCATTATTTTACCGAGTACCACTTCCTTAGTGATTTTGATTGTGTTTAGTTCCTCCCCCCCTATAGCCCCCTGTTTGTCCAGTGTTGGGGATCTGTGTTCAACTCCCACTAACATTTTCTGCCCCTTGGTATTTCTCAGCTCTACTCATACAGATTGCACATCATCAGAGCTAATATCCTTCCTTACTATTGTGTTAATCTCCTCTTTAAACAGCAATGCTATCCCACCTCCTTTTCCTTTTTGCCTGTCCTTCCTGAATATTGAATACCCCTGGATGTTGAATACCCAGCCTTCATCACCCTGGAGCCATGTCTCCGTAATCCCAATGATATCATATTCCTTTACATCTATTGGCACAGCTAATTCATCCACCTTATTATGAATGCTCCTCGCATTAAGCCACAAAGCCTTCAGGCTTGCTTTTTTTTAACACTCTCAGTCCTTTTAGAATTATCATTTACTGTGGCCCTGTTTGAGTTACACACTTAATTTCTCTGCCTTCCACTTTTGCTTTTCTCCTTCCTGTCTTTTGCTTCTATCCTTGCTTCCCTTTCCTCTGTCTCCCTGCACAGGTTCCCAACCCCCTGCCATTTTAGTTTAAACCCTCCCCAACAGCACTAGCAAACACTCTCCCTAGGACATCGGTCCTGGTCCTGTCCAGGTGCAAACCGTCCTGTTTGTACAGGAACCATCTCCCCCAGAGCCGGTTCCAATGTCCCAGGAATTTGAATCCCTCCCCTTTGCACCATTCCTCTAGCCATGTATTCATCTGAAATATCCTTCTATTTTTACACTGACTAACACGTGGCACTGGTAGCAATCCTGAGATTACTACCTTTGAGGTCCTATTTTTTAATTTACCTCCTAACTCCCTATATTCAGCTTTTAGGATCTCATCCTATTTTTTACCAATATCGCTGATAACTATATGCACCATGACAGCTGGCTGTTCACCCTCCCCCTCCAGAATGCCCTGCAGCTGCTCCAAGACATCCTTGACCCTTGCATCAGGGAGGCAACATACCACCCTGGAGTCTCGTTTTTGGCCGCAGAAACGCCTCTCTATTCCCCTAACAATAGAATCCCCTATCGCTATATCTCTCCCATTCTTTTTCCTCGTGCAGCAGAACCACCCATGGTGCCAGGAAGTTGGCTACTGCTGCCTTCCCCCAATAAGCCATCTCCCCCAACAATATCCAAAGCAGTATATCTGTTTGAGAGGGGGATGACCACAGGGGACTCCTGCACTACCTGCCTGCGCCTACTACTCTGCTTGGTGGTCACCCATTCCCTTTCTGCCTGTGCAGCCTTTACCTGCGGTGTGACCAACTCCCTAAACCTGCTATCCACGATGTCCTCAGCATCACGAAATCTCCAGTATGCATCCATTCGCAGCTCCAGCGCCGTAATGCTGTCTGCCAGTAGCTGCAACTGGATACATTTCCCGCACACATGGTCATCAGGGACACAGGAAGTGTCCCTGATTTCCCACATAGTGCAGGAGGAGCATGCCATGGGGCCAAGATATGCTGCCATGACTTACCTTTTAATTAATTCAAATTAAATTAAATCAAATCAATACCACTAATTACACTACAATTAAATTATATACTCAAGGGCACTTGTTTATTAGTACTCCCCACTACACAACTTCCTGTCACCAGGGTTGGCTCTGCTGCACAGAATGGGAGGAAAAAGAGGGGTAGAGCTATAGTAATAGGGGATTCTATTGTAAGGGGAATAGATAGGCATTTCTGCAGCTGCAAACGAGACTCCAGGATGGTGTGTTGCCTCCCTGGTGCAAGTGTCAAGGCTGTCTCCGAGCGGCTGCAGAACATCTTGGAAGGGGAGGGTGAACATAGGCCTCAACCGGGATCTTGGGTTCATGTCACACTACATGTAACCCCACCTGACACAGGGTCATCCAGACTCGAGTCGTCGTTGGCTTGTTCTCTCCACACAGATGCGGCCGGACCTGCTGTGATTTCCAGCAAAAAAATGTTTTTTTGTTTTGCATACAGACCCCAGCATCTGCAACATTTGACCCCTTGTGACCCCACCTCATTGTTCTTTGATGTAATGTTTTCCTGACTGACCTGTTTGGACACCATTTACATCTTTGATTGCTGTGATTATCTCTCTGCCGAGGTGTGATAAATGGCAGTTAGAAAGATTACCTGTAAACATCTGACATTATTCTCTGACTATATAAGCTGTGTTTTTATGCATCTCTCCACTTCACCTGACGAAGGAGCAGCGCTCTGAAAGCTTGTGATTTCAAATAAAGCTGTTGGACTATAACCTGGTGTTGTGTGATTTCTTACAGTAGTGCATATAGGCACCAACAATATAGGTAAAAAGCGGGATGAGGTCCTAAAAGCGGAATATAGGGAGTTAGGAGATAAATTAAAAAACAGGACCTCAAAGGTAGTAATCTCAAGATTGCTACCAGTGCCACGTGCTAGTCAGAGTAGAAATAGAAGGATACTTCAGATGAATACGTGGCTAGAGGAATGGTGCCAGGGTGAGGGATTCAAGTTCCTGGGACATTGGAACTGGTTCTGGGGGAGGTGGGACCAGTTCAAAACGGACGGTTTGCACCTGGGCAGGGCTGGAACCAATGTCATAGGGGGAGTGTTTGCTAGTGCTGTGGGGGAGGGTTTAAACTAAAATGGCAGGGGGTTGTGAACATGAGCAGGGAGACAGAGGAAAGGGAAACAAGGATAAAAGCAAAAGATAGGAAGGAGAAAAACAAAAGTGGCAGTCAGAGAAATCAACAGTTTAAATCAAACGTGGCCACAGTAAATAATAATTCTAATAGGTCTAAGAGCATTAAAAAAACAAGCCTGAAGGCTTTGGCCTAGAAATTGGGTTGGTAGCGCCGGCGCTGAGTGCCGAAAGAGACCTAGAATTGGGGTGAAGCCCTATGTTGGGGCGGACGCTATGAAGATAGCGCCGACTCAGAAATTGGCTATACATTTAGCGCCTGCGCTAAGTGTTTGCGCACGCCCGCGAGCGCAAGCAGCTCATGATGTCATTTCATTGTGCAACGCCTTTTAGGAGTGCCTGAGCGCATATTGGGTGGTGCCTGGAGCCTTAGCGCCCAGCGCTATTAGTGACAGTTCGAAGGAGGGCTAACAGGCCCTTCTCGGAGTAGGGCAGCGCTATTTAAAGGGGACAGCTCTAGTGCAGAATCTTCTGCCACTTGGCCTGCTCATTGCAATCACTGCTAGAGAGAGTTGGCGAGCTAATGTGGAGCAGAGTTCTGGGATTTGAGCTACACAGTACTTGGGACCCTCAATCCTGTCCGAAGCACTTGCAGCACTACACCTAAAAGCCTTTCGACCAACTGGCATCGGAATGGGAGCTTGTTCGGGGGGCGACAGCCTCATCGCCCAACACTGTGAAGGGGCAGAGAGACGGCGGGAGAGAGGGCAGGGATTGGCCAGAAGGAGGAGGGGCAATCGAGGTCGTCCAATCCGACAGGATGCTGCGAGGGTTTTTAGGCAGCAGGTGACAAGCCTTGACATTTCGGTGGAGCAGTGTTAGCGATGGCTCTGAATCTGGAGGGACATTGTTACTGATCTGTGCCACCTGCTTGGTCAGGATCTGCACCTGTGTGAACGCTGCAGAGCCTCTCTGTCCGTGATGGCTACACTGACTGATGGCCTCCATTTTTATGCAAACGGATCCTTTCAGTCAGCCATTGGGGACAATGCGACTGACGCTCAGGCTGCAGTCCGCTGTTGCATCCGGCAAGTGACAGAGGCCCTTATAGGCGAACGCGTCCATTCATTACCTTCCCTCGGACCGTGCACAAGCAGGCGGAGGAGGAGGAGGAGTATGAGCAGGAGGAGGAGGAGGAGGAAGAGCAGGTGGAGGAGGAGGAGGAGGAAGAGCAGGCGGAGGAGGAGGAGGAAGATGGAAGGGCTGCTGAAAGTGAAAGATCCATACATCAGAGGCTCCTCTGGACTCGTCTCAACACCCCTGTGGCGGAATGATGAGAGTCTTACCTCATGCGCACTTTGGATGTTTGAGGGCCTCTGCATGCCAGCATCACCAAAGTAGTCACATGCACCAAGCAACATTGAAACTTCTGTTTATTGACACAAAAGTCTTGCATTACAGCTAAACAACGTAAAGTGAGCAGAAACCATAACTTACAAAATAAATGTGACCTGTTCGGCCAAGCCGCAAAACTCAACAAAAATCTGCAACTATAACAGCAGCTGAGGGTGTCCTTCAATTTGGACAAACAAACATCTCAGCACCTCCCTCGTCAACTGGCCGCTTGAGGGAGAACGACTTCTCTTGCGCGCCCGGCCCCTTCCCTCCCTGCTGCTCCTACGTAATTGCACCCCAGTGGCGGCCTCAAGGCTGGGGGACGCTTGCTGACTGCCTGGATGCGCAGAAGCCCCTGAGGTATGGCCTGGCCGACCTCTGGGCTTGGAGGATGCGGATGCAGGATGCTTGCTTTGAGCATGGCTGGAAGCAGTGTGGGCTGCAGGTGGTGGCAGCTGCAATGCAGGCGTCCCAGCGCTGGCATGAGCAATGGTCTCCTGACGAGAGAGGACACCTGCACCATGGTCGGACGACACACTGGCTATCTGAGGGGAGCGGTTCGGCTCATCCGGCACAATCGCAGGGTCCACGGATTCCTGGCATTGTACGGGAGTGGAAGGGCCCGGGGTGATCCTATCTGATGCAGAGAGGGTGGCTGCAGTCAGACATCGCGTTGCGTCAATCTGGCTGTGGAGGAGCCCAACAAGTGACTGCGTGGCAACAGGGAGGACCTGTGTGCCAGGTGCCAGTGCTTCGGAGAATGCCTGGACAGCTCTTCCCATGGCTTCGGACAAGGCAGGAGCCGACCGCTCCACTGCCTTGGACAAGCCCTGCACAGACCTTTCCAGGGATTGTCCGAAGCCCTGAACAGTCCTTTCCATTGCCGACTCAAAGCCGTGGACAGCCCTCTCCATTGTTGGGCCGAAGCCCTGGATAGTCCTGTCCATTGTGGCCCCGAAGCCCTGGATAGACCTGTCCATTGTTTCCCCGAACACCTGGAGAGACCTCTCCATTGTTGCGCCAAAGCCCTGCAGAGTCCTCTCCATTGTTGCCCCAAAGTCGAGCATACTCCTAGCCAATGAATCTATTGACTCAGGCATCTTCTCCACTGCAGCCATCAGCTCCGTGTGTCTGACCCGGGCCTGTTTGCTCATCTCTGCCAGGCGACGGACCTCATCTGCACTCTGTGCAGCAGTTATGACGACCTGCCTTGCCCTGCGGGGAGACGGTGGCCAAACTTGCCTATCCCCCCTGCGTTGCTCCATGCCACTTGGTCCGGCAACTGGTTCATCCTCAGAGCCACCCCCCTCCCTTCCAGGGGACTACTATCCCCAGTCTGCAGACGTCTCAGCTCCCCGGATTCTGCAGCGGCTGGTCCGGATTCCTCCTGGTCCTCGCCTCCGGTGGCACTGTCACTGGCAGCTTCAGCGCATTGAGCCCGAGTTGGTGCTGCTTCATCTGAAAGTGGGAGGTGGAAGAGTGGCTTTAGCAGAAGGACAGGTTTCACAGAATCACAGAATCACAGAAACCCCACAGTGCAGATAGAGGCCATTTCGGCCCATCGAGCCTGCACCGACACATATCCCACCCGATCCCCGTAACCCCTACACCAACACATATCCCACCCTATCCCCGTAACCCCACGTATTTAATCCCCCTATCACTAAGGGTCAATTTATCATAGCCAATCAACCTAACCCGCACATCTTTGGACTGTGGGAGGAAACCGGAGCACCCGGAGTAAACCCACGCAAACACGGGGAGAATGTGCAAACTCCACACAGACAGTCGCCCGAGGCCGGATTCGAACCCGGGTCCCTGGCGCTGTGAGGCAACAGTGCTAACCACTATGCCACCGTGCTGCTGAAAGGCATGCCAGATTGTGGCAAGGCTCTGACATGGCTGCACACTGAGGATGCATGCTGGTGGGGGGACCAAGTGGAAGGCAATAGGTGGAAAAGGTGAGAGTCTTACCCTCGCTGTCGGTAATGGGGTCGGCAGATGCTGTGGTGACAGGACCAGACAGACGTCCTCCAAGTATCTGGTGCACTCTCTCCTCCAGATCCGTTAGAGTGACCACTTGTGCAGGTCCGCCACCGGTTCGACGCTGCTCCTTCCGGATCTGCGCCATCTTGGACTGCAGGGGAAAGAAGGGGAGGTTCTGTTACATGAGGCCATGAGACCTCCTTGCATCCCCCCATTGTGCAAGAGCCCTTACATGAGGCCTTGAGACCTCCTCGCATGCCCCCCATTGTGCAAGAGCCCTTACATGAGGCCTTGAGACATCTGTCCATGTGTGTGCCCAGAAAGGCCATGGGTGCATACTGACAGAAGGCCATTGGTGCATCATTGCAGCAGGGTGCCCGAAGTCAGACGCAGATGGAGGGAAGCACAAGTTTGGTAAACCATCACTCACCCTGACGATCCGTGTGAGGTCGTTGAGTTTCTTCCTGCACTGAACAGGGGTCCTGGTCGCCATGCTGATGGAGTTCACCCTCACAGCAACCTCCCTCCAAGATCGTCGGTAAGCCTTCTGATTTGACCTCTTGCCATTATCCGGGTACAGGACCTCCCGACGGTGTTCAACTGCAGCCACCAAGTGGTCCAGAGCCTCAGCGCTGAAGCGCTCTGCTCTCTGCCTAACCTTCTCCATAATGATCACCTTGTACCGCCAGACAAGGGCGAGCGCCAAATCTGAGGCCTGCAGAGCGTTGGGTGTTGAAGCTCAGTCTGACTGACCCACCCCTTTAAGAGCCGGCCGGCGCCTGTAAGTCTCGTGCTTTGCCGTAATTGAGTTCACCTGCGTTGCGCCCGTCCGCGTCGATATTGAGTAGCGCCTGACCTTTTGCGCCTTAAGAGCACCGTGCAATGGCTGATTTAGCGCCTCAATCCCCTTTGGGGGCGAAGCAACCCAATATCGCGCCAGGCGCAGATAAGTCTCGTCTGGCTATAAACTTTGCGCATCGACAGTTCTAACGCCTCAAGCGGGGCTATACCCAATTTCTAGGCCTTTGTGTCTTAATGCGAGGAGCATTTGTAATAAGGTGGATGAATTGGTTGCGCAAGTAGAGGTAAACGAATATGATTTGTTTGGGATTACGGAAACGTGGTTCAAGGATGGCCAAGACTGGGAACTCAACATTCAGGGGTATTCAATATTCAGGAAAGATAGGCAAAAAGGAAAGGGAGGTGGGGTAGCATTACTGGTTAAAGAAGGGATTAACACAATTGTAATGAAGGATATTAGCTCTGATGATGTGGAATCTGTCTGGGGAGAATTGAGGAATACTAAGAGGAAAAAACGTTAGTGGGAGTGGTATATAGACCTCCAAACAGTAATGCGGAGGTTGGGGATTGCATTAAAAGCGAAATTAAAGAAGCGTGCAATAAGGGCATAGCAGTCATCATGGGTGACTTTATTCTACATATAGATTGGGCCAACCAAATTAGTAACAATACTGTGGAGGAGGAATTCCTGGAGTGTTTACGGGATGGTTTCCTGGACCAATATGTCGAGGAACCAACCAGAGATCAGGCCATCTTAGACTGGGTATTATGTAACGAGAAAGGATTAATTAGTAATCTTGTTGTACGAGGCCCCTTGGGTAGGAGCGATCATAATATGATGGAATTCTTCATTAAGATGGAGAATGAAGTAGTTGACTCAGAGACTAGGGTCCTCAATTTAAATAAAGGAAACTACGATGGTCTGAGGCGCGAGTTGGGTAGGATTGATTGGGGAATGTCACTCAAAGGGTTGACGGTGGATAGGCAATGGCAAACATTCAAAGACCGAATGGATGAGCTACAGAATTTGTTCATCCCAGATTGGCATAAAAATAAAACAAAAAAGCTGACTCAACCGTGGCTAACAAGGGAAATTAGGGATAGCATAAGATCCAAAGAGAGGACATATAAATTGGCCAGAAAAAGCAATAATCCTGAGGATTGGGAGTAGTTTAGGATTCATCAAAGGAGGAAAAAGGGATTAATTAAGAAAGGGAAAATAGAATATGAGAGTAAGCTTGCAGGGAACATAAAACTGACTGTAAAAGCTTTTATATATATGTGAAGAGAAAAAGATTGGTGAAGTCAAGCGTAGGTCCCTTGCAGTCAGAATCAGGGGAATTTATAATGGGGAACAAAGAAATGGCAGTCCAACTAAATACATATTTTGGTTCAGTCTTCACAAAGGAGGACACAAATAACCTCCTAGAGATGCCGGGGAACATAGGGTCTGATGAAAGGGTGGAACTGAAAGAAATCAGTATTTGTAGGGAAATAGTGTTAGGAAAACTGATGGGACTGAAGGCCGATAAATCCCCAGGGCCTGATAATCTACATCCTAAGTATTATGTCCGTGTATGATTGAGACACGGACAGCAGGAGTTGAACAAAACAAGTCTTTACTGAAAGGGGTCAATCGGGAAACTGAAACTACAGAGGCTTACTAGCGTCTTTTATACAGGGGTGGTCACTGCCGGCACTGCAGTCTGAGACCAGTTATTCTCTTAAAGGTACATACACAACAATTCCTCCCCCTTTAGATAAACAGTACATAACATTCATTTAACAACTAAATGATAACTAATTAAAATCACAATTACGGTTGCTAAATACATTAGTTAAGTTTAAGCAATTATAAGTTCAGTCTTTGAGGATGCTTCCTGATTCTGTCTGGATAATGCCTCTTTCGGGTATCAGGTTCCTCTGGCAAGGTTGAGTCAGGATCAATGTCGTTGTTTGGTTCATTTGCTTCCAATACCACCGATTCTGTGGTAGCTGCAATTGGTACGTCGATTTCATTACCAGGTGTATCAGATTGTGGTGTGGAGTTGACATTTTCCAGTGACTCTAGAATCTGGTCAGCATGGCGTCTTACAATGCTCTCTCCAACGTCCACGGTATACATGAGAGGTCCTTGCCGTGTACAAATCGTTCCTGGCTGCCATTTCTCAGTGCGGTAGTCCCGGGCCAAAACTGGTGGACCTATCTTAAAACTCCTGGTCGGCCTTTCATTCATATTCTGAAACTGCCTGTTCTCCACATCTCTTCGGACGTTTGGCTTAACCAAATCCAAGCGGCATCGTAGTCTTCGATTGAAGAACATCATGGCTGGAGTTTGGTTGGTAACCGCATGTGTCGCATTCCGGTAGGCAAACAAGAAGTTGTCCACCTTGTGTTGTAGGGGTATATCTTCATTACACATTGCCTTGATAGCCTTCTTGAATGTTTGAACAAACCTCTCGGCCAATCCATTAGTGGCTGGATGATACGGGACAGGTGTGTAATGCTTAACACCATTGTTCTTTATGAACCTCTGGAACTCTTCAGACACAAACTGTGGTCCATTGTCAGAGCAAATCTGTTCAGGCAGCCCATTCCTGGCGAATATGGTTCGTAAAACTGTGATAGTTTTTTCCGTGGTGGTTGAGGACATTTTTATTAACTCTGGCCACTTTGAATGTGCATCCACCGCAATTAAAAACATCGAGTCCATGAAGGGACCAGCAAAATCAATGTGCACCCTTTGCCATGGAGATGGGGGCCACTCCCATGGATGTAGAGGAGCTTGTGGTGGGGTGTTTTGGACCTTCTGGCATCCTGTACAGCTCTTGGTCATCTCTTCGATTTCTCTATCGGTTCCCGGCCACCACACAAACACTCTGGCTAAGTTCTTCATTTTTACCCCACCCAGATGACCCTCATGAAGCTCATTGAGCACTCTATCTGTCAACTTAGGTGGAATTACTACTCTGGATCCACACATCAAGGTTCCTCTGCACACTGACAGCTGTTCTCTTCTCGGCGAGAATGCTGGCAGCAGTGGTTCACCATGTGCTGGCCATCCCTTCACCGTTAAATCATAGACCTGTGATAATGTCGGGTCATTCCGTGTTTCCTTTTCTATGTTTGCATTCGTCACAGGGAGACATTCGACTATGGTCGAGTGGAATAACTCCATTGGATCCACTGCAAGGTCTTCTTCTTCCACCGTCGGCAACGGTAGGCGTGACAATCCATCAGCAATCCCATGCTGTTTAGTTCCTTTGTACTCGATGTCATATTGGTGTGCCCCTAGGAAAAGGGACCACCTCTGCAGCCGTTGTGCTGTCATTATCGGTACGCCCTTCTGAGGGTTGAAAATGGAGACAAGAGGTTGATGATCGGTTAGTAGAGTAAATTTTTGACCATGCAGGTAGTGATGGAACTTCTTCACCCCCCACACTAGGCTGAGGGCCTCTCTGTCAATCTGGGCGTAGTTACGCTCGGCAGAAGTTAACGAGCGTGACGCAAAAGCTATCGGCCTCTCTAAACCATCAAGGAATTTATGTGACAGTACCACCCCAATGCCGTAGGGAGACGCATCACACGCCACTCTGATCGGTAGTGCTGTGTTGTAGTGAGCCAATTCATCTCTTGAAGTGATTAAGTCCTTACTCTTCTGAAAGGCCCGCTTACAGTCATTGCTCCATTTCCATGCTACTCCCATTCGTAGCAGGGCATTCATTGGGTGCAGGATTGTCGACAAATTCGGCAAAAACTTATGGTAGTAATTCACCAATCCGAGGAATGACCTCAGTTGCGACACATTTTCAGGCGCTGGGGCCTTAACAACTGCTTCAATTTTGTCAGGGGACTTATGTAACCCCTCTTCATCAATCACGTGGCCACAATACGATATCTGTTTCTTAAAAAACTCGCACTTGGGGCGGTTGGCTCGTAGCCCATGTTCCCGTAGTCTAGTGAGCACCTGTTCTAGGTTGTTAAGGTGTTCACTGTCATCTTCACCTGTCACAAGGATGTCGTCCAAGTAACACTGAGTCCCCAGAATCCCTTGCAGGACTTGTTCCATCGCTCTTTGCCATATCGCCGGAGCCGATGCTACTCCGAATACCAATCGATGATACTGGTAAAGACCTTTGTGAGTGTTTATCATGAGATACTTCCTAGAGGATTCTTCAACCTCCATCTGCAAATATGCTTGTGCTAGGTCAATTTTTATAAAACGCTTCCCTCCAGACAGTGAGGCGAAGATGTCTTCTATTCTTGGAAGAGGATATTGTACTGTGTGAAGGACTGGGTTCACCGTCACCTTGAAATCCCCACAGATGCGAACCTTCCTTGGCTCCTCAGACTTATTGCTTAACGTTTTCTTCATGACAGGAACGATGGGTGTCGCCCACTCGCTCCAGTTGACCTTAGACAACACGCCTGCCTTCTCCAGATTCTCCAGCTCTGCCTAGACGGCTGGGCAAATTGCATATGGCACCGGTCTTGCTATGAAAAACTTGGGAATTGCATTCTCTTCTATTTTTATCGAGGCGATTATGCCTTTAAGAGTGCCCAGTTCTTGTTGAAATACCTCTTTGGCGTTAGCTAAGATTGTTGACAATCATCCAGGAGTAACGTCTTCATCTTTTTTACCGTCCACCATCATTGCATGAATGGAGTGCCAATCTAAGCTTATCTTCCTGATCTATTCATGTCCCAATAACGGTGGTCCACCATTTTGCAGTATGTAGAGATACAATTTCTGTATTTTCTTGCCGTTGTATTCGACAGGCATCCTTATTTTTCCTCTGGGGTATACTTTTTGCCCTGTATACATCGTCAAGACGATGGATGTCTCTCTCAAGGGTATGTGTGAGAATAGCCGCTCGTAGTCTCGTCGAGTCATGACAGTTAGCGCTAATCCTGTATCCAATTCCACTTTAACTTGCGACCCTGCTATCGTGAGGGTGACCCAAATGGTTCGGTGATCCTCTTTTGCGATTACATTGTGAAGTTTGAGACAGCTTAGTCTCCTGTTCCCGGATTCACTATCGCTCATCTGGTCTTCGGAACTACTGTCCGTCATCTTTTGTACTTTCTTGTACGGTTCCTTAGTAGCCTTTTTGTTGTCACTGGTCTTCTTCCCAGACCTGCAAACTCGTGCAATGTGTCCCATCTTTCTGCATTGCCTGCATATTTTGTCCTTGGACCAGCAGTCCTTCTGGTCATGGTTAGTTCTGCCGCAGCGATAACATTTTGCAAATCCCCGTGTCATTTCACGGGTGCCGTATTCCTGTGGCTTTTGTTGAATTTCCACAGCTCCCCTGGCTGCTGCTTCGTACAATACTGCCACGCTGAAAGCCTTATCTAGAGTCAGCTCTTTCTCTGAGTGTAACTTCTTTTGTGTTCCTTCACTCAGGAGTCCACAGACAAATTTGTCCCGTAGTGTATCTGCCAGTCCTGCTCTGAACTGGCAGTGCTTTGATAGCTTGCGTAGTTCCGTAAGGTACTTAGCATTGCTCTCACCTTTATGCTGAGTTCTCCTGTGGAATTTAAATCTTTCGGCTATCAACAGCGGTGCAGGGTTTAGGTGTTCCTGTAGGACAGCAACAATTTCATTAAAACTCTTCGCCTTCGGTTTGGCTGGAGTAATCAGGTCCCGCAATAGGCCGTACGTTCTAGCGCCCATTAAGTTTAACAATACCGATGCCTTTTTCTCATCGGCTATTTCGTTTGCCTCGCAATATACCTCGACTCTTTCCACATACGTGGTCCAGTCCTCTATTGTATTATCAAAGGCAGTGATACAGCCAGTCTTCGGCATCTTGAAAATCTAAAATGGCGCCTCCCGTGCTTTGCCTTCGTCCCTGATTTAACAAAATGGCGCCTCCCGCGCTTTGCCTTCTTCCCCCGCTGATTAAGATGGCGCCTCCCGCGCTTTTGCCTTCTTCCCCGCTGTTGCTAGCGCTGCGCTCCGCGGTTTCCATTGCAACCTGCAGCTCCTCGTGGTTTACTGCGCATTTAATATTTCTTTTTTTTTAATTATTTTCCCGTCGTGGAACAACCCTGTGGGACTCTTGCCTACTTCTTCTCGGGTCTATACGCAGCCCGGCTTCGTTGCACCGGCCGCGCCCTGTGTGCTCCACCCTCTCTCTCTCCTCTTCCCGACAACGCTGCTCGGCCCCGTTGCAAGCCACCCGCTCGAGTTCGCGACCGCCGCAGCCCAGGAAGGATCAGTGTACTACCTGCCACCAGCCCGATTAGCTGAAGCACTGTCGACAGGAACCAGGCCCCGCTTTCGACAGCTTCTCCAGCAATCTTCAACTCCGCTAACACAGGGGCGGATGCCCATGGTCGATGCCCATTTCTACTGCTTCTTTCTTCCTTCTGGCGTCGACCTCTGCTCACATCGCTGCAGGAATGGATCCCAGGAGGTGGTGCAGACTGTAGGTAAGTTCGTATCTGCTCGTCACCAGTATTATGTCTGTGTATGATTGAGACACGGACAGCAGGAGTTGAACAAAACAAGTCTTTACTGAAAGGAGTCAATCGGGAAACTGAAACTACAGAGGCTTACTAGCGCCTTCTATACAGGGGTGGTCACTGCCGGTACTGCAGTCTGAGACCAGTTATTCTCTTAAAGGTATATACACAACACCAGGGTACTTAAGGAACTGGCCCTAGAAATAGTAGATGCATTGCTGGCCATTTTCCAGAACTCGATAGCCTCTGGAACAGTACCCATGGATTGGAGGGTAGCGAATGTTACTCCACTATTCAAAAAAGGTGGTAGAGAAAAAGCGGGGAATTATAGACCGTTAAGCCTGACATCACTAGTGGGGAAAATGCTAGAGTCCATTATAAAAGATGTAATAGCAGAGAACTTGGAAAGCAGTGACAGGATCGGACAAAGTCAACATGGATTTACAAAAGGTAAATCATGCTTGACTAATCTACTGGAATTTTTTGAGGATGTAACTGGTAATATAGATAAGGGAGAACCAGTGGATGTGGTGTATTTGGACTTTCAGAAGGCTTTCGATAAGGTCCCACATAAGAGATTAGCATGCAAAATTAAGGCACATGGGATTGGGGGCAAGGTATTGACTTGGATAGAGAACTGGTTGGCGGACAGAAAGCAAAGAGTTGGAATAAATGGGCGTTTTCCGAGTGGCAGGCAGTGACTAGTGGGGTACCGCAAGGATTGGTCCTAGGACCCCAGCTGTTCACAATATATGTAATGATCTGGACGAGGGAATTGGATGTAATATCTCCAAATTTGCAGACGACACAAAGCTGGGTGGGAGGGTATGCTGTGAGGAGGATGTCGTGAAACTCCAGTATGATTTGGACAGGTTGGGTGATTGGGCAGAAACATGGCAAATGCACTATAATGTGGATAAATGTGAGGTTATCCACTTTGGTGGCAAAAACAGGAAGGCAGATTATTATTTGAATGGCAATAGATTGGGAGAAGGGGAAGTGCAAAGAGACCTGGGTGTTCATGTGCACCAGTCGCTGAAGGTAAGCATGCAGGTGCAGCAGGTGGTTAAGAAGGCAAATGGTATGTTGGCCTTCGTAGCAAGAGGGTTTGAGTACAGGAACAAGGATGCCTTGCTACAGTTGTACAGGGCCTCGGTGAGACCGCACCTTGAGTATTGTGTGCAGTTTTGGTCACCTTACCTGAGGAAGGATGTTCTTGCCATGGATGGAGTGCAGCGAAGATTCACCAGGCTGATACCTGGGATGGCAGGAATGATGTATGAGGAGAGAGTGTGTCGATTGGGCTTATACTCACTGGAGTTTAGAAGATTGAGAGGAGATCTCATCGAAACCTATAAAATTCTGTCAGGCCTGGACAGACTAGATGCAGGAAGGATGTTTCTGATGGCCGGGGAGTCCAGAACCAGGGGTCATAGTCTAAGGATAAGGGGTAAGCCATTTAGGACTGAAATTAGGAGGAATTTCTTCACCCAGAGAGTGGTGAACCTGTGGAATTCTCTGCCACAGAGGGCGGTGGAGGCCAGTTCATTAAGTATATTCAAGAAAGAGTTGGATATATTTCTTAAGGCTAAAGGGATCAAGGAATATGGGGAGAATGCAGGGACAGGGTACTGAATTTGGATGATCAGCCATGATCTCATTGAATGGCGGAGCAGGCTCGAAGGACCGAATGGCCTACTCCTGCTCCTATCTTCTATGTTTCTATGGTTCTATAAGACCCTAGAAACTATAAACCACAAAAATTAAGTTTGGAAAAAAGCGAGAAAGAGAGAAATACTCACCAACCAATCACTTACTTGCTTTCTGGTGATGTCACATTTCGATTACTTTTTACTTCTCTCTCTCCCCGCTCCTTAAAGCCTCGGTCTCTACGCTCAGTCTCCACCCAGGGCCGCTCTCGCTGCTGCCGCCGCCGGTGTGTCTGGGCCGCTCTCTCTCTCCCTGCTTCTTAAATCCTCGGTCTCTGCGCTCAGCCTCCACCCAGGGCCGCTCTCGCTGCTGCCGCCGGTGAGTCTGGGCCGCTGTCTCTTTCCCGCTCCTGAAATCCTCGGTCTCTGCATTCAGTCTCTACCCAGGGCCGCTGTCGCTGCTGCCGCTAGTGAGTCTGTACACCCAAGTCCAGTCATTTCTATATGACAAGAAAAGCAATGGTCCTAATACCAACCCCTGGGAGACCCCACTGCAAACTCCACTCCAGTCAGAAAAACATCTGTTGACCACTGCTTCCTGTCTCCTATCCCTTAGCCAATGCTGTACCCAAGTTACCACTGTCCCTTTAATACCATGTGATTCTATTTTCCGAATAAGTCTTGTTACTTTATCAAATGCCTTTTGAAAGTCCATATATACAACATCTACTGCATTACTTTCATCAACCCTCTCTGTTATTTCATCAAAGAACTCAGTCAGGTTAGTCAGACATGATTTGCCTTTAACAAATCCATGCTGACTGTCCCTTATTATCCCATGCTTCTCCAAGTGAGAATTAATTTTGTCGTTGTAATGGTCTCTAGTAGTTTTCCCACCACTGACGTTAGACTGATTTGGGCTGCAGTTTCCAGGCTTATCTCTCTCGCCTTTTTTGAACCGGTGTGTAACATTTGAATCTACCAGTCATCTGGCACCACTCCCATATCCATGGAGTATTGAAAGATTGTGGTCAGAGCTTCTGCTATCTCCACCCTAGCTTCCCTCATCAACCTAGGATGCATCGCACCTGGACTGGGTGACTTGTTAACTTTGAGTGATGCCAGCTTATTTAGCACCTCCTTTCTATCTATTTTTATTCTATCCAATATCTCTACTCCCCCGTCCTCGAATGTGACATTAATTTCATCCTCTTTTGTGAAGACAGATGCAAATTATTCATTCAGTACACCATTCATGCCCTCTGCCTCCACAAGAAAATTTCCTTTTTCCTAATCGGCCCCACAATTCCGTTAACTATCCTTTTACTTTTTATATGTTTATAAAAGATTTTTGGGTTCCCTTTTATATTACCCACTTATCCTTTCTCATATTCTGTTTTATCTTTTTTTTAATATATGAGAGATTTCAAAGAGTGACTTTATGATGCAATATCAGGGTTTGTTTCCGTGGTGGTCAAATGCAACACTTCAATGCAGGAAATGAATGTGTTTTCCAGAAAAAGAGTTAATTCAGCACCGCCAAATTGACAGATGCTAGAAATCTGCTCCAACAATGTCATCACACAATATTTTAACACAAATGTTCAACAAAATAAATTAAATACAAAAAGACAGAATTTCTTTTAATTAATTAAGACGTTGCAATGCTTTCCTTTCAAAAAAGAAATGTGATGGAGACATTCACATTTTAAAATACACATTTATATGTAAAATATAATATATTTACAGAGAGAGCTTTACTCTGTAACTAACCCGTGTTGTACCTGCCCGGGGACTGTTTGATGGGACAGTGTAGAGGAAACTTTACCCTATATCTAACCCATGCTGTACCTGCCTTGGGAGTGTTTGATGGGACAGAGTGTTTGATGGGAGAGTGTAGAGGGAGCTTTACTCTGTATCTAACCCGTGCTGTACCTGCCCTGGGAGTGCTGGATGGGACAGTGTAGAGGGAGCTTTACTCTGTATCTAACCCATGCTGTACCTGCCCTGGGAATGTTTGATGGGACAGTGTAGAGGGAGCTTTACTCTGTATCTAACCCATGCTGTACCTGCCCTGGGAATGTTTGATGGGACAGTGTAGAGGGAACTTTACTCTGTATCTAACCCATGCTGTACCCACCCTGGGAATGTTTGATGGGACAGTGTAGAGGGAAATTTGCTCTGTATCTAACCCGTGCTGTACCTGCCCTGGGAATGTTTGATGGGACAGTGTAGAGGGAACTTGGCTCTGTATTGAACCCATGCTGTACCTGCCCAGGGGGTCTTTGATGGGACAGTGTAGAGGGAGCTTTACTCTCTGTTCTTTTACTGTTACCTGCTCCAGCATTGCCTGTTGATTACACAGTCTCATTAACTGCTGACTCATCCTGGTCTTTCCTGTTACTCACATCATAATCCCCCAGTTTATCCCCAGTAAATTAGGCCTCCCCGAATAATTGGGTTCAAGACCCACGTTCTTTTTTCGTCTGTGTATAAAGTTTTATCCTCGAACGTGCCTTCTTGACCTAGTGTCCTGTAATAAATTCCCATTGTTAGTACCTTCCCCTTGACAGCATTTAACTTCAGCTTCAATGCTCCAACTTCATCGATACCGAATTCTGATTTGTCGAGCGGCTTTAGTCTGATGAGGCAGCCAATATCACCAGGAGTAGGCTGTTGCAAATCTTGGGTCTGTGTTGTCTTTAATTGCAATGATGCTTTTGGAAGATCATCAGTGGAGCTTATATGTCTCAGACCAGCAGAGCCTGCCCCTTTAAATATGATTATTCTGATTGATGGCAAAATCATGTAGAGGATGGTGAGCTGGAGGAGCTGCTCATTGTTCTGTGGCAGTGTGGTGCTGTGTGTGTTTCCCTGGAGACCTGGACACTATCTTCAGGAATGCTTTCATCTTATTGCTGTACCCGAAAGGACTGAAGGAGTGCACAGCACACAATCCGTCTCCAGTACTGGGGGCTGGGGCAGACTAGAAATCAAAGACATCCTGTGCAGAAGGACAGAATAAGGAGAGAAATAAAAGATGGTTTATTGCGGTTAATAGAACCGGATTAACAACTCTTGGAGCAGGGATGCTAAGAATATTCGGGGCCTTCCGCAGAGGCTCCAGCTCCTGGAATGTGTAGTCAAATGCACTAAAAATAGAATGTTTACACGCTGCATTAGTAATAAAGCAAATCATATTGGAATATACTGCGCTCGAGTGTTTAAACCGTGCTCCTGGGCATAGGCTCTGTAGGCTGGTGTGTGAACGTTCCCCTGACTGTTAAAGCCCCATGGGAGGGCTCAATGGATTATTGCAGTAGGTAATGGGGGATGATTACTATCCGGACTATCTGATGAAGATTGGTAAACTTTTTAATCAATTTATGGCTGCCAACTGCTATGAGTTGCATGTTGGTGATCTGCACCTTTATTTATAGGTGCATGCCCTATGATTATGTTTTAGCAGGAATTGGGGCATCTCTGCAGTAGGTCATCAGGGTAAATGGGCAACACTCTAGTGCCAGGGAGTTTGGCTACAAAGAATGATGGTGTGGGAATCGGAGAAGGCACTGGATTCACTGCAGTAGTGAGTGAGTGGTGTGTGAAGTAGTGAGTGAGTGGTGTGTGCAGTAGTGAGAGTGGTGTGTACAGTGGTGAGTGAGAGGTGTGTGCAGTAGTGAGTGGTATGTGTAGTAGTGAGTGAGTGGTGTGCAGTAGTGAGCGAGTGGTGCATGCAGTAGTGAGTGAGTGGTGTGCAGTAGTGAGTGAGTAGTGTGTGCAGTCGTGAGTGGTGTGCAAGGTAATGAGTGGAGTGTGCAGTAGTGAGTGAGTGGTGTGCGCAGTAGTGAGTGAGTGGTGTGTGCAGTAGTGAGTGAGTGGTGTGTGCAGTAGTGAGTGGTATGTGTAGTATTGAGTGATGTGTGCAGTAGTGAGTGGCATGTATAGTAGTGAGTGAGTGGTGTATGCAGTAGTGAGTGAGTGGTGTGTGCAATATTGAGTGGTGTGTGCAGTAGTGAGTGGTGTGTGCAGTAGTGAGTGAGTGGTGTGTACGGTAGTGAGTGGTATGTGCAGTAGTGAGTGAGTGGTGTGTGCAGTAGTGAGTGAGTGGAGTGTGCAGTAGTGAGTGGATGGTGCTGGCAGTAGTGAGTGACTGGTGTGTGCAGTAGTGAGTTAAAGATGTGTGCAGTCATATGAGTGAGTGGTGTGCGCAGTGGTGAAGAATGCTGTGTGCAGTACTGAGTGAGTGGTGAGTGCAGTCGTGTGTGAGTGGTGTGTGCAGTCATGAGTCAGCGGTGCATGCAATAGTTAGTTAGTGGTGGATACAGTAGTGAGTGAGTGCTGTGGCAGTAGTGAGTGCGTATGAGTGCCATAGCGAGTGAGTGCTGTGCGTGTTAGTGAATTAGTGGATTGTGCAGTAGTGAGTGATTGGTGTGTGCAGTCATGAATGAGTGGTGTGTGCAGTAGTTACTTAGTGGTGGATACACCAGTGAGTGAGTGTTGTGGCAGTAGTGAGTGCATTTTGCGTGCCGTAGCGAGTGAGTGCTGTGTGTGTTAGTGAATTAGGGGATTGTGCAGTACTGAGTGAGTGTTGTGTGCATTAGTGAGTGAGTGGTGTGTGCAGCAGTGAGTGAGTGAGTGAGTGGTGTGTGCAGTAGTGAGTGAGTGGTGTGTGCAGTAGTGAGTGGTGTGCAATAGTGCAAGTGGTGTGTGCAGTAGTGAGTGAGTGGTATGTGCAGTAGTGTGAGTGCTGTGTGCAATAGTGAGTCAGTGCTGTGTGCAGTAGTGAGGTATTGGTCTGTGCAGTAGTGAGTGAGTGCTGAGCACATTAGTGAGTGAGTGGTGTGTGCCATAGTGAGTTAGTGGTGTGAGCAGTAGTGAGTGAGTGGTGTGTGCAGCAATGAGTGGTGTGTGCAGTAGTGAGTGAGTGAGCGGTGTGTGCAGTAGTGAGTGAGTGGTGTGTGCAGTAGTGAGTGAGTGGTGTGTGCAGTAATGAGTGGTGTGTGCAGTAGTGAGTGAGTGAGCGGTGTGTGCAGTAGTGAGTGAGTGGTGTGTGCAGTAGTGAATGAGTGGCATGTGCAGTAGTGAGATAGTGGTGTGTGCAGTAGTGTACGTGCTGTGTGCAGTAGTAAGTTCATGATGTGTGCAGTCGTGTGTGAGTGGTGTGTGCAGTAGTGAATTATTGGTGTGTGCAGTAGTGAGTAATGTGTGAGTGAGTGGTGTGTACAATAGTGAGTGAGTGGCGTGTGCAGTATTGAATGAGTGGCGTGTGTAGTAGTAAGATAGTGGTCTGTGCAGCAGTGAGTGGGTGGTGTGTGTAGTAGTGAGTGAGTGGTGTGTGCAGTAGTGAGTGTGTGGTGTGTGCAGAAGTTAATGAGTGGTGTGTGCAGTAGTGAGTGAGTGGAGTGTGCAGTAGTGAGTTAGCAGTGTGTGCAGTAGTGAGGAAGTGCTGTATGCATTAATGAGTCAGTACTGTGTGCAGTAGTGAGTGAGCGGCATGTGCAGTAAGAACATAATAAGAACATAAGAAATAGGAGCAGGAGTAGGCCAATCGGCCCCTCGAGCCTGCTCCACCATTCAATAAGATCATGGCTGATCTGATCCTCACCGCCAATCTACTATCACAGAACCATCTCCTGAATCTAACAGAATTAGACACACGAAATAGGAGCAGGATCAGGCTACACGGCCCCTGGGCCCGCTCCGCTACCCACAGGGCCATGACTGATCCGAACCTAGACTCATGTCCAAATTCCTGCCCGCTCCCCGTAACCCTTAATTCCCTTTACTTCTAGGAAACTGTCTATTTCTGTTTTAAATTTATGTAATGATGTAGCTTCTACAGCTTTTTGGGGCAGCATATTCCATGGACCTACCATCCTCTGAGTGAAGTAGTTCCTCCTCATCTCAGTTTTGAAAGAGCAGCCCCTTATTCTAAGACTATGCCCCCTAGTTCTAGTTTCACCCATCATCGGGAACATCCTCCCCGCATCCACCCGATCCAACCCCTTCACAATCTTATATGTTCCAATAAGATCGCCTCTCATTCTTCTGAACTCCAATGAGTAGAGTCCCAATCTACTCAACCTCTCCTCATATGTCCATCCCCTCATCCCCGGGATTAACCGAGTGAACCTTCTTTGTACTGACTCAAGAGCAAGTATGTCCTTTCTTAAGTATGGACACCAAAATTATACGCAGTATTCCAGGTGCAGTCTCACCAATACCTTGTACAACTGAAGCAATACCTCCCTATTTTTATATTCTATCCCCCTAGCAATGAAAGCCAACATTCCATTGGCCTTCTTAATCACTTGCTGCACCTGCATACTAACCTTTTGAGTTTCGTGCACCAGGACCCCCAGATCCCTTTGTACTTCAGTACTTTCCAGTTTCTTGCCATTAAGATAATAACTTGCTCTACGATTTTTCCTGCCAAAGTGCATAACCTCACACTTTCCAGTATTGTATTCCATCTGCCAAATCTCTGCCCACTTACTTAGCCTGTCTATGTCCCCTTGCAGGTTTTTTATGTCCTCCTCACTCACTACTTTCCCTCCCATTTAGTATCATCTGCAAACTTTGATATGTTACACTCGGTCCCCTCCTCCAAATCGTTAATATAGATTGTAAAGAGTTGGGGACCCAGCACTGACCCCTGCGGAACACCACTAGTTACTGATTGCCAGTCTGAGAATGAACCATTTATCCCAACTCTCTGCCTTCTGTTAGATAGCCAATCCTCTATCCATGCCAGAATATTACCCCCAATCCCGTGATTTTTTATCTTGAGCAATAATCTTTTGTGTGGCACCTTGTCAAATGCCTTCTGGAAGTCTAAATACACTACGTCCACTGGTTCCCCTTTATCCACCTTATATGTTACTTCCTCAAAGAACTCCAGCAAATTTGTCAAACATGACTTCCTCTTCATAAAACCATGCTGACTTTGTCCTATTAAATTATGATTATCCAAATGTTCTGTTACTGTCTCCTTAATAATGGACTCCAAAATTTTACCTACCACAGATGGTAGGCTAACCGGTCTATAGTTTCCAGCCTTCTGTCTACTGCCCTTTTTAAGAAAGGGTGTTACATTAGCAGCTTTCCAGTCTGCCGGGACCTTTGCCGACTCCAGGGAGTTTTGGAAAATTATTACCAATGCATCCACAATCCCGACCGCCACTTCCCTCAAGACCCTAGGATGTAAGCCATCAGGTCCAGGTGATTTATCTGCCTTGAGTCCCATTATTTTACCGAGTACCACTTCCTTAGTGATTTTGATCGTGTTTAGCTCCTCCCCCCCTTTAGCCCCCTGTTTGTCCAGTGTTGGGATATTCTTAGTGTCTTCTACTGTAAAGACTGATATAAAATATTCATTCAGTGTTTTTGCCATCTCCATATTTCCCACCATTACTTTCCTGGTCTCATCCTGTAAGGGACCAACATTTACTTCAGCCACACTTTTTCTTTTTATATAACTATAAAAACTCTTACTATCTGTTTTTATATTTTTTGCTAATTTACTTTCATAATCTATCTTCCCTTTCTTAATCAATCTTTTTGTTATTTTTTGCTTTCTTTTAAAGTTTTCCCAATCCTCTATCCTCCCACTAGATTTGGCTACCTTATATGCCCTTGTTTTTAGTCAAATACTATCCTTAATTTCTTTACTTAGCCACTGATGGCTGTCTTTTCTTTTACACACTTTTCTTCTCAGTGGAATATATATTTTTTGGAAGTGGTAAAATAACTCCTTAAATGTACACCACTGATCATGTATCGTCTTACCCTTTAATCTATTTTCCCAATCCACTCTCCTCAATTCCGCTCTGATACCTTCATAGTCTCCTTTATTCAAGCTTAGCACGCTTGTTTGAGGTCCAACCTTCTAACCCTCCAATTGAATATAGAATTCAACCATGTTATGGTCACTCATTCCAAGGGGATCCTTTTCTAGGACATTTTTTAATTAATCCTGTCTCGTTACACAGGACCAGATCTAAGGTTGCTTGCCCCCTGGTCGGTTCAGTTACATACTGCTCAAGAAACCCATCCCTAATACACTCAATGAACTCATCCTCAAGGCAGCCCTGCCCAATTTGATTTGTCCAATTAATATGATAGTTAAAATCCCCCATAATTATAGATGTTCCCTTATTACAAGCCTCAACTATTTCCTGATTGATACTCCGTCCAACAGAGTTGCCACTGTTCGAGGCCTATAGACTATGCCCACTAGTGCTTTTTTCCCCTTATTATTCCTTATCTCCACCCAAACTGTTTCATTATCCTGATCTTTTGACCCAATATCATTTCTCTGTATTACAGTGATTCCTTCCTTTATTAACATAGCCACCCCACCTCCCCTTCCTTCCTGCCTGTCCTTCCTGATCGTTAAATAACCTGGTATGTTTTATTCCCAGGCATTGTCACCCTGCAGCCATGTTTCTGTAATGGCCACAAGATCATACCCATATGTAGTTATTTGTGCCATTAACTCATCTATTTTGTTACGAATGCTACGTGCATTCAGACAGAGAACTTTCAAATATGTTTTGTGACACTTAGTTCCTGCTTTTGCCCTTTTTATTACTTTACCTTTTACTCCATACCTTCTGCCCCTTCCTGACATGGTCTGGTTTTTAATTTCCCCACTGCTACCTAAGTCTATGACCTTCTCTGTTGTCATTTTTATTATTTGCTCTCTGGGAACCTCCCCCCCACTAGTTAGTTTAAAGCCTTCTCTACAGCCCTAGTTATATGATCCGCCAGGACTCTAGTCCCAGCACTGGCCAAGTGAAGCCCATCCCAACGGAACAGCTCCCTCCTGCCCCAGTACTGGTGCCAGTGTCCCAGGAAGCAAAACCCATTTCTCCCACACCAGTCTTTGAGCCACGCATTTAACTCTCTAATTTTATTTGTCCTAGCCAAATTCGGTCGTGGCTCAGGTAATAATCCAGAGATTATTACCCTTGTGGTTCTGCTTTTTAATTTGGCCCCTAGCTGCTCAAACTCCCTCAGCAGAACCTCCTTCCTTGTCCTATCTATGTCGTTGGTACCAACATGGACCATGACAACTGGATCCTCCCCCTCCCACTCCAAGTTTCACTCCAGTCCAGAGGAGCTGTCCTTAACCCTGGCACCAGGCATGCAACACAGCCTTCGGGACTCTCGCTCTCGGCTGCAAAGAACTCTATCTATCCCCCTAACGATACTATCCCCTACCACTACAACATTTTTTTTAACTCCCCCCACTTGAATGGCCCCCCACTCCACGGTGCTGTGGCCAGGTTGCTCATCCTCCCCGCAGTCCCTGTTCCCATCCTCACAGGGAGTAAGAGCCTCGAACCTGTTGGACAAGTGCAAGGGCTGCGGCTCCTCCAACACTACCTCCTGGATCCCCGTACCTGCCTCACTTCTAGTCACACCATCCTGACCCTGGCCACGGACTACATCTGAATTAATTAATCTAATTGGTGTGAATACCTCGTGATACACAGAGTCCAGGTAACTCTCCCCCTCCCTGATGTGTCTCAGTGTTTGAAGCTCGGACTCCAGCTCTTCAACGCGGAGCCGGAATTCCTCGAGCAGCCAACACTTACTGAAAATGTGATCATCGTGAGCATCAATGGTGTCCACCAGCTCCCACATATTGCAGCAGCAACACATCACCTGATCTCCCATTCTATGTAATTCATTTAATTTATTAATATTATTCTTAAATACCCTCTGCCCCATTCTAGATGATGAATATCACACCTTAGAAACTATAAACCACAGAGATTTAAGCTTAAAAAGGGAGAAATACTTACCAACCAATCACTTACCCGCTTTCTGGTGACGTCACACCTGGATTACTTTTTACCTCTCTCCTTTCCTCCGAGTTCCAAGACTGGAGATTGGTAAGCCTTATCTGGTCTCTGGGGACTTTTATAGCCCCGCTGCTGCCGCTGAATTCCCGCCGATGCACTGAGGCCTTACCTGGTCTCTGGGGACTTTTGTAGCCCCGCTGCTGCCGCTGAGTTCCCGCCGACGCACTGAGGCCTTACCTGGTCTCCGGGAATTTTATAGCCCCGCTGCTTCCGCTGAGTTCCCGCTGACGCACTGAGGCCTTACCTGGTCTCTGGGGACTTTTATAGCCCGCTGCTGCCGCTGAGTTCCTGCCGACGCACTGAGGCCTTACCTGGTCTCTGGGACTTTTATAGCCCCGCTGCTGCCGCTGAGTTCCCGCCGACACACTGAGGGCTTACCTGGCCTCTGGGGCTTTTATAGCCCCGCTGCTGCCGCTGAGTTCCCGCCGACGGGTAGTGAGATAGTGGTGTGTTTAGTAGTGAGTGACTGGTGTGTGCAGTAGTGAGTGAGTGGTGTGTGCAGTAGGTAATGAGTGGCATGTGCAATAGTGTGAGCGGTGTGTGCAGTAATTAGTCAGTGCCATCTGCAATCGTGAGTGAGTGGTGTGTGCAGTCATGAGAGTGGTGTGTGCAGTAGTGAGTGAGTGGAGTGTGCAGTAGTGAGTGAATTGTGTGTAATAGTGAATGAGTGGTGTGTGCCATAGTGAGTTAGAGGTGTGTGCAGTAGTGAGTGAGTGGTGTGTGCAGTAATGAGTGGTGTGTGCAGTAGTGAGTGAGTGGTGTGTGCGGTAGTGAGTGAGTGGTGTGTGCAGTCATGAGATTGTGGTCCATGCAATAGTGAGTTAGCGGTGTTGCAGTAGTGAGAAAGTGCTGTGTGCAGTAGTGAGAAAGTGCTGTGTGCAATAGTGAGAAAGTGCTGTGTGCAGTAGTGAGTGAATGGTGTGACTGATAGTGAGTGGTGTGTGCAATAGTGAGTGGTGTGTGCAGTAGTAAGTCGGTTCTGTGTGCAGTCATGTGTGAGTGGTGTGTGCAGTCCTGTGTGAGTGGTGTGTGCAATCGTGAGTGAGTGGTGTATGCAGTAGTTAGTTAGTGGTGTGTGCAGCCGTGAGTGAGTGGTGTGTGCAGTAGTGAGTGGAGTGTGCAGTCGTGAGTGAGTGGTATGTGCAGTATTGAGTGGTTTGTGCAGTAGTATGAGTGTTGTGTGCAGTAGTGAGTGTGTGGTGTGTGCAGAAGTTAATGAGTGGTGTGTGTGTAGTAGTGAATCAGTGCCATCTACAGTAGTGAGTGGTGTGTGCAGTCATGAGAGTGGTGTGTGCAGTAGTGAGTGAGTGGAGTCTGCAGTAGTGAGTGAATGATTTGTGCCATAGTGAGTGAGTGGTGTGTGCAGTTGTGAGTTAGCAGTGTGTGCAGTAGTGAGTAAGTGCTGCATGCATTAATGAGTCAGTGCTGTGTGCAGTAGTGAGTGAGTGGTGTGACCAATAGTGAGTGGTGTGTGCAATAGTGAGTGGTGTGTGCAGCATTGAGTCAGTGCTATATTCCGTAGCGAGTGAGTGGTTTGTGCAGTAGTGAGAGTGGTGTGTGCAGTATTGAATGATTGGTGTGTGCAATTGTGAATTATTGGTGTGTGCCGTAGTGAGTGAGTGTTGTGTGCAGTCGTGAGTGAGTGGTGTGTGCAGTAATGAAAGTGGTGTGAGCAGTAGTGACTTAATGAATTGTGCAGTTGTGTATGAGTGTTGTGTGCAGTGGCGAGTGAGTGGTGAGTGCAGTAGTGAGTGAATGGTGTGTGCAGTCATGTGTGAGTGGTATGTTCAGTATTTAGTTAGTGGTATGTGCAGTGGTGAGTGATGATGTGTGCAATAATGTGTGAGTGGTGTGTGCAGTAGTGAGTGATTGGTGTGTGCATGCTTCAGTGAGTGGTATGTGCAGTAGTGAGTGAATGGTGTGGGCAGTAATTAGTGAGTGTCTTTTGCAATAGTGTGAGTAGTGTGTGCAGTTTTGGGTCAGTACTGTCTGCAGTAGTGACTGAGTGGTGTGTGCAGAAGTGAGAGTGTTGTATGCAGTAGTGAGTTAATGATGTGTGCAGTAGTTAGTTAGTAGTGTGGGCAGCCATGAGTGAGTTCTGTCGCAGTAGTGAGTGTGTGTTGTGTGCCATAGCGAGTGAGTGCTGTGTGCAGTAGTGAATTAGTGGTGTGTGCAGTAGTGAGTGATTGGTGTGTGTGGTAATGAGTTTGTGGAGTGTGCAGTAGTGAGTGAATATTGTGTGCAGTAGTGAGTGGTGTGTGCACTAGTGAGAGTGGTGTGTGCAGTAGTGAGCTAATGATGTGTGCAGTCATGTGTGAGTGGTGTGTGCAATAATGAGTGAGTGCAGTGTGCAGTAGTAAATAGTGTGTGCAGTAGTGTGAGTAGTGCTTGCAGTAGTGAGTGAGCGGTGTGTGCAGTAGTGTGAGTGTTGTGTGTGCAGTAGTGTGAGTGCTGTGTGCAGTAGTGAGTGAGTGGTGTGTGAAGTAGTGAGTGGTGTGTGCAGTACAGTGAGTGTGAGTAGTGTGTGCACTAGTGAGTGGCATGTGCAGCAGTGAGTGAGTGGTGTGTACAGTAGTAAATTAGTGGTGTGTGCAGTAGTGAATTGGTGGTGTGTGCAGCAGTGATTGCCTGATTTGTGTGTGGAGTAGTGAGTGGTGTGTGCAGTAGTGCGTGAGTGAGTGGTGTGTACAGTAGTGTGAGTAGTGTGGGCAGAAGTGAGTCAGTGCAGTAGTGACTGAGTGGTGGGTGCAGTAGTAAGAGTGTTGTGTGCAGTAGTGACTGATTGGATTGTGCAGTCGTGAGTGAATGGTTTGTGAAGTAGTGAGTGAGTGGCATGCACAGTAGTGAGTGTGTGGTGTGTGTCGTAGTGAGTGAATGGAGTGTGCATTAGTGAGTGAGTGATGTGTGCAGTGGTGTGAGTGCTGTGTGTAGTACTGTGATTGCAGTGTGCAGTAGTGAGTGAGTGGTGTGTGCAGTCATGAGTGAATGGTGTGTGCAGTTGTGAGTGAGTAGTGTGTGCAGTAGTGAGTTAATGAAGTGTGCAGTCATGTGGAAGTGGTATGTGCAGTCGTGAGTGAGTGGTGTGTGCAGTAGTTAGTTAGCGGTATGTGCAGTAGTGAGTGAGTGGTGTGTGCAGTGGTGAGTGAGTGGTTTGTGCAGTAGTGAGTGAGTGGTGTGTGCAGTAGTGCATGAGTGGTGTGTGCAGTAGTGTGTGATTGGTGTGCAGTTGTGAATAACTGGAGTGTGCAGTAGTTGGTGAGTGGCATGTGCAACAGTGTGAGTATTGTGTGCAGTAGTGAGTCAGTACTGTCTGCAGTAGTGACTGAGTGGTGTGTGCAGCAGTGAGAGTGTTGTGTACAGTAGTGAGTGAGTGTAGTGTGCAGTAGTGAGTGCATGGTGTGTGCAGTAGAGTGGTGCATGCAGTAGTGAATGAGTGGTGTGTGCAGTGGTGAGTGAGTGGTGAGTGATTGGTGTGTGCAGTAATGAGTGAGTGGTGTGTGCAGTGGTGAGTGAGTGGTGTGTGCAGTTGTGAGTCTGTGCTGTCTGCAGTAGTGACTGAGTGGTGTGTGCAGCAGTGAGAGTGTTGTGTGCAGTAGTGAGTGAGTGGAGTGGGCAGTAGTGAGTGCATGGTGCGTGCAGTAGAGAGTGGTGCATGCAGTAGTGAATGAGTGGTGTGTGCAGTGGTGAATGAGTGTGGTGTATGCAGTAGTGAGTGAGTGGTGTGTACAGTAGTGAATAAGTGCTGTATGCAGTAGAGAGTCATTGCTGTGTGCAGTAGTAAGTGAGTGGGGTGTGCATTAGTGTGTGTAGTAGTGAGTTAATGGTGTGTGCAGTCCTGTGTGAATGGTGTGTGCAGTGGTGATTGAGTGGTGGGTGAGTGGTGTGTGCAGTGGTGAGTGAGTGGTGTGAGAAGTCGTGAGTGAGTGGTGTTTGCAGTAGTGAGTCAGTGCAGTCTGCAGTAGTGACTGAGCTGTGGGTGTAGTAGTGAGAGTGTTGTGTGCAGTAGTGAGTGGAGTGTGCAATCGTGAGTGAATGGTGTGTGCAGTAGTGAGTGTGCGGTGTGTGCTGTAATGAGTTAGTGGTGTGTGCAGTAGTAAGTGGGTGGTGTTTCAGTTATGAGTGGTGTGTGCAGTATAGAGTGAGTGTTGTGTGCAGTAGTGAATTTGTGGTGTGTGCAGTGGTGTCAGGAGCATCGCTGGGGTGAGGACTGCAGGCATGTCTGGGTCGGTGGACACCGGCACCAGGGGTCTTGCATTCATGATCGCCATGACTTCAGCCATGAGAGTGCTTAAGACGTCGTGTGTGAGATGAGTATGTCCCGTCCGAAGCAGCATAGCATCCAGAATACGCCTGGCAACACCGATGAGCCTCTCCCATGAACCACCCATGTGGGATGAATGCGGGGGGTTAAACACCCACGTGCATCCTTTCTTTTGGAGGTAGCTTCATACCGCTGCATCGTCCGTGTGGATGTCCAACTCCTTACAGGCACCCACGAAGTTAGTCCCTCTGTCAGAGCGGAGAAGTTTGGCTGGACCACGGATTGAGAAAAACCTCCTCAGGGCATTGAAAAAGCTGTCTGTTGACATGGATTCGATCAGCTCAATGTGCACAGCTCTGGTAAACATGCACGTAAAGAGCACCGCCCAGCGCTTGCTGCCTGCACTACCTCCTCTTGTGCGACACGTCATGATGGTCCATGGCCCAAAGACGTCAAGGCCCACACTGGTGAATGGAGGCTCTGGAGTGAGTCTGTCGGCGGGCAAGTCTGCCATCTTTTGGTCCTCTAACCTCCCTCGTAGCTTGCAGCAGGTAACACACTTGTGGATAACGGAAGAAACCAGACGCTTGCTCCTGATTATCCAGTATCCGGCTGCTCGGATAGCTCCTTCTGTCATGTGTCGTCCTTGGTGAGCCACTTGCTCATGATAGTTTCTCACGAGTAGTGTGGCAATGTGATGGGTGTGCGGGATGATCAGAGGGCGCTTTTCTTCTCTTGACAAGTCTGCGGATGATATGCGCCCTCCGACCTGGAGCAAACCATCTTCATCTGTAACTGGGTTGAACTTTTTAAGTGGGCTTTGCTTGGGGAATGTCTGTCCCTCTTCAAGACATTTGAATTCCTCCTTGAAGACATCATGCTGGACAGAGCGAATGATCACACCTTTGGCTTGTGAAAGCTCACGTGCTGGATACTTCTTTAGAACATTTCCATCCTTTGCATTCTACGTTGTCCGAATTCCCCTTGAAGGATGCTGCTACATGAATGAGTCGGGCTGTGGTTCGGCAGAGTGTTCTCCAGCTTGAGAATCGCTCAAAGCGTTGTGAGCCCAACTGAGATTCTGAGGCTTTGGTGACCAGGGTCGTAACTTCAGGCCGAATCTCAGTATCAGCTGCAGGCTCCACAAGGGTGAAGGGATTGGACTCAGGAGTCTCCTCTGTGTTGACATTAGACAGGAAAGAGGGGCACGAGAACCAACTGCTTTGCTGTAGGTGTGCTGCTGGTATAGACCTGGTAGCATGGTCTGCAGGGTTCAGGTCCGTGGGGACGTAGCACCACTGGTCAGGGTGAGTGGATCATCTGATACGAGTCACCCGGTTGGAAACATACACATAAAACCTTCTTGTGGAGTTGTGGATGTAACCAAGTACAATCTTGCTGTCCGTGAAGAACTTGACGGCGCCCACATCGATGTCAATCTCGTCTCTGATCAACTTGTACAGTTGAACAGCCAACACAGCTGCACAAAGCTCGAGACATGGAATGGTGTGGGCAGGCCGAGGGGCCAACTTGGACTTCCCCATAACGAATCCAACCTGGTATTTCCCGTTGGTGTCAGCTGCTCTCAAGTAGGCCACAGCTCCTATTGCTACTGTGGAAGCATCTGCAAAGATGCACAGCTCTCTTCTCTGTGTTGAAGACAGCGAGACTGGAATGTAGCACCTCTCTATGTGCAGGTCTTCGAGAGCCTTCAAGGACTCCTTCCATAGGTTCCATTTTGCTTCTTTTTCTGGGAGGAGTGGAGCATCCCACTCACTCTGATCCGATGAGAGTTCCCGTACTAATGCTTTTCCTTGCATTGTTATGGGAGCTACGAACCCCAAAGGGTCGTACAAACTGTTGACTGTGGACAGGATGCCTCTCCGTGTGAATGGCCTTTCTTCACGGGACACCAGGAATGTGAAGCTGTCTGTTTCCGGGTTCCAGGAGAGCCCCAGGCTCCGTTGAAGGGGGAGAGGATCCACTCCAAGGTGCAAATCCTTCAGATCCTTAGCACGGTCCTCTGCAGGGAAGGCTTCCATCACCTGTCCACTGTTCGATGCTACCTTGTGTAGTCTCAGGTTGGACTCTGCCAACATCGCTCTGGTTCTTGTCAGGAGATCTATTGCTTCTTCAGGTGTGGTAACCGAGGTAAGACCATCGTCAACATAGAACTGTCTCTCAACAAAATGCTTCGCATCGGAGCCATATTCTTGCTCACCTTTCTGAGCGGCTCGCCTCTTGCAGTAGATAGCCACAGCAGGTGAAAGGTTGTTTCCAAACACGTGGACCTTCATCCTGTACTCCATCACATTCTTGTTGATGTTGTTGTCCTCATGCCACAGGTAGTGGAGATAGTCCCTGTGGTCTTCTCGGACGACGAAGCAATAAAACATTTGCTGCACATCTGCTGTCAGGGCTACAGGTTCTTTCCTGAACTGCAGAAGAACTCCCAACAAGGTGTTGTTCAAGTCTGGGCCGCTGAGGAGTACATCGTTCAGAGACACTCCTTTACATCCAGTACTTGAATCGAACACAACTCGTAACTGGTCTGGCTTTTGTGGGTGATACACACCGAATGTTGGCAGGTACCAGTGTTCTTTACCTTCCTCCAGAGGTGGAGCAGGCTCAGCTTGGTCGTTGTCCAGCACCTTCTGCATGAACTCTATGTAATGGCCCTTCATTTCTAGCCTTTTCTCCAGTGTTCTCCTGAGTGAGCAGAGGCGCTTCATAGCTTGTTCCCTGTTACTCGGAAGACGGCGTCTGGGAGAGTGAAATGGTAAGGGTGCCACCCAGCTGTGTCCATCGTCCTGGTAAACCTCCTCATCCATGATGGTTAGGAAAGCTTTGTCGTCCATGGATAGTGCTGGCTTGTCATCATCCTTGGACCTTTTAAACACTGAGCATCCTAGGCTGTCTGTGCTCACAGTGAGGCCTGCCTCTTCCTCACAGGCAGAGGAGGTTGACCTATGATGCTGCGTCATGCCATTGTAATCTTCCTTTACCTGGATCCTGTTTGGGCATGGGCTGAGAAAGGATGTGCGACCGTTGTGCAACTCGTTTGCTTTATAGACGTTGACACCCGCTGGTTTGTGGGCTGTTCCCAGGCAAACTCCACCCACGAGGACCCATCCCAGGTCAAGCCGCTGCGCATAAGGAGCATTGTGGGGCCCATTGATTTGCTCACGCACCTTGTGCACCCTTAAGATGTCTATTCCCAAGAGCAGGAGGATTGGAGCATTCGGGTCCACAGCTGGAATCTTGTTGGCAACTGGCTGTAGGTGGGGCTGATGGCGTGTGACCTCTGGGGAGGGAATTTCCGTCCTATCATCTGGCATCATGTCACACTCAATTAAGGTGGGGAGGGGAAGCTGTAGTTTCCCATCCATGGACTCGATCATGAAGTTCCCAACTCTCCTACCCGTAGTCTCTGTTGTCCCTGAACAGGTTTTTAGCGTGTACGGCGCTGCGCTGGCCTTGACTTCAAAGAGATTGAAGAATTCTGCCTTCGCTAGAGACTTGTTACTTTGCTCATCAAGCACTGCGTACATTTTGATTGCCTTCTCCTTTCTCCCTGCAGGATATGCTTTAACCAAGCAGATTTTGGAGCATGAGCGTGGGCTGCTTGCATTTCCACAAACCTCTGTACACTTGGAGGTGACTGAAGAAGATGTGCTTTCGCTTTGCTCCCCGCTATCCTCTTTGTCAACCGTAGCACCCTCGGTGGTTGAAGGAGGAGGACCTGGATGCAGGGCTGCGATGTGTTTTTCACTGTTGCACTCGGAGCACTTGATTGTCACCTTGCAGTCTTTTGCCATGTGCATAGTCGACCCACAACACCTGAAGCAGATGCGATTCTCTTTCAGGTATGATTTGCGCTCATCAATAGGCTTGTCTCTAAAGCTTCGACACATTTTGAGTTGGTGGGGGTTCTTGTGTATTGGACACTGATGATCTGGGTCATCCACTTTATTCCCAGCAGAACTGGATTGGTTGACTGAGGGTTTGGCTGGAACATCTGTTTTGCGCATGCTCACAGAGGCTTTGTTGCTGTACTTTGTGGGTTTCTCTGTTCTCGAAGGAGCATAACTGCTGGAGGTGGAGAAAGTGAAACATGGATCATTCCTCACCTTTGCCTGTTGTTGGACGAACGTGGAGAAGAGAGAGAAGGGGGGAAATGCCACTCCATTGTCCTCCTTGTACTTGGATCCCTTAGCTATCCATTTCTCTTGAAGGTTGTAGGGGAGCTTTTCCACTATTGGGTTTACCCCACAAGCTGTATCCAAATACGAGAGGCCGGTCAGGTAACCTTCTCCCTTGGCACACTCCAGTTCGAGGAGAATGTCACCCAATTCTCAGAGCTCGACATTATCTTTGTTGGTTAGCTTCGGAAAGTCCTCAATCTTCTTGAGCAGTGCATGTTCAATGACTTCTGGTGTCCCATAACAGTCTTCGAGACGTTGCCAAACCAGGTTGAGGCCTGCTGTGGGATTGCGGACGTGCGCTGAGCGAATTCTCTTTGCCTGTGCTGACGACTCGGCTCCGAGCCACTTTGTCATCAAATCTAGTTCTTCTCTGGCTGACAGATTCAAGTCCTTGGTGGTACTCAGGAAGGACGCTTTCCATGACCAATAATTTTCAGGACGGTCATCAAATTCTAGAAGACCTGAACTTAACAACTCTCGGTGGGTAAGGTACCTAGCGAGGTCTTGTGCACCTTGTGGCTCAGGTGAGGACTGCTTGGCCGAATTGGCCGAGTGCTGTGGAGGCCTCTGCAGGTAAGTCTTACTTGTTTCTTCTCCTTTAAGCTCAGTGTCTCCGAAAACAGGCTGTTTGCTACTGTGGTGAGTAGCTGGTTCTGCGTCGAGATACCTGGATGTTTCCTTGAAGAACAATTTGGAGTGTTGTTGGACATACTCACTTGTACATTGCACTGGACTGAGGGGCTGTTCTAGAACATATGCTTCATGGCTGGGCTCCCCGCCTTCGTTCTCCTCACCTTCTTCATAAGCTGCAGCTTCAGCGGCAGTGGCAGCTCTCTGGCTTTGGAGAATGTGGAGACTGGCGTCGAGGTCAGCTCTATGATTCATCGCACTAGCGTCGAGGTCAGCTCTCTGCTTCATCACACTAGCTTCGTTTTCAGCGAAGGACAATTGAGCCTGGGCAGCTTTTGCCTTGGCACGTGCTTTGGCGGCTGCAGAAGCTGTCGATGATGACGGTCTGCTGGACCGCCGAGATGATCTAGAGGATGCTTTAGAGGACTGTGACTTGGCATCATTTGCTCGGAGAGGCTCATGCTTCTCGATTGGCTGGTTGACGTCCTCTATGGTATATTGTCTTCCTGAGCGTAGACTCATGGTAGCTGAGTGGTATCTTCTTGTGCTTGAGCCCGCTGTGCTGTTGTCTTTTCACTGTTCTGCCCTTGCAGCGCGTTCCTATGCAGAGCTAGACAGGTAGCTAACAACTTGATATCTTCCCATAAAAATCACAAGGCTTGACTTTTCTTGTAAAACTTTACTGAAAGATTCTTATTGTGAAACTGAAATACAACACAGAAATGGAAGCACACATTAGTATACAAGCACATAACTGATATGCATACACAAATTTAGGTACGCCTGAGCAACACAGTGTAGGATTCACAGAAATCCAGGAAAATACAGTCTACATTGTAAAACCCCTGAAATGGCCACATTTTATGAACACAAGATGGAGTTGGCAGATCACATGACTCATTTCAGAAGGACATACCACTGCAGTATCTTAAAGAAACCTGAGTCGCCACCGATTAGAAGATTCCAGAACTGACTGCAATTGATATGGTACAGCAGTAACGAAGTCAAAACAAAAGCATTTACACCGCAAGGTGTGTTAATTGCTAGCAAAACGCAAACCCATCTCTGAAATCGCAGAGCACAGACAAAACCTATTATCTGTACCAAACTCAGAGGGACACAGGACAGATCCCATTAGTTTCATTTACAAGACATTAAAATAAAGTACCCGCTTTTGTCAAAGCAGCCTGCCCATTACTTTAACAAAAGAAAACCCCTGATTTGGCGCCAAGATAAGGGCAAGAAAACAGTATAACTGTTGGGGGAAAAGAGACAAAAAAACACAGTTTCATACAGGGGCATGGAGGGCCTACAAGTTTGAGCAGGAGAGCAGGTTCAGGAGCCGGTCCCATAAGGAAGATTGGAGATCCCGGATGATACAGGAGCACCAAGGTCAAGGACAGTTTTAAAACCCTGGAGCACGGAGGGCCTACAAGTTCGAGCAGGAGAGCAGGTTCAGGAGCCGGTCCCATAAGGAAGACTGGAGATCCCGGATGATACAGGAGCACCAAGGTCAAGGACAGTTTTAAAACCCTGGTGAGCATAGAGGCCCAACTCCACCTAGCTGATCTAGTTGAGGTATAATTTAGACGGGAGGGTTTTTAATATTAAGGGCTTTATAATTCGGGAGTGTTATTCATCCTTCGTTGTGCCGTGCGCTTTCTCCACCCCCGTTTTATTATATCGCTGATCTAGAATTGATGTATTATGATAGTCAAAGTAACTCTTGTGTGTTAAATTTTAGTTCCCATTGAGAGGCGTGTTCATGATTTTTGTCTGCATTGTTTCTTCATTCTCTATGTTTTATTCTCCTTAAAAATAAAGATACCTTTGATTTAAAACTTACCTTGTCTCACCTGATCCATTTGTCTTCCGAGTCACAAGTTGGGCCAACACATCAGGGTGGTCTGGCAATAAGCCCAGTGTCTAGAACCGGTGAGGGGGGAGCGCTTCGGAACCGCTCACGAGCAGTGTGAAATTAAAAACCGATCTCGCACACCACAGGCTTGTTAAAACGACCCCTTACAACAGTACATTTGGCATGTAAATTACCAAACATGTGGAAACACAGCTTACTGTGAATATACATTTAGCAAACTGGAAGGCATTCTCTTTAAATTAGCCCTGTACATAGTGCATCAAAATACAGCTACTAGTTAACCAGCTAGGCAGAGAGCGAACACTTCGCGGCTAGCTGTGTAAGTTTGCTTACAGAAAAAAGTTACAAACTAAACATTTTCTGCAACATATAGTGTACACTAATCATCTATAACATTCTCAAGTACTTACAGACAAATAATATCCAAGACTCAAGCATGGGAACAATATAACTTCCCAGACCACGTGCAATTGTAGGTCTGTAATATACAGTAGTTTACTTTACTGCACTTACTGTGCTTTACTGCACTTTACTGCACTTTTACTGCAGTTGCTTGGTACCAAATATCCACTAGGTGGCGGCACACAATGGGAATCGACCCAACTTACTCAAACCCCTGAATTAACTGGAAAACTAACATAAATTGCTAAAGGGCGACAGCACAGGCACCTCACTTTACGGCCAAAGGGTCCTGAAAGCCCCAACGCCCAGCCCTCATCCAACAGCTATGGGACTCTCATGAAAATCACATGCTCATTCACCACTTTACACACTGTCAGGGCTATTCGACCATGGGAGACAGTGCAGGCAAGATCAGGGCTTGACACTGTCAGGGCTATTCCACCATGGGAGACAGTGCAGGCAAGATCAGGGTTTGACACTGTCAGGGCTATTCCACCATGGGAGACAGTGCAGACAAGATGAGGGCTTGACAATGTCAGGGCTATTCGACCATGGGAGACAGTGCAGGCAAGATCAGGGCTTGACACTGTCAGGGCTATTCCACCATGGGAGACAGTGCAGGCAAGATGACGGCTTGACACTGTCAGGGCTATTCCACCACGGGAGACAGTGCAGGCAAGATCAGGGCTTGACAATGTACTCAGAGGCCGTCCTTTCCCTTGCAGGGCAAGCTGGCCCACAATCGGAGGCAGCAGCGACGGACTGGGGGAGGCCGTCCTGACCTTAAAGACCTGAGCGACCTGGAGCAGCGAGTGGAGCAGATAATGGGAGGCCAGTTGATTGGCCCCGTCGCCACTGGAGATGCTGACCCCATTCTGGACAGTAATGGTAAGGTCATCACTTTTTTGACTTCTCTCTTTCCACTTGTGCCTCACACCAGCATCCTTTGCCACTCTCAAACCAATGCAGTGCATTGCAACACTCATGCCTCCCTCACTGCCACCCTGTCCTCACTCTAAAGCAACTCCTGTGCCTCCCTGCTTTCAGATGATGAATTGCCAGGTGAGGAGGTGGGCCCTCAAGCTGGCACTGCGACTGATTCAGAATTAGAGGAGGAGGAAGAGGAAGCCGGCCCATCAGTGCCATCCTCAGCTGAGGCAGCCCATGGCCATGATGGGGACATGTCTTCCCTGGAGGGGAGCAGGGGGGAAGGGTCTGATGACGGTGAAGCTCCATGGCCCAGCGGGCAGTAGCAACACGGGAGGGGTGGGGAAGCTCGGCGGCCTTCTCCTCGGAGGGTGAGTGCGGCCTCCAGTCCTGCTACGGTGAGCGCAGAGGAGGTGCGGCTCCTTGGTGAAATGGGTGCCCAGGCTGAGCGCAGGCACATTGAGCTCATGGCTGCAGTGGCAAGGATGCCTGACTCCATAGGGTCACTGGCAAGGAGTGTTCAGGAATTCGGGGCAGCACAGGCCAGGAGTCTGCAGGACTTCGGGGCAGCACAGGCCAGGAACCTGCAGGACTTCGGGGCAGCACAGGCCAGGAGTCTGCAGGACTTCGGGGCATCACAGGCGGCTTCCAGCCAAGTGCTTAGTCGTGCCATGCAATCACTGGCTGGTCTGATGCAGACACAGATCAGGGCCACATGGTCACTAACTGCTGCCACCCTCACTGGATCAGCCAGGAATCGCCGGGGCCCTCACTGCGCCACAGCAGCCCAGCAGTCTGTGCTTCAGCAGATTGCTGCGCATGCTTCAGTGCTGGCCCGTGTGAGTGCCAGTGTATCGGCCGACCAGGGAGTGCCTGTGCTCTGTCAGGCTGGCAGCATTCCTGCTGCCAACACTGTTACTCCTCCACTGCAGCTGCCACCACCCGTAGGACAGACTGCTGCCGCCCAAGCAAAGTTGGAGCAGTCAGCAGCCGGGCCCTCCAGGCCCAGAGCTGGTCCAGGCCATCCCCCAAGGGCATCTGCCGACTCACCATCTGACCCTCAGCAGCCTCCCCCAGTCTTGCTGCAGCCACTGGGGTCCCATTGAGGAGGAGCTGCAGGGCAGGAAGGGGCAAATTGCGCAAGCGAGGCGGATCACCCTCGCAGGTGAAAAAGTAGAAGGTGTGGTAAATTGTTTTTTTATATATGAAGGCCGAGAATCTTGTTTGTTTTTTATATGAAGGCCGAGAATGTTGTGTTTGTTTTTTATATGTAGGCCGAGATTGTTGTGTTTGTTTTTTATATGAAGGCCGAGGATCATGGTCATTTTTGTTTAACTGTTTTTTCATTTTCTCCAGGTTGTGAGAGCCAGTTATGTGTCTGACTGTGTTTTGGGGGGTTTCTCTGTATTTGTTTGTCATGCGGGAAGGGCACAGAGTTTGCAAAATAAAAAATTGTCTTTATTCAGATTGTCCATGTTTGCACTTTGGACTATTTGTTGCCTTGACCGGCTGAGGGTTTGCGGAGCGGCTCCATTCATGTTCTTTCAATGTCACAAGCCATTCCCTGAGAGGGGGCCTAGAACCGACTTGCAATAATCCGCCGACGGACGGCCCTTGCACTTTGTGCCTCCCTCCCGTCTTGGTGCTCCTCCTCCTCCTCCTCCTCTGCTGGTGGTCCTCCAATGTCTGCTGGCAGTGGCTGAGTCCTGAGGATAGCCAGGTTGTGCAGCATGCAGCACACTACAACGAAATGGGAGACTCGCTCAGGCGAGTACTGAAGGACTCCCCCGGAATGGTCCAGACAGCGGAACCGTTGCTTGAGCACGCCGATTGTGTGCTCAATGATGTTCCTGGTCACTTAATGGCTGTCATTGTATCGTTCTTCAGCAGGGGTGCTGGGCGCACGGAGCAGGGTCATCAGCCAGGTGCACAAATGATAGCCCTTGTCCCCGACAAGCCAGTCTCCTGGGTGAGCCGGGGCTTCGAAAATGTCTTTCACAAGATGAAGGCATCGTGGCTGCTGCCTGGAAAGTGGGCATTGACAGCTAGTATGAGCTGCCTGTGGTCACACACCAACTGGACGTTAAGTGAATGGTATCCCTTCCGGTTGCGGTAATCCTCGGCATTCTGTAGAGGTGCCTGCAAAGCCACATGCGTGCAGGCAATGGCATCCTGTACTATGGGGAAGCCCGCTATTCTTGCAAACCCCATTGCACGCTCTTGCTGTTTGTCCGGGGTCATGGGGAAGGAGATGTACTGACGTCTCCTTCTGAAGAGGGCATTCATCACCTGGCGGATGCAGCAATGTACCGCGAACTGGGAGATATTGGCAATGTCCCCAGTAGTGGATTGGAAGGAGCCGGTGGCATAGAAGTTGAGAGCCACTGTCACCTTCACTGCCACCGACAGAGACGTCCTGCTCCTCAGCTGTGGCTGAAGATCTCTCTGAAGCAGGTGCCAGATCTCAGGGAACACTTCCCTTCTGAAACGCAGCCTCCGAACACACTGCTCCTCAGACATGTTGAGATATGAGAACTGCTGGCGGTAGACCCTGGGTGGGTAAGGCCTCCTGTGCCGACGCCTGTTGGCCCTTCTCCGTCTGGCCATGACTGGCACTCTCTCTCGGCATCTCTGAGCCCCTTGAATGCAATGCAGAAACCCAACGTTTCCACACATTGTAGCCCCCATTATATGTGGTGACTCAAGGCTATGGCACTGAAAGTTAAATCCAAGTGCAAAGCGCTGGCCTTGAAGCCAGAAGTACCTGTGCGAGCGCTGGGTCAAAGCAAAAAGCTCTCTCCCTTTGTCTCTCTCCAAATCTCTCTCTCTTACACAGAAGGAGTGGAATAAAATGGCTGCCACAAAGAATGCAGGAAGAGCCCCCTTTAAATAGCGCCCCCCACGCCCCACAGCAACTGGGAACTGTTCCACTCAACCAGTCACTGGGAGCGCCAGGCGCACAGAATGGGGGCGCCACTGAAGTTCCGGTTTGGGGCGCACCAAGGGCGTTGCACCATCAAATGACATCAGGATCTGCGCGCGCAGCTGAGCGGGTGCTGCAGTTTTCCGCCGCTGCTAAATCTTGAGTGAAGTTTGCGAGAGGCGCAGATTGTACCGTGCCCGGGCGCTAGCCGCTTCGTGCCCCACTTCTCCTCCTCCTTATGCGCTAGCGGCTGGCGCTAACAACTGAATTTCTAGGCCTATGTTCCCCGACATCTCTGGAAGGTTATTTGAGTCCTCCTTTGTGAAGACAGAACCAAAGTATGTATTTAATTGGTCAGCTATTTCTTTGTTCCCCATTATAAATTCCCCTGTTTCTGACTGCAAGTGACCTACGCTTGACTCCCATACTCTATTTTCCCCCTTTTAATGAATCCTTTTGCCCTCCTTTGCTGAATCCTAAACTGCTCCCAATCCTCAGGTTTGCTGCTTTTTCTGGCCAATTTATATGTCCTCTCCTTAGATTGTATGCTAGCCCTAATTTCCCTTGTTAGCCACGGTTGCACCACCATTTTTGTTTTATTTTTATGCCAGACAGAGATGAACAAATTCTGTAGTTCACCCATGCGGTCTTTAAATGTTTGCCATTGCCTATCCACCATCAACCCTTTAAGTAACATTCCCTAATCCATCCTAGCCAACTCGCGCCTCATACCATCATAGTTTCCTTTATTTAAATTCAGGACCCTAGTCTCTGAGTCAACTACTTAACTCTCTATCTTAATGAAGAATTCTATCATATTATGATCGCTCCGACCCAAGGGGCCTCGCACAGCAAGATTGCTAATCAATCCATTCTCATTACATAATACCCAGTCTAAGATGGCCTGATCTCCAGTTGGTTCCTCAACATATTGGTCCAGGAAACCATCCTGTATACACTCTAGGAATTCCTCCTACACAGTATTGTTACTAATTTGGTTAGCCCAATCTATATGTAGATTAAAGTCACCCATGATAACTGCTGTGCCCTTATTGCATGCATCTCTAATTTCCCATTTAATGCCATCCCCAACCTCAGCATTACTGTTTTGGGGTCTGTATACAACTCCCAGTAATGTTTTCTGCCCCTTGGTATTTCTCAGCTCTTCCGATACAGATTCCACATCATCAGAGCTAATATCCTTCCTTACTATTGTGTTAATTTCCTCTTTAACCAGCAATGCTACCCCACCTCCTTTTCCTTTTTTCCTGTCCTTCCTGAATATTGAATACCCCTGGATGTTGAATTCCCAGTCTTGGTCACCCTGAAGCCATGGCTCCATAATCCCAATTATATCATGTCTGTTTACATCTATTTGCACAGCTAATTCATCCACCTTATTACGAATGCTCCTCGCATTCAGACACAAAGCCATCAGGCTTGTTTTTTTAACACTCTCAGTCCTTTTAGAATTATTATTTACTGTGGCCCGATTTGATTTACACCCTTGATTTATCTGCCTTCCACTTTTGCTTTTCTCCTTCCTGTCTTTTGCTTCTATCCTTGCTTCCCTTTCCTCTGTTTCCCTGCACAGGTTCCCAACCCGCTGCCATTTTAGTTTAAACCATCCCTAACAGCACGAGCAAACTCTCCCCCAAGGATATCGGTCCCGGCCCCGCCCAGGTGTAAACCGTCCAGTTTGTACTGGTCCCACCTTCCCCAGAACTGGTTCCAATGTCCCAGGAATTTGAATCCCTCCCCGTTGCACCGTTCCTCTAGCCATGTATTCATCTAAAATATCCATCTATTTCGACGCTGACTAACACCTGGCACAGGTAGCAATCCTGAGATTACTACCTTTGAGGTCTTATTTTTTAATTTACCTCCTAACTGCCTATATTCAGCTTTTAGGATCTCATCCCATTTTTACCTATATCATTGGTACCTATATGCACCACAACACCGAGCTGTTCATCCTCCCCTCCAGAATGTCCTACAGTCACTCTGAGACATCCTTGACCCTTGCACCAGGGAGGCAACATACCAGCCTGGAGTCTCATTTGCAGCCGCAGAAATGCCTATCTATTCCCCTTACAAAAGAATCCCCTATCGCTATATCTCTCCCGTTCCTTTACCTCCCATCCTATGCAGCAGAACCACTCATGGTGCCAGGAAGTTGGCTACTGCTGCCTTCCCCCAATAAGCCATCACCCCCAACAATATCCAAAGTGGTATATCTGTTTGAGAGGGGGATGTCCATAGGGGACCCCTGCACTACCTGCCTGTGCCTACTACTCTGCCTGGTGGTCACCCATTCCCTTCCTGCCTGTGCAGCCTTTACCTGCGGTGTGACCAAATCTCTAAACGTGCTATCCACAATGCCCTCAGCATCACAAATGCTCCAGTATGTAAACATTCACAGCTCCAGTGCCACAGTGTGCTCTGCCAGTAGCTGCAGCTGGATACACTTCCTGCACACCTGGTCTTCAGGGGCACAGGAAGTGTCCCTGATTTCCCACATAGTGCAGGAGGAGCATGCCACGGGGCCGAGCTGTGCTGCCAAGACTTAAACTTTAATTAATTCAAATTAAATTAAATCAAATCAAAACCACTAATTACACTACAACTAAATGATATACTCAAGGGCCCTTGTTTATGAGCACTCCCCGCTAAACAAAAGATACCCTAGAAATTATAAACCACAAAAATTACATTTGGAAAAAAGAGAGAAAGAGATAAATACACACTAACCAATCACTTGCCTGCTTTCTGGTGAAGTCATACTTCGATTACTTTTTACTTCATTACACTCACCGGTCCATTGTAGCCCCGGTTCACCCTTGGAATCTCCCAAGGTTTGGCGCTATCCAGCCTCTCCCACTCATCTTTGAAATCTCCCGAGGTTTGGCGCTGTCCAGCCACTCTCACTCACCTTTGAAATTTCCCGAGGTTTGGCGCTCTTCAGCCACTCCCACTCACCTTTGAAATCTCCCGAGGTTTGGCGCTGCCCAACCAATCCCACTCATCTTTGAAATCTCCGGAGGTTTGGCGCTCGCCAGCCACTCCCACTCACCTTTGAAATCTCCCGAGCTTTGGTGCTCTCTAGCCGGTCTCGTTCACCTTTGAAATCTCCCGAGGTTTGGCGCACTCCAGCCGCTCTCGCTCACATTTGAAATCTCCCGAGGTTTGGCGCTCTCCAGCCGCTCTCGCTCACCTTTGAAATCTCCCAAGGTTTGGCGCTCGCCAGCCGCTCTCACTCACCTTCGAAATCTCCCGAGGTTTGGCGCAATCGAGCCGGTCTTGCTCACCTTTGAAATCTCCCGAGGTTTGGCGCTCTCCAGCCTCTCTTGCTCACCTTTGAATTCTCCCAAGGTTTGGCGCTCTCCAGCCACTCTCGCCCACCCTTGAAATCTCCCGAGGTTTGGCGCTCTCTAGCCGCTCTCGCTCATCTTTGAAATCTCCCGAGGTTTGGCGCTCTCCAGCCACTGCCACTCACCTTTGAAATCTCCGGAGGTTTGGCGCTCTCCAGCCGCTCTCACTCACCTTTGAAATCTCCTGAAGTTTGGTGCTCACCAGCTGTTCTCGCTCAGCTTTGAAATCACCTGAGGTTGGTGCTCCCCAGCCATACTCGCTCACCTTTGAAATCTCCCGAGGTTTGGCGCTCTCCAGCCGCTCTTGCTCACCTTTGAAATAATCCGTGGTTTGGCGCTCTCCAGCCATTCTCGCTCACCTTTGAAATCTCCCGAGGTTTGGCGCTCTCCAGACGCTCTCACTCACCTTTGAAATCTCGCAAGGTTTGCTGCTCTCGCTCACCTTTGAAATCTCTGGAGGTTTGGCACTCTCCAGCCGCCCTCACTCACCTTTGAAATCTCCCAAGTTTTGGCGCTCTCCAGCCATTCACGCTCATCTTTGAAATCTCCCGATGTTTGTCACTCTCCAGCCGATCGTGCTAACCTTTGAAATCTCCCGAGGTTTGGCGCTCTCCAGCCGCTCTCGCTCACCTTTGAAATCTCCCGAGGTTTGGCGCTCTCCAGCCGTTCACACTCATCTTTGAAATCTCCTGAGGTTTGTCGCTCTCCAGCCGCTCTCGCTCACCTTTGAAATCTCCGGAGGTTTGGCGCTCTCCAGCCGCTTTCGCTCACCATTGAAATCTCCCGAGGTTTGGCGATCTCCAGCTGTTCACGCTCATCTTTGAAATCTCCTTAGGTTTGTCGCTCTCCAGCCACTGTTGCTAACCTTTGAAATCTCCCGAGGTTTGGCGCTCTCCAGGCGCTCTCGCTCACCTTTGAAATCTCCCGAGGTTTGGCGCCCTTCAGCCGCTCTCGCTCACCTTTGAAATCTCCTGAGGTTGGGCGCTCTCCAGCCGCTCTTGCTCACCTTTGTAATCACCCGAGGTTTGGTGCTCTCCAGCCGCTCTCGCTCACCTTTGAAATCTCCCGAGGTTTGGCGCTCTCCAGCCACTCTCCCCCACCTTTGAAATCTCCCGAGGTTTGGTGCTCTCCAGCCGCTCTCACTCACCTTTGTAATCTACCGAGGTTTGGCGCTCTCCAGCCGCTTTCGCTCACCTTTGAAATCTCCCGAGGTTTGGTGCTCTCCAGCCGCACTCGCTCACCTTTGAAATCACCCGAGCTTTGGCTCTCTCCAGCCACTCTCGCCCACCTTTGAAATCTCCCGAGGTTTGGTGCTCTCCAGCCGCTCTCGCTCACCTTTGAAATCTCCTGAGGTTCGGCGCTCTCCAGCCGCTCTCGCTCACCTTTGAAATCTGCCGAGCGTTGGTGCTCTCCAGCCACTCTTGCCCACCTATGAAATATCCCGAGGTTTGGCGCTCTCCAGCCGCTCTCGCTCACCTTTGAAATCTCCCGAGGTTTGGCGCTCTCCAGCCGCTCTCGCTCAGCTATGAAATATCCCGATGTTTGGCGCTCTCCAGCCGCTCTCACTTAGCTTTGAAATCTCCCGAGGTTTCGCGCTCTCCAGCCGCTCTCACTCAGCTTTTAAAACTCCCGAGGTTTGGCGCTCTCCAGCTGCTCTCACTCACCCTTGAAATCTTTCGAGGTTTGGCGCTCTCCAGCCGCTCTCACTCACCTTGGAAAATTCCCGAGGTTTGGCGCTCTCCCGCCGCTCTCGCTCACCTTTGAAATCTCCGGAGGTTTGGCGCTCTCCAGCCGCTCTCGCTCACCTTTGAATTCTCCAGAGGTTGGCGCTCTGCAGCTGCTCTCGCTCACATTTAAAATTTCCCGGTATCTGGTGCTCTCTAGCCGCTCTCGCTCACCTTTGAAATCTCCCGAGGTTTGGCGCTCTCCAGCCGCTCTCGCTCACCTTTGAAATCTCCTGAAGTTTGGCGCTCTCCAGCCGTTCTCGCTCAGCTTTGAAATCACCTGAGGTTGGTGCTCCCCAGCCATACTCGTTCACCTTTGAAATCTCCCAAGTTTTGGCGCTCTCCAGCCGCTCTTGCTCACCTTTGAAACCATCCGAGGTTTAGCGCTCTACAGCCATTCTCGCTCACCTTTGAAATCTCCCGAGGTTTGGCACTCTCCAGACGATCTCACTCACCTTTGAAATCTCGCAAGGTTTGCTGCTCTCGCTCACCATTGAAATCTCTGGAGGTTTGGCACTCTCCAGCCGCCCTCACTCACCTTTGAAATCTCCCAAGTTTTGGCGCTCTCCAGCCGTTCACGCTCATCTTTGAAATCTCCCGATGTTTGTCACTCTCCAGCCGATCGTGCTAACCTTTGAAATCTCCTGATGTTTGGCGCTCTCCAGCCGCTCTCGCTCACCTTTGAAATCTCCCGAGGTTTGGTGCTCTCCAGCCGTTCACGCTCATCTTTGAAATCTCCTGAGGTTTGTCGCTCTCCAGCCGCTCTCGCTCACCTTTGAAATCTCCGGAGGTTTGGTGCTCTCCAGCCGCTCTCGCTCACCATTGAAATCTCCCGAGGTTTGGCGATCTCCAGCTGTTCACGCTCATCTTTGAAATTTCCCGAGGTTTGTCGCTCTCCAGCCGCTCTTGCTAACCTTTGAAATCTCCCGAGGTTTGGCGCTCTCCAGGCGCTCTCGCTCACCTTTGAAATCTCCCGAGGTTTGGCGCCCTTCAGCTGCTCTCGCTCACCTTTGAAATCTCCTGAGGTTGGGCGCTCTCCAGCTGCTCTCGCTCGCCCATGAAATCTCCTGAGGTTTGGCGCTCTCCAGCCGCTCTCGCTCACTTTTGTAATCTCCCGAGGTTTGGTGCTCTCCAGCCGCTCTCGCTCACCTTTGAAATCTCCCGAGGTTTGGCGCTCTCCAGCCACTCTCGCCCACCTTTGAAATCTCCCGAGGTTTGGTGCTCTCCAGCCGCTCTCACTCACCTTTGTAATCTACCGAGGTTTGGTGCTCTCCAGCTGCTTTCGCTCACCTTTGAAATCTCCCAAGGTTTGGTGCTCTCCAGCCGCACTCGCTCACCTTTGAAATCTCCCTAGCTTTTGCTCTCTCCAGCCACTCTCGCCCACCTTTGAAATCTCCCGAGGTTTGGTGCTCTCCAGCCGCTCTCGCTCACCTTTGAAATCTCCTGAGGTTCGGCGCTCTCCAGCCGCTCTCGCTCACCTTTGAAACCTGCCGAGCGTTGGTGCTCTCCAGCCACTCTCGCCCACCTATGAAATATCCCGAGGTTTGGCGCTCTCCAGCCGCTCTCGCTCACCTTTGAAATCTCCCGAGGTTTGGCGCTCTCCAGCCGCTCTCGCTCAGCTATGAAATATCCCGATGTTTGGCGCTCTCCAGCCGCTCTCACTTAGCTTTGAAATCTCCCGAGGTTTCGCGCTCTCCAGCCGCTCTCACTCAGCTTTTAAAACTCCCGAGGTTTGGCGCTCTCCAGCCGCTCTCACTTACCCTTGAAATCTTTCGAGGTTTGGCGCTCTCCAGCCGCTCTCACTCACCTTGGAAAACTCCCGAGATTTGGCGCTCTCCCGCCGCTCTCGCTCACCTTTGAAATCTCCGGAGGTTTGGCGCTCTCCAGCCGCTCTCGCTCACCTTTGAATTCTCCAGAGGGTGGCGCTCTCCAGCTGCTCTCGCTCACATTTAAAATTTCCCGGTATCTGGTGCTCTCTAGCCGCTCTCGCTCACCTTTGAAATCTCCCGAGGTTTGGCGCTCTCCAGCCGCTCTCACTCACCTTTGAAAACTCCCGAGGTTTAGCGCTCTCCAGCCACTCTCGCTCACCTTTGAAATCTCTCGAGGTTTGGTGCTCTCCTGCTGCTCTCACTCACCTTTGAAAACTTCCGAGGATTGGCGCTCTCCAGCCGCTCTCGCTCAACTTTGAAATCTCCTGATGTTTTGCACTCTCCAGCCGGCCTCGCTCATCTTTGAATTCTACCGAGGTTTGGCGCTCTCCAGCCGCTCTCTCACAACTTTGAAATCTCCCGAGGTTTGGCACTCTCCAGCCACTGTCAATCACCTTTGAAATCTCCCAAGGTTTGGCGCTCTCCAGCCGCTCTCGCTCACTTTGAAATCTCCCAAGGTTTGGCGCTCTCCAGCCACTGCCACTCACCTTTGAAATCTCCGGAGGTTTGGCGCTCTCCAGCCGCTCTCGCTCACCTTTGAAATCTCCTGAAGTTTGGCACTCTCCAGCCGTTCTCGCTCAGCTTTGAAATCACCTGAGGTTGGTGCTCCCCAGCCATACTCGCTCATGTATGAAATATCCCGAGGTTTGGTGCTCTCCAGCCGCTCTCGCTCACCTATGAAATATCCCGAGGTTTGGCGCTCTCCAGCCGCTCTCTCTCACCTTTGAAATCTCCTGAGGTTTGACGCTCACCAGCCGCTCTCACTCACCTTTGAAATCTCCTGAGATTTGGCGCTCTCCAGCCGCTCTCGCTCACCTTTGAAATCTCCTTAGGTTTGGCGCTCTCCAGCCGCTCTTGCTCACCTTTGAAATCTCCCGAGGTTTGGCGCTCTCCAGCCCCTCTCGCCCACTTTTGAAATATCCTGAGGTTTGGCGCTCTCCATTCACTCTTGCTCTCCTTTGTAATCTCCCAAACTTTCGCGCTCTCCAGCCAATCTCGCTTACTTTTGGAATCTCCTAAGGTTTGGCGCTTTCCAGCCGCTCTCACTCACCTTTGAAATCTCCCGAGGTTTGGCGCTCTCCAGCCGTCCTCGCTCACCTTTGAAATCTCCTGATGTTTGGCGCTCTCCAGCTGCTCTGGATAACCTTTGAATTTTCCCGATGTTTGGTGCTCTCCAGCCACTCTCACTCACCTTTGAATTCTCCCGAGGTTTAGCAATCTCCAGCCACTCTCACACACCTTTGAAATCTCCTGAGGTTTGTCGCTCTCCAGCCGCTGTCACTCACATTTGAAATCTGCCGAGGTTAGGCGCTCTCCAGCCGCTCTCGCTCACTGAGAAATCTACCAAGGTTTGGCGCTCTCCAGACGCTGTCACTCACTTTTGAAATCTCCGGAGTTTTGGCGCTCTCCGCCTATCTCGCTCAGCTTTGAATTCTCACGAGGCTTGGCGCTCTCCAGCCGCTCTCGCTCACTTTGAAATCTCCCGAGGTTTGGCGCTCCCCAGCCTCTCTCGCTGAACCTGAAATCTCCCGACGTTTTGCGCTCTCCAGCCGCTGTCACCCACAATTGAAGTCTCCTGAGGTTTGGCGCGCTGCAGCCACTCTCACTCACCTTTGAAATCGTCTGAGGTCTGGCGCTCTCCAGCCGGTCTCGCACTCCTTTGAAATCTATCGAGGTTTGGCGCTCTCAAGCCCCTCTCGCTCACCTTTGAAGTCTACCGAGGTTTGGTGCTCTCCAGCCCCTCTCGCCCACTTTTGAAATATCCTGAGGTTTGGCACTCTCCATCCACCCTTGCTCACATTTGTAATCTCCCAAACTTTCGCGCTCTCCAGCCACTCTCGCTTATTTTTGGAATCTCCTAAGTTTTGGCGCTCTCCAGCCGCTCTCATTCACCGTTGAAAGCTCTGGAGATTTGGCGCTCTCCAGCCGCTCTCTCACACCTTTGAAATCTCCCGAGGTTTGGCACTCTCCAGCCGCTGTCACTCACCTTTGAAATCTCCCAAGGTTTGGCGCTCTCCAGCCGCTCTCGCTCACTTTGAAATCTCCCAAGGTTTGGCGCTCTCCAGCCACTGCCACTCACCTTTGAAATCTCCCGAGGTTTGGCACTCTCCAGCCGCTGTCACTCACCTTTGAAATCTCCCAAGGTTTGGCGCTCTCCAGCCGCTCTCGCTCACTTTGAAATCTCCCAAGGTTTGGCGCTCTCCAGCCACTGCCACTCACCTTTGAAATCTCCGGAGGTTTGGCGCTCTCCAGCTGCTCTCGCTCACCTTTGAAATCTCCTGAAGTTTGGCGCTCTCCAGCCGTTCTTGCTCAGCTTCGAAATCACCTGAGGCTGGTGCTCCCCAGCCATACTCGCTCATGTAGGAAATATCCCGAGGTTTGGTGCTCTCCAGCAGTTCTCGCTCACCTTTGAAATCTCCCGATCTTTGGCGCTCTCCAGCCACTCTCGCCCACCTATGAAATATCCCGAGGTTTGGCGCTCTCCAGCCGCTCTCACTCACCTTTGCAATCTCCTTAGGTTTGGCGCTCTCCAGCCGCTCTCGCTCACCTTTGAAGTCTACCGAGGATTGGTGCTCTCCAGCCCCTCTCGCCCACTTTTGAAATATCCTGAGGTTTGGCACTCTCCATCCAGCCTTGCTCACATTTGTAATCTCCCAAACTTTCGCTCTCTCCAGCCACTCTCGCTTATTTTTGGAATCTCCTAAGGTTTGGCGCTCTCCAGCCGCTCTCATTCACCGTTGAAAGCTCTGTAGATTTGGCGCTCTCCAGCCGCTCTCGCTCACCTTTGAAATCTCCCGAGGTTTGCTGCTCTCCAGCCGCTCTCGCTCACCTTTGAAATCTCCCAAGGGTTGGGGCTCTCCAGCCACTCCCACTCACCTTTGAAAGCTCTGGAGGTTTGGCGCTCTCCAGCCGCTCTCGCTCACCTTTGAATTCTCCCGAGGTTTGCCGCTCTCCAGCCGCTCTCGCTCACCCTTGAAATCTCCCACGGTTTGGCGCTCTCCAACCGCTCTCGCTCACCTTTGAAATCTCCCGAGGTTTGGCGCTTTCGAGCCGCTCTCGCTCACCTTTGAATTCTCTCGAGGTTTGGCGCTTTCCAACCGCTCTCGCTCACCTTTGAACTCTCCCGAGATTTGGCTCTCTCCAGCCGCTCTCGCTCACCTTTGAAATTTCCCGAGGTTTGGCGCTCTCCAGCCGCTCCCAATCACCTTTGAAATTTCCCAAGATTTGGAGCTCTCCAGCCACTCTTGCTCACCTTTGAATTTTCCCAAGGTGTGGCACTCTCCAGCCGCTCCCACTCAATTTTGAAATTTCCCGAGGTTTGGCACTCTCCAGCCGCTCTCGCTCACCTTTGAAATCTCCTGAGGTTTGGTGCATTCCAGCCGCTCTCGCTCACCTTTGAATTCCCCTGAGGTTTGGCGCTCTCCAGCCGCTCCCACTCACCTTTGAAATTTCCCAAGTTTTGGCGCTTTCCAGCCGCTCTCGCTCACCTTGGAAATCTCCTGAAGTTTCACGCTTACCAGACGCTCTCGCTCATCTTTGACATCTCCGGAGGTTTGGCGCTCTCCAGCCGCTCCCACTCACCTTTGATATCTCCCAAGGTTTGGTGCTTTCCGGCCGCTCTTGCTCACCTTTGAAATCTCCCAACTTTTGGCGCTCTCCAGCCGCTCTCGCACCTTTGAAATCTCCCGAGGTTTGGTGCTCTCCAGCCGCTCTTGCTCACCTTTTGAAATTTCCGAGGTCTGGCGCTCTCCAGCCGCTTGCGCTCACCTTTGAAATCTCCTGATCTTTGGCGCTCTCCAGCCACTCTCGCCCACCTATGAAATATCCCGAGGTTTGGCGCTCTCCAGCCGCTCTTGCTCACCTTTGAAATCTCCTGAGGTTTGGTGCTCTCCAGCCGTTCTCCCTCACCTTTGAAATCTCCTGAGGTTTGCCGCTCTCCTGTCGCTCTCGCTTATCTTTTAAATCTCGCGATATTTTGCGGTCTCCAGCCGCTCTCGCTCACCTTTGATATCTTCCGATATTTGGCGCTCTCCAGCCGCTCTCGCTCACCTTTGAAACCTCCCGAGTTTTGGCGCTCTCCAGCCACTGTCGCTCACCTTTGAAATCTCCCGAGGTTTGTGATTGAGTCTTGACTGAGTGGTTTGTGTAGTAGTGAGAGTGGTGTGTGCAGTAGTGAATGAAATATGTGTGCAGTAGTGACTGAATGGTGTGTGCAGTCGTGAGTGATTAGTTTGTCAGTTGTGAGTGACCTTTCTGTGCCATGGCGAATGAATGCTATGCACGGTAGTTAATTCGTGTTGTGTGCTGTAGTGAGTGATTGGTGTGTGCAGTAGTGAATGAGTGGTATGTGCTGTAGTGAGTGCTGTGTGCAGTCGTGTAAGTGTGAGTGCTGTGTATTATGTCCGTGTGTAATTGAGACACGGACTGCAGGAGTTGGTTACAACAGGCGTTTACTGAGTGGAGACAAAACTGGAACTACTATGCAAAGTTACTGCACAGGCTTATACACAGGGGTGGTCACTACTGGTACTGCAGTATACAGGGGCTGCAGAATATAGTTGCTTCTGCAAAGTACATACAATACAATTCCTCCCCTTTTAGCTAAACAGTACATAACATTTCATTAATAATCAAATAACATATTTACAATTACAGTTGCTATATACATTAGCTGAAGTTAAGCAATTATAAGTTCAGTCTTTGAGGAGGCTTCCTGATTCTGTCCGGATAACGCCCCTTTGGGGTATCAGGTTCTTCTGGCAAAGTTGATTCGGGATCAACGTCGTTGTTTGGTTCGTCTGCTTCCAATATCACCGATTCTGAGGTAGATGCAATTGGTACTTTGGTTTCATCACCAGGTGTATCGGATCATGGTGTGGATTTGATGTTTTCCAGTGACTCTAGAATCTGGCCAGCATGGCGTCTTACAATGCTCTCTCCAACGTCCACGGTATACATTAGAGGTCCTTGCTGTGTGCAGATCATTCCTGGCTGCGATTTCTCTGTGCAGTGTTCCCGGGCCAAAACTGGTTGACCTATCTTAAAACTCCTGGTCGGCCTTTCATTCATATTCTGAAACTGCCTGTTCTCCACATCTCTTCTGATGTTTGGCTTAACCAAATCCAAGCGGCATCGTAGTCTTCGATTGAAGAACATCATGGCTGGAGTTTGGTTGGTAACCGCATGTGTCGCATTCTGGTAGGCAAACAAGAAGTTATCCACCTTGTGTTGTAGGGGTATGTCTTCATTACACATTGCCTTGATAGCCTTCTTGAATGTTTGAACGAACCTCTCAGCCAATCTATTGGTGGCTGGATGATATGGGGCGGATGTGTAATGCTTAACACCATTGTTCTTTAAGAACCTCCGGAACTCTTCAGACACAAACTGTGGTCCATTGTTGGAGCAAATCTGTTCAGGCAGCCCATTCCTGGCGAATATGGCTCGTAAGACTGTGATAGTTTTTTCTGTGGTGGTTGAGGACATTTTTATTACCTCTGGCCACTTTGAATGTGCATCCACCGCAATTAAAAACATCGAGTCCATAAATGGGCCAGCAAAATCAATGTGTACCCTTTGCCATGGAGATGAGGGCCACTCCCATGGATGTAGAGGGGCTTGTGGTGGGGCGTTTTGGACCTTCTGGCATCCTGTACAGCTCTTGGTCATCTCTTCGATTTCTCTATTGATTCCCGGCCACCACACAAACGCTCTGGATAAGATCTTCATTTTTACCCCTCCCAGAGGACCCTCATGAAGCTCATTGAGCACTCTATCCTTCAATTTGTGTGGAATTACTACTCTGGATCCACACATCAAGGTTCCTCTGCACACTGACACCTGTTCTCTTCTCGGTGAGAATGCTGGCAACAGTGGTTTGCCATGTGCTGGCCATCCCTTCACCGTTAAATCATAGACCCTGGAAAGTGTCGGTTCATTTTGTGTTTCCTTTTCTATGTTTGCATTCGTCACAGGTAGACATTCGACTATGGTCGAGTGGAATATCTCCACAGGAGCCACTGCAGGTGCTTCTTCCACCATCGGCAACGATAGGTGCAACAATCCATCAGCATTCCCAAGCTGTTTAGTTCCTTTGTACTCGATGTCATATTGGTGTGCCCCTAGGAAAAGGGACCACCTCTGTAGCCGTTGTGCTGTCATTATCGGGACGCCCTTCTGAGGGTTGAAAATGGAGACAAGAGGTTGATGATCGGTTAGTAGAGTAAATTTCTGACCGTGCAGGTAGTGATTGAACTTCTTCACTGAGGGCCTCTCTGTCAATCTGGGCGTAGTTACGCTCGGCTGAAGTTAACGAGCGTGACGCAAAAGCTATCGGCCTCTCTGAACCATCAAGGAATTTATGTGACAGTACCGCTCCAATGCCGTAGGCAGACGCATCACACGCCAGTCTTATCGGTAGTGATGGGTTGTAGTGAGCCAATACTTCTCTTGAAGTGATTAGGTTTTTACTCTTGTGAAAGGCCCGCTTACATTCATCGCTCCATTTCCATGCTACTCCAGTTTGTAGTAGGGCGTTCAGTGGGTGCAGAATTGTGGACAAATTCGGCAAAAACTTACGGTAGTAATTCACCAATCCGAGGAATGACCTCAGTTGCGACACATTTTCAGGCGCTGGAGCCTTAACTACCGCTTCAATTTTGTCAGGGGACTTATGTAACCCCTCTTCATCAATCACGTGGCCACAATACGATATCTGTTTATTAAAAAACTCGCACTTGGGGCGATTGGCTCATAGCCCATGTTCTCTTAGCCTAGTGAGTACCTGCTCTAGGTTGGCAAGGTGTTCACTGTCTTTTTCACCTGTCACTAGGATGTCGTCCAAGTAACACTGAGTCCCCGGAATCCCTTGCAGGACCTGTTCCATCGCTCTTTGCCATATCGCCGGAGCTGATGCTACTCCGAATACCAGTCGATTATACTGGTGAAGACCTTTGTGAGTGTTTATCGTGAGATACTTCCTAGAGGATTCTTCAACCTCCATCTGCAAATATGCTTGCGCTAGGTCAATTTTTGTAAAACACTTCCCTTCAGATAGTGAGGCAAAAATATCTTCTGTCCTCGGGAGGGGTTACTGTACTGTGTGAAGGACTGGGTTCACCATCACCTTGAAGTCCCCACAGATGCGAACCTTCCTTGGCTCCTCAGACTTATTGTTTAACATTTTTTTCATGACAGGAACGATGGGTGTCACCCACTCGCTCCAGTCTACCTTAGATAACATGCCTGCATTCTCCAGATTCTCCAGCTCTGCCTCGATGGCTGGGCGAATTGCATACGGTACCGGTCTTGCTTTGAAAAACTTGGGAATTGCATTCTCTTCTATTTTTAGCAAGGCGGTTATGCCTTTAAGAGTTCCCAGTTCTTGTTGAAATACCTCTTTAGCGTTAGCTAAGATTTTTGACAATCGGCCAGGTGTGACGTCGTCATCCTTTTTACGAGCCACAGTCTGTGCCTGAATGGAGTGCCAGTCCAAACTTATCTTTCTGATCCATTCACGTCCCAATAACGGTGGTCCACCATCTTGCAGTATGTACAGATACAATTTCTGTATTTCCTTGCCGCTGTATTCGACAGGCACCCTTATTTTCTCTCTGGGGTATACTTTCTGCCCCGTATACATCTTCAAGACAATGGATGTCTCTTTCAAGGGTATGTGAGAGAATAGCCACTCATAGTCTCGTCGATTCATGGCGGTCAGGGCTGATCCTGTATCCAATTCCATTTTGACTTGGGACCCTGCTATCGTGAGGGTGACCCAAATGGTTCAGTGATCCTCTTTTGCGATTACGTTGTGAAGTTTGAGACAGCTTAGTCTCTTGTTCCCAGATTCACTATTGCTCTTCTGGTCTTCGGAACTACTGTCCGTCATCTTTTGTACTTTCCTGTACTGTTCCTTAGTAGCCTTTTTGTTGTCGTTAGTCTTCTTCCCAGACCTGCAAACTCATGCAATGTGTCCCATCTTTCCGCATTGCCTGCATATTTTGTCCTTGGACCAGCAGTCCTTCTGGTCATGGGTTGTTCTGCTACAGCGATAACATTTTTCAAATCCCCGTGTCATTTCATGGGTGCCGTATTCCTGTGGCTTCTGCTGTATTTCCACAGCTCCCCTTGCTGCTGCTTTGTACGATACTGCCACGCTGAAAGCCTTTTCTAGCGTCAGCTCTTTCTCTGAGAGTAACCTCTTCTGGGTTCCTTCACTCAGGAGTCCACAGACAAATTTGTCCCGTAGGGTATCTGCCAGTCCTGCTCCAAACTGGCAGTGCTTTGATAGCTTGCGTAGTTCCGTAAGGTAATCAGCATTGCTCTCATCTTTATGCTGATTTCTCTTGTGGAATTTACATCTTTCTGCTATCAGCAGTGGTGTAGGATTTAGGTGTTCCTGTAGAATATAAACAATTTCGTTAAAGCTCTTCGCCACCGGTTTGGCTGGAGTAATCAGGTTCCGCAATAAGCCGTACATTCTTGCGCCCATTAAGTTTAGTAGTACCGATGCCTTTTTCTCATCAGCTACTTCGTTTGCCTTGCAATATACTTCGACTCTTTCCACATACGTGGTCCAGTCTTCTATTGTATTATCGAAGGCAGTGATGTTGCCAGTCTTCGGCATCTTGGAAAGCTAGGATGGCACCTCCCGCACTTTGCCTTCTTCCCCGATTGAACAAAATGGCGCCTCCCGTGCTTTGCCTTCTTCCCCGCTGGATTAAGATGGCGCCTCCCGCGATTTCTGTCTTCTCCGCTGCTGCTAGCGCTGTTGCTAGCGTTTTTATGCCTTGATGGTGATGCCCTATGGTCTTCGCGCACTTCCCCCCCGCGCTGCTGCTAGCGCCGCTCTCCGCGGTCCCCGTGGCAAACTGCAGCTCCTCGCGGCTTCCTGCGCTTCTAATTTCTTTTATTTTCCCATCGTCAGAGCAAACCCTATGGGACACTTTCCTCCCTCTTCTCGGGTCTGTACGCTGCCCGGCTTCGTAGCACTGGCTGCGCCCTGTGTGCTCCACCCTCTCTCTCCTCTTCCCGACAACGCTGCTCGGCCCCGCTGAAAAGCCACCCGATCGAGCTCTAGCCTGCCACAGCCCAGGAAGGATCAGTGTACTACCTGCCACCAGCCCGATTAGCTGGAACACCATAGACAGGATAACCAAGCCCCGCTCTCGACAGCCTCTCCTGCAAATCTTCAACTCCGATGAATCAGAGGCGGTTGCCCACGGTCGACGCCCGCTTCTTCTGTTTGTTTTTTTTTTCTTTCTTCCTTCTGGCCTCGACCTCTAACAACTTCGATTCAGGGATGGATCTCCATGAGGTGGTGCAGAACTGTAGGTAAGTTCGGATCTGCTCGTCGCCAGTATTATGTCCGTGTGTAATTGAGACACGGACTGCAGGAGTTGGTTACAACAGGCGTTTACTGAGTGGAGACAAAACTGGAACTACTATGCAAAGTTACTACACAGGCTTATATACAGGGGTGGTCACTACTGGTACTGCAGTATACAGGGGCTGCAGAATATAGTTCCTCCTGCAAAGTACATACACTACACTGTGTGCAGTTGTGAGTGAGTGGAGTCTGCTCTAGTGTTAGTGCTGTGCACAACAGTGAGCCTGTGCTGTGTGCAGTAATGAGTTATTGGTGGGTGCAGCAGTGAGTAAGTGGTGTGTGTAGTAGTGAGTGAGTGGTGTGTGGAATATTGAATTAGTGGTGTGTGCAATAGTGAATTTGTGGTGTGTGCAGTAGTGAGTGAGTGGTGTGTGCGGTAGTGAGTGAGTGGCATGTGCAGTAGTGAGTGAGTGGCATCTGCAGTAGTGTGAAAGTGGTGTGTGCAGTAGTTATGGAGTGATGTGTGCAATGGTGTGTGTGGTGTGTGCAGTTGTGTGTCCATGCTGTCTGCAGCAGTGACTGAGTGCTGTTTGCAGTAATGAGAGAGGTGTGTGCAGTCACGAGTGAGGGAAGGGTGCAGTAGTGAGTGAATGGTGTGTGCAGTAGTGAGTGAGTGGTGTGTGCAGTCATGAGCAAGTGGTGTGTGCAGTCATGAGCAAGTGGTGTGTGCAGTGGTGACTGAATGGTGTGTGCAGCCAAGTATGACTGGTGTGTGCAGTGGTGTGTGAGTGGTGTGTGCAGTAGTAAGTGAGTGGTGTGTGCAGTCGTGAGTTAATGATGTGTGCAGTCATGTGTGAGTGGTGTCTGCAGTGGTGAGTGAGTGGTGTGCAGTCATGTGTTAGTGCTGTGTGCAGTAGTGAGTGAGCAATGAGTGCAGTAGTTAATGAGTGGCATGTGCAGTAGTGTGAGTGGTGTGTGCAGTAGTGAGTCAATGCTGTCTACAGTAGTTACTGAGTGGTTTGTGCAGTAGTGAGAGTGGTGTGTGTTATAAATCTCATCATCAAGAAACTTTTTATGAAATAACGCTGGACGGCCAGCTGGTGGTGCTGTCCAAGGAGTATAAATACTCGGACGTGGGCCCCAGCTTTCCAGGGACATTTTGTAAGATAAGGAGCTAGTGAAATACAACTAGACTTCCATGTTCTGAAACAAGTTGATTAATGCCTTGCTTTATGCTCAAACCAAGTGCACAGTGAGTTTTATTACATCAATTTAATCAACTTGATATCGACTCCATGCTTTGGGTGATTTCGGGAACAGCCAGCTATGAGTCGAACCATAGAAGGGAACTCAGACAAGTAATCGATCCATCATGGAGAAACTACTCAGCCCCGCCCATCTCGACCTGGACCCGAATTCACTTACAGCTGCTAAGGTATGGAAACATTAGTATCGTTCTTTCAGCAACTTCCTCAGGGTGTGTGGTGAAAATGTTCCTGATAAATTAGATATACTTGCGAATTATGTATCCCCTCATGTGTTTGATTATGTCAAAACTGTGTAGACTATGACGCTATTATCCAAATACTACAGCAGCTATATGTCAAGTCCCCAAATGAAATTTTTTCTCGGCATCTACTGGCCACAACTCGACAACAACCCAAGGAATCACTTGACGAATTCATTCAGAAACTTCGCAGGCTCAGCAAGGATTGTAATCTTAAAGCTGTTACAGCTGAGCAGTGCCAGGAGGAGTTAATTCGTGATTCCTTTATTAATGGGATTGCGTCTCCCTTCATACGTCAGCATCTGTTGGAGAATAAAACCCTCAAGTTACAGGCTGCCTATGACCAGGCATGTTCTCTGGACTTAGCAAAGAGGAATGCAGATACCTATCTTTCACCATGTGCACGGGCTGCTGCTATCACTTTTAGTGACTCCTTCGATAGGCCTCGGGCGGAAGCCCTCACGGATGAAGACTCCAACCTGGCTGATGGCAACCCTACACTAGAAACCTACACGGATGACGACCCCGTCCTAGCGGCATCTTGGCAATCCGGAAGGAAGTGTTTCTTCTGTGGAGGTGTGTTCCATTATTGGAAATTTTGTCCTGCTCGTAACGCAACCTGCAATCATTGCAGCAAGGAAGGTCACTTTTCTAAGGTATGCCGGTCAAGAGCCACTGTTAGTAAGAAAGGCCACTTTTCTATGGTATACTGGTCGAGAGCTCCTGTTAGTTTTGCAGCTACTATCTATAAAACTGCTCCTCCCCCTAGAGCCACTATTAAGGTTACAGCTGCAATCTATAAAGCTGCTCCTCCCCCAAGAACCAATACAAAGGTTACAGCTGTCAAGGGTAAAACAGCCCCTCCTCCCATCACAGCTGCTTTTCCCCAAAGTCTGTCCCATGCAACCACGTAGGTTTCGGTAAATGGGCACATTTTGAGTGCACTAATCGACTTATGCAGTTCTGACAGCTTCATTAGTGAGCGGGCTGTCAATAAGTTAAAACTGCGTATTTACCCCTCGGACAGGAAAATTGCAATGGCTCTGACGACACTGACTACCAATTCTTCCGGCTTTTGTCTTGTCGACCTTATCCTCAATGGCCGCACTTATTTCTCCACCCGGCTCGGGGTGCTCAAGAACCTATGCAGTGATGTGCTCCTGGGACAGGATTTCCAGAAACAACACGAAAGACTCACTTTCGTGTTTGGAGGGTCATAGCCTGAGGTTATTATATCCAAATACCGTTTTGTGCACTTTCGGCGGCTTCGCTCGATGAGAACCTCCTTGTTTGCCAATCTTTCCCCCCGATGTAAGCCCATAGTCACTGAATCACGGCACTTCAGCCAAGATGATCGAGCCTTTATCGAAGCAGAAAACTCTTGCCTTCTAGCTGACGGTATCATTGAGCCATGTTCATCTTCCTGGCGGGCTCAAGTCGTCATTGTTAAAAATCCTCTGAAGCAACACAAGAAACATCTTTGCATCGATTACTCACAAATTATTAACCAGTATATCGACCTGGATGCCTACCCACTACAACGCATTGATGACATGGTCAATAACCTTGCCAACTACAAGGTATTTTCAACTTTTGATTTAAAGAGCGCATAGCATCAAGTACCATTAAAGGACTCTGACAAAAAGTATACAGCCTTCGAGGCCAATGGTCGGCTTTACCAGTTTTGTTGCCTTCCATTTGGGGTCACCAATGGGGTGGCCATCTTTCAACAGGCAATGGATAGCCTAATCAAACAGGAGAACTTAACGGATACTTTTCCATATCTGGATAATATCACCATTGCTGGTCATGACCAGAAGGAGCATGATGCCAACCTCCAGAAATGTTTTGATGTTCTCCGTTGTCGCAACTTAACCTTAAATGAGTCCAAATCTGTGAAATCAGTACTATCAGTCAACATCCTTGGCTACTGGGTGGGCAACAGTGTCATCGAACTGGACCCAGAGCGACTTCATCCGCTTCAGGAGCTCCCTCTCCCTATGAATCTCAGCTCTCTTCATCGGGCACTCGGCACGTTTGCCTATTATGCGAAATGGATACCCCACTTCTCTGACAAGATCCAGCCCATGCTTCACGCTAAGTCATTTCCATTGGAGGCAACGGCTATTTCAGCTTTCAACCTCCTCAAGCGACAACAGGAAAAAGCCACAATTCATTCCATTGATGAAAATCTTCCTTTCGTGGTCGAGTGCGATGCATCGGATGTGGCGATCTCTGCTACCTTGAATCAAGGTGGTCGAACCGTTGCATTTCTATCCAGAACTTTGCAAGGTAGCGAGCTCCATTATCCTCCTGTCGAGAAGGAGGCTATAGCCATCATCGAAGTGGTGCGTAAATTGAGTCATTTTCTCGCTCGTTGCCATTTCACACTTATAACCAATTAGCACTCCGTGGCCTTTATGCTGGATAACCGGAAACGCACTAAGATCAAGAATAACAAAATACAACTCTGGAGGATGGAATTGGCTGCCTTTGGATACACCATACATTATCGACCCGGCAAAGAGAATGTGGCCCCAGATACCCTCACGTGGGCATTCTGCTCTTCTATGTCAACTTCGACTCTGGCGGATCTTCATACTGACTTATGCCATCCTGGCATTACCCGCATGTTGCACTTTGTGCGATCTAAATAAATCCAATTTTCTATGGAAGATGTGAAAAGAACGTGCTCCTCCTGTATAATTTGTGCGGAGTTAAAACCTCAATTCTTCCATCCATCGGATGGCTCGCTCATACACGCTATGCAGCCTATGCAGCGACTCAGCATTGACTTTAAAGGGCCATTGCCTTCCTCAATGCGGAACACCTACTTACTGACTATGGTGGATGAAAATTCACACTTTCCCTTTGCTTTCCCCTGTCCCAATATGCTTAATTCCACAGTTATCAAATGCCTTGATCAAGTCTTTTCCCTTTGCGGTACGGCCAATTTAATCCACTCTGATCGGGGTCCCTCCTTCATGTCAAGCGAACTCAAAAGTTATCTCTCCCAACGGGGAATTGCCACAAGTAAAATGACACCGTACCATCCCATCGGTAACGGACAGGTTGAGAGGTACAACGCTATCATTTGGAATGCTGTTCATCTTGCGCTGAGGTCACGCAATCCACCAGACCAGCAGTGGGGAACTATGCTCCCTGATGCGTTGCATTCCATCAGGTCTCTTCTTTCTATTTCCACCAATGTCACTCCTCACGAGCGATTCTTCAGGTTCCAGCATCGCTCCACCCATGGGATGTCGCTACCATCATGGTTGGCAGCTCCTGGCCCCGTGCTGCTCCGAAGATTCGTCCGATCGTCGAAAACCGATCCTCTAGTCGACGAGGTAGAACTTACGGACGTCAACCCCATGTATGCACACGTGCGGTACCCGGATGGCCGGGAGTCCACCGTTTTGCACTGGGACCTGGCTCCCTGTCCGGCCGGTTCCATGGACCCAACTGATGGAGGGACCCGCGGGGATGAGGCCGACACTCTGCGCCCCCCAGAGGATGATGCCCTACCTGGGACATCGAGGGATCTGCCGGCTGCACCACCGGATCCGCTCGGGGAACCGAGCGCTACCCCATGGGTTGGCCACCCCGGGCCAGGATGCTGGTCAATCCTGCACCGGGAGTCACAATCTCCCCAGCCTTCCTCGGGTTGATCAGAGCAACACGGGCCCTGTCGATCCACTGGTATATCTAAAAGACTGCAGCTATTTGTGGTCCGCCTAATCTGTTAAGAGGAAGTCGTCGGACTTCCAAATCTTTTAGGCAGGAAGAATGTTATAAATCTCATCATCAAGAAACTACTTATGAAATAATGCTGGACAGCCAGCTGGTGGCACCGTCCAAGGAGAATAAATACTCGGGCATGGGCCCCAGCTTGCCAGGGACATTTAGTAAGACAAAGAGCTAGTGAAATATAACAAGACTTCCATGTTCTGAAACAAGTTGATTAAAGCCTTGCTTTATGCTCAAACCAAGTGCGTAGTGAGTTTTATTACATCAGTGTGTGCAGTGGTGAGTGAGATATGTGTGTCATAGTGATTGAGTGGCATGTGCAGCAGTGAGTGAGTGCATGATTTGTTCAGTGGTGAATGAGTGGTGTGCACAGTGGTGAATGAGTGTGGTGTGTGCAGTAGTGAGTGAGTGGTGTGCGCAGTAGTAAATGAGTGGTTTATGCAGTAGTGTGAGTGCTTTGTGCAGTACTGTGATTGCTGTGTGCAGTAGTGAGTGAGTGGCATTTACAATAGTGTCAGTGGTGTGTGCAGTAGTGAGTGTGTGGAGTGTGCAGTAGTGAGTGAGTGGTGTGTGCAGTAGTGAGTGAATACTTGGTGTGTGCAGTAGTGAGTGGTGCATGCAGTAGTGAATGAATGGTGTGTGCAGTGCTGAATGAGTGTGGTGTGTGCAGTAGTGCGTGAATGGTGTGTGCAGTAGTGAGTTGATGATGTGTGCAGTCCTGTGTGAATGATGTGTGCAGTAGTGAGTGAGTAGTTTGTGCAATAGTGAGTGACGTAAGAAAACTACTAGGCACTTGTTTAAGCTTTAAGCAAAGCTTTAATCAACTGTTTTACAACATGGAGGTCTAGTTGTGTCCTTCACTAGTTCCTGCTATGAAAGACCTGTGCAAGCTGGGCCCGTGCCCGAGTACTTATACTCTCCTTGGACAGTGCCACCCATAGGCCACTCAGTATTATTTCATAAGTCTTTCTTTCATGAATGACTGATTCATGTCAGAGAGTGAGTGCTGTGTGCAGTTGTGTGTGAGTGGTGTGCGCAGTCGTGTGTGCAACAGTGAGTGAGTTGTGTGTGCGGTCGTGAGTGAGTAGTGTGTGCGGTCGTGAGTGAGTAGTGTGTGCAGTCGTGTGTGAGTGGTGTGTGCAATGGTGAGTGAGTGGTGTGTTCAGTAGTGTGAGTAGTGTGTGCAGTTGTGAGTGAGTGGTGTGTGCAGTGTTATGTTCATTAATAACTAGTCATTTTCATTATGAACAGCTAGCTTCTAGCTAGTCACTTTATTCAGTACATGTGGACTTCTACAGCTTCCATCTTGACTACTGCCTTGTGGGTAGCCTACTGTTATATACATATAGCTCTACAGCTCCACCTAGTGTACCATTCTAGAATGACATGTTACTGATCATCACATCCCCCTTTCTTTGAGGTTAAACAAAATCAATATCAATCAATACCAATCAACTTTCAAGAAACACGATAAAGATGATATCAGTAACACTTTTGTTAGTGCTCTATAAACATAAACATTTTCACAACAGTCAACACATTTTCAAAGCTTTACTTTATACTCAAAGATTAAGTCTATCAGGCTTTTTTACTTCACATGTGGATCTTCTCAGCACGGGTAAGTCTGATGTGTTTTCATGAGAGCCTGTATGTGTGTTTGTGTTAGATTGTTCTGGTGGTGATTGACAAGATTCAGTTGCAGCATTGTCATCGATTTGCTCTTGGATAGTTTCTTGTGTATTCAGAAGGGAACGGCGGTTCCTCCTGAGAATCTGTCCTTCCTCAGTTCTAACAGTGTATGACCTTATTCCTACTTCCTCAAGAACTGTAGCTTTCCTGTTCCATGCATCTGGATCCTCAATCCTGACAACATCATCCCTTGTCAATGGTTTTAGAGTTTTGGATGACTTGTCATAGTATGATTTCTGTTTCAGCTTTAACAGTTGAAGTCTCTGTCTTAGTTCCTTACTCTGCTTTTCTTTTGCACAGCAGGGTAGCGTGGTACTCAACTTGTGACCCATTAGGAGTTCAGCAGGTGAAGAACCAGAGTCTAAAGACGAGGCTCGGTAGCTCAGCAGGGCGAGATAAGGATCAGACTTGCTTTCTGTCGCTTTCTTCAGTAGCTGTTTGAGAACTTGAACACCTTTTTCTGCCTTACCATTCGACTGAGCATACAAAGGACTGGATGTGATGTGCTGAAAGTCATACTGTGCTGCAAACTGTTGCCACTCCTTTCAGTTGAAGCACGGACCATTGTCGCTAACGGCAATCCTGGGAATTCCATGTCTGGCGAAGATGGATTTCACATGCATTATGACACTGCTTGCTGTGGTGCTTGAGAGCAGCGCCATCTCAGGATAGTTCGAATAGTAGTCAATCTCTATTAGATAGTCTTTACCATTCAAATGAAAGAGGTCCATACCAACCTTTTGCCATGGTGCTGTTGGTAAGTCAGCTACTATCATTGGTTCCTTTGCTTGTTTGTTTTGGTGTTTCTGACATGTCTCACATTTGCCTATCATGTTCTCAATGTCCTTATTTATGCCAGGCCAATAAATAGTGTCTCTTGCTCTCCTTTTGCATGTTTCAATTCCAAGGTGTCCCTCATGAATCCTTTTGAGCATGTCTTGATGTAGAGCCTGTGGAATGACTATTCTGTTCTGTTTTAGTAATAGTTCACTTGCAACACTCAACTCTGACCTTATGTGATAGTACTTTGGACAGGAACCTTTTGGCCAACCATGATGAATGTTCTCTATTACTGTTTGTAATTCTGTATCTTTTACTGCTTCTTCTGCTATTTGCTTTCATTTTGTGTCTGACATGGGCAGCGCAGCAGTGACCATACTCACATGAACATCCACGTCTTCTTCAGTAGAGCTCTCATGACTCATTGTGGGTGCTTGGGATAGTGCATTTGCCAACACTATGTGTTTGCCTGGTGTGTAGATCAGTTCAAAGTCATATCTTTCCAGCTTCATCAAGAGTCGTTGAATCCTTGGAGACATCTCATTCAGGATTTTTTTTATGATTGCCACCAGTGGGTAGTGGTCTGTCTCAACTGTGAAGGTGGGAAGTCCATATATGTAGCCATGGAACTTTTCTAGTGCAACTACCAAGCCTAGACATTCCTTTTCAATCTGGGCGTATCAACACTCAGAATCAGTCATAGACCTGGAGGCATAGGCAACAGGCTTCCAATCTTCACCCTCTGCTTGTAGCAAGACCGCGCCTAGGCCATCTTTTGATGCATCCGTTGACACTTTGATTCTCTTTGTTAGGTCAAAGAAGGTGAGTACAGGTGTGGTTGTCAGCACTGTTTTGAGGTTCATCCACTCTTGTTCATGTCTTTCTGTCCATGTGAACTCATTTGTTTTATGTAGCAGGTCTCGCAGACAGGCTGTCTTGGCTGACAAGTTAGGAATGAGCTTTCCAATGAAGTTTATCATCCCCATGATGTGTAGCACTCCTTTTTTGTCAGTGGGTTGGGGCATTTTGAGTATGGCGTTTACTTTTTCCATATCTGGCTCTATTCCTTTACCAGATAGATTATCTCCTAGGAAAGTGACTTCCTGGATGCCAAACTGACATGGCTTTGTTGAGCTTCAGTCCATTCCGGCGTATGCTCTGTAGCACTTTAGTCAGTCTCTCATTGTGCTCTTTCAGTGTGGAGCCCTGGATGATGATGTCATCAACATTAACCCGAACAATTTCCAGACCTTCAATTATGTGTTCCATCGCTCTATGAAAGATTTCAGATGCAGATATTATCCCGAAAGTCATTCTGAGGAAACAATACCTGCCAAATGGTGTGTTGAAGGTACAGTATTTGGTGCTCTCTTCATCCAGTTTTAGTTGCCAAAATCCTTGTGAGGCATTGAGCTTTGTGAAGTATCTGGCACCTGACATTTCACTGGTGATTTCTTCTCGCTTGGGAATCTGGTAGTGTTCACATTTTATGTTTGCATTTAAGTCCTTTGGATCCATGCATATTCTTAGATCATTGTTCTTTTTCTTTACACATACCATAGAGTTAACCCAGTCTGTTGGCTCTTTGACTTTCCTGATGACTCCTAGTGTGGTCATTCTGTCCAGTTCTTTCTTGAGCCGGTCACGCAGGGGTGCTGGAACTCTCCGTGGAGCATGTACCACTGGCTGAGCATCCTCCTTTAGCTGGATCTTGTAAGTGAATGGTAGAACTCCAAATCCTTTGAACACATCCTGGAAATTACTCACTACAGAATCCATTGAATCATCTGGTCTGCTTATGGCACAGTTTATACGGTAGACTCTCTTGACCAGTTCTAAGTCCTCACAAGCTTTGTCACCTAGTAGTGAATCAAGTCCTTCAGCCACAACAGAAAAGATGAGATGATGCACTTTGTCTTTGACTGTCACTTTAAGTCTGCATACACCTAAGCTATCTATTTTCTGTCCATTATAGTTCTTCAGTAGTACTGACTTTTTCTGTATTTTGGGCTTTTCTTTCATATTTTTAATGTCACTCATACTGATTAGGTTTGCTTTTGCCCCAGTGTCTAGTTCAATGTAACTAATGCTCCATTTACCTGCAGTGACATTATCCATTTGTCCTCTTTTACTGCATTAACTTTATGTTCAGCATTGTCCATTCCTGAGGGCTGCACATTTTCTGTATCCTTTTCTATATTGTCACATGACACCATTCGTACAAATATTGTCTCACTTAAATCAGTGTCCTCAATGCCATTGACTTGTTGCCCTTTCTTTGTTTTTACTTTTGAAAGCATTGTTTGGCAATGTGATTCTTTCCATGACATTTTGTGCACATTTTTCCAAATGCTGGGCATTGTTTTAACTGGTGTTTGTAACCACAGCGTTTACAATTATAAATTCCATCCTCCGATTGCTTTGCATTTCTGTTCTGCCCACGTTTCTTCCCTTTGTAGGACACAGCACCGACAGCAGCACTATCACTTACTACAATCGCATTATTATTAACTTCACGGAAAGTCTTCGCGTGCTTTTAAGCTAGCTCACTGGCTTGGCATATTTTCACAGCATTTTCCAATGCTAATTTGGTTTCTCTCAACAGATGTCCCTGAACTTTTTATCATGAATACGAAACACAATCTGGCCACGAATCATGGATGATTTCTGTTCAGAGAAATTACATGTCTGTGCTTTCAGTTTCAGATCAGTCATAAAGCTATCAAAAGTCTCATTTTGCTGCTGTGTCCTTGAATGGAACATGTACCTCTCATAGGTTTTGTTCTTTTTGGGAGAAAAATGTGTATCAAATTTCTTCAGCTCATCATCTAATTTTTTTCTGTTCACCTCTGGATTAAATACAAATGTATTAAATACCTCTATCACCTGTGGGCCTGCAACCATAAGCAGCAACGCTATTTTCCTTGCATCTGGCTTTGTACCGAACCCGATGGCAGCAATGTAGAGTTCGAAATGTTGTTTGAAAGTCTGCCAATTGCAGTCGACATTCCCCATGAGTTTCAAACCCTCTGGTGGCTTCAAAGTCTCCATGTCGCGTTTCACAATATTCAGCAGATTTGGCCACTTCTGGTACCATGCTATGTTCATTAATAACTAGTCATTTACATTATGAACAGCTAGCTTCTAGCTAGTCACTTTATTCAGTACATGTGGACTTCTACAGCATCCTTCTTGACTACTGCCTTGTGGGTAGCCTACTGTTATATACATACAGCTCTACAGCTCCACCTAGTGTACCATTCTAGAATGACATGTTACTGATCATTACATGCAGTAGTGAGTGAGTGGTGTTTGCAGTTATGTGAGTGCTTTGTGCAATAGTGAGTCAGAGCTGTATGCAGTAGTGAATTATTGGTGTGTGCAGTAGTGAGTGAGTGGTGTGCACAGTAGTGAGTGAGTTTTATTTGCTGTAGTGAATGAGTGGAGTGTGCAGTAGTGAGTGGATGTTGTGTGCAGTAGTGAGATTGTGGTTTGTGCAATATTGAATTAGCGGTGTGTGCAGTAGTGAGTAAGTGCTGTATGCAGTAGTGAGTCAGTGCCGTGTGCAGTAGTGAGTGAGCGGTGTGACCAATAGTAAGTGAGTGGTGTGTGCAGTAGTGAGTTAATGATGTGTGCAGTCCTGTGTGAAGGATGTGTGCAGTGGCGAGTGTGTGGTTTGTGCAGTAGTGAGTGAGTGGTGTGTGCAGTCGTGTGTGAGTGGTGTGTGCAGTTGTGTGTGAATGGTGTTTGCAGTCGTGAGTGAGTGGTGTGTGCAATGGTGAATGAGATGTGTGTGCGGTCGTGCGTGAGTAGTGTGTGCAGTTGTGTGTGAGCGGTGTGTGCAATGGTGAGTGAGTGGTATGTTCAGTAGTGTGAGTGATGTGTGCAGTTGTGAGTGAGTGGTGTGTGCAGACATGAGTGAGTGGTGTGTGCAGACATGAGTGAGTGGAGTGTGCAGTGGTGAGTGAGTAGTGTGCGCAGTGGTGAGTGAGTGCTATGTGCAGTTGTGAGTAAGTTGTGTGTGCAGTGGTGTGTCAGTGGTGCGTGCAGTGGTGAGTGAGTGGTGTGTGCAGTAGTGAGAGTGGTTTGTGCAGTAGTGAGTGAGTGGAGTGTGCAGTATGCAGTGGTGCATGCAGTAGTGAATGAGTGGTGTGTGCAGTGGTGAATGAATGTGGTGTGTGCAGTAGTGAGTGAGTGGTGTGTGCAGTAGTGAGTTAACAATGCTTGCAGTCCTCTGTGAATTATATGTGCAATGGTGAGTGAGTGGTTTGTGCAGTCGTGTGTGAGTGATGTGTGCAATGATGAGTGAGTGGTGTGTGTGATCGTGAGTGAGTAGTGTGTGCAGCTGTGTGTGAGTGGCATGTGCAGTGGTGAGTGAGTGATGTGTGCAGTAGTGAGTGAGTGGTGTGTGCAGTAGTGATTGAGTGTTGTTTGCAGTAGTGCATAAGTGATGTGTGCATTAGTGAGTGAGTGGTGTGTGCAGTCATTAGTGAGTGGTGTGTGCAGTGGTGAGTGAGTGGCGTGTGCAGTGGTGAGTGAGTGGTGTGTGCAGTAGTGAGTGAGTGGTGTGTGCAGTGGTGAGTGAGTACTGTGTGCACTGGTGAGTGAGTGCTGTGTGCAGTGGTGAGTGAGTAGTGTCTGTAGTAGTGAGTGAATCATGGGTGTCTATAGTTAGTGTGTGAGTGGTGTGTGCTGTAGTGGGTCAGTGGTGTTTGCAGTAGTGAGTGATTGGTGTGTGCAGTAGTGAGTGATTGGTGTGTGCAGTAGAGTGCGCGTGATGTGTGCAGTAGTGAGTGAGTGCTGTGTGCTGTAGTGAATTAGTGGTGTGTGCTGTAGTGAGTTATTCGTGTGTGCAGTAGTGAGTGAGTGGTGTGGGCAGTAGTGAGTGAATGGTGTATGCAGCAGTATGAGTGTGAGTGATATGTGCAGTAGTGATTGAGTGGTGTGTGCTGTAGTGAGTGAGTGGTGTGTGCAGTTGTGAGTTTGTGGTGTTTGCCGTCGTGAGTGAGTGGTGTGTGCAGTCATGAGTAATTGGTGTGTGCAGTGCTGAGAGAGTGGTGTGTGCACTGGTGAGTGAGTCGTGTGTGAAGTGGTGAGTGAGTGGTGTGTGCAGTAGTGAGTGAGTGCTGTATGCAGTAGTGAGTCAGTGTTATGTGAAGTAGTGAGTCGGCGGTGTGTGCTGTCGTGCATGAGTGGTGTGTGCAGTAGTGAGTGAGTGGTGTGTGCAGTAGAGAGTGAGTGGTGTGTGCCATAGTGCGTGAGTTTTGTGTGCAGAAGTTAGTTAATGGTGTGTGCAGTACTAAGTGAGTGGTGTGGTAGTAGTGAGTGAGAGCTGTGTGCGGTAGTGAATTAATGGTGTGTGCAGTAGTGAGTTATTTGTGTTTGCAGTGGAGAGTTAGTGGTGTGTGCAGTAGTGAGTGATGTGTAGTAGCGAGTGAGTGGCATGTGTAGTAGTGAGACAGTGGTGTGTGCAGTAGTGAGTGAGTAGTGTGTGCAGTAGTGAGTTAACAATGCTTGCAGTCCTCTGTGAATTATGTGTGCAATGGTGAATGAGTGGTATGTGCAGTCGTGTGTGAGTGATGTGTGCAATGATGAGTGAGTGGCATTTGTGATCGTGAGTGAGTAGTGTGTGCAGCCGTGTGTGAGTGGCATGTGCAGTGGTGAGTGAGTGATGTGTGCAGTAGTGAGTGAGTGGTGTGTGCAGTAGTGATTGAGTGTTGTTTGCAGTAGTGCATAAGTGATGTGTGCATTAGTGAGACAGTGGTGTGTGCAGTAGTGACTGAGTGGTGTGTGCAGTAGTTAGTAATAGTGAGAGTGGTGTGTGCAGCAGTGAGAGTGGTTTGTGCAGTAGTGAATAGGATAAGTGTGCAGTCCTGAGTGAATGGTGTGTGCAGTTATAAGTGAGTGGCGTGTGCAGTAGTGAGTGTGTGCGTAGTATGTGCAGTAATGAGCAGTGCATGCAGTGGTGAATGAGTGTGTGGTGTGTGCAGTAGTGAGATTGTGGTGTTTGCAATAGTGAGTGAGTGGTTTGTGCAGTAGTGAGTGAGTGGTGTGTGCAGTCATATGTGAGTGGTGGGTGCAGTCGTGAGTGATTGGTGTGTGCAATGATGTATGAGTGGTGTGTGTGGTCATGAGTGAGTAGTGTGTGCAGCCGTGTGTGAGCGGTGTGTGCAGTGGTGAGTGAGTGTTGTGTGCAGTAGTGATTGAGTGTTGTGTGCAGTAGTGCATGAGTGGTGTGTGCATTAGTGAGTGAGTGGTGTGTGCAGTCATGAGTGAGTGGTGTGTGCAGTGGTGAGTGATTGGTGTGTGCAGTGTTGAGTGAGTGTGTGAGCAGTAGTGAGTGAGTGGTGTGTGCAGTCGTGAGTGAGTGGTGTATGCATTACTGACTGAGTGGTGTTTGTAGCATTGTGAGTGCTGTGCACAATAGTGAGTCAGTGCTGTGTGCAGTAGAGTGTTATTGGTGTGTGCAGTAGTGAGTGAGTGGTGTATGCTGTATTGAGTGAGTGGAGTGTGCAGTAGTGAGTGGATGCTGTGTTCAGTAGTGTGAGTGCTTTGTGCTGTACTGTGATTGCTGTGTGCAGTAGTGAGTGGTGTGTGCAATAGTGTGAGTGGTGTGTGCAGTAGCGAGTCAATGCTGTCTGCAGTGGTGACTGAGTGGTGTGTGCAGTAGTGAGAGTGGTTTGTGCAGTAGTGAGTGAGTGGAGTGTGCAGTATGCAGTGGTGCATGCAGTAGTGAATGAGTGGTGTGTGCAGTGGTGAATGAATGTGGTGTGTGCAGTAGTGAGTGAGTGGTGTGTGCAGTAGTGAGTTAACAATGCTTGCAGTCCTCTGTGAATTATGTGTGCAATGGTGAGTGAGTGGTTTGTGCAGTCGTGTGTGAGTGATGTGTTCAATGATGAGTGAGTGGTGTGTGTGATCGTGAGTGAGTAGTGTGTGCAGCCGTGTGTGAGTGGCATGTGCAGTGGTGAGTGAGTGGTTTGTGCAGTAGTGACTGAGTGTTGTGTGCAGTAGTGCATAAGTGATGTGTGCATTAGTGAGTGCGTGGTGTGTGCAGTCATGAGTGAGTGGTGTGTGCAGTGGTGAGTGAGTGGTGTGTGCAGTGGTGAGTGAGTGGTGTGTGCAGTGGTGAGTGAGTACTGTGTGCACTGGTGAGTGAGTGCTGTGTGCAGTGGTGAGTGAGTAGTGTCTGTAGTAGTGAGTGAATCGTGGGTTTCTATAGTTAGTGAGTGAGTGGTGTGTGCTGTAGTGGGTCAGTGGTGTGTGCAGTAGTGAGTGATTGGTGTGTGCAGTAGTGAGTGATTGGTGTGTGCAGTAGAGAGTGCGTGTTGTGTGCAGTAGTGAGTGAGTGCTGTGTGCTGTAGTGAATTAGTGGTGTGTGCTGTAGTGAGTTATTTGTGTGTGCAGTAGTGAGTGAGTGGTGTGGGCAGTAGTGAGTGAATGGTGTATGCAGTAGTATGAGTGTGAGTGATATGTGCAGTAGTGATTGTGTGGTGTGTGCTGTAGTGAGTGAGTGGTGTGTGCAGTTGTGAGTTTGTGGTGTTTGCAGTCGTGAGTGAGTGGTGTGTGCAGTCATGAGTAATTGGTGTGTGCAGTGCTGAGAGAGTGGTGTGTGCACTGGTGAGTGAGTCGTGTGTGCAGTGGTGAGTGAGTGGTGTGTGCAGTAGTGAGTGAGTGCTGTATGCAGTAGTGAGTCAGTGTTATGTGCAGTAGTGAGTCAGCGGTGTGTGCTGTCGTGCATGAGTGGTGTGTGCAGTAGTGAGTGAGTGGTGTGTGCAGTAGAGAGTGAGTGGTGTGTGCCATAGTGAGTGAGTTTTGTGTGCAGTAGTTAGTTAATGGTGTGTGCAGTACTAAGTGAGTGGTGTGGTAGTAGTGAGTGAGAGCTGTGTGCGGTAGTGAATTAGTGATGTGTGCAGTAGTGAGTTATTTGTGTTTGCAGTGGTGAGTTAGTGGTGTGTGCAGTAGTGAGTGGTGTGGTAGTAGTGAGTGAGTGGCGTGTGTAGTAGTGAGACAGTGGTGTGTGCAGTAGTGAGTGAGTGGTGTGTGCAGTAGTTAGTAAGTAGTGAGAGTGGTGTGTGCAGCAGTGAGAGTGGTTTGTGCAGTAGTGAATAGGATAAGTGTGCAGTCCTGAGTGAATGGTGTGTGCAGTTATAAGTGAGTGGCGTGTGCAGTAGTGAGTGTGTGCGTAGTATGTGCAGTAATGAGCAGTGCATGCAGTGGTGAATGAGTGTGTGGTGTGTGCAGTAGTGAGATTTTGGTGTTTGCAATAGTGAGTTAGCGGTGTGTGCAGTAGAGAGTGAGTCTGTGTGCAGTAGTGAGTGAGTGGTGTTTCCAATAGTAAGTGCTGTGTGCAGTAGTGTCAGTGCTATGTGCAGTAGTCAGTGGTGTGTGCAGTAGTGAGTGAGTGGTGTGTGCACTAGTGAGTCAGTGGTGTGTGCAGTAGTGAGTGAGTGCTGTATGCAGTAGTGAGTGATCCAGTGGTGCCTTTGCTGGCGGCCTTCAGTCGGAGTCTCGAGAGTTGAGACCCTGTGTGCCGCAATAAACCATTGTAGACTGTGGAATTTGGGAACTCTGCCTGGTGCTTTAACGAGGCTGCTGCTGTAATGAGCTCTGCCATAGTCCCTGCGCAGAATGAGGAGTCTCTCTGAGAGAGGATTAGCTTTTCAGAGCCATTCCCAAAGTTATTCACAGATTATGCTGAAATGTTTTAAAAGCCTCTGGCCGATCTTCTACCTGATCCCCAGATACCTTTCCAGTCAGCGGGTGTCTCCGCCAGTTATTGCTGCAGCTCCCATGGGAGTGATGCTAAATGTGCCTGCACCATTCAGCAAAGCAATGCAGCCACAGCCTTGGGCCTGGCGGAGTCGATCTGCTCCTCAATGAGGGCAGTGATTCACTGCTGATGGAACCAGTTCTGATCTTCCCAACACCTGGAGTTGGATGGCCCTCTGGTGGACAACAGCTGCCCAGTGGGGTCAGTCAGACACCAGCCGGAGCTGGTTAATCTCCGAGTACATTTATCAGCCAAGCTTTGGCTGGTGGCTGGGAGGCTCGGTAGATTCCCAGAACTTGAAGCAGGGCTGCCTGATCAGTGACTGGGGTGGTCTGTCAAGGTGGCACCAATTCACAGTGGGCCCAGTTAGCTACATTGGTCTGGGTGACGCGTAACGTTGATGTTTGCACACTTGTGATCAGGACCCATAGAGAAACCCCCCAAAGGTTATTGGTTGAGACCTGTGTGGGATCTGGAGCAGTCCACTCCAGCACTGGGAATCCCCACTGTAATGTATACAACATTGAAGGAACTACTTTGTTTTGCGGATGTTCATCCTTAGTTGCGAGCGTATATAACAGATGCGTATCGATTTGTATAGTCAGTGCCAAAGTTCCAGTTATCCAGTAAAGATCACTTGAAGTGAATCTCAGTCTCTGCTGTTTTATTATTTTATATGTAGTTGTGTATAGTGGTACAAACACAACTAATTGCCGATGAGAATTATGAACCTAAGTCTTCCTATTTTGGCATCGCATCCAGAGGACACTGAAATTTGGAAGAAAGGAGCGAGCAGGTAGAGAAAACGGAGCACGCTTGCTAAGCTAGGCAGGGGATACGTAAGTCAACTGAAAAGTGCACAGGACTTGCATGACGCTAGCTAACTAGTAAAGAAAGAAAAACGGGATTGGAAAAAAAAATGGCGATGATTGGCACGATTGCAGCATTTGATAGCATCATTGAAGACTGGGCAACTTACATTGAAAGAGTGGAGTTGTACTGAGGCTAACGGAGTGGAGGTAGAAAAGAAAGCCACTGTTTTGCTGTGTGTTATGGGTGCAAAGACATATGGGCTGCTACGTAGTTTATTAACCCCTGAAAAGCCAGCAAACAAAACATTCAAACAAATAGTGGACACACTCCAAGACCATTTAAGCCCCAAACCACTGCTCATAGCCGAAAGATTTAAATTCCATAAGCGGAACCAGAGCAAAAATGAAAGCATTTCTGAATATTTGACAAAGTTGCGCAAATTATCAGAACATTGCCAATTTGGAGTGGGCTTATCAGACGCATTGAGGGACAGATTTGTGTGTGGCATGCAAAGTGAAAGCACACAAACGAAGCTCCTGTCTGAAAAAGACCTCACATCGGAGAAGGCTCTGAGTATTGCAATATCAATGGAAGCAGCAGCACGTGGCGCTTTAGAAATTCAACAAAAATCCCTAGAATATTCAACTAATAAAATGTCACTGAAACAAGAAAAGAAGTGCTATCGCAGTGGCAAAATGTCACATGACCACATTGAATGTTGGTTTAAAGACAAAGACTGCAGGCAATGTGGCAGATGAGGGCACATTGAAAGAGTCTGCAAAGCAAATAAGAATCCAAAAACTGATACAATACAGAGTAACAAAAAGGTACATCAAGTGACTGAAAACAAGAAACCTTTCAAAGGTAGATACAAGAAGGTACACCACGTGATTGGAGACAGTTCAGATAAAGAAAAAAGTGCCACAGACTCAGAGGAAGAGGATCTGGCTTGTCTAAAACTACACAGTGTGAAAGAGACAAAGGATCACAGAATAATATGGGTTACTCCAGAAGTGGCAGTGCTCTGACCCCGGAGAGTGTGCTCTTACCCCGGAGAGTGCATTCTTACGCCGGAGAGTGCGCTCATGATCCCGGAGAGTGTGCTCATGATCCCGGAGAGTGCGCTGTGAATCCAGAGTGTGTGCAGTGCCACCGGAGAATACGCGGTGACCCGGAGAGTGTGCTCTGACCCCAGAGAGTGTGCTGTGTCCCCGGTGAGTGCGCTGTGTACCCGGAGAGTGCACTCTGACCCCTGAGAATGCACTGTGACACCGGAGTGTGCACTGTGTCACTGGAGAGTGTGCCGTGTCACCGGAGATTTCGCTGTGACTCCGGAGAGTGTGCTCTGACCCTGGAGAGAGCGCTGTTACCCCGGAGAGGGCGCTCTGACACCGGAGATTGTGCACTGACCCCGGAGAGTGCGCTCTGACCCTGGAGAGTGCGCTCTGACCCCAGAGAGTGTGCTCATGATCCCGGAGAGTGTGCTGTGTCCCCCGAGAGTGCGCGTTGACACTGGAGAAGTGGCTGTGTCCCAGGAGAGTGTGCTTAACGCTGGAGAGTGTGCTGTGACCCCGGAGAGAGCACTGTGTCCCTGGAGAGTGCACTGTGTACCCGGGAGAGTGCGCTCTGACCCCGGAGAGTGTGCTCATGATCCCGGAGAGTGTGCTGTGTCCCCCGAGAGTGCGCGTTGACACTGGAGAAGTGGCTGTGTCCCAGGAGAGTGTGCTTAACGCTGGAGAGTGTGCTGTGACCCCGGAGAGAGCACTGTGTCCCTGGAGAGTGCACTGTGTACCCGGACAGTGCGCTGTGACACCGGAGAGTGCACTCTGTCCCTGGAGAGTGCACTCATGATCCCGGAGAGTGTGCTCGTGGTCCTGGAGAGTGCGTTGTGTCCCCAGAGAGTGCGCGGTGACACTGGAGAGGTGACTGTGTCCCAGGAGAGTGTGCTGTGTCCCCGGAGAGTGCGCTTAACGCTGGAGAGTGTGCTGTGACCCCGGAGAGTGCACTGTCTCCCTGGAGAGTGCGCTGTGTACCCGGAGAGTGCGCTGTGACCCCGGAGAGTGCACTCTGTCCCTGGAGAGCGCGCTGTGTCCCCGGAGAGTGCGCTGTGGTGCTGCAGAGTGTGCTGTGACCCCGGAGAGTGTGCGTAATGCTGGAGAGTGTGCTGTGACCCTGGAGCGTGCACTGTGTCCCTGGAGATTGTGCTCTGTCCCTGGAGATTATGCTGTGTCCCTGGTGAGTGCGCAGTGTTCCTGGAGACTGCGCGGTGCCCCCGGAGAGTGCGCTGTGTACCCCGGAGAGTGCTCTGTGACCCCAGAGTGTGCATTTTGCCTCCGGAGATTTCAATGTGACACCGGAAAGTGCGCATTGTCCCGGGAGAGTGTGCGGTGTGCCCAGAGAGTGCGCTCTGCTTCCGGAGAATGCTCTGTGACACCGGAGAGTGTGCAGTAATCCCGGAGAGTGCGCTGTGACACTGGAGAGTGCACTGTGTCCATTTAGATTGCGCTGTGTCCCCGGAGAGAGCGCTGTTTCCCTGGAGAGTGTGTTCTGACTCTGGAGAGTGCGCACTGACTCTGGATAGAGTGCTGGGACCCTGGAGTGTGGGCTGTTACACTGGAGAGAGCGCTGTGTCCCCAGAGAGTGCGCTGTATCCCGAGAGTTTGTGCTGTGTCCCTGGAGAGTGTGCTGTGAAACTGAAGAGTGCGATGTGACACCAGAGAATGCGCTGTGTCCCTGGAGTGTGCACTGTGTCCCTGCCGAGTGCGCTGTGACACTGAAGAGTGTGCTGTGTCCCCAGAGAGTGCGCTGTGTCGCTGGAAAGTGTGCTGTGCCACCGCAGAGTGCCCTGTGTCCCCAGAGAGTGCGCTGTGTCCCCGGAAAGTGTGTTGTGACACCGGAGAGTGCTCTCTGACACCTGAGAGTGCGCTCTGACCCCAGAGAGTGCGCTCTGACCCCGGTCAGTGTGCTGTGTCCCTGGAGAGTGCGCTGTAAACCCGGTGTGTGTGCGGTGCCCCCGGAGAATGCGCGGTGACAACGGAGATTGTGCTCTGACCCCATAGAGTACGCTGTGTCCCCAGAGAGTGTGCTCTGACCCCTGAGAATGCACTGTGACCCCGGAGAGTGCGCAATGATCACGGAGAGTGCGCTGTGACACCGGAGAGTGCGCTGTGTCCCCGGAGAGGGTGCGGTGACACTGCATACTGTGCTGTGGCCCGGAGTGTGTGATCTGACCCCAGAGAGTGGTCTGTGTCCCCGGAGAGTGCGCGGTGTGCCCAGAGGGTGCGCTCTGCCCCCAGAGAATGCTCTGTGACACCGGAGAGTGCGCTGTGATCCCGGAGAGTGCACTGTGACCCTGGAGAGTGCACTGTGTCCGTTTAAATTGTGCTGTGTCACCGGAGAGTGCGCTGTTTCCCCGAGGAGTGCGCTGTGTCCCCAGAGCGTGCGGTGTGTCCCCGGAGAGTGCACTGTGACAACGGAGAGCACGCAGTGACCCCGGAGAGTGCGCTATGACCCCGGAGAGTGCACTGTGTCCCCGGAGAGCGCACTTTGTCCACGGAGAGCACGCTGTTTCCGCGGAGAGTGCGCTGTGCCTCCGGAAGTGCGCTGCATCCCTGGAGAGTGTTTTCAGACTCTGGAGAGTGCACTCTGACTCTGGATAGAGCATTGGGATCACGGAGAGTGGGCTGTTACGTTGGAGAGCGCGCTGTGTCCCCGGAGAGTGCGCTGTATCACAAGAGAGTGCGCTGTGTCCCCGCAGAGTGCGCTGTGCCCTTGGAGAGTGTGCTGTGACACCAGAGAATGCGCTGTGTCCTTTGAGTGTGCACTGTGTCCCTGGCGAGTGCGCTGTGACACTGGAGAGTGCGCTGTGTCCCCAGAGAGTGTGCTGTGTCCCTGGAAAGTGTGCTGTGACACCGGAGAGTGCCCTGTGTTCCCAGAGAGTGCGCTGTGTCCCCGGAAATGGTGTTGTGACACCGGAGAGTGCTCCTTGACACCTGAGAGTGCTCTCTGACCCTAGAGAGTGCGCTCTGAACCCGGTCAGTGTGCTGTGTCCCTGCAGAGTGCGCTGTGAACCCGGAGTGTGTGCGGTGCCCCCGGAGAGTATGCGGTGACCCCGGAGAGTGTGCTCTGAGCCCGGAGAGGCTATGGTGAAACTGGAGACTGTGTTGTGGCCCAGAGAGTGCGCTTTGACACCGGAGAGTGCACTCTGACCCCTGAGAGGTCGCTGTGTCCCCGGAGATTGCGCGGTGACACTGGAGTGTGCACTGTGTCACTGGAGAGTGTGCTGTGTCACCGGAGATTTCGCTGTGACTCCGGAGAGTGTGCTCTGACACTGGAGAGAGTGCTGTTACCCCGGAGAGTGTGCTCTGACCCCGGAGAGTGTGCTCTGACCCCGGAGAGTGCGCTCTGACCCCGGAGAGTGCGCTCTGACCCCGGAGAGTGTGCTCATGATCCCGGAGAGTGCGCTGTTTCCCCAGAGAGTGCGCGGTGACACTGGAGAAGTGGCTGTGTCCCAGGAGAGTGTGCTTAACGCTGGAGAGTGTGCTGTGACCCCGGAGAGTGCACTGTGTCCCTGGGGAGTGCACTGTGTACCCGAAGGCTGCGCTGTGACCCCGGAGAGTGCACTCTGTCCCTGGAGAGTGCACTCATGATCCCGGAGAGTGTGCTCATGGTCCTGGAGAGTGCGCTGTGTCCCCAGAGAGTGCGCGGTGACACTGGAGAGGTGGCTGTGTCCCAGGAGAGTGTGCTGTGTCCCCGGAGAGTGCGCTTAACGCTGGAGAGTGTGCTGTGACCCCGGAGAGTGCCCTGTCTCCCTGGAGAGTGCGCTGTGTACCCGGAGAGTGCGCTGTGATCCCGGAGAGTGCTCTCTGTCCCTGGAGAGCGCGCTGTGTCCCCGGAGAGTGCGCTGTGATGCTTCAGAGTGTGCTGTGACCCCGGAGAGTGCGCATAACGCTGGAGAGTGTGCTGTGACCCTGGAGCGTGCACTGTGTCCCTGGAGATTGTGCTCTGCCCTGGAGATTATGCTGTGTCCCTGGTGAGTGCGCAGTGTCCCTGGGGACTGTGCGGTGCCCCCGGAGAGTGCGCTGTGTCCCCCGGAGAGTGCTCTGTGACCCCAGAGTGCGCATTTTGCCTCCGGAGATTTCAATGTGACACCGGAAAGTGCGCATTGTCCCCGGAGAGTGTGCGGTGTGCCCAGAGAGTGCGCTCTGCCCCCGGAGAATGCTCTGTGACACCAGAGAGTGCGCAGTAATCCCGGAGAGTGCGCTGTGACACTGGAGAGTGCACTGTGTCTGTTCATTTGCGCCATGTCCCCGGAGAGAGCGCTGTTTCCCTGGAGAGTGTGTTCTGACTCTGGAGAGTGCGCACTGACTCTGGATAGAGTGCTGGGACCCCGGAGTGTGGGCTGTTACCCTGGAGAGAGCGCTGTGTCCCCAGAGAGTGCGCTGTATCCCGAGAGAGTGTGCTGTGTCCCTGGAGAGTGCGCTGTGACCCTGAAGAGTGCGATGTGACACCAGAGAATGCGCTGCGTCCCTGGAGTGTGCACTGTGTCCCTGCCGAGTGCGCTGTGACACTGAAGAGTGCGCTGTGTCCCCAGAGAGTGCGCTGTGTCGCTGGAAAGTGTGCTGTGCCACCGGAGATTGCCCTGTGTCCCCAGAGAGTGCGCTGTGTCCCCTGAAAGTGTGTTGTGACACCGGAGAGTGCTCTCTGACACCTGAGAGTGCGCTCTGACCCCAGAGAATGTGCTCTGACCCCGGTCAGTGCGCTGTGTCCCTGGAGAGTGCGCTGTAAACCCGATGTGTGTGCGGTGCCCCCGGAGAGTAAGCGGTGACCCCGGAGAGGGTGCTCTGCGCACAGAGAGGGTGCGGTGAAACTAGAGACTGTGTTGTGGCCCGGAAAGTGCGCTCTGACCCCGGAGAGTGAGCTCTGACCCCGCAGAGTGCGCTGTGTCCCCGGAGATTGCGCGGTGACACTGGAGTATGCGCTGTGTCCCTGGAGAGTGTGCTGTGTCACCGAAGATTTCGCTGTGACCTCGGAGAGTGTGCTCTGACCCTGGAGAGAGTGCTGTGACCCCGGAGAGTGCGCTCTGACCCCGGAGGGTGTGCTCTGAGCCCAGAGAGTGTGCTGTGTCCCTGGAGATTGCGCTGTGTCCCTGGAGAGAGTGCTGTGTCCTTGGAGAGTGCGCTGTGTCCCCGGAGAGTGCGCTGTGTCACCGGAAAGTGCACTGTGATGCCAGAGACTGTGCAGTGACCCCGGAGAGTGCGCTGTGACCCCGGAGAGTACACTGTGATGCCAGAGAGTGCGCTGTGTCCCTGGAGAGTGCGCTGTGTCCCTGGAGATTGCGTTGCGTCCCTGGAGAGTGCGCTCTTACCCCGGAGTTTGTGCTGTGACCCCGGAGAGGGCACTGTTTCCGCAGAGAGTGCGCATTGCCCCCGGAGAGGGCACTGTGACACCGGAGAGTGCGCCGTGTCCCGGAGAGTGCCCGTTGCCCCCGGAGAGTGTACTGTGATGCCGGAGAGTTCGCCGTGCCCACGGAGAGTGCACTGAGACCCCGGAGAGTGCACTGTGTCCTTGGAGAGAGCGCTGTGTCCCTGGAGAGTGCGCTGTGATCTCGGAGTGTGTGCGGTGACTCTGGAGAGACTGCTGTGAGCCCAGAGAGTGTGCTCTGACCCCGGGGTGTGTGCTCTGACCCCGGAGAGTGCACTCTTACCCCGGAGAGTGTGCTCATGATCCCGGAGAGTGCGCTGTGAATCCAGAGTGTGTGCAGTGCCACCGGAGAATATGCGGTGACCCGGAGAGTGTGCTCTGACACCAGAGAGTGTGCTGTGTCCCCGGTGAGTGCGCTGTGTACCCGGAGAGTGCACTCTGACCCCTGAGAATGCACTGTGACACCGGAGTGTGTGCAGTGATCCCGGAGAGTGTGCTCATGATCCCGGAGAGTGGGCTCTGACCCCAGAGAGTGTGCTGTGTCCCCGGTGAGTGCGCTGTGTACCCGGAGAGTGCACTCTGACCCCTGAGAATGCATTGTGACCCCGGAGAGTGTGCAGTGATCCCGGAGAGTGCGCTGTGACACCAGAGAGTGCATTGTTTCCCTGGAGATTGTGCTGTGTCACTGGAGAGAGTGCTGAGTCCCCGGAGAGTGCGCTGTGTCCCCAGAGAGAGCGCTGTGTCCCCGGAGAGTGCAGTTTGACCCCGGTGAGCGCGCAGTGACAAAGAGAGTGCGCTGTGACCCCGGAGAGTGCGCAGTGAACCCGGAGTGTTTGCGGTGCCCCCGGAGAATGCGCGGTGACCCCGGAGATTGTGCTCTGACCCCATAGCGTGCGCTGTGTCCCCAGAGAGTGTGCTCTGACCCCTGAGAATGCACTGTGACCCCGGAGAGTGCGCAATGATCACGGAGAGTGCACTGTGTCCCTGGAGAGGGTGCGGTGACACTGCATATTGTGCTGTGGCCCGGAGTGTGTGATCTGACCCCAGAGAGTGCACTGTGTCCCCAGAGAGTGCGCGGTGTGCCCAGAGAGTGCGCTCTGCCTCCGGAGAATGCTCTGTGACACCAGAGAGTGCGCAGTGATCCCTGGGAGTGCGCTGTGACCCTGGAGAGTGCACTGTGTCCGTTTAAATTGCGCTGTGTCCCCGGAGAGTGCGCTGTTTCCCCGAAGAGTGCGCTGTGTCCCCAGAGCGTGCGCTGTGTCCCCGGAGAGTGCACTGTGACACCGGAGAAAATGCAGTGACCCCGGAGAGTGCGCTATGACCCCGGAGAGTGCAATGTGTCCCCGGAGAGCGCACTTTGTCCCCGGAGGGCACGCTGTTTCCCCGGAGAGTGCGCTGTGCCTCCGGAAGTGCGCTGCATCCCTGGAGAGTGTGTTCTGACTCTGGAGAGTGCACTCTGACTCTGGATAGAGCATTGGGATCACGGAGAGTGGGCTGTTACTCTGGCGAGCACGCTGTGTCCCCGGAGAGTGCGCTGTATCACAAGAGAGTGCGCTGTGCCCCTGGAGAGTGTGCTGTGACACCAGAGAATGCGCTGTGTCCCTGGAGTGTGCACTGTGTCCCTGGCGAGTGCGCTGTGACACTGGAGAGTGCGCTGTGTCCCCAGAGAGTGCGCTGTGTCCCTGGAAAGTGTGCAGTGAAACCGGAGAGTGCCCTGTGTTCCCAGAGAGTGCGCTGTGTCCCCGGAAATGGTGCCGTGACACCGGAGAGTGCTCCTTGACACCTGAGAATGCTCTCTGACCCCAGAGAGTGCGCTCTGAGCCCGGTCAGTGTGCTGTGTCCCTGGAGAGTGCGCTGTGAACCCAGAGTGTGTGCGGTGCCCCCGGAGAGTATGCAGTGAACCCGGAGAGTGTGCCCTGAGCCCGGAGATGGTGTGGTGAAACTGGAGACTGTGTTGTGGCCCAGAGAGTGCGCTTTGACACCGGAGAGTGCACTCTGACCCCTGAGAGGTCGCTGTGTCCCCGGAGATTGCGCGGTGACACTGGAGTGTGCACTGTGTCACTGGAGAGTGTGCTGTGCCACCGGAGATTTGCTGTGACTCCGGAGAGTGTGCTCTGACCCTGGAGAGAGCGCTGTTACCCCGGAGAGTGCGCTCTGACCCCGGAGAGTGTGCTCTGACCCCGGAGAGTGCGCTCTGACCCCGGAGAGTGTGCTCTGACACCGGAGAGTGTGCTCATGATCCCGGAGAGTGCGCTGTGTCCCCAGAGAGTGCGCGGTGACACTGGAGAAGTGGCTGTGACCCCGGAGAGAGCACTGTGTCCCTGGAGAGTGCACTGTATACTCCGAGAGTGCGCTGTGACCCCAGAGAGTGCACTCTGTCCCTGGAGAGTGCACTTATGATCCCGGAGAGTGTGCTCATGGTCCTGGAGAGTGCGCTGTGTCCCCAGAGAGTGCGCAGTGACACTGGAGAGGTGGCTGTGTCCCAGGAGAGTGTGCTGTGTCCCCGGAGAGTGCGCTTAACGCTGGAGAGTGTGCTGTGACCCCGGAGAATGCACTGTCTCCCTGGAGAGTGCGCTGCGTACCCGGAGAGTGCGCAGTGACCCCGGAGAGTGCACTCTGTCCCTGGAGAGCGCGCTGTGTCCCCGGAGAGTGCGCTGTGATGCTGCAGAGTGTGCTGTGACCCCGGAGAGTGCGCGTAACGCTGGAGAGTGTGCTGTGACCCTGGAGCGTGCACTGTATCCCTGGCGATTGTGCTCTGTCCCTGGAGATTATGCTGTGTCCCTGGTGAGTGCGCAGTGTCCCTGGGGACTGTGCGGTGCCCCCGGAGAGTGCGCTGTGTCCCCCGGAGAGTGCTCTGTGACCCCAGAGTGTGCATTTTGCCTCCGGAGATTTCAATGTGACACCGGAAAGTGCGCATTGTCCCGGGAGAGTGTGCGGTGTGCCCAGAGAGTGCGCTCTGCCCCCGGAGAATGCTCTGTGACACCGGAGAGTGCGCAGTAATCCCGGAGAGTGCGCTGTGACCCTGGAGAGTGCACTGTGTCCGTTTAGATTGTGCTGTGTCCCCGGAGAGAGCGCTGTTTCCCTGGAGAGTGTGTTCTGACTCTGGAGAGTGCGCACTGACTCTGGATAGAGTGCTGGGACCCCGGAGTGTGGGCTGTTACCCTGGAGATAGCGCTGTGTCCCCAGAGAGTGCGCTGTGTCCCGAGAGAGTGTGCTGTGTCCCTGGAGAGTGCGCTGTGACCCTGAAGAGTGCGATGTGACACCAGAGAATGCGCTGTGGCCCTGGAGTGTGCACTCTGTCCCTGCCGAGTGCGCTGTGGCACTGAAGTGTGCGCTGTGTCCCCAGAGCGTGTGCTGTGTCGCTGGAAAGTGTGCTGTGCCACCGTTGAGTGCCCTGTGTCCCCAGAGAGTGCGCTGTGTCCCCGGAAAGTGTGTTGTGACACCGGAGAGTGCTCTCTGACACCTGAGAGTGCGCTCTGACCCCAGAGAGTGTCCTCTGACCCCGGTCAGTGCGCTGTGCCCCTGGAGAGTGCGCTGTAAACCCGGTGTGTGCGCGGTGCCCCCGGAGAGTAAGCGGTGACCCCGGAGATTGCGCTGTGACCCCGGAGAGTGTAATGTGTCCCTGGAGATTGCGCTATGTCCCCGGAAAGAGTGCTGTGTCCCCGGAGATTGTGCTGTGTCCCCGGAGAGTGCGCTGTCTCCCCGGAGAGTGCACTGTGACCCCGCAGAGCGCGCAGTGACACCGAAGATTGCGCTGTTACCCCGCAGAGTGCACTGTGTCCCTTAGATTGCGTTGTGTCCCTGGAGAGTGCGCTGTGTCCCTACATTGTGTGCTGTGACCCAGGAGAGTGTGCTCTGAAACTAGAGCGTGCACACTGACACTGGAGAGAGCGCTGTGACCACGGAGAGGGCGCTGTGATACCAGAGAGTGCGCTGTGACCCTGGAGAGTATGCTGTGTTCCCAGAGATTGCGCGTTGCCCCAGGAGAGTGTACTGTGACACCGGAGAGTGTGCCCTGACCCCAGAGATTGTGCTCTGACTCCGGAGACAGTGCACTGACCCCGGAGACAGTTCTGTGACATCGGAGATTGCGCTGTGTCTCCGGAGAGTGCGCAGTGACACCTGAGAGTGTGTTGTGACCCCGGAGAGTGCGCAGTTACACCACAGAGTGTGCTCTGACCCCGGAGAGTGCGCTGTGTTCCTGGATTGTGTGCTGTGAAACCGGAGTGTTTGCGGTGCCCTCGGAGAGTATGCGGTGACCCCGTAGAGAGCGTTGTGACCGCGGAGAGTGCGCTGTGTTCCCGGAGAGGGTGCGGTAACACTGCAGACTCTGCTGTGGCCCGGAGAGTGTGCTCTGACCCCAGAGAGTGCACTGTGTCCCCGGAGAGTGTGCTTTTTCCCCAGAGAGTCTGCTCTGACCCCGGAGAATGTACTGTGACCCCAGAGAGTGTGCAGTGAACCCCGAACATTGCGCTGTGACCCCGGAGATTGCAATGTGTCCCTGGAGATTGCGCTGCATCCCCGGAGAGAGCGCTGTGTCCCCGGATAGTGCGCTGTGTCCCCGGAGAGTGCTCTGTGTCCCCAGAGAGTGCACTGTGACCCCGGAGAGCGCGCAGTGACCCGAAGAGTGCACTGTGACTCCTGAGATTGCACTGCGTCCCTGTAGGTTGCGCTGTGTCCCTGGAAAGTGCGCTGTGTCCCAAAGAGTGCGCTGTGACCCAGGAGAGTGTGCTCTGACTCTAGAGAGTGCGCTCTGACACTGGAGAGAGCGCTGTGACACCGGAGAGGGCGCTGCGCCCCACAGAATGTGCGGTGTCCCCGGAAAGTTTGCTGTGATCCCGGAGAGTGCACGCTGACCGTGGAGAGTGCACTGTGACACTGGAGAGTGCGCCGTGACCCCAGGGAGTGCGCTCTGACTCCGGAAACAGCGCTCTGATGGCGGAGACAGCAATCTGACACCGGAGAGTGTGCTGTGTCTCCGGAGAGTGCACTATGAAGCTGGAGAGAGCGCTGTGCCCCAGAGAGTGGGTGGTGTCCCCAGAGAGTGCGCTGTGTCCCCCGGAGAGCGCGCTGTGTCCCCCGGAGAGCGCGCTGTGACACCGGAGTGTGCGCTATGCTTCCAGAGAATGCATTGTAACCCCGGATAGTGAGCTGTGACACCGGAGAGTGTGCTGTGAATCCAGAGAGTGCGCTGTGACACCAGAGTGTGCGCTGTGATCCCAGAGAGTGCGCTGTGAGACCGGAGAGTATGCTGTGACCCTGGAGTGTCTGCTGTGCCGCCTGAGAGTGGGCTGTGTCCCCGGAGAGGGTGCTGTGACCCTGGAGTTTGTGTTGTGACCACAGAGATTGGGCTGTGACCCCGGAGAGTGCTCTGTGTCTGCCAGCGAGTGCAGTGTGTTCCCAGAGAGTGCGCTGTGACCCCGGAGAGTGCACTCTGTCCCTGGAGAGCGCGCTGTGTCCGCGGAGAGTGCGCTGTGATGCTGCAGAGTGTGCTGTGACCCCGGAGAGTGCGCGTAACGCTGGAGAGTGTGCTGTGACCCTGGAGCGTGCACTGTGTCCCTGGAGATTGTGCTCTGTCCCTGGAGATTATGCTGTGTCCCTGGTGAGTGCGCAGTGTCCCTGGAGACTGCACGGTGCCCCCGGAGAGGGCGCTGTGTCCCCCGGAGAGTGCTCTGTGACCCCAGAGTGTGCATTTTGCCTCCGGAGATTTCAATGTGACACCAGAAAGTGCGTATTGTCCCGGGAGAGTGTGCGGTGTGCCCAGAGAGTGCGCTCTGCCCCCGGAGAATGCTCTGTGACACCGGAGAGTGCGCAGTAATCCCGGAGAGTGCGCTGTGACCCTGGAGAGTGCACTGTGTCCGTTTAGATTGTGCTGTGTCCCCGGAGAGAGCGCTGTTTCCCTGGAGAGTGTGTTCTGACTCTGGAGAGTGCGCACTGATTCTGGTTAGAGTGCTGGGACCCCGGAGTGTGGGCTGTTACCCTGGAGAGAGCGCTGTGTCCCCAGAGAGTGCGCTGTATCCCGAGAGAGTGTGCTGTGTCCCTGGAGAGTGCGCTGTGACCCTGAAGAGTGGGATGTGACACCAGAGAATGCGCTGTGGCCCTGGAGTGTGCACTGTGTCCCTGCCGAGTGCGCTGTGGCACTGAAGTGTGCGCTGTGTCCCCAGAGCGTGTGCTGTGTCGCTGGAAACTGTGCTGTGCCACCGCAGAGTGCCCTGTGTCCCCAGAGAGTGCGCTGTGTCCCCGGAAAGTGTGTTGTGACACCGGAGAGTGCTCTCTGACACCTGAGAGTGCGCTCTGACCCCAGAGAGTTTGCTCTGACCCCGGTCAGTGCGCTGTGTCCCTGGAGAGTGCGCTGTAAACCCGGTGTGTGCGCGGTGCCCCCGGAGAGTAAGCGGTGACCCCGGAGAGTGTGCTCTGCGCCCGGAGAGGGTGCGGTGAAACTAGAGACTGTGTTGTGGCCTGGAAAGTGCGCTCTGACCCCGGAGAGTGAGCTCTGACCCCGCAGAGTGCGCTGTGTCCCCGGAGATTGCGCGGTGACACTGGAGTATGCACTGTGTCCCTGGAGAGTGTGCTGTGTCCCCGGAGATTTCGCTGTGACCTCGGAGCGTGTGCTCTGACCCTGGAGAGAGTGCTGTGACCCCGGAGAGTGCGCTCTGAACCCGGAGGGTGTGCTCTGAGCCCGGAGAGTGTGCTGTGTCCCTGGAGATTGCGCTGTGTCCCTGGAGAGAGTGCTGTGTCCTCGGAGAGTGCGCTGTGTCCCCGGAGAGTGTGCTGTGTCCCCGGAAAGTGCACTGTGATGCTGGAGACTGTGCAGTGACCCCAGAGAGTGCGCTGTGACCCCAGAGAGTACACTGTGATGCCGGAGAGTGCGCTGTGTCCCTGGAGAGGGTGCGGTGACACTGCAGACTGTGCTGTGGCATGGAGAGAGTGCTTTGACCCCGGAGAATGTATTGTGACCCCAGAGAGTGTGCAGTGATCCCGGAGATTGCGCTGTGACCCCGGAGAGTGTAATGTGTCCCTGGAGATTGCGCTATGTCCCCGGAAAGAGTGCTGTGTCCCCGGAGATTGTGCTGTGTCCCCGGAGAATGCGCTGTCTCCCCGGAGAGTGCGCTGTGACCCCGCAGAGCGCGCAGTGATACCGAAGATTGCGCTGTTACCCCGCAGAGTGTACTGTGTCCCTATAGATTGTGCTGTGTCCCTGGAGAGTGCGCTGTGTCCATAGATTGTGTGCTGTGACCCAGGAGAGTGTGCTCTGAAACTGGAGCGTGCACACTGACACTGGAGAGAGCGCTGTGACCACGGAGAGGGCGCTGTGACACCAGAGAGTGCGCTGTGACCCTGGAGAGTATGCTGTGTTCCCAGAGATTGCGCGTTGCCCCAGGAGAGTGTACTGTGACACCGGAGAGTGTGCCCTGACCCCAGAGATTGTGCTCTGACTCCGGAGACAGTGCACTGACCCCGGAGACAGTGCTGTGACATCGGAGATTGCGCTGTGTCTCCGGAGAGTGCGCAGTGACCCCGGAGAGTGCGCAGTTACACCGCAGAGTGTGCTCTGACCCTGGAGAGTGCGCTGTGTTCCTGGATTGTGTGCTGTGAAACCGGAGTTTTTGCGGTGCCCTCGGAGAGTATGCGGTGACCCCGTAGAAAGCGTTGTGACTGTGGAGAGTGCGCTGTGTCCCCGGAGAGGGTGCGGTAACACTGCAGACTCTGTTGTGGCCCGGAGAGTGTGCTCTGACCCCAGAGAGTGCACTGTGTCCCCGGAGAGTGTGCTTTGTCCCCGGAGAGTGTGCTCTGACCCCAGAGAATGTACTGTGACCCCAGAGAGTGTGCAGTGATCCCGGACATTGCGCTGTGACCCCGGAGATTGCAATGTGTCCCTGGAGATTGCGCTGCATCCCGGAGAGAGCGCTGTGTCCCCGGATAGTGCGCTGTGTCCCCGGAGAGTGCTCTGTGTCCCCAGAGAGTGCACTGTGACCCCGGAGAGCGCGCAATGACCCGAAGAGTGCACTGTGACCCCTGAGATTGCACTGCGTCCCTGTAGGTTGCGCTGTGTCCCTGGAAAGTGTGCTGTGTCCCATAGAGTGCGCTGTGACCCAGGAGAGTGTGCTCTGACTCTAGAGAGTGCGCTCTGACACTGGAGAGAGCGCTGTGACACCGAAGAGGACGCTGTGCCCCACAGAATGTGCGGTGTCCCCGGAAAGTTTGCTGTGATCCCGGAGAGTGCACGCTGACCGTGGAGAGTGCACTGTGACACCGGAGAGTGCGCCGGGACCCCAGGGAGTGCGCTCTGACTCCGGAGACAGCGCTCTGATGGCGGAGACAGCACTCTGACACCGGAGAGTGTGCTGTGTCTCCGGAGAGTGCACTATGAAGCTGGAGAGAGCGCTGTGCCCCAGAGAGTGGGTGGTGTCCCCGGAGAGTGCGCTGTGTCCCCCGGAGAGCGCGCTGTGTCCCCCGGAGAGCACTCTGTGACACTGGAGTTTGCGCTATGCTTCCAGAGAATGCATTGTAACCCCGGATAGTGAGCTGTGACACCGGAGAGTGCGCTGTGAATCCAGAGAGTGCGCTGTGACACCAGAGTGTGCGCTGTGATCCCAGAGAGTGCGCTGTGAGACCGGAGAGTGTGCTGTTTCCCCTAAGATTGGGCTGTGTCCCTGAGAGTGCGCTGTGACCCCGGAGAGTATGCTGTGACCCTGGAGTGTCTGCTGTGCCACCTGAGAGTGGGCTGTGTCCCCGGAGAGGGTGCTGTGACCCTGGAGGTTGTGTTGTGACCACAGAGATTGGACTGTGACCTCGGAGAGTGCTCTGTGTCTGCCAGCGAGTGCTGTGTGTTCCCAGAGAGTGCGCTGTGTCCCCGGAGAGTGCGCTGTGACCACGGAGCGTGCTCTGTGTCCGCCAGAGAGTGCACAGTGTCCCCAGATAGTGGGCTGTGTCCCTGGAGAGTGCGCTCTGATACTGGAGAGGTCACTGTGCCCTCGGAGAGTGCGCTGTGTCCGCAGAGAGTGTGTGTTGCCCCCGGAGAAAGCACTGTGGCACCAGATTGTGCGTCGTGTCCCCGGAGAGTGCCAGTTGCCCCCGGAGCATGTACTGTGATGCCGGAGAGTGTGCCGTGTCACCGGAGAGTGCACTTTGACCTGAAGAGTGCACTGTGTCCCTGGAGAGTGCGCTGTGAACCCGGAGTGTGTGCGGTGCCCCCGGAGAGTACGTGGGGACCCCGGAGAGAGCGCTCTGACCACGGAGAGTGCACTGTGCCCCCAGAGAGAGCACTTTGTCCCTGGAGAGTTTGCTGCGTCCCGATGGAGTGCGCTGTGTTCGGGGAGAGTGCGCTGTGCCCCAGAGTGTGCGCTGTGATCGCGGAGAGAGTGCTGTGTCCCCGGAGATGCGCTGTGAACCCTGAGAGTGCCCGGTAAACCCAGAGAGTGCGCTGTGTCCCCGGAGAGTGCGCTGTTTCATTGGAGAGTGTGCTGTGACCCTGGAGAGTGTGCTGCGACCCCGGAGAGTGCACTGTGTCCCTCGAGATTGTGCTGTGGCCCCGGAGAGGTTGTGTTGACTCTGCAGACTGTGCTGTGGCCCAGAGAGTGTGCGCTGACCCCAGAGAGTGCGCTGTGTCCCCGGTGAGTGTGCTGTGTACACGGAGAGTGCGCTGTGTCCCCGGAGAGTGCGAATTGATCCGAGAGAGTGCGCTGTTTCCCCGGAGAGTTCACTGTGTACCTGGAGATTGCGTTGTGTCACTGGAGAGTGCGCTGTGTCACTGGAGAGTGCGCTGTGACACTGGAGAGTGTGCTCTGACCCTGGAGAGTGCACACTGACACTGAGGAGTGCGCTGTGACATCGAAGAGTTCGCTGTGTCCCCGGAGAGTGCGCTGTGACGCCGGAGTGTACACTGTGACGCCGGAGAGTGCGCTGTGTCCCTGGAGAGTGCGCTGTGCCCCTGCAGACAGCGCTGTGACTCTGGAGAGTGTGCTCTGTCAATGGAGATTGCGCTGTGTCCCTGGAGTGTGCTCTGTGAAACCGGAGTGTTTGCGGTGCCCTCGGAGAGTACGCGGTGACCCCGGAGAGAGTGCTCTGACCGCGGAGAGTGCGCTGTGTCCCCGGAGAGGGTGCGGTGACACTGCAGGCTATGCTGTGGCCTGGAGAGTGTGCTCTGACCCCGGAGAATGTACTGTGACCCCAGAGAGTGTGCAGTGATCCCGGAGATTGCGCTGTGAACCCGGAGAGTGTAATGTGTCCCTGGAGATTGCACTATGTCTGCGGAGAGAGTGCTGTGTCACCGGAGAGTGTGCTGTGTCCCCGGAGAGTGCGCTGTCTCCCCGGAGAGTGCACTGTGACCCTGGAGAGCATGCAGTGACACCGAAGAGTGCGCTGTTACCCCGGAGAGTGCACTGTGTCCCTGAATATTGCACTGTGTCCCTGGAAAGTGCGCTGTGTCCCTAGATTGTGTGCTGTGACCCAGGTGAGTGTGTTCTGAAACTAGAGAGTGCAAACTGACACTGGAGAGAGCGCTGTGACCACCGAGAGTATGCTGTGTTCCCAGAGAGTGCGAGTTGCCCCGGGAGAGTGTACTGTGACACCGGAGAGTGTGCCCTGACCCCAGAGAGTGCGCTCTGATTCCGGAGACAGTGCAATGACCCCGGAGACAGCGCTGTGACATCGGAGATTGCGCTGTGTCCCTGGAGAGTGCGCAGCGACACCTGAGAGTGTGCTGTGACCCCGGAGAGTGCGCAGTGACACCGCAGAGTGTGCTCTGACCCCGGAGAGTGCGCTGTCTCCCTGGAGTGTGCGCTCTGAAACCGGAGCGTTTGCGATGCCCTCGGAGGGTATGCGGTGACCCCTGAGAGAGCGTTGTGACCCCTGAGATTGCACTGCGTCCCTGTAGATTGCGCTGTGTCCCTGGAAAGTGCGCTGTGTCCCAAAGAGTGCGCTGTGACCCAGGAGAGTTTGCTCTGACTCTAGAGAGTGCGCCCTGACACTGGAGAGAGCGCTGTGACCCCGGAGAGGGCGCTGTGCCACACAGAATGTGCGGTGTCCCCGGAAAGTTTGCTGTGATCCCGGAGAGTGCACGCTGACCGCGGAGAGTGCAGTGTGACACCGGAGATTGCGCTGTGCCCCGGAGATTCCGCGGTGCACTCAGAAAGTGCGCTGAGTCCCCCAGAGAGTGCGCTGTGTCTCCAGTGTGTGCGCTGTGCCTTCGGAGAATGCACTGTGTCCCCTAAGAGTGGGCTGTGTCCCCGGAGAGTGCGCTGTCACCCCGTAGAGTATGCTGTGATCACGAAGAATGCTGTGTAACACCTGAGAGTGGGCTGTGTCCCCGGAGAGTGCGCTGTGACTCCGGAGAGTGTGCTTTGCCCCCAGAGAGTGCGCTGTGACCACGGAGAGTGCTCTGTGTCCACCGGACGGTGCACTGTGTCCCCGGAGAGTGTGCTGTGTCCCCGGAGAGTGCGCTGTGATACTGGAGAGGACACTGTGCCCTTGGAGAGTGTGCTCTGCCTGCAGAGAGTGCACGTTGCCCCTGGAGAGTGCACTGTGACACCAGAGAGTGCGTCGTGTCCCCGGAGAGTGCCCATTCCCCCCGGAGAGTGTACTGTGATGCCGGAGAGTGCGCCGTGTCCCCGGAGAGTGCACTGTGACCCGGAGAGTGCACTGTGTCCCTGGAGAGTATGCTGTGTCCCTGGAGAGTGCGTTGTGTCCCTGGAGAGTGCGTTGTGAACCCGGAGTATGTGCGGTGATCCGGAGAGTACACGGGGACCCCGCAGAGAGCACTCTGACCCTGGAGAGTGTTCTGTGTCGCCAAAGAGTGCGCTTTGTCCCTGGAGAGTGTGCTGTGTCTCCAGAGAGTGCACTGTGTTCGGGGAGAGTGCGCTGTGCCCCATTGTGTGCGCTGTGATCCCAGAGAGTGCGCTGTGTCCTCGGAGATGCGCTGTGACCCCGGAGGGTGCCCGGAGAATCCAGAGAGTGCGCTGTGTCCCCGGAGAGTGTGCTGTTTCCCTGGAGAGTGTGCTGTGAACCCAAAGTGTGTGCTCTGACACTGGAGAGGTGGCTGTGTCCCAGGAGAGGGCGCTGTGTCCCTGGAGAGTGCGCTGTGACACTGGAGAGTGTGCTGTGACCGTGGAGAGTGCGCTGTGCCCCTCAAGATTATGCTGTGTCCCCGGAGAGGGTGCGGTGACACTGCAGACTGTGCGGTGGCCCAGAGAGCGTGCTCTGACCCCAGAGAGTGCATTGTGTCCCCGGAGTGTGCGATTTGACCCAGATAGTGCTGTGACCCCGGAGAGTGCGCGTTGCCCCCGGAGAGGGCACTGTGACCCCGGAGAGTGTGCTGTGACCCTGGAGAGTGCGCTGTGTCCCCAGAGGTGCGCGTTGCCCCTGGAGAGTGCACTGTAACACTGGAGAGTGCACCGTGACCCCAGAGAGTGTGCTCTGACTCTGGAGACAGCGCTCTGACCCTGGAGACAGCAGTCTGACAGCGGAGAGTGCGCTGTGTCTCCGGAAAGTGCACTGTGACCCCGGAGAGAGCGCTGTGCCCAACAGAGTGTGCGGTGTCCCTGCCGAGTTTGCTGTGACCCCGGAGAGTGCACTCTGACCGCAGAGAGTGCACTGTAACACCGGAGATTGCGCTGTGTCCCCGGAGAGAGCGCGGTGTCCCTGGAGAGTGCACGGTGCACTCAGAGAGTGCGCGGTGCACTCAGAGAGTGCGCTGTGTCCCCTGGAGAGTGCTCTGTGACTCCAGAGTGTGCGCTATGCCTCCGGAGAATGCGCTGAGACCCCGGAAAGTGCGCTGTGACACCGGAGACTGCGATATGTCTCCAGAGTGTGCGCCGTGACCCTGGAGAGTGCGCTGTGCCCCCTAAGAGTGGGCTGTTTTCCCGGAGAGTGCGCTGTCACCCCTTGGAGTGTGCTGCGGCCCCGGAGAGTGTTCTGTGACACCTGAGAGTGGGCTGTGTCCCCGGAGAGTGCGCTGTGAAACCGGAGAATAGTGCTGTGACCCCTGAGAGTGCACTGTGCTCCTGTAGATTGCGCTGTGTCCCTGGAAAGTGCGCTCTGTCCCTAGAGAGTGCGCTCTGACATAGGAGTGTTTGCTCTGACTCTAGAGAGTGCGCACTCACACTGGAGAGAGCACTGTGACCCCAGAGAGGGCGCTGTGCCCCACAGAGTGTGCGGTGTCACCGGAGAGTTTGCTTTGATCCCGGAGAGTGCACTCTGACAGCGGGGAGTGCACTGTGGCACCGGAGATTGCGCTGTGTCCCCGGAGATTGCGCGGTGTTACCGGAGATTGCGCGGTGCACTCAGAGATTGCGCTGAGTCCCGCGGAGAGAGGGCTGTGATCCCAGAGTGTGCGCTATGCCTCCGTAGAATGCACTGTGGCTCCGAAGAGTGAGCTGTGACACCGGAGAGTGCGCTGTGACCCCAGAGAATGCACTGAGACTCCGGAGATTGCGCTGTGTCCCCTAAGAGTTTGCTGTGTCCCCGGAGTGTGCGCTGTGACCCCGTAGAATTAGCTGTGACCCCGGAGAGTGCGCTGTGACACCTGAGAGTGGGCTGCGTCACCGGGGAGTGCGCTATGATGCCGGAGCGTGTGCTGTGACCCCAGAGAGTGTGCTGTGACCACGGAGAGTGCTCTGTGTCCACCGGACAGTGCACTGTGTCCCCGGAGAGTTTGCTGCGTCCCCGGAGAGTGCGCTGTGATACTGGAGAGGACACTGTGCCTTTGGAGATTGTGCTATGTCCCCGGAGAGTGCACTGTGACCCGGAGAGTGCATTATGTCCCTGGAGCGTGCGCTGTGTCCCTGGAGAGTGCGCTGTGAACCCGGTGTGCGTGCGTTGACCCGGAGAGTATGCGGGGACCCCTGAGAGGGCGCTCTGACCCCGGAGAGTGTGCTGTGTCGCCAGAGAGTGCGCTTTGTCCCTGGAGAGTGTGCTGTGTCCCCAGAGAGTGCGCTGTGTTCGGGGAGAGTGCGCTGTGCCCCAGAGTTTGCGCTGTGATCCCAGAGAGTGCGCTGTGTACTCGGAGATGTGCTGTGACCCCGGAGGGTGGCCGGAGAACCCAGAGAGTGTGCTGTGTCCCCAGAGAGTGCGCTGTTTCCCTGCAGAGTGTGCTGTGAACCCGGAGTGTGTTCTCTGACACTGGAGAGGTGGCTGTATCCGAGGAGAGTGCGCTGTGTCCCTGGAGAGTGAGCTGTGACACTGGAGAGTGTGCTGTGACACCGGAGAGTGCGCTGTGCCCCTCAAGATTGCATTGTGTCCCCGGAGAATGTGCGGTGACACTGCAGGCTGTGTTGTGGCCCAGAGAGTGTGCTCTGACCCCAGAGAGTGCACTGTGTCCCCGGAGCGTGCGCTGTGTCCCCAGATAGTGTGCTCAGACCCAGGAGAATGCACTGTGACCCCGGAGAGTGTGCAGTGGTCCGGGAGAGTGCGCAGCGAACCCGGAGAGTTCACTGTGTCCCTCGAGATTGCGCTGTGTCCCTGGACAGTGCGCTGTGCCCTGGAGAGTGTGCTTTGACACTGGAGAGTGTGCTCTGACACTGGTGAGAGTGCACTGACACTGGAGAGTGCGCTGTGACCCCGGCGAGTGTGCTGTGACCCCGGAGAGTGCGCTGTGACCCCGGAGAGTGCAGGTTGTACCCGGAGATTGCGCAGTGATCCCAGAGAGTGCGCTGTGACCACGGAGAGTGCGCTGTGACCCCGAAGAGTGCACTTGGTCCCTGGAGATTGCACTGTGTCCCCGGAGAGAGCAGAGTGTCCCTGGAGAATGCATTGTGTCCCCGGAGAGTGCGCTGTGTCCCCAGAGGTGCAATGTGATGCCGGAGAGCGCGCAGTGACCCTGGAGAGTGTGCTGTGACACCGGAGAGTGCACTGTTTCCCTGGAGATTGCGCTGTGTCCCTGGAGATGTGTGCTGTGTCACTGGAGAGTTCGCTGTGACCCTGGAGAGTGCGCTCTGACACTGGAGAGTGCCCACTGACACAGGAGAGTGTGCTTTGACCCCGTAGAGTGCACTGTGACCCTGGAGAGTGCGCTGTGACACTGAAGAGTATGCTGTGTCCCCAGAGAGTGCGTGTTGCCCCGGGAGAGTGCATTGTGACCCTGGAGAGTGCGCCGTGTCCCCGGAGAGTGCTCGTTGACCCCGCAGGGTGTGCTCTGATCCTAGAGAGTGCGCAGTGACACTGGAAAGAGCGCTGTGACCCCGGAGAGGGTGCTGTGACCCCGGAGAGTGTGCTGTAACCCTGGAGAGTGTGCTGTGTCCCCAGAGGTGCGCGTTGCCCCCGGAGAGTGCACTGTGACACCAGAGAGCGCACCGTGGCCCCAGGGAGTGCGCTCTGACTCCGGAGACAGCGCTCTGACCCTGGAGACAGCAGTCTGACAGCGGAGTGTGCGCTGTGTCTCTGGAGAGTGCACTGTGACCCCGGAGAGGGCGCTGTGCCCCACAGAGTGTGCGGTGTCCCCGGCGAATTTGCTGCGACACCAGAGAGTGCACTCTGACCGCGGAGAGTGCACTGTGACACCGGAGATTGTGCTGTGTACCCGGAGAGTGCGTGGTGTCCCCGGAGAGTGCGCGGTGCACTCAGAGAGTGCGCTGTGTCCCCTGGAGAGTGCGCTGTGACCCCAGATTTGAGCTATGCCTCCGGAGAATGCACTGTGACCCCGGAGAGTGCGCTGTGACCCCGTGGAGTATGCTGTGACCCCGGAGAGTGTGCTGTGATACCTGAGAGTGGGCTGCGTCCACGGAGAGTGCGCTGTGTCTCCGGAGAGTGTGCTGTGACCCCGGAGAGTGCGCTGTGACCCCAGAGAGTGCACTGTGCCCCTGTAGATTGCGCTGTGTCCCTGGAATGTGCGCTCTGTCCCTAGAGAGTGCGCTGTGACATAGGAGAGTGTGCTCTGACTCTAGAGCGTGCGCACTGACACTTGCGAGAGTGCTGTGACCGCAGAGAGGGCGCTGTGCCCCACAGAATGTGCGGTGTCCCCGGAGAGTTTGCTGTGATCCCGGAGAGTGCATTCTGTGCGCGGAGAGTGCACTGTGACACAGGAGATTGCGCTGTGTCCCCGGATATTGCGCGGTGTCCCTGGAGAGGGCGCGGTGCACTCAGAGAGTGCGCTGAGTCCCCCGGAGATGCGCTGTGGTCCCAGAATGTGCTCTACACCTCCGTAGAATGCACTGTGACCCCGGAGAGTGTGCTGTGACACCGGAGAGTGCGCTGTGACCCCAGAGAGTGTGCTGTGACATAAGAGAGTGCGCTGTGTCCCCTAAGAGTGGGCTGTGTCCCCGGAGTGTGCGCTGTGACCCCGTAGAGTATGCTGTGACCCCAGAGAGTGCGCTGTGACACCTGAGAGTCAGCTGTGTCCCCAGAGAGTGCGCTATAACTCCGGAGAGTGTGCTGTGACCCTAGAGAGTGCGCTGTGGCCCCAGAGTGTGCTCTATGCCTCCGTAGAATGCACTGTGACACCGGAGAGTGCGCTGTGACTCCGTAGAGTATGCTCTGACTCCAGAGAGTGCGCTGTGTCACCTGAGAGTCGGCTGTGTCCACAGAGAGTGCGCTATAACTCCGGAGAGTGTGCTGTGACCCTAGAGAGTGCGCTGTGACCACGGAGAGTGCTCTGTGTCCACCGGACAGTGCACTGTGTCCCCGGAGAGTGTGCTGAGTCCCCGGAGAGTGCGCTGTGATACTGTTGAGGACACTGTGCCCTTGGAGAGTGTGCTATGTCTGCAGAGAGTGCACGTTGCCCCCGGAGAGTGCACTGTGACACCAGAGAGTGTGTCGTCTCCCCGGAGAGTGCCCATTGCCCCCGGACCGTGTACTGTGATGCCGGAGAGTGTGCCGTGTCTCCAGAGTGTGCACTGTGACCCGGAGAGTGCACTATGTCCCTGGAGTGTGCGCTGTGTCCCTGGAGAGTGCGCTGTCAACCCGGAGTGTGTGCGTAGACCCAGAGAGTACATGGGGACCCCGGAGAGAGCGCCCTGACCCCGGAGAGTGTGCTGTTTCGCCAGAGAGTGCGCTTTGCCCCTGGAGAGTGTGATGTGACCCCAGAGAGTGCGCTGTGTTCGGGGAGAGTGCGCTGTGCCCCAGTGATTGCGCTGTGAGCCCAAAGAGTGCGCTGTGTCCTCGGAGATGCGCTATGACCCCGGAGGGTGCCCCGAGAACCCAGAGAGTGTGCGGTGTCCCTGGAGAGTGCGCTGTTTCCCTGGAGAGTGTGCTGTGAACCCGGAGTGTGTGCTCTGACACTGGAGAGGTGTCTGTGTCCGAGGAGAGTGCGCTGTGTCACTGGAGAGTGCGCTGTGACACTCGAGAGTGTGCTGTGACACAGGAGAGTGTGCTGTGCCCCTAAAGATTGCACTGTGTCCCCGGAGAGGGTGAGATGACACTGCAGACTGTGCTGTGGCCCAGTGAGTGTGCTCTGACCCCAGAGCGTTCACTGTGTCCCCCGAGAGTGCGCTGTGTCCCTGGAGAGTGTGATGTGACACTGGCGAGAGTGCTCTGACACTGGTGAGGGCACACTGACACTGGAGAGTGCGCTGTGACACCGGCGAGTGTGCTGTGACCCCGGAGAGTGTGCTGTGACACCTGAGAGTGCACGTTGCACCCGGAGAGTGCGCAGTGATCCCGGAGAGTGCGCTGTGACCACAGAGAGTGCGCTGTGACCCCGAAGAGTGCCTTTGGTCCCTGGAGATTGCACAGTGTCCCCGGAGATAGCGCTCTGTCCCCGGAGAATGCATTGTGTCCCTGGAGAGTGCGCTGTGTCCCCGGAGAGTGCACTGTGACACTGGAGAGTGCGCCGTGTCCCTGGAGAGTGACCGTTGACACAAGAGGGTGTGCTCTGACCCTAGGGAGTGCGCACTGGCACTGGAGAGAGCGCTGTGACCCCGGAGAGGGCGCTGTGACCCCGGAGAGTGTGCTGTGACACCTGAGAGTGTGCGTTGCCCCGGAAGAGTGCACTGTGACACCGGAGAGTGTGCTGTGACACTGGAGAGTGTGCTGTGTCCCCAGAGAGTGCGCGTTGCCCCCGGAGAGTGCACTGTGATACCGGAGAGCGCGCCGTGACCCCAGAGAGAGCGCTCTGACTCCGGAGACAGCGCTCTGACCCTGGAGACAGCGCTCTCACACCGGAGAGAGCGCTGTGTCTCCGGAGATTGCACTGTGACCCTGGAGAGAGCGCTGTGCCCCACAGAGTGTGCGGTGCCCCGGCGAGTTTGCTGTGACCCCGGAGAGTGCACTCTGACCGCGGAGAGTGCACTGTGGCACCAGAGATGGCGCTGTGCCCCCGGAGAGTGCACGGTGTCCCCAGAGAGCGCACGGTGCACTCAGAGAGTGCACTGTGTCCCCTGTAGTGTGCGCTGTGACCACAGAGTGTGCGCTATGCCTGCGGAGAATGCACTGTGACCCCAGAGAATTTGCTGTGACACCGGAGACTGCGCTATGACTCCGGAGAGTGTGCTATGAACCCGGAGAGTGCGCTTTGCCCCCTAAGAGTGGGCTGTTTTCCCGAAGAGTGCGCTGTAGCCCCGTGGAGTATGCTGTGACCCCGGAGAGTGTGCTTTGACACCTGAGAGTGGGCTGTGTCCCCAGAGAGTGCGCTGTGACTCCGGAGAGTGTGCTGTGACCCCGGAGAGCGCGCTGTGACCCCGGAGAGTGTGCTGTGACTCTCGAGGGTGCGCACTGACACTGGAGAGAGCGCTGTGACCCCAGAGAGGGCGCTGTGCCCCACAGAGTGTGCGGTGTCCCCGGAGATTTGGCTGTGATCCCGGAGAGTGCACTCTGACCACGGAGAGTGCACTGTGACACCGGAGATTGTGCTGTGTCCCCGGAGATTGCGCGGTGTCCCCGGAGAGTGCGCGGTGCATGCAGAGAGTGCGCTGAGTCCCCCGGAGAGCACGCTGTGACGCCAGAGTGTGCGCTATGCCTCCGTAGAATGCACTGTGACCCCGGAGAGTGCGCTGTGACACCGGAGAGTGCGCTGTGTCCCGTAAGAGTGGGCTGTGTCCTCGGTGTGTGCGCTGTGACCCCGTAGAGTATGCTGTGATCCCGGAGAGTGCGCTGTGACACCTGAGAGTGGGCTGTGTCCCCGGTGAGTGCACTATGACTCCGGAGAGTGTGCTGTGACCCCAGAGAGTGTGCTGTGACCACGGAGAGTGCTCTGTGTCCACCGGACAGTGCGCTGAGTCCCCGGAGAGTGTGCTGAGTCCCCAGAGAGTGCGCTGTGAAGCTGGAGAGGACACTGTGCCCTCGGACAGTGTGCTATGTCCGCAGAGAGTGCACGTTGCCCCCGGAGAGTGCACTGTGACTCCAGAGAGAGTGCTGTGACCCCGGAGAGTGCGCTGTGACCCTGGAGAGTGCACTGTGACCCCGGAGAGTGCGCTGTTTCCCTGGAGGGTATGCTGTGAACCCGGAGTGTGTGCTCTGACACTGGAGAGGTGTCTGTGTCCGAGGAGAGTGCGCTGTGTCCCTGGAGAGTGCGCTGTGACACTCGAGAGTGTGCTGTGACACAGGAGAGTGTGCTGTGCCCCTAAAGATTGCACTGTGTCCCCGGAGAGGGTGAGATGACACTGCAGACTGTGCTGTGGCCCAGTGAGTGTGCTCTGACCCCGGAGCGTTCACTGTGTCCCCCGAGAGTGCGCTGTGTCCCTGGAGAGTGTGATGTGACACTGGCGAGAGTGCTCTGACACTGGTGAGGGCACACTGACACTGGAGAGTGCGCTGTGACACCGGCGAGTGTGCTGTGACACCGGAGAGTGTGCTGTGACACCTGAGAGTGCACGTTGCAACCTGAGAGTGCGCAGTGATCCCGGAGAGTGCGCTGTGACCACAGAGAGTGCGCTGTGACCCCGAAGAGTGCCTTTGGTCCCTGGAGATTGCACAGTGTCCCCGGAGGTAGCGCTGTGTCCCCGGAGAATGCATTGTGTCCCTGGAGAGTGCGCTGTGTCCCCGGAGAGTGCACTTTGACACTGGAGAGTGCGCCGTGTCCCTGGAGAGTGACCGTTGACACCAGAGGGTGTACTCTGACCCTAGGGAGTGCGCACTGGCACTGGAGAGAGCACTGTGACCCCGGAGAGGGCGCTGTGACCCCGGAGAGTGTGCTGTGACACCTGAGAGTGTGCGTTGCCCCGGAAGAGTGCACTGTGACACCGGAGAGTGTGCTGTGACACTGGAGAGTGTGCTGTGTCCCCAGAGAGTGCGCGTTGCCCCCAGAGAGTGCACTGTGATACCGGAGAGCGCGCCGTGACCCCAGAGAGAGCGCTCTGACTCCGGAGACAGCGCTCTGACCCTGGAGACAGCGCTCTCACACCGGAGAGAGCGCTGTGTCTCCGGAGATTGCACTGTGAACCCGGAGAGAGCGCTGTGCCCCACAGAGTGTGCGGTGCCCCGGCGAGTTTGCTGTGACCCCGGAGAGTGCACTCTGACCGCGGAGAGTGCACTGTGACACCAGAGATGGCGCTGTGCCCCCGGAGAGTGCACGGTGTCCCCAGAGAGCGCACGGTGCACTCAGTGTCCCCTGTAGTGTGCGCTGTGACCACAGAGTGTGCGCTATGCCTGCGGAGAATGCACTGTGACCCCAGAGAATCCGCTGTGACACCGGAGACTGCGCTATGACTCCGGAGAGTGCACTATGAACCCGGAGAGTGCGCTTTGCCCCCTAAGAGTGGGCTGTTTTCCCGGAGAGTGCGCTGTGGCCTCGTGGAGTATGCTGTGACCCCGGAGATTGTGATTTGACACCTGAGAGTGGGCTGTGTCCCCAGAGAGTGCGCTGTGACGCCGGAGAGTGTGCTGTGACCCCGGAGAGCGTGCTGTGACCCCGGAGAGTGTGCTGTGACTCTCGAGAGTGCGCACTGACACTGGAGAGAGCACTGTGACCCCAGAGAGGGCGCTGTGCCCCACAGAGTGTGCGGTGTCCCCGGAGAGTTGGCAGTGATCCCGGAGAGTGCACTCTGACCACGGAGAGTGCACTGTGACACCGGAGATTGTGCTGTGTCCCCGGAGATTGCGCGGTGTCCCCGGAGAGTGCGCGGTGCACGCAGAGAGTGCGCTGAGTCCCCCGGAGAGCACGCTGTGACCCCAGAGTGTGCGCTATGCCTCCGTAGAATGCACTGTGACCCCGGAGAGTGCGCTGTGACACCGGAGAGTGCGCTGTGTCCCGTAAGAGTGGGCTGTGTCCTCGGAGTGTGCGCTGTGACCCCGTAGAGTATGCTGTGACCCCGGAGAGTGCGCTGTGACACCTGAGAGTGGGCTGTGTCCCCGGTGAGTGCGCTATGACACCGGAGAGTGTGCTGTGACCCCAGAGAGTGTGCTGTGACCATGGAGAGTGCTCTGTGTCCACCGGACAGTGCACTGAGTCCCCGGAGAGTGTGCTGAGTCCCCGGAGAGTGCGCTGTGATACTGGAGAGGACACTGTGCCCTCGGACAGTGTGCTATGTCCGCAGAGAGTGCACGTTGCCCCCGGAGAGTACACTGTGACACCAGAGAGTGCATCGTGTCCCCGGAGAGTGCGCTGTGACTCTGGAGAGAGTGCTGTGACCCCGGAGAGTGCGCTGTGACCCTGGAGAGTGCACTGTGACCCCGGAGAGTGTGCTGTGACCCTGGAGAGTGTGCTGTGTCCCCAGAGGAGTGCGTTGCACCTGGAGAGTGCACTGTCACACCGGAGAGTGCACCGTGACCCCAGAGAGTGCGCTCTGACTCCGGAGACAGCGCTCTGACCCTGGAGAAAGCAGTCTGACAGCGGAGAGTGCGCTGTGTCTCCGGAGAGTGCACTGTGACCCTGGAGAGGGCGCTGTGGCCCACAGAGAGTGCCGTGTCCCTGGCGAGTTTTCTGTGACCCCGGAGAGTGCACCCTGACCGCGGAGAGTGCACTGTGACACCGGAGATTGCGCTGTGTGCCCGGAGAGTGCGCGGTGTCCCCGGAGAATGCACGGTGCACTCAGAGAGTGCGCGGTGCACTCAGAGTGTGCACTGTGTCCCCTGGAGAGTGTGCTGTGACCCCAGAGTGTGCGCTATGTTCCGGAGAATGCGCTGAGACCCCGGAGAGTGCGCTGTGACACCGGAGACTGTGCTATGACTCCAGAGAGTGTGCCGTGTCAATGGAGAGTGCGCTGTGCCCCCTAAGAGTGGGCTGTTTTCCCGGAGAGTGCGCTGTGACCCCATGGAGTATGCTGTGACCCCGGAGAGTGTGCTGTAACACCTGAGAGTGGGCTGTGTCACCGGAAAGTGCACTGTGACTCTGGAGAGTGTGCTGTGATTCCAGAGTGTGCGCTGTGACCCCGGAAAGAGTACTGTGCTCCTGCCGATTGCGCTGTGTCGCTGGAAATTGCGCTCTGTCCCTGGAGAGGTTGCTCTGACCTAGGAGTGTGTGCTCTGACTCCAGAGAGTGCGCACTGACACTGGAGAGAGCGCTGTGACCCCAGAGAGGGTGCTGTGCCCCACAGAGTGTGTGGTGCCTCCGGAGACTTTGCTTTGATCCCGGAGAGTGCACTCTGACAGCGGAGATTGCACTGTGACACCGGAGATTGCGCTGTGTCCCCGGAGATTGCGCGGTGTTACCGGAGAGTTAGCGGTGCACTCAGAGAGAGCGCTGAGTCCCACGGAGAGAGTGTTGTGACCCCAGAGTGTGCGCTATGCCTCCGTAGAATGCACTGTGACTCCGCAGAGTGCGCTGTGAAACCGGAGAGTGCGCTGTGACCCCAGAGAATGCGCTGTGACACCGGAGATTGCACTGTGTCCCCTAAGAGTGTGCTGTGTCCCCGGAGTGTGCGCTGTGACCCCGTAGAATATGCTGTGATGCCGGAAAGTGCGCTGTGACACCTGAGAGTGGGCTGTGTCCCCAGAGAGTGCGCTATGACTCCAGAGAGTGTGCTGTGACCCCAGAGAGTGTGCTGTGACCACGGAGAGTGCTCTGTGTCCACCGGACAGTGCACTGTGTCCCCGGAGAGTGTGCTGAGTACCCGGACAGTGCACTGTGATACTGGAGAGGACACTGTGCCCTCGGAGAGAGTGCTATGTCCGCAGAGTGTGCACGTTGCCCCCGGAGAGTGCAGTGTGACACCAGATAGTGCGTCATGTCCGCGGAGAGTGCCCATTTGCCCCGGAGCATGTACTGTGATGCCCGAGAGTGCGCCGTGTCCCCGGAGAGTGCACTGTGATCCGGAGAGTGCACTATGTCCCTGGAGCATGCGCTGTGTCCCTGGAGAGTGCGCTGTGAACCCGGAGTGTGTGCGTTGACCCGGAGAGTACGCGGGGACCCCGGAGAGAGCGCTCTTACCCCGGAGAGTGTGCTGTGTTGCCAGAGAGAGCGCTTTGTCCCTGGAGAGTGTGCTGTATCCCCAGAGAGTGCGCTGTGTTCAGGGAGAGTGCGCTGTGTCCCAGAGCTTGCACTGTGATCCCTGAGAGTGCGCTGTGTACACGGAGATGCGCTGTGACCACGGAGGGAGCCCAGAGAACCCAGAGAGTGCACTGAGTCCCCGGAGAGTGTGCTGTTTCCCTGCAGAGTGTGCTGTGAACCCGGAGTGTGTGCTCTGACACTGGAGAGCGCGCTGTGACCCCGGAGAGTGTGCTGTGACTCTAGAGAGTGCGCACTGACACTGGAGAGAGTGCTGTGACCCCAGAGAGGGCGCTGTGCCCCACAGAGTGTGCGGTGTCCCCGGAGAGTTTGCTGTGATCCCGGAGAGTGCTCTCTGACCACGGAGAGTGCACTGTGACACCGGAGATTGTGCTGTGTCCCCGGAGATTGCGCGGTGTCCCCGGAGAGTGCGCGGTGCACTCAGAGAGTGCGCTGAGTCCCCCGGAGAGCACGCTGTGACCCCAGAGTGTGCGCTATGCCTCCGTAGAATGCACTGTGACCCCGGAGAGTGCGCTGTGACACCGGAGAGTGCGCTGTGTCCCGTAAGAGTGGTCTGTGTCCTCGGAGTGTGCGCTGTGACCCCGTAGAGTATGCTGTGACCCCGGAGAGTGCGCTGTGACACCTGAGAGTGGGCTGTGTCCCCGGTGAGTGCGCTATGACTCCGGAGAGAGTGCTGTGACCCCACAGAGTGTGCTGTGACCACGGAGAGTGCTCTGTGTCCACCGGACAGTGCACTGACTCCCCGGAGAGGGTGCTGAGTCCCCGGAGAGTGCGCTGTGATACTGGAGAGGACACTGTGCCCTCGGACAGTGGGCTATGTCCGCAGAGAGTGCACGTTGCCCCCGGAGAGTGCACTGTGACACCAGAGAGTGCATCGTGTCCCCGGAGAGTGCGCTGTGACTCCGGAGTGAGTGCTGTGACCCCGGAGAGTGCGCTGTGACCCTGGAGAGTGCACTGTGACCCCGGAGAGTGTGCTGTGACCCTGGAGAGTGTGCTGTGTCCCCAGAGGTGCGCGTTGCACCTGGAGAGTGCACTGTCACACCGGAGAGTGCACCGTGACCCCAGAGAGTGCGCTCTGACTCCGGAGACAGCGCTCTGACCCTGGAGAAAGCAGTCTGACAGCGGAGAGTGCGCTGTGTCTCCGGAGAGTGCACTGTGACCCTGGAGAGGGCGCTGTGCCCCACAGAGTGTGCCGTGTCCCTGGCGAGTTTGCTGTGACCCCGGAGTGTGCACTCTGACCGCGGAGAGTGCACTGCGACACCGGAGATTGTGCTGTGTGCCCGGAGAGTGCGCGGTGTCCCCGGAGAATGCACGGTGCACTCAGAGAGTGCGCGGTGTACTCAGAGTGTGCGCTGTGTCCCCTGGAGAGTGCGCTGTGACCCCAGAGTGTGCGCTATGTTCCGGAGAATGCGCTGAGACCCCGGAGAGTGCGCTGTGACACTGGAGACTGTGCTATGACTCCAGAGAGTGTGCCGTGTCAATGGAGAGTGCGCTGTGCCCCCTAAGAGTGGGCTGTTTTCCCGGAGAGTGTGCTGTGACTCCATGGAGTATGCTGTGACCCCGGAGAGTGTGCTGGAGCACCTGAGAGTGGGCTGTGTCACCGGAGAGTGCACTGTGACTCTGGAGAGTGTGCTGTGATTACAGAGAGTGCGCTGTGACCCCGGAAAGAGCACTGTGCTCCTGCCGATTGCGCTGTGTCCCTGGAAATTGCGCTCTGTCCCTAGAGAGGGTGCTCTGATCTAGGAGTGTGTGCTCTGACTCTAGAGAGTGCGCACTGACACTGGAGAGAGCGCTGTGACCCCAGAGAGGGCGCTGTGCCCCACAGAGTGTGCGTTGCCTCCGGAGACTTTGCTTTGATCCCGGAGAGTGCACTCTGACAGCGGAGAGTGCACTGTGACACCGGAGATTGCACTGTGTCCCCGGAGATTGCGCGGTGTTACCGGAGAGTGTGCGGTGCACTCAGAGAGAGCGCTGAGTCCCACTGAGAGAGTGCTGTGACTCCAGAGTGTGCGCCATGCCTCTGTAGAATGCACTGTGACTCCGGAGAGTGCGTTGTGAAACCGGAGAGTGCGCTGTGACCCCAGAGAATGCGCTGTGACACCGGAGATTGCGCTGTGTCCCCTAAGAGTGTGCTGTGTCCCCGGAGTGTGCGCTGTGACCCCGTAGAATATGCTGTGACGCCGGAGAGTGCGCTGTGACACCTGAGAGTGGGCTGTGTCCCCAGAGAGTGCGCTATGACTCCGGAGAGTGTGCTGTGACCCCAGAGAGTGTGCTGTGACCACGGAGAGTGCTCTGTGTCCACCGGACAGTGCACTGTGTCCCCGGAGAGTGTGCTGAGTACCCGGACAGTGCACTGTGATACTGGAGAGGGCACTGTGCCCTCGGAGAGTGTGCTATGTCCGCAGAGAGTGCACGTTGCCCCCGGAGAGTACACTGTGACACCAGAGAGTGCATCGTGTCCCCGGAGAGTGCGCTGTGACTCTGGAGAGAGTGCTGTGACCCCGGAGAGTGCACTGTGACCCCGGAGAGTGTGCTGAGTACCCGGACAGTGCACTGTGATACTGGAGAGGGCACTGTGCCCTCGGAGAGTGTGCTATGTCCGCAGAGAGTGCACGTTGCCCCCGGAGAGTACACTGTGACACCAGAGAGTGCATCGTGTCCCCGGAGAGTGCGCTGTGACTCTGGAGAGAGTGCTGTGACCCTGGAGAGTGCACTGTGACCCCGGAGAGTGTGCTGTGACCCTGGAGAGTGTGCTGTGTCCCCAGAGGAGTGCGTTGCACCTGGAGAGTGCACTGTCACACCGGAGAGTGCACCGTGACCCCAGAGAGTGCGCTCTGACTCCGGAGACAGCGCTCTGACCCTGGAGAAAGCAGTCTGACAGCGGAGAGTGCGCTGTGTCTCCGGAGAGTGCACTGTGACCCTGGAGAGGGCGCTGTGGCCCACAGAGAGTGCCGTGTCCCTGGCGAGTTTTCTGTGACCCCGGAGTGTGCACCCTGACCGCGGAGAGTGCACTGTGACACCGGAGATTGCGCTGTGTGCCCGGAGAGTGCGCGGTGTCCCCGGAGAATGCACGGTGCACTCAGAGAGTGCGCGGTGCACTCAGAGTGTGCACTGTGTCCCCTGGAGAGTGCGCTGTGACCCCAGAGTGTGCGCTATGTTCCGGAGAATGCGCTGAGACCCTGGAGAGTGCGCTGTGACACCGGAGACTGTGCTATGACTCCAGAGAGTGTGCCGTGTCAATGGAGAGTGCGCTGTGCCCCCTAAGAGTGGGCTGTTTTCCAGGAGAGTGCGCTGTGACGCCATGGAGTATGCTGTGACCCCGGAGAGTGTGCTGTAACACCTGAGAGTGGGCTGTGTCACCGGAAAGTGCACTGTGACTCTGGAGAGTGTGCTGTGATTCCAGAGTGTGCGCTGTGACCCCGGAAAGAGTACTGTGCTCCTGCCGATTGCGCTGTGTCCCTGGAAATTGCGCTCTGTCCCTGGAGAGGTTGCTCTGACCTAGGAGTGTGTGCTCTGACTCCAGAGAGTGCGCACTGACACTGGAGAGAGCGCTGTGACCCCAGAGAGGGTGCTGTGCCCCACAGAGTGTGTGGTGCCTCCGGAGACTTTGCTTTGATCCCGGAGAGTGCACTCTGACAGCGGAGATTGCAATGTGACACCGGAGATTGCGCTGTGTCCCCGGAGATTGCGCGGTGTTACCGGAGAGTTAGCGGTGCACTCAGAGAGAGCGCTGAGTCCCACGGAGAGAGTGTTGTGACCCCAGAGTGTGCGCTATGCCTCCGTAGAATGCACTGTGACTCCGCAGAGTGCGCTGTGAAACCGGAGAGTGCGCTGTGACCCCAGAGAATGCGCTGTGACACCGGAGATTGCACTGTGTCCCCTAAGAGTGTGCTGTGTCCCCGGAGTGTGCGCTGTGACCCCGTAGAATATGCTGTGACGCCGGAAAGTGCGCTGTGACACCTGAGAGTGGGCTGTGTCCCCAGAGAGTGCGCTATGACTCCAGAGAGTGTGCTGTGACCCCAGAGAGTGTGCTGTGACCACGGAGAGTGCTCTGTGTCCACCGGACAGTGCACTGTGTCCCCGGAGAGTGTGCTGAGTACCCGGACAGTGCACTGTGATACTGGAGAGGACACTGTGCCCTCGGAGAGAGTGCTATGTCCGCAGAGTGTGCACGTTGCCCCCGGAGAGTGCAGTGTGACACCAGATAGTGCGTCATGTCCGCGGAGAGTGCCCATTGGCCCCGGAGCATGTACTGTGATGCCCGAGAGTGCGCCGTGTCCCCGGAGAGTGCACTGTGATCCGGAGAGTGCACTATGTCCCTGGAGCATGCGCTGTGTCCCTGGAGAGTGCGCTGTGAACCCGGAGTGTGTGCGTTGACCCGGAGAGTACGCGGGGACCCCGGAGAGAGCGCTCTTACCCCGGAGAGTGTGCTGTGTTGCCAGAGAGAGCGCTTTGTCCCTGGAGAGTGTGCTGTATCCCCAGAGAGTGCGCTGTGTTCAGGGAGAGTGCGCTGTGTCCCAGAGCTTGCACTGTGATCCCTGAGAGTGCGCTGTGTACACGGAGATGCGCTGTGACCACGGAGGGAGCCCAGAGAACCCAGAGAGTGCACTGAGTCCCCGGAGAGTGTGCTGTTTCCCTGCAGAGTGTGCTGTGAACCCGGAGTGTGTGCTCTGACACTGGAGAGCGCGCTGTGACCCCGGAGAGTGTGCTGTGACTCTAGAGAGTGCGCACTGACACTGGAGAGAGCGCTGTGACCCCAGAGAGGGCGCTGTGCCCCACAGAGTGTGCGGTGTCCCCGGAGAGTTTGCTGTGATCCCGGAGAGTGCTCTCTGACCACGGAGAGTGCACTGTGACACCGGAGATTGTGCTGTGTCCCCGGAGATTGCGCGGTGTCCCCGGAGAGTGCGCGGTGCACTCAGAGAGTGCGCTGAGTCCCCCGGAGAGCACGCTGTGACCCCAGAGTGTGCGCTATGCCTCCGTAGAATGCACTGTGACCCCGGAGAGTGCGCTGTGACACCGGAGAGTGCGCTGTGTCCCGTAAGAGTGGGCTGTGTCCTCGGAGTGTGCGCTGTGACCCCGTAGAGTATGCTGTGACACCGGAGAGTGCGCTGTGACACCTGAGAGTGGGCTGTGTCCCCGGTGAGTGCGCTATGACTCCGGAGAGAGTGCTGTGACCCCACAGAGTGTGCTGTGACCACGGAGAGTGCTCTGTGTCCACCGGACAGTGCACTGACTCCCCGGAGAGGGTGCTGAGTCCCCGGAGAGTGCGCTGTGATACTGGAGAGGACACTGTGCCCTCGGACAGTGGGCTATGTCCGCAGAGAGTGCACGTTGCCCCCGGAGAGTGCACTGTGACACCAGAGAGTGCATCGTGTCCCCGGAGAGTGCGCTGTGACTCCGGAGTGAGTGCTGTGACCCCGGAGAGTGCGCTGTGACCCTGGAGAGTGCACTGTGACCCCGGAGAGTGTGCTGTGACCCTGGAGAGTGTGCTGTGTCCCCAGAGGTGCGCGTTGCACCTGGAGAGTGCACTGTCACACCGGAGAGTGCACCGTGACCCCAGAGAGTGCGCTCTGACTCCGGAGACAGCGCTCTGACCCTGGAGAAAGCAGTCTGACAGCGGAGAGTGCGCTGTGTCTCCGGAGAGTGCACTGTGACCCTGGAGAGGGCGCTGTGCCCCACAGAGTGTGCCGTGTCCCTGGCGAGTTTGCTGTGACCCCGGAGTGTGCACTCTGACCGCGGAGAGTGCACTGTGACACCGGAGATTGCGCTGTGTGCCCGGAGAGTGCGCGGTGTTCCCGGAGAATGCACGGTGCACTCAGAGAGTGCGCGGTGTACTCAGAGTGTGCGCTGTGTCCCCTGGAGAGTGCGCTGTGACCCCAGAGTGTGCGCTGTGACACTGGAGACTGTGCTATGACTCCAGAGAGTGTGCCGTGTCAATGGAGAGTGCGCTGTGCCCCCTAAGAGTGGGCTGTTTTCCCGGAGAGTGCGCTGTGACTCCATGGAGTATGCTGTGACCCCGGAGAGTGTGCTGGAGCACCTGAGAGTGGGCTGTGTCACCGGAGAGTGCACTGTGACTCTGGAGAGTGTGCTGTGATTACAGAGAGTGCACTGTGACCCCGGAAAGAGCACTGTGCTCCTGCCGATTGCGCTGTGTCCCTGGAAATTGCGCTCTGTCCCTAGAGAGGGTGCTCTGATCTAGGAGTGTGTGCTCTGACTCTAGAGAGTGCGCACTGACACTGGAGAGAGCGCTGTGACCCCAGAGAGGGCGCTGTGCCCCACAGAGTGTGCGTTGCCTCCGGAGACTTTGCTTTGATCCCGGAGAGTGCACTCTGACAGCGGAGAGTGCACTGTGACACCGGAGATTGCACTGTGTCCCCGGAGATTGCGCGGTGTTACCGGAGAGTGTGCGGTGCACTCAGAGAGAGCGCTGAGTCCCACTGAGAGAGTGCTGTGACTCCAGAGTGTGCGCTATGCCTCCGTAGAATGCACTGTGACTCCGGAGAGTGCGTTGTGAAACCGGAGAGTGCGCTGTGACCCCAGAGAATGCGCTGTGACACCGGAGATTGCGCTGTGTCCCCTAAGAGTGTGCTGTGTCCCCGGAGTGTGCGCTGTGACCCCGTAGAATATGCTGTGACGCCGGAGAGTGCGCTGTGACACCTGAGAGTGGGCTGTGTCCCCGGAGAGTGCGCTATGACTCCGGAGAGTGTGCTGTGACCCCAGAGAGTGTGCTGTGACCACGGAGAGTGCTCTGTGTCCACCGGACAGTGCACTGTGTCCCCGGAGAGTGTGCTGAGTACCCGGACAGTGCACTGTGATACTGGAGAGGGCACTGTGCCCTCGGAGAGTGTGCTATGTCCGCAGAGTGTGCACGTTGCCCCCGGAGAGTGCAGTGTTACACCAGATAGTGCGTCATGTCCGCGGAGTGTGCCCACTGGCCCCGGAGCATGTAGTGTGATGCCCGAGAGTGCGCCGTGTCCCCGGAGAGTGCACTGTGATCCGGAGAGTGCACTATGTCCCTGGAGCATGCGCTGTGTCCCTGGAGAGTGCGCTGTGAACCCGGAGTGTGTGCGTTGACCTGGAGAGTATGCAGGGACCCCGGAGAGAGCGCTCTGACCCCAGAGAGTGTGCTGTGTTGCCAGAGAGAGCGCTTTGTCCCTGGAGAGTGTGCTGTATCCCCAGAGACTGCGCTGTGTTCGGGGAGAGTGCGCTGTGTCCCAGAATTTGCACTGTGATCCCTGAGAGTGCGCTGTGTACTCGGAGATGCACTGTGACCCCGGAGGGAGCCCAGAGAACCCAGAGAGTGCACTGTGTCCCCGGAGAGTGCGCTGTTTCCCTGCAGAGTGTGCTGTGAACCCGGAGTGTGTGCTCTGACACTGGAGAGGTGGCTGTGACCCCGGAGAGTGTGCTGTGACTCTAGAGAGTGCGCACTGACACTGGAGAGAGCGCTGTGACCCCAGAGAGGGCGCTGTGCCCCACAGAGTGTGCGGTGTCCCCGGAGAGTTTGCTGTGATCCCGGAGAGTGCACTCTGACCACGGAGAGTGCACTGTGACACCGGAGTTTGTGCTGTGTCCCCGGAGTTTGCGCGGTGTCCCCGGAGAGAGCGCGGTGCACGCAGAGAGTGCGCTGAGTCCCCCGGAGAGCACGCTGTGACCCCAGAGTGTGCGCTATGCCTCCGTAGAATGCACTGTGACCCCGGAGAGTGCGCTGTGACACCGGAGAGTGCGCTGTGTCCCGTAAGAGTGGGCTGTGTCCTCGGAGTGTGCGCTGTGACCCCGTAGAGTATGCTGTGACCCCGGAGAGTGCGCTGTGACACATGAGAGTGGGCTGTGTCCCCGGTGAGTGCGCTATGATTCCGGAGAGTGTGCTGTGACCCCAGAGAGTGTGCTGTGACCACGGAGAGTGCTCTGTGTCCACTGGACAGTGCACTGAGACCCCGGAGAGTGTGCTGAGTCCCCGGAGAGTGCGCTGTGATACTGGAGAGGACACTGTGCCCTCGGACAGTGTGCTATGTCCGCAGAGAGTGCACGTTGCCCCCGGAGAGTGCACTGTGACACCAGAGAGTGCGTCGTGTCCCCGGAGAGTGCGCTGTGATTCCGGAGAGAGTGCTGTGACCCCGGAGAGTGCGCTGTGACACTGGAGAGTGTGCTGTGTCCCCAGAGGTGCGCGTTGCACCTGGAGAGTGCACTGTCACACCGGAGAGTGCTCCGTGACCCCAGAGAGTGCGCTCTGACTCCGGAGACAGCGCTCTGACCCTGGAGAAAGCAGTCTGACAGCGGAGAGTGCGCTGTGTCTCCGGAGAGTGCACTGTGACCCTGGAGAGGGCGCTGTGCCCCACAGAGTGTGCCGTGTCCCTGGCGAGTTTGCTGTGACCCCGGAGTGTGCACTCTGACCGCGGAGAGTGCACTGTGACACCGGAGATTGCGCTGTGTGCCCGGAGAGTGCGCGGTGTCCCCAGAGAATGCACGGTGCACTCAGAGAGTGCGCGGTGCACTCAGAGTGTGCGCTGTGTCCCCTGGAGAGTGCGCTGTGACCCCAGAGTGTGCGCTATGTTCCGGAGAATGCGCTGAGACCCCGGAGAGTGCGCTGTGACACCGGAGACTGTGCTATGACTCCAGAGAGTGTGCCGTGTCAATGGAGAGTGCGCTGTGCCCCCTAAGAGTGGGCTGTTTTCCCGGAGAGTGCGCTGTGACCCCATGGAGTATGCTGTGACCCCGGAGAGTTTGCTGTAACACCTGAGAGTGGGCTGTGTCACCGGAGAGTGCACTGTGACTCTGGAGAGTGTGCTGTGATTCCAGAGAGTGCACTGTGACCCCGGAAAGAGCACTGTGCTCCTGCTGATTGCGCTGTGTCCCTGGAAATTGTGCTCTGTCCCTAGAGAGGGTGCTCTGATCTAGGAGTGTGTGCTCTGACTCTAGAGAGTGCGCACTGACACTGGAGAGAGCGCTGTGACCCCAGAGAGGGCGCTGTGCCCCACAGAGTGTGCGGTGCCTCCGGAGACTTTGCTTTGATCCCGGAGAGTGCACTCTGACAGCGGAGTGTGCACTGTGACACCGGAGATTGCGCTGTGTCCCCGGAGATTGCGCGGTGTTACCGGAGAGTGTGCGGTGCACTCAGAGAGAGCGCTGAGTCCCACTGAGAGAGTGCTGTGACTCCAGAGTGTGCGCTATGCCTCCGTAGAATGCACTGTGACTCCGGAGAGTGCGCTGTGAAACCGGAGAGTGCGCTGTGACCCCAGAGAATGCGCTGTGACACCGGAGATTGCGCTGTGTCCCCTAAGAGTGTGCTGTGTCCCCAGAGTGTGCGCTGTGATCCCGTAGAATATGCTGTGACGCCGGAGAGTGCGCTGTGACACCTGAGAGTGGGCTGTGTCCCCGGAGAGTGCGCTATGACTCCGGAGAGTGTGCTGTGACCCCAGAGAGTGTGCTGTGACCATGGAGAGTGCTCTGTGTCCACCGGACAGTGCACTGTGTCCCCGGAGAGTGTGCTGAGTACCCGGACAGTGCACTGTGATACTGGAGAGGACACTGTGCCCTCGGAGTGTGTGCTATGTCCGCAGAGTGTGCACGTTGCCCCCGGAGAGTGCAGTGTGACACCAGATAGTGCGTCGTGTCCGCGGAGAGTGCCCATTGGCCCCGGAGCATGTAGTGTGATGCCCGAGAGTGCGCCGTGTCCCCGGAGAGTGCACTGTGATCCGGAGAGTGCACTATGTCCCTGGAGCATGCGCTGTGTCCCTGGAGAGTGCGCTGTGAACCCGGAGTGTGTGCGTTGACCCGGAGAGTACGCGGGGACCCCGGAGAGAGCGCTCTGACCCCGGAGAGTGTGCTGTGTTGCCAGAGAGTGCGCTTTGTCCCTGGAGAGTGTGCTGTATCCCCAGAGAGTGCGCTGTGTTCGGGGAGAGTGCGCTGTGTCCCAGAGTTTGCACTGTGATCCTTGAGAGTGTGCTGTGTACTCGGAGATGCGCTGTGACCCCGGAGGGAGCCCAGAGAACCCAGAGAGTGCACTGTGTCCCCGGAGAGTGCGCTGTTTCCCTGCAGAGTGTGCTGTGAACCCGGAGTGTGTGCTCTGACACTGGAGAGGTGGCTGTGTCCGAGGAGAGTGTGCTGTGTCCCTGGAGAGAGCGCTGTGACACTGGAGAGTGTGCTGTGACTCCGGAGAGTGCGCTGTGCCCCTTAGGATTGCACTGTGTCCCCGGAGAGGGTGCAGTGATACTGCAGACTGTGCTGTGGCCCAGAGAGTGTGCTCTGACCCCAGAGAGTGCACTGTGTCCCCGGAGCGTGCGCTGTGTCCCCAGATAGCGTGCTCAGACCCCGGAGAATGCATTGTGACCCCGGAGAGTGTGCAGTGATCCGGGAGAGTGCGCAGCGAACCCGGAGAGTTCACTGTGTCCCTCGAGATTGCGCTGTGTCCCTGGAGAGTGCGCCTTGTCCCTGGAGAGTGTGCTGTGAAACTGGAGAGTGTGCTCTGACACTGGTGAGTGCGCACTGACACTGGAGAGAGCGCTGTTACCCCGGCGAGTGTGCTCTGACCCCGGAGAGTGCGCACTGACCCCGGAAAATGAACTGTGACCCCGGAGAGTGCACAGCGAACCTGGAGAATGTGCTGTGTCCCTGGAGATTGCGCTGTCTCCCCGGAGAGGGTGCAGTGACACTGCAAACTATGCTGTGCCCCGGAGACTGTGCTGTGTCCCCGGAGAGTGCACTGTGTCACCAAAGTGTGTGCTCTGACACCGGAGAGAGCACATTGACCCCGGAGAGTGTGCTGTGACAGCGGAGAGTGCACTGTTTCCCTGGAGAGTGCGCTGTGTCCCTGGAGAGTGCCCTGTGTACCCAGAGAGTGTGCGGTGCCCCCGGAGAGTATGCGGTGACACTGGAGACAGTGCTGTGTCCCCGGAGAGTGTGCTTTGCTCCTGGAGAGTGCGCTCTGTCCCCAGAGATTGCGCTGTGTCTCCAGAGAGTGCGCTGTGTCCCCGGAGATTGTGCTGTGACCACGGAGAGTGCCCTGTGACACCAGAGAGTGCGCTATGTCCCTGGAGAGTGCGCACTTACATCCGGCAAAGACTGCTGGAAAAAACGGGGTTGGATCTGAAACAGGCTGCGGACACCGCGCGATCCCTGGATGTGGCCCAGAGAAACTCGGACGCCTACTATTCAGCCCGCGCCGTCCACGCCGCCACGTGTGCACCGAGGGCGCCGCCATCTTGGAAGGCATCTTCCCCGCCCGACAGCCCGACACCGGCTGGGCGCCGCTCTCCCCCCAGAAGCCCTACGACAGCCGCGACGCGTCAGGGACCCAACTGCTACTTCTGCGGGCAGCCAAAGCACACCAGAAACCTGTGCCCGGCGAAAGGCACCACCTGCTTTAAGTGCGGTAAGAAGGGGCACTTCGGGAAGGTGTGCAGAGGGAACCCCACCGGAAAACCAACCGCCGGAAAACCTGCCACCGCCGCGTGTGCGCCGTGGGAGCGGCCATCTTGGACGCCATCTTGCCCGACCTCGTGGGGTCCGCCATCTTGTGAGCAGACAGCGTGGACGCCATCTTGTATCGATCAGGGCCCTACAGTGGCATCGGTCACAGAGGACCAGACCAGGCCGCACCCGCTATCCAAATCAATGGTGGACATCGAGGTAAACGGGTGCCGGGTTAAATGCTTAATTGTCAGTGGAAGCACGGAGAGCTTTATCCACCCAGAATTGGCTCAACAACTCTCCCTAAAGGTGGTCCCTACTCAGGGTACCATCTCTATGGCTGACAAAACCCAGACATCGACCATTCTGGGTTACTGCATGGTACAATTGTGCGTTAACGGAACTGTATATGATAATTTTAAAGTATTAATCATGAAGAACCTATGTGCGAGCGTGATCTTGGGCCTGGATTTCCAGTGCAACCACCAAAGCATCACGCTCAAGTACGGTGGGTCCCAGCCACCCCTCACAGTGTGCGGTCTAGCTACCCTGAAGGTAAAGCCGCCTTCGCTATTCGCGAACCTTACCCCTAACTGCCGGCCAATAGCGACCAAAAGCAGGAGGTACAGCTGGGAGGACAGGCGGTTTATCGCGACCGAGGTAGACAGGCTCCTGAAAGAGCGCATTATTGAACGCAGCAACAGCCCGTGGCGCGCCCAAGTGGTAGTGGTAAGGGGTAGCGAGAAGAAACGGATGGTGATCGCCTATAGTCAAACGATCAACAGGTACACCCTACTAGACGCCTACCCGCTACCCCGCATATCAGAAATGGTGAACCAAATCGCCCAATACCGGGTGTTCTCCACCATCGACCTCAAGTCAGCGTACCACCAGCTCCCTATCAGACCAGAGGACCGCCCGTACACCGCCTTCGAGGCGAACGGACGCCTCTACCAATTCCTCAGAGTCCCCTTTGGGGTGACGAATGGGGTCTCGGTCTGCCAGAGGGAGATGGACCGCATGGTCGATGACCACCACTTGCAGGCAACCTTCCCCTACCTCGACAACTTCACCATCTGCGGTCAAAACCAGCAGGATCACGACTCGAACCTCGAGAGGTTCCTGAAAACCGCACAAAAACTCAACCTCACCTACAACGAGGACAAGTGCGTTTACAACTGGAGAGCTGTGTTCGGGGAGAGTTCGCTGTTTCCCTGGAGAGTGCGCTGTGTCCCCGGAGAATGCGCTGTGATACTGTAGAGGGCAGTGTGCACTCGGAGAGTGTTCTGCGCCCGCAGAGAGTGCTCGTTGCCCCCAGAGAGTGCACTGTGACACCGGAGAGTGCGCCTTGTCCCCGTAGAGTGCCGTTTGCCCCCGGAGAGTGTACTGTGATGCCAGAGAGTGCGCCGTGTCCCCAGAGAGCGCAATGTGACCCCTGAGAGTGCACGGTGTCCCTGGAGATTGTGCTGTGTCCCTGGAGAATGCACTGTATACCCAGAGAGATTGCAATGCCCCCGGAGAGTACGTGGTGACACTGGAGACTGTGCTGTGTCCCTCGAGATATCGCTGTGAGCCCGGAGAGTGCACTGTGTCCCTGGAGATTGTGCTTTTTCCCTGGAGAATGCGTTGTGTTCCTGGAGAGTGCACTGTGAACCCAGAGTGTGTGCTGTGACACTGGAGAGGTGCCTGTGTCCCAGGGGAGTGCGCTGTGTCCCTGGAGAGTGCGCTGTGACCCTAGAGTGTGTGCTGTGACCCTGGAGAGTCTGCTGTGTCCCTGGAGATTGTGCTGTGTCCCCAGAGAGGTTGCGGTGACACTGCAGACTGTGCTGTGTCCCGGAGAGTGTGCTGTGTCCCCGGAGAGTGCGCTGTGTCACCGAAGAGTGTGCTCTGACCCCGGAGAGAGCACAGTGACACCAGAGAGTGTGCTGTGACCCCAGAGAATGCACTGTGTCCCTGTAATTGCGCTGTTTCCCTGGAGAATGCGCTGTGTCCCTGGAGAGTGCGCTCTGACCCTGGAGAGTGCGCACTGACACTGCAGATTGTGCTGTCACCCGGGGAGTGTGCTCTGATCCCAGAGTGTGCGCTGTGTCCCCAGAGAGTGCGCTGTGACCCTGGAGAGTGTGCTGTTACCCCGGAGAATGCACTGTCACTGGAGATTGCACTGTGCCCCGGAGAGTGTGCGGTGTCCCCGGAGAGTTTGCTGTGACATCAGAGAGTGCGCTCTCACAGCGGAGAGTGCACTGTGACCCCGGAGATTATGCTGTTCCCCGGAGAGCGCGCGGTTTCCCCGGAGAGTGCACGGTGTCCCCGGAGAGTGCACTGTGTCCCCCGCAGAGTGCTCTGTCACTCTGGAGAATGCGCTGCGACACCGGAGAGCGCATTGTGACACCAGAGTGTGCACTGTGACCCCAGAGAGTGCGCTGTATCGCCGGAGAGTGTGCTGTGACCCTGGAGACTGCGTTGTGACACCTGAGAGAGAGCTGTGCCCCTGGAGAATGCGCTGTGACCCCAGAGAGTGTGCTGTGACAATGGAGAGTGCGCTGTGACGCCGGAAAGTGCGCTGTGTCCACCGGAGAGTGCGCTGTGTCGCCCGAGAGTTTGCTGTGACTGTGGCGAGTGCGCTGTGTCCCCGGAGAGTGCGCTGTGACCCCGGGGAATGCGCTGTGAGACTGGAGAGGGTACTGCGCACTCGGAGAGAGTGCTGTGTCCCCAGAGAGTGAACTTTGTCTCCAGAGAGTGCACTGTGACACCGGAGAGTGCGCCGTCCCACAGAGTGTTCCTGTTTCCCCCGGAGAGTGGACTGTGATGCCAGAGATTGTGCCCTGTCCCCGGATAGTGCACTGTGACACCGGAGAGGTGGCTGTGTCACTTGAGATTGCGCTGTGACCACGGAGAGTGCACTGTGTCCCTGGAGATTGCGCTGTGTCCCTGGAGAATGCGCTGTCTCCATGGAGAGTGTGTTGTGACACTGGAGAGTGAGCCCTGACACTGGAGAGTGCGCACTGGCACTTGAGAATTCGCTGTGTCCCTGGAGATTGCGCTGTGACCCTGGAGGTTGTGCTGTGACACCGGAGAGTGCACTGTGTCCCTGGAGATTGCGCTGTGTCCCTGGAGAATGCTCTGTCTCCCTGGAGAGTGTGTTGTGACACTGGAGAGTGAGCCCTGACACTGGAGAGTGCGCACTGGCACTGGAGAATGCGCTGTGACCCCGGAGAGAGCGCTGTGACACCTGAGAGTGCACTGTGTCCCCGGAGAGTGCGCTGTGACACTGGAGAGTGCGTCTTGCCCCCGTAGACTGCACTGTGACCCCGGAGAGTGTGCTCTGACCCCGGAGAGTGCTCTCTGACCCCGGAGAGTGCGCTCATGATCCTGGAGAGTGTGCTCATGATCCCAGAGAGTGCGCTGTGTCCCCAGAGAGTGCGCGGTGACACTGGAGAGGTGGCTGTGTCCCAGGAGAGTGTGTTGTGTCCCCGGAGAGTGCGCTGTGACGCTGGAGAGTGTGCTGTGACACCTGAGGGCCCGCCGTCTCCCCAGAGAGTGCCCGTTGCCCCCGGAGAAAGTACTGTGATGCCGGAGAGTGCGTCGTGTCCCCGGAGAGTGCAATGTGACATTGGAGAGTGCACTGTGTCCCTGGAGATTACGCTGTGTCCCTGGAGAGTGCGATGTGAACCCGGAGTGTGTGCGCTGCCCCTGGAGAGTACGCAGTGACCCCGCAGAGAGTGCTCTGACCCCAGAGAGTGTGCTGTGTACCCGGAGAAGGTGCGGTGACACTGCAGAATGTGCTGTCACCCGGGGAGTGTGCTCTGATCCCAGAGTGTGCGCTGTGTCCCCGGAGAGTGCGCTGTGACCCTGGAGAGTGTGCTGTGACCCCGGAGAATGCACTGTCATTGGAGATTGCGCTGTGTCCCTGGAGAGTGTGCTGTGTCCCTGCAGAGTGCGCTGTGCCCCGGAGAGTGTGCGGTGTCCCCGGAGAGTTTGCTGTGGCATCGGAGAGAGCGCTCTCACAGCGGAGAGTGCACTGTGACCCCGGAGATTATGCTGTGTCCCCGGAGAGAGCGCGGTTTACGCGGAGAGTGCGCGGTGTCCCCGGAGAGTGCACTGTGTCCTCCGCAGAGTGCTCTGTTACTCTGGAGAGTGCGCTGCGACACCGGAGAGCGCGTTGTGACACCAGGGTGTGCACTGTGACCCCAGAGAGTGCGCTGTAACGCCAGAGAGTGTGCTGTGACCTTGAAGACTGCGTTGTGACAGCTGAGAGTGGGCTGTGCCCCTGGAGAGTGCGCTGTGACCCCAGAGAGTGAGCTGTGACAATGGAGAGTGCGCTGTGACGCCGGAAAGTGCGCTGTGTCCACCGGAGAGTGCACTGTGTCCCCCGAGAGTTTGCTGTGACTCTGGCGAGTGCGCTGTGTCCCCGGAGAGTGCGCTGTGACCCCGGGGAATGCGCTGTTAGGCTGGAGAGGGCACTGTGCACTCGCAGAGAGAGCTGTGTCCCCAGAGAGTGAACTTTGTCTCCAGAGAGTGCACTGTGACACCGGAGAGTGCGCCATCCCCCAGAGTGTTCCTGTTTCCCCCGGAGCGTGGACTGTGATGCCAGAGAGTGTGCCCTGTCCCCGGATAGTGCACTGTGACCCCGGAGAGTGCACTGTGTCCCTGGAGAGTGCGCTGTGTCCCTGGTGATTGCACTGTGTACCCGGGGAGTTTGCGGTGCACCCGGAGAGTAGGTGGTGACACTGGAGACTGTGCTGTGTCCCCAGAGCGTGTGCTTTGTCCCTGGAGAGAACGCTGTGACCACAGAGATTGTGCTTTGTTCGGGGAGAGTGCGCTGTGCCACATTGAGTGCGCTTTGACTCCGGAGAGTGCGCTGTGTCCCCGGAGATTGTGCTGTGACCCCGGAGAGTGCCCTGTGAACCCAGAGAGTGCGCTTTGTCCCTGGAGAGTGCGCTGTTTCAATGCAGAGTACCCTGTGAACCCAGAGAGTGCGCTGCGTCACTGGAGAGGGCGCCGTTTCACTGGAGAGTGCGCTGTGATACCGGAGTGTGTGCTGTGACACTGGAGAGGTGGCTGTGTCACTTGAGATTGCGCTGTGACCACGGAGAGTGCACTGTGACCCTGGAGATTGCTCTGTGACCCTGGAGATTGTGCTGTGCCCCTGGAGAGTGCGCATTGACCCTGGAGATTGTGCTGTGTCGCTTGAGATTGCACTGTGACCCCGGAGAGCGCACTGTTTTCCTGGAGATTGTGCTGTGACCCTGGAGGTTGTGCTGTGACCCCGGAGAGTGCACTGTGTCCCTGGAGATTGCGCTGTGTCCCTGGAGAATGCACTGTCTCCCTGGAGAGTGTGTTGTGGCACTGGAGAGTGAGCCCTGACACTGGAGAGTGCGCACTGGCATTGGAAAATGCGCTGTGACCCCGGAGAGAGCGCTTTGACACCTGAGAGTGTACTGTGATGCCGGAGAGTGCGTCGTGTCCCCGGAGAGTGCAATGTGACACTGGAGAGTCCGCTGTGTCCCTGGAGAGTGCAATGTGAACCCGGAGTGTTTGCGCTGCCCCTGGAGAGTACGCAGTGACCCCGCAGAGAGTGCTCTGACCCCAGAGAGTGTGCTGTGAACCCGGAGAAGGTGCGGTGACACTGCAGAATATGCTGTCACCCGGGGAGTGTGCTCTGATCTCAGAGTGTGTGCTGTGTCCCCAGAGAGTGCGCTGTGACCCTGGAGAGTGTGCTGTTACCCCGGAGAATGCACTGTCACTGGAGATTGCGCTGTGTCCCTGGAGATTGCGCTGTGTCCCTGCAGAGTGCGCTGTGCCCCGGAGAGTGTGCGGTGTCCCCGGAGAGTTTGCTGTGACATCGGAGAGAGCGCTCTCACACCGGAGAGTGCACTGTGACCCTGGAGATTATGCTGTGTCCCCAGAGAATGCGCGGATTCCCCGGAGAGTGCACGGTGTCCCCGGAGAGTGCACTGTGTCCCCCGCAGAGTGCTCTGTTACTCTGGAGAGTGCGCTGCGACACCGGGGAGCGCGTTGTGACAGCAGAGTGTGCACTGTGACCCCAGAGAGTGCGCTGTAACGCCGGAGAGTGTGCTGTGACCCTGGAGACTGCGTTGTGACACCTGAGAGTGGGCTGTGCCCCTGGAGAGTGCGCTGTGACCCCAGAGAGTGTGCTGTGACAATGGAGAGTGCGCTGTGATGCCGGAAAGTGCGCTGTGTCCACCGGAGAGTGCGTTGTGTCCCCCGAGAGTTTGCTGTCACTGTGGCGAGTGCGCTGTGTCCCCGAAGAGTGCGCTGTGACCCCGGGGAATGCGCTGTGAGACTGGAGAGGGTACTGTGCACTCGGAGAGAGTGCTGTGTCCCCAGAGAGTGAACATTGTCTCCGGAGAGTGCACTGTGACACCAGAGAGTGCGCCATCCCCCAGAGTGTTCCTGTTTCCCCCGGAGCGTGGACTGTGATGCCAGAGAGTGTGCCCTGTCCCCGGATAGTGCACTGTGATCCCGGAGAGTGCACTGTGTCCCTGGAGAGTGCACTGTGTCCCTGGTGATTGCACTGTGTACCCGGAGAGTTTGCGGTGCACCCGGAGAGTAGGTGGTGACACTGGAGACTGTGCTGTGTCCCCGGAGAGTGCGCTTGGTTCCTGGAGAGAACGCTGTGCCCACAGAGATTGTGCTTTGTTCGGGGAGAGTGCGCTGTGCCCCATTCAGTGCGCTTTGACTCCGGAGAGTGCGCTGTGTCCCCGGAGATTGTGCTGTGACCCCGGAGAGTGCCCTGTGAACCCAGAGAGTGCGCTGTGTCCCTGGAGAGTGCGCTGTTTCAATGCAGAGTGCCCTGTGAACCCAGAGAGTGCGCTGCGTCACTGGAGAGCACGCCGTTTCACTGGAGAGTGCGCTGTGATACCGGAGTGTGTGCTGTGACACTGGAGAGGTGGCTGTGTCACTTGAGATTGCGCTGTGACCACGGAGAGTGCACTGTGACCCTGGAGATTGCTCTGTGACCCTGGAGATTGTGCTGTGTCCCTGGAGAGTGCGCACTGGCACTGGAAAATGAGCTGTGACTCCGGAGGGAGCGCTTTGACAACTGAGAGTGCACTGTGTCCCCGGAGAGTGCACTGTGACACCGGAGAGTGCGTCTTGCCCCCGGAGAGTGCACTGTTAGCCCTGAGAGTGTGTACTGACCTCGGAGAGTGCTCTCTGACCACGGAGAGCGCGCTCATGATCCTGGAGAGTGTGCTCATGATCCCAGAGAATGCGCTGTGTCCCCAGAAAGTGCGCGGTGACACTGGAGTGGTGGCTGTGTCCCAGGAGAGTGTGTTGTGTCCCCGGAGAGTGCGCTGTGATGCTGGAGAGTGTGCTGTGACACCTGAGGTTCCGCCGTGTCCCCAGAGAGTGCCCGTTGCCCGCGGAGAGAGTACTGTGATGCCGGAGAGTGCGTCGTGTCCCCGGAGAGTGCAATGTGATACTGGAGAGTGCACTGTGTCCCTGGTAGTACGCTGTGTCCCTGGAGAGTGCGATGTGAACCCGGAGTGTGTGCGCTGCCCCTGGAGAGTACGCAGTGACCCCGCAAAGAGTGCTCTGACCCCAGAGAGTGTGCTGTGAACCCGGAGAAGGTGCAGTGACACTGCAGAATGTGCTGTCACCCGGGGAGTGTGCTCTGATCCCAGAGTGTGCGCTGTGTCCCCAGAGAGTGCGCTGTGACCCTGGAGAGTGTGCTGTTACCCCGGAGAATGCACTGTCACTGGAGATTGCACTGTGTTCCTGGAGAGTGCGCTGTGTCCCTGCAGAGTGCGCTGTGCCCCGGAGAGTGTGCGGTGTCCCCGGAGAGTTTGCTGTGACATCGGAGAGTGCGCTCTCACAGCGGAGAGTGCACTGTGACCCCGGAGATTATGCTGTGTCCCCAGAGAGCGCGCAGTTTCCCCGGAGAGTGCACGGTGTCCCCGGAGAGTGCACTGTGTCCCCCGCAGAGTGCTCTGTCACTCTGGAGAATGCGCTGCGACACCGGAGAGCGCGTTGTGACACCAGAGTGTGCACTGTGACCCCAGAGAGTGCGCTGTATTGCCTGAGAGTGTGCTGTGACCCTGGAGACTGCGTTGTGACACCTGAGAGAGAGCTGTGCCCCTGGAGAATGCGCTGTGACCCCAGAGAGTGTGCTGTGACAATGGAGAGTGCGCTGTGACGCCGGAAAGTGCGCTGTGTCCACCGGAGAGTGCGCTGTGTCGCCCGAGAGTTTGCTGTGACTGTGGCGAGTGCGCTGTGTCCCCGGAGAGTGCGCTGTGACCCCGGGGAATGCGCTTTGAGACTGGAGAGGGTACTGCGCACTCGGAGAGAGTGCTGTGTCCCCAGAGAGTGAACTTTGTCTCCAGAGAGTGCACTGTGACACCGGAGAGTGCGCCGTCCCACAGTGTTCCTGTTTCCCACGGAGAGTGGCCTGTGATGCCAGAGATTGTGCCCTGTCCCCGGATAGTGCACTGTGACCCCGGAGAGTGCACTGTGTCCCTGGAGAGTGCGCTGTGTCCCTGGTGATTGCACTGTGTACCCGGAGAGTTTGCGGTGCACCCGGAGAGTAGGTGGTGACACTGGAGACTGTGCTGTGTCCCCGGAGATTACGCTTTGTCCCTGGAGAGAGGGCTGTGCCCACAGAGATTGTGCTTTGTTCGGGGAGAGTGCACTGTGCCCCATTGAGTGAGCTTTTACTCCGGAGAGTGCGCTGTGTCCCCGGAGATTGTTCTGTGACCCCGGAGAGTGCCCTGTGAACCCAGAGAGTGCGCTGTGTCCCTGGAGAGTGCGCTGTTTCAATGCAGAGTGCCCTGTGTACCCAGAGAGTGCGCTGTGTCCCTGGAGAGGGCGCCGTTTCACTGGAGAGTGCGCTGTAATACCGGAGTGTGTGCTGTGACACTGGAGAGGTGGCTGTGTCACTTGAGATTGCGCTGTGACCACGGAGAGTGCACTGTGACCCTGGAGATTGCTCTGTGACCCTGGAGATTGTGCTGTGTCCCTGGAGAGTGTGCATTGACCCTGGAGATTGTGCTGTGTCCCTTGAGATGGCACTGTGATCCCGGAGAGTGCACTGTGTCCCTGGAGATTGCACTGTGTCCCTGGAGAATGCGCTGTCTCCATGGAGAGTGTGTTGTGACACTGGAGAGTGAGCCCTGACACTGGAGAGTGCGCACTGGCACTGGAGAATTCGCTGTGTCCCTGGAGGTTGCGCTGTGACACTGGAGGTTGTGCTGTGACCCCGGAGAGTGCACTGTGTCCCTGGAGATTGCGCTGTGTCCCTGGAGAATGCTCTGTCTCCCTGGAGAGTGTGTTGTGACACTGGAGAGTGAGCCCTGACACTGGAGAGTGCGCACTGGCACTGGAGAATGCGCTGTGACCCCGGAGAGAGCGCTGTGACACCTGAGAGTGCACTGTGTCCCCGGAGAGTGCGCTGTGACACTGGAGAGTGCGTCTTGCCCCCGTAGAGTGCACTGTGACCCCGGAGAGTGTGCTCTGACCCCGGAGAGTGCTCTCTGACGCCGGAGAGTGCGCTCATGATCCTGGAGAGTGTGCTCATGATCCCAGAGAGTGCGCTGTGTCCCCAGAGAGTGCGCGGTGACACTGGAGAGGTGGCTGTGTCCCAGGAGAGTGTGTTGTGTCCCCGGAGAGTGCGCTGTGACGCTGGAGAGTGTGCTGTGACACCTGAGGGCCCGCCGTGTCCCCAGAGAGTGCCCGTTGCCCCCGGAGAGAGTACTGTGATGCCGGAGAGTGCGTCGTGACCCCGGAGAGTGCAATGTGACATTGGAGAGTGCACTGTGTCCCTGGAGATTACGCTGTGTCCCTGGAGAGTGCGATGTGAACCCGGAGTGTGTGCGCTGCCCCTGGAGAGTACGCAGTGACCCCGCAGAGAGTGCTCTGACCCCAGAGAGTGTGCTGTGTACCCGGAGAAGGTGCGGTGACACTGCAGAATGTGCTGTCACCCGGGGAGTGTGCTCTGATCCCAGAGTGTGCGCTGTGTCCCCGGAGAGTGCGCTGCGACCCTGGAGAGTGAGCTGTGACCCCGGAGAATGCACTGTCATTGGAGATTGCGCTGTGTCCCTGGAGAGTGCGCTGCGTCCCTGCAGAGTGCGCTGTGCCCCGGAGAGTGTGCGGTGTCCCCGGAGAGTTTGCTGTGGCATCGGAGAGTGCGCTCTCACAGCGGAGAATGCACTGTGACCCCGGAGATAATGCTGTGTCACCGGAGAGAGCGCAGTTTACGCGGAGAGTGCGCGGTGTCCCCGGAGAGTGCACTGTGTCCTCCGCAGAGTGCTCTGTTACTCTGGAGAGTGCGCTGCGACACCGGAGAGCGCGTTGTGACACCAGAGTGTGCACTGTGATCCCAGAGAGTGCGCTGTAACGCCAAAGAGTGTGCTGTGACCTTGAAGACTGCGTTGTGACAGCTGAGAGTGGGCTGTGCCCCTGGAGAGTGCGCTGTGACCCCAGAGAGTGAGCTGTGACAATGGAGAGCGCGCTGTGACGCCGGAAAGTGCGCTGTGTCCACCGGAGAGTGCACTGTGTCCCCCGAGAGTTTGCTGTGACTCTGGCGAGTGCGCTGTGTCCCCGGAGAGTGCGCTGTGACCCCGGGGAATGCGCTGTTAGGCTGGAGAGGGCACTGTGCACTCGCAGAGAGTGCTGTGTCCCCAGAGAGTGAACATTGTCTCCGGAGAGTGCACTGTGACACCGGAGAGTGCGCCAACCCCCAGAGTGTTCCTGTTTCCCCCGGAGAGTGGACTGTGATACCAGAGAGTGTGCCCTGTCCCCGGATAGTGCACTGTGACCCCGGAGAGTGCACTGTGTCCCTGGAGAGTGCGCTGTGTCCCTGGTGATTGCACTGTGTACCCGGAGAGTTTGCGGTGCACCCGGAGAGTATGTTGTGACACTGGAGACTGTGCTGTGTCCCCGGAGAGTGCGCTTTGTCCCTGGAGAGAGCGCTGTGCCCAGAGAGGTTGTGCTTTGTTCGGGCAGAGTGCGCTGTGTCCCATTGTGTGAGCTTTGACTCCGGAGAGTGCGTTGTGTCCCCGGAGATTGTGCTGTGACCCCGGAGAGTGCCCTGTGAACCCAGAGAGTGCGCTGTGTCCCTGGAGAGTGCGCTGTTTCAATGCAGAGTGCCCTGTAAACCCAGAGAGTGCGCTGCGTCCCTGGAGAGGGCGCCGTTTCACTGGAGAGTGCGCTGTGATAGCGGAGTGTGTGCTGTGACACTGGAGAGGCGGCTGTGTCACTTGAGATTGCGCTGTGACCACGGAGAGTGCACTGCCACCCTGGAGATTGCTCTGTGACCCTGGAGATTGTGCTGTGTCCCTGGAGAGTGCGCATGGATCCCGGAGATTGTGCTGTGTCCCTTGAGATTGCACTGTGACCCCGGAGAGTGCACTGTGTCCCTGGAGATTGCGCTGTGACCCTGGAGGTTGTGCTGTGACCACAGAGAGTGCACTGTGTCCCTGGAGATTGCGCTGTGTCCCTGGAGCATGCGCTGTCTCCCTGGAGAGTGTGTTGTGACACTGGAGAGTGAGCTCCGACACTGGAGAGTGTGCACTGGCACTGGAGAATGCGCTGTGACCCCGGAGAGAGCGCTGTGACACCTGAGAGTGCACTGTGTCCCCGGAGAGTGCGCTGTGACACCGGAGAGTGCGTCTTGCCCCCGGAGAGTGCACTGTGACCCCGCAGAGTGTTCTGTGACCAGGGAGAGTGTGCTGTGTCCCCAGAGAGTGAGCGTTGCGCCTGGAGAATGCACTGTGACCCCGGAGAGTGTGCTGTGACCACGGAGAGTGCGTTGTGACCCCGGAAATTGTGCTGTGTCCACCGGAGAGGGCGCTGTGTCCCCGGAGACTGTGCTGAGCCCGGAGATTGTGCTCTGAACCCGGAGTGTGTGCTGTGACAATGGAGAGTGCACCGTGTCCCCAGAGAGTGCCCGTTGCCCCCGGAGAGTGTACTGTGATGCCGGAGAGTGCACTGTGTCGCTGGAGAGTCTGCTGTGTCCCTGGAGAGTGCGATGTGAACCCGGAGTGTGTGCACTGCCCCCGGAGAGTACGCAGTGACCCCGCAGAGAGTGCTGTGAACATTTAGAGGGTGTGGTGACACTGCAGACTGTACTGTGGCCCGGAGAGTGTGCTCTGACCCCAGAGTGAGTGCTGTGTCCCCGGAGAGTGCGCTGTGACCCCAGAGAATGCACTGTCACTGGAGATTGTGCTGTGTCCCTGGAGAGTGCGCTGTGTCCCTGCAGAGTGCGCTGTGCCCCGAAGAGTGTGCGGTGTCCCCGGAGAGTTTGCTCTGACACCGAAGAGTGCGCTCTGACTGCGGAGAGTGCACTGAGACACCGGAGATTGTGCTGTGTCCCCGGAGAGTGCGCGGATTCCCCGGAGACTGCGCGGTGTCCCCGGAGAGTGCGCTGTGTCCCCCGCAGAGTGCTCTGTTACCCCGGAGAGTGAGCTGCGACACCGGAGAGTGCGCTGCGACACCAGAGTGTGCGCTGTGACATCTGAGAGTGGGCTGTGTCCCTGTAGAGTGCGCTGTGACACCAGAGAGCGTGCTGTGACCACAGAGAGTGCGCTGAGACGCCAGAAAGTGCGCTGTGTCCGCCGGAGACTGCGCTGTGACTCTGGAGAGTGTGCTTTGTCCCTGGAGAGAGCGCTGTGCCCACAGAGATTGTGCTTTGTTCGGGGAGAGTGCGCTGTGCCCCATTGTGTGAGCTTTGACTCCGGAGAGTGCGTTGTGTCCCCGGAGATTGTCCTGTGACCCCAGAGAGTGCCCTGTGAACCCAGAGAGTGCGCTGTGTCCCTGGAGAGTGCGCTGTTTCAATGCAGAGTGCCCTGTATACCCAGAGAGTGCGCTGCGTCCCTGGAGAGGGCGCCGTTTCACTGGAGAGTGCGCTGTGATAGCGGAGTGTGTGCTGTGATACTGGAGAGGTGGCTGTGTCACATGAGATTGCGCTGTGACCACGGAGAGTGCACTGTGACCCTGGAGATTGCTCTGTGACCCTGGAGATTGTGCTGTGTCCCTGGAGAGTGCGCATGGACCCTGGAGATTGTGCTGTGTCCCTTGAGATTGCACTGTGACCCTGGAGAGTGCACTGTGTCCCTGGAGATTGCGCTGTGACCCTGGAGGTTGTGCTGTGACCCCAGAGAGTGCACTGAATCCCTGGAGATTGCGCTGTGTCCCTGGAGAGGGCGCCGTTTCACTGGAGAGTGCGCTGTGATAGCGGAGTGTGTGCTGTGACACTGGAGAGGCGGCTGTGTCACTTGAGATTGCGCTGTGACCACGGAGAGTGCACTGCGACCCTGGAGATTGCTCTGTGACCCTGGAGATTGTGCTGTGTCCCTGGAGAGTGCGCATGGACCCCGGAGATTGTGCTGTGTCCCTTGAGATTGCACTGTGACCCCGGAGGTTGTGCTGTGACCACAGAGAGTGCACTGTGTCCCTGGAGATTGCGCTGTGTCCCTGGAGCATGCGCTGTCTCCCTGGAGAGAGTGTTGTGACACTGGAGAGTGAGCTCTGACACTGGAGAGTGTGCACTGGCACTGGAGAATGCGCTGTGACCCCGGAGAGAGCGCTGTGACACCTGAGAGTGCACTGTGTCCCCGGAGAGTGCGCTGTGACACCGGAGAGTGCGTCTTGCCCCCGGAGAGTGCACTGTGACCCCGCAGAGTGTTCTGTGACCAGGGAGAGTGTGCTGTGTCCCCAGAGAGTGAGCGTTGCGCCTGGAGAATGCACTGTGACCCCGGAGAGTGTGCTGTGACCACGGAGAGTGCGTTGTGACCCCGGAAATTGTGCTGTGTCCACCGGCGAGGGCGCTGTGTCCCCGGAGACTGTGCTGAGCCCGGAGATTGTGCTCTGAACCCGGAGTGTGTGCTGTGACAATGGAGAGTGCACCGTGTCCCCAGAGAGTGCCCGTTGCCCCCGGAGAGTGTACTGTGATGCCGGAGAGTGCACTGTGTCGCTGGAGAGTCTGCTGTGTCCCTGGAGAGTGCGATGTGAACCCGGAGTGTGTGCACTGCCCCCGGAGAGTACGCAGTGACCCCGCAGAGAGTGCTGTGAACATTTAGAGGGTGTGGTGACACTGCAGACTGTACTGTGGCCCGGAGAGTGTGCTCTGACCCCAGAGTGTGTGCTGTGTCCCCGGAGAGTGCGCTGTGACCCCAGAGAATGCACTGTCACTGGAGATTGTGCTGTGTCCCTGGAGAGTGCGCTGTGTCCCTGCAGAGTGCGCTGTGCCCCGAAGAGTGTGCGGTGTCCCCGGAGAGTTTGCTCTGACACCGAAGAGTGCGCTCTGACTGCGGAGAGTGCACTGAGACACCGGAGATTGTGCTGTGTCCCCGGAGAGTGCGCGGATTCCCCGGAGACTGCGCGATGTCCCCGGAGAGTGCGCTGTGTCCCCCGCAGAGTGCTCTGTTACTCCGGAGAGTGAGCTGCGACACCGGAGAGTGCGCTGCGACACCAGAGAGTGCGCTGTGACATCTGAGAGTGGGCTGTGTCCCTGTAGAGTGCGCTGTGACACCAGAGAGCGTGCTGTGACCCCGGAGAGAGCGCTGTGACACCTGAGAGTGCACTGTGTCCCCGGAGAGTGCGCTGTGACACCGGAGAGTGCGCTCTGACATCTGAGAGTGGGCTGTGTCCCTGGAGAGTGCGCTGTGACACCAGAGAGCGTGCTGTGACCACAGAGAGTGCGCTGAGACGCCAGAAAGTGCGCTGTGTCCGCCGGAGACTGCGCTGTGACTCTGGAGAGTGCGCTTTGTCCCCGGAGAGTGCGCTGTGACCCTGGAAAGTGCGCTGTGACCCCAGAGAGTATTCTGTGACTCTGGAGAGTGCACTGTGTCTCCGGAGAGTGCTCTGTGACCCCGGAGAATGCGCTGTGATACTGGAGAAGGCCCTGTGCACTCGGAGCGAATGCTGTGTCCCCAGAGAGTGCACTTTGTCTCTGGAGAGTGCACTGTGACACCGGAGAGTGCGCCTTCCCCCAGAGTGTTACTGTTTCCCCGGAGAGTGGACTGTGATGCCAGAGAGTGTGCCATGTCCCCGGAGAGTGCACTGTGACCCCGGAGAGTGCACTGTGTCCCTGATGAGTGCACTGTGTACCCGGAGAGTTTGCTGTGCACCCGGAGAGTACGTGGTGAGACTGGAGAGTGTGCTGTGTCCCCGGAGAGTGCGCATTGTCCCTGGAGAGAGCGCTGTGCCCCCAGACATTGCGCTTTGTTGGTGGAGAGCGCGCTGTGCCCCATTGAGTGCGCTTTGACTCCGGAGAGTGCGTTGCGTCCCCGGAGATTGTGCTGGTACCCCGGAGAGTGCCCTGTGAACCCAGAGAGTGCGCTGTGTCCCTGGAGAGGGCGCTGTATCACTGGCGAGTGCGCTGTGAACCCGGAGTGTGTGCTGTGACACTGGAGATGTGGCTGTGTCCCAGGAGAGTGCACGGTGACTCTGGAGTGTGCACTGTGTCAATGGAGAGTGTGCTGTGTCCCCGGAGATTTCACTGTGACACCGGAGAGTGTGCTCTGACCCTGGAGAGTGCGCGGTGACCCCGGAGAGTGCGCTCTGACCCCGGAGATTGTGCTCTGACCCCAGAGAGTGTGCTCTGACCCCAGAGAGTGGTCTCTAACCCCGGAGAGTGCGCTCATGATCCTGGAGAGTGTGCTCATGATCCCAGAGAGTGCGCTGTGTCCCCAGAGAGTGCGCAGAGACACTGGAGAGGTGGCTGTGTCCCCGGAGAGTGCGCTGTGATGCTGGAGAGTCTGCTGTGACACCGGAGGGTCCGCCATGGCCCCAGAGAGTGCCCGTTGCCCCCGGAGAGTGTACTGTGATTCCGGAGAGTGCGTCGTGTCCCCGGAGAGTGCAATGTGACCCCGGAGAGTGCACTCTGTCCCTGGAGAGTCCGCTGTGTCCCTGGAGAGTGTGATGTGAACCGGGAGTGTGTGCGCTGCCCCCGGAGAGAACGCAGTGACACCGCAGAGAGTGCTCTGACCCCAGAGTTTGTGCTGTGAACCCGGAGAGGGTGCGGTTACACTGCAGAATGTACTGTAACCCGGGGAGTGTGCTGTGTCCCCGGAGAGTGCGCTGTGACCCTGGAGAGTGTGCTGTGACCCCGGAGAATGCACTGTCACTGGAGATTGCGCTGTGTCCCTGGAGAGTGCGCTGTGTCCCTGCAGAATGCGCTCTGCCCCGGAGAGTGTGCGGTGTCCCCGGAGAGTTTGCTGTGACATCGGAGAGAGCGCTCTGACCGCGGAGAGTGCACTGCGTCCCCCGTAGAGTGCTCTGTTACCCTGGAGAGTGCGCTGCGACACCGGAGAGCGCGTTGTGACACCAGAGAGTGCGCTTTGACCCCAGAGAGTGCGCTGTAACCCCGGAGATTGTGCTGTGACCCTGGAGACTGCGTTGTGACACCTGAGAGAGGGCTGTGCCCCAGGAGAGTGCGCTTTGTGACCCCAGAGAGTGTGCTGTGACAACGGAGAGTGCGCTGTGACACCGGAAAGTGCGCTGTGTCCACCGGAGAGTGCACTGTGTCACCAGAGAGTTTGCTGTGACTCTGGAGAGGCGCTGTGTCCCCGGAGAGTGCGCTGTGACCCCGGAGAATGCGCTGTGAGACTGGAGAGGTTACTGTGCACTCGGAGAGAGTGCTGTCTCCCCAGAGAGCGCACTTTGTCTCCGGAGAGCACACTGTGACACCGGAGAGTCCGCCATCCCCCAGAGTGTTCCTGTTTCCCCCGGAGAGTGGACTGCGATGCCAGAGAGTTTACCCTGTCCTCGGAGAGTGCAGTGTGCTGTGACACTGGAGAGGTGGCTGTGTCCCTTGAGATTGCGCTGTGACCCCGGAGATTGTGCTGTGTCCCTGGAGAGTGCGCATTGACCCTGGAGATTGTGCTGTGTCACTTGAGATTGCACTGTGACCTCGGAGAGTGCACTGTCTCCCTGGAGATTACGCTGTGACCCTGGAGATTGTGCTGTGACCCCGGAGAGTGCACTGTGTCCCTGGAGGTTGCGCTGCATCCCTGGAGAATGCGCTGTGTCCCTGGAGAGTGTGCTGTGGCACTGGAGAGTGAGCTCTGACCCTGCAGAGTGCGCATTGGCACTGCAGGGTGCGCTGTGATACCGGAGAGAGCGCTGTGACACCTGAGAGTGCGCTGTGTCCCCGGAGAGTGCGCTGTGACACCGGAGAATGCGCCTTGCCCCCGGAGAGTGCACTGTGACCCCGGAGAGTGTTCTGTGACCCGGGAGAGTGTGCTGTGTCCCCAGAGAGGGAGCGTTGCACCTGGAGAGTGCACTGTGACCCCGGAGAGTGTGCTGTGACCACAGAGAGTGCGCTGTGACCCCGGAAATTGCGCTGTGTCCACCGCAACGCGCGCTGTGTCCCCGGAGAATGTGCTGTGACCCCGGAGAGTGCGCTGTGAACCCGGAGTGTGTGCTTTGACACTGGAGAGTGTGCTGTGACACCGGAGAGTGCACCGTGTCCCCAGAGAGTGCCCATTCCCAGAGAGTGCCCGTTGCACCCTGAGAGTGTACTGTGATGCCGGAGAGTGCGCCGTGCCCCCGGAGAGTGCAATGTGACCCTGGAGAATGCACTGTGTCTCTGGAGAGTCAGCTGTGTCCATGGAGAGTGCGATGTGAACCCGGAGTGTGTGCGCTGCCCCCGGAGAGTATGCAGTGATCCCGCAGAGGTTGCTCTGACCCAGAGAGTATGCTGTGAACCCGGAGAGGGTGCGGTGACAATGGAGAGTGCGCTGTGACCCCAGAGAATGCACTGTCACTGGAAATTGCGCTGTTTCCCTGGAGAGTGCGCTGTGACTCAGAAGAGTGCGCTGTGCCACGGAGTGTGTGCAGTGTCCCTGGAGAGTTTGCTGTGTCCCCCGCAGAGGGTTCTGTTACGCCGGAGAGTGAGCTGCGACACCGGAGAGCGTGCTGTGACAACAGAGAGTGCGTTGTGACCCCAGAGAGTGCGCTGTGACCCCGGAGAGTGTGCTGTGATCCTGGAGAGTGCACTGTGACACCTGAGAGTGGGCTGTGTCCCTGGAGAGTGCGCTGTGACCCCAGAGAGTGTGCTGTGTCCCCGGAGAGTGCACGGTTTCCCCGGAGAGTGCGCTGTGTCCCCGGAGAGTGCACTGTGACACCTAAGAGTGCGCTGTGTCCCTGGAGAGTGCGCTGTTACCCCAGAGTGTGTGCTGTGACCACGGAGAGCGCGCTGTGACACCGGAAAGTGTGCTGTGTCCGCCAGAGAGTGCGCTGTGACCCCCGAGAGTGTGCTGTGACTCTGGAGAGTGCGCTGTGTCCCCGGAGAGTGCGCTGTGTCCCCCGAGAGTGTGCTGTGACACTGGAGAGTGTGCTGTGTCCCCGGAGTGTGCGCTGTGACTCCGGAGAATGCACTGTGATGCTGGAGAGGGCACTGTGCACTCGGAGAGAGTGCTGTGTCCCCAGAGAGTGCACTTTGTCTCCGGAGAGTGCACTGAGACACCGGAGAGTCCGCTCTCTCACTGGAGAGTGCGATGTGAACCCGGAGCGTGTGCGCTGCCCCTGGAGAGTACGCAGTGACCCCGCAGAGAGTGCTCTGACCCCAGAGCGTGTGCTGTGAACCCGGAGAAGGTGCGGTGACATTGCAGAAGGTGCTGTCACCCGGGGAGTGTGCTCTGATCCCAGAGTGTGTGCTGTGTCCCCGGAGAGTGCGCTGTGACCCTGGAGAGTGTGCTGTGACCCCGGAGAATGCACTGTCACTGGAGATTGCGCTGTGTCCCTGGAGAGTGCGCTGTGTCCCTGCAGAGTGCGCTGTGCCCCGGAGAGTGTGCGGTGTCCCCGGAGAGTTTGCTGTGACATCGGAGAGTGCGCTCTCACAGCGGAGAGTGCACTGTGACCCCGGAGATTATTCTGTGTCCCCGGAGAGTGTGCGGTTTACCCGGAGAGTGCCCGGTGTCCCCGGAGAGTGCACTCGGGCCCCGCAGAGTGCTCTGTTACTCTGGAGAGTGCGCTGCGACACCGGAGAGCGCGTTGTGACACCAGTGTGTGCACTGTGACCCCAGAGCGTGCGCTGTAACGCCGGAGAGTGTGCTGTGACCCTGGAGACTGTGTTGTGACACCTGAGAGTGGGCTGTGCCCCTGTAGAGTGCGCTGTGACCCCAGAGTTTGTGCTGTGACAATGAAGAGTGCGCTGTGACGCCGGAAAGTGCGCTGTGTCCACCGGAGAGTGCACTGTGTCCCCCGAGAATTTGCTGTGACTCTGGCGAGTGCGCTGTGTCCCCGGAGAGTGCGCTGTGACCCCGGGGAATGCGCTGTGAGACTGGAGAGGGTACTGTGCACACGGAGAGAGTGCTGTGTCCCCAGAGAGTGTGCCCTGTCCCCGGATAGTGCACTGTGACCCCGGAGAGTGCACTGTGTCCCTGGAGAGTGCGCTGTGTCCCTGGTGATTGCACTGTGTACCCGGAGAGTTTGCGGTGCACCCGGAGAGTACGTGGTGACACTGGAGACGGTGCTGTGTCCCCGGAGAGTGCGCTTTGTCCCTGGAGAGAGCGCTGTGCCCACAGAGATTGTGCTTTGTTTGGGGAGAGTGCGCTGTGCCCCATTTTGTGCGCTTTGACTCCGGAGAGTGCGTTGTGTCCCCAGAGATTGTGCTGTGACACCGGAGAGTGCCCTGTGAACCCAGAGAGTGCGCTGTGTCCCTGGAGAGTGCGCTGTTTCAATGCAGAGTGCCCTGTGAACCCAGAGAGTGCGCTGCGTCCCTGGAGAGGGCGCCGTTTCACTGGTGAGTGCGCTGTGATACCGGAGTGTGTGCTGTGACACTGGAGAGGTGGCTGTGTCACTTGAGATTGCGCTGTGACCACGGAGAGTGCACTGTGACCCTGGAGATTGCTCTGTGACCCTTGAGATTGTGCTGTGTCCCTGGAGAGTGCGCATTGACCCTGGAGATTGTGCTGTGTCCCTTGAGAGTGCACTGTGACCCCGGAGAGTGCACTGTGTCCCTCGAGATTGCGCTGTGACGCTGGAGGTTGTGCTGTGACCCCGGAGAGTGCACTGTGTCCCTGGAGATTGTGCTGTGTTCCTGGAGAATGCGCTGTCTCCCTGGAGAGTGTATTGTGACACTGGAGATTGAGCCCTGACACTGGAGAGTGCGCACTGGCACTGGAGAATGCGCTGTGACACCGGAGAGAGCGCTGTGACACCTGAGAGTGCACTGTGTCCCCGGAGAGTGCGCTGTGACACCGGAGAGTGCGTCTTGCCCCCGGAGAGTGTACTGTGACCCCGGAGAGTGTTCTGTGACCCGGGAGAGTGTGCTGTGTCCCCAGAGAGTGAGCGTTGTGCCTGGAGAGTGCACTGTGACCCCGGAGAGTGTGCTGTGACCACGGAGAGAGCGCTGTGACCCCAGAAATTGTGCTGTGTCCACCGGAGAGGGCGCTGTGTCCCTGGAGAATGTGCTGTGACCCCGGAGGTTGCGCTCTGAACCCAGAGTGTGTGCTGTGACACCGGAGAGTGCACCGTGTCCCCAGAGAATGCCCATTGCCCCCGGAGAGTGTACTGTGATGCCGGAGAGTGCACTGTGTCCGTGGAGAGTCTGCTGTATCCCTGGAGAGTGCGATGTGAACCCGAAGTGAGTGCTGTGAACATGCAGAGGGTGTGGTGACACTGCAGACTGTACTGTGGCCCGGAGAGTGTGCTCTGACCCCAGAGTGTTTGCTGTGTCCCCGGAGAGTGCGCTGTGACCCCAGAGAATGCACTGTCACTGGAGATTGCGCTGTGTCCCTGGAGAGTGCGCTGTGTCCCTGCAGAGTGCGCTGTGCCCCGAAGAGTGTGCGGTGTCCCCGGAGAGTTTGCTCTGACACCGGAGAGTGCGCTCTGACTGCGGAGAGTGCACTGTGACACCGGAGATTGTGCTGTGTCCCCGGAGAGTGTGCGGTTTCCCCGGAGAGTGCGCGGTGTCCCCGGAGAGTGCGCTGTGTCCCCCGCAGAGTGCTCTGTTACCCCGGAGAGTGCGCTGCGACACCGGAGTGTGCGCTGCGACACCGGAGAGTGCGCTGTGACATCTGAGAGTGGACTATGTCCCTGGAGAGTGCGCTGTGACACCAGAGAGCGTGCTGTGACCACAGAGATTGTGCTGTGACCCTGGAAAGTGCGCTGTGTCTGCCGGAGACTGCGCTGTGACTCTGGAGAGTGCGCTGTGTCCCCGGAGAGTGTGCTGTGACCCGGGAGAGTGCGCTGTGACCCCGGAAAGTGCGCTGTGACCACAGAGAGTGTTCTGTGACTCTGGAGAGTGCACTGTGTCTCCGGAGAGTGCTCTGTGACCCCGGAGAATGCGCTGTGATACTGGAGAGGGCCCTGTGCACTCGGAGGGAATGCTGTGTCCCCAGAGAGTGCACTTTGTCTCTGGAGAGTGCACTGTGACACCGGAGAGTGCGCCTTCCCCCAGAGTGTTACTGTTTCCCCCGGAGAGTGGACTGTGATGCCAGAGAGTGAGCCCTGCCCGCGGAGAGTGCACTGTGACCCCGGAGAGTGCACTGTGTCCCTGGAGAGTGCACTGTGTCCCTGATGAGTGCACTGTGTACCCGGAGAGTTTGCGGTGCACCCGGAGAGTACGTGGTGAGACTGGAGAGTGTGCTGTGTCCCCGGAGAGTGCGCATTGTCCCTGGAGAGAGCGCTGTGCCCCCAGACGTTGCGCTTTGTTGGTGGAGAGTGCGCTGTGCCCCATTGAGTGCGCTTTGACTCCGGAGATTGCGCTGTGTCCCCGCAGATTGTGCTGTGACCCCAGAGAGTGCCCTGTGAACCGAGAGAGTGCGCTGTGTCCCTGGAGAGGGCGCCGTTTCACTGGAGAGTGCGCTGTGAACCCGGAGTGTGTGCTGTGACACTGGAGATGTGGCTGTGTCCCAGGAGAGTGCACGGTGACTCTGGAGTGTGCACTGTGTCAATGGAGAGTGTGCTGTGTCCCCGGAGATTTCACTGTGACACCGGAGAGTGTGCTCTGACCCTGGAGAGTGCGCGGTGACCCCGGAGAGTGCGCTCTGACCCCAGAGATTGTGCTCTGACCCCAGAGAGTGTGCTCTGACCCCGGAGAGTGCCTTCTAACCCCGGAGAGGGCGCTCATGATCCTGGAGAGTGTGCTCATGATCCCAGGGAGTGCGCTGTGTCCCCAGAGAGAGTGCGGTGACACTAGAGAGGTGGCTATGTCCCAGGAGAGTGCGCTGTGACCCCAGAGAGTGTGCTGTGTCCCCGGAGAGTGCACGGTTTCCCCGGAGAGTGCGCTGTGTCCCCGGAGAGTGCACTGTGATACCTGAGAGTGGGCTGTGTCCCTGGAGAGTGCGCTGTGACCCCAGAGAGTGTGCTGTGTCCACGGAGAGTGCGCTGTGACCCCGGAAAGTGTGTTGTGTCCGCCAGAGAGTGCGCTGTGACCCCCGAGAGTGTGCTGTGACTCTGGAGAGTGCGCTGTGTCCCCAAAGAGTGCGCTGTGTCCCCCGAGAGTGTGCTGTGACCCTGGAGAGTGTGCTGTGTCCCCGGAGCGTGCGCTGTGACCCCGGAGTGTGCGCTGTGACCCGGAGAATGTGCTGTGACTCTGGAGAGTGTGCTGTGACACCGGAGAATGCACTGTGTCACTGGAGATTGCGCTTTGTCCCTGGGGAGTGCGCTGTGACCCCGGAGAGTGTGCTGTGACTCTGGAGAGTGCGCTGTGTCCCCAGAGAGTGCGCTGTGTCCCCCGAGAGTGTGCTGTGACTCTGGAGAGTGTGCTGTGTCCCCGGAGCGTGCACTGTGACCCCGGAGTGTGCGCTGTGACCCGTAGAATGCGCTGTGACTCTGGAGAGTGTGCTGTGACACCGGAGAATGCACTGTGTCACTGGAGATTGCGCTTTGTCCCTGGGGAGTGCGCTGTGACCCCGGAGAGTGCGCTCTGACACCGGAGAGTGTGCGATGCCCCCGGTGAGTATGTAGTGTCCCCGGAGAGTGCACTGTGTGCCCCGAAGAGTGCACTGTGACCCCGGAAAGTGTGTCGTGTCCGCCAGAGAGTGCGCTGTGACCCCCGAGAGTGTGCTGTGACTCTGGAGAGTGCGCTGTGTCCCCAGAGAGTGCGCTGTGTCCCCCGAGAGTGTGCTGTGACTCTGGAGAGTGTGCTGTGTCCCCGGAGCGTGCGCTGTGACCCCGGAGTGTGCGCTGTGACCCCGGAGAATGCGCTGTGATACTGGAGGGGGCACTGTGCACTAAGAGAGAGTGCTGTGTCCCCAGAGAGTGCACTTTGTCTCCGGAGAGTGCACTGTGACACCGGAGAGTGCGCCGTCCCCCAGAGTGTTCCTGTATCCCCCGGAGAGTGGACTGTGATGACAGAGAGTGTGCCCTGTCCCCGGAGAGTGCACTGTGACCCCGGAGAGTGCACTGTGTCCCTGGAGAGTGCGCTGTGTCCCTGGTGAGTGCACTGTGTACCCGGAGAGTTTGCGGTGCACCCGGAGAGTACGTGGTGACACTGGAGACTGTGCTGTGTCCCCGGAGAGTGTGCTTAGTCCCTGGAGAGAGCGCTGTGCCCGCAGAGATTGCGCTTTGTTCGGGGAGAGTGCGCTGTGCCCCATTGAGTGCGCTTTGACTCCGGAGAGTGCTCTGTGTCCCCGGAGATTGTACTGTGACCCCGGAGAGTGCCCTGTGAACACAGAGAGTGCGCTGTGTCCCTGGAGAGTGCGCTGTTTCACTGCAGATTGCCCTGTGAACCCAGAGAGTGCGCTGTGTCCCTGGAGATGGCGCCGTTTGACTGGAGAGTGCGTTTGAACCCGGAGTGTGTTCTGTGACACTGGAGAGGTGGCTATATCCCAGGAGAGTGCACTGTGTCCCTGGAGAGTGCGCTGTGACCCTGGAGATTGTGCTGTGCCCCTTGAGATTGCACTGTGACCCCGGAGAGTGCACTGTGTCCCTGGACATTGTGCTGTGTCCCTGGAGAATGCGCTGTTTCCCTGGAGAGTGTGCTGTGACACTGGAGAGTGATCTCTGACACTGGAGAGTGCGCACTGGCACTGGAGAATGCGCTGTGACACCGGAGTGTGCGCTGTGACATCTGATAGTGCGCTGTGTCCCCGGAGAGTGCACTGTGACACCGGAGAGTGTGCTGTGACACCTGAGAATGCAGTGTGTCCCCGGAGAGTGCGCTGTGACACCGGAGAGTGCGTCTTGCACCCGAAGAGTGCTCTGTGACCCCGGAGAGTGTGCTGTGACCCGGGAGAGTGTGCTGTGTCCCCAGAGAGTGAGCGTTGCGCCTCGCGAGTGCACTGTGACACCAGAGAGTGTGCTGTGACCACGGAGAGTGCGCTGTGACCCCGAAAATTGCGCTGTGTCCAACAGAGAGCATGCTGTTACCCCGGAGAATGTGCTGTGACCCCGGAGAGTGCGCTGTGAAACCAGGGTGTGCGCTGTGACCCCGGAGAGAGCACTGTGTCCCTGGAGATTGCGCTGTGTCCCTGGAGAATGCGCTGTGTCCCTGGAGAGTGCGCTGTGACACTGGTGAGTGTGCTCTGACCCTGGAACTTGCGCACTGGCACTGGAGAGTGCGCTGTGACATCTGAGGTTGTGCTGTGTCCCCGGAGAGTGCACTGTGACCCGGGAGAGTGTGCTGTGTCCCCAGAGAGTGAGTGTTGCGCCCGGGGAGTGCACTGTGACCCCAGAGAGAGCGCCGTGTCCCCGGAGAGTGCGCGTTTCCCCCAGAGAGTTTTCTGTGACCCTGGAGAGTGCACTGTGACCCAGAGAGTGCGTTGTGACCCCGGAGAGTGCGCTGTGTCCCCGGAGAGTGCACTGAGATGCCAGAGAGAGCGCCGTGTCCCCGGAGAGTGCACTGTGACCCCGTACAGTGCACTGTGTCCCTGGAGGGTGCACTGTGTCCCTGGAGAGTGCACCGTGAACCCGGTGTGTGGCAGTGCCAGCAGAGAGTACACGGTGGTGCTGGAGAGAGCGCACTGACCCCGGAGAGTGCGCTGTCTCCCTGGAGAGTGCTCAGTGACACTGGAATCTGGGCTGTCTCCCTGGAGAGGACGCTGTGTCCTTGGAGAGTGCACTGTGTCCCCAGAGAGTGCGCTGTATTCGGGTAGAGTGTGCTGTTTCCCTGGAGAGTGCGCTGTGAAACCGGAGTGTGTTCTGTGACACTGGAGAGGTGGCTGTGTCCAAGGAGAGTGCGCTGTGTCCCTCGAGAGTGCGCTTTGACCCTGTAGAGAGTGCTGTGACCCCAGAGAGTGCACTGTGTCCCTGGATATTGTGCTGAGTCCCTGGAGAGTGCGCTGTGTCCCTGGAGAGTGTGCTGTGACGCTGGAGAGTGTGCTCTGATCGTGGAGAATGCGCACTGGCACTGGAGAGTGCGCTGTGACTCCTGAGAGTGCGCTGTGACCCCGGAGAGTGGCTGTGACCCCGGAGAGTGCGTGTTGCCCCGGGAGAGTGCACCTTGACCCTGGAGAGTGTGCTGTGTCCCCACAGAGTGCGCATTGCCACCAGAGAGTGCACTGCAACCCCACAGAGGGCGCTGTGTCCCCGGAGAGTGTGCATTGCCCCCTAGAGTGTTCTGTGACCCCGGAGAATGTGCTGTGTCCCTGAACAGTGCGCTGTGTCCCTGGAGAGTGCGCTGTGACCCAGGAGAGTGTGCTCTGTCCCTGGAGAGAGCTCTCTGACCCCGAGAGTGCACGCTGACCCCAGAGAGTGCTCTGTGTCACTAGAGAGTGCGCTTTGAACCCAGAGTGTGTGCGGTGCCCCCATAGAGTACGCGTTGACCCCATAGAGAGTGCTCTGACCGTGGATAGTGCGCTGTGTTCCCGGAAAGGGTGCGGTGACATTGTGGACTGTGCTGTGGCCCGGAGTGTGTGCTCTGACCCAAGAGAGTGCGCTCTGACCCCGGAGTATGCACTGTGTCCCCAGAGAGTGCACAGTGACTCCGTAGAGTGCACTGTGACACCCGAGAGTGCACTGTGTCCCTGGAGATTGCGCTGCGTCCCCGGAGAGAGCACTGTGTCCCCGGAGAGTGCGCTCTGACACCGGAGAATGCATTGTGACACTGCAGAGTGTGCTCTGACCATGGAGATTGCGCAATGACACTGCAGAGTGCACTGTGATCCTGGAGAGTGCGCTGTGACACCGGAGAGTGCGCTGTGACACCAGAGATTGCGCGTTGCCCACAGAGAGAACATTGTGACTCCAGCGATTGCGGCATGACCCCAGCGAGTGCGCTCTGACTCCGGAGACAGTGCTCTGACCCCGGAGAGTGCACTGTGACCCCGGAGAGTGCGCTGTTTCCCCGAAGAGTGCGCTCTGATACCGGAGAGTGCGCTGTGTCTCCGGAGAGTGCACTTTGACACCAGAGAGGGCGCTGTGCCCCGGAGAGTGTGCGGTGTACCCGGGGATTGTGCTGTGTCCCCAGAGAGTGCGCGGTATCCCCAGAGAGTGCGAGGTGTCTCCGGAGATTGCGCCATGTCCCCGTGAGATTGCGCTGTTACCCCAGAGAGTGCGATATGCCCTCAGAGAATGCACTGTGATGCCGGAGAGTGTGCTGTGACCCCGGAGAGTGCGTTCTGACATCAGAGAGTGTGCTGTGACAACGGAGAGTGCGCTGTGACCCCAGAGAGTGCGCTGTGACTTCGGAGAGTGCGCTGTGTCCCCTGAGAGTGGGTTGTGTACCCGAAGAGTGTGCTTTGACCTCAGAGAGTGTGCTGTGTCCGCCAGAGAGTGCGCTGTGTCCCCTGAGAGTGCACTGTGACACCAGAGAGTGCGCCGTGTTCCCGGAGAGTGCCCGTTGCCCCCGGAGAGTGTACTGTGATGCCAGATAGTGCGCTGTGTCCCCGGAGAGTGCACTGTGACCCCAGAGAATGCACTGTGTCCCTGGAGATTGCACTGTGACCCTGGAGAGTGCACTGTGTACCTGGAGAGTTTGCGCTGCCCCTGGAGATTGCGCTGTGACCACAGAGATTGCGCTGTGATCCCGGAGAGTGCGCTGTGACCCTGGAGATTGCACTGTGACCCTGGAGAGTGCACTGTGTACCTGGAGAGTTTGCACTGCCCCTGGAGATTGCGCTGTGACCCCAGAGATTGCGCTGTGATCCTGGAGAGTGCGCTGTGACCCCAGAGAGTGCGTGTTGCCCCCAGAGACTGCACTGTGATCCCGGTGAGTGCGCTGTGACCCGGGAGAGCATGCTGTATCCACAGAGAGAGCGCATTGTCCCCGGAGAGTGCACTGTGACATTGGAGAGTGCGCTGTGACCCTGGAGAGTGCGAGTTGCCCCCAGAGAGTATTCTGTGATGCCGGAGAGTGCACCGTATCCCCAGAGAGTGCACTGTGACCCCGGAGAGTGCGCTGTGTCCCTGGAGAGTGCGCTGTGTCCCCAGAGAGTGCACTGTATTCGGGGAGAGTGTGCTGTTTCCCTGAAGAGTGCGCTGTGAAACTGGAGTGTGTGCTGTGACACTGGATACATAGATACATAGATAGCTAGAAGATAGGAGCAGGAGTAGGCCATTCGGCCCTTCGAGCCTGCTCCGCCATTCAATGAGATCATGGCTGATCATCCAAATTCAGTACCCGGTCCCTGCCTTCTCCCCATATCCCTTGATCCCTTTAGCCTTAAGAAATATATCCAACTCTTTCTTGAATATACTTAATGAATTGGCCTCCACCGCCCTCTGTGGCAGAGAATTCCACAGGTTCACCACTCTCTGCGTGAAGAAATTCCTCTTCATTTCAGTCCTAAATGGCTTACCCCTTATCCTTAGACTATGACCCCTGGTTCTGGACTCCCCAGCCATCAGAAACATCCTTCCTGCATTTAGTCTGTCCAGGCCTGACAGAATTTTATAGGTTTCGATGAGAGCCCGTCTCAATCTTCTAAACTCCAGTGAGTATAAGCCCAATCGACACAATCTCTCCTCATACGTCATTCCTGCCATCCGAGGTATCAGCCTGATGAATCTTCGCTGCACTCCTTCCATGGCAAGTACATCCTTCCTCAGATAAGGCGACCAAAACCGCACACAATACTCAAGGTGTGGTCTCACCAAGGCACTGTACAACTGCAGCAAGACTTCATTGTTCTTGTACTCGAACCCTCTTGCTACAAAGGCCAACATACCATTTGCCTTCTTAACCGCCTGCTGCACCTGCATGCTTACCTTCAGCGACTGGTGTACAAGAACATCCACGTCTCTTTGCACTTCCCCTTCTCCCAATCTATTGCCATTCAAATAATAATCTGCCTTCCTGTTTTTGCCACCAAAGTGGATAACCTCACATTTATCCACATTATAGTGCATTTGCTATGTTTCTGCCCAATCACCGAACCTGTCCAAATCGTGCTGGAGTTTCACAACATCCTCCTCACAGCATACCCTCCCCCCCAGCTTTGTGTCGTCTGCAAATTTGGAGATATTACATCCAATTCCCTCGTCCAGATCATTAATATATATTGTGAACAGCTGGGGTCATAGGACCGATCCTTGCGGTATCCCACTAGTCACTGCCTGCCACTCGGAAAATGACCCGTTTATTCCAACTCTTTTCTTTCTGTCCGCCAACCAGTTCTCTATCCAATCAATACCTTGCCCCCAATCCCATGTGCCTTAATTTTGCACGCTAATCTCTTATGCGGGACCTTATCGAAAGCCTTTTAAAGTCCAAATACACCACATCCACTGGTTCTCCCTTATCTATTTTACGAGTTACATCCTCAAAAAATTCCAGTCGATTAGTCAAGCATGATTTACCTTTTGTAAATCCATGTTGACTTTGTCCGATCCTGTCACTGCTTTCCAAGTGCTCTGCTACTACATCTTTTATAATGGACTCTTGCATTTTCCCCACTACCGATGTCAAGCTTACCGGTCTATAACTCCCCGCCTTTTCTCTACCACCTTTTTTGAATAGTGGGGTAACATTGGCTACCCACCAATCCATGGGTACATTTCCAGAGTCTATCGAGTTCTGGAAGATGACCAGCAATGCATCTACTATTTCTAGGGCCACTTCCTTAAGTACCCTGGGATGTAGATTATCAGGCCCTGGGAATTTATCAGCCTTCAGTCCCAACAAATTTCCTAACACCATTTCCCTACAAATACTGATTTCTTTCAGTTCCACCCTTTCCTCAGACCCTATGTTCCCCGGCACCTCTGGGAGGTTATTTGTGTCCTCCTTTGTGAAGACAGAACCAAAATATGTATTTAGTTGGTCAGCCATTTCTTTGTTCCCCGTTATAAATTCCCCCGATTCTGACTGCAAGGGACCTATGCTTGACTTCACCAATCTTTTTCTCTTCACATATCTATAAAAGCTTTTACAGTCAGTTTTTATGTTCTCTGCAAGCTTACTCTCATATTCTATTTTCCCTTTCTTAATTAATCCCTTTGTCCTCCTTTGTTGAAACCTAAACTGCTCCCAATCCTCAGGATTATTGCTTTTTCTGGCCAATTTATATGCCCTCTCTTTGGACCTTATGTTATCCCTAATTTCCCTTGTTAGCCACGGTTGGGTCACATTTTGGGCCAGAAATTCACAGCCAGAAGCGTGAGTACGGTCGGGGTACTCACGCATCTGGCCGTTGGAAATGCCAGCGTTCAGCAGGAACAGCGCATGCGGGGAACGCCGGCATTTCCAGACCTGAGGTCTATTCACAGCGCGTGCGACTGCACAGGCAGCGCTTGCGCAGTGAACTTTGTGGATTTCAATGATGGATTCAGTAAGGGTAAGTCCTTAGAAGTTACACTTGAAAAAAGCAAGTGTAAAGTTGTTCATTGGCTGCGGAGGAAGATATATTTTATCGTGGAGCTTCTGAAATGCAATATTTTTGTTTGGGAAAGGGAGGGAAGTTATTTTAAGAAATTTTAAGTAAGTTTTAAAGTTTAAATTTTTTTTTTTTAAAGGGTTTTCAGAACGGTAGGTAGAAGGAGCAATTGTGGCTGTGTGAATGGAATGTGAGAATGAGTTATGTATGTATGTCCACATATATTCCTTTACGTATATGTATGTATGTTTTATACTCCTTTGCTGATGTGTATGAATGTATGTTTTTAATTATGATTTTCCAATAAGTTACTTTCTCTGAAAGTCATAATTAAATAATACATTCATACACATAAGTAAAGGAATATATACATAACACGCAGAGGAATATATACAGACATACATACTTTCAGAAGCTCCACGATAATAAATATCTTCCTCCGCAGCCTCTGGAGCAACTGTACCCATGCTTTTTTCATGTGTAAGTTGTAATGACTTGACCTCACTGAAAGCATTAATGAAAGCGGCGAATTATACTGCGCACGCGCTGCCTGTGCAGTCACACGCGTTCTGCCTCTGACCCCCTTCGTTCAGAGGACAGGAAATGCCGGTTTTCCCCACATGCACTGTGCATGCTGAAAACCGGCATTTCATCCGGCCAGATGGGTAAGTACCCCGACCGTACTCGCGCATTTGGAAGGGAATTACTGGGCCAACATTTTACATGTCAGTAAAATGAAAAATGTAACAATTGCACGACTTGCCCCCTCGCATCTGCGACTGAGGGTCCAAGGAGGTGCATTGCGCAAGAGGTCATCATCGTACGTATCCTCACACTGTTCCCTTTGGGGAACTGTATGAAGTGGTGGAAGGATTTATGGCCGTGATTAACGCTCATTCCGTGACCGTAACCATCTTTGAACCAGCCATTAGGGTGGTTAGTCCTATGGCGGGAGGGTTTTACGGGCTCCCACAACACATCTGAGGGGGGGGTGGCCACCAACACCCACGGACGCAAGTATCCCGCTGGATGTCCACCCAGAATTTAAAGTTGGAGCTCCGACTCCACTTGCCGGGACTGTCTGGAGTGGGGTTCAAAACCTTACTCCTTCTGGCCCAGCGGCGGGGATGCTTACTGCTACGCAAAAGGTCCACTCCGCACAAAAGGTGACACCCATACGTTTCCTGCACCTTTTCCCTCCCCATGACTGGAGCCCTATGCTGCCATTTCACGTTGCTAAGCGGATTGGGCCTTTGTCATAGCGGTAGGATGCCCGCCACTGTGCCAGATCAGGGTAGGGTTTCGAAACCCGCTCCAGACAGTCCCGGCAAGTGGAGTCGGAGCTCCGGCTCTAAATTCTGGGTTGACATCCAGTGGGATATTTGCATCCGTGGGTGTGGGTGGCCCCCCCTCCTTGTATAGCTTGTGGGAGCCCGTAAAACCCTCCCGCCATAGGACTAACCGCCCTAATGGCTGGTTCAAAGATGGTTACGATCACGGAATGAGCGTTAATCATGGCCATAAATCCTTCCACCACTTCATACAGTTCCCCAAAGGGAACAGTGTGAAGACATGTATGACGACGACATTGCTAAATAAATAAATGGAATTTAAAAAATTCTTTTAGTGTTTTTAAAAGTCTTTAAATTGCTTTAATTCTCTTTAAAACTACTTCAGATTACTCAAAATAATGTAAACATTTTAAAAAGTTTATAAAAGTTACCAAAATCTTCAAAAAACTTCCAAAAACCTATTTAAACTGCTGCTTTGCATGTAAAAATGCTTAGCAGCTTGACAGAAACATTGGGGGCGTGTCCAGTGAAACTGAGACCTCAAGGGGCGTGTCTCACTTACACTGCACGCTCCTGGCTTCGCGCTGGCTGCACTCCTGGGTGGCGTGACGTCATATGCTGCCCGGGATTCTTCTTTTTCAAACACCAAGTCCAGGCGTCCCTGGAGCTGATCGGCAGTAGCACGGGGTAAGTGCATATACGAGGCTTGCACGCGCGGCAAGCCCCGTTCACCAATTTCTGGCCCCATATGTTTTATTTTTATGCCAAACTGGGATGAACAAATTCTGTAGTTCATCCATTCGGTCTTTGAATGTTTGCCATTGCCTATCCACCATCAATCCTTTGAGTGCCATTCCCCAATCAATCCAAGCCAACTCGCTCCTCAGAACATCTTAGTTTCCTTTATTTAAATTGAGGACCCTAGTCTCCGAGTCAACTACTTCATTCTCCATCTTAATGAAGAATTCGATCATATTATGATCTTTCCGACCCAAGGGGCCTCTTACAACAAGATTGCTAATTAATCCTTTCTCGTTACATAATACCCAGTCTAAGATGGCCTGATCTCTGGTTGGTTCCTCGACATGTTGGTCCAGGAAACAATCCCGTAAGCACTCCAGGAATTCCTCCTCCACAGTATTGTTAATCATTTGGTTGGCCCAATCTATATGTAGATTAAAGTCACCCATGATTACATCTGTGCCCTTATTGCACGCTTCTTTAATTTCTCTTTTAATGCCATCCCCAACCTTCGCCTTACTGTTTGGAGGTGTATAAACCACTCCCACTAACTCTTTTTCCCCTTAGTATTTCTCAATTCTACCCATACAGATTCCACCTCATCAGAGCTAATATCCTTCATTACAATTGTGTTAATCCCTTCTTTAACCAGTAATGCTACCCCACCTCCCTTTCCTTTTTGCCTATCTTTCCTGAATATCGAATATCCCTGGATGTTGAGTTCCCAGTCCTGGCCTTCCTTGAGCCACGTTTCCGTAATCCCAACCAAATCGTATTTGTTTTCTTCTATTTGCGCAGCCAATTCATCCACCTTATTACAAATACTCCTCGCATTAAGACACAAAGCCTGCAGGCTTGTTTTTTTAACGCTCTTAGACTTATTAGAATTGTTATTTACTGTGGCCATGTTTGATTGAACCATTGATTTCTCTGACTGCCACTTTTGTTTTTCTCCTTCCTATCTTTTGCTTTTATCCTTGTTTCCCTTTCCTCTGTCTCCCTGCTCAGGTTCCCAACCCCTTGCCATTTTAGTTTAAACCCTCCCCCACAGCACTAGCAAACACTCCCCCTAGGACATTGGTTCCAGCCCTGCCCAGGTGCAAACCATCCGGTTTGAACTGGTCCCACCTCCCCCAGAACCGGTTCCAATGTCCCAGGAACTTGAATCCCTCCCCCTGGCACCATTCCTCTAGCCACGTATTCATCTGAAGTATCCTTCTATTTCTACTCTGACTAGCAGGTGGCACTTGTAGCAATTCTGAGATTACTACCTTTGAGGTCCTGTTTTTTAATTTATCTCCTAACTCCCTATACTCCGCTTTTAGGGCCTCATCCCGCTTTTTACCTATGTCGTTGGTGCCTATATGCACCAGGACAACGGACTGTTCACCCTCCCCTTCCAAGATGTTCTGGAGTCACTCGGAGACATCCTTGACCCTTGCACCATGGAGGCAACACACCATCCTGGAGTCTCGTTTTTGGCCGCAGAAACGCCTATCTATTCCCCTTACAATTGAATCCCCTATTACTATAGCTCTACCCCTCTTTTTCCTCCCATTCTGTGCAGCAGAGCCACCCCTGGTGCCAGGAAGTTGGCTGCTGCTGCCTTCCTCTGATAAGCCATCCCCCCCAACAGTACTCAAAGTGGTGTATCTGTTGGAGAGGGGGATGGCCACAGGAGACCCCTGCACTACCTGCCTGCGCCTAGTACTCTGTCTATTGGTCACCCATTCCCTTTCTTCCTGTCCAACCTCTACCTGCGGTGTGTCCAACTCCATAAATGTGCTATTCACGTTGTCCTGCGCATCGTGAATGCTCCAGTATGTGTCCAATCGCAGCTCCAGTTTCGCAATGCAGTCTGTCAGTAGCTGCAGCTGGATGCACTTCCTGCACATGTAGTTGTCAGGGACACAGGAAGTGTCCCTGAGTTCCCACATATCGCAGGAGGAGCAGATCACGGGGCCCAGCTTTCCTGCCATGACTTACCCTTTAATAAATTGAATTTAAATTAAATCAATCAATCCCACTAATTACACTACAGTTAACTGGTTTACCAACAGTCCCTGGAGAGGTGGCTGTGTCCCCGGAGAGTGCACTGTTTCGCTGGAGAGAGTACTGTGACCCTGGAGAGTGTGCGGTGACCCCGGAGAGTGCACTGTGTCCCTGGATATTGTGCTGTTTCCCTGGAGAGTGCACTGTGAAACCGGAGTGTGTGCTATAGCACTGGAGAGTGCACTGTGCCCCTGGAGAGAGTGCTGTGACCCTGGAGAGTGTGCTGTGAGCCCGGAGAGTGCACTGTGTCCCTGGATATTGCGCTGTGTCCCTAGAGAGTGCGCTGTGTCCCTGGAGAGTGCGTGGTGTCTCTGGAGAGTGTGCTCTGACACTGGAGAATGCGCACTGGCACTGGAGAGTGCGCTTTCACCCCTGAGAGTGTGCTGTGACCCTGGAGCATGCACTGTGACCCCGGAGAGTGCGTGTTGCCCCTGGGGAGTGCACTGTGACCCTGGAGAGTGCGCCCTGTCCCCACAGAGTGTGCGTTGCCCCCGGAGAGTGTTCTGTGACCCCAGAACGTGCGCTGTGTCCCTGGAGAGTGTGCTGTGTCCCTGGAGAGTATGCTGTGTCCCCAGAGAGTGCGCTGTGTCACTAGAGAGTGCGCTGTGAACCCAGAGTGTGTTCGGTGCCCCCGGAGAGTATGCGGTGACACCGGAGAGAGTGCTCTGACCGCGAAGAGTGCGCTGGGTCACCGGAGAGGGTGCAGTGACACTGCAGATTGTGCTGTGGCCCGGAGAATGTGCTCTGACCCAAGAGAGTGTGCTCTGAGCCCAGAGTATGCACTGTGTCCCCGGAGAGTGCGCTCTGACACCGGAAAATGCACTGTGACCCCAGAGAGTGCAAAGCGACCCTGGAGAGTGTGCTGTGTCCCTGCAGATTGCGCTGTGTCCCCGGAGAGGGTGCGGTGACACTGCAGACTGTGCTGTATCCCGGAGAGTGTGCTGTGTCCCCGGAGAGTGCACTGTGTCACCGAAGTGTGCGCTCTGACACCGGAGAGAGCGCATTGACCCCGGAGAGTGCGCTGTGATACCGGAGTGTGCACTGCTTCCCTGGACTGTGCGCTGTGTCCCTGGAGAGTGCACTGTGTACACAGAGAATGTGCAGTGCCCCCAGAGAGTATGCGGTGACACTGGAGATTGTGCTGTGTCCCCGGAGAGTGCGCTTCGATCCTAGAGAGTGCGCTCTGTCCCCAAAGAATGTGCTGTGTTCGGGAAGAGTGCGCTGTGCAGCAGAGAGTGATCTGCGACTCCAGAGAGTGTGCTGTGTCCCCGGAAATTCTGCTGTGACTACGGAGCGTGCCCTGTGACACCAGAGAGTGCTCTGTGTCCCTGGAGAGTGCGCTGTTTCCCTGGAGAGTGCACTATGTCCATGGAGAGTGCGCTGTGATACTGGAGAGGGCACTGTGCACTCGGAGAGTGTGCTATGTCCGCAGAGAGTGCGCGTTGCCCCCGGAGAGCACACTGTGACACCGGAGAGTGCGCCTTGTCCCTGGAGAGTGTCCGTTGCCCCCGGAGAGTGCACTGTGATGCCAGAGAGTGTGCCGTGTCCCCAGAGAGTGCACTGTGACGCCTGAGAGTGCACGGTGCCCTGGAGATTGTGCTGTGTCCCTGGAGAGTGCACTGTGTAACCGGAGAGTTTGCGGTGCCCCCGGAGAGTACATGGTGACACTGGAGACTGCGCTGTGCCCCTCGAGATTTCGCTGTGACCCCGGAGAGTGCACTCTGTCCCTGGAGATTGTGCTTTTTCCCTGGAGAATGTGCTGTGTCCCTGGAGAGTGTGTTGCGACCCTGGAGAGTGCGCTGTGACACCGGAGAGTGCGTGTTGCCCCCAAAGAGTACACTGTGATCCTGGAGAGTGCGCTGTGACCCTGGAGAGTGTGCTGTGTCCCCAGAGAGTGCGCATTGCACCCGGAGAGTGCACTGTGACACCGGAGAGTGCGCCGTGCCCCCGGGGAGTGCGCGTTGCCCCTGGAGAGTGCTCTGTGACACCGGGGAGTGCACTGTATCACCGGAGAGTGCACTGTGGCCCGGAGAGTGTGCTGTGTCCCTGGAGAAATCGCTGTGTCCCCAGAGAATGCGCTGTGTTCGGGCAGAGTGCGCTGTTTCCCTGGAGAGTGCGCTGTGAAACCGGAGTTTGTGCTGTGACACTGCAGAGGTGGCTGTGTCCCAGGAGAGGGCACTCTGTCAGTGGATAGAGGACTGTGACCCTGGAGAAAGCACTGTGTCCCTGAAGAGTGCCCTGTGTCCCCCGAGAGTGCACTGTGTTCGGGGAGAGTTCGCTGTTTCCCTGGAGAGGGCGCTGCGAAACCGGAGTGTGTGCTATGGCACTGGAGAGGTGGCTGTGTCCCAGGAGCGTGCACTTTGTCCCTGGAGAGAGTGCTGTGACCCTGGGGAGTGTGCTGTGAGCCTGGAGAGTGCACTGTGTCCCTGGATATTGCGCTGTGTCCCTGGAGAGTGCGCTGTGTCCCTGGAGAGTGCGCTCTGACAATGGAGAATGCGCACTGGCACTGGAGATTGTGCTTTGACACCTGAGAGTGTGCTGTGACCCTGGAGCGTGCGCTGTGACCCCAGAGAGTGCGCGTTGCTCCCGGAGAGTGCTCTGTGACCCCGGAGAGTGCGCCGTGTCCCCAGAGATTGTGCGTTGCACCCGGAGAGTGTTCTGTGACACCGGAACGGGCGCTGTGTCACTGGAGCGTGTGCTGTGTCCCTGGAGAGTGTGCTGTGTCCCCAGAGAGTGCGCGTTGCACCCGGAGAGTGCACTGTGACACCGGAGAGTGTGCCGTGCCCCCGGGGAGTGCGCGTTGCCCCTGGAGAGTGCTCTGTGACCCCGGGGAGTGCACTGTATCACCGGAGAGTGCATTGTGGCCCGGAGAGTGCGCTGTGTCCCTGGAGAAATCGCTGTGTCCCCAGAGAATGCACTGTGTTCGGGCAGAGTGGGCTGTTTCCCTGGAGAGTGCGCTGTGAAACCGGAGTTTGTGCTGTGACACTGGAGAGGTGGCTGTGTCCCAGGAGAGGGCATTCTGTCCCTGGAGAGAGGACTGTGACCCTGGAGAAAGCACTGTGCCCCTGAACAGTGCCCTGTGTCCCGAGAGAGTGCATTGTGTTCGGGGAGAGTTCGCTGTTTCCCTGGAGAGTGCGCTGTGAAACCGGAGTGTGTGCTGTGACACTGGAGAGGTGGCGGTGTCCCCGGAAAGTGCACTGTGTCCCTGGAGAGAGTGCTGTGACCCTGGAGAGTGTGCGGTGAACCCGGAGAGTGCACTGTGTCCCTGGATATTGCGCTGTGACCCTGGAGAGTGCGCTGTGTCCCTGGAGAGTGCGCTGTGAAACCGTAGTGTGTGCTATGGCACTGGAGAGGTGGCTGTGTCCCAGGAGCGTGCTCTTTGTCCCTGGAGAGAGTGCTCTGACCCTGGAGAGTGTGCTGTGAGCCTGGAGAGTGCACTGTGTCCCTGGATATTGCACTGTGTCCCTAGAGAGTGCGCTGTGCCCCTGGAGAGTGCGCAGTGTCCCTGGAGAGTGTGCTCTGACACTGGAGAATGCGCACTGGCACTGGAGAGTGTGCTTTGACCCCTGAGAGTGTGCTGTGACCCTGGAGCGTGCGCTGTGACCCCAGAGAGTGCGCGTTACTCCCGGAGAGTGCACTGTGACCCCGGAGAGTGCGCCGTGTCCCCAGAGAGTGTGCGTTGCCCCCGGAGAGTGTTCTGTGACACCGGAACGGGCGCTGTGTCACTGGAGCGTGCGCTGTGTCCCTGGAGAGTGCGCTGTGTCACTGGTGTGAGTGCGCTGTGTCACTAGAGAGTGCACTGTGAACCCGGAGTGTGTGCGGTGCCCCCGGAGAGTATGCGGAGACACCGGAGAGAGGGCTCTGACCACGGAGAGTGCGCTGTTTCCCCGGAGAGGGTGCAGTGACACTGCAGACTGTGCTGTGACTGGAGAGTGTGCTCTGAGACAAGAGAGTGCGCTCTGAGCCCGCAGTATGCACTGTGTCCCCGGAGAGTGCGCTCTGACCCCGGAAATTGCACTGTGACACCGGACAGTGCAAAGCGACCCTGGAGAGTGTGCTGTGTCCCTGGAAGTTGCGCTGCGTCCCCGGAGAGTGTGCGGTGACACTGCAGACTGTGCTGTGTCCCAGAGAGTGTGCACTGTCCCCGGAGAGTGCACTGTGTCATCGAAGTGTGCGCTCTGACACCAGAGAGAGCGCATTTACCCCGGAGAGAGCATTGTGACACCGGAGAGTGCACAAAGAGAGTGTGCGGTGCCCCTGGAGAGTATGCGGTGACACTGTAGACTGTGCTGTGTCCCCGGAGAGTGCGCTTCAAACCTGGAGAGTGCGCTCTGTCCCCAGAGATTGCGCTGTGTTCGGGAAGAGTGCGCTGTGCCCCAGAGAGTGAGCTGTGACTCCGGAGAGTGCGCTGTGTCCCCGGAGATTGTGCTGTGACCCCGGAGAGTGCCCTGTGACCCCAGAGAGTGTGCTGTGTTCGGGAAGAGTGCGCTGTGCCCCAGAGAGTGAGCTGCGACTCCGGAGAGTGCGCTGTGTCCCGGGGGATTGTGCTGTGACCCCGGAGAATCCCCTGTGACCGCAGAGAGTGCGCTGTGTCCCTGGAGAGTGCGCTGTTTCCCTGGAGAGTGCGCTGTGTCCCCGGAGAATGCGCCATTACACTGGAGAGGGCACTGTGCTCTCGGAGAGTGTGCTGTGTCCGCACAGAGTGCACGTTGCCCCCGGAGAGCGCATTGTGACACCAGAGAGTGCGCCTTGTCCCCAGTGACTGCCTTTTGCCCCCGGAGAGTGTACTGTGATGCCAGAGAGTGCGCCGTGTCCCCAGAGAGTGCACTGTGACCTGTGAGAGTGCACGGTGTCCCTGGAGATTGTGCTGTGTCCCTGGAGAGTGCACTGTGTACCCGAAGAGTTTGCGGTGCCCCCGGAGAGTATGTGGTGACACTGGAGACTCTGCTGTGTCCCCGGAGAGTGCACTGTGTCCTTGGAGATTGCGCTTTTTCACTGGAGAATGCGCTGTGTCCCTGGAGATTGTGCTGTGACACTGGAGAGTGTGCTCTGACACTGGAGAATGCGTACTGGCACTGGAGAGTGCGCTGTGACCCCTGAGAGTGTGCTGTGATCCCGGAGAGTGCGCTGTGACCCCGGAGAGTGCGTGTTGCCCCCGGAGAGTGCTCTGTGATACTGGCGAGTGCGCTGTGACACTGGAGAGTGTGCTGTGTCCCCAGAGAGTGCGCATTGACCCCGGAGAGTGCTCTGTGACCCCGGAGAGTGTTCCGTGTCCGCGGAGAGTGCACCCTGACACCGGAGAGTGCGCTGTGTCCCTGGAGAGATCGCTGTGTCCCCGGAGAGTGCGCTTCGATCCTGGGGAGTGCGCTCTGTCCCCAGAGGTTGCACTGTGTTCGGGAAGAGTGCGCTGTGCCCCAGAGAGTGAGCTGCAACTCCGGAGAGGGCGCTGTGTCCCCGGAGATTGTGCTGTGAACCCGGAGAGTGCCCTGTGATCCTGGGGAGTGCGCAGTGACACAGGAGAGCTGTGTTCGGAGAGAGTTCGCTGTTTCCCTGGAGAGTGCGCTGTGAAACCGGAGTGTGTGCTGTGACACTGGAGAGGTGGCTGTGTCCCAGGAGAGTGCACTGGGTCCTCGAGAGAGTGCTGTGTCCCTGGAGAGTGTGCTGTGACCCTGGAGAGTGCACTGTGTCCCTGGATATTGCGCTGTGTCCCTGGGAGTGCGCTGTGTCCCTGGAGATTGCGCATTGTATGTGCTCTGACAGTGGAGAATGCGCACTGGCACTGGAGAATGCGCTGTGACACCTGAGAGTGTGCTCTGACCCTGGAGAATGCCCTGTGACTCCGGAGAGTGCGTGTTGCCCCCGGAGAGTGCACTGTGACACCGGAGAGTGCGCTGTGACCCTGGAAAGTGTGCTGTGACCCCGGAGAGTGCGCTGCATCCCTGGAGTGTGCGCTGTGTCCTGGGAGAGTGCACTGTGTCCCCGGAGAGTGCGCTGTGTCACTAGAGAGTGCGCTGTGAACCCGTAGTGTGTGCGGTGCCCCCGGAGAGTACGCAGTGACCCCGGACAGAGTGCTCTGACCGCGGAGAGTGCGCTGTGTCCCCAGAGACGGTGCAGTGTCACTGCAGACTGTGCTGTGGCCCAGAGAGTGTGCTCTGACCCAAGAGAGTGCGCTCTGAGCCCAGCGTTTGCATTGTGTCCCCGAAAAGTGCCCACTGACCCCGGAAAATGAACTGTGACCCCGGAGAGTGCACAGCGAACCTGGAGAATGTGCTGTGTCCCTGGAGATTGCGCTGTCTCCCCGGAGAGGGTGCAGTGACACTGCAAACTATGCTGTGCCCCGGAGACTGTGCTGTGTCCCCGGAGAGTGCACTGTGTCACCAAAGTGTGTGCTCTGACACCGGAGAGAGCACATTGACCCCGGAGAGTGTGCTGTGACAGTGGAGAGTGCACTGTTTCCCTGGAGAGTGCGCTGTGTCCCTGGAGAGTGCCCTGTGTACCCAGAGCGTGTGCGGTGCCCCCGGAGAGTATGCGGTGACACTGGAGACAGTGCTGTGTCCCCGGAGAGTGTGCTTTGCTCCTGGAGAGTGCGCTCTGTCCCCAGAGATTGCGCTGTGTCTCCAGAGAGTGCGCTGTGTCCCCGGAGATTGTGCTGTGACCCCGGAGAGTGCCCTGTGACACCAGAGAGTGCACTATGTCCCTGGAGAGTGCGCACTTACATCCGGCAAAGACTGCTGGAAAAAACGGGGTTGGATCTGAAACAGGCTGCGGACACCGCGCGATCCCTGGATGTGGCCCAGAGAAACTCGGACGCCTACTATTCAGCCCGCGCCGTCCACGCCGCCACGTGTGCACCGAGGGCGCCGCCATCTTGGAAGGCATCTTCCCCGCCCGACAGCCCGACACCGGTTGGGCGCCGCTCTCCCCCCAGAAGCCCTACGACAGCCGCGACGCGTCAGGGACCCAACTGCTACTTCTGCGGGCAGCCAAAGCACACCAGAAACCTGTGCCCGGCGAAAGGCACCACCTGCTTTAAGTGCGGTAAGAAGGGGCACTTCGGGAAGGTGTGCAGAGGGAACCCCACCGGAAAACCAACCGCCGGAAAACCTGCCACCGCCGCGTGTGCGCCGTGGGAGCGGCCATCTTGGACGCCATCTTGCCCGACCTCGTGGGGTCCGCCATCTTGTGAGCAGACAGCGTGGACGCCATCTTGTATCGATCAGGGCCCTACAGTGGCATCGGTCACAGTGGACCAGACCAGGCCGCACCCGCTATCCAAATCAATGGTGGACATCGAGGTAAACGGGTGCCGGGTTAAATGCTTAATTGTCAGTGGAAGCACGGAGAGCTTTATCCACCCAGAATTGGCTCAACAACTCTCCCTAAAGGTGGTCCCTACTCAGGGTACCATCTCTATGGCTGACAAAACCCAGACATCGACCATTCTGGGTTACTGCATGGTACAATTGTGCGTTAACGGAACTGTATATGATAATTTTAAAGTATTAATCATGAAGAACCTATGTGCGAGCGTGATCTTGGGCCTGGATTTCCAGTGCAACCACCAAAGCATCACGCTCAAGTACGGTGGGTCCCAGCCACCCCTCACAGTGTGCGGTCTAGCTACCCTGAAGGTAAAGCCGCCTTCGCTATTCGCGAACCTTACCCCTAACTGCCGGCCAATAGCGACCAAAAGCAGGAGGTACAGCTGGGAGGACAGGCGGTTTATCGCGACCGAGGTAGACAGGCTCCTGAAAGAGCGCATTATTGAACGCAGCAACAGCCCGTGGTGCGCCCAAGTGGTAGTGGTAAGGGGTAGCGAGAAGAAACGGATGGTGATCGCCTATAGTCAAACGATCAACAGGTACACCCTACTAGACGCCTACCCGCTACCCCGCATATCAGAAATGGTGAACCAAATCGCCCAATACCGGGTGTTCTCCACCATCGACCTCAAGTCAGCGTACCACCAGCTCCCTATCAGACCAGAGGACCGCCCGTACACCGCCTTCGAGGCGAACGGACGCCTCTACCAATTCCTCAGTGTCCCCTTTGGGGTGACGAATGGGGTCTCGGTCTGCCAGAGGGAGATGGACCGCATGGTCGATGACCACCACTTGCAGGCAACCTTCCCCTACCTCGACAACTTCACCATCTGCGGTCAAAACCAGCAGGATCACGACTCGAACCTCGAGAGGTTCCTGAAAACCGCACAAAAACTCAACCTCACCTACAACGAGGACAAGTGCGTTTACAACTGGAGAGCTGTGTTCGGGGAGAGTTCGCTGTTTCCCTGGAGAGTGCGCTGTGTCCCCGGAGAATGCGCTGTGATACTGTAGAGGGCAGTGTGCACTCGGAGAGTGTTCTGCGCCCGCAGAGAGTGCTCGTTGCCCCCAGAGAGTGCACTGTGACACCGGAGAGTGCGCCTTGTCCCCGTAGAGTGCCGTTTGCCCCCGGAGAGTGTACTGTGATGCCAGAGAGTGCGCCGTGTCCCCAGAGAGCGCAATGTGACCCCTGAGAGTGCACGGTGTCCCTGGAGATTGTGCTGTGTCCCTGGAGAATGCACTGTATACCCAGAGAGATTGCAATGCCCCCGGAGAGTATGCGGTGACACTGGAGACAGTGCTGTGTCCCCGGAGAGTGTGCTTTGCTCCTGGAGAGTGCGCTCTGTCCCCAGAGATTGCGCTGTGTCTCCAGAGAGTGCGCTGTGTCCCCGGAGATTGTGCTGTGACCCCGGAGAGTGCCCTGTGACACCAGAGAGTGCACTATGTCCCTGGAGAGTGCGCACTTACATCCGGCAAAGACTGCTGGAAAAAACGGGGTTGGATCTGAAACAGGCTGCGGACACCGCGCGATCCCTGGATGTGGCCCAGAGAAACTCGGACGCCTACTATTCAGCCCGCGCCGTCCACGCCGCCACGTGTGCACCGAGGGCGCCGCCATCTTGGAAGGCATCTTCCCCGCCCGACAGCCCGACACCGGTTGGGCGCCGCTCTCCCCCCAGAAGCCCTATGACAGCCGCGACGCGTCAGGGACCCAACTGCTACTTCTGCGGGCAGCCAAAGCACACCAGAAACCTGTGCCCGGCGAAAGGCACCACCTGCTTTAAGTGCGGTAAGAAGGGGCACTTCGGGAAGGTGTGCAGAGGGAACCCCACTGGAAAACCAACCGCCGGAAAACCTGCCACCGCCGCGTGTGCGCCGTGGGAGCGGCCATCTTGGACGCCATCTTGCCCGACCTCGTGGGGTCCGCCATCTTGTGAGCAGACAGCGTGGACGCCATCTTGTATCGATCAGGGCCCTACAGTGGCATCGGTCACAGTGGACCAGACCAGGCCGCACCCGCTATCCAAATCAATGGTGGACATCGAGGTAAACGGGTGCCGGGTTAAATGCTTAATTGTCAGTGGAAGCACGGAGAGCTTTATCCACCCAGAATTGGCTCAACAACTCTCCCTAAAGGTGGTCCCTACTCAGGGTACCATCTCTATGGCTGACAAAACCCAGACATCGACCATTCTGGGTTACTGCATGGTACAATTGTGCGTTAACGGAACTGTATATGATAATTTTAAAGTATTAATCATGAAGAACCTATGTGCGAGCGTGATCTTGGGCCTGGATTTCCAGTGCAACCACCAAAGCATCACGCTCAAGTACGGTGGGTCCCAGCCACCCCTCACAGTGTGCGGTCTAGCTACCCTGAAGGTAAAGCCGCCTTCGCTATTCGCGAACCTTACCCCTAACTGCCGGCCAATAGCGACCAAAAGCAGGAGGTACAGCTGGGAGGACAGGCGGTTTATCGCGACCGAGGTAGACAGGCTCCTGAAAGAGCGCATTATTGAACGCAGCAACAGCCCGTGGCGCGCCCAAGTGGTAGTGGTAAGGGGTAGCGAGAAGAAACGGATGGTGATCGCCTATAGTCAAACGATCAACAGGTACACCCTACTAGACGCCTACCCGCTACCCCGCATATCAGAAATGGTGAACCAAATCGCCCAATACCGGGTGTTCTCCACCATCGACCTCAAGTCAGCGTACCACCAGCTCCCTATCAGACCAGAGGACCGCCCGTACACCGCCTTCGAGGCGAACGGACGCCTCTACCAATTCCTCAGTGTCCCCTTTGGGGTGACGAATGGGGTCTCGGTCTGCCAGAGGGAGATGGACCGCATGGTCGATGACCACCACTTGCAGGCAACCTTCCCCTACCTCGACAACTTCACCATCTGCGGTCAAAACCAGCAGGATCACGACTCGAACCTCGAGAGGTTCCTGAAAACCGCACAAAAACTCAACCTCACCTACAACGAGGACAAGTGCGTTTACAACTGGAGAGCTGTGTTCGGGGAGAGTTCGCTGTTTCCCTGGAGAGTGCGCTGTGTCCCCGGAGAATGCGCTGTGATACTGTAGAGGGCAGTGTGCACTCGGAGAGTGTTCTGCGCCCGCAGAGAGTGCTCGTTGCCCCCAGAGAGTGCACTGTGACACCGGAGAGTGCGCCTTGTCCCCGTAGAGTGCCGTTTGCCCCCGGAGAGTGTACTGTGATGCCAGAGAGTGCGCCGTGTCCCCAGAGAGCGCAATGTGACCCCTGAGAGTGCACGGTGTCCCTGGAGATTGTGCTGTGTCCCTGGAGAATGCACTGTATACCCAGAGAGATTGCAATGCCCCCGGAGAGTACGTGGTGACACTGGAGACTGTGCTGTGTCCCTCGAGATATCGCTGTGAGCCCGGAGAGTGCACTGTGTCCCTGGAGATTGTGCTTTTTCCCTGGAGAATGCGTTGTGTTCCTGGAGAGTGCACTGTGAACCCAGAGTGTGTGCTGTGACACTGGAGAGGTGCCTGTGTCCCAGGGGAGTGCGCTGTGTCCCTGGAGAGTGCGCTGTGACCCTAGAGTGTGTGCTGTGACCCTGGAGAGTCTGCTGTGTCCCTGGAGATTGTGCTGTGTCCCCAGAGAGGTTGCGGTGACACTGCAGACTGTGCTGTGTCCCGGAGAGTGTGCTGTGTCCCCGGAGAGTGCGCTGTGTCACCGAAGAGTGTGCTCTGACCCCGGAGAGAGCACAGTGACACCAGAGAGTGTGCTGTGACCCCAGAGAATGCACTGTGTCCCTGGAATTGCGCTGTTTCCCTGGAGAATGCGCTGTGTCCCTGGAGAGTGCGCTCTGACCCTGGAGAGTGCGCACTGACACTGGAGAGTGTGCTGTGACCCTGGAGAGTGTGCTGTGACCCTGGAGAGTGCGCTGTGACCGCAGAGATTGTGCTGTGACCCCGGAGAGTGCGCGTTGCCCCCGGAGTGAGCACTTTGACCCCGGAGAGTGCGCTGTGTCCCTGGAGAGTGCGCTGTGAACCTGGAGTGTGTGCGGTGCCCCCGGGGAGTGCACAGTGACCCCGGAGAGACCACTCTGACCGCGGAGAGTGTGCTCTGACACCGGAGAGTGCTCTGTGTCCCTGGAGAGTGCGCTGTGCTCCCGCAGTGTTTGCGGTGCCCCCGGAGATTACGTGGTGACCCCAGAGAGTGTGCTCTGACCCCGGAGTTGGTGCGGTGAAACTGGAGACTGTGCTGTGGCCCGGAGAGTGTGCTCTGGCCCCGGATAGTGCGCTGTGTTCCTGGAGTGTGCGCGGTGTCCCCAGAGAGTGTGCTCTGACCCTGGAGAATGCACTTTGACACCAGAGAGTGCGCAGTGATGCCGTAGAGTGCGCTGTGACACCGGAGAGTGCGCTGTGTCCCCGGAGAGTGCGCTGTGAGCCCGGAGTGCATGCAGTGACCCCGGATTGTGCGCTGTGACCCCGGAGAGTGCACTGTGTTCCAGGAGATTGTGCTGTGTCTCTGGAGAGTGCACTGTGACCCCTGAGGGTGTGACACGTCCCTGGAGAGTGCACGTTGCACTCGCAGTGTGTTCTGTGACCCAGGAGGATGCACCATGTCCCCAGAGTGAGCACTGTGACCCCGGAGAGGGCATTGTGTCCCCGGAGAGTGCGCTTTGTCCCCGGAGAGGGTGCTGTTTCCCCGGAGAGTGCGCTGTGTCCCCGGAGAGTGCGCTGTGTCCCTGCAAAGTGCGCTGTGACCCCGGAGAGCATGCTGTGTGTCTGGAGAGTGCACTGTGTCCCTGCAGAGTGCGCTGTGATCCTGGAGAGTGCTCGCTGACCCCGGAGAGTGCACTCTGATCCTGGAGAGTGTGCAGTGTCCCTGGAGAGTGCGCTGTGAACCTGGTGTGTGTGCGGTGCCCCCGGAGTGTACGCAGTGACACTGGAGAGTGCGCTCTGACCGTGGAGCGTGCGCTGTGTCCCCAGAGAAGGTGTGGTGACACTGCAGACTGTGCTGTGGCCCGGAGTGTGTGCGCTGATCCCAGAGAGTGCGCGGTGTCCCCAGTGAGTTTGTGTAATGAAATCTGTTTGTCTTGATCCTGTATTCGTTTTGCACTCATGTATATTACCCTCCCCCACTGTATATAGTTTCCCTTCCTCTTTCCCGACTAACCTGGGAGGTTCCAGGTCTTGGCTCTTGGCTCTGCCCCTGACTTCTCTTACATAAAGATCCCATTATCTGTATGACTCATTCCTGTGAATCAGTCGGCGTGTTGAGATGTTAGCTCTGATCTTAGTGATTAAAAGCCAACCTGTTTAAGTCTATAACTTCTAGTTTTGTGGTTATTGAAGGCCCATCAATTTTAATCACTAAAGAGTACTAGGATGGATCAATTCCTAAAACCAGAGTGCCTGGAGTTGGATCCACATTCTGCTGAAGAGTCAAATCAATTTGGACACTGGCTCAAATGCTTCGAACTCTTCGCGGGGGCCTCATCCGCTAGCGAGGTAGATAAACTGAGTCTACTGACTAATCGCGTAAGTCATCAGATTTATTCGTTCATCCGGGACGCCACCTCTTACACGGAGGCCATCACTATCCTGAAGGCCCAATACCAGAGGCCGGTAAACGAAGTGTACACCAGACATCTGCTGGCTACACGCAGGCAGCGACCAGAGGAATCAATGGATGATTTCTTACAGGGCCTAAAAGACCTGGTCCGGGACTGTAACTGCAAGGCCATGATGGCCAACGTGTACTCTGACGAATTGGTCTACGATTCCTTCATCATGGGCCTCAAATCGAATTATATCCGGCAGAGACTGCTGGAGAAGGAGGTCCTGGACTTAAAAAAGGCAGTGGCCACTGTGCGATCGCTGGACGTGGCCCAGAGAAACTCTGACTCTTATTCTTCCGGCCATGTGGCCCTCACCGCCTCGTGCATGCCGAGGTGGCTGCCATCTTGGAATCAGCCATCTTCCCCATCCAGGTCTCAGACCAGCTCTACGCCGCCGGAGTCACCACACAGAAGTTCACCCAGGAGTCCTACTACAGCGGCAATGTCTCGAGGCCTGAAATGCTACTTCTGCGGCCAGGCCAAGCACCCCAGACAACAATGCCCAGTGAAGGATGCTACATGCTTCAAACGTAAGAAAAAGGGGCATTTTAGCAAAGTCTGCAGGGGGAATCCGATTTCCAACTCCATCACCGCCTCGTGCATGCTGTGCGGGCTGCCATCTTGGGATCTGCCATCTTTTCCCAACTCAGCGGCCGCCCAGGGCCCAACAGTGGCTTCGATCACGGTGAATCAATCCAGGCCGCACCCGTTGACAAAATCCATGATGGACATACAGGTAAACGGGAATTTAACAAAATGTTTAATTGACTGTGGGAGTACCGAGAGTTTTATCCACCCTAGCCTGGTATGGCGGCACTCATTAACGGTAACCCCTATGCAGAGCAGAATTGCTATGGCTGCTAAGCCCCACTCTTCGTACATTTTGGGCTACTGTGTGGTAACACTGACTGTAAAAGGCACGGACTACAAGGATTTTAAACTCCTCATGATGCCAGAACCCTGTGTTAATGTAATCTTGGCCCTGGACTTCCAGTGCCACCACGAAAGTGTCACGCTAGCATATGGCGGGTCCCAGCCGCCACTCACAGTCTGTGGCCTATCAACCTTAAAAATCAGCCCGCCCTCTTTATTCGCTAATCTCACTCCGAACTGCAGGCCCATAGCGACCAAAAGTAGATGGTACATTCTGGAAGACAGACACTTTATCAAGGCGGAAGTGGACAGACTCCTGCCGGAAGGCACTATTGAATGCAGTACCAGCCCGTGGCGTGCCCAAGTAGTCATTGTTAAAAATAGCGAAAAGAAACAGATGCTAATTGACTACAGCCAGGCTGTTAATGTTTATACCCAGCTGGACGCCTACACTTTACCCCGCATATCAGAAATGGTCAACCAGATTGCGCAATACTGAGTCTTCTCGACTATCGACCTCAAATCCGTGTATCACCAGCTCCCCATTAGAATGGAGGACTGCCCATACACCGCCTTCGAGGTGAACGGGCGCCTCTACCATTTTCTCAGTGTGCCCTTCAGGGTAACAAATGGGGTCTCGGTCTTCCAACGTGAGATGGACCGCATGGTTGACAAGAATAAACTACAAGCTACCTACCCCTATCTGGACAATGTCACTATCTGCGGGCACAACCAGCAAGACCACGATCTAAATCTTGTGAGATTTTTAAAAACTACCCTAAAGCTGAATCTAACCTACAACGAAGACAAATGTGTCTTCAACACAACCCGTCCCTCTATACTCGGCTGTGTCTTGGAAGATGGGGTAATTGGACCGGACCCTGACTGATTACGCCCCCTAAAGGAACTGCCCCTGCCACACAATCCCAAAGCTTTAAAAAGGTGCCTGGGATTTTTTCATATTATGCCCAATGGGTGCCCAATTACTCTGATAAGGCCCGACCCCTCATCAAATCGACGTCCTTCCCACTATCAGCTGAAGCTCGGGAGGCTTTCACCAGTATTAAACAGGACATTGAAAGGGCTGCAGTGTGTGCAGTGGACGAATGCATTCCCTTTCAAGTCGAAAGCGATGCGTCAGAGTTTGCCTTAGCTGCGACCCTCAATCAGGCTGGGAGACCTGTGGAAATCCTCTCCCGAACCCTTCAGGGACCTGAAATCAGGCACTCTTCTGTCGAAAAAGAGGCACAGGCTATAGTGGAGGCAGTGCAGCACTGGAGACACTACCTAGCCGGCAAACGTTTAACCCTGTTCACCGACCAGCTGTCGGTGGCTTTCATGTTTAATAACAAACAAAGGGGGAAAATCAAGAATGACAAAATACTCAGGTGGAGGATCGAACTATCCACGTTCAAATATGATATTATGTACAGGCCGGGAGCCCTTAATGAACCCCCAGATGCCCTATCGCTGGGAATGTGTGCCAGCATTCATACGGACTAATTACAGGGTCGCCACAACGACCTCTGTCACCCAGGGGTCACTCGACTATACCATTTTACAAAGTCCCGCAATCTGCCCCACTCCATCGAGGAGGTCAGGGCAATGACCAGAGCCTGCCGCATCTGTCTGGAATGCAAGCCTCGTTTCTACAGGCCTGAACGTGCACACCTTATCAAAGCCACACGGCCATTCGAGCGCCTAAGTCTGGACTTCAAGGGACCCCTTCCCTCTGCCGACCGTAACGTATACTTCCTCAATATCATTGATGAATATTCCCGCTTCCCCTTTGCCATTCCCTGCCCAGACATGACCAGTGCCACGGTCATCAAGTGTCTCTGTAATCTATTCTGCATGTTTGGCATGCTGAACTACATACAAAGCGATAGGGGGACGTCATTCATGAGTGACGTGCTGCGCCAGTTCTTGCTCTCGAAGGGGATAGCCACTAGCAGAACCACTAGCTACAACCCCCGGGGTAATGGGCAAATGGAAAGGGAGAATGCTACTGTTTGGAAGGCTGTCACGTTAGCCTTAAAGTCAAAAGGCCTTCCGACCTCCTGCTGGCAGGAAGTCCTCCCAGACGTGCTCCACTCCATAAGGTCTCTGTTATGTACTGCCACTAACGCTACCCATCACAAAAAGATGTTCGTTTTCCCCCGGAAATCCACCTCGGGCATATCTCTACCCGTGTGGCTGACGTCTCCGGGGAAAGTACTATTGCAGAAGCATGTGAGAGGCCATAAAATGGACCCCCTTGTGGAAAGGGTACAGCTCCTTCATGCAAACCCTCAGTACGCCTATATTGAATACTCTGATGGGCGAGAGGACACTGTTTCCATAAAAGACCTCGCTCCATCGGGGAGCAGAGAGAACGATGGGAGACTACCCGATGAAGACCTACACTACAAAGAGACAGGTCGCCCAGAGGTATCAATACCCAACTTTAACCTGGAGGACACTGCAGATAACCTGGAAGACACTGCAGAGGCCCAGACAGCGGAGGAACCAGAATCCACTCCCCTAGAGGCACCCCAACTGGCTTTGCGCCGATCACAGAGAACTGCAAAACCTTCTGACAGACTCACTTATACCAACTTTTAAGAAACATCACCCCGATGGACTAAGTCTATAGAAGGGGTGAATGTAATGAAATCTGTTTGTCTTGATCCTGTATTCGTTTTGCACTCATGTATATTACCCTCCCCCACTGTGTATAGTTTCACTTCCTCTTTCCCGACTAACCTGGGAGGTTCCAGGTCTTGGCTCTTGGCTCTGCCCCTGACTTCTCTTACATAAAGATCTCAGGATCTGTATGACTCATTCCTGTGAACCAGTCGGCATGTTGAGATGTTAGCTCTGATCTTAGTGATTAAAAGCCAACTTGTTTAAGTCTATAACTTCTAGTTTTGTGGTTATTGAAGGCCCATCAGTGTGCTCTGACCCCAGAGAATGCACTGTAACCCTGGAGAGTGTGCAGTGATACCGGTGAGTGCGCTGTGACCCCGGAGAGTGGACTTTTTCCCTTTAGTTTGCACTGTGTCACCGGAGAGTGCGCTGCGTCCGCAGAGAATGCACTGTGACCCCGGAGAGCATGCAGTGACCCCAGAGAGTGTACTGTGACCCCAGAGAGTGCACTGTGTCCCTGGAGAGTGCGCTTTGTCCCCGGAGAGCGCGATGTTTCCCCGGAGAGTGCGCTGTGTCCCCGGAGAGTGTGCTGTGTCACTGGAGAGTGTAGTCTGGCTCTGGAGAGTGCTCACTGGCCCTGGATAGCACTGGGACACCGGAGAGTGGGCTTTTGCACTGGAGAGTGTGCTGTGTCCCCGGAGAGTGCGCTGTGTCCCGAGAGAGTGCGCTGTGTCCCCGGACGGTGCACTGTGACCCTGGAGATTGAGCTGTGATGCCAGAGAATCTGCTGTGTCCCTGGAGTGTGCACTGTGTCCCCGGAAAGTGTGTTGTGACACCGGAGAGGGCTCTCTGACACCTGAGAGTGCTCACTGAACCCGGAGATTGTGCTCTGGCCCCGGTCAGTGTGCTGTCTCACTGGAGAGTCCGCTGTGAACCCGGAGTGTGAGCAGAGCCCCCAGAGAGTATGCGGTTACCCCGGAGAGTGTGCTCTGAGCCCGGAGATGGTGCGATGAAACTGGAGACTGTGTTGTGGCCCTGTAGGTTTCGAAAATCCACAACCACGTTTTACCAAAAATTGGATTGCCCTATACAGTTTAAAACCAACATTTTCATCCAAGTCAGAGGACCCGACAAGCAGGCTGCGATATGCCTGGGACATTCGAATACAGGGGACTGTGGCTCAGAGGTGAGCCATAGACATCGGCCAATCGAAGCAGAGTGCATTCTCAAAGGCCAATCAGGGGACCGAGTCAGACCTGAAGCGAGGAATCCCCTGGCCTATGGAGACCACCCGGTCCGGGTTTGAATATGTGACTCACCACTAATCGGGCTATGAATACAAGCCATCATCACCTTAATCAACTCGGACTAGGGACAATAGTTTTGGGATCACTGCAGTTAAGAGGTGGCCCAAACTAATTAATTCCCAGGACTGACACAATGGGGCAGCAGACTTGGAGGACCCGATGTGCACTCAAAACAATACCCCTGTCCTCACACCTACCTGTATAAATATGGCACACAAGAAGGACCAACGCTGAGAGAGAATTATTACCAGAAGAATGAACAGGAGAGCGAATTAAGATGCTGAGGGAAAAGATGAGCCCAGGGGGGATGAGCTGGGGTGAACTAACATCTAAAGAACTCCAACCACGCTGAGGAGAAGGTCCACCATCAGGCCCCAGGCTCAATCGGTACACTGAAGTTTCACTCCGCTACCAGACGGCGCAACATCGCCGCAAGAAGCCATATCGTATACCGACTCCTGTTCCAGGGACCTGGACAAGAAGACACCAACGACCGAAGTGGCTGTGGAAGACAGCATTCACTCCAGTCATTTCGGGAGCCTTTTCCATCAAGCACAAACCAACCAACGACAACCGACCGAAAGCGCAATCAACAAAAGCAAACTTTGAGAAACCCGACCAGACGCAGCAAGGTCCTCTCCGAGGTTCGGGTTACGGAGAACCCCGAGGCACAGGTCGAATTCCGATGAAGACAGCAACAACAACAACCCAACAACCGCACTCAAAATTCCATCTGTCAAGGGAGGAGGCTGTGAGTATAATCCAAGGGCCTGCAACTGTCAGTCTAGTTTAGGTAGGAAAGTGGGTTGGTGGGATTGGACTTGGTAGAGATAAAACTGTGTAAACATTCTCGTTGTGTCCGTTCTCTCTCATATTTTAATTTATAGCTATAAATGTGTGTGTGTGTTTATTAAGTTTGTAGTAGAACTTACCTTGGCAAATAAAATTGGTTGTCACCTATTCTTTTTCCAAGGACTACTTGTCTCCGAGTGCCTATTTAAAGTGCATCATTCTCCACCCAAATTCTGGAGTTAGAACCAGATAGGGGCATTAGGGTGCTTCAAATCCGCCAAACAAGGGAACAGCAGACTAGGGAAAAGAGAGAGGACTCCAGGAGCACTTGAGCTCAGGAGCACCCCACTGATTAGGTATAAAATGTGTGGGTCACCACCGTATTTTAGTCCTCCTCTATAAGCTGTTGTTCTCTATCTCTTTAGAGGGTGTTTAGTGACACCCGACCTGCAGGCTAACATAAGCTGCAAGGGTATAAAGGAGACTGAGGCCCAATACATCAACAGGCACTAAAGACCCCTGCAATTGGGCAGAGCAGAGCCCCATCCCCCGACACAATGGTGACCACAGCAGGACTCCAGTGGGAGAATGAATGCACAACCTCGGAAACAGTGTTTATTGGTAAATCTAAGATGGGGAAGAGAATCTCCGCCTATGCTATTTCCAAGGTAAACTTCACAAAAGTGTGGGTACAGAACCTAAGCAGGGCACCACGTCCCGTGGATGCGGCGGCCCAGTGGACGGCAGGATCAAAGCATAATAGGAAGATAGAAAAGGCAATCTGGCTCATATGGCTGACAAGGCAGGTCCGGACATTGGACAGCGAGATAGCCAGGATTAGCGAGGAGCTGCAAGAGGTGCTGCTCACCTCAGAAGCTAGGGAAACCACAGGTCAGAGGATCATGTTAGAGCTGTTTGAGGAAAGGGAATAAAAGGCCAAAGAGGAGAAAGCCTCCCGCAGCCAGCAACAATACCTGCAGGGGCATGTGACCAAGGCTAAGGCTGGGAAGTGCAAGGTTAAGAAGTTGAACATTACTTATGTACAGAAAATCGAAGAGCTGGAAGGCCAGCTGAAAGATTTGCAGGCGGCGTATTGAGTTAACTGCAAGGAGGGTTTCGAGAAAGCAGATCACTGGCCTTGCAGAGAACGGGTTCAGTCGCTGCTCCAATCTCTTGCCCAGGCGAAGGGCACAATCTGTTTGTTTGAGCCAAAGAGGGCTGACAACAGATCGGAGCATTGGGGAATAGTAGAGGACCCGGCTGCAAAGGACAGCCAACCACCTCCTGAAGCACTGGTAGGTCCGGTCGAGACACGGGGGGAACCAAGGGAGCAGACCAGGGAGCCCACAGGGCGGGGGACCGAACAGGGAGGTCCAGCCCAACCAAAAGGGTATGGGACCGGACAGGTAGATCTGGTCCAGCCCAAGGTGTATGGGTCACCCACGGAAGGAGTTGGGTCTGTAGGATCGGAATCCGAGGCAGAGGAAGAGGAGGTAGAGGAAATACGGACCCCAGCTACGGAGTCTGCAGCGGGACCTATATGTCCAGTGGTCCAGAAAAATTACGTGCCTCCACAAGGTGCACAGGCCCGTGGGCCACTGGACAGTGAGTTTGTAGTCCCGCACGCAGCTCCAGCTCTGAAGGCCATGATTGCACATATCCCCACGCTCACCAGAGGGGGGGACATCCATCTGTACATTTCTCTAACATCGCACAGACGGTAGAAATGAACAATTGTGATGACCTGGAAGCAGTAAAGATGCTGCTATTCTCAATAGAGGGGAGGGTGTACCAGGCCCTCCCAACAGCCTGTCAAAAGGGGCAGGTCACCCCAGAGCGGTTACAACGGGCCATCTTAGAAACCCTGGGGTGTAACGATGGGAACCCCCTTGACAGGCTCAACAAGACCAGCCAGTTACCTGGGGAAGCCCCGCAGGTATACGTGGACAGGCTGTGGACAGTGTACCGTGCAGCCTGTGGCAATATCCTGGATAGAGAGGCTCTTACAGCGGACCAGCATGAAGCGTGGTTCCGGATGATTATCGCAAACAGTCTGCCCTGTATTAAAACCCGGGCAGATATCTGGTTCAACCCCAAAGACCCTAACCTCACTGAAGAGGCGGTGGTGGAAAGGATGTCGGTTACTCAGTGTAACGGGGAAACCCCAGATGAAAAGCTGGATAAACCCACAAAGGGGCGAGTGCACAAAGTGCACTCAAACCCTAATCCAAAAAGGGAATGATATCAGGAGGGCAAGCACCCGTCCGATAAGAGGGGAGTGTGTTACGGGTGTGGGAAGCCCAGCCACTACCGAAGTAGTTGTAGGAACAACCCACCCCAGGCGCAGGGAGGAAGGAACGCTCCCGTGACTGCCCCGTCCAGAGGAACGAAAGGACAGGCAAACGAAGTTTTTGAAAACGCAGTGGTAGCACTGCGACAGCTGATGGCAGAGACGGGGTGCATAGATGTAGCCATAGGAAGGGAAATCCCCATGGCTCCACAATCACGGGAACAATGACTACAGCCCACGCAGCCTGCTTACTTGTGCCCACTAGATTATGACTCATGGTGTAGACCGTGGGTGAAGATGGAGGTGGAGGGAGCATGGGGAACCTACCTGTTGGACACGGGTGCTTCCAACACCATCGTCCATGCGGAGGATCCGGGGGCTTTGCCTCTATCCAGCGAGGTGCCCCATGAACTAGTGGGATTCATGGGAAATGAGAAGACATGGTACTTCTCACTCCCACTTACGCTTCAGTTAGGCGCACTTACTGCGAAGTGGAAGTGTGTCCTGATGAAGTGGGAGCAGGCTGACAAGCAGATACTGGGGCTGACTTTGTAATCACCCAGCAGATCCTGGTGGACTTGCGGAACCATTGTCTGTGGGGAACCGTAGACCCGGGGACCAAGAAGGGAGTTATGATGAATGACAAGGTGCAGGATAAGGGGACCCTCTGTACAGTGAAGCCAAAGTGGGGCTACGACCTGGAGCTTCTGGCCAGTGGCACCCCAGCCGAGTACAGGGCCTATGTGCGAGCCAATCTCGCAGCATTTGCCACCCACAAGCACGACTGTGGGAAAGTCACAGGTGTGGAGGTCAGAATAGATGGGGATCCCATGTCTAGACTCCATAGACAATGGCCCAGTAATTCCAGTCCCAACACGTGCGTATGGATGGAGTACTCACGTGTGGGCCCGTTGGAAGTGCCGGATTTCAGCATGCAAGTGCATGTGCGGAAGACCGGCATTTCCTCTCCTCTGAACCAAGGGGTTAAGAGGCGGTTCCCTTGCGATGTTTGAGGCAGCGTGTACGCATTGAACTTTAGTTTCTTTGACAGGTTTGTCCGTGCGTGAAGGCCTCCACTTTTTACGAATGTAAATAGCAGACGTAAGGACTTCGTTTTATAAGGTAAGTTGTCTAATAATTAAAGTTAGAATTTTTTTTCCACAGGTTTATTATTTTTAAAGAATTTACAGTAAGGTAAGTGTATTTATAGAACCAATTTCTTGAAAAAAAAATTTTGGCAGAAATTTGAATAATTGTTTAAAATAGTTTATAAAGTTATTAATAGTTAATTTAATTATTGGAATGTTTTTCTAACTTTTATTTAAAGTTTAAGTAGTGTTTTGGGCGCCCAGACTTTTCATGAGTTTGACAGGTCTTATGCCTAACTCATGAATGGACTTTTGTAAACTCCCATTGGTTGCCCAGTTCTCACGTGATCCCAGCCGGCTCATCGCACTAAGTACGCCGTTGGATCACGCACGCACAGCGCGCCGGGAGCTGAACCAGGCCACAGACCGGAAGTCCACGCAGGCCCAGTCTTCAAATGTCAGCGCAATATGTAAGTGTAGGTCGGGGGCTTGCACCCGCAGGAAGCCCCTGATCCGAATTTCTGGGCCAATACAACTTCCCGAGAGAGGCGGAAGCCAATTTAGAAGTGGCGCTGGGTTCGCTAGTTGAGCAGGGTGTTCTGAGGCCCATAGCCACCCATGTAAACTCTCCCCTTTGGCCGGTTAGAGAGCCACAGTGTACGAGCGGGTGCTCAATAAGAACATCCCGGCTTGCGCTCCCATGGTGGCGGCGGTTGCAGACTTGATCCGAGAGATCCCTGCTTCAGCCACCATGTTTACGGTGCTAGACATTTCAAACATAGAAACATAGAAACATAGAAGTTGGAGCAGGAGTAGGCCATTCGGCCCTTCGAACCTGCTCCGCCATTCAATGTGATCATGGCTGATCATCCAAATTCAGTACCCTGTCCCTGCCTTTCCCCATATCCCTTGATGCCTTTAGCCTCAAGAAATATATCCAACACTTTCTTGAATATATTTAATGAACTAGCCTCCACCGCCCTCTGTGGCAGAGAATTCCACAGGTTCACCACTCTCTGGGTGAAGAAATTCCTCCTCATTTCAGTCCTAATTGGCTTACCCCTTATCGTTAGACTATGACCCCTGGTTCTGGACTCCCCAGCCATCAGAAACATCCTTCCTGCATCTAGTCTGTCCAGACCTGACAGAATGTTATAGGTTTCGATGAGATCCCCTCTCAATCTTCTAAACTCCAGTGAGTATACGCCCAATCGACACAATCTCTACTCATACATCATTCCTGCCATCCCAGGTATCAGCCTGGTGAATCTTCGCTGCACTCTCTCCATGGCAAGAACGTCCTTCCTCAGGTAAGGTGAACAAAACTGCACACAATACTCAAGGTGCGTTCTCACCAAAGCCCTGTACAACTGTAGCAAGACATCCTTGTTCCTGTACTCGAAACCTCTTGCTACGAAGGCCAACATACCATTTGCCTTCTTAACCGCCTGCTGCACCTGCATGCTTACCTTCAGCGACTGATGCACAAGGACACCCAGGTCTCTTTGCACTTCCCCTTCTCCCAATCTATCACCATTCAAATAATAATCTGCCTTCCTGTTTTTGCCAACAAAGTGGATAACCTCACATTTATCCACATTATAGTGCATTTGCCATGTTTCTGCCCAATCACCCAACCTGTCCAAATCGTACTGGAGTTTCCCGACATCCTCCTCGCAGCTTACCCTCCCGCCCAGCTTTGTGTCGTCTGCAAATTTGGAGATATTACATCCAATTCCCTCGTCCAGATCATTAATATATATTGTGAACAGCTAGGGTCCTAGGACCGATCCTTTTGGTACCCCACTAGTCACTGCCTTCCACTCGGAAAATGACCCGTTTATTCCAACTCCTTGCTTTCTGTCCGCCAACCAGTTCTCTATCCAAGTCAATACCTTGCCCCCAATCCCATGTGCCTTAATTTTGCACGCTAATCTCTTGTGTGGGACCTTATTGAAAGCCTTCTGAAAGTCCAAATAGACCACATCCACTGGTTCTCCCTTATCTATTTTACCAGTTACATCCTCAAAAAATTCCAGTAGATTAGTCAAGCATGATTTACCTTTTGTAAATCCATGTTGACTTTGTCCGATCCTATCACTGCTTTCCAAGTGCTTTGCTATTACATCTTTTATAATATACTCTAGCATTTTCCCCACTACCGATGTCAGGCTTACCGGTCTATAATTCCCTGCTTTTTCTCTACCACCTTTTTTGAATAGTGGGGTAACATTAGGTACCCTCCAATCCATGGGTACCGTTCCAGAGTCTATCGAGTTCTGGAAGATGACCAGTAATGCATCTACTATCTCTAGGGCCACTTCCTTAAGTACCTTGGGATGTAGACCATCAGGCCCTGGGGATTTATCAGCCTTCAGTCCCATCAATTTTCCTAACACCATTTTCCTACAAATACTGATTTCTTTCAGTTCCTCTCTTTCATCATGTTCCCCGGCATCTCTGGGAGGTTATTTGTGTCCTCCTTTGTGAAGACAGAACCAAAGTATGTATTTTGTTGGGCTGCCATTTCCTTGTTTCCCATTATAAATTCCCCTGATTCTGACTGTAAGGGACCTACGCTTGACTTCACTAATCTTTTTCTCTTCACATATCTATAAAAGTTTTACTGTCAGTTTTTATGTTCCCTGATGGCTTACTCTCATATTCTATTTTCCCTTTCTTAATTAATCCCTTTGTCCTCCTTTGTTGACTCCTAAACTGCTCCCAATCCTCAGGATTATTGCTTTTTTTAGCCAATTTATATGTCCTCTCCTTGGATCTTATGCTATCCCTAATATCCCTTGTTAGCCACGGTTGATTCACCTTTTTTGTTTTATTTTTATGCCAAACTAGGATGAACAAATTCTGTAGCTCATCCATTCGGTCTTTGAATGTATGCCATTGCCTATCCACCGTCAACCCTTTGAGCGCCATTCCTCACTCAATCCTACCCAACTCGCTCGTCAGACCATCATAGTTTCCTTTATCTAAATAACTATTAAATAACGGCTTCTGGTCGATCCCTGTGAGGAGAGAGGACCAATACAAGTTTGCTTTCACGTTCAGGGAGCAACAGTATACTTGGATCTGCCTCCCACAGGGAGTCCACAATAGCCCTAGCATCTTCCACCAGTGCATGGCCAATTGTCTAAAGGGTTTCAGCCAGCCAGGACAGCTGGTGCAGTACGTGGACAACCTGCTGCTCTTCACAGAGAGCAGGGAACAATATGGTCTACTGCTGGCTGAGCTGCTGGCTGCGCTGAAAGGTGGCAGGTTTAAAATAAACCCCAAGAAGGCCCAGATAGGGTTGAGGGAAGTCATGTTCCTGGGTTTAACCTTAAGGGCTAGGAGAAAGGGGCATTGATGAGGCCCGAAGGCAGACAGTGCAGGAACTCCCGGTACCGACCAACGTGTCCGGAGTTCAATCCTTTCTGGGGATCACGGGCTATTGCAGGGATTTCATCGAGGATTATGCAGCCATGGCAGCCCCCCTGCTCAGGCTCCTCCATAATGGTGTTGAGTGGGAATGGGACGACGGCTGACAGGCTGCATTCCTTCGATTGAAGCAAGATTTGCAAAAAGCACCTGCACTGGGGGCAATTGATGGGGGTGAGGATTTCTTATTGGAAGTGGCAGCCAGCGGGGACAGCCTGAGTGCCGTGCTTTTACAGGAAAGGCACAGGCGGCTGAGACCGGTGGTGTACTCCTCTAGCGTCCTCACGGATGTGGAGAAAGGGTACTCGAACTGTGAGAGACATCTGTTGGCTACTCACTGGGCAGTGAAGAGTTCACATGTCTTCACAGGAGTATCCCCTATCACACTCCTCACCCATCATATCCCGACCCAGATGCTGCTTGATGGGAGGATAAAAGATGGGATGGTCAGCAGTGCAAGGATCACTCGCTGGACCCTCCTCCTCTCCCAGATGGCGATCAGGGTCAGAGGCCTCTGTGAGCCAAAGCTCACAGCCAACCTTAGTTATGCAGGAGAACTGCATAGATGCTCAGTAGAGGGGGTTTGGGACGTCGACTTCGGATTTTGGGCAGGGATACATCCCACAGGCCACGAGATCTATGTTGATGAATCAAGTTCAGTGTCCGTAGGTCCAAGACTCACGGGTTGCGGAGTTTGGGACCCCAAGGCAGGCATAGCCTTGGCACTTAAACTCCCCAGCACCCTGAGCGCCCAGCAGGCTGAACTCTCGGCGGTGATGTACGTGGTCACTCACCCCGAGGAATTCTCCACCCCGTACACGATTTGCTCAGACAGTATGTTCACATGCAATTCGTGTACAGAGTATCTGGTGATTTGGTCCCGCAGTGGGTACACCTCCACGGATGGGAGACCCCTGGTCACCAAGCCCCTGCTAGTGAGGATAGTGGCTGCTCTAGGGAGTAGTAGGGACGTCTACATCCATAAAGTAAAAGCCCACTCTAAGACCGAGCCACGGGCAGAGGGTAACCAGCGAGCTGACCTGCTAGCCAGAGAGGAAGCACAGACCGGTCACTTCTGGGACCCGTACGAGAAAGGCAGTGTAGTAGCTATCAGAGGCCAGCCGAGGGCACCAGGGAGCGCAGGGGTAGGATTGGCCCCGGACCTGAGAATGGACCAGGCGCAGGATCCCATCCTCAAGGCGGCCATAACAACCATCCTCGATGGAGGAAAAGCAGAGGGCCCATATGATATTGTGGACATAGCTGTGAAGGAAGGGATGCTGTTCAAGGGGGACAAGTGGGTGGTCCCAGTGCAACACCAGCAGGAGTTCCTACAACTGGCCCAAGAGGGCCCAGGTGCAGGACATCCCGGGCCAGAGTCCACCTGGCAGAAGGTGGAACAGCAGCATGGTGGCCAGATCTCCGGACTGATGTCCGCGACTTCTGTGCAGCCTGCCTGGTGTGTGCAGCAAACATCCCAGACCTCCAGAAAAGAAAGGCATCCATGGGGCACATAAGGCGGGTAGAGGGACCATGGCATTCGATCGAGGTCGACTACATAGGACCCCTACCGACCGCCCAGGGAGGATACAAGTACTGCCTGGTGTTGGTAGACGTATTCCCCTGCCGAACAGCCACCACAATAGGGACGGCCAGGATCCTGGTCAGGGAGGTGATTTCAAGGTGGGGGCTGCCACAGTTTGTGGAGTCCGACCAGGGGTGTCACTTCACTGGCCAGGTGATGCAGGCCACCCTAAAAGTGCTGGGAATTAGGGCAAAATGGCATGTTGCTTACAACCCCCAGTCCTCAGGTCCAGTGGAACGCCTGAACCGCACCATTAAAGAAAGACTCAGCAAGGAGACGGGGGACTCACCGAACAAATGGGTTGAAGTCTTGCCTCTGGCCCTCATGGGAATTCGAGCCAATCGATCGAAGAGCACAGGGTACTCGCCCCATGAGCTGATGACCGGATGGCCCATGAGGACCCCGGTACACGTATTGGTGTCCGGCCTCACCAAAGGACAGCCTCGGGATAGAGACCGGGACCGCTTTGCTGGCAATCTGCTGGAACGACTGCAGCAGATTCACTGGCAAGTGGCCACCAATATGGGGAAACAGCACCGCAGCAACAAACTGCTGCTGGAACCCCGCAAGCAGCAGGACTGGGAAGTCGACGACCAGGTCATGGTCCACAGCTTCGCCAGAGTGGGGGTTTTCGAACCATTGTACATGGGTCCCTATAGTATCATCGATAGGGATAGCCCAATGGTTTATGCGGTCCAATTACCCCGCCGGGTGAAGTGATACCTCATCAACCAATGTAAGCGGCTTGACCACACTAGGGCAGGAAGGAAGAAGGTCCCCAAACCCAGAGAACCCCCAGAAGTGACAGAGGACACACCGGTGGAGGTGGCAGCTTTGACAGAGGTCGATGTCGGCCCGAAAGCTATGCCGCCCGGGATGATCCTCTGTCACTGTGGAAACAACACACAACATGACAGACAGGCAGGAAGGATAGGACAGGAAGTTCAAAGTCAAGGTCACAGTGAGGCTGGAGCTCAGTGTGAAACCGACGCGCAGCCGAGGGAAGCCCTGCGGTCCGCAGCAGAGAAGGGAATTGTGTTAAGCATGGCAACCGGAAAAGCAAAGGAAGGGGAGGATCAGTGGGAGGATGAAGGGATACTGCCCATATTGTGGGACTTTGTGGCGCCGGTGAGGCGTAGTTCCCGTGCGGTCCGACCCAGGGTGACTTGATCCCCCGTGTATCCTTCCCCAAATACAAGGGTTCAAAAGCAGAGGAAGCACCGGAAGTGTAAACTCTGTACTGTGAGGGGTAATTCCGCGTCACAATCCCCAGAACGAGCACCAGACACAGGGGGACAGTTGAAGGAGGTCCTCCTGCAAGCCCTAGGGAAGGGGGTATCTCGATGCCCTGGACAAGGTCAACAGGATGACCAGGAAAGAGGAGGCAGTTACAGAGACTGACCTGGCCACCTGGAGATGGGTGGCGTTGTACATAGCACCTTTTTGATAGTTGGGGTGATTTTGCAGTGAGGTGATGGTGTTTTGGTTAAGCAAGGGAAACTAAACTTGGTGCTACTCCAGTCGAGCCTGAAGAAGTCTCAGGCAAGACTGTGTTTTTCAATTTGTGTTCCAGTAGATGCTCTGGACCATCGTGATGATACTGACCTACATGGGGACCTGCACCGGATGCCGAGGGGACACCGAGAAGTCCCTGGTGTATGGGTGTTCCGGGGGCAGGGCGCCAACCGTAACCACGGGAGAAGGGATCATGGAGGCAGAAGACCAGGCCGCCTACTTCCATGACGGAAGATGGCCTGGGTGGTTGGGCTCAAATTCCACCCGGTATTCAAGCCACAAGAGCATTACTTATGGAGAGGCCTCCATCCCCTGTCTGAACATCGAGGTGGCCACTTCCCGGGTTAGGGTGACAGAGGGGAAAAGGGTGTGTTTGACATGTAAGGGAGATGTACCTTTAGGATGCTGGTGGTGGCTCAGTAAATTGAGCATGGACATCGAGGACAGGAGCTCAGACTGGGAACGTCTGAGCAACGATACCTACCGGACCATCACGGGGTCACCGGGGGAAGTCACTGTGTGTTGGGAAAAATGGTGGGCCTACGACGAAGGGGTGTACGTATGCCTATGGAGATCAGCCCAAGTGTGCCCAGCGGGGCTGTCCATCGCCTTTGCCCAGTGGTGGCAGGACACGAGGTACGGGATGGAGTGGGATAGAAGTGGGGAAGCTAGCGTCACCCCTCATATCCGAGTGCCCATCAATGCCACCGAGATCCTGGCCCAGATGAGGAAACACCTACCCATGCCCAAACCCGCTGACGCCCACGGATGTCCGACCACCACGAGGGGACCTGGGAATGGGTTGGTATTAGTACCGACGGGTAAGTTGGTGTACCAGGGAGTGCACTATGCAGTTGCATCTATGGTCCTTAACCTAACAGAACTTCGCCTACCTGCGTTCTGCCCCCGGAAAACCGAGTTACTGTATCAGGCTCTGCTGAGGGAGATGTTCCGAAGCTTCTATGAGCTGGATTTCGGGGACATCAGTGTGGCAGACCTGTACACAAAAGAAGACATGGCCGAAAGGGGCAGACAGCGCAGGGGGGTTATGAACAATGTTTTCACTGGGTTTATTACTGGGGCCTCAGTTATGAACAAACTGGAAGATGTGCAGCTGGCCCTACAGATTAGTGGTCTAAAGTCTCAGCTGCGCAGCATCCTAGGGAAGGAGAAAGATGTTTTGGGCTCCACGCTTCATGAGGGGGTGGCTATGACTGTGCACCTGAAGGAGATTATCGCCCAGCTAGAGGCTCATGATCGGACGATAAACACCTTGATTAAGGAGGACCGGCTGGCCTCCGATCAGGCGGCACAGAATGAGGTGTGTGTGCTCTATGGGGCCTGGTTGCTGGGAGAGGGCCGCAGTAATTTGGAAGACCTTAGGCAAGGTCGGGTCCCCTCCTGGATCAGCAACCAGCACCTGGAGGCATTACACCCCTATAGCCGCACCCTCAGCCCATGCCAGCTCCGAGTGGCGTCAGAGGCCTATCCTGTCCCGGTTGACTGTGGGTACTCCAACCACATGATTATGGGTGTGGTTGTGCGAATGCCAGTGATGGGGTCATCCACCAGACCAGCACCCCTGAATCGTGTGGAGAATGTCGGGGTCATTCGTGGGGGGGTACATGTCCGTTTCACAATGGTCCCACCCTATGTCATTGTGCGGGAGCACACAGTGATGGGTACTGACCTGTCTGGTTGCCGTAGCCGGGGAGCACAGGTGATACTGTGTCTCCAGCACTTGAACACCTTCAGGAGGTCAAAATGCGGGTTTAGCACTGCTGGGGCAGAACCTATAAATTGCACGATGGAGGTAATGGTGCCTGGCCATGTGCCTCCACAGATAGCATATGTAGGTGGTGGGACATATTGTGTCGCCATGACTGCACACCGGTATAGGCACGGCCCGAATGAGTGGTGTGATATACCGGACGACAGCTTTTGCTTTAAACCTAGGGCAGAAGTTCAAGTGGCCCAGGAAAGGATCATTCCAATCCCGGAACCCTCCACAATTCACCTCATGGTACAGCACAATGTAAGTGACTTGCAGAACTATGTTGCCCAGTTTGGGTACTCTATACCACTCTTACCTGAGAAACTCACTGCCTTATTGAAGGCAGTGGACCTCAGTCAAAAACATTACTTCACCCTTGAACAGAAAAACAAAGACATAGCTCTTAGGATTGCAGACTTACAGCCACCCGCATGGTGGGAATGGGGAACAAGGGTAGATATCCCTGTCTGGCTTCGCATGGCCTCCCACACACTGGTAATTGTACAACTGGTCATTGTAGTGTATCTCATTATAAACACCTGCAAAGCCAGAAGAGCCCTCAAAGCACACCGGTATCTGAAATTATTCAACAAGCAGCAAGAGAAGGACAGCCTAGTATAACCATGAGAACAATGCCCTTTTGTTTACAGGCATTCTTTCCTTGTTGGAAATAAAGAGGACCATTCTGATGCACTGTAACACAGCACTACTCGCACCCAGAGCTGGCTAATACCATACACTACGTAAGCTGTCAAAACCTATGTACGGCAGATCACACAGTATGAACTTACGCCATCACAGATATATACCTTATACTGTATGGATATGGTGAAAGCTGTACAACTTTGCAGGAAAGGACGCAAGGAACACATGCGGCATGGGGTATTTTGTTATGCTCTATGTATTGGAAAAATGTAATACCTTGTTTTGATGTATACCTGAAAGGGAATATGATTATTTATTTTTTTGTTTTTGTTTTTACACTAACTTTATAAGGGTTATTAGTTAGAGTAAACAACGGGGATGAATGACACTTGGTAGGCCTTTGGATTTTCTTACATGCCAATTGACACATCCCAGCTATACCCGGTTGGTTCAAGATGGGGGACGATAGGGTTCGAAAGTCCACAACCATGTTTTACCAAAAATTGGATTGCCCTATACAGTTTAAAACCAACATTTTCGGCCAAGGCAGAGGTCCCAACAAGCAGGCTGGGATATGCCTGGGACATCCGAATACAGGGGACTGTTGCTCAGAGGTGAGCCATAGATGTCGGCCAATCGAAGCAGAGTGCATACTCAAAAGCCAATCAGGGGACCGAGTCAGACATGAAGCGAGGAAACCCCCGGCCAATGGGGACCACCTGGTTCGGGTTTGAATATGTGACTCACCCCTAATCGGGCTATGAATACAAGCCATCATCACCTTAATCAACTCGGACTAGGGACAATAGTCTTGGGATCACTACAGTTAAGAGGTGGCCCAAACTAATCAAGTCCCAGGACTGACACAATGGGGCAGCAGACTTGGAGGAGCCGATGTGCACTCAAAACAATACCCCTGCCCTCACACCTACCTGTATAAATATGGAACACAAGATGGACCAACGCTGAGAGAGAACTATAACCAGAAGAGGGAACAGGAGAGCGAGTTAAGACGCTGAGGGAAAAGACGAGCCCGGGAGGGACGAGCTGGGGCAAACTAACTGATATACCTATCAATTCGTCCAATAAAAAGCGACGAGTTAGGAACGTAACTAAAGGTTTTTTTTGACTAAATAACAGAGCCCACCCTCGTGGGTGATCGGGTCCAACAAGGAGGAATACCAGCCAGTCGACTACCTTTATACCTGGGCAGGTAGGTGGAGCCATGGGCGGAGTCGGAGGTGGTCAGCCCAGGTATAACAGCACGACAAGAGGCAACCTCGTATCGTGATACAACAGTGATAACGGTGATAACAATACAACAGTGATAACTATAGTGTAACGATATAAGTGGTTTACCACATTCACCCCTTGTTTAGATTTGAGTCCGGCGGGGTGAAGTGTACTACCAGTTCTGGTATGTCAGTCTGTCCGGAGGCCTCGTAAGCCTCTCCGATCGTCGCAGCGGCGGTGCTGCATTATCCGGTGTTAGTGCTGGTGTCTGCGTGGTCGGCGAAGGCTCGTGGGGTTCCGGCATGCCGTCTACCTGGGCTGGAATTGGGGGGGTGGTGGGGGGGGGTAAAGGTGGTGTCTCCGGAGTGCCCGAGGGTGCGAGGTCTCGTAAGGAGACAGTGTCCTCCCGCCCGTCTGGGTAAGCCACGTAGGCGTACTGGGGGTTGGCGTGCAGGAGGTTCACCCTCTCGACCAGGGGGTCTGTTTTATGGGCCCTCACGTGCTTTCGCAGCAAGACGGGCCCTGGAGAGGTCAGCCAGGTTGGTAGAGTGGTTCCCGTAGTCGACTTCCTGGGGAAAACAAACATTCGTTCATGGGGGGTGGCGTTAACGGCAGTGCAAAGTAGTGACCGGATGGAGTGCAGCGCTGTCGGGAGGACTTCCTGCCAGCGGGAGGTTGGGAGGCCCTTAGACTTTAAGGCTAAGAGGACGGCCTTCCATACCGTCGCGTTCTCTCTTTCCACCTGGCCATTCCCTCGGGGGTTGTAGCTGGTGGTCCTACTTGCTGCAATACCTCTCGCTAGTAGGAACTGACGGAGTTCCTCGCTCATGAAAGAGGAGCCCCGGTCACTATGTATATAGTTTGGGAACCCGAACAAGGCGAAGAGGTCGTTCAGGCATTTAATGACCGTGGTACTGGTCATGTCTGGGCAGGGGAAGGCAAAGGGGAAACGGGAGTACTCATCAACAATGTTGAGGAAGTACACATTACGGTCAGAGGACGGGAGGGGCGCCTTAAAGTCGATGCTCAGGCGCTCGAAGGGGCGGGTGGCCTTGATCAGGCTTGCTCTGTCCGGCCTAAAGAAGTGCGGTTTGCACTCGGCACAGGTCTGGCAGTTCCTGGTTATGGTCCTGACCTCCTCGATGGAGTAGGGCAGGTTGCGGGCTTTAATGAAATGGTAAAGTCTGGTGACTCCGGGGTGGCAGAGGTCGTTGTGGAGGGTCTGAAGTCTATCATTTGCGCGCTGGCGCATGTAATTCATGACAGAGCATCGGGGGGTTCGTTCAGCTTACCTGGCCGGTACAAGATATCATAATCATAGGTGGAGAGCTCGATTCTCCACCTCAAGATCTTGTCATTCTTGATTTTGCCCCTCAGCTTGTTATTAAACATAAAAGCGACCGAACGTTGGTCGGTAAGGAGGGTAAATCGTTTGCCTGCCAGGTAGTGCCTCCAGCGTCGTACCGCCTCCACAATCGCCTGGGCCTCCTTCTCAACCGACGAGTGTCGGATCTCAGGGCCCTGTAGGGTCCTTGAGAAGAAGGCCACCGGTCTCCCCTCCTGGTTAAGGGTGGCGGCTAGGGCGAAGTCGGATGCATCGCTCTCGACTTGGAAGGGGATGGACTCATCCACTGCGTGCATAGTGGCCTTGGCAATGTCTCCCTTAATGAGGGAGAAGGCTGCGCACGCTTCCTCCATAAGGGGGAAGGATGTGGACTTCATGAGGGGTCTGGCTTTGTCCGCATAATTGGGCACCCATTGGGCATAGTAGGCGAAGAGCCCCAGGGTTCTCTTAAGTGCCTTAGGGCAGTGGGGGAGGGGTAACTCCATGAGGGGGCGCATTCTTTCGGGGTCGGGGCCGATGAGTCCGTTCTCTACTACACAGCCAAGGATGGCAAGGCGCGAGGTGTTAAACACACATTTCTCCTTATTGTAGGTGAGGTTCAGCCGTTGGGCTGTACGGAGGAATTTCTCCAGATTCACGTCGTGGTCCTGCCGGTCGCGGCCGCAGATGGTGACGTTATCTAGGTAGGGGAATGTGGCCTGCAGCCCGTTCTGGTCAACCATCCGGTCCATCTCCCTTTGGAAGACCGAGACCCCGTTGGTGACACCGAAGGGGACCCTAAGGAAGTGGTATAGGCGCCCATTCGCCTCGAAGGCGGTGTACTGGCGGTCCTCGGGGTGGATAGGGAGTTGGTGGTAGGCCGACTTAAGGTCGATGTTCGAGAATACGCGGTATTGTGCAATCTGATTGACCATGTCAGATATGCGGGGAAGGGGGTATGCGTCCAGCTGGGTGTATCTGTTTATGGTCTGGCTGTAGTCGATGACCAGGCGATTTTTATCGCCGGTCTTAACGACCACGACCTGGGCACGCCAGGGGCTGTTGCTCCCCTCGATGATGCCCTCCTTCAGGAGACGCTGCACCTCAGAGCTAATGAAAGCTCTGTCCCCAGCGCTGTACCGCCTGCTCTTGGTAGCGACGGGTTTGCAGTCGGGGGTGAGGTTAGCGAACAGGGAAGGTGGCGGCACCTTGAGGGTGGATAGGCTGCAGGTGTTACGCGGTGGGCGGTTTAACCTTCGCTGGTTGTTGACTGTGAGTGGGGGGAGGGGTCCACCGTATGCTAGGGTTACACTTTGGAGGTGGGATTGGAAGTCCAGCCCTAGTAGGACGGCAGCGCAGAGCTGGGGGAGGACGAGGAGTTTAAAGTTTTTATACTCTGTACCCTTAACCGACAAGGTCACAGCACAGGATCCGCTAATGTCCGTGGCGTGGGACCTCGATGCCATCGAGATTCGGTTGCGCGTTGGCAGGACAGGGAGGGAGTAGTGGCTCACCGTGTCTGGGTGGGTGAAGCTCTCCGTGCTTCTGCTGTCGAACAGGCAGGTCGTGGCGTGGCCGTTTACTTTGATGTCCATCATCGACTTGGACAGGTGGTGTGGGCGGGCTTGATCCAGAGTGACGGAGGCTAGTGTGTAGGTAAGCGAGTCGTTGTCGTCTGCAGGCGAGGCGGTCGTCGGGTCCGGGGGCCCGGTGGCAGTCGGGCGTGGTGGGTAAAATGGCGTCTCCCACGAGGTAGGACAAAATGGCGGAGAAGATGGCTGCCCCCATAACTCACATGAGGCACTATTGGGGTCGGTTGCCTTGATCAAAGATGGCCGCCCCCATGACTCACGTGTGGGGATACTGGCCTCAGTTGCCGTGAAAGAAGATGGCCGCCCCCACAGTTCGCATGAGGCACTGCTGGCCTCTGAAGATCCGCTCCTGCAGGCCTTAGAGAAGTGGCCTTTCTTCCTGCAAGTTGAGCAGGTAGAGTTCCTGGCTGGGCAGCGCGACCTCGGGTGCTTCTCCTGGCCGCAAAAGAAGCAGCCGGCGGCCCGATCGCGGGTGCCCGATGTCGGAGCCGGTACCGGGGGTGGCGGGCCCGGTCGGGTCCGGGACGCCGACGCTGAGGTAGGTCCCGGGGGCGGCGCTGCGAAGGGTATTGCGGTAGGGGTCGGGCCCGAGTCCCAGGGTCGCGAGCAGTACCTGGAAAACGCCTCCTGGTCCTGATGGGCCACCTCCAGGGAGAGAGCGAGGGCTTCAGCTTTGTCCAGGTCGAGGTCTTTAGCTTCAAGCAGTCTTTGCCGTGAGTAGTCGGACCGTAGGCCTTTCACAAAGGCATCGCGGCTATTATCTTCCGTATTTTCAACAGCCGTCACCGCTTTAAAGTCACAGTTCCTGCCGAGTGCTCTTAGCGCCCGTAAAAATTCAGCTACAGACTCTCCTGGCTGTTGCGGGCGGGATCTTAGGAGGTGCCTGGTGTACATGTAATTTACCGGGCTGCGGTACTGCTGTTTCAGTAGGTTGATAGCGGCCTCGTATGTAGTCGTATCCTGGATGAGTGCGTATACTCTCGGGCTCGCTTGGGCGTTCAGAAGTCTTAGTTTGGATCTCTGCGGGGCGCCGGATTCTTCCAGGTAGGATTCGAAGCAGTCCAGCCAGTATTTGAAGTTGAGGGCTGAGTTTGCTGCCTGTGGGTTTAGATCCAGGTACGGTGGTTTGAGGGCTTGCAGCCAAGCCGGCTGGTGTGGCTGGTGTAGCCCGATGTCTGTAAGCTGCTGTGGCTGTGCTTCTGGGAGGGCTCCTGGCTGGTCAGTAGTAGACATCTTTAAAATTTAGTCAATAAAATTGATATACCTATCAATTCGTCCAATAAAAAGCGACGAGTTAGGAACGTAACTAAAGGTTTTTATTGACTAAATAACAGAGCCCACCCTCGTGGGTGATCGGGTCCAACAAGGAGGAATACCAGCCAGTCGACTACCTTTATACCTGGGCAGGTAGGTGGAGCCATGGGCGGAGTCGGAGGTGGTCAGCCCAGGTATAACAGCGCGACAAGAGGCAACCTCGTATCGTGATACAACAGTGATAACGGTGATAACAATACAACAGTGATAACTATAGTGTAACGATAAAAGTGGTTTACCACACTAACATCTAAAGAACTCCAACCGTGCTGAGGAGAAGATCCACCATCAGGCCCTAGGCTCAATTGGTATACTGATGGTTTACTCCGCTACCAGACGGCGCAACATTGCCGCAAGAAGCCGTACCGTATACCGACTCCCGTTCCGGTGACCTCGACAAGAAGACACCAACGACCGAAGTGGCTGAGGAAGACGGCATTCACTCCAATCATTTCGGGAGCCTTTTCCATCAAGCACAAACCAACCAACGACAACCGACCGAAAGCGCAATCAACAAAACCAAACTTCGAGAAAACCCGACCAGACGCAGCAAGGTCCTCTCCGAGATTCGTGGTACGGCGAACCCCGAGGCACAGGTCGAATTCCGACGACGACAGCAACAACAACAACCCAACAACCCAACAACCGCGTGCAAAATTCCATCTGTCAAGGGAGGAGGCTGTGAGTATAATCCAAGGGCCTGCAGCTGTCAGTCTAGTTTAGGTAGGAAAGTGGGTTGGTGGGATTGGACTTGGTAGAGATAAAACTGTGTAAACATTTTCGTTGTGTCCGTTCTCTCTCATATTTAAATTTATAGTATAAATGTGCGTGCGTGTTTATTACGTTTGTGGTAGAACTTACCTTGGCAAATAAAATTGGTTGTCACCTGTTCTTTTTCCAAGGACTACTTGTCTCCGAGTGTCTATTTAAAGTGCATCATTCTCCACCCAAATTCTGGAGTTAGAACCAGATAGGGGCATTAGGGTGCTTCGAATACGCCAAACAAGGGAACAGCAGACTAGGGAAAAGAGAGAGGACTCCAGGAGCATTTGGGCTCAGGAGTGCCCCACAGATTAGATATAAACTGTGCGGGTCACCACCGTATTTTAGTCCTCCTCTATAAGCTGTTGTTCTCTATCTCTTTAGAGGGTGTTTAGTGACACCCGACCTGCAGGCTTACATAAGCTGCAAGGGTATAAAGGGGCCCAACATCAACAGGCACTAAAGACCCCTGCAATTGGGCAGAGCAGAGCCCCATCCCCCTACAGCCCGGAGAGTGCGCTCTGACCACGGAGAGTGCGCTCTGACCCCGGAGAGTGGGCTGTGTCCCTGGAGAGTGCGCGGTGGCACTGGAGTGTGCACTGTGTCCCTGGAGAGTGCGCTGTGACACTGGAGAGAGTGCTGTGTCCCCGGAGATTTTGCTGTAACAACGGAGAGTGTGCTCCGATACTGGAGAGTGCGCTGTGACCCCGGAGAATGTGCTCTGACCCTGGAGAGTGTGCTCTGACCCCAGAGAGTGCGCTCATGATCCCGGCGAGTGTGCTCATGATCCGCAGAGTGCGCTGTGACACAGAGAGTGTGCTGTGACTCCGGAGATTGCGCTGTGTCCCGTGAGATGGTTCTGTGACCCCGGAGAGTGCCCTGTGAACCCAGAAAGTGCGCTGTGTCCCTGGAGATTGCGCTGTTTCACTGGAGAGAGTGCTGTGCACCCGGAGTGTGTGCTGTGACACTGGAGAGGTGGCTGTGTCCCAGGAGAGTGCACAGTGTCCCTGGAGAGTGCGCTGTGACACTGGAGAGTGTGCTGTGTCCCTCGAGATTTTGCTGTGACCCCGGAGAATGCACTGTGACCCTGGAGATTGCGCTTTGTCCCTGGAGAATGCGCTGTGATACTGGAGAGTCTGCTCTGACCCTGGAGAGTGCACACTGGCACTGGAGAGTGCGCTGTGACACCTGAGAGTGCGCTGTGACCCCGGAGAGTGTGCTGTGACCCCGGAGAGTGGGTGTTGCCCCCGAGAGTGCACTGTGATCCCGGAGAGTGTGCTGTGACCCTGGAGAGTGTGCTGGGTTCCCAGAGAGTGCGCATTGCACCCGGAGAGTGCCCCGTGTCCCCGGAGAGTGCGCGTTTTCCCCAGAGAGTGTTCTGTGACCCCAGTAAGTGCACAGTATCCCCGGAGAGTGCACTGTGACGCTGGAGAGCGTGCTGTGTCCCCAGAGAGTGCACGGTGTCCCCGGAGAGTGCGCAGTATCCCCGGAGAGTGCGCTGTGTCCCCCAGAGTGTGCGCTGTTACCCCGGAGAGTGCAAAATGCGTCCGGAGAATGCACTGTGACACTGGAGAGTGCTCTGTGACACCGGAGAGTGTACTGTGACACCGGAGAGTGCGCTGTGACACCAGAGATTATGCTGTGACCACAGAGAGTGCGCTGTGTCCGCTGAGAGTTGGCTGTGTCCCCGGAGTGTGTGCTGTGACCCCGGAGAGTGTGCTGTGACACCGGAGAGTGCACTGTGGCCCCGGAGAGTGCGCTGTGTCCGCCGGAGAGAGAGATTTGTCCCCCGAGAGTGTGCTGTGAACCCGGAGAGTGCACTGTGTCCCCGGAGAATGCGCTGTGCTACTGGAGAGGGCGCTGTGCACTCGGAGAGTGTGCTGTGTCCGCAGAGAGTGCGCATTGCCCCCGGAGAGTGCACTGTGACACCGGAGAGAGCGCCGTGTCCCCGGAGGGTACCAGTTGCCCCCGGAGAGTTTACGATGATGTCAGCGGGTGCGCCGTGTCCCCAGAGAGTGCACTGTGACCCCTGAGAGTGCACGGTATCCCTGGAGATTGTGCTGTGCCCCTGGAGAGTGCACTGTGTACCCGGGGAGTTTGCGGTGCCCCCGGAGAGTACGTGGTGACACTGGAGACTGTGCTGTGTCCCCGGAGAGTGTGCTTTGTCCCTGGAGAGTGCGCTGTGCCCCCAGAGATTGCGCTGTGTTCAAGGAGATTGCACTGTGCACCAGGGAGTGCGCTGTGACTCCCGAGAGTGCGCTGTGTCCCGTGAGATTGTTCTGTGACCCCGGAGAGTGCCCTGTGAACCCAGAGAGTGCGCTGTGTCCCTGGAGATTGCGCTGTTTCACTGGAGAGAGCGCTGTGCACCCGGAGCCTGGCTGTGACACTGGAGTGGTGGCTGTGTCTCAGGAGAGTGCACAGTGTCCCTGGAGAGTGCATTGTGATACTGGAGAGGTGGCTGAGTCCCAGGATGGTGTGCTGTGCCCCGGAGAGTGTGCTGTGACGCTGGAGAGTGTGCTGTGACACCAGAGAGGGCACTCTGTCCCTGTAGAGTGCGCTGTGACCCCGGAAAGCGCGCCGTGATGCTGGAGTGTGTGCTGTGACACCGGAGAGTGCGCTGTGTCTCTGGAGAGTGCGCTGTGATGCTGGAGAGTGTGCTGTGACCCCAGAGAGTGCACTGTGTCCCTGGAGATTGGGCTGTGTCCCTGGAGAGTGCACTGTGACATAGGAGAGTGCATCGTGCCCCCGGAGAGTGTCCGTTACCCCCGGAGAGTGTACTGTGATACGGAGAGTGCACCGTGTCCCCGGAGAGTGCACTGTGGCCCCGGAGAGTGCACTTTGTCCCTGGAGAGTCCGCTGTGTCCCTGGAGAGTGCGCTGTGAACCCAGAGTGTGTGCGGTGCCCCCGGAGAGTACGCGGTGACCCCGGAGAGAGTGCTCTGACACCAGAGAGTGTGCTGTGACCCCGGAGACGGTGCGGTGACAATGCAGACTGTGCTGTGGCCCTGAGAGTGTGTTCAGACCCCAGGGTGTGCGCTGTGTCCCTGGAGAGTGCACTGTGACCCTGGAGAGTGTGCTGTGACCCCAGAGAATGCACTGTGTCACTGGAGATTGCGCCGTGTCAATGGAGAGTGCGTTGTGTCCCTGCAGAATGTGCTGTGCCCTGGAGAGTGTGCGGTGTCACTGGAGAGTTTGCTGTGACTCCGGAGAGTGCGCTCTGACCGTGGAGAGTGCGCTGTGGCCCCGGAGATTGTGTTGTGTCCCCGGAGAGTGCACGGTGTCCCCGGAGAGTGTGCAGTGTCCACGGAGAGTGCGCTGTGTCCCCCGGAGAGTTCACTGTGACCCCGGAGAGTGCGATATGCCTCCGCAGAATGCAGTGTGTCCCCGCAGAGTGCGCTGTGACCCCGGAGAGTGCGCTGCGACACCGGAGAGTGCGCTGTGACACCAGAGAGTGTGCTGTGACCCCAGAGAGTGCGCTGTGACCCCGGAGAGTGTGCTGTGACCCTGGAGACTGCGCTGTGACACCTGAGAGTGGGCTGTGACTCCTGAGAGTGGGCTGTGTCCCCGGAGAGTGCGCTGTGACAGTGGAGAGTGTGCTGTGACCACGGAGATTGCGCTGTGACTCCGGAAAGTGCGCTGTGTCCGCCGGAGTGTGCGCTGTGACCACGGAGATTGTGCTGTGACCCCGGAAAGTGCGCTGTGTCCGCCGGAGAGTGCGCTGTGTCCCCCAAGAGTACGCTGTTTCTGCCGGAGAGTGTGCTGTGTCCCCCGAGATTGTGCTTTGACCCCGGAGAGTGCACTGTGTCCCCTGAGAGTGTGCAGTGTCACCGGAGAGTGTGCTGTGTCCCCCGGAGAGTGTGCTGTGACCCCGGAGAGTGCGATATGCCTCCGGAGAATGCACTGTGACCCCGCAGAGTGCGCTGTGACCCCGGAGAGTGCGCTGCGACACCGGAGAGCGTGCTGTGACACCAGAGAGTGTGCTGTGACTCCAGAGAGTGCGCTGTGACCCCGGAGAGTGTGCTGTGACCCCGGAGGCTGCACTGTGACTCCTGAGAGTGGGCTGTGACACCTGAGAGTCGGCTGTGTCCCCGGAGAGTGCGCTGTGACAGTGGAGAGTGTGCTGTGACCACGGAGATTGCGCTGTGACCCCGGAAAGTGCGCTGCGTCTGCCGGAGAGTGCGCTGTGTCCCCCCAGAGTGCGCTGTGTCTGCCGGAGAGTGCACTGTGACCCTAGAGAGTGTGCTGTGACCACAGAGATTGCGCTGTGACCCCGGAAAGTGCACTGTGTCCACCAGAGAGTGCGCTGTGTCCCCCAAAATTGTGCTGTGTCTGCCGGAGAGTGCGCTGTGTCCCCCGAGATTGTGCTGTGACCCCGGAGAGTGCACTATGTCCCCGGAGAGTGCGCTGTGTTACAGGAGAGGGCATTGTGCACTCGGAGAGAGAGCTGCGTCTGCAGAGAGTGCACTGTTACCTCCGGAGAGTTCACTGTGACACCGGAGAGTGCGCCGTGTCCCCAGAGAGTGCCTGTTGCCCCCAGAGAGTATACTGTGATACCAAAGAGTGTGCCCTGTCCCCGGAGAGAGCACTGTGTCTCCGGAGAGTGCACTGTGTCCTGGGAGAGTGTGCTGTGTCCCTGGAGAGTGCACTGTGTACCCAGAGAGTGTGCGGTGCCCCCGGAGAGTATGCGGTGACACGGGAGACTGTGCTGTGTCCCCGGGGAGTGCGCTTTGACCCTGTAGAGTGCACAGTGTCCCCGGAGAGTGCACTGTGTCCCTGGAGAGTGCGCTGTGTCCCTGGAGAGTGCACTGTGTACCCGGAGAGTTTGCGGTGCTCCTGGAGAGTACATGGTGACACTGGAGACTGTGCTGTGTCCCCGGAGCATGCGCTTTGTCCCTGGAGAGTTCGCTGTGCACCCAGAGATTGCGCTGTGTTCGGGGAGATTGCGCTGTGCCCCATTGAGTGCGCTGTGACACCGGAGAGTGCACTGCGTCCCTGGAGATTGCGCTGTGTCGCTGGAAAATGCGCACTGGCACTGGAGAGTGCACTGTGACACCTGAGAGTGCGCTGTGTCCCTGGAGAGTGCACTGTGACCCCGGAGAATACGGCTTGCCCCGGAGAGTGCACTGTGACACCGGAGATTGCACTGTGACCCTGGAGAGTGTGCTCTGTCCCCAGAGAGTGCGCGTTGCGCCCAGAGAGTGCACTGCGACACCGGAGAATGCGCCGTGTCCCCGGAGAGAGCGCGTTGCCCACGTCGAGTATTCTTTGACCCCGGAGAGTGCACCGTGTCCCCAGAGAGTGCGCTGTGAAACCGGAGAGTGCGCTGTGTCCCCGGAGAGTGCGCTGTGACCCTGGAGCGTGTGCTGTGACCACGGAGATTGCGCTGTGACCCCGGAAAGTGCGCTGTGCCGCCGGAATGTGTGCTGTCTCCCCCACGAGTGCGCTGTGTCTGCCGGAGAGTGCGCTGTGTCCCCCGAGATTGTGCTGTGACCCCGGAGATTGCACTGTGTCCCCGGAGAGTTCGCAGTGTCCCCGGAGAGAGCGAAATGCCTCCGGAGAATGCATTGTGACACTGGAGACTGTGCTGTGTCCCCGGAGAGTGCGCTGTGACCCCGGAGAGTGAGATATGCCTTCGGAGAATGCACTGTGACCCCGCAGAGAGCGCTGTGACCCCGGAGAGCGCGCTGCGACACCGGGGAGCGCGCTGTGACACCTGAGAGTGTGCTGTGACCCCAGAGAGTGCGCTGTGACCCCGGAGAGTGTGCTGTGACCACGGAGACTACGCTGTGACACCGGAGAGTGCGCTGTGTCCCCCAAGAGTGTGCTGTGTCTGCCGGAGAGTGCGCTGTGACCCTGGAGAGTGTGCTGTGACCACGGAGATTGCGCTGTGACCCCGGAAAGTGCGCTGTGTCTGCCGGAGAGTGTGCTGTGTCCCCCAAGAGTGCGCTGTGTCTGCCAGAGTGTGCGCTGTGTCCCCCGAGATTGTGCTGTGACCCCGGAGAGTGCACTGTGTCCCCGGAGAGTGCGCTGTGTCCCTGGAGAATGCGCTGTGATACTGGAGAGGGCACTGTACACTCGGAGAGAGTGCTGTGTCCGCAGAGATTGCACGTTACCTCCGGAGAGTTCACTGAGACACCGGAGAGTGCACCGTATCGCCGGAGAGTGCCTGTTGCCCCCAGAGAGTGTACTGTGATGCCAAAGATTGTGCCGTGTCCCCGGAGAGTGCACTGTGTCCCTGGAGAGTGTGCTGTGTCCTTGGAGAGTGCACTGTGTACCCAAAGAGTGTGCGGTGCCCCCGGAGAGTATGCGGTGACACGGGAGACTGTGCTGTGTCCCCGGAGAGTGCGCTTTGACCCTGGAGAGTGCACTGTGTCCCCGGAGAGTGCACTGTGTCCCTGGAGAGTGCGCTGTGTCCCTGGAGAGTGCACTGTGTACCCGGAGAGTTTGCGGTGTCCCGGAGAGTACGTGGTGGCACTGGAGACTGTGCTGTGTCCCCGGAGCGTGCGCTTTGTCCCTGGAGATTGCGCTGTGCACCCAGAAATTGCGCTGTGTTCGGGGAGATTGCGCTGTGCCCCATTGAGTGCGCTGTGACACCGGAGAGTGCACTGCATCCCTGGAGGTTTCACTGTGTCCCTGGAAAATGCGCACTGGCACTGGAGAGTGCACTGTGACACCTGAGAGTGCACTGTGTCCCCGGGGAGTGCGCTGTGACACCGGAGAATACGTCTTGCCCTCGGAGAGTGCACTGTGACCCCGGAGATTGCACTGTGACCCTGGAGAGTGTGCTCTGTCCCCAGAGAGTGCACATTGCACCCAGAGGGTGCACTGCGACCCCGGAGAATGAGCCGTGTCCCCGGAGAGTGCGCGTTGCCCCCGTCGAGAGTTCTGTGACACCGGAGAGTGCACCGTGTCCCCAGAGAGTGCGCTGTGACCCCGGAGAGTGCGCTGTGTCCCCGGAGAGTGCGATATGCCTTCGGAGAATGCACTGTGACTCCGCAGAGTGCGCTGTGACCCCGGAGAGCGCGCTGCGACACCGTGGAGCGCGCTGTGACACCAGAGAGTGTGCTGTGACCCCAGAGAGTGCGCTGTGACCCCGGAGAGTGTGCTGTGACCACGGAGACTACGCTGTGAGACCGGAGAGTGCGCTGTGTCCCCCAAGAGTGTGCTGTGTCTGCCGGAGAGTGCACTGTGACACTGGAGAGTGTGCTGTGACCACGGAGATTGCGCTGTGACCCCGGAAAGTGCGCTGTGTCCGCCGGAGAGTGCGCTGTGTCCCCCAAGAGAGCGCTGTGTCTGCCGGAGTGTGCGCTGTGTCCCCCGAGATTGTGCTGTGACCCCGGAGAGTGCACTGTGTCCCCGGAGAGTTCGCAGTGTCCCCGGAGAGTGCGAAATGCCTCCGGAGAATGCATTGTGACACTGGAGACTGTGCTGTGTCCCCGGAGAGAGCGCTGTGACCCCGGAGAGTGCGATATGCCTTCGGAGAATGCACTGTGACCCCGCAGAGAGCGCTGTGACCCCGGAGAGTGCACTGCGACACCGGGGAGCGCGCTGTGACACCAGAGATTGTGCTGTGACCCCAGAGAGTGCGCTGTGACCCCGGAGAGTGTGCTGTGACCACGGAGACTACGCTGTGAGACCGGAGAGTGCGCTGTGTCCCCCAAGTGTGTGCTGTGTCTGTCGGAGAGTGCGCTGTGACCCTGGAGAGTGTGCTGTGTCCCTGGAGAGTGCACTGTGTACCCAAAGAGTGTGCGGTGCCCCCGGAGAGTATGCGGTGACACGGGAGACTGTGCTGTGTCCCCGGAGAGTGCGCTTTGACCCTGGAGAGTGCACTGTGTCCCCGGAGAGTGCACTGTGTCCCTGGAGAGTGCGCTGTGTCCCTGGAGAGTGCACTGTGTACCCGGAGAGTTTGCGATGTCCCGGAGAATACGTGGTGACACTGGAGACTGTGCTGTGTCCCCGGAGCGTGCGCTTTATCCCTGGAGAGTGCGCTGTGCACCCAGAGATTGCGCTGTGTTCGGGGAGATTGCGCTGTGCCCCATTGAGTGCGCTGTGACACCGGAGAGTGCTCTGCGTCCCTGGAGATTGCGCTGTGTCCCTGGAAAATGCGCACTGGCACTGGAGAGTGCACTGTGACACCTGAGAGTGCACTGTGTCCCCGGAGAGTGCGCTGTGACCCCGGAGAATACGTCTTGCCCCCGGAGAGTGCACTCTGACCCCAGAGATTGCACTGTGACCCTGGAGAGGGTGCTCTGTCCCCAGAGAGTGCACATTGCACCCAGAGGGTGCACTGCGACCCCGGAGAATGTGCCGTTTCCCCGGAGAGTGCGCGTTGCCCCCGTCGAGTGTTCTGTGACACCCGAGAGTGCACCGTGTCCCCAGAGAGAGCGCTGTGACCACGGAGAGTGCGCTGTGTCCCCGGAGAGTGCACTTTGTCCCCAGAGAGTGTACTGTGACACCGGACAGTGCGCCATGTCCCCAGAAAGTGCCAGTTGCCACTGGAGAGTGTATTGTGATGCCGGAGAGTGCAGCTTGTCCCCGGAGAGTGCACTGTGACCCCGGAGAGTGCACTGTCTCCCTGGACAGTGCGCAGTATACCTGGAGAGTGCACTGTGAACCCGGAGTGTGTGCAGTGCCACCGGAGAGTACACTGTGACGCTGGAGAGAGTGATCTGACCCCGGAGAGTGCGCTGTGTCCCCGGAGAGTGCGCGGTGACACTGGAGACTGTGCTGTCTCCCCGGAGAGTGTGCTGTTTCCCTGGAGAGTGCGCTGTGTCCCCAGAGGGTGCACTGTGTTCGGGGAGAGTGCGCTGTTGCCCTGGAGAGTGCGCTGTGAAACCGGAGTGTGTGTAGTGACACTGGAGAGGTGGCTGTGTCCCAGGAGAGTGCGCTATGTCCCCGGAGAGTGTGCTTTGACCCGGTAGAGTGTGCTGTGACCCCGGAGAGTGCACTCTGTCCCTGGATATTGCACTGTGTCCCTGGAGAGTGCGCTGTGTCCATGGAGAGTGTGCTGTGACACTGGAGAGTGTGCTCTGACCCTGGAGAATGCGCACCAGCACTGGAGAGTGCGCTGTGACCCCGGAGAGAGCGTGTTGCCCACGGAGAGTGCACTGTGACCCTGGAGAATGCGCTGTGATCCTGTAGAGTGTGCTGTGTCCCCATAGAGTGCGCGTTGCCTCCGGAGAGTGCACTGTGACCCCGGAGAGAGCGCCCTGTCCCCGGAGAGTGCGCGTTGCCCCCGGAGAGTGTTCCGTGACAGCGGAGAGTGCGCTGTGTCCCTGGACAGTGCGCTGTGTCCCTGGAGTGTGCGCTGTGACCCAGGAGAGTGTGCTCTGGCCCTGGAGAGTGCTCTCTGACCCCAGAGTGTGCAAGCTGACCCCGGAGAGTCGGCTGTGTCACTAGAGAGTGCGCTGTGAACTCGGAGTGTGTGCGGTGCCCCCGGAGAATGCACTGTGACACTGGAGAGTGTGCCCTAACCATGGAGATTGCGCACTGACACTGGAGAGTGCGCTGTATCCGCGGAGATTGCGCGGTGACACTGCAGACTGTCCTGTGGCCCGGAGAGTGTGCTGTGACCCAAGAGAGTGCGCTCAGACTCCGGATTATGCACTGTGTCCCCGGAGAGTGTGGGCTGACCCCGGAGAATGCACTGTGACCCTGGAGAGTGCATTGTGTCCCTGGAGATTGCGCAGTGTCGCCGGAGAGAGCACTTCGACACCAGAGAGCACGCAGTGCCCCCGAAGAGAGCGCTCTGACATTGGAGAATGCACTGTGACACTGGAGAGTGTGCTCTGACCATGGAGATTGTGCACTGACACTGGTGAATGCACTGTGACACCGGAGAGTGCGCTGTGACACCGGAGAGTGTGCAGTGCCCCCAGAGAGTGCACTCTGACACCGGAGAATGCACTGTGACCCTGGAGAGTGTGCTCTGAATATGGAGATTGCGCACTGACTCTGGAGAGAGCACTGTGACCCCGGAGAGAGCACCGTGGCCCCGGAGAGTGCGCATTACCCCCGGAGAGTGTTCTGTGACGGCGGCGAGGGCACCGTGTCCCCGGAGAGTGCACTCTGAACCTGGAGAGTGCACTGTGACCCCAGACAGAGCGCCGTGTACACGGAGAGTGCGCGTTGCCCCCAGAGAGTATTCTGTGATACCGGAGAGTGCCCCTTGCCCCCGGAGAGTGTTCTGTGATGCCCGGAAAGTTCTCTCTGACGCCGGAGAATGCACTGTGACCCTGGAGAGTGTGCTCTGTCCATGGAGATTGCGCACTGACACTGGAGAGTGCACTGTGACACCGGAGAGTGCACTGTGCCTCCGGAGAGTGCACTGTGACCCCAGAGAGTGCACCGTGATCCCAGAGAGTGTGCTCTGACTCCGGAGACAGCGCTCTGACCCCGGAGAGTGCACTGTGATCCCGGAAAGTGCGCTGTTTCCCCGAAGAGTGTGCTCTGACACCGGAGAGTGCGCTGCGTCTCCGGAGAGTGCACTGTGACACTGGAGAGGGCGCTGTGCCCCGGAGAGTGTGCGGTGTCCCCGGAGAGTTTGCTGTGACACCGGAGAGTGTGCTCTGAACGCGAAGAGTGCACTGTGACCCCGGAGATTGTGCTGTGTCCCCAGAGAGTGTGCGGTGTCCCCGGAGAGTGCGCGGTGTCCCCGGAGAGTGCGCTGTGTCCCCCGGAGAGTGCGCTGTTACCCCGGAGAGTGCGAAATGCCTCTGGAGAATGCACTGTGACATTGGAGAGTGCTCTGTGACACCAGAGAGTGCACTGTGACACCGGAGAGTGCGCTGTGACACCAGAGAGTGCGCTGTGTCCCCTGAGAGTGGGCTGTGTCCCCGGAGAGTGTGCTGTGACCTCAGAGAGTGTGCTGTGACACCGGAGAGTGCGTTGTGACCCCAGAGAGTGCGCTGCGTCCGCCGGAGAGTGAGCTGTGTCCCCCGAGGGTGTGCTGTGACACCGGAGAGTGCATTGTGTCCCCGGGGACTGAGCTTTGTCCCCGGAGAGTGCGCTGTGACTCCGGAGAGTGTGCTGTGGCATCGGAGAGTGAACTGTGTCCCCGGATAATGTGCTGTGCTACTGGAGAGGGCACTGTGCACTCGGAGAGTGTGCTGTGTCTGCAGAGAGTGCGCATTGCCCCCGGAGAGTGCACTGTGACACCGGAGAGAGCGCCGTGTCCCCGGAGAGTACCCGTTGACCCCGGAGAGTTTACTGTGATGCCAGAGAGTGTGCCGTGTCCCCAGAGAGTGCACTGTGACCCCTGAGAGTGGACGATGTCCCTGGAGATTGTGCTGTGCCCCTGGAGAGTGCACTGTGTACCCGGGGAGATTGCGGTGCCCCCGGAGATTGCGCTGTGTTCGGAGAGAGTGCGCTGTGCCCCACAGAGTGTGCTGTGGCTCCAGAGAGTGTGCTGTGTCCCGTGAGATTGTTCTGTGACCCCGGAGAGTCCCCTGTGATCCCAGAGCGTGTGCTGTGTCCCTGGAGATTGCGCTACTTCACTGGAGAGAGGGCTGTGCACCCGGAGTGTGTGCTGTGACACTGGAGAGGTGGCTGTCTCACAGGAGAGTGCACAGTGTCCCTGGAGAGTGCGCTGTGACACTGGAGAGTGTGCTGTTTCCCTCGAGATTTTGCTGTGACCCCGGAGAATGCAATGTGTCCCTGGAGATTGCGCTTTGTCCCTGGAGAATGCGCTGTAACACTGGAGAGTGTGCTCTGACCCTGGAGAGTGCGCACTGGCACTGGAGAGTGCGCTGTGACACCTGAGAGTGCGCTGTGACCCCGGAGAGCGCGCTGTGACCCCAGAGAGTGGGTGTTGCCCCCGGAGAATGCACTGTGATCCCGGAGTGTGCGCTGTGACACTGGAGAGTGTGCTGGTTACCTGGAGAGTGCGCCGTGTCCCCGGAGAGTGCACGTTGTCCCCAGAGAGTGTTCTGTGACCCCGGTGAGCGCACAGTATCCCCGGAGAGAGCACTGAGATCCTGGAGAGTGTGCTGTGTCCCCAGAGAGCGCACTTTGTCCCCGAAGAGTGCACTGCGACACCAGGCAGTGCGCCATGTCTCCAGAGAGTGCCTGTTGATCCGGAGACTGTACTGTGATGCCGGAGAGTGTGCCGTCTCGCCGGAGAGTGCACTGTGAGCCCGGAGAGTGCACTGTGTCCCTGGAGAGTGCGCTGTGGCCCTGGAGAGTGCACTGTGAACCCGGACTGTGTGCAGTGCCACCGGAGAGTAGGCGGTGAGGCTGGGGAGAGCGCTCTGACACCGGAGAGTGCACTGTGTCCCCGGAGCATGCGTGGTTACACTGGAGACTGTGCTGTCTCCCCGGAGAGTGGGCTGTGTCCCTGGAGAGTGCGCTGTGTCCCCACAGAGTGTGCTGTGTTCGGGGAGAGTGCACTGTCTCCCTGGAGAGTGCGCTGTGAAACCGGAGTGTGAGCTGTGACACTGGAGAGGCGACTGTGTCCCAGGAGAGTGCACTGTGTCCCTGGAGAGAGTGCTGTGACCCTGGAGAGTGTGCTGTGACCCCGGCGAGTGCACTGTGTCCCTGGATATTGCGCTGTGTCCCGGGGGAGTGCGCTGTATCACTGGAGAGTGTGCTATGATCCTGGAGAGTCTGCTCTGACACTGGAGAATGCGCACTGGCACTGGAGAGCGTGCTGTGACCCCTGAGAGTACGCTGTGATTCTGGAGAATGCGCTGTGAGCCTGGAGAGGGCTCTGTCACCCCGGAGAGGGCTCTGTCACCTCGGAGAGTGTGTGTTGCCCCCGAAGAGTGCACTGTGACCCCGGAGAGTGTGCTGTGACCCTGGAGAGTGTGCTTTGTCCCCAGAGAGTGCATGTTGCCCCCGGAGCATGCACTGTGACCCCAGAGAGTGCGCCGTGTCCCCGGAGTGCGTGCGTTGCCCCCGGAGAGAGTTCTGTGACCCCGGAGAGTGCGCTTTATCCCTGGAGATTGCGCTGTGTCCCTGGAGAGTGCGTTTTGACACTGGAGATTGTGTTCTGTCACTGGAAATTTCTCTCTGACCCTGGAGTGTGCGCGCTGACCCCGGAGGATGCGCTGTGTCACTAGAGAGTGTGCTGTGTCCCCGGAAGGAGCGCTGTGTCTCCGGAGAGTGTGCTGTGTTCCCGGAGCATGTGCTGTGTCCCCGGAGAATGCATTGTAACCTCAGAGAGAGCACTGTGACCCCGGAGAGTGCACTGTGCCCCTGGATTTGCGCTGTGTCCCTGGAGAATGTGCTGTGTCCCTGGAGAGTGCGCTGTGACCCTGGAGATTGTGCTCTGACGCTGGAGAGTGCGCACTGGCACTGGAGAGTGCGCTGTGACCCCTGAGAGTGCGCTGTGACAACGGAGAGAGCGCTGTGATCCTGGAGAGTGCCCGTTGCACACGAAGAGTTTTCTGTGACCGCGGCGAATGCGCTGTGTCACCGGGGAGTTCACTGTGACCCTGGAGGGTGCGCCATGTCCACGGAGAGTGCGCGTTGCCCCTAGACAGTGTACTGTCATGCCGGGGAGTGTGCCGTGTCCCCGGAGAGTGCACTGTGACCTCGGAGAGTGCACTGTGTCCCTGGAGAGTGTGCTTTGTCCCTGGAGAGTGCACTGTGAACCCGGAGTGTGTGCGGTGCCACAGGAGTGTACGCGGTGATGCTGGAGAAAGCGTTCTGACCCCGGAGAGTGCGCTGTGTCCCCGGAGAGTGCGGTGACACTGGAGACCATGCTGTCACCCCGGAGAGAGCGCTCTGTCCCTGGAGTGTGCGCTGTGACCCCATAGAGTGCGGTGTGTTTGGGGAGAGTGCATTGTTTCACTGGAGAGTGCGCTGTGAAACCGGAGTGTGTGCTGTGACACTGGAGAGGCGGCTGTGTCCCAGGAGAGTGCGCTGTGTCCCTGGAGAGAGCGCTGCGACCTTGGAGAGTTTGCTGTGACCACAGAGAGTGCACTGTGTCAATGGATATTGTGCTGTGTCCCTGGAGAGTGCGCTGTGTCCCTGGTGAGTGCGCTTTGACCCTGGAGACTGTACTCTGAACCTGGAGCATGCGCACTGGCACTGGAGTGTGCGCTGTGACACCTGAGAGTGTGCTGCGAACCTGGAGAGTGCGCTGTGACACCGGAGATTGCGTGCTGACCCCGGAGAGTGCATTGTGACCCTGGAGAGTGCGCCGTGTCCCCAAAGTGTGCGCGTTGCCCCCGGAGAGAGTTCTGTGACCCGAGAGTGCGCTGTGACCCAGGAGAGTGTGCTATGTCCCTGGAGAGTGCTCTCTGACTCCGGAGAGCGGGCACTGACACCGGAGAGTGTGCTGTGTCACTAGAGAGGGCACTGTGAACCCGGAGTGTGTGCGGTTCCCCCGGAGAGTATGCGGTGACCCCGTAGAGACTGCTGTGACCACGGAGAGTGCGCTGTGTCCCCGGAGAGGGTGCGTTGACACTGCAGACTGTGCTGTGGCCCGGAGTGTGAGCTTTGACCCAAGAGAGTGCGCTCCAACCCCGGAGTATGCACTGTGTCCCTGGAGTGTGCGCTCTGACCCCGGAGAATGCACTGTGACCCCGGAGATTGCTCAGTGACCCCGGCGAGTGCACTGTGTCCCTGGATATTGCGCTGTGTCCCGGGGGAGTGCGCTGTATCACTGGAGAGTGTGCTATGACCCTGGAGAGTCTGCTCTGACACTGGAGAATGCGCACTGGCACTGGAGAGCGTGCTGTGACCCCTGAGAGTACGCTGTGATTCTGGAGAATGCGCTGTGAGCCTGGAGAGGGCTCTGTCACCCCGGAGAGGGCTCTGTCACCTCGGAGAGTGTGTGTTGCCCCCGAAGAGTGCACTGTGACCCCGGAGAGTGTGCTGTGACCCTGGAGAGTGTGCTTTGTCCCCAGAGAGTGCATGTTGCCCCCGGAGCATGCACTGTGACCCCAGAGAGTGCGCCGTGTCCCCGGAGTGCGTGCGTTGCCCCCGGAGAGAGTTCTGTGACCCCGGAGAGTGCGCTTTATCCCTGGAGATTGCGCTGTGTCCCTGGAGAGTGCGTTTTGACACTGGAGATTGTGTTCTGTCACTGGAAATTTCTCTCTGACCCTGGAGTGTGCGCGCTGACCCCGGAGGATGCGCTGTGTCACTAGAGAGTGTGCTGTGTCCCCGGAAGGAGCGCTGTGTCCCCGGAGAGTGTGCTGTGTTCCCGGAGCATGTGCTGTGTCCCCGGAGAATGCATTGTAACCTCAGAGAGAGCACTGTGACCCCGGAGAGTGCACTGTGCCCCTGGATTTGCGCTGTGTCCCTGGAGAATGTGCTGTGTCCCTGGAGAGTGCGCTGTGACCCTGGAGATTGTGCTCTGACGCTGGAGAGTGCGCACTGGCACTGGAGAGTGCGCTGTGACCCCTGAGAGTGCGCTGTGACAACGGAGAGAGCGCTGTGATCCTGGAGAGTGCCCGTTGCACACGAAGAGTTTTCTGTGACCGCGGCGAATGCGCTGTGTCACCGGGGAGTGCACTGTGACCCTGGAGGGTGCGCCATGTCCACGGAGAGTGCGCGTTGCCCCTAGACAGTGTACTGTCATGCCGGGGAGTGTGCCGTGTCCCCGGAGAGTGCACTGTGACCTCGGAGAGTGCACTGTGTCCCTGGAGAGTGTGCTTTGTCCCTGGAGAGTGCACTGTGAACCCGGAGTGTGTGCGGTGCCACAGGAGTGTACGCGGTGATGCTGGAGAAAGCGTTCTGACCCCGGAGAGTGCGCTGTGTCCCCGGAGAGTGCGGTGACACTGGAGACCATGCTGTCACCCCGGAGAGAGCGCTCTGTCCCTGGAGTGTGCGCTGTGACCCCATAGAGTGCGGTGTGTTTGGGGAGAGTGCATTGTTTCACTGGAGAGTGCGCTGTGAAACCGGAGTGTGTGCTGTGACACTGGAGAGGCGGCTGTGTCCCAGGAGAGTGCGCTGTGTCCCTGGAGAGAGCGCTGCGACCTTGGAGAGTTTGCTGTGACCACAGAGAGTGCACTGTGTCAATGGATATTGTGCTGTGTCCCTGGAGAGTGCGCTGTGTCCCTGGTGAGTGCGCTTTGACCCTGGAGACTGTATTCTGAACCTGGAGCATGCGCACTGGCACTGGAGTGTGCGCTGTGACACCTGAGAGTGTGCTGCGAACCTGGAGAGTGCGCTGTGACACCGGAGATTGCGTGCTGACCCCGGAGAGTGCATTGTGACCCTGGAGAGTGCGCCGTGTCCCCAAAGTGTGCGCGTTGCCCCCGGAGAGAGTTCTGTGACCCGAGAGTGCGCTGTGACCCAGGAGAGTGTGCTATGTCCCTGGAGAGTGCTCTCTGACTCCGGAGAGCGGGCACTGACACCGGAGAGTGTGCTGTGTCACTAGAGAGGGCACTGTGAACCCGGAGTGTGTGCGGTTCCCCCGGAGAGTATGCGGTGACCCCGTAGAGACTGCTGTGACCACGGAGAGTGCGCTGTGTCCCCGGAGAGGGTGTGGTGACACTGCAGACTGTGCTGTGGCCCGGAGTGTGAGCTTTGACCCAAGAGAGTGCGCTCCAACCCCGGAGTATGCACTGTGTCCCTGGAGTGTGCGCTCTGACCCCGGAGAATGCACTGTGACCCCGGAGATTGCTCAGTGACCCCGGAGAGTGTGCTGTGACCCCGGAGAGTGCACTGTGTATCTGGAGATTACGCTGAGTCCCCAGAGATAGTGCTGTGTCCCCGGAGAGTGCGCTGTGTCCCTGGAGAGTGCGATCTGACCCCGGAGAATGCACTGTGACCCTGGAGAGTGTGCTCTGGCCATGGAGATTGCGCACTGATACTGGAGAATCACTGTGACCCCGTAGACTGCGCTGTGACACCAGACAGTGCACTGTGATCCCGGAGAGTGCGCTGTGATACTGGAGAGTGCGCTGTGTTCCCAGAGATTGCGCGTTGATCCCGGAGAGTGCACTGTGACACCAGAGAGTGCGCCGTGACCCCAGAGAGTGCGCTCTGACTCCGGAGACAGCGCTCTCACCCCGGAGAGTGCAATGTTTCCCCAAAGAATGCGCTGAGCCCCGGAGTGTGTGCAGTGTCCCCGGAGAGTTGCTGTGACCCCGGAGAGTGCACTCTGACCACGGAGAGTTCTGTGTAACCCCGGAGATTGTGCTGTGTCTCCGGAGAGTGCGCTGTGTCCCCGGAGAGTGCGCGGTGTCCCCGGAGAGTGTGTCGTGTCACCCAGAGAGTGCGCTGTTACCACGGAGAGTGCGATATGCCTCTGGAGAATACACTGTGACCCCGGAGAGTGCGCTGTGAATCCGGAGTGTGCGCTGTGACACCGGAGAGTGCGCTGTGACACTGTAGAGTGCGCTGTGACACGAGTGAGTGCACTGTGACCCCAGAGAGTGTGCTGTGACCCCGGAGATTGTGCTGTGTCCCCTGAGAGTGGGCTGTGTCCCCGGATCACCGGAGAGTGCACTGTGACCCCTGAGAGTGTGTTGTGACACCGGAGAGTGTGCTGTGACCTCGAAGAGTGCACTGTGATCGCCGGAGAGCGCGCTGTGTCCCCCGAGAGTGTGCTGTGACCCCGGAGAGTGCACTGTGTCCCCGGAGAGTGGGCTTTGTCCACAGAGACGGTGCTGTGACCCCGGGGAGTGTGCTGTGACCCTGGAGAGTGCGCTGTGACCCCGAAGAGAGTGCTGTGACCGCGGAGAGTGCGCTGTGACCCCGGAGAGTGCACTGTGTCCCCGGAGAGTGTGCTGTGTCTGCCGGAGAGTGCGCTGTGTCTGCCGGAGAGTGCGCTGTGTCCTCGGAGAATTCGCTGTGATACTGGAGAGGGCACTGTTCACTCGGAGAGTGTGCTGTGTCCGCAGAGAGAGTGTGTTGCCCCCGGAGAGTGCATTGTGACACCGGAGCGTGCGTCGTGTCCCCGGAGAGTGCCTGTTGCCCCCGGATAGAGTGTACTCTGACCCCAGGGAGTGCACTTTGTCCCTGGAGAGTGCGCTGTGTCCCTGGAGAGTGCACTGTGTCCCTGGAGAGTGCACTGTGTACCCAGAGAGCGTGCGGTGCGCCCGGAGAGTACGCGGTGACACTGGGGACTGGGCTGTGTCACCGGAGAGTGTGCTTTGTCCCTGGAGAGTGCGCTGTGTCCCCAGAGATTGCGCTGTATTCGGGGAGAGTTTGCTGTGCCCCAGAGAGTGAGCTGTGACTCCGGAGAGTGCGCTGTGTCACCGGAGATTGTGCTGTGGCCCCGGAGAGTGCCCTGTCAACCCAGTGAGTGTGCTGTGTACCTGGAGAGTGCGCTGTAACCCTGGAGAGTGCGCTGTGAACCTGGTGTGTGTGCTGTGCCACTGGAGAGCTGGCAGTGTCCCAGGAGAGTGCGCTGTGCCCCTGGAGAGTGTGCTGTGATCCTGGAGACGTGCTGTGACACTGGAGAGGCGGCTGTGCCCCAGGAGTGTGCGCTCTGTCCCCGGAGAATGCACTGTGACCCCGGAGTGTGCGCTGTGACCGCGGAGAGTGCACTGTGATGCCCGAGAGTGCGCTGTGTCCCCGGAGAGTGCACTGTGACACCGGAGAGTGCACTTTGTCCCTGGAGAGTGCGCTGTGAACCCTGTGTGTGCGCGGTGCCACTGGAGAGTACGCGGTGACACCGGAGAGAGTGCTCTGACTCTGGAGAGAGTGCTGTGTCCCCGGAGATTGTGCGCTGATACTGGAGACGGTGCTGTCTCCCCGGAGAGTGCCCTGTGTCCCTGGAGAGTGCGCTGTTTCCACAGAGAGCTCGCTGTGTTCAGGGAGAGTGCGCTGTTTCCCTGGAGAGTGCGCTGTGACACTGGAGAGTGTGCTGTAAGAACATAAGAACATAAGAAATAGGAGCAGGAGTAGGCCAATCGGCCCCTCGAGCCTGCTCCACCATTCAATAAGATCATGGCTGATCTGATCCTAACCTCAAATCTTCTATCACTCTGCATCCACCCGAACCCATGTGATCTCCCGGGAGAGGCGAAAAACCAGATAAAGACCCAATGGCCAATTTGGGAGAAAAAAATCTGGGAAATTCCTCTCCGACCCATCTAGGCGATCGAAATTCTCCAGGAGATCACTCTGTCCCTATATTTTCTACAGTACTTACCTTCTGTAAAGGCGATCTCCTCCCCAGCCAGGAACAGGAATAAAACCATCTCCTGAAATCTAACAGAATTAGAACACAGTAGGAGCAGAACATGGCTACACGGCCCCTGGGCCCACTCCACTACCCACAGGGCCATGACCATTCCGAACCTAGACTCATGTCCAATTTCCTGCCCGCTCCCCATAACCCTTAATTCCCTTTACTTCTAGGAAACTATCTATTTCTGTTTTAAATTTATTTAATGATGTAGCTTCCACAGCTTTCTGGGGCAGCAAATTCCACAAACCTACCACCCTCTGAGTGAAGAAGTTTCTCCTCATCTCAGTTTTGAATGAGCAGCCCCTTATTTTAAGATTATGCCCCCTAGTTCTAGTTTCACCCATCATTGGGAACATCCTCACCGCATCCACCCGATCAAGCCCCTTCACAATCTTATATGTTTCAATAAGATCGCCTCTCATTCTTCTGAACTCCAATGAGTAGAGTCCCAATCTACTCAACCTCTCCTCATATGACCACCCCCTCATCCCCGGGATTAACCGAGTGAACCTTCTTTGTACTGACTCGAGAGCAAATTTGTCTTTTCTTAAATATGGACACCAAAACTGTATGCAGTATTCCAGGTGCGGCCTCACCAATACCTTGTACAACTGCAGCAATACCTCCCTGTTTTTATATTCCAACCCCCTAGCAATAAAAGCCAACATTCCATTGGCCTTCTTAATCACTTGCTGCACCTGCATACTAACTTTTTGAGTTTCGTGCACCAGGACCCCCAGATCCCTTTGTACTACAGTACTTTCCAGTTTCTTGCCATTAAGATAATAACTTGCTCTATGATTTTTCCTGCCAAAGTGCATAACCTCACACTTTCCAGTATTGTATTCCATCTGCCAAATCTCTGCCCACTTACTTAGCCTGTCTATGTCCCTTTGCAGGTTTTTTATGTCCTCCTCACTCACTACTTTCCGTCCCACCTTTGTATCATCTGCAAACTTTGATATGTTACACTTGGTCCCCTCCTTCAAATCATTACTATAGATTGTAAAGAGTTGGGGACCTAGCACTGACCCCTGCGGAACACCACTAGTTACTGGTTGCCAATCTGAGAACGAACCATTTATCCCAACTCTCTGCTTTCTGTTAGAGAGCCAATCCTCCACCCACGCCAGAATATTACCCCCAATCCCGTGATTTTTTATCTTGAGCAATAATCTTTTGTGTGGCACCTTGTCAAATGCCTTTGGAAGTCTAAATACACTACGTCCACTGGTTCCCCTTTATCCACCCTGTATGTTACTTCCTCAAAAAACTCAAGCAAATTTGTTAAACATGACTTCCCCTTCATGAAACCATGCTGAGTTTGCCCTATTAAATTATGTTTATCCAAATGTCCCATTACTGTCTCCTTAATAATGGACTCTAACATTTTACCAACCACAGATGTTAGGCTAACTGGTCTATAGTTTCCAGCCTTCTGCCTACTACCCTTTTTAAATAAGGGTGTTACATTAGCCGTTTTCCAATCTGCCGGGACCTTTGCTGAGTCCAGTGAGTTTTGGAAAATTATTACCAATGCATCCACAATCCCTACCGCTACTTCCCTCAAGACCCTAGGATGCAAGCCATCAGGTCCAGGGGATTTATCCGCCTTGAGTCCCATTATTTTACCAAGTACCACTTCCTTAGTGATTTTAATTGTATTTAGTTCCTCCCCCCCTAGAGCCCCCTGTTTGTCCAGTGTTGGGATATTCTTAGTGTCCTCTACTGTAAAGACTGATACAAAATAATTGTTCAGTGTTTTTGCCATCTCCATGTTTCCCACCATTAATTTCCCGGTCTCATCCTCTAAGGGACCAACATTTACTTTAGCCACCCTTTTTCTTTTTATATAACTATAGAAACTTTTACTGTCTGTTTTTATATTTTTTGCTAATTTACTTTCATAATCTATCTTCCCTTTCTTAATCAATCTTTTTGTTATTTTTTGCTGTCTTTTAAAGACTTCCCAATCTTCCATCCTCCCACTAGATTTGGCTACCTTATATGCCCTTGTTTTTAGTCGGATACTATCCTTAATTACTTTACTTAGCCACGGATGGCTATCTTTTCTTTTACACCCTTTTTTCCTCAGTGGAATATATTTTTTTTGGAAGTTGTAAAATAACTCCTTAAATGTACACCACTGGTCATGTACCGTCTTACCCTTTAATCTATTTTCCCAGTCCACTCTAATTAATTCCGCTCTCATACCTTCATAGTCTCCTTTATTCAAGCTCAGCACACTTGTTTGTGATCCAACCTTCTCACCCTCTAATTGAATATGGAATTCAACCATGTTATGGTCACTCATTCCAAGGGGATCCTTTACTAGGACATTTTTAATTAATCCCGTCTCATTACACAGGACCAGATCTAAGGTTGCTTGCCCCCTGGTCGGTTCAGTTACATACTGCTCAAGAAACCCATCCCTAATACACTCAATGAGCTCTTCCTCAAGGCTGCTCTGCCCAATTTGATTTGTCCAGTTAATATGATAATTAAAATCCCCCATAATTATAGCTGTTCCCTTATTACAAGCCTCAACTATTTCCTGATTAACACTCCGTCCAACAGAGTTGCAACTGTTCGGAGGCCTATAGACTACACCCACTAGTGTTTTTTTCCCCTTATTATTCCTTACCTCCACCCAAACTGTTTCACTATCCTGCTCCTTTGACCCAATATCATTTCTCTGTATTATAGTGATTCCTTCCTTTATTAACATAGCCACCCCACCTCCTCTCCCTTCCTGCCTGTCCTTCCTGATTGTTAAATAACCTGGTATGTTTAATTCCCAGTCATGGTCACCCTGCAGCCATGTTTCTGTAATGGCCACAAGATCATACCCATATGTCATTATTTGTGCCGTTAACTCATTCATTTTGTTACGAATGCTACGTGCATTCAGATAAAGAACTTTCAAATATGTTTTGTAACACTTAGTTCCTGTTTTTTCCCTTTTTATTATTTACTTTTTACTCCATACCTTCTGTCCCTTCCTGACACATTCTGTTTTTTAATTCCCCCACTGCTACCTAAGTCTATGACCTTCTCTGTTGTCATTTCTATTATTTGCTCTCTAGAAACCTCCCCCCCACTAATTAGTTTAAAGCCCTCTCTACAGCCCTAGTTATATGATTCGCCAGGACTCTAGTCCCAGCACTGGCCAAGTGGAGTCCGTCCCAACAGAACAGCTCCCTCCTGTCCCAGTACTGGTGCCAGTGTCCCAAGAAGCAAAACCCATTTCTCCCACACCAGTCTTTGAGCCACGCATTTAACTCTTTAATTTTATTTATCCTAGCCAAATTCGCTCGTGGCTCAGGTAATAACCCAGAGATTATTACCCTTGAGGTTCTGTTTTTTAATTTGACCCCTAGCTGCTCATACTCCTTTAACAGAACCGTCTTCCTTGTCCTATCTACGTCGTTTTTACCAACATGGACCACGACAACTGGATCCTCCCCCTCCCACTGCAAGTTTCTTTCCAGCCCAGAAGAGATGTCCTTAACCTTGGCACCAGGCAGGCAACACAGCCTTCGGGACTCCCGCTCTTGACTGCAGAGAACCCTATCTATCCCCCTAATGATACTATCCCCTACCACTACAACATTTCTTTTTACTCCCTCCACTTGAATGGCCCCCTGTACCACGGTGCTGTGGCCAGGTTGCTCATCCTCCCTGCAGTCCCCGCTCCCGCCCTCACAGGGAGTAAGAACCTCGATCCTGCTGGACAAGAACAAGGGCTGCGTCTCCTTCAACACTACATCCTGGATCCCTGTACCTTCCTCACTCGTAGTCACACCGTCCTGTCCCTGACCACGGACTACATCTGCAGTAATTAACTTCATAGGTGTGACCATCTCCTGAAACATAGAGTCCAGGAACTTCTCCCCCTCCCTGATGTGTCACAGTGTCCGAAGTTCGGTCTCAAGCTCCATAACATGGAACTTGAGTTCCTCTAGCAGCAAACACTTGTCGCAGATGTAATCACCGTTAGCCTCAATGGGGTTCACCGGCTCCCACATCTCGCAACAGTAACACATCACCTGCTCCATTCTATATAATTAATTACATTTCTTATTATTAGTTATAAAGACCCTGCCCGGATATATATGATAATATCACACCACTATTCAATAGGACTTACCAACTTAAAGGTATGAAAGAGAAGAGAAGGAAGAAAACCAACCAACCAGCTGATCACCAACCTCCTCCTTGAATACTGTCTGTGGAGCCTGTTTGGTTGACTCGTCTCGCTGCTCCGCCTCCGCAGTGCTGTCTAAGCCTGGGAGTGGGGAACAAAACAGAGCAAAAAACACACCCTCACCTCCCACTTATCCGAACTCTCCCACTTAGCAAAACTCCAACAGCACTCAATGCACAAAGCACTCCGTGCACTGCACTAGCCCCTCCCCTTTTATACCCGGATTCTACTTCCTGTTTAAACTGCCCAAGAGTTTAAAAAACCCTTAAAAAATTAAACTTACTTCAAATAATTGACTTCTTAACACACTAAAATTCACAAAATACACTTAAATGATTTTTCTCCCACTTAGCAAAACTCCAACGTCACTCAATGCACAAAGCACTCTGGAGAGTGTGCTGTGACCCCGGAGAGTGCACTGTGTCCGTGGATATAGTGCTGTGTCCCTGGAGAGTGTGCTCTGACCCTGGAGAGTGTGCACTGGCACTGGAGAGTGTGCTGTGACCGATGAGAGTGCGCTGTGAACCAGTAGAGTGCGCTGTGACCCCGGAGATTGTGTGCTGCCCCCGGAGAGAGCTCTGTGACCCCGGAGAGTGTGCTGTGACCCTGGAGAGAGTGCTGTGTCCACAGAGAGTGCGCGTTGCCCCCTGAGAGTGCACTGTGATCCCGGATATTATGCTGTGTCCCTGGAGAGTGCGCTGTGTCACTGGGGAGTGCGCTGTGACCCAGGAGAGTGTGCTCTGACCCTGAAGAGTCCTCTCTGACCCCGGAGAGAGCGCGCTGATCTGGGAGAGTGCTCTGTGATCCCAGAGATTGCACCGTTCCCCCGGAGAGTGCACTGTGACACCGGAGAGTACGCCGTGTCCCCGGAGAGTGGGCATTGCCCCCAGAGAGTGTTCTGTGACTCCGGAGATTGCGCTGTGTCCCTGGAGCGTGTGCTTTGTCCCTGGAGAGGGCGTTGTGACCACGGAGAGTGCGCGCTGACTCCAGGGAGTGCTCTGTGTCCCTGGAGAGTGCGCTGTGAACCCGGAGTGTGTGCAGTGCCCCCGGAGAGCACGCAGTGACCACGGAGAGAGTGCTCTGACCGCGGAGAGTGCACTGTGTCCCGGGAGAAGGTGCGGTTCCCCGGGAGAGTGCTCTGTGACACTAGAGAGTGTGCTGTGACACCGGCATGTGCGCTGTGACCCCGGAGAGTGCGCTGTGTCCGCCAGAGAGTGCACTGTGTCTCCCAAGAGTGTGCTGTGATGCCGGAGAGTGCACTGTGTCCCCGGAGTGTGGGCTTTGTCCCCAGAGAGTGCGCTGTGACCCTGGCGTGTGTGCTGTGACCCTGGAGAGTGCACTGTGACCCCGGAGAGTGCGCTTCGACCCTGGAGAGTGCGCTGTATCCCCAGAGATTGGGCTGTGTTCGGGTAGAGTGCGCTGTGCCACAGAGAGTGAGCTGTGACTCCGGAGAGTTTGCTGTGTCGCCGGAGATTGTGCTGTGGCCCCGGAGAGTGCCTTCTGACCCCAGAGAGTGCGCTGTTTCCCTGGAGAGAGCACTGTGAACCTGGTGTGTGTGCTGAGACAATGGAGAGGTGGCAGTGTCCCAGGAGAGGGCGCTGTGTCCCCGAAGAGTGTACTGTGTCCCCGGAGAGTGCGCTGTGTCCCCGGAGAATGCACTATGACCCCGGAGAGTGTGTTGTGACCCCGTAGAGTGCACTGTGTCCCTGGAGATTGCGCTGTGTCCTTGGAGAATGTGCTGTGTCACTGGAGAGTGCGCTGTGACACTGGAGAATGTGCTCTGACCCCTCAGATTGCACACTGGCACTTGAGAGTGCGCTGTGATATCTGAGAGTGCGCTGTGACACCTGGGAGTGCGCTGTGACCCCGGAGAGTGTGTGTTGCCTCCGGAGAGTGCACTGTGACCCGGATAGTGCGCTGTGACCATGGAGAGTGGGCTGTGTCCCCGGAGAGTGTGCGTTGCCCCCGGAGAGTGCACTGTGATCCCGGGGAGAGCGCCGTGTACCCGGAGAGTGCGCGTTGCCCCCGGAGTGTGTTCTGTTACCACAGCGAGTGCGCCGTGTCTGCGGAGAGTGCACTGTGACCCCGGAAGGTGTGCTGTGGCTCCAGAGAGTGTGCTTTGTCCCCGGAGAGTGCACTGTGACCCCGGACAGAGCGCCGTGTACCCGGAGAGTGCGCATTACCCCCGGAGATTGCGCGGTGACACTGGAGAGTGTGCTGTCTCCCCGGAGAGTGCCTGTGTCCCTGGAGAGTGCGCTGTTTCCCCAGAGAGCTCGCTGTGTTCGGGGAGAGCGCGCTGTTTCCCTGGAGAGGGCGCTGTGAAACCGGAGTGTGTGCTTTGACACTGGAGAGGTGGCTGTGTCCCAGGAGAATATGCTGTGTCCTTGGAGAGTGCACTGTGACACTGAAGAGTGTGCTGTGAACCCGGAGAGTGCACTGTGTCCCTGGATATAGCGCTGTGTCCCTGGAGAGTGTGCTCTGACCCTGGAGAGTGCACACTGGCACTGGAGAGTGCGCTGTGACACCTGAGAGTGCGCTGTGAACCAGGAGAGTAAGCTGTGACCCCGGAGAGTGCGTGGTGCCCCCGGAGAGTGCGCTGTGACCCCGGAGAGTGTGCTGTGACGCTGGAGAGTGTGCTGTGGCACCAGAGAGAGCGCGTTGCCCCCGGAGAGTGCACTGTGATCCCAGATACTACGCTGTGTCCCTGGAGAGTGCGCTGTGTCCCTGGAGAGTGCGCTGTAAACCAGGAGAGTGTGCTCTGACCCTGGAGAGTCCTCTCTGACCCCGGAGAGAGCACGTTGATCTGGGAGAGGGCACTGTGACCCCAGAGAGTGCGCCGTGGCCCTGGAGAGTGCACTGTGACACCGGAGAGTGCGCCGTGTCCCCGGAGAGTGGGTGTTGCCCCCGGAGAGAGTTCTGTGGCACCGGAGATTGCGCTGTGTCCCTGGAGAGTGCGCTGTGTCCCTGCAGAGAGCGCTGTGAGCCGGGAGAGTGCACTGTGACACCGGGGAGTGTATGTTGCCCCCGGAGAGTGCACTGTGACCCCGGAGAGTGCGCTGTGACCCTGGAGAGTGTGCTGTGTCCCCAGAAAGTTCACGTTGCCCCCGGAGCATGCACTGTGACCCCAGAGAGTGCGCCGTGTCCCCGGAGTGTGTGCCTTGCCCCCGGAGAGAGTTCTGTGACCCCGGAGAGTGCGCTGTATCACTTAAAATTGCGTTGTGAAGCTGGAGAGTGCTTTGTGACCCTGGAGATTGTGGTCTGTCACTGGAGATTTCTCTCTGACCCTGGAGAGTGCGCGCTGACCCCGGAGAGTGCGCTGTGTCACCGGAAGGAGTGCTGTGTCCCCGGAGAGTGTGCTGTGTCACCAGAGCGTGCGCTGTGTCCCCGGAGAATGCACTGTGACCCTGGAGAGTGCGCTGTGTCCCCGGAGATTGCGCTGTGTCCCCGGAGAGTGCACTGTGTCCCTGGATTTGCGCTGTGTCCCTGGAGAATGTGCTGTGTACCTGGAGAGAGCGCTGTGACCCTGGAGAGTGTGCTCTGACGCTGGAGAGTCCGCACTGGCACTGGAGAGTACACTGTGACCCCTGAGAGTGCGCTGTGACCCCGGAGAGTGCGCGTTGCACACGGGGAGTGTTCTGTGACCGCGTCGAGTGCGCCGTGTCCCCGGAGAGTGCACTGTGACCCCGGAGGGTGCGCTGTGTCACCGGAGAGTGTGCTTTTTCCCCGGAGTGTGCACTGTGACACCGGACAGTGTGCCATGTCACCAGAGAGTGTGCGTTGCCCCTGGACAGTGTACTGTCATGCCGGGGAGTCTGCTGTGTCCTCGGTGAGTGCACTGTGACCTCGGAGAGTGCACTGTTTCCCTGGAGAGTGTGCTGAGTCGCTGTAGAGTGCACTGTGAAGCCGGAGTGTGTGCGGTGCCGCAGGAGTGTACGGGGTGATGCTGCAGAAAGTGCTCTGACCCCGGAGAGAGTGCTGTGTCCCCGGAGATTTCGCGGTGACACTGGAGACTGTGTTGACTCCCCGGAGAGTACACTCTGTCCCTGGAGGGTGCGCTGTCTCCCCAGAAAGTGCGCTGTGTTTGGGGAGAGTGCATTGTTTCCCTGGAGAGTGCGCTGTGAAACCGGAGTGTGTGCTGTGACACTGGAGAGGCGGCTGTGTCCCAGGAGAGTGCACTGTGTGCCTGGAGAGAGCGCTGTGACCTTGGAGAGTTTGCCGTGACCCCGGAGAGTGCACTGTGTCTCTGGATATTGTGCTGTGTCACTGGAGAGGGCGCTGTGTCCCTGGTGAGAGTGCTTTGACCCTGGAGAGGGTGCTCTGACCCTGGAGAATGCGCACTGGCACTGGCGTGTGCGCTGTGACGTCTGAGAGTGTGCTGAGAACCTGGAGAGTGTGCTATTACACCGGAGAATGCGTGTTGCCCCCGGAGAGTGCATTGTGACCCCGGATAGTGCGCTGTGACCATGGAGAGTGTGCTGTGTCCCCAGAGAGTGTGCGTTGCCCCCGGAGAGTGCACTGTGATCCCGGAGAGAGCGCCGTGTACCCAGAGAGTGCGCGTTGCTCCCGGCGTGTGTTCTGTGACCACAGCAAGTGCGCCGTGGCCCCGGAGAGTGCACTGTAACACCGGAAGGAGCGCTGTGTCTCCGGAAAGTGCGCTTTGTCCCCGGAGAGTGCACAGTGACACCGGACAGAGCGCCGTGTACCCGGAGAGTGCGCGTTGCCCCCGGAGATTGCGCGGTGAAACTGGAGACTGCGCTGTCACCCCGGAGAGTGCCCTGTGTCCCTGGAGAGTGCGCTGTTTCCCCAGAGAGCTCGCTGTGTTTGGGGAGAGTGCGCTGTTTCCCTGGAGAGTGCGCTGTGAAATCGGAGTGTGTGCTGTGACACTGGAGAGGTGGCTGTGTCCCAGGAGAGTGCACTGTGTCCTTGGAGAGTGCACTGTGACACTGAAGAGTGTGCTGTGGCCCCGGAGAGTGCACTGTGTCCCTGGATATAGCTCTGTGTCCCTGGAGAGTGTGCTCTGGCCCTGGAGAGTGCGCACTGGCACTGGAGAGTGCGCTGTGACCCCTGAGAGTGCTCTGTGAAGCTGGAGAGCTGGCTGTGACACCGGAGAGTGCGTGTTGCCCCCGGAGAGTGCACTGTGACCCCGGAGAATGTGCTGTGACACTGGAGAGTGTGCTGTGACGCCAGAGAGAGCGCGTTGCCCCCGGAGAGTGCACTGTGATCCCGGATATTACGCTGTGTCCCTGGAGAGGGCGCAGTGTCCCTGGAGAGTGCGCTGTGACCCAGGAGAGTGTGCTCCGACCCTGGAGAGTCCTCTCTGACCCCGGAGAGAGCACACTGATCTGGGAGAGGGCAGTGTGAACCCAGAGAGTGTGCCGTGCCCCTGGAGAGTGCACTGTGACACCGGAGAGTGCGCTGTGTCACCGGAGAGTGTCTGTTGCCCCCGGAGAAAGTTCTGTGACACCGGAGATTGCGCTGTGTCCCTGGAGAGTGCGCTGTGTCCCTGCAGAGGGCGCTGTGAGCCGGGAGAGTGCACTGTGACACCGGAGAGTGTATGTTGCCCCCGGAGAGTGCACTGTGACCCCGGAGAGTGCGCTGTGACCCTGGAGAGTGTGCTGTGTCCCCAGAGAGTGCACGTTGCCCCCGGAGCATGCACTGAGACCCCAGAGAGTGCGCCGTGTCCCCGGAGTGTGTGCGTTGCCCCCGGAGAGAATTCTGTGACCCCGGAGAGTGCGCTGTATCACTTTAGATTGCGTTTTGTCCCTGGAGAGTGCGTTGTGACCCTGGAGATTGTGGTCTGTCACTGGAGATTTCTCTCTGACCCTGGAGAGTGCACGCTGACCCCGGAGAGTGCGCTGTGTTACCGGAAGGTGCGCTGTGTCCCTGGAGAGTGTGCTGTGTCCCCGGAGCGTGCGCTGTGTCCCCTGAGATTGCACTGTGACCCCGGAGAGTGCGCTGTGTCCCCGGAGAGTGCGCTGTGTCCCCGGAGAGTGCAGTGTGTCCCTGGAGAATGTGCTGCGTCCCTGGAGAATGTGCTGTGCACTGGAGAGTGCGCTGTGACACTGGAGAGTGTGCTCTGTCGCTGGAGAGTGCGCACTGGCACTGGAGAGTGCGCTGTGACCCCTGAGCATGCGCTGTGACCCCGGAGAGTGCGCGTTGCACACGGAGAGTGTTCTGTGACCGCGTCGAGTCGCTGTGTCCCCGGAGAGTGCACTGTGACCCAGGAGGGTGCGCTGTGTCCCCAGAGAGCGCGCTTTTTCCCCGGAGAATGCACTGTGACACCGGAGATTGCGCAGTGACACCGGAGAGCGCCCTGTGTCCCTGGAGATTGCGCTGAGTCCCCGGAGAAAGTGCTGTGTCCCCGGAGAGTGCGCTGTGTCACTGGAGAGTGCAATCTGACCCCGGAGAATGCACTTTGACCCTGGAGAGTGTGCGTTGACCGCGGAGAGTGCACTGTGACCCCGGAGAGTGTGCTGTGATATTGGAGGGCGTGCTGTGTCCCCAGAGATTGCGCGTTGCCCCCAGAGAGTGCACTGTGACACCAGAGAGTGCGCCGTGACCCCAGAGAGTGTGCTCTGACTCCGGAGACACTGCTCTCACCCCGGAGAGTGCACTGCTTCCCCAAAGAGGGCGCTGAGCCCCGGAGAGTATGCAGTGTCCCCGGCGAGCTGCTTTGACCCCGGAGAGTGCGTTCTGACCGCGGAGATTTCAGTGTGACCCCGGAGATTGTGCTGTGTCTCCGGAGAGTGCGCGGTGTCCCCGGAGAGGGCGCGGTGTCCCCGGAGAGTGTGCCGTGTCACCCAGAGAGTGCGCTGTTACCACGGAGAGTGTGATATGCCTCCGGAGAATACACTGTGACCCCGGAGAGTGCGCTGTGAACCCGGAGTGTGCGCTGTGACACCGGAGGGTGTGCTGTGACACCGGAGAGTGCGCTGTGACACCAGAGTGCGCTGTGACCCCAGAGAGTGCGCTGTGACCCCGGAGATTGCGCTGTGTCCCCTGAGAGAGGGCTGTGTCCCCGGATCCCCGGAGAGTGCACTGTGACCCCAGAGAGGGTGTTGTGACACCGGAGAGTGCGCTGTGACAACAAAGAGCGCGCTGTGTTCGCCGGAGTGTGCGCTGTGTCCCCCGAGAGTGTGCTGTGACCCCGGAGAGTGCACTGTGAAACAGGATAGTGCGCTGTGACCCCGGAGAGGGCGTGTTGCCCCCGGAGAGTGCACTGTGACACCGGAGAGTGTGCTGTGACACTGGAGAGTGTGCTGTGACCCCAGAGAGAGCACGTTGCCCCCGGAGAGTGCACTGTGATCCTGGATATTACGCTGTGTCCCTGGAGAGCGCGCTGTGTCCCCCGAGAGTGTGCTGTGACCCCGGAGAATGCACTGTGTCCCCGAAGAGTGGGCTTTGTCCCCAGAGAGTGCGCTGTGACCCCGGAGAGTGTGCTGTGACCCCGGAGATTGCGCTGGGACCCCGGAGAGTGCGCTGTCTCTGCTGGAGAGTGCGCTGTGACACCGAGAGTGTGCTGTGACCCTGGAGAATGCACCGTGTCCCCAGAGAGTGTGCTGTATCCTCGGAGAATTCGCTGTGATACTGGAGAGGGCACTGTGCACTCGGAGAGTATGCTGTGTCCGCAGAGAGAGCGTGTTGCACCCGGAGAGTGCAGTTTGACACCGGAGAGTACATCGTGTCCCCTGAGAGTGCCTGTTGCCCATGGATAGAGTGTACTGTGACCCTTGAGAGTGCACTGTGTCCCTGGAGAGTGCGCTGTGTCCCTGGAGAGTGCACTGTGCACCCAAAGGGCGTGCGGTGCTCGCGGAGAGTACGCGGTGACACTGGGGACTGTGCTGTGTCACCGGAGAGTGTGCTTTGTCCCTGGAGAGTGCGCTGTGTCCCCAGAGATTGCACTGTGTTCGGGGAGAGTGCGCTGTTCCCCAAAGTATGAGCTGTGACTCCGGAGAGTGCGCTGTGTCGCCGGAGATTGTGCTGTGGTCCCGGAGAGTGCCCTGTCAACCCCGAGAGTGTGCTGTGTACCTGGAGAGTGCGCTGTAATCCTGGAGAGTGCGCTGCGAACCTGGTGTTTGTGCTGTTGCACTGGAGAGGCGGCTGTGACCCCAGGAGTGTGCGCTGTGTCGCTGGAGAGTGAGCTGTGAACCCAGAGAGAGTGCTGTGACCCCGGAGAGTGCACTGTGTCCCTGGAGATAGCGCTGTGTCCCTGGATAATGTGCTGTGTCCCTGGAGAGAGCACTGTGACCCTGGAGAATGTGCTCTGACACTGGAGAGTGCGCACTGGCTCTGGAGATTGCGCTGTGACCCCTGAGAGTGCGCTGTGACCCTGGAGTGTGTGCTGTGTCCCCAGAGAGTGCGCGTTGCCTCCGGAGAGTGCACTCTGACCCCGGAGAGAGCGCCGGGTCCCCGGAGAGTGCGCGTAGCCCCCACAGAGTGTTCTGTGACTGCGGCGAGGGCACCGTGTCCCCGGAGAGTGCACTGTGACCCTGGAGAGTGCACTGTGACCCCGGACAAAGCGCTTTGTACCCGGAGAGTGTGCGTTGCCCCCAGAGAGTGTTCTGTTACCGCGGAGAGTGCCCGTTGCTCCCGGAGAGTGTACGGTGATGCCCGAGAGAGCACTGTGACACCGGAGATAGCACTGTGACCCTGGAGAGTGCGCTGTGAACCCAGTGTGTTTGCGGTGCCACTGGGGAGTATGCGGTGACACCGGAGAGAGTGCTCTGACCGCGGAGAGAGTGCTGTGTCCCCGGAGATTGTGCGGTGACACTGGAGACTGTGCTGTCTCCCCGGAGAGTGCCCTGTGTCCCTGGAGAGTGCGCTGTTTCCACAGAGAGCTCGCTGTGTTCGGGGAGTGTGCGCTGTTTCCCTGGAGAGTGCGCTGTGAAACATGAGTCTGTGCTGTGACACTGGAGAGGTGGCTGTGTCACAGGGGAGTGCGCTGTGTCCCTGGAGAGTGCACTGTGACACTGGAGAGTGTGCTGTGACCACGGAGAGTGCACTGTGTCCCTGGATATAGCGCTGTGTCCCAGGAGAGTGTGCTCTGACCCTGGAGAGTGCGCACTGGCGCTGGAGAGTGCACTGTGACTCCTGAGAGTGCGCTGTGAACCAGGAGATTGCGCTGTGACCCCGGAGAGTGCGTGTTGCCCCTGGAGAGTGCACTGTGACACTGGAGAGTGTGCTGTGACCCTGGAGAGTTTTCTGTGTCCCCAGAGAGGGCTCGTTGCCCCCAGAGAGTGCACTGTGATCCCGGATATTACGCTGTGTCCCTGGAGAGTGCGCTGTGTCCCTGGAGAGTGCGCTGTGACCCAGGAGACTGTACTGTGACACAGGAGAGTCCTCTCTGACCCCGGAGAGAGCGCGCTGATCTGGGAGAGGGCACTTTGACCCCAGAGAGTGCGCCGTGCCACCGGAGAGTGCACTGTGACACCGGAGAGTGCGCCGTGTCCCCGGAGAGCGGGCGTTGCCACCGGAGAGTGTTCTGTGACTCCGGAGATAGCGCTGTGTCACTGGAGAGTGCGCTGTGTCCCTGGAGAGGGCGCTGTGACCCCGGAGAGTACGCGCTGACCCCGGAGAGAGCTCTGTGTCCCTGGAGAGTGCGCTGTGAGCCCGGAGTGTGTGCAGTGCCCCCAGAGAGTACGCGGTGACCATGGAGAGAGCGCTCTGACCCCGGAGAGTGCACTGTGTCACTGGAGAGTGCGCTGTGTCCCTGGAGGGTGCACTGTGTTCCCGGAGAGTGTGCGGTGCCCCAGGAGAGTGTGCTGTGACATCAGAGAGTGTGCTGTGACACCGGCATGATCGCTGTGACCCCGGAGAGTGCGCTGTATCCGCCGGAGAGTGTGCTTTGTCTCCCGAGAGTGTGATGTGACCCCGGAGAGTGCACTGTGTCCCCGGAGAGTGGGCTTTGTCCCCAGAGAGAGCGCTGTGAACCCGGCGAGTGTGCTGTGACCCTGGAGAGTGTCCTGTGACACCGGAGAGTGCGCTGTGTCTGCCGGAGAGTGCGCTGTGTCCCCGGAGAGTGTACTGTGAACCCGCAGAGTGCACTATGTCCCCAGAGAGTGCTCTGTGTCCTCGGAGAATTCGCTGTGATACTGCAGAGGGCACTGTGCACTCGGAGAGTGTGCTGTGTCCGCAGAGAGAGCCTGTTGCCACCGGAGAGCGCAATGTGACACCGGAGAGTGCGTCGTGTCCGCAGTGTGTGCCTGTTGCCCCCGGAGAGTGTAATGTGAAGCCAGAGAGTGCGCCGTGTCCCCGGAGAGGGCACTGTGACCTCAAAGAGTGCCCTGTGCCCCTGGAGAGCGCGCTGTGTCCCTGGAGACTGCACTGTGTACCCAGGAAGTGTGCGATGCACCCGGAGAGTAGGTGGTGACACTGGAGACTGTGCTGTGACCCCGGAGAGTGCACTTTGACCCTGGAGAGTGCGCTGTGTTCCCAGAGATTGCGCTGTGTTCGGTGAGAGTGCGCTGTGCCACAGAGAGAGAGCTGTGACTCCGGAGAGTGCACTGTCTCGCCGGACATTGTGCTGTGGCCCTGGAGAGTGCCCTGTGACCCCAGAGAGTGCGCTGTTTCCCTGGAGAGAGCGCTGTGAACCTAGTGTGTGTGCTGTGACAATGGAGAGTGTGCTGTGACACTGGAGAGTGCGCTGTGTTCCCGAAGAGTATACTGTGTCCCCGGAGAGTGCGCTGTGTCCACGGAGAATGCACTGTGACACCAGTGAGTGTGCTGTGACCCTGGAGAGTGTACTGTGGCCCTGCAGATTGCGCTGTGTCCCTGGAGAATGTGCTGTCTCCCTGGAGAGTGCGCTGTGACACTGGAGAATGTGCTCTGACCCGCAGAGTGCGCACTGGCACTGGAGAGTGCGCTGTGACACCTGAGAGTGGGCTGTGACACTGGAGAGTGCGCTGTGACACCTGAGAGTGCGCTGTGACACCGGGGAGTGCACTGTGACACTGGAGAGTGCGTGTTGCCCCCGGAGAGTGCACTGTGACCCCGGAGAGCCCGCTGTGACCATGGAGAGTGTCCTGTGGCCCCAGAGCGTGCGCGTTGCCCCTGGAGAGTGCACTGTGACACCGGAGAGAGCGCCGTGTCCCTGGAGAGTGCGCGTTGCCCTCGGAGAGTGTTCTGTGACCACGGCGAGTGCGCCGTGTCCCCAGAGAGTGCTCTGTGACCCCGGAGGATGCGCTGTGTCCCCGGAGAGAGCGCTTTGTCCGCGGAGAGTGCACTGTGACCCCAGACAGAGCGCCGTGTACTCGGAGAGTGCACGTTGTCCCCGGAGATTGCGTGGTGACACTGGAGATTGTGCTGTATCCCCGGAGAATCCCCTGTGTCCCTGGAGAGTGCGCTGTTTCCCCAGAGAGCTCACTGTGTTCGGGGAGATTGCGCTGTTTCCCTGGAGAGGGCGCTGTGAAACCGGAGTGTGTGCTGTGACACTGGAGAGGTGGCTGTGTCCCAGGAGATTGCGCTGCGTTCCTGCAGAGTGCACGATGACACTGGAGAGTGTGCTGTGTCCCCGGAGAGTGCACTGTGCCCCTGGATATAGAGCTGTGTCACCGGAGAGTGTGCTCTGACCCTGGAGTGTGCGCACTGCCACTGGAGAGTGCGCTGTGACCCCTGAGAGTGCGCTGTGAACCAGGAGAGTGCGCTGTGACCCTGGAGAGTGCGTGTTGCCCCCGGAGAGTGCACTGTGACCCTGAAGAGTGTGCTGTGACCCTGGAGAGTGTGCTGTGTCCCCAGAGAGTGCGCGTTGCCCCCGGAGAGTGCACTGTGATCCCGGATATTACGCTGTGTCCCTGGAGAGTGCGCTGTGTCCCTGGAGTGTGCCCTGTGACACAGGAGAGTGTGCTCTGATCCTGGAGAGTCGCCTCTGACCCTGGAGAGAGGGCGCTGAACTGGGAGAGGGCACTGTGACACCAGAGAGTGCGCCGTGCCCCCGGAGAGTGCACTGTGACACCGGAGAGTGCACCGTGTCCCCGGAGAGTGGGTGTTGCCCCCGGAGAGAGTTCTGTGACACCGGAGATTGTGCTGTGTCCCTGGAGAGTGCGCTGTGTCCCTGCAGAGGGTGCTGTGAGCCTGGAGAGTGCGCTGTGACACCGGAGAATGTGTGTTGCCCCCGGAGAGAGAACTGTGACACCGGATAGTGCGCTGTGACCATGGAGAGTGTGCTGTGTCCCCAGAGAGCGCACGTTGCCCCTGGAGCATGCACTGTGACCCGAGAGAGTGCACCGTGTCCCTCGAGTGTGTGTGTTGCCCCCGGAGAGTGTTATGTGACCCCGGAGAGTGCGCTGTATCCCTGGAGATTGCGCTGTGTCCCTGGAGAGTGCGCTGTGTCCCTGGAGTGTGCCCTGTGACACAGGAGATTGTGCTCTGATCCTGGAGAGTCCTCTCTGACCCTGGAGAGAGGGCGCTGAACTGGAAGAGGGCACTGTGACGCCAGAGAGTGCGCCGTGCCCCCGGAGAGTGCACTGTGACACCGGAGATTGCGCTGTGAACCTGGAGAGTGCACTGGGTCCCTGCAAAGGGCGCTGTGAGCCTGGAGAGTGCGCTGTGACCCCGGAGAGTGTGTGTTGCCCCCGGAGAGAGAACTGTGACCCCGGAGAGTGCGCTGTGACCATGGAGAGTGTGCTGTTTCCCCAGAGAGCGCACGTTGCCCCCGGAGCATGCACTGTGACCCGAGAGAGTGTGCCGTGTCCCTGGAGTGTGTGTGTTGCCCCCGGAGAGAGTTATGTGACACCGGAGAGTGCGCTGTATCCCTGGAGATTGCGCTGTGTCCCAGGAGAGTGCGTTGTGACCCTGGACATTGTGGTCTGTCACTGGAGATTTCTCTCTGAACCTGGAGAGTGCGCGCTGATCCCGGAGAGTGCTCTGTGTCACTAGAGAGTGCACTGTGTCCCCGGAAGGAGCGCTGTGTCCCTGGAGAGTGTGCTGTGTCCCCGGAGAGTGCACTGTGACCCCGGAGGGTGCGCTGTCTCCCCGGAGAGTGCGCTTTTCCCCCGGAGAATGCACTGTGACCCCGGAGATTGCGCAGTGACCCCGGAGAGTGTGCTGTGACCCCGGAGAGTGCCCTGTGTCCCTGGAGATTGCGTGTTGCCCCCGGAGAGTGCACTGTGACCCTGAAGAGTGTGCTGTGACCCTGGAGAGTCTGCTGTGTCCCCAGAGAGTGCGCGTTGCCCCCGGAGAGTGCACTGTGATCCCGGATATTACGCTGTGTCCCTGGAGAGTGCGCTGTGACCCTGGAGTGTGCCCTGTGACACAGGAGAGAGTGCTCTGATCCTGGAGAGTCGCCTCTGACCCTGGAGATAGGGCGCTGAACTGGAAGAGTGCACTGTGACACTGGAGAGTGCACCGTGTCCCCGGAGAGTGGGTGTTGCCCCCGGAGAGAGTTCTGTGACACCAGAGATTGTGCTGTGTCCCTGGAGAGTGCGCTGTGTCCCTGCAGAGGGTGCTGTGAGCCTGGAGAGTGCGCTGTGACCCCGGAGAATGTGTGTTGCCCCCGGAGAGAGAACTGTGCCACCGGATAGTGCGCTGTGACCATGGAGAGTGTGCTGTGTCCCCAGAGAGCGCACGTTGCCCCTGGATCATGCACTGTGACCCGAGAGAGTGCACCGTGTCCCTCGAGTGTGTGTGTTGCCCCCGGAGAGTGTTATGTGACCCCGGAGAGTGCGCTGTATCCCTGGAGATTGCGCTGTGTCCCTGGAGAGTGCGCTGTGTCCCTGGAGTGTGTCCTGTGACACAGGAGATTGTGCTCTGATCCTGGAGAGTCCTCTCCGACCCTGGAGAGAGGGCGCTGAACTGGAAGAGGGCACTGCGACGCCAGAGAGTGCGGCGTGCCCCCGGAGAGTGCACTGTGACACCGGAGATTGCGCTGTGAACCTGGAGATTGCACTGTGTCCCTGCAGAGGGCGCTGTGAGCCTGGAGAGTGCGCTGTGACACCGGAGAGTGTGTGTTGCCCCCGGAGAGAGAACTGTGACCCCGGAGAGTGCGCTGTGACCATGGAGAGTGTGCTGTTTCCCCAGAGAGCGCACTTTGCCCCCGGAGCATGCACTGTGACCCGAGAGAGTGCGCCGTGTCCCTGGAGTGTGTGTGTTGCCCCCGGAGAGAGTTATGTGACCCCGGAGAGTGCGCTGTATGCCTGGAGATTGCTCTGTGTCCCTGGAGAGTGCGTTGTGACCCTGGACATTGTGGTCTGTCACTGGAGATTTCTCTCTGAACCTGGAGAGTGCGCGCTGATCCCGGAGTGTGCGCTGTGTCACTAGAGAGTGCACTGTGTCCCCGGAAGGAGCGCTGTGTCCCTGGAGAGTGTGCTGTGTCCCCAGAGAGTGCACTGTGACCCCGGAGGGTGCGCTGCGTCACCGGAGAGTGCACTTTTCCCCCGGAGAATGCACTGTGACCCCGGAGATTGCGCAGTGACCCCGGAGAGTGTGCTGTGACCCCGGAGAGTGCCCTGTGACCCTGGAGATTGCGCTGAGTCCCCAGAGAAAGAGCTGTGTCCCCGGAGAGTGCGCTATGTCAACGGAGAGTGCACTCTCACCCCGGAGAATGCACTGTGACCCTGGAGAGTGTGCTCTGGCCATGGTGTTTGCGCACTGACACTGGAGATTCACTGTGACCCTGGAGAGTGTGCTGTGACCCCGGAGATTGTGCTGTGACCCCATAGAATGCGCGTTGACCCCGGAGAGTGCACTGTGAACCCGGAGAGTGTGCTGTGATACTGGAGAGTGTGCTGTGTCCACAGAGATTGCACGTTGCCCCCGGAGAGTGCACTGTGACACCAGAGAGTGCGCCGTGACCCCAGAGAGTGTGCTCTGACTCCGGAATCAGTGCTGTCACCCTGGAGAGTGCACTGTTTCTCCAAAGAGGGCGCTGAGCCCCGGAGAGTATGCAGTGTCCCGGGTGAGTTGCTGTGACCCCGCAGAGTGCGCTCCGACCGCGGAGAGTTCAGTGTGACCCCGGAGATTCTGCTGTGTCTCCGGAGAGTGCGCGGTGTCCCCGGAGAGGGCGCGGTGTCCCCGGAGAGTGTGCCGTGTCACCCAGAGAGTGCGCTGTTACCACAGAGAGTGCGATATGCCTCCGGAGAATAAACTGTGACCCCGGAGAGGGCGCTGTGAACCCGGAGTGTGCGCTGTGACACCGGAGGGTGTGCTGTGACACCGGTGAGTGCGCTGTGACACCAAAGAGTGCACTGTGACACCTGAGAGAGGGCTGTGTCCCCGGATCCCCGGAGAGTTCACTGTGACACCAGAGAGTGTGTTGTGACACCGGAGAGTGCACTGTGACAACGAAGAGTGTGCTGTGACCCTGGAGAGTGTGCTGTGACCCCAGAGAGAGCGCGTTGCCCCTGGAGAGTGCACAGTGATCCCGGATATTACGCTGTGTCCCTGGAGAGTGCGCTGTGTCCCCCGAGAGTGTGCTGTGACCCCGGCGATTGCACTGTGTCCCCGAAGAGTGGGCCTTGTCCCCAGAGAGTGCGCTGTGACCCCGAAGAGTGTGCTGTGACCCCGGAGATTGCGCTGTGACCCCGGAGAGTGCGCTGTGTCTGCTGGAGAGTGCGCTGTGACCCCGAGAGTGTGCTGTGACCCTGGAGAATGCACCGTGTCACCTGAGAGTGTGCTGTGTCCTCGGAGAATTCGCTGTGATGCTGGAGAGGGCACTGTGCACTCGGAGAGTGTGCTGTGTCCGCAGAGAGAGTGTGTTGCCCCCGGAGAGTGCAGTTTGACACCGGAGAGTACATTGTGTTCCTTGAGAGTGCCTGTTGCCCACGGATAGAGTGTACTGTGACACCAGAGAGTGCCCTGTGTCCCTGGAGAGTGCGCTGTGTCCCTGGAGAGTGCACTGTGTCCCTGGAGAGTGCACTGTGCACCCAAAGAGCGTGCGGTGCTCCCGGAGAGTACGCGGTGACACTGGGGACTGTGCTGTGTTGCCGGAGAGTGTGCTTTGTCCCTGGAGAGTGCGCTGTGTCCCCAGAGATTGCACTGTGTTCGGGGAGAGTGGGCTGTGCCCCAAAGTGGGAGCTGTGACTCCGGAAAGTGTGCTGTGTCGCCGGAGATTGTGCTGTGTCCCCGGAGAGTACCCTGTCAACCCCGAGAGTGTGCTGTGTACCTGGAGAGTGCGCTGTAATCCTGGAGAGTGCGCTGTGAACCTGGTGTTTGTGCTGTGGCACTGGAGAGGCGGTTGTGACCCCAGGAATGTGTGTTGTGTTGCTCGAGAGTGAGCTGTGACCCCAGAGAGAGTGCTGTGACCCCGGAGAGTGCACTGTATCCCTGGAGATAGCGCTGTGTCCCTGGATAATGTGCTGTGTCCCTGGAGAGTGCACTGTGACCCTGGAGAATGTGCTCTGACACTGGAGAGTGCGCACTGGCACTGGAGATTGCGCTGTGACCCCTGAGCGTGCACTGTGACCCTGGAGTGTTTGCTGTGTCCCCAGAGAGTGCGCGTTGCCCCCGGAGAGTGCACTGTGTCCCCGGAGAGAGCACCGGGTCCCCGGAGAGTGCGCGTTGCCCCCAGAGAGAGTTCTGTGACCGCGGCGAGAGCACCTTGTCCCTGAAGAGTGCACTGTGACCCTGGAGAGTGCACTGCGACTCCGGACAATGCGCTCTGTACCCGGAGAGTGCGCGTTGCCCCCAGAGAGTGTTCTGTGACCCCGGAGAGTGCCCGTTGCCCCCGGAGAGTGTACTGTGATGCCCGAGAGTGCGCTGTGTCCCCGGAGAGAGCACTGTGACACCGGAGATAGCAATGTGTCCCTGGAGAATGCGCTGTGAACCCAGTGTGTTTGCGGTGCCACTGGAGAGTATGCGGTGACACCGGAGAGAGTGCTCTGACCCCGGATAGAGTGCTGTGTCCCCGCAGAGTGTGCGGTGACACTGGAGACTGTGCTGTCTTCCCGGAGAGCACCCTGTGTCCCTGGAGAGTGCGCTGTTTCCACAGAGAGCTCTGATACGCTTATCACATTGAGGTCAGAGGAGGGGAGGGGCTCTTTAAAATCGACGCTCAGGCGCTCGAAGGGGCGAGTGGCCTTGATCAGGCTTGCTCTGTCCGGCCTATAAAAGTGCGGTTTGCACTCGGCACAGATTTGGCAGTTCCTGGTCATGGTCCTGACCTCCTCAATGGAGTAGGGCAGGTTACGGGATTTGATGAAATGGAAGAACCTGGTGACCCCCGGGTGGCAGAGGTCATTGTGGAGGGCCTGCAGTCTATCAACCTGCGCGTTGGCGCATGTACCACGTGATAGGGCGTCTGGGGGCTCATTTAGTTTCCCGGGCCGGTACAAGATATCATAATTGTAGGTGGAGAGTTCGATTCTCCACCTCAAGTTCTTGTCGTTCTTGATTTTGCCCCTCTGCTTATTATTAAACATAAAAGCTACTGAACGCTGGTCAGTGAGCAGGGTAAACTGTTTTCCGGCCAGGTAATGCCTCCAGTGACGCACCACTTCCACAATAGCCTGGGCCTCCTTTTTGACAGAGGAGTGTTGGGTCTCGGGGCCCTGGATGGTCCTTGAGAAAAAGGCCACGGGTCTTCCCGCCTGGTTAAGCGTCACAGCTAGGGTGAAGTCGGATGCATCGCTCTCCACTTGGAAGGGGATTGACTCATCCACTGCGTGCATTGTGGCCTTCGCGATATTGCTCTTGATAAGAGTGAAGGCTGCACACGCCTCTGGTGTCAGGGGGAAGGAGGTGGATTTGATGAGGGGTCTAGCTTTGTCTGCATAGTAGGGCACCCACTGGGCATAGTAGGAGAAAAACCCCAGGCATCTCTTCAGTGCTTTTTGGCAGTGGGGGAGGGGTAGCTCCATTAGGGGGCGCATTCTGTCGGGGTCGGGCCCGATGACTCCGTTCTCCACCACGCAGCCGAGAATGGTGAGGCGTTTGGAGCGAAACATACATTTCTCTTTATTGTACGTTAGGTTCAGCCGTTGGGCCGTACGGAGGAATTTTTCTAGATTAACGTCATGGTCCTGCTGGTCGTGGCTACAGATGGTGATGTTATCCAGATAGGGAAAGGTGGCCTGCAGTGTATTCTCGTCAACCATCCGGTCCATCTCCCTTTGGAAGACCGAAACCCCGTTGGTGATGCCAAAGGGAACCCTAAAGAAGTGGTAGAGGCGGCCGTTCGCCTCGAAGGCAGTATACTGGCGGTCCTCATGGCGGATGGGGAGCTGGTGGTATGCTGACTTAAGGTCAATGGTGGAGAATACTTTGTATTGCGCAATCTGGTTGACCATATCAGATATGCGAGGAAGGGGGTATGCGTCCAGCTGAGTGTACCGGTTTATGGTTTGGCTGTAGTCAATGACCAGGCGGCGTTTATCAGTGCTTTTAACGACTACAACCTGGGCTCGCCAGGGGCTAGTGCTCCCTTCGATAATGCCCTCCTTCAAGGGCCGCTCCACCTCAGAGCTAATGAAAGCTCTGTCCCCGGCGCTGCACCGCCTGCTCTTGGTAGCGATGGGTTTACAGCCGTGGGTGAGGTTAGCGAACAAGGCGGGGGGGGACTTTTAGTGTGGAAAGGCTGCAGGTGGTTTGCGGCGGGCGATTTAAAAGGTGTTGGTTGCAGACTGTGAGTGGGGGGAGGGGTCCACCGTATGCTAATGTGACACTTTTAAGGTGGCACTGAAAATCCAACCCTAGCAGCATGGCAGCGCAGAGACGGGGCAGGACTAGAAGTTTAAAATTTTTATATTCTGTGCCCCCAACCGAAAGGGTCACCACACAATAGCCGCCGACGTCCATTGAATGGGACTTGGACGCCATAGAAATCCGATGGTGTGTCGGCAGGACCGTGAGGGAGTGGCTACGTACCATGTCTGGGTGAATAAAACTCTCTGTGCTCCGGCTGTCGATTAGGCAAGTGGTGGTGCGGCCGTTTACCGTGATATCCATCATGGAGCTGGATAGATGATGAGGGAGGGCTTGATCCAGCGTAACGGAGGCCAGTGTATGGCTTAGTGAGTCGGTATGGTCGTCCGACGAGACGGTGGTCGATTCCGGAGACGAAGTGGCGGTTGAGTGCGGCGGATAAAATGGCGGCGGCCATGCGGCCGGAGGTGCACCAAATGGCGGATAAGATGGCTGCCCCCATGGTTCGCACGCGGCGCTGCTGGCGTTTGCTGGTTTCCCCTTGCAGGCATTGGCGTAATGGCCTTTCTTCCCGCAGCCCGAGCAGGTAGCGGTCTCAGCCGGGCAGTGCGCTCTAGGGTGTTTTAACTGGCCACAGAAATAGCATTTTTGGGCCTGGTTACGGGGCATCGCTGCGGTTCTTACCGGGGGCGGCTGTCCCAGTTGATTTCAGGACATCGCTGCAGCAGTTGGTGCCGGGGGCGGCGGTCCCATGTCCCATGGTCGTGATGGCCATGGTGCGGCGCCGTCACGTGAGTATGCTTCGAGGTTTCGGTGGGCCGCATCTAGCGAGAGCGCTAGGGCTACGGCCGTCTTCAGGTCGAGCTCCTTGCTTTTGAGCAGTCTCTGCCGGGAGTAGTCGGACTGGAGGCCCCTGACGAAGGCATCACAAGTAAGTCCCTCCGCGTGCCCCGCAGCCGTTACCTCCTTACAGTCGCAGTCTCTGCAGAGTGTCTGTAACGCCTGTAAAAACGCCTCTACCGATTCCCCCGGTTGCTGCCTGCGGGATCCCAAGAGGTGTCTGGCATAAATCGTGTTCACTCGGCGCGTGTATTGCCCTTTTAGTAGTTCGAGGGCCGCCGTTTACGTAGTAGCATCCCGGATGAGCGTATATACTTGAGGGCTCACCTGGGCGGTCAAAACTTTTAGTTTGTTCTCCTCCGATGTCACGGCGGAGGCTCCTAGGAAGGATTCAAAGCAGCTCAGCCAGTGTTCAAAATTGGTTGATGAACCCGCTGCTTGAGGGTCGAGGTCCAGGCATGCCGGTCTGAGGGCTCGCAGCAACGCCTGCTGTTGTTGCTGTTCAGGTGTCGCCATTTTACTTCTAGTTAATAAAATTGATACGCTTATCAATTACTCCATAAAAGACGATGAATCAGGAAGGTGATGAAAAGGCTTTTATTAACTAGAGAACAGAGCATTCCTCTCGTGGGTGGCTGGTTCCAAGAAGGAAGTGAGTCGGCGAAGCCCCCACCTTTATACCTGGTCATGTGGGCGGAGTCAGCTGAGGCATGCCTTGGTACACAGCGCCACCCAGAGGTAACAATATACAATAACAGTGGTTTACCACAAGCTCGCTGTGTTCGGGGCGAGTGCGCTGTATCCCTGGAGAGGGCGCTGTGAAACATGAGTGTGTGCTGTGACACTGGAGAGGTGGCTGTGTCCCAGGGGAGTGTGCTGTGTCCCTGGAGAGTGCACTGTGACACTGGAGAGTGTGCTCTGACCCCGGAGAGTGCACTGTGTCCCTGGATATAGCGCTGTGTCCCTGGAGAGTGTGCTCTGACCCTGGAGAGTGCGCACTGGCGCTGGAGAGTGCGCTGTGAACCAGGAGAGTGCGCTGTGACCCCGGAGAGTGCGTGTTGCCCCTGGAGAGTGCACTGTGACCCTGGAGAGTGTGCTGTGACCCTGGAGAGTGTTCTGCGTCCCCAGAGAGTGCTCGTTGCCCCCAGAGAGAGCACAGTGATCCCGGATATTACGCTGTGTCCCTGGAGAGTGCGCTGTGTCCGTGGAGAGTGCGCTGTGACCCAGGAGACTGTGCTCTAACCCAGGAGAGTCCTCTCTGACCCCGGAGAGAGCGCGCTGATCTGGGAGAGGGCACTGTGACCCCAGAGAGTGCGCCGTGCCCCCGGAGAGTGCATTGTGACACCGGAGAGTGCGCCGTGTCCCCGGAGAGTGGGCGTAGCCACCGGAGAGTGTTCTGTGACTCCGGAGATTGCGCTGTGTCCCTGGAGAGTGCGCTGTGTCCCTGGAGAGGGCGCTCTGAACCCGGAGAGTACGCGCTGACCCCGGAGAGTGCTCTGTGTCCCTAGAGAGTGCGCTGTGAACCCGGAATGTGTGCAGTGCCCCCGGAGAGTATGCGGTGACCAAGGAGAGAGCGCTCTGACCGCGTAGAGTGCACTGTGCCCCCGGAGAGGGTGTGGTGACACTGCAGACTGTGCTTTGGCCGGGAGAGTGTGCTCTGACCCCAGAGAGTGCGCTCTGAACCCGGAGAGTGCACTCTTTCACTGGAGAGTGCGCTGTGTCCCTGGAGAGTGCACTGTGTTCCCGGAGAGTGTGCGGTGCCCCAGGAGAGTGCACTGTGACACCAGAGAGTGTGCTGTGATACCGGCATGTGCGCTGTGACCCCGGAGAGTGCGCTGTATCCGCCGGATAGTGCGCTGTGTCTCCCGAGAGTGTGATGTGACCCCGGAGATTGCACTGTGTCCCCGGAGAGTGGGCTTTGCCCCCAGAGAGTGCGCTGTGAACCCGGCGAGTGTGCTGTGACCCTGGAGAGTGTCCTGTGACACCGGAGAGTGCGCTGTGTCTGCCGGAGAGTGCGCTGTGTCACCGGAGGGTGTGCTGTGACCCCGAAGAGTGCACTGTGTCCCCAGAGAGGGCGCTGTGTCCTCGGAGAATTCGCTGTGATACTGCAGAGGGCACTGTGCACTCGGAGAGTGCGCTGTGTCCGCAGAGAGAGCCTGTTGCCACCGGAGAGCGCAATGTGACACCGGAGAGTGCGTCGTGTCCCCGGAGAGTGCCTGTTGCCCCCGGAGAGTGTACTGTGATGCCAGAGAGTGCGCCGTGTCCCCGGAGAGTGCACTGTGACCCCAAAGAGTGCCCTGTGCCCCTGGAGAGTGCGCTGTGTCCCTGGAGACTGCACTGTGTACCCAGAAAGTGTGCGGTGCACCGAAGAGTACGCGGTGACACTGGAGACTGTGCTGTGGCCCCGGAGAGTGCGCTTCGACCCTGGAGAGTGTGCTGTGTCCCCAGAGATTGCGCTGTGTTCGGTGAGAGTGCGCTCTGCCACAGATTGTGAGCTGTGACTCCGGAGAGTGCACTGTGTCGCCGGACATTGTGCTGTGGCCCTGGAGAGTGCCCTGTGACCCCAGAGAGTGCGCTGTTTCCCTGGAGAGAGCGCTGTGAACCTGGTGTGTGTGCTGTGACAATGGACAGGTGGCAGTGTCCCATGAAAGTGCGCTGTGTCCCTGGAGTGTGCGCTGTGTCCCTGGAGAGTGTGCTGTGACACTGGAGAGGGCGCTGTGTCCCCGAAGAGTATGCTGTGTCCCCGGAGAGTGCGCTGTGTCCACAGAAAATGCACTGTGACCCCAGAGAGTGTGCTGTGACCCCGGAGAGTGTACTGTGGCCCTGCAGATTTCGCTGTGTCCCTGGAGAATGTGCTGTGTCCCTGGAGAGTGCGCTGTGACACTGGAGAATGTGCTCTGACCCCGCAGAGTGCGCACTGGCACTGGAGAGTGCACTGTGACACCTGAGAGTGCGCTGTGACACCGGCGAGTGTGCTGTGACACTGGAGAGTGCGTGTTGCCCCCGGAGAGTGCACTGTGACCCCGAAGAGTCCGCTGTGACCATGGAGAGTGTCCTGTGTCACCAGAGAGTGCGCGTTGCCCCCAGAGAGTGCACTGTGACACCGGAGAGAGCGCCGTGTCCCCGGAGAGTGCGCGTTGCCCCCAGAGAGTGTTCTGTGACCACGGCGAGTGCGCCGTGTGCCCGGAGAGTGCACTGTGACCCTGGAGGATGCGCTGTGTCCCCGGGGAGTGTGCTTGTCCCCGGAGAGTGCACTCTGACCCCAGACAGAGCGCCGTGTACCCGGAGAGTGCACGTTGTCCCCAGAGATTGCGTGGTGATACTGGAGATTGTGCTGTTTCCCCAGAGAGCTCACTGTGTTCGGGGAGAGTGCGCTGTTTCCCTGGAGAGTGCGCTGCGAAACCGGAGTGTGTGCTGTGACACTGGAGAGGTGGCTGTGTCCCAGGAGATTGCGCTGCGTTCCTGCAGAGTGCACTGTGACACTAGAGAGTGTGCTGTGTCCCCTGAGAGTGCACTGTGTCCCTGGATATAGCGCTGTGTCCCTGGAGAGTGTGCTCTGACCCTGGAATGTGCGCACTGCCACTGGAGAGTGCGCTGTGACCCCTGAGAGTGCGCTGTGAACCAGGAGTATGCGCTGTGACCCCGGGGAGTGCGTGTTGCCCCCGAAGAGTGCGCTGTGACCCCGAAGAGTGTGCTGTGACCCTGGAGAGTGTGCTGTGTCCCCAGAGAGTGCGCGTTGCCCCCGGAGAGCGCACTGTGATCCCGGATATTATGCTGTGTACCTGGAGAGTGCGCTGTGTCCCTGGAGTGTGCCCTGTGACACAGGAGATTGTGCTCTGATCCTGGAGAGTCCTCTCTGACCCTGGAGAGAGGGCGCTGAACTGGAAGAGGGCACTGTGACGCCAGAGAGTGCGCCGTGCCCCCGGAGAGTGCACTGTGACACCGGAGATTGCGCTGTGCACCTGGAGAGTGCGCTGTGTCCCTGCAGAGGGCGCTGTGCGCCTGGAGTGTGCGCTGTGACCACGGAGAGTGTGTGTTGCCCCCGGAGAGAGAACTGTGACCCCGGAGAGTGCGCTGTGACCATGGAGAGTGTGCTGTTTCCCCAGAGAGCGCACGTTGCCCCCGGAGCATGCACTGTGACCCGAGAGAGTGCGCCGTGTCCCTGGAGTGTGTGTGTTGCCCCCGGAGAGAGTTATGTGACCCCGGAGAGTGTGCTGCATCCCTGGAGATTGCGCTGTGTCCCTGGAGAGTGCGTTGTGACCCTGGAGATTGTGGTCTGTCACTGGAGATTTCTCTCTGACCCTGGAGAGTGCGCGCTGACCCCGGAGAGTGCATTGTGTCACTAGAGAGCGCACTGTGTCCCCGGAAGGAGCGCTGTGTCCCTGGAGAGTGTGCTGTGTCCCCGGAGCGTGCGCTGTGTCCCCGGAGAATGCACTGTGACCCCGGAGAGTGCGCTGTGACCCCGGAGAGTGCGCTGTGTCTCTGGATTTGCGCTGTTTCCCTGGAGAATGTGCTGTGTCCCTGGAGAATGCGCTGTGACCCTGCAGAGTGTGCTCTGACGCTGGAGAGTGTGCACTAGCACTGGAGAGTGCGCTGTGACCTCTGAGAGTGTGCTGTGACCCCGGAGAGTGCGCATTGCACACGGAGAGTGTTCTGTGACCGCGTCGAGTGCACTGTGTCCCCGGAGAGTGCACTGTGACCCCGGAGGTTGCGCTGTGTCCCCGGAGAGTGAGCTTCTTCCCCGGAGTGTGCACTTTGACACCGGACAGTGCGCCATGTCCCCGGAGAGTGTGCATTGCCCCTGGACCGTGTACTGTCATGCCGGGGAGTGTGCCGTGTTCCCGGAGAGTGCACTGTGACTTCGGAGAGGGCACTGTGTCCCTGGAGAGTGTGCTGTGTCCTTGGAGAGGGCACTGTGAACCCGGAGTGCGTGCGGTGCCACAGGAGTGTACGCGGTGACACTGGAAAAAGCGCGCTGACCCCAGAGAGTGCACTGTGTCCCCAGAGAGTACGCTGTGTCTCCAGAGAGTGCGCTGTGTTTGGGGAGAGTGCATTGTTTCCCTGGAGGGTGCGCTGTGAAACGGGAGTGTGTGCTGTGACACTGGAGAGGCGGCTGTGTCCCAGGAGAGTGCGCTGTGTCCCTGGAGAGAGCGCTGTGACCTTGGAGAGTTTGCTGTGACCCCGGAGAGTGCACTGTGTCTCTGGATATTGTGCTGTGTCCCTGGAGAGTGCACGTTGCCCCCGGAGCATGCACTGTGAACCCAGAGAGTGCGCCGTGTCCCTGGAGTGTGTGTGTTGCCCCCGGAGAGAGTTCTGTGACCCCGGAGAGTACGCTGTATCCCTGGAGAGTGCGCTATGACCCCGGAGAGTGTGTGTTGCCCCCGGAGAGAGCACTGTGACCCCGGAGAGTGCACTGTGACCCTGGAGAGTGTGCTGTGCCCCCAGAGAGTGCACGTTGCCCCCGGAGCATGCACTGTGACCCCAGAGCGTGCGCCGTGTCCCTGGAGTGTGTGTGTTGTCCCCGGAGAGAGTTCTGTGACCCCGGAGAGTACGCTGTATCCCTGGAGATTGCGCTGTGTCACTGGAGAGTGCGTTGTGACCCTGGAGATTGTGGTCTGTCACTGGAGATTTCTCTCTGACCCTGGAGAGTGCGCACTGACCCCGGAGAGTGCGCTGTGTACCCAGAAAGTGTGCGATGCGCCCTGAGAGTACGCGGTGACACTGGAGACTGTGCTGTGTCCCCGGAGAGTGCGCTTCGACCCTGGAGAGTGCGCTGTGTCCCCAGAAGTTGCGTTGTGTTCGGTGAGAGTGCGCTGTGCTACAGAGCGTGAGCTGTGACTCCGGAGAGTGCGCTGTGTCGCCGGAGATTGTGCTGTGGCCCCGGAGAGTGCCCTGTGACCCCAGAGAGTGCGCTGTTTCCCTGGAGAGAGCGCTGTGAACCTGGTGTTTGTGCTGTGACAATGGAGAGGTGACAGTGTCCCAGGAGAGTGCGCTGTGTCCCTGGAGAGTGCGCTGTGTCCCTGGAGAGTGTGCTGTGACAATGGAGAGTGCGCTGTGTCCCCGAAGAGTGTACTGTGTCCCCGGAGAGGGCGCTGTGTCGCCGGAGAATGCACTGTATCCCCGGAGAGTGTGCTGTGACCACGGAGAGTGTACGGTGTCCCTGCAGTTTGCGGTGTGACCCTGGAGAATGTGCTGTGTCCCTGGAGAGTGCGCTGCGACACTGGAGAATGTGCTCTGACCCCGCAGAGTGCGCACTGGCACTGGAGAGTGCGCTGTGACACCTGAGAGTATGCTGTGAACCAGGAGAGTGCGCTGTGACCCCGGAGAGTGCGTGTTGCCCCCGGAGAGTGCACTGTGACCCTGGAGAGTGTGCTGTGACCCTGGAGAGTGTTCTGTGTCCCCAGAGAGTGCTCGTTGCCGGGGAGGGCGCTGTGACACCGGAGAGTGTGCGTTGCCCCAGGAGAGTGCGCTGCGACCCCGGAGAGTGCGCTGTGACCATGGAGAGTGTGCTGTGTCCCCAGAGAGTGCGCATTGCCTCCGGAGAGTGCACTGTGACACCGGAGAGAGTGCCGTGTCCCCGGAGAGTGCGCGTTGCCCCCAGAGAGTGTTCTGTGACTACGGCGAGTGCGCCGTGTCCCCGGAGAGTGCACTGTGACCCCGGAGGGTGCGCTGTGTCCCCGGAGAGTGCGCTTTGTCCCTGGAGAGTGCACTGTGACCCCAGACAGAGCCCCGTGTACCGGGAGAGTGCACGTTGCCCCCGGAGATTGCGTGGTGACACTGGAGAATGTGCTGTCTCCCCGGAGAGTGCCCTGTGTCCCTGGAGAGTGCGCTGTTTCCCCAGAGAACTCGCTGTGTTCGGGGAGAGTGCGCTGTTTCCCTGGAGAGTGCGCTGTGAACCCGGAGTGTGTGCTGTGACACTGGAGAGGTGGCTGCGTCCCAGGAGATTGCGTTGTGTCCCTGGAGAGTGCACTGTGACACTGGAGAGTGTGCTGTGTCGCCGGAGAGTGCACTGTGCCCCTGGATATAGTGCTGTGTACCTGGAGAGTGTGCTCTGACCGTGGGGTGTGCGCACTGCCACTGGAGAGTGCGCTGTGACGACTGAGAGTGCACTGTGAACCAGGAGAGTGCGCTGTGACCCCGGAGAGTGTGTGTTGCCCCCGAGAGGGCGCTGTGACCCTGGAGAGTGTGCTGTGACCCTGGAAAGTGTGCTGTGCCCCAGAGAGTGCGCGTTGCCCCCGGAGAGTGCACTGTGATCCCGGATATTATGCTGTGTCCCTGGAGTGTGCGCTGTGTCCCTGGAGTGTGCCCTGTGACCCAGGAGAATGTGCTCTGATCCTGGAGAGTCCTCTCTGACCCTGGAGAGAGGGCGCTGAACTGGGAGAGGGCACTGTGATGCCAGAGAGTGCGCCGTGCCCCCGGAGAGTGGGTGTTGCCCCCGAAGAGTTCTGTGACACCGGAGAATGCGTGTTGCCCCCGGAGAGTGCATTGTGACCCTGGAGAGAGTGCCGTGTCCCCGGAGAGTGCGCGTTGCCCCCAGAGAGTGTTCTGTGACCACGGCGAGTGCGCCGTGTCCCCGGAGAGTGCACTGTGACCACGGAGGGTGCGCTGTGTCCCCGGAGAGTGCGCTTTGTCCCTGGAGAGTGCACTGTGACCCCAGACAGAGCTCCGTGTACCGGGAGAGTGCACGTTGCCCCCAGAGATTGGGTGGTGTCACTGGAGACTGTGCTGTCTCCCCGGAGAGTGCCCTGTGTCCCTGGAGAATGCGCTGTTTCCCCAGAGAACTCGCTGTGTTCGGGGAGAGTGCGCTGTTTCCCTGGAGAGTGCGCTGTGAACCCGGAGTGTGTGCTGTGACACTGGAGAGGTGGCTGTGTCCCAGGAGAGTGCGCCATGTCCCCGGAGAGTGTGCATTGCCCCTGGACAGTGTACTGTCATGCCGGGGAGTGTGCCGTGTTCCCGGGGAGTGCACTGTAACCTCGGAGAGTGCACTGTGTCCCTGGAGAGTGTGCTGTGTCCTTGGAGAGTGCACTGTGAACCCGGAGTGTGTGCGGTGCCACAGGAGTGTACGCGGTGACACTGGAGAAAGCGCTCTGACCCCGGAGAGCGCGCTGTGGCCCGGAGAGAGCGCTGTGTCCACAGAGAGTGTGCTGTGTTTGGGGAGAGTGCATTGTTTCCCTGGAGAGTGCGCTGTGAAACGGGAGTGTGTGCTGTGACACTGGAGAGGCGGCTGTGTCCCAGGAGAGTGCGCTGTGTCCCTGGAGAGAGCGCTGTGACCTTGGAGAGTTTGCTGTGACCCCGGAGAGTGCACTGTGTCTCTGGATATTGTGCTGTGTCCCTGGAGAGTGCGTTGTGTCCCAGGTGAGTGCGCATTGACCCTGGAGAGTGTGCTCTGACACTGGAGAATGCGCACTGGCACTGCAGTGTGCGCTGTGAGCCCTGAGAGTGTGCTGCGAACCTGGAGAGTGCGCTGTGACACCGGAGAATGCGTGTTGCCCCCGGAGTGTGCATTGTGACCCTGGAGAGTGCGCCGTGTCCCCGGAGAGTGCGCGTTGCCCCCGGAGAAAGTTCTGTGACCCGGGAGAGTGCGCTGTGTCCCTGGAGAGTGCACTGTGTCCCTGGAGAGTGCGCTGTGACCCAGGAGAGTGTGCTCTGCCCCTGCAGAGTGCTCTCTGACCCCGGAGAGTGCGCACTGACACCGGAGAGTGCGCTGTGTCACTAGAGAGTACGCTGTGAACCCGGAGTGTGTGCGGTACTCCCGGAGAGTACGCGGTGACCCGGTAGAGCGTGCTGCGACCGCGGAGAGTGCGCTGTGTCCCCGAAGAGGGTGCAATGACACTGCAGACTGTGCTGTGGCCCGGGGAGTGTGCTTTGACCCAAGAGAGTGTACTCCAACCCCGGCGTATGCACTGTGTCCCCGGAGAGTGTGCTCTGACCCCAGAGAATGCAATATGACCCCGGAGATTGCGCAGTGACCCCGGAGTGTGTGCTGTGACCCCGGAGAGTGCGCTGTGTCCCTGGATTTGCGCTGTTTCCCTGGAGAATGTGCTGTGTCCCTGGAGAATGTGCTGTGTCCCTGGAGATTGCGCTGTGACCCTGCAGAGTGTGCTCTGACGCTGGAGAGCGCGCACTAGCACTGGAGAGTGCGCTGTGACCCCTGAGAGTGTGCTGTGACCCCGGAGAGTGCGCATTGCACACGGAGAGTGTTCTGTGACCGCGTCGAGTGCACTGTGTCCCCGGAGAGTGCACTGTGACCCCGGAGGTTGCGCTGTGTCCCCGGAGAGTGAGCTTCTTCCCCGGAGTGTGCACTTTGACACCGGACAGCGCGCCATGTCCCCGGAGAGTGTGCATTGCCCCTGGACCGTGTACTGTCATGCCGGGGAGTGTGCCGTGTTCCCGGAGAGTGCACTGTGACTTCGGAGAGGGCACTGTGTCCCTGGAGAGTGTGCTGTGTCCTTGGAGAGGGCACTGTGAACCCGGAGTGCGTGCGGTGCCACAGGAGTGTACGCGGTGTCACTGGAAAAAGCGCGCTGACCCCAGAGAGTGCACTGTGTCCCCAGAGAGTACGCTGTGTCTCCAGAGAGTGCGCTGTGTTTGGGGAGAGTGCATTGTTTCCCTGGATGGTGCGCTGTGAAACGGGAGTGTGTGCTGTGACACTGGAGAGGCGGCTGTGTCCCAGGAGAGTGCGCTGTGTCCCTGGAGAGAGCGCTGTGACCTTGGAGAGTTTGCTGTGACCCCGGAGAGTGCACTGTGTCTCTGGATATTGTGCTGTGTCCCTGGAGAGTGCACGTTGCCCCCGGAGCATGCACTGTGACCCCAGAGAGTGCGCCGTGTCCCTGGAGTGTGTGTGTTGGCCCTGGAGAGAGTTCTGTGACCCCGGAGAGTAGGCTGTATCCCTGGAGAGTGCGCTATGACCCCGGAGAGTGTGTGTTGCCCCCGGAGAGAGCACTGTGACCCCGGAGAGTGCGCTGTGACCCTGGAGAGTGTGCTGTGCCCCCAGAGAGTGCACGTTGCCCCCGGAGCATGCACTGTGACCCCAGAGAGTGCGCTGTGTCCCTGGAGTGTGTGTGTTGCCCCCGGAGAGAGTTCTGTGACCCCGGAGAGTACGCTGTATCCCTGGAGATTGCGCTGTGTCACTGGAGAGTGCGTTGTGACCCTGGAGATTGTGGTCTGTCACTGGAGATTTCTCTCTGACCCTGGAGAGTGCGCACTGACCCCGGAGAGTGCGCTGTGTACCCAGAAAGTGTGCAATGCGCCCTGAGAGTACGCGGTGACACTGGAGACTGTGCTGTGTCCCCGGAGAGTGCGCTTCGACCCTGGAGAGTGCGCTGTGTCCCCAGAAGTTGCGTTGTGTTCGGTGAGAGTGCGCTGTGCTACAGAGCGTGAGCTGTGACTCCGGAGAGTGCGCTGTGTCGCCGGAGATTGTGCTGTGGCCCCGGAGAGTGCCCTGTGACCCCAGAGAGTGCGCTGTTTCCCTGGAGAGAGCGCTGTGAACCTGGTGTTTGTGCTGTGACAATGGAGAGGTGGCAGTGTCCCAGGAGAGTGCGCTGTGTCCCTGGAGAGTGCGCTGTGTCCCTGGAGAGTGTGCTGTGACAATGGAGAGTGCGCTGTGTCCCCGAAGAGTGTACTGTGTCCCCGGAGAGGGCGCTGTGTCGCCGGAGAATGCTCTGTATCCCCGGAGAGTGTGCTGTGACCACGGAGAGTGTACGGTGTCCCTGCAGTTTGCGGTGTGACCCTGGAGAATGTGCTGTGTCCCTGGAGAGTGCGCTGCGACACTGGAGAATGTGCTCTGACCCCGCAGAGTGCGCACTGGCACTGGAGAGTGCGCTGTGACACCTGAGAGTACGCTGTGAACCAGGAGAGTGCGCTGTGACCCCGGAGAGTGCGTGTTGCCCCCGGAGAGTGCACTGTGACCCTGGAGAGTGTGCTGTGACCCTGGAGAGTGTTCTGTGTCCCCAGAGAGTGCTCGTTGCCGGAGTGTGCGCTGTGACACCGGAGAGTGTGCGTTGCCCCAGGAGAGTGCGCTGCGACCCCGGAGAGTGCGCTGTGACCATGGAGAGTGTGCTGTTTCCCCAGAGAGTGCGCATTGCCTCCGGAGAGTGCACTGTGACACCGGAGAGAGTGCCGTGTCCCCGGAGAGTGCGCGTTGCCCCCAGAGAGTGTTCTGTGACCACGGCGAGTGCGCCGTGTCCCCGGAGAGTGCACTGTGACCCCGGAGGGTGCGCTGTGTCCCCGGAGAGTGCGCTTTGTCCCTGGAGAGTGCACTGTGACCCCAGACAGAGCCCCGTGTACCGGGAGAGTGCACGTTGCCCCCGGAGATTGCGTGGTGACACTGGAGACTGTGCTGTCTCCCCGGAGAGTGCCCTGTGTCCCTGGAGAGTGCGCTGTTTCCCCAGAGAACTCGCTGTGTTCGGGGAGAGTGCGCTGTTTCCCTGGAGAGTGCGCTGTGAACCCGGAGTGTGTGCTGTGACACTGGAGAGGTGGCTGCATCCCAGGAGATTGCGCTGTGTCCCTGGAGAGTGCACTGTGACACTGGAGAGTGTGCTGTGTCGCCGGAGAGTGCACTGTGCCCCTGGATATAGTGCTGTGTACCTGGAGAGTGTGCTCTGACCGTGGGGTGTGCGCACTGCCACTGGAGAGTGCGCTGTGACGACTGAGAGTGCACTGTGAACCAGTGGAGTGCGCTGTGACCCCGGAGAGTGTGTGTTGCCCCCGAGAGGGCGCTGTGACCCTGGAGAGTGTGCTGTGACCCTGGAAAGTGTGCTGTGTCCCCAGAGAGTGCGCGTTGCCCCCGGAGAGTGCACTGTGATCCCGGATATTATGCTGTGTCCCTGGAGTGTGCGCTGTGTCCCTGGAGTGTGCCCTGTGACCCAGGAGAATGTGCTCTGATCCTGGAGAGTCCTCTCTGACCCTGGAGAGAGGGCGCTGAACTGGGAGAGGGCACTGTGACGCCAGAGAGTGCGCCGTGCCCCCGGAGAGTGGGTGTTGCCCCCGAAGAGTTCTGTGACACCGGAGAATGCGTGTTGCCCCCGGAGAGTGCATTGTGACCCTGGAGAGAGTGCCGTGTCCCCGGAGAGTGCGCGTTGCCCCCAGAGAGTGTTCTGTGACCACGGCGAGTGCGCCGTGTCCCCGGAGAGTGCACTGTGACCACGGAGGGTGCGCTGTGTCCCCGGAGAGTGCGCTTTGTCCCTGGAGAGTGCACTGTGACCCCAGACAGAGCTCCGTGTACCGGGAGAGTGCACGTTGCCCCCGGAGATTGGGTGGTGACACTGGAGACTGTGCTGTCTCCCCGGAGATTGCCCTGTATCCCTGGAGAGTGCGCTGTTTCCCCAGAGAACTCGCTGTGTTCGGGGAGAGTGCGCTGTTTCCCTGGAGAGTGCGCTGTGAACCCGGAGTGTGTGCTGTGACACTGGAGAGGTGGCTGTGTCCCAGGAGAGTGCGCCATGTCCCCGGAGAGTGTGCGTTGCCCCTGGACAGTGTACTGTCATGCCGGGGAGTGTGCCGTGTTCCCGGGGAGTGCACTGTAACCTCGGAGAGTGCACTGTGTCCCTGGAGAGTGCGCTGTGTCCTTGGAGAGTGCACTGTGAACCCGGAGTGTGTGCGGTGCCACAGGAGTGTACGCGGCGACACTGGAGAAAGCGCTCTGACACCGAAGAGTGTACTGTGTCCCCGGAGAGTGCGCTGTCTCCCCGGAGAATGCACTGTGACCCCGGAGAGTGTGCTGTGACCCGGAAGAGTGTACTGTGTCCCTGCAGATTGCGGTGTGACCCTGGAGAATGTGCTGTGACACTGGAGAGTGCGCTGTGACACTGGAGAATGTGCTCTGACCCCGCAGAGTGCGCACCAGCACTGGAGAGTGCGCTGTGACACCTGAGAGTGCGCTGTGGCACCGAGGAGTGTGCTGTGATACCGGAGAGTGCGCGTTGCCCGCGGAGAGTGCACTGTGCCCCCGGAGGGAGCGCTGTGACAATGGAGAGTGTGCTGTGTCCCCAGAAAGTGTGCTGTGACCCCGGAGAGGGCGCTGTGTCTGCCGGAGAGTGCACTGTGTCCCCGAGAGTGTGCTTTGACTCCGGAGAGAGCACTGTGTCCCCAGAGAGTGCACTGTGTATTCGGCGAATTCGCTGTGATACTGCAGAGGGAACTGAGCACTCGGAAAGTGTGCTGTGTCCGCAGAGAGAGCCTGTTGCCACCGGAGAGTGCACTGTGACTCCGGAGAGTGCGTCGTGTCCCCGGAGAGTGCTTGTTGCCCCCGGAGAGTGTACTGTGATGACAGAGAGTGCGCCGTGTCCCTGGAGAGTGCACTGTGTACACATAAAGTGTGCGGTGTGCCCGGAGAATACGCGCTAACACTGGAGATTGTGCTGTGGCCCCGGAGAGTGCCCTGTGACCCCAAAGAGTGCGCTGTTTCCCTGGAGAGAGCGCTGTGAACCTGGTGTGTGTGCTGTGACAATGGAGAGGAGGCAGTGTCGTAGGAGAGTGCGCTGTGTCCCTGGAGAGTGCGATGTGACCCTGGAGAGTGTGCTGTGACCCTGGAGAGTGTGCTGTGTCCCCGAAGAGTGTAGTGTGTCCCCGGAGAGTGCGCTGTGTCCCCGAAGAATGCACTCTGACCCCGGGGAGTGTGCTGTGACCCCGGAGAGTGCACTGTGTCCCTGGAGATTGCGCTGTGTCCTTGGAGAATGTGCTGTGTCCCTGGAGAGTGCGCTGTGACACCTGAGAGTTCGCTGTGACACCGGGGAATGCGCTGTGACACCGGAGAGTGCGTGTTGCCCCCGGAGAGTGCACTGTGACCCCGGAGAGTGCGCTGTGACCATGGAGAGTGCGCTTTGTCCCCAGAGAGTGCGCGTTGCCACCGGAGAGTGCACTGTGACCCCGGAGATAGCGCCGTGTCCCCGGAGAGTGCGCGTTACCCCCGGAGAGTATTCTGTGACCACGGCGAGTGCGCCGTGTCCCCGGATAGTGCACTGTGACCCCGGAGGGTGCGCTGTGTCCCCGGAGAGAGGGCTTTGCCCCCGGAGAGTGCACTGTGACTCCAGACAGAGCGCCGTGTATCCGGAGAGTGCGCGTTGCCCTCGGAGATTGTGCGGTGACATTGGAGACTGTGCTGTCTCCCTGGAGTGTGCCCTGTGTCCCTGGAGAGTGCGCTGTTTCCCCAGAGAGCTCGCTGTGTTCGGGGAGAGTGCGCTGTTTCCCTGGAGAGTGCGCTGTGAAACCGGAGTGTGTGCTGTGACCCTGGAGAGCTGGCTGTGTCCCAGGAGAGTGTGCTGTGTCCCTGGAGAGTGCACTGTGACACTGGAGAGTGTGCTGTGAGCCCGGAGAGTGCACTGTCTCCCTGGAAATAGCGCTGTGTCCCTGGAGATTGTGCTCTGACCCTGGAGAGTGCGCACTGGCACTGGAAAGTGCCCTGTGACCCCTGAGAGTGCGCTGTGAACCAGCAGAGTGCGCTGTGACCCCAGAGTGTGCGTGTTGCCCCCTGAGAGTGCGTTGTGACCCCGGAGAGTGTGCTGTGCCACTGGAGAGACTGCTGTGCACCAGGAGAAGGTGCTGTGACCCTGGAGATTGCGCTATGACCCCAGAGAGTATGCTGTGACCCTGGAGAGAGTGCTGTGTCACCGGAGAGTGCACTGTGAACCTGGAGGTTATGCTGTGTCCCCAAGAGAGTGCCCTGTGCCCCAGAGAGTGTGCTGTGTCCCGGGAGAGTGCGCTGTGTCCCCAGTGAGTGCGCTGTATTCGGGGAGAGTGCGCTGTGTCCCCGGAGACTGTGCCGTGTCCCCAGAGAGTACACTGTGTACACAGCAGGTGCGCTGTGACCCTGGCGAGTGCACTGTGTCCCCAGAGAGTGCGCTTTATCCCCGGAGAATGCGGTCTGACCCCGGAGAGTGCGCTGTGTCCCCGGTGTGTGTGCTATGACCTCGGAGAGAGCGCGTTGCCCCGGAGGGTCTACTATGACCACAGAGAGATCGCGGTGTCACTGGAGAGTGCACTGTGACACTGGAGAGTGCGCTTTAACCCCGGAGAGTGTGCTGTGACTATGGAGAGTGCGCTGTGTCCCCGGAGAGTGTGCTGTGTCCCCGGAGAGTGCGCTGTGATTCTGGAGGGTGCGCTGTGACCCTTGGGAGTGCGCTGTGAACCTGTAGAGTGTGCTGTGACCTCGGAGAGTGTGCTGTGTCCACGGAGAGTGCGCTGTGACACCAGAGAGTGGGCTGTGACCCCGGAGCGTGCGCTGTGACCCGGGAGAGTGTGCTGCGACCATGGATAGTGCGCTGTGACACCGGAGAGTGCGCTGTGACCCTGGAGAGTCCGCTGTGACCCCAGAGAATGCTCTGTGCCCCTGGAGAGTGTGTTGTGATCCTGGAGAGGGCGCTGTGTCACCGGAGAGTGCGCTGTGACACTGGAGAGTGTGCTGTGACAGTGGAGAGGGCGCTGCGACACTGGCGAGTGTGATATTACCCTGCAGAGTGCGCTGTGACCCTGGAGAGTGCGCTGTGCCCCCGGAGAGTGCGCCGTGACACTTGAGAGTGTGCTGTGACCGAGGAGAGTGTGCGGTTACCGAAGAGAGTGCGCTGTAAGCCTAGAGAGTGCGCTGTGACACTGGAGAGTGCGTTGTGCCCCTGGAGAGTGTGTTGTGATCATGGAGATTGCACTGTGCCCTCAGAGAGTGCGCCATGTCCCCGGAGAGAGCGCTGTGACCCCGGAGAGCGCCGTGTTCCCGGAGATTGAGCGTTGCCCACGGAGAGTGCACTGTGAACTCGGAAAAAAATGCTGTGCCCCCAGAGAGTGCGCTGTGCCCCAGAGAGTGCGCTGTGCCCCGGAGAGTGTTCTGTGTCCCCGGAGAGTGCACTGTGACCCCGGAGAGTGCACTGTGACCTCGGAAAGTGCTCTGTGACCCCGCAGAGTGCACTGTGTCCCTGGAGATTGCTCTGTATCCCTGGGGAGTGTGCTGTGTCCCTGGAGAGTGCGGTCTGACGCTGGAGAGTGTGCTCTGTCCCCGGAAAGTGTGCTGTGACCCCGGAAAGTGTGCTGTGTCCCCGCAGAGTGCGCAGTGACCCTAAAGAGTGCGCTCGGAGACCGGAGAGTGTGCTGTGACCTCGGAGAGTGCGCTGTGACACCGGAGAGTGTGCAGTGCCCCTATAGAGACCGCTGTGCCCCTGGAGAGTGTGCGGTGACCCTGGATAGTGTGCTGTGACACCGGAGAGTGCACGGTGACGTTGGAGAGTGCGCTGTCGCCCGGCGAGTGTCGCTGTGACATTTAAGAGTGGGCTGTGTCCCCAGAGAATGCCCTTTGTCCCCGGGTAGAGCGCTGTGTCCCCGGAGCGTCTGCTGTGACCCCGGAGAGTGCGTTGTGCCCCCGGAGCATGCACAGTGACCCTAGAGAGTGTGCTGTGAGCTCGGAGAGTGGGCTGTGACCTCGGAGAGTGCACTGTGTCTCCGGAGAGTGTGCAGTGGCCCTGGAGAGACCGCTGTATCCCTGGAGAGTGTGCTGTGACCCTGCAGAGCGTGCTGTGACCCCGGAGTGTGCTCTGTGTCCCTGGAGAGTGCGCTGTGCCCCGGAAATTGCACTGAGACCCCGGGGAGTTCTCTCTAACCCCGGAGAGTGCGCTCTGACCCCCGAGATTGCGCTGTGTCCCTGGAATGTGTGCTGTGTCCCCGGAGTGTGCGCGGTGACCCTAGAGATTGCGCTCTGACCCCAGAGCGTGCACTGCGACCTCGGACAGTGCGCTGTGTCCCCGGAGAGTGTGCAGTGCCCCTGGAGCGACCGCTGTGCCCCTGGAGAGTGTGCTGTGATCCTGGAGCATGCGCTGTGTCGACGGAGAGCGTGCTGTTATCCTGAAGAGTGCGCTGTGTCCCCGGAGAATTCCCTTTGTCCCCGGAGAGTGTGCTTTGTCACCGGAGAGAGTGCTGTTTCCCAGGAGAGTGCGCATTGACCCTAGAGAGTGTGTTGTGAGCTCGGAGAGTGTGCTGTGTCCCTGCAGATTGCGCTGTGACCCTGGAGAGTGAGCTGTGCCCCCGGAGATAGCACTGTGTTCCTGAAGAGTACGCTGTGACACTGGTGTGTGTACTGTGGAGAGTGCGCTGTGAACCTGGAGAGTGTGCTGTGACTCTGGAGAGAGCTCTGTGTCCCTGGAGAGGGCGCTGTGACACCGGAGAGTGCGCTGTGAACCTGGAGAGTGCGCTGTGACCCTGTGAAGTGCGCTGTGAACCTGTAGTGTGTGCTGTGACCCCGGAGAGTGTGCGCTGTGACTATGGAGAGTGCGCTGTGCCCCTGGAGAGTGTGTTGTGATCCTGCAGAGGGCGCTGTGACACTGGAGAGTGCATTGTGCCTCTGGAGAGTGTGTTGTGATCATGGAGAGTGCACTGTGCCCTCAGAGCGTGCAATGTGTCCCCGGAGAGTGCGCTGTGACCCCGGAGAGTGCCGTGTCCCCGGAGATTGAGCGTAGCCCATGGAAAGTGCACTGTGACCTCGGAGAAAATGCTGTGCCCCCAGGGAGTGCGCTGTGCCTAGGAGAGTGTGCTGTGTCCCCGGAGAGTGCACTGTGACCCGGGAGAGTGCGCTGTGACCTCGGAAAATGCACTGTGACCCCGCAGAGTGCACTGTGTCCCTGGAGATTGCTCTGGATCCCTGGAGAGTGTGCTGTGTCCCTGGAAAGTGCGGTCTGACGCTGGAGAGTGCGCTCTGTCCCCGGAAAGTGGGCTGTGACCCTAAAGAGTGCGCTCGGAGACCAGAGTGTGCGCTGTTACCTCGGTGAGTGCGCTGTGACCCCGGAGAGCGTGCAGTGCCTCTATAGAGACCGCTGTGCCCCTGGAGAGTGTGCGGTGACCTTGGAGAGAGTGCTGTGACGCCGGAGAGAGCACGGTGACCCTGGAGAGTGCGCTGTCGCCCGGAGAGTGTTCTGTGACATTGAAGAGTGGGCTGTGTCCCTGGAGAGTGCCCTTTGTCCCCGGAGAGAGCGCTGTGTTCCCGGAGAGTCTGCTCTGACCCCGGAGAGTGCGCTGTGCCCCCGGAGCGTGCGCAGTGACCCTAGAGAGGGAGCTGTGAGCTCGGAGAGTGCGCTGTGACCTCGGAGAGTGCGCTGTGTCTCCGGATACTGTGCAGTGGCCCTGGAGAGACCGGTGTATCCCTGGAGAGTGTGCTGTGACCATGCAGAGGGTGCTGTGACCCCGGAGTGTGCCCTTTGTCCCCGGAGAGTGCGCTGTGCCCCGGAAATTGCACTGAGACCCCGGAGAGTGCTCTCTAACGCCGGAGAGTGCGCTCTGACCCTGGAGAGTGCGCTGTGTCCCTGGAATGTGTGTTGTGTCCCCGGAGTGTGCGCGGTTAACCTAGAGAGTGCACTCTGAAGCCAGAGCGTGCACTGTGACCTCGGACAGTGCGTTGTGTCCCCGGAGAGTGTGCATTGCCCCTGGAGCGACCGCTGTGCCCCTGGAGAGTATGCGGTGACCCTGGAGCGTGCGCTGTGTCGACGGAGAGTGTGCTGTTATCCTGAAGAGTGCGCTGTCTCCCCGGAGAATTCCCTTTGTCCCCGGAGAGAGTGCTGTTTCCAAGGAGAGTGCGCAGTGGACTTGAGAGTGAGCTGTGAGCTCGGAGAGTGCACTGTGACTCCAGAGAGTTTGCTCTGTCCCCAGAGACTGTGCTGTGGCCCCGGAGAGTGTGCTGTGTCCTTGCAGAGTGCGCTGTGACCCTGGAGAGTGAGCTGTGCCCCCGGAGATAGCACTGTGGTCCTGAAGAGTGCGCTGTGACATTGGAGTGTGTGCTGTGACTATGGAGAGCGCGCTGTGAATCTGGAGAGTGTGCTGTGACCCTGTGAAGTGCGCTGTGAACCTTTGTGTGTGCTGTGACTCCGGAGAGTGTGCTGTGTCCACGGAGAGTGCGCTGTGACACCAGAGAGAGGGCTGTGACCCTGGAGCATGCACTGTGACCCGGGAGAGTGTGCTGCGACACTGGAGACTGCGCTGTGACCCCGGAGAGTGCGCTGTGACCCTGCAGAGTGTGCTGTGACCCCAGAGAGTGTGCTGTGCCCCCGGAGAGTGTGTCGTGACCCTGGAGAGTTTGCTGTGACAGAGGAGAGTGTGCGGTGACCGAGGAGAGTGCGCTGTAAGCCTAGAGAGTGCGCTGTGACTATGGAGAGTGCGCTGTGCCCCTGGAGAGTGTGTTGTGATCCTGCAGAGGGCGCTGTGACACTGGAGAGTGCGTTGTGCCTCTGGAGAGTGTGTTGTGATCATGGAGAGTGCACTGTGCCCTCAGAGCGTGCAACGTGTCCCCGGAGAGTGCGCTGTGACCCCGGAGAAAATGCTGTGCTCCCAGAGAGTGCGCTGTGGCTAGGAGAGTGTGCTGTGTCCCCGGAGAGTGCACTGTGATCCGGGAGAGTGCGCTGTGACCTCGGAATGTGCACTGTGACCCCACAGAGTGCACTGTGTCCCTGGAGATTGCTCTGGATCCCTGGAGAGTGTGCTGTGTCCCTGCAGAGTGCGGTCTGACGCTGGAGAGTGTGCTCTGTCCCCGGAAAGTGGGCTGTGACCCTAAAGAGTGCGCTCGGAGACCAGAGAGTGTGCTGTGACCTCGGTGAGTGCGCTGTGACCCCGGAGAGTGTGCAGTGCCTCTATAGAGACCGCTGTGCCCCTGGAGAGTGTGCGGTGACCTTGGAGAGAGTGCTGTGACACCGGAGAGTGCACGGTGACCCTGGAGAGTGCGCTGTCGCCCGGAGAGTGTTCTGTGACATTGAAGAGTGGGCTGTGTCCCCGGAGAGTGCCCTTTGTCCCCGGAGAGAGCGCTGTGTCCCCGGAGAGTCTGCTGTGACCCCGGAGAGTGCGCTGTGCCCCCGGAGCGTGCGCAGTGACCCTAGAGAGGGAGCTGTGAGCTCGGAGAGTGCGCTGTGACCTCGGAGAGTGCGCTGTCTCTCCGGATACTGTGCAGTGGCCCTGGAGAGACCGGTGTATCCCTGGAGAGTGTGCTGTGACCATGCAGAGGGTGCTGTGACCCCGGAGTGTGCCCTTTGTCCCCGGAGAGTGCGCTGTGCCCCGGAAATTGCACTGCGACCCCGGAGAGTGCTCTCTAAGCCCGGAGAGTGCGCTCTGACCCTGGAGAGTGCGCTCTGTCCCTGGAATGTGTGTTGTGTCCCCGGAGTGTGCGCGGTTAACCTAGAGAGTGCACTCTGAAGCCAGAGCGTGCACTGTGACCTCGGACAGTGCGTTGTGTCCCCGGAGAGTGTGCATTGCCCCTGGAGCGACCGCTGTGCCCCTGGAGAGTATGCGGTGACCCTGGAGCGTGCGCTGTGTCGACGGAGAGTGTGCTGTTATCCTGAAGAGTGCACTGTCTCCCCGGAGAATTCCCTTTGTCCCCGGAGAGAGTGCTGTTTCCAAGGAGAGTGCGCAGTGGACTTGAGAGTGAGCTGTGAGCTCGGAGAGTGCACTGTGACTCCAGAGAGTTTGCTCTGACCCCAGAGACTGTGCTGTGGCCCCGGAGAGTGTGCTGTGTTCTTGCAGAGTGCGCTGTGACCCTGGAGAGTGAGCTGTGCCCCCGGAGATAGCACTGTGGTCCTGAAGAGTGCGCTGTGACACTGGAGTGTGTGCTGTGACTATGGAGAGCGCGCTGTGAACCTGGAGAGTGTGCTGTGACCCTGGAGAGAGCACTGTGTCCCGGGAGAGGGCGCTGTGACTGCAGAGAGTGCGCTGTGAACCCGAAGAGTGCGCTGTGACCCTGGGGAGTGCGCTCTGAAATTGTAGAGTGTGCTGTGACCCCGGAGAGTGGGCTGTGACCCCGGAGCATGCGCTGTGACCCGGAAGAGTGTGCTGCAAACCTGGAGAGTTTGCTGGGTCCCCGGAGATAGCACTGTGTTCCTGAAGAGTGCGCTGGTACCCTGGAGAGTGCACTGTGTCCCCGGAGAATGCGCTTTGACACTGGAGTGTGTGCTGTGACTATGGAGAGTGCGATGTGAACCTGGAGAGTGTGCTGTGATCCTGGCGAGAGCTCTGTGTCCCCGGAGAGGGCGCTGTGACACCGGAGAGTGCGCTGTGAACCTGGAGATGCGCTGTGACCCTGGGGAGTGCGCTGTGAACCTGTAGAGTGTGCTATGACCCCAGAGAGTGTGCTGTGTCCACGGAGAGTGCGCTGTGACACCAGAGAGAGGGCTGTGAACCTGGAGCGTGCGCTGTGACCCGGGAGAGTGTGCTGCGACACTGGAGAGTGCACTGTGACCCCGGAGAGTGCGCTGTGACCCTGGAGAGTGCGCTGTGACCCCAGAGCGTGCTCTGTGCCCCTGGAGAGTGTGTTGTGATCCTGGAGAGGGCGCTGTGTCACCAGAGAGGCGCTGTGTCACTGGAGAGTGTGCTGTGACCGTGGAGAGTGCGCTGCGACACTGGAGAGTGTGCTATGACCATGGAGAGTGCGCTGTGACCCTGGAGAGTGTGCTGTGCCCCCAGAGAGTGTGTCGTGACGCTGGAGAGTGTGCTGTGACCGAGGAGAGTGTGCGGTGACCGAAGAGAGTGCACTGTAAGCCTAGAGAGTGCGCTGTGACTATGGAGAGTGCGCTTTGCCCCTGGAGAGTGTCTTGTGATCCTGCAGAGGGCGCTGTGACGCTGGAGAGTGCGTTGTGCCTCTGGAGAGTGTGTTGTGATCATGGAGAGTGCACTGTGCCCTCAGAGAGTGCAGCGTGTCCCCGGAGAGTGCGCTGTGACCCCGGAGAGTGCCGTGTCCCAGGAGATTGAGCGTTGCCCACGGAAAGTGCACTGTGACCTCGGAGAAAATGCTGTGCCCCCAGAGAGTGCGCTGTGCCCCGGAGAGTGTGCTGTGTCCCCGGAGAGTGCGCTGTGACCTCGGAAAGTGCACTTTGACCCCGCAGAGTGCACTGTGTCCCTGGAGATTGCTCTGGATCCCTGGAGAGTGTGCTGTGTCCCTGGAGAGTGCGGTCTGAAGCTAGAGAGTGCGCTCTGTCCCCGGAAAGTGTGCTGTGACCATAAAGCTTGCGCCCGGAGACCGGAGAGTGCACTGTGACCTCGGAGAGTGCGCTGTGACCCCGGAGAGTGTGCAGTGCCAATATAGAGACCGCTGTGCCCCTGGAGAGTGTGCGGTGACCTTGGAGAGTGTGCTGTGACACCGGAGAGTGCACGGTGACCCTGGAGAGTGCGCTGTCGCCCGGAGAGTGTGCTGTGACATTGAAGAGTGGGCTGTGTCCCCGGAGAGTGCCCTTTGTCCCCGGAGAGAGCGATGTGTCCCCGGAGAGTCTGCTGTGACCCCAGAGAGGGCGCTGTGCCCCCGGAGCGTGCGCAGTGACCCAAGAGAGGGAGCTGTGAGCTCGGAGAGTGCGCTGTGACCTCGGAGAGTGCGCTGCGTCTCCGGAGAGTGTGCAGTGGCCCTGGAGAGACCGCTGTATCCCTGGAGAGTGTGCTGTGACCCTGCAGAGGGTGCTGTGACCCCGGAGTGTGCCCTGTGTCCCCGGAGAGAGCTCTGTGCCCCGGAAATTGCAATGAGACCCCGCAGAGTGCTCTCTAACCCCGGAGAGTGCGCTCTGACCCCGGAGAGTGCGCTGGTACCCTGGAGAGTGCACTGTGTCCCCGGAGAATGCGCTTTGACACTGGAGTGTGTGCTGTGACTATGGAGAGTGCGATGTGAACCTGGAGAGTGTGCTGTGATCCTGGCGAGAGCTCTGTGTCCCCGGAGAGGGCGCTGTGACACCGGAGAGTGCGCTGTGAACCTGGAGATGCGCTGTGACCCTGGGAAGTGCACTGTGAACCTGTAGAGTGTGCTATGACCCCGGAGGGTGTGCTGTGTCCACGGAGAGTGCGCTGTGACACCAGAGAGAGGGCTGTGAACCTGGAGCGTGCGCTGTGACCCGGGAGAGTGTGCTGCGACACTGGAGAGTGCACTGTGACTCCGGAGAGTGCTCTGTGCCCCTGGAGAGTGTGTTGTGATCCTGGAGAGGGCGCTGTGTCACCAGAGAGTGCGCTGTGGCACTGGAGAGTGTGCTGTGACCGTGGAGAGTGCGCTGCGACACTTGAGAGTGTGCTATGACCATGGAGAGTGCGCTGTGACCCTGGAGAGTGTGCTGTGCCCCCAGAGAGTGTGTCGTGACCCTGGAGAGTGTGCTGTGACCGAGGAGAGTGTGCGGTGACCGAAGAGAGTGCGCTGTAAGCCTAGAGAGTGCGCTGTGACTATGGAGAGTGCGCTGTGCCCCTGGAGAGTGTGTTGTGATCCTGCAGAGGGCGCTGTGACGCTGGAGAGTGCGTTGTGCCTCTGGAGAGTGTGTTGTGATCATGGAGAGTGCACTGTCCCCTCAGAGAGTGCAGCGTGTCCCCGGAGAGTGCGCTGTGACCCCGGAGAGTGCCGTGTCCCGGGAGATTGAGCGTTGCCCACGGAAAGTGCACTGTGACCTCGGAGAAAATGCTGTGCCCCCAGAGAGTGCGCTGTGCCCCGGAGAGTGTGCTGTGTACCCGGAGAGTGCACTGTGACGCCGGAGAGTGCGCTGTGACCTCGGAAAGTGCACTTTGACCCCGCAGAGTTCACTGTGTCCCTGGAGATTGCTCTGGATCCCTGGAGAGTGTGCTGTGTCCCTGGAGAGTGCGGTCTGACGCTAGAGAGTGCGCTCTGTCCCCGGAAAGTGTGCTGTGACCATAAAGCGTGCGCCCGGAGACCGGAGAGTGCGCTGTGACCTCGGAGAGTGCGCTGTGACCCCGGAGAGTGTGCAGTGCCCATATAGAGACCGCTGTGCCACTGGAGAGTGTGCGGTGACCTTGGAGAGTGTGCTGTGACACCGGAGAGTGCACGGTGACCCTGGAGAGTGTGCTGTCGCCCGGAGAGTGTGCTGTGACATTGAAGAGTGGGCTGTGTCCCCGGAGAGTGCCCTTTGTCCCCGGAGAGAGCGCTGCGTCCCCGGAGAGTCTGCTGTGACCCCGGAGAGTGCGCTGTGCCCCCGGAGCGTGCGCAGTGACCCAAGAGAGGGAGCTGTGAGCTCGGAGAGTGCGCTGTGACCTTGGAGAGTGCGCTGTGTCTCCGGAGAGTGTGCAGTGGCCCTGAAGAGACCGCTGTATCCCTGGAGAGTGTGCTGTGACCCTGCAGAGGGTGCTGTGACCCCGGAGTGTGCCCTGTGTCCCCGGAGAGTGCGCTGTGCCCCGGAAATTGCACTGAGACCCCGGAGAGTGCTCTCTAACCCCGGAGAGTGCGCTCTGACCACGGAGAGTGCGCTGTGTCCCTGGAATGTGTGCTGTGTCCCCGGAGTGTGCGCTGTGACCCTAGAGAGTGCGCTCTGAAGCCAGAGCGTAGATTGTGACCTCGGACAGTGCGCTGTGTCCACGGAGAGTGTGCATTGCCCCTGGAGCGACCGCTGTGCCCCTGCAGAGTGTGCGGTGACCCTGGAGCGTGCGCTGTGTCGACGGAGATTGTGCTGTTATCCTAAAGAGTGCGCAGTGTCCCCGGAGAATTCCCTTTGTCCCCGGTGAGTGTGCTTTGTCCCCGGAGAGAGTGCTGTTTCCAAGGAGAGTGCGCAGTGACCCTAGCGAGTGAACTGTGAGCTCGGAGAGTGCACGGTGACCCCAGAGAGTTTGCTCTGATCCCAGAGACTGTGCTGTGGCCCCGGAGAGTGTGCTGTGTCCTTGCAGAGTGCGCTGTGACCCTGGAGAGTGAGCTGTGCCCCCGGAGATAGCACTGTGTTCCTGAAGAGTGCGCTGTGACACTGGAGTGTGTGCTGTGACTATGGAGAGTGCGCTGTGAAACTAGAGAGTGTGCTGTGACCCTGGAGAGAGCTCTGTGTCCCCGGAGAGGGCGCTGTGACCCCGGAGAGTGCGCTGTGAACATGGAGAGTGCGCTGTGACCCTGGGGAGTGCGCTGTGAACCTGTAGAGTGTGCTGTGACCCCGGAGAGTGCGCTGTGAAAATGGAGAGTGCGCTGTGACCCTGGGGAGTGTGCTGTAAGCTTGTAGAGTGTGCTCTGACCCCGGAGAGTGGGCTGTGACCGCGGAGCGTGCGCTGTGACCCGGGAGAGTGTGCTGCGAACCTGGAGAATTCGCTGTGCCCCCGGAGATAGCACTGTGTTCCTGAAGAGTGCGCTGTTACCCTGGAGAGTGCAGTGTGTCCCCGGAGAATGCGCTATGACACTGGAGTGTGTGCTGTGACTATGCAGAGTGTGATGTGAACCTGGAGAGTGTGCTGTGATCCTGGCGAGAGCTCTGTGTCCCCGGAGAGGGTGCTGTGAACCTGGAGAGTGCGTTGTGACCCTGGGGAGTTCGCTGTGAACCTGTAGAGTGTGCTGTGACCCCGGAGAGTGCGCTGTGAAAATGGAGAGTGCGCTGTGACCCTGGGGAGTGCGCTGTGAGCTTGTAGAGTCTGCTCTGACCCCGGAGAGTGGGCTGTAACCCCGGAGCGTGCGCTGTGACCCGGGAGAGGGTGCTGCGAACCTGGAGAATTTGCTGTGCCCCCGGAGATAGCACTGTGTTCCTGAAGAGTGCGCTGTTACCCTGGAGAGTGCAGTGTGTCCCCGGAGAATGCGCTGTGACACTGGAGTGTGTGCTGTGACTATGCAGAGTGTGATGTGAACCTGGAGAGTGTGCTGTGATCCTGGCGAGAGCTCTGTGTCCCCGGAGAGGGTGCTGTGACCCCGGAGAGTGCGCTGTGAACCTGGAGAGTGCGCTGTGACCCTGCGGAGTACGCTGTGAACCTGTAGAGTGTGCTGTGACACCGGAGAGTGTGCTGTGTCCACGGAGAGTGCGCTCTGACAGCAGAGAGTGGGCTGTGACCCCGGAGATTGCGCTGTGACCCGGGAGAGTGTGTAGCGACCCTGGAGAGTGTGCTGTGACCCCGGAGAGTGCGCTGTGCCCCTGGAGAATGTGTTGTGATCCTGGAGAGGGCGCTGTGACACTGGAGAGTGCATTGTGCCCCTGGAGTGTGTGTTGTGATCATGGAGAGTGCACTGTGCCCTCAGAGAGTGCGCCGTGTCCCCGGAGAGTGCGCTGTGACCCCGGAAAGCGCCGTGTCCCCAGAGATTGAGCGTTGCCCACGGAGAGTGCACTGTGACCTCGGAGAAAATGCTCTGCCCCCAGAGTGTGCGCTGTGCCCCGGAGAGTGTGCTGTGTACCCGGAGAGTGCACTGTGACCCCGGAGAGTGCGCTGTGACCTCGGAAAGTGCACTGCGACCCCGCAGAGTGCACTGTGTCCCTGGAGATTGCTCTGTATCCCTGGAGAGTGTGCAGTGTCCTTGGAGAGTGCGGTCTGACGCTGCAGAGCACGCTCTGTCCCCGGAAAGTGCGCTGTGGCCCCGGAAAGTGTGCTGTGTCCCCGGAGAGTGCGCAGTGACCCTAAAGAGTGCGCTCGGAGACCGCAGAGTGTGCTGTGACCTCGGAGAGTGCGCTGTGACCATGGAGAGTGTGCAGTGCCTCTATAGAGACCGCTGTGTCCCTGGAGAGTGTGCGGTGACCCTGGAGAGTGTGCTGTGACCCCGGAGAGTGCACGGTGACCCTGGAGAGTGCGCTGTCGCCCGGAGAGTGTGCTGTGACATTGAAGAGTGGGCTGTGTCCCCGGAGAGTGCCCTTTGTCCCCGGAGAGAGCGCTGTGTCCCCGGAGAGTCTGCTGTGACTCCGGATAGTGCGCCGTGCACCCGGAGCGTGCGCAGTGACCCTAGAGAGTGTGCTGTGAGCTCGGAGAGTGCGCTGTGACCTTGGAGTGTGCGCTGCATCTCCGGAGAGTGTGCAGTGGCCCTGGAGAGACCGCTGTATCCCTGGAGAGTGTGCTGTGACCCTGCAGAGGGTGCTGTGACCCCGGAGTGTGCCCTGTGTCCCCGGAGAGTGCGCTGTGCCCCGGAAATTGCACTGAGACCCCAGAGGGTGCTCTCTAACCCCGCAGAGTGCGCTCTGACCCCGGAGAGTGCGCTGTGTCCCTGGAATGTGTGCTGTGTCCCCGGAGTGTGCTCGGTGACCCTAGAGAGTGCCCTCTGAAGCCAGAGCGTAGACTGTGACCTCGGACAGTGCGCTGTGTCCCCGGAGAGTGTGCAGAGCCCCTGGAGTGACCGCTGTGCCCCTGGAGAGTGGGCGGTGACCCTGGAGCGTGCGCTGTGTCGACGGAGAGTGTGCTGTTATCCTGAAGAGTGCGCTGTGTCCCCGGAGAATTCCCTTTGTCCCCGGAGAGTGTGCTTTGTCCCCGGAGAGAGTGCTGTTTCCAAGGAGAGTGCGCAGTGACCCTAGCGAGTGAGCTGTGAGTTCGGAGAGTGCACTGTGACCGCAGAGAGTGCGCTGTGTCCCCGAAAGGTGTGCAGTGCCACTGGAGAGACCACTGTATCCCTGGAGAGTGTGCTGTGACCCTGGAGATTGCACTGTCACCCCGGAGTGTGCCCTATGTCAAAGGAGAGTGCGCTTTGTCCCTGGAATGTGCACTGAGACCCCAGAGAGTGCTCTCTAACCCCGGAGAGTGCGTTCTGACCCCGGAGAGTGCGCTGTGTCCCTGGAGAGTGTGCTGTGAACGCAGAGTGTGTGCGGTGCCCCTGGAGAGTTCACTGTCTCCTCAGAGAGAATGCTGTGTTCCCGGAAATTGCGCTGTGACCCCGGAGAGTGCTGTCTGGCCCCAGAGAGTGCGCTCTGACACCGGAGAGAGTGCTGTGTCCCTGGAGAGCGCACTATGAACCTGGAGTGTGTCCATTACCCCAGAGAGTGCGCTGTGTCCCCGGAGAGTGAGCTGTGACACCGGAAGGTGCGCAGTTACTCCAGAGAGTGTACCGTGACCCCATTGAGTGAGCCTTGAGCCTCGAGAAAGTGCGGTGCCCCCAGAGAGTGCCCTGTCTCCCCGGAGAGTACGCTGTGTACCCGGAAATTGCGCTGTGACCCCGGAGAGTGCTCTATGAACATGGAGTGTGCCCATTGGACCAGAGAGTGTGCCGTGTCCCCGGAGAGTGAGCTGTGACCCCAGAGGGTGCGCAGTTACTCCAGAGAGAGCGCCGTGACCCCGGAGATTGCTCCATGACCCCCGAGAATGTGCGGTGCCCCCGGAGAGTGCGCTGTCTCCCTGGAGAGTACGCTGTGTCCCCGGAAATTGCGCTGTGACCCCGGAGAGTGCTCTATGAACCTGGAGTGTGTCCATTGCCCCAGAGAGTGAGCCGTGTCCCCGGAGGGTGAGCTGTGACCCCGAAGAGTGCGCCATGACCCCCGAGAGTGTGCTGTGCCCCCGGAGAGTGCGCGGTGACCCCGGAGAGTGCGCTGTGTCCCCAGAGAGTGCGCTGCGACCCCGGAGAGTGCGCAGTGACCTTAGAGAGTGCGCTCTGACACGGGAGAGTGCGCTGTGTCCCTGGAGATTGCGCTGTGTCCCTGGAGAGTGTGCTGTGACACTGGAGAGTGTGCTCTGACCCTGGAGTGTGCGCTCTGACCCCGAAGCGTGCGCTGTGTCCCTGGAGAGTGTGCTGTGACCCCAGAGAGTGGGCTGTGTCCCCAGACAGAGTTCAGTGACAGTAAAGAGTGTGCTCGGAGTCCGGAGAGTGCGCTGTTGCCTCGGAGTGTGTGCTGTGTCCCCGGAGAGAGTGCAGTGCCCCTGGAGAGATGGCTGTGCCCCAGGAGAGGGTGCGGTGACACTGGAGAGTGTGCTGTGACACTAGAGAGTGGGCAGTGACCCTGGAGAGTGCGCTGTGTCCCCGGAGAGTGTGCTGTGACCCTGAAGAGTGCGCTGTGTCCCCGGATAGTGCCCTTTGGACCGGAGAATGCGCTGTGTCCCTGGAGAGTGTGCTGTGACCGCGGAGAGTGCGTTGTGTCCCCGGAGAGTACGCAGTGACAATAGAGAGTGTGCTGTGAGCTCGGAGAGTGCGCTGTGACCTCGGAGATTGCGCTGCGTCCCCGGAAATGGTGCAGTGCCCCTGAAGAGGGTGCTTTGATCCCAGAGTGTGCCCTGTGTCCCCGGAGAGTGCGCTGTGCCACGGAAATTGCACTGAGACCCTGGAGAATGCTCCGCAGCCCCGGAGAGTGCGTTCTGACACCGGAGAGTGCGCTGTGTCCCTGGAAAGTGTGCTGTGTCCCCGGATAGCGCGCAGTAACTCTAGAGAGTGCGCTCTGACCCCAGAGAGTGCGCTGTGACCTCGGAGAGTGCACTGTGTCCCCGGAGAGTGTGCAGTGACACTGGAGAGACCTTTTTGACCCTGGAGAGTGTGTGGTGAAACTGGAGAGAGCGCTCTGTCCCCAGAGAGTTCCCTTTGTCCCCGGAGATTGCGCTGTGTCCCCGTAGAGTGTGCTGTGACACCGGAGAGTGTGCTGTGTCCCCAGAGAGTGCGCAGTGACCCCAGAGAGTGCGCTGTGAACTCGGAGGGTGCGCTGTGACCTCGGAAAGTGCGCTGTGTCCCCGGAGAGTGTGCAGTGCCCCTGGAGAGACCGCTGTATCCCTGCAGTGTATGCTGTGACCCTGGAGATTGCGCTGTCACGCCGGAGTGTGCCCTGTGACAACGGAGAGTGCGCTGTGTCCCTGGAAAGTGCACTGAGACACCGGAGAGTGCTCTCTAACCCCAGAGAGTGTGCTCTGACACCGGAGAGGGCGCTGTGTCCCTGGAGAGTGCGCTGTGAACCCACAGTGTGAATGGTGCCCCAGAGGGTGTGCTGTGTCCCCAGAGTGTGTGCTGTGACCCCGGAGGGTTTGCAATGACTCTGGAGAGTGCGCCGTGACCCCGGAGAGTGCGCCGTGACCCCCGAGAATGTGAGGTGCCGCCGGAGAATGCAGTGGGACCCCGTAGAGTGTGCTGTGTCCTTCGAGAATGCGCTGTGAACCCAGAGTGTGTGCGGTGCCCCTGGAGATTGCGCTGTCTCCACGGAGAGTACGGTGTGCCCCGGAAATTGTGCTGTGACCCCGGAGAGTGCTCTCTGACCCCGGAGAATGTGCTCTGACACCGGAGAATGCGCTGTGTTCCTGGAGAGTGCACTATGAACCTGGAGTGTGTGCGGTGCCCCACAGAGTGTGCTGTGCCCCAGAGTGTGTGCTGTGACCCCAGAGGGTTTGCAGTGACTCCGGAGAGTGCGACATGACCCCGGAGAGTGCGCCGTGACCCCCGAGAATGTGCGGTGCCCCCGGAGAGGGCACTGGGATATCGGAGAGTGCGCTGTGTCCCCAGAGAGTGCGCTGTGACCCCAGAGAGTGCGCGGTGACTCCGGAGAGTGCGCTGTGCCCCCGGGTATGCACTGTGACCCCGGAGAGTGCGCAGTGCCCCCGGGGAGAGCGCCGTGACCCCGGAGAGAGCGCCGTGACCCCCGAGAATGTGCGGTGCCCCCGGAGAGTGCACTGGGATCCCGGAGAGTGTGCAGTGACCTTCGAGAATGTGCGGTGCCTCCAGAGAGTGCGCGGTGACCCCGGAGAGTGCGCTGTGTCCCCAGAGAGTGCGCTGTGCCCCCAGAGATTGCACTGTGCCCCCGGAGAGTGTGCTGCACCTCCAGAAAGTGTGCTGTACACTGGAGAGTGCGCAGTGAACTTAGAGATTGCGCTCTGACACTGAAGAGTGCACTGTTTCCCTGGAGATTGCGCTGTGTCCCTGGAGAATGTGCTGTGATACTGGAGAGTGTGCTCTGACCCTGGAGAGTGCGCTCTGACCCCAAAGCGTGCGCTGTGTCCCTGGAGAGTGTGCTGTGACCCCAGAGAGTGGGCTGTGTCCCCAGACAGAGTTCAGTGACCTTAGAGAGAGTGCTCTGACACTGGAGAGTGCGCTGTGACATTGGAGAGTGCGCTGTGTCCACGGAGAGTGTGCCGTGCCCCTGGAGAGACAGCTGGTCCCCTGGAGGGTGCGCTGTGACATAGAGAGTGCGCTGTGACCCCAGAGAGTGCGCTGTGACCCTGGAGAGTGCGCTGTGTCCCCGGAAAGCGTGCTTTGACCCTGGAGAGTGTGCTGTGTCCCCGGAGTGTGCTCTGTGTCGCCGGAGAGTGCGCTGTGTCCCCAGAGAGTACGCTGTGACCCCAGGGAGTGCGCTGCATCCCCAGAGACTGCGCAGTGACCCTAGATTGTGCACTCTGAACCCGGAGAGTGCTCAGTGTCCTCGGAGACATTTCTGTGTCCCCGGAGAGTGTGCAGTGCCTTTTATGATTGTGCTGTGCCCCTGTAGATTGTGCTGTGATCCTGGAGAGTGCGCTGTGACCCTGGAGAGTGCGCTGTGACACTGGAGAGTGCGCTGTGAGCCGGAGAGTGTGCTGGGACCCTGCAGAGTGCGCTTTGTCCCTGGAGAGTGTCCTGTGTCCCTGGAGAGTGCCCTGTGTCCCCGGAGAGTGTGCTGTATTCCCGGAGAGTGCGCTGTGACCCCGGAGAGTGCGCTGCGACCCCAGTGTGAGCGCGGTGACACTGGAGAGTGCGCTGTGACCCCGGAGAGTGCTCTCTGTCACTGCAGTTTACTCTGACCCCGGAGAGTGCGCTCTGACCCCAGAGAGTGCTCTGTTTCCCCAGAGAGAGCGTGGTGGCACTGGAGAGTGCGCTGTGCTCCCGGAGAGTGTGCTGTGAAATTGGAGGGTGCCCTGTGACTGGGAATGTGTGCTGTGACCCCGGAGAGTGCGCTGTGACCCTGGAGAGAGCACTGTGACCCCAGAGAAAGCGCTCAGATCCCGGAGAGTGTGCTGTGACTCTGGAGAGAGCTCTGTGCCCCCGGAGAGGGCGCTCTGACTGCGGAGAGTGTGCTGTGTGCCCGGAGAGTGCGCTGTGACACCGGAGACTGCACTGTGACCCCGTAGAGTGCACTGTGACGCCGGAGATTACGCTGTGACCCCGTAGTATGCGCTGTGACCCCGGAGAGTGCACTGTGTCCCTGGTGAGTGCACTGTGTCCCTGGAGAGTGCGCCTAGACACTGGAAATTGTGCTCTGAACCTGGAGAGTGTGCTATGGCGCTGGAGAGAGCGCTGTGTCCCCAAAAAGTGTGCTGTGACCCCGGAAACTGCACTGTGTCACCGGAGTGTGTGCAGTGCCCCTGGAGAGACCGCTGTCCCCCTGGAGAGTGTGCTGTGATACTAGAGAGTGCACTGTGACACCGGAGCGTGCGCTGTGCACCTGGAGATTGGGCTGTGTCCCCGGAGAGTGCACTGTGTCCCCAGAGAGTGCGCTGTGAGCCCAGAGAGTGTGCTGTGACCCTGGCGAGAGCGCTGTGTCACCGTAGAGTGCACAGTGACCGTAGAGAGTGCACTGTTTATCCGGAGTGTGTGCAGTGCACCTGGAGAGTGCGCTGTCTCACCGGATAGTGCGCTGTTTCTGCAGAGAGTGCACTGTGGCCACGGAAAGCCTGCCCTGTGTCCCCGGAGCATATGCAGTGCCCCTGGAGAGACTGCTCCGCGTCCAGAGAGTGCGCTGTGATACCGGAGAGTGCACTGTGTCCCTGGAGATTTTGCTGTGTCCCTGCAGAGTACGCTCTGTCCCTGGAGAGTGTGCTGTGACCCATGAGAGTGTGCTCAGACCCTGGAGAGAGGGCATTGACCCTACAGAGTGCACGCTGACACTGGAGAGTGCGCTGTGACATTGGAGAGTGCGCTGTGTCGCCGGAGAGTATTTATTGCCCCTGGAGAGACCGCTGTGCCCCTGGAGAGTGTGCTGTGACACGAGGGATTGCACTGTGACCCCGGAGAGTGCACTGTGATCCTGGAGAGTGCGCTGTGTCACCGGAGAGTGTGCTGTGAGCTTGGAGAGTGTGCTGTGTCCCCGGAGAGTGCCCTGTGTCCCTGGAAAGTGCGCTGTGTACCCGGAGAGTGCCCTGTGTCACCAGAGAGTGCGCTGTGACCCCAGAGAGTGTGCTGTGACCCTGGAGAGAGCGCTGTGTCCCCGGAGAGTGTGCTGTGACCCTGAAGAGTCCGCTGTGTCCCTGGAAAGTGCCCTTTTTCCCTGGATGTTGTGCTGTGTCCTGGAGAGTGCACTGTGCCCCTGGAGAGTGCGCTGTGACATTAGAGTGTATCCTCTGACCCTGGAGAGAGCGGTCTGGCCCCGGAGAGTGCGCTGTGTCCCCGGAGAGTGTACTGTGACCCCGGAGAGTGTGCTCTCTCCCTGGAGAGTGTGCAGTGACCCTAGAGAGTGCGCTCTGACTCGAGAGAATGCGCTGTGACATCGGAGATCGCGCTGTGTCCCCGGAGAGTGTGCAGTGCCCCTGGAGAGACCGCTGTGCCCCTGGAGAGAGTGCTGTGACCCTGCAGAGTATGCTGTGTCCCCGGAGAGTGTGCTGTGACAGCGGAGAGTGCGCTGTGACAGCGGAGAGTGCACTGTGACCCTGGAGAGTACGCTGTGTCCCCGGAGAGTGTCTTATGATCTTGGAGAGAGTGCTGCATCCCCGGAGAGTGCCCTGTGATCCCGGAGAGATAGCTGTGCCCCACAGAGTGCGCTGTGACCTCAGAGAGTTCGCTGTGTCCCCGGAGACTGTGCAGTGCCCCTGGAGAGACCGCTGTGCCCCTGGAGAGTGTGCTGTGATCCTGGAGAGTGCGCTGTGACCACAGAGATTGTGCTGTTACCCTGGAGAGTGCGCTGTGACCCCAGAGAGTGTGCTGTAATCCTGAAGTGTCCGCTGTGTCACTGGAGAGCGCCCTGTGTTCCCGGAGAGTGCGATGTGTCCCTGCAGAGTGCGCTGTGACCCCGGGGAATAGGCTGCGCCCCAGAGCGGGTGCAGTGCCATTGGAGAGACTGCTCTGCGCCCGGGGAGTGTGCTGTGTCCCTGGAGAGTGCGCTGTGTCCCCGGAGAGTGCGCTGCATCACTGAGAATGCGCTGTGTACCCGGAGAGTATGCTGTAACCCTGGAGAGTGTGCTGTATCCCCGGAGAGTGCGCTGTGACCCCGGAGAGTGCACTGTGTCCCCGGAAAGTGCACTGAGCCCTCGGAAAGCGTGCTCTGGCCCTGGAGAGTGCGCTGTGTCACTGGAGGGTGTGCTGTGTTCCCGGAGATTGCGCTGTGACACCGGAGAGTGCGCTCTGACCCCACAGAGATCGCTGTGACCCCGGAGAGTGTGTTGTGTTACCGGAGAGTGCGCTGTGTCACCGGAGAGTGTGCTGTGACGCTGGAGCGTGCACTCTGACCCTGGAGGTTGCGCCCTGATCGCGGAGAGAGTGTTGTGACCCCAAAGAGTGCACTCTGACCCTGGAGAGTGAGATCTGACCCCAGAGAGTGCACTGTGTCCCTGGAGATTGCACTGTGACACCGGAGAGTGCACTGTGTCTCTGGAGAATGCACTGTGAACCCGGTGAGTGCGCTCTGACCCCGGAGAGTGCGCTGTGACCTCGGATAGTGCACTGTTTCCCTGCAGATTGTGCTGTGTCACCGTAGAGTGTTAAGTGCCCCTGGAGAGACCGCTGTGCCCCTGGAGAGTGTGCTTTGACCCCGGAGAGTGCGCTCATGATCCCGGAATGTGCGCGGTCTCCCCAGAGAGTGTGCGGTGACAATGGAGGGTGCGCTGTAACCCTGGAGATTGTGCTGTGACTCCGGAGACTGTGCTGTGACCCCGGAGAGTGCGCTCTGACACCAGAGAGTGTGCGGTGTCCCCGGAGAGTGTGCAGTGACACTGGAGAGTGCACTGTGCCCCTGGAGAGTGTGCTGTGTCCCCGGAGAATGTGCTGTGACACAGGAGAGTGCTCATTGACCCCGGAGAGTGCGCGGTGTCACCGGAGAGCGTGCTGTGACGCCGGAGAGTGCACTCTGACCCCGGAGAGTGCGCTCTGACCTCGGAGAGAGCGCTGTGTTCCCGGAGAGTGCGCTGTGACACTGGAGAGTGCGCTGTGACCACGGAGAGTGCACTCTGACCCCGGAGAAGGCGATGTGACACTGGAGAGTGCGCTGTGACCCCGGAGATTGCACTGAGACCCCGGAGACTGCAATCTGACGCCGGAGCGTGTGCTCTGACACCGGAGAGTTGGCTCTGACCCCGGAGAGTGTGCTGTGTCCCCGTAGGGAGTGCACTGCCGCTGGAGAGACCACTGTGCCCCTGGAGAGTGTGCTGTGACCCTGGAGAGTGCGCTCTTACCCCAGAGAGTGCGCTCTGACCCCGGAGAGTGCGCTCATGATCCGGGAACGTGCGCGGTGACATTGGAGAGTGCGCTGTGTCCCGGGACAGTGTGCTGTGTCCCCAGAGGGTGTGCTGTGACCCCGCAGAGTGCTCTCTGACACCGGAGAGTGCACTGTGTAACCCGAGAGTGTGCTGTGACGCCGGAGAGTGCGCTCTGACCCCGGAGAGTGGTCTCTCACCTCGGAAAGAGTGCTGTGCCCCCGGAATTGTGTGGTGACACTGGAGATTGCGCTGTGTCCCCGGAGAGTGTGTTGTGTTCCCGGAGAGTGTGCTGTGACCACGGAGAGTGTGCTTTGACACTGGAGACTGCGCTGTGACACCAGAGAGTGCGCTGTGACCCCAGAGTGTTCACTGTGACCCCGGAGAGTGCCCTGTGATCCCGGAGAGTGTGCTCTGACACCGGAGTGTTTGCTCTGATCCCGGAGTGTGCGCTGTATCCCCAGAGAGTGCGCGGTGACACTGGTGAGTGTGCTGTGTCCCTGGAGAGTGTGCTGTGAAACTGGAGAGTGCCCTTTGATCCGGGAGAGTGCGCTGTGACCCCGGAGAGAATGCTGTGACCAAGGAGAATTCGCTCAGAGCCCGGAGAGTGTGCTGTGAATCCGGAGAGTGTGTAATGTCCCTGGAGAGTGTGCGGCGACACTGGAGAGTGTGCTGTGTCCCCGGAGATTTTGCTCTGTCCCCGGAGATTGCACTGTGACCCCGGAGATCCACTCTGACGCTGGAGATTGCACTGTGACCCCGGGGAGCGCGCTCTGACCCCGGAGAGTGCGCTCTGATCCCAGAGAGTGTTCTCTGACACCGGGGAGTGCGCTCATGATCCTGGAGAGTGCGCGGTGTCCCCAGAGAGTGTGTGGTGACATTGGAGAGTGTGCTTTGTCCCTGCAGAGTGTGCTGTGTCACCGGAGAGTGCGCTGTGACCCTGGAGAGTAGGCTCTGACCCCAGAGAGGGCGCTGTGTCCACGGAGAGTGTGCGGTGATGCCGGAGAGCGTGCTCTGACACCGGAGAGTGCGCTCTGTCCCTGGAAGTATGCGGTGGCGTTGAAGATTGCGCTGTGTCCCTGGAGAGTGTGCTGTGTTCCCGGAGAGTGTGCTGTCAAACCGGAGAGTGCGCTGTGAACCTGGAGAGTGTGCTGTTACCCTGGAGTGTGGGCTCTGACCCCGGAGAGTGCACTGTGTCCACGGAGAGTGTGCTGTGACCACGGCGAGTGCGCTGTGACACCGGAGAGTGCGCTGTGTCCCCGTAGAGTGCACTGTGTCCCTGGAGAGTGTGCTGTGACACCGGCGCATGTGCTGCGACCTCGGAGAGTGCGCTGTGACCCCGTAGAGTGCACTGTGTCCCTGGATATTGTGCTGTGTCCCTGGGGAGTGTGCTGTTTCCCTGGAGAGTGTGCTGTGAACCTGGAGCGTGTGCTCTGACACCGAAGAGTGCGCTGTATCCCCGGAGAGTGCGCAAGGACTCTAGAGAGTGTGCTCTGACCACAGAGAGTGCGCTGGGACCTCGGAGATTGTGCTGTGTCCCCGTAGAGTTTGCAGTACCACTGGAGAGACCGCTGTGCCCCTGGAGAGTATGCTGTGACCCTGGAGATTGCACTGTGACGCTGGAGAGTGCGCTGTGACCCAGAGGAAGCGCTGGGCCCCTGGAGAGATTTCTCTGACACCAGAGAGTGCGCTGTGCCCACGGAGAGTGCGCTGTGACCCCGGAGAGAGCGCTGTGTCCCTGGACAGTGCGCTGTGCCACGGAGATTACACTGTGTCCCCGGAGAGTGTGCTGTGACTATGGAGAATGCGCTCTGACCCTGGAGAGTGCGCTGTGACACATGGGAGTGCGCTCTGAACCCGCAGCGTGCGCTCTGACCCCAGAGAATGCGTTGTTTCCCCGGAGAGTGTGCTGTGACGCCGGAGATTGCGCTTTGACCCCGGAGAGTGCGCTCTGACCGTGGAGAATGAACTGTGACAACGGGGAGTGCACTCTGACGCCGGAGAGTGCGCTCTGACCCCAGGGAGTGTGTTCTGACCCCGGAGAGTGCGCTCATGAGACCGGTACGTGCGCGGTGTCCCCAGAGAGTGTGCGGTGACATTGGAGAGTGCGCTGTGTCCCTGGAGAGTGTGCTGTGATCTCGGCGAGTGCGCTGTGACACCAGAGAGTGCGCTCTGACCCCAGAGAGTGTGCAGTGTCCCTGGAGAGTGTGCGGTGACACTGGAGAGTGCGCTGTGTCCCTGGAGAGTGTGATGTGTCCCCGGAGAATGTGCTGTGAACCAGGAGACTGCTCATTGATCCCGGAGAGTTCGCTGTGTCACCGGAGAGTGTTCTGTGACGCCGGAGAGTGCGCTCTGACACCGGAGTGTTTGCTCTGATCCCGGAGAGTGCGCTGTATCCCCAGAGAGTGCGCGGTGACACTGGTGAGTGTGCTGTGTCCCTGGAGAGTGTGCTGTGAAACTGGAGAGTGCCCTTTGATCCGGGAGAGTGCGCTGTGACCCCGGAGAGAGTGCTGTGACCAAGGAGAATTCGCTCAGAGCCCGGAGAGTGCGCTGTGAATCCGGAGAGTGTGTAATGTCCCTGGAGAGTGTGCGGCGACACTGGATAGTGCACTGTGTCCCCGGAGATTTTGCTCTGTCCCCGGAGATTGTGCTGTGACCCCGGAGATCCACTCTGAAGCTGGAGATTGCACTGTGACCCCGGGGAGAGCGCTCTGACCCCAGAGAGTGTTCTCTGACACCGGAGAGTGCGCTCAAGATCCCGGAGAGTGCGCGGTGTCCCCAGAGAGTGTGTGGTGACATTGGAGAGTGTGCTTTGTCCCTGCAGAGTGTGCTGTGTCACCGGAGAGTGCGCTGTGACCCTGGAGAGTAGGCTCTGACACCAGAGAGGGCGCTGTGTCCACGGAGAGTGTGCGGTGATGCCGGAGAGTGTGCTCCGACACTGGAGAGTGCGCTCTGTCCCTGGAAGTGTGCGGTGGCATTGAAGATTGCGCTGTGTCCCTGGAGAGTGTGCTGTGTTCCCGGAGAGTGTGCTGTCAAACCGGAGAGTGCGCTGTGAACCTGGAGTGTGTGCTGTTACCCTGGAGTGTGTGCTCTGACCCCGGAGAGTGCACTGTGTCCACGGAGAGTGTGCTGTGACCACGGCGAGTGCGCTGTGACACCGGAGAGTGCGCTGTGTCCCCGTAGAGTGCACTGTGTTCCTGGAGAGTGTGCTGTGACACTGGCGCATGTGCTGCGACCTCGGAGAGTGCGCTGTGACCCCGTAGAGTGCACTGTGTCCCTGGATATTGTGCTGTGTCCCTGGGGAGTGTGCTGTTTCCCTGGAGAGTGCGCTGTGAACCTGGAGCGTGTGCTCTGACACCGAAGAGTGCGCTGTATCCCCGGAGAGTGCGCAAGGACTCTAGAGAGTGTGCTCTGACCACAGAGAGTGCGCTGGGACCTCGGAGATTGCGCTGTGTCCCCGTAGAGTTTGCAGTACCACTGGAGAGACCGCTGTGCCCCTGGAGAGTGTGCTGTGACCCTGGAGATTGCACTGTGACGCTGGAGAGTGCGCTGTGACCCAGAGGAAGCGCTGGGCCCCTGGAGAGATTTCTCTGACACCAGAGAGTGCGCTGTGCCCACGGAGAGTGCGCTGTGACCCCGCAGAGAGCGCTGTGTCCCTGGACAGTGCGCTGTGCCACGGAGATTACACTGTGTCCCCGGAGAGTGTGCTGTGACTATGGAGAATGCGCTCTGACCCTGGAGAGTGCGCTGTGACACATGGGAGTGCGCTCTGACACCGCAGAGTGCGCTCTGACCCCAGAGAATGCGTTGTGTCCCCGGAGAGTGTGCTGTGACCCCGGAGATTGCGCTGTGACTCCGGAGAGTGCGCTCTGACCGTGGAGAATGAACTGTGACAACGGGGAGTGCACTCTGACGCCGGAGAGTGCGCTCTGACCCCAGGGATTGTGTTCTGAACCCGGAGAGTGCGCTCATGAGCCCCGTACGTGCGCGGTGTCCCCAGAGAGTGTGCGGTGACATTGGAGAGTGCGCTGTGTCCCTGGAGAGTGTGCTGTGATCTCGGCGAGTGCGCTGTGACACCAGAGAGTGCGCTCTGACCCCAGAGAGTGTGCAGTGTCCCTGGAGAGTGTGCGGTGACACTGGAGAGTGCGCTGTGTCCCTGGAGAGTGTGATGTGTCCCCGGAGAATGTGCTGTGAACCAAGAGACTGCTCATTGATCCCGGAGCGTGCGCTGTGTCACCGGAGAGTGTTCTGTGACGCCTATAGAGTGCGCTCTGACCCCGGAGCCTGCGCTCTGACCTCGGAGAGTGCGCTGTGCCCCCGGAAATGTGCGGTGACACTTGAGATTGTGCTGTGTCCCTGGAGAGTGAGCTGTGTTCCTGGAGCGTGCGCTGTGACCCCGGATATTGCGCTTTGACACTGGAGAGTGCGCTGTGACCCCGGAGAGTGCGCTGTGGCCCTGGAGAGTGAGCTGTGATCCGGGAGAGTGCAATCTGACCCCGGAGCGTGTGCTCTGACACCGGAGAGTTGGCTCTGACCCCGAAGGGTGTGCTTTGTCCCCGGGAATTGTGCAGTGCCCCTGGAGAGACCGCTGTGCCCCTGGAGGGGGTGCTGTGCCACTGGAGAGTGCGCTGTGACGCCAGACAGTGCGCTGTGACACTGAAGAGAGCGCTGTGTCTCCAGAGAGTGTGCTGAGAAACTGGAGAGGGCACTATCTCCCCGGAGAGTGCCCTGTGTCCCTAGAGAGTGTGCGGTGTCGCCGGAGACGGTGCTGTGAACTCGGAGAAGGTGTTCTGACACTGGAGACTGCTCAATGTCCTCGGAGAGTGCGCGCTGTACCCGGAGAGTGCAGTGTGACCCCGGAGAGTGTGCTGTGTCCCCGGAGAGTGCGCTTTCTCCCCAGAGAGTGCGCTGTGTCACTGAGAATGCGCTGTGTACCCGGAGAGTATGCTGTAACACTGGAGAGTGTGCTGTGTCCCCGGAGAGTGCGCTGTGACCCCGCAGAGTGCACTGTGTCCCCAGAAAGTGCACTGTGCCCTCGGAAAGTGTGCTCTGACCCCGCAGAGTGCGCTGTGACCTGGGAGAGTGTGCTCTGACCCCGGAGTGTGCGCTCTGACCAGAGAGTGTGCTGTGCCCTCGAAGAGTGTGCCATGAATCTGGAGAATGTGCTGTTACCCCAGAGGGTGCGCCGTCAGCCTGGAGAGCGTGCTGTGAACCCAGAGAGTGCGCTGTGACTCCGGACAGTGCGCTCTGACATCGGAGAGCATGCTCTGACACCGGAGAGTGCGCGATGTCCCTGGAGAGAGCGCATTGACACTGGAGAGTGCGGTGTGTCACTGGAGGGTGTGCTGTGCCCCCGGAGATTGTGCTGTGACACCGGAGAGTGCGCTCTGACCCCACAGAGTGCGCTGTGAGTCCGGAGAGTGTGTTGTGTCACCGGAGAGTGCGCGGTGACACTGGAGAGTGTGCTGTGTCCCCAGAGAGTATGCTGTGTCCCCGGAGATTGTGCTATGACACCGAAGAGTGCACTCTGACCATGGAGAATGTGCTGTGACCCCGAGGAGTGCGCTGTGTTGCCGGCGAGTGCTCTCTGACCCCGGAGAGTGCGCTCTGACGCTGGGGAGTGCGCTCATAATCCCTGAGAGTGCGCAGTGTCCCCAGGGCATGTGCGATGACATTGGAGTGTGCACTGTGCCCCGGGAGAGTGCACTGTGTCCCTGGAGATTGCTCTGTGACACCGGAGAGTGCACTGTGTCTCTGGAAAATGCACTGTGAACCCGGAGGGTGCGCTGTGACCCCGGAGAGTGCACTGTGACATCGGAGAGTGCACTGTTTCCCTGGAGATTGTGCTGTGTCCCCGTAGAGTGTGCAGTGCCCCTGGAGAGACCGCTGTGCCCCTGGAGAGTGTGCTGTGACGCTGGAGAGTGCGCCGTGACCCCAGAGAGGGCGCTGTGACGCTGGAGACTGCGCTGTTTCCCTAGAGAGTGTGCTGTGACACCGGAGAGTGCGCTCTGTCCCCAGAAGTGTGCGGTGACACTGGAGATTGCGCTGTGTCCCCGAAGAGTGTGCTGTGATCCCGGAAGGTGCGCTATCACCCTGGAGATAGCACTGTGACCCTGGAGGGTGCGCTGTGACCCCGGAGAGTGCGCAGTGACCCGGGAGAGAGTGTTGTGACCCCAGAGAGTGCACTCTGACCCCGTAGAGTGAGATGTGACATCGGAGAGTGCACTATGTCCCTGGAGATTGCTCTGTGACACCGGAGAGTGCACTGTGTCTCTGGAGAATGCACTGTGAACCCGGTGGGTGCGCTGAGACCCCGGAGAGTGCGCTGTGACCTCGGAGAGTGCACTGTTTCCCTGGAGATTGTGCTGTGTCCCCGTAGAGTGCGCTGTCTCCCCGGAGAGTGCGCTGTGTCACTGAGAATGCGCTGTGTACACGGAGAGTATGCTGTAACCCTGGAGAGTGTGCTGTGTCCCCGGAGAGTGCGCTGTGACCCCGCAGAGTGCACTGTGTCCCCAGAAAGAGCTCTGTGCCCTCGGAAAGTGTGCTCTGACCCCGGAGAGTGCGCTGTGACCTGGGAGAGTGTGCTCTGACACCGGAGTGTGCGCTCTGACCCCAGAGACGGCGCTGTGTCATGGGGGAGAGCGCGGTGAAACTGGAGGGTGCACTGTGTCCCCAGAGAGTATGCTGTGACCCTGGAGAGTGCGCTCTGACTCCGGAGAGTGCGCTGTGTCACCGGAGAGTGTGCTGTGAAGCTGGAGAGTGCACTCTGACCCTGGGGATTGCGCTCTGATCCCGGAGAGTGCGCTGTGTCCCCGGAAGTGTGCGGTGACGCTGGAGATTGCACTGTGTCCCCGAAGAGTGAGCTGTGTTCCCGGAAGGTGCGCTGTCACCCCGGAGATTGCACTGTGACACTGGAGTGTGCGCTGTGACCCTTGAGAGTGCGCTGCGACCCCGGAGAGAGTGTTGTGACCCCAGAGAGTGCACTCTGACCCCGGAGAGTGAGATCTGACCACGGAGAGTGCGCTCTGACCCCAGAGAGTGTGCCGTGTCACCGGAGAGTGCGCAGTAACACTGGAGAGTGCGCTGTGACCCCGGACAGTGCGCTCTGATGCCGGAGAGTGCGCTGTGACCCCGGAGAATGTGCTCAGACCCCAGAGAGTTTGCTGTGACTCCGGAGAGTGCGCTGTCTCCCCGGAAAGTGTGCTCTGACCTCGGAGAGTGCACTGTGTCCCTGGATAATGCACTGTGACACCGGAGAGTGCGCTGTGTCCCTGGAGAATGCACTGTGAACACGGTGAGTGCGCTGTGACCCCGGAGAGTGTGCTGTGACCCCGGAGAGTGCACTGTTTCCCTGGAGATTGTGCTGTGTCCCCGTAGAGTGTGCAGTGCCCCTGGAGAAACGGCTGTGCCCCTGGAGAGTGTGCTGTGACCCTGGAGAGTGCGCTGTGACCACAGAGAGTGCGCTGTGACCCTGGAGAGTTTGCTGTGTCCCCCGGAGAGTGTGCTGTGACCCTGGAGAGTGCGCTGTTTCACTGGAGAGAGCCCTGTGTCCCCAGAGAGTGCGCAGTGTCCCCGGCGAGGGTGCTGTGAACCCGGAGAGGGTGCTCCGACACTGGAGACTGATCTATGTCCTTGGAGAGTGCGCGATGTCCCCGCAGAATGCACTGTGACCCAGGAGAGTGCGCTGTGACCCCGCAGAAAGCGGTGTGCCCCGGGAGAGGTTGCTCTGATGCCAGAGAGTGCGATGTGTCTCTGGAGAATGTGCTGTGACCCTGGAGAGTGTGCTGTGCCCCGTAGATTGCACTGTGTCCCTGAAGAGTGTGCTGTGAATCTGGAGAGTGCATTGTGTCTCCGGAGAGTGCGCTGTGACCCTGGAGAGTGGCTGTGAACCTGGAGAGTGTGCTCTGACACTGGAGAGTGAGCTGTGACACATGGGAGTGCGCTCTGACACCGGAGCGTGCGCTCTGACCACAGAGAGGGTGCTCTGAACCCGGAGAGTGCTCTCATGATCCCGGAACGTGCACGGTGTCCCCAGAGAGTGCCCGGTGACATTGGAGAGTGCGCTGTGTCCCTGGAACGTGTGCTGTGTCCCCGGAGAGTACGCTGTGAACCCGTAGAATGCGCTCTGACCCCAGAGAGGGCGCTGTGTCCCCAGAGAGTGCGCGGTGACACTAGAGAGCGCGTTGTGTCCCTGGAGAGTGTGCTGTGTCACCGGAGAGTGTGCTGTGACGCCGGAGTGTGCGCTCTGACCCCAGAGAGTGCGCTCTAACCTCGGAGAGAGTGCTGTGTCCCCGGAATTGTGTGGTTACACTGGAGATTGTGCTGTGCCCCCAGAGAGTGTGCTGTGTTCCCGGAGAGTGCGCTGTGACCCCGGAGAGTGTGCTTTGACACTGGAGAGTGCGCTGTGACCCCAGAGAGTGCACTGTGACCCCAGAGAGTGCGTTGTGACCCCGGTGAGTGCGCGGTGACACCGGAGAGTGCGCTGTGACCCCGGAGAGTGTGCTGTGACCCCGGAGATTGCACTGAGACCCCGGAGAGTGCAATCTGACGCTGGAGCGTGTGCTCTGACACCGGAGACTTGGCTCTGACACCGGAGAGTGCGCTGTGTCCCCGTAGAGAGTGCAGTGCCCCTGGAGAGACCACTGTGCCCCTGGAGAGTGTGCTGTGACCCTGGAGAATGCGCTCTGACGCCAGAGAGTGCGCTGTGACCCCGTAGAATGCGCTCTGACGCCAGAGAGGGCGCTGTGTCCCCAGAGAGTGCGCGGTGACAATAGAGAGTGCGCTGTGTCCCTGGAGATTGTGCTGTGTCCCCGGAGGGTGTGCTTTGACCCCGCAGAGTGCTCTCTGACCCTGGAGAGTGCACTGTGTCACCCGAGAGTGTGCTGTGACGCCGGAGAGGGCGCTTTGACACCTGAGAGTGGTCTCTGACCTCGCAGTGTTTGCTCTGATCCCGGAGAGTGCGCTGTATCACCAGAGAGTGCACGGTGACACTGGAGAGTGGGCTGTGTCCCCGGAGGGTGTGTTGTGATCCCGGAAAGTGCGCTGTGACCCCAGCGAGTGCAATGTGACCCTGGAGAGTGCCCTCTGACCCCGGAGAGTGTGCTCTGACAGCGGAGTGTTTGCTCTGATCCCGGAGAGTGCGCTGTATCCCCAGAGAGTGCACGGTGACACTGGAGAGTGCGCTGTGTCCCTGGAGAGTGTGGTGTGAAACTGGAGAGTGCCCTTTGACCCGGGAGAGTGCGCTGTGACCCCAGAGAGTGCGCTGTGAGCAAGGAGAATTCGCTCAGAGCCCGGAGAGTGCGCTGTGAATCCGGAGAGTGCGTTATGTCCCTGCAGAGTGTGCGGTGATAATGGAGAGTGTGCTGTGTCCCCGGAGATTTTGCTGTGTCCCCGGAGATTTCGCTGCGACCCCGGAGTGTGCACTCTGACCCTGTAGATTGCTCTGTGACCCCGGGGAGTGCGCTCTGACCCCGGAGAGTGTGCTCTGACCCCAGAGAGTGTTCCCTGACACCGGAGTGTGCGCTCATGATCCCGGGGAGTGCGCGGTGTCCCCAGAGAGTGTGTGGTGACATTGGAGAGTGTGCTTTGTCCCTAGAGAGTGTGCTGTGTCACCGGAGAGTGCGCTGTGAACCTGGAGAGTAGGCTCTGACCCCAGAGAGGGCGCTCTGTCCCCGGAGAGTGTGCGGGGATGCCGAAGAGTGTGCTCTGACCCCGGAGTGAGTGCTCTGTCCCCAGAAGTGTGCGTTGACATTGGAGATTGCGCTGTGTCCACGGAGAGTGTGCTGTGACTCTGGAGAGTGTGCTGAGACACAGGAGAATGCGCTCTGACCCTGGACAGTGCACTGTGACACATGGGAGTGCGCTCTGACCCCGCAGAGTGCGCTGTGACCCAAGAGGATGCGTTGTGTCCCTGGAGAGTGTGCGCTGCCACTGGAGAGTGTGCTGTGTCCCCGGAGAGTGAGCTGTGTCCCCGAAGATTGCTCTGTGAGCCCGGAGAGTGTGCTCTGACCCTGGAGAGTGCGCTCTGACCCCAGAGAGTGTGCCGTGTCACCGGAGAGTGCGCAGTAACACTGGAGAGTGCACTGTGACCCCGGACAGTGTGCTGTGAAACTGGAGAGTGCCCTGTGACACGTGAGAGTGCGCTGTGACACCGGAGAGTGCGCTCTGATGCCGGAGAGTGCGCTGTGACCCCGGAGAATGCGCTCAGACCCCAGAGAGTGTGCTGTGACTCCGGAGAGTGCGCTGTCTCCCCGGAAAGAGTGCTCTGACCCCGGAGAGTGCACTGTGTCCCTGGATAATGCACTGTGACACCGGAGAGTGCGCTGTGTCCCTGGAGAATGCACTGTGAACACGGTGAGTGCGCTGTGACCCCGGAGAGTGTGCTGTGACCCCGGAGAGTGCACTGTTTCCCTGGAGATTGTGCTGTGTCCCCGTAGAGTGTGCAGTGCCCCTGGAGAAACGGCTGTGCCCCTGGAGAGTGTGCTGTGACCCTGGAGAGTGCGCTGCGACCCCAGAGAGTGCGCTGTGACCCTGGAGAGTGTGCTGTGTCCTCCGGAGAGTGTGCTGTGACCCTGGAGAGTGCGCTGTTTCACTGGAGAGAGCCCTGTGTCCCCATAGAGTGCGCAGTGTCCCCGGCGAGGGTGCTGTGAACCCGGAGAGGGCGCTCTGACACTGGAGGCTGATCTATGTCCTTGGAGAGTGCGCGATGTCCCCGCAGAATGCACTGTGACCCAGGAGAGTGCGCTGTGACCCCGCAGAAAGCGCTGTGCCCCGGGTGAGGTTGCTCTGATGCCAGAGAGCGCGATGTGTCTCTGGAGAATGTGCTGTGACCCTGGAGAGTGTGCTGTGCCCCGGAGATTGCACTGTGTCCCTGAAAAGTGAGCTGTGACCCTGGAGAGTGCATTGTGTCTCCGGAGAGTGCGCTGTGACCCTGGAGAGTGTGCTGTGAACCTGGAGAGTGTGCTCTGACACTGGAGAGTGAGCTGTGACACATGGGAGTGCGCTCTGACACCGGAGCGTGCGCTCTGACCACAGAGAGGGTGCTCTGAACCCGGAGAGTGCACTCATGATCCCGGAACGTGCACGGTGTCCCCAGAGAGTGCCCGGTGACATTGGAGAGTGCGCTGTGTCCCTGGAACGTGTGCTGTGTCCCCGGAGAGTAGGCTGTGAACCCGTAGAATGCGCTCTGACCCCAGAGAGGGCGCTGTGTCCCCAGAGAGTGCGCGGTGACTCTAGAGAGCGCGTTGTGTCCCTGGAGAGTGTGCTGTGCCACCGGAGAGTGTGCTGTGACGCCGGAGAGTGCGCTCTGACCCCAGAGAGTGCGCTCTAACCTCGGAGAGAGTGCTGTGTCCCCGGAATTGTGTGGTGACACTGGAGATTGTGCTGTGTCCCCAGAGAGTGTTCTGTGTTCCCGGAGAGTGCGCTGTGACCCCGGAGAGTGTGCTTTGACACTGGAGAGTGCGCTGTGACCCCAGAGAGTGCACTGTGACCCCAGAGAGTGCGTTGTGACCCCGGTGAGGGCGCGGTGACCCCGGAGAGTGCGCTGTGACCCCGGAGAGTGTGCTGTGACCCCGGAGACTGCACTGAGACCCCGGAGAGTGCAATCTGACGCCGGAGCGTGTGCTCTGACACCGGAGACTTGGCTCTGACCCCGGAGAGTGCGCTGTGTCCCCGTAGAGTGTGCAGTGCCCCTGGAGAGACCACTGTGCCCCTGGAGAGTGTGCTGTGACCCTGGAGAATGCGCTCTGATGCCAGAGAGTGCGCTGTGACCCCGTAGAATGCGCTCTGACCCCAGAGAGGGCGCTGTGTCCCCAGAGAGTGCGCGGTGACAATAGAGAGTGCGCTGTGTCCCTGGAGATTGTGCTGTGTCCCTGGAGGGTGTGCTTTGACGCCGCAGAGTGCTCTCTGACCCTGGAGAGTGCACTGTGTCACCCGAGAGTGTGCTGTGACGCCGGAGAGGGCGCTTTGACACCTGAGAGTGGTCTCTGACCTCGCAGTGTTTGCTCTGATCCCGGAGAGTGCGCTGTATCACCAGAGAGTGCACGGTGACACTGGAGAGTGCGCTGTGTCCCCGGAGAGTGTGTTGTGATCCCGGAGAGTGCGCTGTGACCCCAGCGAGTGCAATGTGACCCTGGAGAGTGCCCTCTGACCCCGGAGAGTGTGCTCTGACAGCGGAGTGTTTGCTCTGATCCCGGAGAGTGCGCTGTATCCCCAGAGAGTGCACGGTGACACTGGAGAGTGCGCTGTGTCCCTGGAGAGTGTGCTGTGAAACTGGAGAGTGCCCTTTGACCCGGGAGAGTGCGCTGTGACCCCAGAGAGTGCGCTGTGAGCAAGGAGAATTCGCTCAGAGCCCGGAGAGTGCGCTGTGAATCCGGAGAGTGCGTTATGTCCCTGGAGAGTGTGCGGTGATAATGGAGAGTGCGCTGTGTCCCCGGAGATTTTGCTGTGTCCCCGGAGATTTTGCTGTGTCCCCGGAGATTTTGCTGTGACCCCGGAGTGTGCACTCTGACCCTGTAGATTGCTCTGTGACCCCGTGGAGTGCCCTCTGACCCCGGAGAGTGAGCTCTGACCCCAGAGAGTGTTCCCTGACACCGGAGTGTGCGCTCATGATCCCGGGGAGTGCGCGGTGTCCCCAGAGAGTGTGTGGTGACATTGGAGAGTGTGCTTTGTCCCTAGAGAGTGTGCTGTGTCACCGGAGAGTGCGCTGTGAACCTGGAGAGTAGGCTCTGACCCCAGAGAGGGCGCTCTGTCCCCGGAGAGTGTGCGGGGATGCCGAAGAGTGTGCTCTGACCCCGGAGTGAGTGCTCTGTCCCCGGAATTGTGCGTTGACATTGGAGATTGCGCTGTGTCCCCGGAGAGTGTGCTGTGACTCTGGAGAGTGTGCTGAGACACAGGAGAATGCGCTCTGACCCTGGACAGTGCACTGTGACACATGGGAGTGCGCTCTGACCCCGCAGAGTGCGCTGTGACCCAAGAGGGTGCGTTGTGTCTCTGGAGAGTGTGCGCTGCCACTGGAGAGTGCGCTGTGTCCCCGGAGAGTGAGCTGTGTCCCCGAAGATTGCTCTGTGAGCCCGGAGAGTGTGCTCTGACCCTGGAGAATGCACTGCGACACCGGCGAGTGCGCTCTGACGCCGGAGAGTGCGCTCTGACCCCAGAGAGTGTGCTCTGACCCCGCAGAGTGCGCTCATGATCCCGGAACGTGCGCGGTGTCCCCAGAGAGTGTGCAGTGACATTGGAGAATGCGCTGTGTCCCTGGAGAGTGTACTGTGACCTCGGAGTGTGCGCTGTTTCACCGGAGAGTGCGCTCTGACCCCAGAGAGTGTGCGGTGTCCCTGGAGAGTGTGCGGTGACACTGGAGAGTGTGCGGTGACACTGGAGAGTGCGCTGTGGCCCTGGAGAGTGTGATGTGTCCCCGGAGAATGTATTGTGACCCAGGAGAGTGCTCATTGACCCCAGAGAGTGCACTCTGACCCCGGAGAGTGAGATCTGACCACGGAGAGTGCGCTCTGACCCCAGAGAGTGTGCCGTGTCACCGGAGAGTGCGCAGTAACACTGGAGAGTGCGCTGTGACCCCGGACAGTGCGCTCTGATGCCGGAGAGTGCGCTGTGACCCCGGAGAATGTGCTCAGACCCCAGAGAGTTTGCTGTGACTCCGGAGAGTGCGCTGTCTCCCCGGAAAGTGTGCTCTGACCTCGGAGAGTGCACTGTGTCCCTGGATAATGCACTGTGACACCGGAGAGTGCGCTGTGTCCCTGGAGAATGCACTGTGAACACGGTGAGTGCGCTGTGACCCCGGAGAGTGTGCTGTGACCCCGGAGAGTGCACTGTTTCCCTGGAGATTGTGCTGTGTCCCCGTAGAGTGTGCAGTGCCCCTGGAGAAACGGCTGTGCCCCTGGAGAGTGTGCTGTGACCCTGGAGAGTGCGCTGTGACCACAGAGAGTGCGCTGTGACCCTGGAGAGTTTGCTGTGTCCCCCGGAGAGTGTGCTGTGACCCTGGAGAGTGCGCTGTTTCACTGGAGAGAGCCCTGTGTCCCCAGAGAGTGCGCAGTGTCCCCGGCGAGGGTGCTGTGAACCCGGAGAGGGTGCTCCGACACTGGAGACTGATCTATGTCCTTGGAGAGTGCGCGATGTCCCCGCAGAATGCACTGTGACCCAGGAGAGTGCGCTGTGACCCCGCAGAAAGCGGTGTGCCCCGGGAGAGGTTGCTCTGATGCCAGAGAGTGCGATGTGTCTCTGGAGAATGTGCTGTGACCCTGGAGAGTGTGCTGTGCCCCGTAGATTGCACTGTGTCCCTGAAGAGTGTGCTGTGAATCTGGAGAGTGCATTGTGTCTCCGGAGAGTGCGCTGTGACCCTGGAGAGTGGCTGTGAACCTGGAGAGTGTGCTCTGACACTGGAGAGTGAGCTGTGACACATGGGAGTGCGCTCTGACACCGGAGCGTGCGCTCTGACCACAGAGAGGGTGCTCTGAACCCGGAGAGTGCTCTCATGATCCCGGAACGTGCACGGTGTCCCCAGAGAGTGCCCGGTGACATTGGAGAGTGCGCTGTGTCCCTGGAACGTGTGCTGTGTCCCCGGAGAGTACGCTGTGAACCCGTAGAATGCGCTCTGACCCCAGAGAGGGCGCTGTGTCCCCAGAGAGTGCGCGGTGACACTAGAGAGCGCGTTGTGTCCCTGGAGAGTGTGCTGTGTCACCGGAGAGTGTGCTGTGACGCCGGAGTGTGCGCTCTGACCCCAGAGAGTGCGCTCTAACCTCGGAGAGAGTGCTGTGTCCCCGGAATTGTGTGGTTACACTGGAGATTGTGCTGTGCCCCCAGAGAGTGTGCTGTGTTCCCGGAGAGTGCGCTGTGACCCCGGAGAGTGTGCTTTGACACTGGAGAGTGCGCTGTGACCCCAGAGAGTGCACTGTGACCCCAGAGAGTGCGTTGTGACCCCGGTGAGTGCGCGGTGACACCGGAGAGTGCGCTGTGACCCCGGAGAGTGTGCTGTGACCCCGGAGATTGCACTGAGACCCCGGAGAGTGCAATCTGACGCTGGAGCGTGTGCTCTGACACCGGAGACTTGGCTCTGACACCGGAGAGTGCGCTGTGTCCCCGTAGAGAGTGCAGTGCCCCTGGAGAGACCACTGTGCCCCTGGAGAGTGTGCTGTGACCCTGGAGAATGCGCTCTGACGCCAGAGAGTGCGCTGTGACCCCGTAGAATGCGCTCTGACGCCAGAGAGGGCGCTGTGTCCCCAGAGAGTGCGCGGTGACAATAGAGAGTGCGCTGTGTCCCTGGAGATTGTGCTGTGTCCCCGGAGGGTGTGCTTTGACCCCGCAGAGTGCTCTCTGACCCTGGAGAGTGCACTGTGTCACCCGAGAGTGTGCTGTGACGCCGGAGAGGGCGCTTTGACACCTGAGAGTGGTCTCTGACCTCGCAGTGTTTGCTCTGATCCCGGAGAGTGCGCTGTATCACCAGAGAGTGCACGGTGACACTGGAGAGTGGGCTGTGTCCCCGGAGGGTGTGTTGTGATCCCGGAAAGTGCGCTGTGACCCCAGCGAGTGCAATGTGACCCTGGAGAGTGCCCTCTGACCCCGGAGAGTGTGCTCTGACAGCGGAGTGTTTGCTCTGATCCCGGAGAGTGCGCTGTATCCCCAGAGAGTGCACGGTGACACTGGAGAGTGCGCTGTGTCCCTGGAGAGTGTGGTGTGAAACTGGAGAGTGCCCTTTGACCCGGGAGAGTGCGCTGTGACCCCAGAGAGTGCGCTGTGAGCAAGGAGAATTCGCTCAGAGCCCGGAGAGTGCGCTGTGAATCCGGAGAGTGCGTTATGTCCCTGCAGAGTGTGCGGTGATAATGGAGAGTGTGCTGTGTCCCCGGAGATTTTGCTGTGTCCCCGGAGATTTCGCTGCGACCCCGGAGTGTGCACTCTGACCCTGTAGATTGCTCTGTGACCCCGGGGAGTGCGCTCTGACCCCGGAGAGTGTGCTCTGACCCCAGAGAGTGTTCCCTGACACCGGAGTGTGCGCTCATGATCCCGGGGAGTGCGCGGTGTCCCCAGAGAGTGTGTGGTGACATTGGAGAGTGTGCTTTGTCCCTAGAGAGTGTGCTGTGTCACCGGAGAGTGCGCTGTGAACCTGGAGAGTAGGCTCTGACCCCAGAGAGGGCGCTCTGTCCCCGGAGAGTGTGCGGGGATGCCGAAGAGTGTGCTCTGACCCCGGAGTGAGTGCTCTGTCCCCAGAAGTGTGCGTTGACATTGGAGATTGCGCTGTGTCCACGGAGAGTGTGCTGTGACTCTGGAGAGTGTGCTGAGACACAGGAGAATGCGCTCTGACCCTGGACAGTGCACTGTGACACATGGGAGTGCGCTCTGACCCCGCAGAGTGCGCTGTGACCCAAGAGGATGCGTTGTGTCCCTGGAGAGTGTGCGCTGCCACTGGAGAGTGTGCTGTGTCCCCGGAGAGTGAGCTGTGTCCCCGAAGATTGCTCTGTGAGCCCGGAGAGTGTGCTCTGACCCTGGAGAGTGCGCTCTGACCCCAGAGAGTGTGCCGTGTCACCGGAGAGTGCGCAGTAACACTGGAGAGTGCACTGTGACCCCGGACAGTGTGCTGTGAAACTGGAGAGTGCCCTGTGACACGTGAGAGTGCGCTGTGACACCGGAGAGTGCGCTCTGATGCCGGAGAGTGCGCTGTGACCCCGGAGAATGCGCTCAGACCCCAGAGAGTGTGCTGTGACTCCGGAGAGTGCGCTGTCTCCCCGGAAAGAGTGCTCTGACCCCGGAGAGTGCACTGTGTCCCTGGATAATGCACTGTGACACCGGAGAGTGCGCTGTGTCCCTGGAGAATGCACTGTGAACACGGTGAGTGCGCTGTGACCCCGGAGAGTGTGCTGTGACCCCGGAGAGTGCACTGTTTCCCTGGAGATTGTGCTGTGTCCCCGTAGAGTGTGCAGTGCCCCTGGAGAAACGGCTGTGCCCCTGGAGAGTGTGCTGTGACCCTGGAGAGTGCGCTGCGACCCCAGAGAGTGCGCTGTGACCCTGGAGAGTGTGCTGTGTCCTCCGGAGAGTGTGCTGTGACCCTGGAGAGTGCGCTGTTTCACTGGAGAGAGCCCTGTGTCCCCATAGAGTGCGCAGTGTCCCCGGCGAGGGTGCTGTGAACCCGGAGAGGGCGCTCTGACACTGAAGGCTGATCTATGTCCTTGGAGAGTGCGCGATGTCCCCGCAGAATGCACTGTGACCCAGGAGAGTGCGCTGTGACCCCGCAGAAAGCGCTGTGCCCCGGGTGAGGTTGCTCTGATGCCAGAGAGCGCGATGTGTCTCTGGAGAATGTGCTGTGACCCTGGAGAGTGTGCTGTGCCCCGGAGATTGCACTGTGTCCCTGAAAAGTGAGCTGTGACCCTGGAGAGTGCATTGTGTCTCCGGAGAGTGCGCTGTGACCCTGGAGAGTGTGCTGTGAACCTGGAGAGTGTGCTCTGACACTGGAGAGTGAGCTGTGACACATGGGAGTGCGCTCTGACACCGGAGCGTGCGCTCTGACCACAGAGAGGGTGCTCTGAACCCGGAGAGTGCACTCATGATCCCGGAACGTGCACGGTGTCCCCAGAGAGTGCCCGGTGACATTGGAGAGTGCGCTGTGTCCCTGGAACGTGTGCTGTGTCCCCGGAGAGTAGGCTGTGAACCCGTAGAATGCGCTCTGACCCCAGAGAGGGCGCTGTGTCCCCAGAGAGTGCGCGGTGACTCTAGAGAGCGCGTTGTGTCCCTGGAGAGTGTGCTGTGCCACCGGAGAGTGTGCTGTGACGCCGGAGAGTGCGCTCTGACCCCAGAGAGTGCGCTCTAACCTCGGAGAGAGTGCTGTGTCCCCGGAATTGTGTGGTGACACTGGAGATTGTGCTGTGTCCCCAGAGAGTGTTCTGTGTTCCCGGAGAGTGCGCTGTGACCCCGGAGAGTGTGCTTTGACACTGGAGAGTGCGCTGTGACCCCAGAGAGTGCACTGTGACCCCAGAGAGTGCGTTGTGACCCCGGTGAGGGCGCGGTGACCCCGGAGAGTGCGCTGTGACCCCGGAGAGTGTGCTGTGACCCCGGAGACTGCACTGAGACCCCGGAGAGTGCAATCTGACGCCGGAGCGTGTGCTCTGACACCGGAGACTTGGCTCTGACCCCGGAGAGTGCGCTGTGTCCCCGTAGAGTGTGCAGTGCCCCTGGAGAGACCACTGTGCCCCTGGAGAGTGTGCTGTGACCCTGGAGAATGCGCTCTGATGCCAGAGAGTGCGCTGTGACCCCGTAGAATGCGCTCTGACCCCAGAGAGGGCGCTGTGTCCCCAGAGAGTGCGCGGTGACAATAGAGAGTGCGCTGTGTCCCTGGAGATTGTGCTGTGTCCCTGGAGGGTGTGCTTTGACGCCGCAGAGTGCTCTCTGACCCTGGAGAGTGCACTGTGTCACCCGAGAGTGTGCTGTGACGCCGGAGAGGGCGCTTTGACACCTGAGAGTGGTCTCTGACCTCGCAGTGTTTGCTCTGATCCCGGAGAGTGCGCTGTATCACCAGAGAGTGCACGGTGACACTGGAGAGTGCGCTGTGTCCCCGGAGAGTGTGTTGTGATCCCGGAGAGTGCGCTGTGACCCCAGCGAGTGCAATGTGACCCTGGAGAGTGCCCTCTGACCCCGGAGAGTGTGCTCTGACAGCGGAGTGTTTGCTCTGATCCCGGAGAGTGCGCTGTATCCCCAGAGAGTGCACGGTGACACTGGAGAGTGCGCTGTGTCCCTGGAGAGTGTGCTGTGAAACTGGAGAGTGCCCTTTGACCCGGGAGAGTGCGCTGTGACCCCAGAGAGTGCGCTGTGAGCAAGGAGAATTCGCTCAGAGCCCGGAGAGTGCGCTGTGAATCCGGAGAGTGCGTTATGTCCCTGGAGAGTGTGCGGTGATAATGGAGAGTGCGCTGTGTCCCCGGAGATTTTGCTGTGTCCCCGGAGATTTTGCTGTGTCCCCGGAGATTTTGCTGTGACCCCGGAGTGTGCACTCTGACCCTGTAGATTGCTCTGTGACCCCGTGGAGTGCCCTCTGACCCCGGAGAGTGAGCTCTGACCCCAGAGAGTGTTCCCTGACACCGGAGTGTGCGCTCATGATCCCGGGGAGTGCGCGGTGTCCCCAGAGAGTGTGTGGTGACATTGGAGAGTGTGCTTTGTCCCTAGAGAGTGTGCTGTGTCACCGGAGAGTGCGCTGTGAACCTGGAGAGTAGGCTCTGACCCCAGAGAGGGCGCTCTGTCCCCGGAGAGTGTGCGGGGATGCCGAAGAGTGTGCTCTGACCCCGGAGTGAGTGCTCTGTCCCCGGAATTGTGCGTTGACATTGGAGATTGCGCTGTGTCCCCGGAGAGTGTGCTGTGACTCTGGAGAGTGTGCTGAGACACAGGAGAATGCGCTCTGACCCTGGACAGTGCACTGTGACACATGGGAGTGCGCTCTGACCCCGCAGAGTGCGCTGTGACCCAAGAGGGTGCGTTGTGTCTCTGGAGAGTGTGCGCTGCCACTGGAGAGTGCGCTGTGTCCCCGGAGAGTGAGCTGTGTCCCCGAAGATTGCTCTGTGAGCCCGGAGAGTGTGCTCTGACCCTGGAGAATGCACTGCGACACCGGCGAGTGCGCTCTGACGCCGGAGAGTGCGCTCTGACCCCAGAGAGTGTGCTCTGACCCCGCAGAGTGCGCTCATGATCCCGGAACGTGCGCGGTGTCCCCAGAGAGTGTGCAGTGACATTGGAGAATGCGCTGTGTCCCTGGAGAGTGTACTGTGACCTCGGAGTGTGCGCTGTTTCACCGGAGAGTGCGCTCTGACCCCAGAGAGTGTGCGGTGTCCCTGGAGAGTGTGCGGTGACACTGGAGAGTGTGCGGTGACACTGGAGAGTGCGCTGTGGCCCTGGAGAGTGTGATGTGTCCCCGGAGAATGTATTGTGACCCAGGAGAGTGCTCATTGACCCCGGAGAGTGCGCTGTGTCACCGGAGAGTGTGCTGTGACGCCGGAGAGCACGCTCTGACCCCGGAGTCTGAGGTCTGACCTCGAAGAGAGCGCTGTGCCCCCGGAAGTGTGTGGTGACACTGGAGATTGTGTTGTGTCCCTGGAGAGTGAGCTGTGTTCCTGGAGTGTGCGCTGTGGCACCGGAGAGTGCGCTGTGACACTGGAGAGTGCACTCTGACCCCGGAAAGAGCGCTCTGACCCCAGAGGGTGCGCTTTCACACTGGAGAGTGCGCTGTGACCCCGGAGAGTGCACTGTGGCCCCGGAGAGTGTGCTGTGACCCCGGAGAGTGCAATCTGACCCCGGAAAGTGTGCTCTGACACCGGAGAGTTGGCTCTGACCCAAAGCGTGTGCTGTGTCCCCGGAGAGTGTGCAGTGCCCCTGGAGAGATCGCTGTGTCCCTGGAGAGAGTGCTGTGACACTGGAGAGTGTGCTGTGACCCCAGAACGTGCGCTGTGACACTGGGGAGTGCGCTGTGTCACCAGAGAGTGTGCTGTGACTCTGGAGAGTGCGCTGTCTCCCCGGAGAGTGCCCTGTGTCCCCAGAGAGTGTGCGGTGTCCCTGGAGACGGTGCTGTGAACCCATGAGGGCGCACTGACACTGGAGACTGCGCTATGTCCTCGGAGAGTGCGCGCTGTCCCCGGAGAGTACACTGTGACCCGGGAGAGTGTGCTCTGTCCCCGAAGATTGTGCTGTGACCCCGGAGAGTGTGCTCTGACCCTGGAGAATGTACTGTGACACCGGGGAGTGCACTCTGACGCCGTAGAGAGTGCTCTGACCTCAGAGAGTGTGCTCTGACCCCGGAGAGTGCGCTCGTGATCCCGGAACGTGCGCACTGTCCCCGGAGAGTGTGCGGTGACATTGGAGAGCGCGCTGTGTCCCTGGAGAGTGTGCTGTGACCTCGGAGACTGCGCTGTGACCCCGGAGAGTGCGCTCTGACCCCAGAGAGGGTGCGGTGTCCCCGGAGAGTGTGCGGTGACACTGGAGAGTGCGCTGTATCCCTGGGGAGTGTGCTGTGTCCCCGGAGAATGTGCTATGACACAGGAGAGTGCTCATTGACCCCGGAGAGTGCGCTGTGTCACCGGAGCGCCGGCTGTGACGCCGGAGAGTGCACTCTGACACCGGAGAGTGCGCTCTGATCTCGGAGAGAGTGCTGTGCCCCCGGAAGTGTGCAGTGACACTGGAGATTTTGCTGTGTCCCCGTAGAGTGAGCTGTGTTCCCGGTGAGAGCGCTGTGACACCGGAGAGTGCGCTGTGACCTCGGAGTGTGCGCTGTAAAACTGGAAAGTGCGCTGTGACCACGGAGAGCGCACTCTGACCCAGGAGAATGCGCTGTGACACAGGAGAGTGCACTGTGACCCCGGAGATTGCACTGAGACCCCGGAGAGTGCAATCTGACGCCGGAGCGTGTGCACTGACACCGGAGAGTTGGCTCTGACCCCGGAGAGTGCGCTGTGTCCCCGTAGAGTGTGCAGTGCCCCTGGAGAGACCACTGTGCGCCTGGAGAGTGTGCTGTGACCCTGGAGAGTGCGCTCTTACTGCAGAGAGTGCGCTCTGACCCCGGAGAGTGCGCTCATGATCCCGGAACGTGCGCGGTGTCCCCAGAGAGTGCACGGTGACTTTGGAGAGTGCGCTCTGTCCCTGGAGAGTGTGCTGTGTCCCCGGAGAGTGCGCTGTGACCCCGTAGAAGGTGCTCTGAACCCAGAGAGGGCGCTGTGTCCCCAGAGAGTGCACGCTGACACTAGAGAGTGCGCTGTGTCCCTGGAGATCGTGCTGTGTCCCCGGAGGGTGTGCTGTGACCCCGCAGAGTGCTCTCTGACCCCGGAGAGTGCACTGTGTAACCCGAGAGAGGGATGTGACGCCGGAGAGTGCGCTCTGACCGCGGAGAGTGGTCTCTGATCTCGGAGAGCGTGCTGTGCCCCCGGAATTGTGCGGTGACACTGGAGATTGTCCCCGGAGAGTGTGTTGTGTTCCCGGAGAGTGTGCTGTGACCCAGGAGAGTGTGCTTTGACACTGGAGACTGCGCTGCCACACCAGAGAGTGCGCCGTGACCCCAGAGAGAGCACTGTGACCCCGGAGAGTGCCCTCTGACCCAGGAGAGTGTGCTCTGACACCGGAGTGTTTGCTCTGATCCCGGAGAGTGCGATGTATCCCCAGAGAGTGCGTGGTGACACTGGAGAGTGCGCTGAGTCATTGGAGAGTGTGCTGTGAAACTGGAGAGTGCCCTTTGACCCGGGAGAGTGCGCTGTGACCCCGGAGAGAGCGCTGTGACCAAGGGAAATTCGCTCAGAGCCCGGTGAGTGCGCTGTGAATTCGGAGAGTGCGTAATGTCCCTGGAGAGTTTGCGGTGACACTGGAGAGTGCGCTGTGTCCCCGGAGATTTTGCTGTGTCCCCAGAGATTGCACTGTGACCCCGGAGATGCACTCTGACCCTGGAGATTGCACTGTGACCACGGGGAGCGCGCTCTGACACCGGAGAGTGCGCTCTGATCCCAGAGAGTGTTCTCTGACCCCGGAGAGTGCGCTCAGATCCCGGAGAGTGCGCGGTGTCCCCAGAGAGTGTGTGGTGACATTGGAGAGTGTGCTTTGTCCCCGGAGAGTGTGCTGTGTCACCGGAGAGTGCGCAGTGACCCTGGAGAGTAGGCTCTGACCCGAGAGAGGGCGCTGTGTCCCCGGAGAGTGTGCGGTGATGCCGGAGAGTGTGCTCTGAGGCCGGAGAATGCGCTCTGTTCACGGAATTGTGAGGTGACATTGCAGATTGCGCTGTGTCCCTGGAGAGTGTGCTGTTTTCCCGGAGAGTGCGCTGTCACACCGGAAAGTGTGCTGTGAACCTGGAGAGTGTGCTGTTAACCAGGAGTGTTTGCTCTGTCCCCGGAGAGTGCAGTGTGTCCCTGGAGAGTGTGCTGTTACACTGGAGTGTGTGCTCTGACCCCGGAGAGTGCGCTGTGTCCCTGGAGAGTGTGCTGTGACACCGGCGAGTGTGCTGCGACCACGCAGAGTGCGCTGTGACCCCGTAGAGTGTACTGTGTCACAGGAGATTGTGCTGTGTCCCTGGGGAGTGTGCTGTTTCCCTGGAGAGTGCGCTGCGAACCGGGAGAGTGTGCTCTGACCCTGGAGAGTGCGCTGTATCCCCGGAGAGTGCGCAGTGACCCTAGAGAGTGTGCTCTGACCACGGAGAGTGCACTGGGACCTCGGAGATTGCGCTGTGTCCCCGTAGAGTGTGTAGTACCACTGGAGAGACCGCTGTGCCCCTGCAGAGTGTGCTGATACCCTGGAGAGTGCACTGTGACGCTGGAGAGTGCGCTGTGACCCGGAGAAAGCGCTGGGCCCCTGGAGAGATTTCTCTGACACCAGAGAGTGCGCTGTGCCCGCGGAGAGTGCGCTGTGACCCCGGAGAGAGCGCTGTGTCCCTGGACAGTGCGCTGTGACAAGGAGATTACACTGTGTCCCCGGAGAGTGTGCTGTGACTCTGGAGAGTGTGCTGAGACACTGGAGAATGCGCTCTGACCCTGGCGAGTGCGCTTGACACATGGGAGTGCGCTCTGACCCCGCAGAGTCCTCTCTGACCCCAGAGAATGCGTTGTGTCCCTGGAGAGTGTGCGGTGACACTGGAGAGTGCGCTGTGACCCCGGAGAGTGTGCTGTGTCCCCAGAGATTGCGCTGTGACCCCGGAGAGTGTGCTCTGACCCTGGAGAATGCACTGTGACACGGGGGAGTGCACTCTGACGCCGGAGAGTGCGCTCTGACCCCAGAGATTGTGCTCCGACCCCGGAGAGTGCGCTCATGATCCCGAAACGTGCGTGGTGTCCCCGGAGAGTGTGCGGTGACATTGGAGAGTGCGCCGAGTCCCTGCAGAGTGTGCTATGACATCGTAGAGTGCGCTGTGACACCGGAGAGTGCTCATTGACCCCGGAGAGTGCGCTGTGTCACCGGAGAGTGTGCTGTGCCACCGGAAGTGTGCGGTGACACTTGAGATTGTGCTGTGTCCCTGGAGAGTGAGCTGTGTTCCTGGAGTGTGCGCTGTGACCCCGGAGTGTGTGCTGTGACACTGGAGAGTGCACTCTGACCCCGGAGAGTGCGCTCTGACCCCGGAGAGTGCGCTTTGACACTGGAGAGTGCGCTGTGACCCCGAAGAGTGTGCTGTGTCCCCGGAGAGTGTGCTGTGACCGGGAGAGACCGCTGTGCCCCTGGAGAGTGTGCTGTGCCACTGGAGAGTGCGCTGTGATACCAGAAAGTGCGCTGTGACACTGGTTAGTGCGCTGTGTCTCGAGAGAGTGTGCTGTGACCCTGGAGAGTGCGCTGCCTCCCCGGAGCGTGCCCTGTGTCCCCAGAGAGTGTGCTGTGTCCCCGGAGACGGTGCTGTGAACCCAGAAAGGACGCTCTGACACTGGAGTCTGCTCTACGTCCTCGGAGAGTGCGCGCTGTCTCCGGAGAGTGCACTGTGACCCTGGAGAGTGTGCTGTGTCCCCGGAGAGTGCGCCGTGTCCCCGGAGAGTGCGCTGTGTCACTGAGAATGCGCTGTGTACCCGGAGAGAATGCTTTAACCCTGGAGAGTGTGCTGTCTCCCCAGAGAGCGCTCTGTGACGCCGCAGAGTGCACTGTGTCCCCAGGAAGTGTACTGCACCCTCGGAAAGTGTGCTCTGACCCCGGAGAGTGCGCTGTGCCCTGGGAGAGTGTGCTCTGACCCCGGAGTGTGCACTCTGACACCGAAGAGTGCGCTGTGCCCTTGGAGAGTGTGCAGTGCCCCTGGAGAGACCGCTGTGCCCCTGGAAAGAGTGCTGTGACACTGGAGAGTGGGCTGTGACCCCAGAAATTGCGCTGTGAAACTGGGGAGTGCGCTGTCTCCCCGGAGAGTGCCCTGTGTCCCCAGAGAGTGTGCGTTGTCCCCGGAGATGGTGCTGTGAACCCATGAGGGCGCTCTGACACTGGAGACTGCGCTATGTCCTTGGAGAGTGCGTGCTGTCCCCGGAGAGTGCACTGTGACACTGGAGAGTATGCTGTAACCCTGGAGAGTGTGCTGTGTCCCCGGAGAGTGCGCTGTGACCCCGCAGAGTGCACTGTGTCCCCAGAAATGCACTGTGCCCTCGGAAAGTGTGCTCTGACCCCGGAGTGTGCGCTCTGACCATAGAGTGTGCTGTGACCTCGGAGAGTGTGCCATGAATCTGGAGAATGTGCTGTGACCCCAGAGGATGGGCCCTCGCCCTGGAGAATGTGCCGTGAACCCAGAGAGTGCGCTGTGACTCCGGAGTGTGCGCTCTGACCTCGGAGAGTATGCTCTGACACCGGAGAGTGCGCGGTGTCCCTGGAGAGAGCGCATTGGCACTGGAGAGAGCGCTGTGTCGCTGGAGTGTGTGCTGTGTCCCCGAAGTTTGTGCTGTGACACCGGAGAGTGCGCTCTGACACCACAGAGTGCGCTGTGTCCCCGGAGATTGCGCTGTGACACCGGAGAGTGCACTCTGACCATGGAGAATGTGCTGTGACCCCGAGAAGTGCGCTGTGACCGCGGAGAGAGCTCTCTGACCCCGGAGAGTGCGCTCTGAACCCGCAGAGTGCGCTCATAATCCCGGAGAGTGCACAGTGTCCCCAGGGCATGCTCAGTGATATTGGAGTGTGCACTGTGCCCCGGCAGAGTGAGCTGTGTCACCGGAGAGTGCGCTGTGACCCTGGAGAGGGCGCTCTGACCCCAGAGACGGCGCTGTGTCACGGGAGAGTGCGCGGTGACACTGGAGGGTGCACTGTGACCCCAGAGAGGATGCTGTGAACCTGGAGAGAGCGCTCTGACTCCGGAGAGTGCGCTGTGTCACCGGAGAGTGTGCTGTGCCGCTGGAGAGTGCACTCTGACCTTGGAGATTGCACTTTGATCCCGGAGAGCGCGCTGTGTCCCCGGAAGTGTGCGGTGACACTGGAGATTGCGCTGTGTCCCCGAAGAGTGAGCTGTGTTCCCGGAAGGTGCGCTGTCACCCCTGAGATTGCATTGCGACCCTGGAGGGTGCGCTGTGACACTGGAGAGTGTGCTGTGTCCCCGGAGAGAATGTTGTGACCCCAGAGAGTGCACTCTGACCCCGGAGAGTGAGATCTGACCCCACAGAGTGCGCTCTGATCCCAGAGAGTGCGCTGTGTCACCGGAGAGTGCTCAGTAACACTGGAGAGTGCACTGTGTCTCCGGAGAGTGTGCTGTGAAACTGGAGAGTGCCCTGTGACACGGGAGATTGCGCTGTGACTCCGGAGAGTGCGCTCTGATGCCGGAGAGTGCGCTGTGACCCCGGAGAATGCGCTTAGACACCGGAGAGTGTGCTGTGACTCCGGAGAGTGCGCTGTGTCCCCGGAAAGTGTGCTTTGAGCCCGGAGAGTGCACTGTGTCCCTGGATATTGCACTGTGACACCAGAGAGTGCGCTGTGTCCCTGGAGAATGCACTGTGAACCCGGTGAGTGCGCTGTCACCCCGGAGAGTGTGCTGTGACCCCGGAGAGTGCACTGTTTCCCTGGAGATTGTGCTGTGTCCCCGTAGAGTGTGCAGTGCCCCTGGAGAGATGGCTGTGCCCCTGGAGTGAGTGCTGTGACCCTGGAGGGTGCGCTGTGACCCCAGGGTGTGCGCTGTGACACTGGAGAGTGCGCTATGTCCTTGGAAAGATCCCTGTGTCCCCAGAGAGTGCGCGGTGTCCCCGGCGAGTGTGCTGTGAACCCGGAGAGGGCGCTCTGACACTGGAGACTGATCTATGTCCCAGGAGAGTCCGCGGTGTCCCCGGAGAATGCACTGTGATCCTGGAGAGAGCGCTGTGACCCCACAGAAAGCGCTGTGCCCCGGGAGAGGTTCCTCTGATACCAGAGAGCGCGCTGTGTCCCTGGAGAATGCGCTGTGTCCCTGGAGATTGTGCTGTGACCCGGAGATTGCACTGTGTCCCTGAAGAGAGCGCTGTGACCCTGGAGAGTGCATTGTGTCCCCGGAGAGTGGTGCGCTGTGACCCTGGAGAGTGTGCTGTGACGCTGGAGAGTGTGCTCTGACCCTGGAGAGTGAGCTGTGACACATGGGAGTGAGCTCTGACCCCGCAGAGTGTGCTCTGACCCCAGAGAATGCGTTGTGTCCCTGGAGAGTGTGCGGTGTCACTGGAGAGTGCGCTGTGTCCCTGGAGAGTGTGCTGTGTCCCCGGAGACTGCGCTGTGACACCGGAGAGTGCACTCTGACGCCGGAGAGTGCGCTCTGACGCCAGAGACTGTGGTGTGACCACAGAGTGTGCACTCTGTCACCGGAGAATGCGCTGTGACACTGGAGAGTGCGCTGTGACCCCGGAGATTGCACTGAGACCCCGGAGGGTGCAATCTGACGCCGGAGCATGTGCTCCGACACCGGAGAGTTGCCTCTGACCCCAGAGAGTGCGCTGTGTCCGCGTAGAGTGTGCAGTGCCCCTGGGGAGACCACTGCGCCCCTGGAGAGTGTGCTGTGACCCTTGAGAGAGCGCTCTGACACCAGAGAGTGCGCTGTGACCCCGTAGAATGTGCTCTGAACCCAGAGAGTGCGCTGTGTCCCCAGAGAGTGCGCGGTGAAACTGGAGAGTGAGCTGTGTCACTGGAGGGTGTGCTGTGTCCCCGGAGATTGTGCTGTGACACCGGAGAGTGCGCTGTGACCCCACAGAGTGTGCTGTGACCCCGGATAGTGTGTTGTGTCACCGGAGAGTGCGTGGTGACACTGGAGAGTGTACTGTGTCCCCGGAGAGTATGCTGTGTCCCCGGAGATTGTGCTGTGACACCGGAGAGTGCACTCTGACCATGGAGAATGTGCTGTGACCCCGACGAATGTGCTGTGACCCCGGAGAGTGCACTCTGACCCCAGAGAGTGTGCTCTGATCCCGGAGAGTGCGCTCATAATCCCGGAGAGTGCGCAGATTACCCAGGGCAAGTGCGGTGACATTCGAATGTGCACTGTGCCCCGGGAGAGTGTGCTGTGTCCCCGGAGTGTGTGCTGTGACCCTGGAGAGTGTGCTGTGTCCCTGGAAAGAGCCCTGTGTCTCCAGAGAGTGCACGGTGTCCCCGGCGAGTGTGCTGTGAACCCGGAGAGGCGGCTCTGACACTGGAGACTAATCTATGTCCTCGGAGAGTGCGCGGTGTCCCCGGAGAATGCACTGTGACCCTGGAGAGAGCGCTGTGACCACGCAAAAAGCGCTGTGCCCTGGGAGAGGTTGCTCTGATACCAGAGAGCGCGCTGTGTCCCTGGAGAATGCGCTGTGTCCCTGGAGATTGTGCTGTGCCCCGGAGATTGCACTGTGTCCCTGAAGAGTGCGCTGTGACCCTGGAGAGTGTGCTGTGACCCTGGAGAGTGTGCTCTGACCCTGGAGAGTGAGCTGTGACACATGGGAGTGCGCTCTGACCCCGCAGAGTGTGCTCTGACCCCAGAGAATGCGTTGTGTCCCTGGAGAGTGTGCGGTGACACTGGAGAGTGCGCTGTGTCCCCGGAGAGTGTGCTGTGTCCCCGGAGACAGCGCTGTGACCCCGGAGAGTGTGCTCTGACCCTGGAGAATGCACTGTGACACCGGGGAGTGCACTCTAACGCTGGAGAGTGCGCTCTGACACCAGAGAGTGTGCTGTGACCACAGAGAGTGCACTCTGATCCCGGAGAATGCGCTGTGACACTGGAGAGTGCGCTGTGACCGCGGAGAATGCACTGAGACCCCGGAGGGTGCAAACTGACGCCGGAGCGTGTGCACCAATACCGGAGAGTTGGCTCTGACCCCAGAGAGTGCGCTGTGACCGCGTAGAGTGTGCAGTGCCCCGGAAAGACCACTGTACCCCTGGAGAGGGTGCTGTGACCCTTGAGAGTGCGCTCTGACCCCAGAGAGTGCGCTGTGACACCGTAGAATGTGCTCTGACCCCAGAGAGGGCGCTGTGTCCCCAGAGAGTGCGCGGTGACACTGGAGAGTGCGCTGTGTCACTGGAGGGTGTGCTGTGTCCCCGGAGATTGTGCTGTGACACCGGAGTGTGCGCTCTGACCCCAGAGAGTGTGCTGTGACCCCGGATAGTGTGTTGTGTCACCGGAGAGTGCGTGGTGACACTGGAGAGTGTGCTGTGTCCCCGGAGAGTATGCTGTGTCCCCGGAGATTGTGCTGTGACACCGGAGAGTGCATCTGACCATGGAGAATGTGCTGTGACCCCGAGGAGTGTGCTGTGACCCGGGAGAGTGCGCTCATAATCCCGGAGATTGCGCAGTGTACCCAGGGCATGTGCGGTGACATTGGAGTGTGCACTGTGCCCCGGGAGAGTGTGCTGTGTCCCCAGAGAGTGCGCTGTGAACCTGGAGAGTGTGCTCTGACCCCAGAGACGGTGCTGTGTCTCGGGAGAGAGCGCGGTGACAATGGAGGGTGCACTGTGTCCCCAGAGAGTATGCTGTGACCCTGGAGAGTGCGCTGTGTCCCCGGAGAGTGCGCTGTGACCCCAGAAAATGCACTGTGGCCTCGGAAAGTGTGCTCTGACCCCGGAGAGTGCGCTGTGCCCTGGGAGAGTGTGCTCTGACCCCTGAGTTTGCGCTCTGACCAGAGAGTGTGCTGTGCCCTCGGAGAGTGTGCCATGAATCTGGAGAATGTGCTGTGACACCGGAGAGTGCGCTCTGACCCCACAGAGTGCGCTCTGACCCCGGAGAGTGTGTTGTGTCACCGGAGAGTGCGCAGTGACACTGGAGAGTGTGCTGTGTCCCCGGAGAGTATGCTGTGTCCCCGGAGATTGTGCTGTGACACCGGAGAGGGCACGCTGACCATGGAGAATGTCCTGTGACACCGAGGATTGCGCTGTGACACCGGAGAGCGCTCTCTGACCCCAGAGAGTGCGCTCTGACCCCGGTGAGTGCGCTCATAATCCCGGAGAGTGCGCAGTGTTCCCAGGGCATGTGTGGTGACATTGGAGTGTGCACTGTGCCCCGGGAGAGTGTGCTGTGTCCCCGGAGAGTGCGCTGTGAACCTGGAGAGAGCGCTCTGACCCCAGAGATGGCGCTGTGTCATGGGAGAGAGCGCAGTGACACTGGAGGGAGCACTGTGTCCCCAGAGAGTATGCTGTGACCCTGGAGAGTGCGCTCTGACTCCGGAGAGTGCGCTGTGTCACCGGATAGTGTGCTGTGATGCTGGAGAATGCACTCTGACCCTGGAGATTGCGCTCTGATCCCCGAGAGTGCGCTGTGTCTGGAAGTGTGCGGTGACACTGGAGATTGCGCTGTGTCCCCGAAGAGTGAGCTTTGTTCACGGAAGGTACGCTGTCACACCTGAGATTGCACTGTGACCCAGGAGGGTGCGCTGTGACCCTGGAGAGTGCGCCGTGACACCGGAGACAGTGTTGTGACCCCAGAGAGTGCACTCTGACCCCGGAGAGTGAGATCTGACACCACAGAGAGCGCTCTGACCCCAGAGAGTGCGCTGTGTCACCGGAGAGTGCGCGGTAACAATGGAGAGTGCGCTGTGTCCCCGGACAGTGTGCTGTGAAACTGGAGAGTGCCCTGTGACCTGGGAGAGTGCGCTGTGACCCCGGAGAGTGCGCTCTGATGCTGCAGAGTGCGCTGTGACACCGGAGAATGCGCTCAGACCTCGGAGAGTGTGCTGTGACTCCGGAGAGTGCGCTGTGTCCCCGGAAAGTGTTCTCTGACCCCGGAGAGTGCACTGTGTCCCTGGATATTGCACTGTGACACCGGAGAGTGCGCTGTGACCCCGGAGAATGCACTGTGAACCCGTTGAGAGCGCTGTGACCCCGGAGAGTGCGCTGTGACTTCGGAGAGTGCTCTGTTTCCCTGGAGATTCTGCTGTGTCCCCGTAGAGTGTGCAGTGCCCCTGGAGAGACCGCTGTGCCCCTGGAGAGTGTGCTGTGACGCTGGAGAGTGCGCTGTGACCCCAGAGAGTACGCTGTGATGTTGGAGACTGCGCTGTATCCCTGGAGAGTGTGCTGTGACACCGGAGTGTGTGCTGTTTCCCCGGAAAGTGCGCTCTGACCCCGGAGAGTACGCTGTAAGAACATAAGAACATAAGAAGTAGCAGCAGGAGTAGGCCATACGGCCCGTTGGGCCTGCTCCACCATTCAATAGGATCATGGCTGATCTGAATCTGGACTCACGTCCACTTCCCTGCCCTCTCCCCGTAACCCCTAATCCCCTTATCTTCTAGGATACTGTCTATCTCCGTTTTAAATTTATTTAATGTTGCAGCTTCCACAGCTCTCTGGGGTAGCAAATTCCATAGATTTACTACCCTCTGAGTGAAGAAGTTTCTCCTCATCTCAGTTTTGAAAGGGCAGCCCCTTATTCTAAGATTATGCCCCCTAGTTCTAGTCTCACCCATCAGGGGAAACATCCTCACCGCTTCCACCCGATCAAGCCCCCTCACAATGTTATATGTTTCGATAAGATCGCCTCTAATTCTTCTGAACTCCAATGAGTAGAGTCCCAACCTACTCAACCTTTCCTCATACGTCAACACCCTCATCTCCGGAATCAACTGAGTGAACCTTCTCTGAACCTCCTCGAGAGCAAGTATATCTTTTCTTAAATATTGAAACCAAAACTGCACGCAGTATTCCAGGTGTGGCCTCACCAATACCCTGTATAACTGCAGCAAGACTTCCCTGTTTTTATACTCCATCCCCCTTGCAATAAAAGCGAAGATTCCATTGGCCTTCCTGATCACCTGCTGCACCTGCATACTAACTTTATGTGTTTCATGCACCAGGACCCCCAGATCCCTTTGAACTGTAGCACTTTGCAGCTTCTCTCCAATTAGATAATAACTTGCTCTTTGATTTTTTCTGCCAAAGTGCATAACCTCACACTTTCCAACATTTTGTTGCATCTGCCAAATCTCTGCCCACTCACTTAGCCTGGCTATGTCCTTTTGTAGGTTTTTTATGTCCTCCTCACTCACTGTTTTTCCTCCCATCTTTGTATCATCGGCAAACTTGGATATGTTGCACTCGGACCCTTCCTCCAAATCGTTAAGCGTGCGCTGTGACACCGGAGAGTGCGCTGTGTCCCTGGAGAATGCACTGCGAACACGGCGAGTGCACTGTGACCCCGGAGAGTGTGCTGTGACCCCGGAGAGTGCACTGTTTCCCTGGAGATTGTGCTGTGCCCTCGTAGAGAGTGCAGTGCCCCTGGAGAGACGGCTGTGCCCCTGGAGAGTGTGCTGTGACCCTGGAGAGTGTGCTGTGACCCTGGAGAGTGCGCTGTGACCCCAGAGAGTGCGCTGTGACCCGGGAGAGTGCGCTGTGTCCCCGGAGGGTGTGCTGTGACCCTGGGGAGTGCGCTGTGTCCCCGGAGAGAGCACTGTGTCCCCAGAGAGTGCGTGGTGTCCCCGGAGAGGGTGCTGTGAAACCGGAGAGGGCGCCCTGACACAGGAGACTGATCTATGTCCTCGGGGTGTGCGCGGTGTCCCCGGAGAATGCACTGTGACCCTGGAGAATGCGCTGTGACCACGCAGAAAGCGCTGTGCCCCGGGAGAGGTTGCTCTGATACCAGAGAGCGCGCTGTGTCCCTGGAGAATGCGCTGTGACCCTCGTGAGTGTGCTGTGCCCCGGAGATTGCACTGTGTCCCTGAAGAGGGTGCTGTGACACTGGAGAGTGCACTGTGTCCCCGGAGAATGTGCTGTGACCCTGGAGAGTGTGCTGTGACCCTGGAGGGTGTGCTGTGACCCTGCAGAGTGAACTGTGACACATGGGAGTGCGCGCTGACACCGCAGAGTGTGCTCTGACCCCGGAGAATGCACTGTATCACTGGAGAGTGCGCGGTGACCTGGATATTGCGCTGTGTCGCTGGAGAGTGTGCTGTGTCCCCGGAGTTTGCGCTGTGACCCCGGAGAGAGCGCTCTGTCCCTGGAAAGTGTGCTGCAACACCGGGGAGTGCACTCTGACCCCGGAGCTTGCGCTCTGACCCCAGAGAGGGTGCTCTGATCCTGGAGAGTGCTCTCATGATCCCAGAACTTGCGCGGTGTCCCCAGAGAGTGCACGGTGAAATTGGAGAGTGCGATGTGTCCCTGGAGAGTGTGCTGTGTCCCCGGGGAGTGCGCTGTGACCCCGTAGAATGCGCTGTGATCCCAGAGAGTGCACAGTTTCCCAGAGAGTGCGCGGTGACACTAGAGAGTGCGCTGTGTCCCTGGAGAATGTGCTGTGTCCCCGGAGGGTGTGCTATGAAGCCGGAGAGTGCGCTCTGACCCCAGAGCGGGCGCTCTAACCTCGGAGAGAGTGCTGTGTCCCCGGAATTGTGAGGTGACACTGGAGATTGTGCTGTGCCCCCAGAGAGTGTGCTGTGTTCCCGGAGATTGTGCTGCGACCCCGGAGAGTGTGCTTTGATACTGGAGAGTGCGCTGTGACCCCAGAGAGTGCGCTGTGACCCCGGAGATCGCCCTCTGACCCCGGAGAGTGTGCTCTGACAACGGAGAGTTTGCTCTGATCCCAGAGACTGCACTGTGTCCCCAGAGAGTGCACGGTGACACTGGAGAGTGCGCTGTGTCCCCGGAGATTGTGCTGAGAAACTGGAGAGTGTTCTTTGACCCGGGAGAGTGCGCTGTGACCCCGGAGTGTGCGCTGTGACCAAGGAGAATTCGCTCAGAGCACGGAGAGTGCGCTGTGACTCTGGAGAGTGCTTTATTTCCCTGGAGAGTGTGCGGTGACCCTGGAGAGTGCGCTGTGACCACGCAGAAAGCGCTGTGCCCCGGGAGAGGTTGCTCTGATACCAGAGAGCGCGCTGTGTCCCTGGAGAATGCGCTGTGACCCTGGTGAGTGAGCTGTGCCCCGGAGATTGCACTGTGTCCCTGAAGAGGGCGCTGTGACACTGGAGAGTGCACTGTGTCCCCGGAGAGTGTGCTGTGACGCTGGAGAGTGTGCTGTGACCCTGGAGGGTGTGCTGTGACCCTGCAGAGTGAACTGTGACACATGGGAGTGCGCGCTGACACCGCAGAGTGCGCTGTGACCCCGGAGAATGCACTGTATCCCTGGAGAGTGCGCAGTGACCTGGAGAGTGCGCTGTGTCGCTGGAGAGTGTGCTGTGTCCCCGGAGATTGCGCTGTGACCCCGGAGAGAGCGCTCTGACCCTGGAAAGTGTGCTGCAACACCGGGGAGTGCACTCTGACCCCGGAGCGTGCGCTCTGACCCCAGAGAGGGTGCTCTGATCCCGGAGAGTGCTCTCATGATCCCGGAACTTGCGCGGTGTCCCCAGAGAGTGCACGGTGAAATTGGAGAGTGCGATGTGTCCCTGGAGAGTGTGCTGTGTCCCCGGGGAGTGCGCTGTGACCCCGTAGAATGCGCTGTGATCCCAGAGAGTGCACAGTTTCCCAGAGAGTGCGCGGTGACACTAGAGAGTGCGCTGTGTCCTTGGAGAATGTGCTGTGTCCCCGGAGGGTGTGCTATGAAGCCGGAGAGTGCGCTCTGACCCCAGAGCGGGCGCTCTAACCTCGGAGAGAGTGCTGTGTCCCCGGAATTGTGAGGTGACACTGGAGATTGTGCTGTGCCCCCAGAGAGTGTGCTGTGTTCCCGGAGATTGTGCTGCGACCCCGGAGAGTGTGCTTTGATACTGGAGAGTGCGCTGTGACCCCAGAGAGTGCGCTGTGACCCCGGAGATCGCCCTCTGACCCCGGAGAGTGTGCTCTGACAACGGAGAGTTTGCTCTGATCCCAGAGACTGCACTGTGTCCCCAGAGATTGCACGGTGACACTGGAGAGTGCGCTGTGTCCCCGGAGATTGTGCTGAGAAACTGGAGAGTGTTCTTTGACCCGGGAGAGTGCGCTGTGACCCCGGAGTGTGCGCTGTGACCAAGGAGAATTCGCTCAGAGCACGGAGAGTGCGCTGTGACTCTGGAGAGTGCTTTATTTCCCTGGAGAGTGTGCGGTGACCCTGGAGAGTGCGCTGTGACCACGCAGAAAGCGCTGTGCCCCGGGAGAGGTTGCTCTGATACCAGAGAGCGCGCTGTGTCCCTGGAGAATGCGCTGTGACCCTGGTGAGTGTGCTGTGCCCCGGAGATTGCACTGTGTCCCTGAAGAGGGCGCTGTGACACTGGAGAGTGCACTGTGTCCCCGGAGAGTGTGCTGTGACGCTGGAGAGTGTGCTGTGACCCTGGAGGGTGTGCTGTGACACTGCAGAGTGAACTGTGACACATGGGAGTGCGCGCTGACACCGCAGAGTGCGCTGTGACCCCGGAGAATGCACTGTATCCCTGGAGAGTGCGCAGTGACCTGGAGAGTGCGCTGTGTCGCTGGAGAGTGTGCTGTGTCCCCGGAGATTGCGCTGTGACACCGGAGAGAGCGCTCTGACCCTGGAAAGTGTGCTGCAACACCGGGGAGTGCACTCTGACCCCGGAGCGTGCGCTCTGACCCCAGAGAGGGTGCTCTGATCCCGGAGAGTGCTCTCATGATCCCGGAACTTGCGCGGTGTCCCCAGAGAGTGCACGGTGAAATTGGAGAGTGCGCTGTGTCCCTGGAGAGTGTGCTGTGTCCCCGGGGAGTGCGCTGTGACCCCGTAGAATGCGCTGTGACCCCAGAGAGTGCACAGTGTCCCAGAGAGTGCGCGGTGACACTGGAGAGTGCGCTGTGTCCTTGGAGAATGTGCTGTGTCCCCGGAGGGTGTGCTATGAAGCCGGAGAGTGCGCTCTGACCTCAGAGCGTGCGCTCTAACCCCGTAGAATGCGCTGTGACCCCAGAGAGTGCACAGTGTCCCAGAGAGTGCGCGGTGACACTAGAGAGTGCGCTGTGTCCTTGGAGAATGTGCTGTGTCCCCGGAGGGTGCGCTGTGACCCCAGAGAGTGCGCTGTGACACCGGAGATCGCCCTCTGACCCCGGAGAGTGTGCTCTGACAACGGAGAGTTTGCTCTGATCCCAGAGACTGCGCTGTGTCCCCAGAGAGTGCACGGTGACACTGGAGAGTGCGCTGTGTCCCCGGAGATTGTGCTGAGAAACTGGAGAGTGTTCTTTGACCCGGGAGAGTGCGCTGTGACCCCGGAGATTGCGCTGTGACCAAGGAGAATTCGCTCAGAGCACGGAGAGTGCGCTGTGACTCTGGAGAGTGCTTTATTTCCCTGGAGAGTGTGCGGTGACACTGGAGACTGCGCTGTGTCCCCGGAGAGTGTGCTGTGCCCGCAGAGATTGCGCTGTGACCCCGGAGAGCGCGCTCTGACACCGGAAATTGCACTGTGACGCCGGGGAGTGCGCGCTGACCCCGTAGAGTGCGCTCATGATCCCGGAAAGTATGCGGTGTCCCCAGAGAGTGCGTGGTGACATTGGAGAGTGTGCTTTGCCCCTGGAGAGTGTGCTGTGTCACCGGAGATTGCGCTGTGACCCTGGAGAGTAGGCTGTGACCCCTGAGAGGGCGCTGTGTCCCCGGAGAGTGCGCGGTTACTCCGGAGAGTCTGCTGTGTCACCAGAGAGTGTGCTGTGACCCCGGGGAGTGCTGTCTGTCCCCGGAGAGAGCGCTGTGTCCCCGGAAGTGTGCGGTAACATTGGAGATTGCGCTGTGTCCCTGGAGAGTGCGCTGTCACAACGGAGAGTGCGCTCTGACCCTAGAGAGTGTGTTGTGTCCCCGGGGAGTGTGCTGTGACCCCGGCGAGTGCGCTGTGACCTTGGAGAGTGCGCTGTGACCCCGGAGAGTGTGCTGTGGCCCCGGAGAGTGCGCTGTATCCCCGGAGAGTGCACATTGACCGTAGCGAGTGGACTCTGACCCCAGAGAGTGTGCTGGGACCTCGGAGATTGTGCTGTGTCTGCGTAGAGTATGCAGTGCCCCTGGAGAGACCTCTGCGCCCCTGGAGAGTGTACTGTGACCCTGGAGAGTGCACTGTGACGCTGGAGAGTGCGCTCTGGCCCGGAGAAAGGGCTGTGCCCCTGGAGAGATTTCTCTGACACCAGAGAGTACGCTGTGCCCCCGGAGAGTGTGCTGTGCCCCTGGAGAGTGTGGTGTTTCCCCGGAGAGTGTGCTGTGTCCCCGGAGATTGCACTGTGACCCTGGAGAGTCCGCTCTGACCCTGGAGAATTCGCTGTGACACCGGGAAGTGCACTCTGACACCGGAGAGTGCGCTCTGTCCCCACAGGGTGTGCTCTGACCCCCAGAGTGTGCTCATGATCCCGGAACGTGCGCGGTCTCCCCCGAGAGTGTGCGGTGACAATGAAGAGTGCGCTGTGTCCCTGGCGATTGTGCTGTGTCCCCGGAGAATGTGCTGTGACACAGGAGAGTGCTCATTGACATCGGAGACTGCGCTGTGACCCCGGAGAGTGCGCTATGACCCCAGTGAGGATGCGGTGTTCCCGGAGAGTGTGCGGTGACAGTGGACAGTGTGCTGTGTCCCTGGAGAGTGTGCTGTGTCACCGGAGAGCGTGCTGTGACGCCAGAGAGTGCGCTCTGACCCCGGAGAGTGCGCTCTGACCTCGGAGAGAGCGCTGTGCCCCCGGAAGTGTGTGGTGACACTTGAGATTGTGCTGTGTCCCCGTAGAGTGAGCTGTGTTCCCGGTGAGTGCGCTGTGACCCCGGAGAGTGCGCTGTGACACTGGAGAGTGCGCTGTGACCACAGAGAGTGCAGTCTGACCCCGGAGAATGGGCTGTGACACTGGAGAGTGCGCTGTGACCCCGGAGATTGCACTGAGACCCCGGAGAGTGCAATCTGACCTCGGAGCGTGTGCTCTGACACCGGAGAGTTGACTCTGACCCCGAGAATGCGCTGTGTCCCTGGAGAGTGTGCAGTGCCCCTGGAGAGACCACTGTGCCCCTGGGGAGTGTGCTGTGACCCTGTAGAGTGCGCTCTGACCCCGGAGAGTGCGCTCTGACCACAGAGTGCGCTCATGATGCCAGAACGTGGGCGGTGTCCCCAGAGAGTGCGCGGTGACATTGGAGAGTGCGCTGTGTCCCTGGAGAGTGTGCTGTGTTCCCGGAGAGTACGCTGTCACACCGGAGAGTGCGCTGTGAACCTGGAGGGCGTGCTGTTACCCTGGAGTGTGTGCTCTGTCCCCGGAGAGTGCACTGTGTCCCCGGAGAGTTTGCTGTGACCCCGGCGATTGCGCTGTGACCCCGCAGAGTGCGCTGTGATCCTGTAGAGTGCACTGTGTCCCTTGATATTGTGTTGTGTCCCTGGGGAGTTTGCTGTTTCCCTGGAGAGAGCGCTGTGAAGCTGGAGAGTGCGCTCTGACCCCGGAGAGTGTACTGTGTCCCCAGAGAGTGTGCTGTGACGACGGAGAGTGTGCAGTGACACTAGAAAGTGCGCTCTGAACCCAGAGAGTGCGATGGGACCTCGTAGGTTGCGCTGTGTCCCCGTAGAGTGCAGTGCCACTTGAGAGGCCGCTGTGCCCCAGGAGAGTGGGCTGTGACGCTGGAGAGTGCACTGTGACGCTGGAGAGTGCGCTGTGACTCGGAGAAAGCGCTGGGCCCCTGGACAGATTTCTCTGACACCAGAGAGTGCGCTGTGCCCACGGAGAGTGCGCTGTGCCCCCAGAGAGTGCGCTGTGTCCCTGGAGAGTGCGCTGTGCCACGGAAATAGCACTATGTACCCGGGGAGTGTGCTGTGACTCTGGAGAGTGCGCGGTGTCACTGGAGAATGCGCTCTGACACTGGAGAGTGCGCTGTGACACATGGGAGTGCGCTGTGACCCCGCAGAGTGCGCTCTGACACCGGAGAATGCGTTGTGTCGCTGGAAAGTGTGCGGTGACACTGGATAGTGCGCTGTGTCCCCGTTGAGTGTGCTGTGCCCCCGGAGATTGTGCTGTGACCCCGGCGAGTGCACTGTGACCGTGGAGAATGCACTGTGACACCGGGGAGCGCACTCTGACGCCGGAGAGTGCGCTCTGACCCCAGAGAGTGTGCTCTGAACCCGGAGAGTGCGCTCATGATCCCGGAACGTGCGCGGTGTCCCCAGAGAGTGTGCGGTGACATTGGAGAGTGCGCTATGTCCCTGGAGAGTGTGCTGTGACCGCGGAGAGTGCGCTGTGACCCCGGAGAGTGCGCTAAGACCCCAGAGAGGGTGCGGTGTCCCCGGAGAGTGTGCGGTGACACTGCAACTGTGCTGTGTCCCTGGAGAGTGTGATGTGTCCACGGAGAATGAGCTGTGACCCAGGAGAGTGCTCATTGACCCTGGAGAGTGCGCTGTGTCACCGGAGAGTGTGCTGTGATGCCGGAGAGTGCGCTCTGACCCCGGGGTCTGTGCTCTGACTGCGGAGAGAGCGCTGTGCCTCCGGAAGTGTGTGGTGACACTGGAGATTTTGCTGTGTCCCTGGAAAGTGAGCTGTGTTCCGGGAGTGTGCGCTGTGACCCCGGAGAGTGCGCTGTGACACTGGGGAGTGCGCTGTGACCACGGAGAGTGTGCTGTGACCCCGGAGAGTGCAATCTGACCCCGGAGCGTGTGCACTGACACCGGAGAGTTGGCTGTGACCCTGAAGAGTTTGCTGTGTCCCCGGAGAGTGTGCAGTGCCCCTGGAGAGACCGCTGTGCCCTTGGAGGGTGTGCTGTGAACCTGGAGAGTGCGCTGTGACCTTGAGACTGCCCTGTGTCACCAGGGAGTGTACGGTGTCCCCGGAGAGTGTGCTGTGAACCCGGAGAGGACGCTCTGACACTGGAGACTGTTCTATGTCCTCAGAGAGTGCGCGGTTTCCCCGGAGAGTGCACTGTGACCCTGGAGAGTGTGCTGTTACCCTGGAGTGTGTGCTCTGACCCCGGAGAGTGCGCTCTGCCTCGGAGAGTGTGCTGTGACACCGGCGAGTGTGCTGCGACACCGGAGAGTGTGCTGTAACCCCGTAGAGTGCACTGTGTCCCTGGAGATTGTGCTGTGTCCCTGAGGAGTGTGCTGTTTCCCTGGAGAGTGCGCTGTGAACCTGAAGAGTGTGCTGTGACCCCGGAGAGTGCGCTGGGACATCGGAGTTAGCGCTGTGTCCCCGGCTAGTGTGCAGTACCACTGGAGAGACCGCTGTGCCCCTGGAGAGTGTACTGTGACAGCGGAGAGTGCACTGTGACGCTGGAGAGTGCACTGTGACCCGGAGAAAGCGCTGGGACCCTGGAGAGACTTCTCTGACACCAGAGTGTGCACTGTGCCCATGGAGAGTTCGCTGTGCCCCCGGAGAGAGCGCTGTGTCACTGGACAGTGCGCTGTGCCACGGAGATTACACTGTGCCCTGGAGAGTGTGCTGTGACACATGGGAGTGCGCTGCAACCCCGCAGAGTGCGCTCTGACCACAGAGAATGCGTTGTGTCCCTGCGGAGTGTGCGGTGACACTGGAGAGTACGCTGTGTCCCCGGAGAGTGTGCTCTGACCCTACAGAATGCACTGTGACACCGGGGAGAGCACTCTGACGCCGGAGAGGGCGCTCTGACTCCAGAGAATGTGCTCTGACCCCGGAGAGTGCGCTCATGATCCCGGAACATACGCGGTGTCCCCAGAGAGTGTGCGGTGACATTGGAGAGTGTGCTGTGTCCCTGGAGACTGTGCTGTGACCTCGGAGAGAGCGCTGTGACACCAGAGAGTGGGCTCTGACCCCAGAGAGTGTGCAGTGTCCCTGGAGAGTGCGTTGTGAACCTGAAGAGTGAGCTGTGACCCCGGAGAGTGCGCTGGGACATCGGAGATTGTGCTGTGTCCCCGACTAGTGTGCAGTACCACTGGAGAGACCGCTGTGCCCCTGGAGAGTGTGCTGTGACTCTGGAGAGTGCACTGTGACGCTGGAGAGTGCGCTGTGACCCGGAGAAAGCGCTGGGACCCTGGAGAGACTTCTCTGACACCAGAGTGTGCGCTGTGCCCACGGAGAGTTCGCTGTGCCCCCGGAGAGAGCGCTGTGTCACTGGACAGTGCGCTGTGCCACGGAGATTATACTGTGCCCTGCAGAGTGTGCTGTAACTCTGGAGAGTGTGCTGAGACACTGGAGAATGCGCTCTGACCCTGGAGAGTGCGCTGTGACACATGGGAGTGCGCTGTAACCCCGCAGAGTGCGCTCTGACCCCAGAGAATGCATTGTGTCCCTGCAGAGTGTGCGGTGACACTGGAGAGTACGCTGTGTCCCCGGAGAGTGTGCTCTGACCCTAGGGAATGCACTGTGACACCGGGGAGAGCACTCTGACGCCGGAGAGGGCGCTCTGACCCCAGAGAGTGTGCTCTGACCCCGGAGAGTGCGCTCATGATCCCGGAACGTACGCGGTGTCCCCAGAGAGTGTGCGGTGACATTGGAGAGTGCGCTGTGTCCCTGGAGACTGTGCTGTGACATCGGAGAGAGCGCTGTGTCACCAGAGAGTGGGCTCTGACCCCAGAGAGTGTGCAGTGTCCCTGGAGAGTGAGCGGTGACACTGGAGAGTGCGCTGTCTCCCTGGAGATTGTGATCTGTCCCCGGAGAATGTGCTGTGACCCAGGAGCGTGCTCATTGACACCGGAGAGTGCGCTGTGTCACTGGAGAGTGTGCTGTGACGCCGGAGAGTGCACTCTGACCCCGGAGTCTGCGCTCTGACCTCGGAGAGTGCGCTGTGCCCCCGGAAGTGTGCGGTGATACTGGAGATTGTGCTGTGTCCCTGGAGAGAGAGCTGTGTTCCTGGAGTGTGCGCTGTGACACCGGAGAGTGCGCTGTGACACTGGAGTGTGCACTCTGACCCCGGAGAGTGCGCTCTGACCCCAGAGAGTGTGCTTTGACACTGGAGAGTGCGCTGTGACGCCGGAGAGTGCGCTGTGACCCCGGAGAGAGTGCTGTGACCCCGGAGAGTGCAATCTGACCCCGGAGCGTGTGCTCTGACACCGGAGAGCTGTCTCTGACCCCGAAGGATGTGCTGTGTCCACGGAGAGTGTGCAGTGCCCCTGGAGAGACCGCTCTGCCTCTGGAGAGTGTGCTGTGCCACTGGAGAGTGGGCTGTGACCCCATAGACTGCACTGTGTCCTTGGAGATTGTGCTGTGTCCGCGGGGATTGTGCTGTTTCCCTGGAGAGTGCGCTGTGAACCTGGAGCGTGTGCTCTGACCCCGGAGAGTGTGCTGTGGCCCCGGAGAGTGCGCTGTATCCCCGGAGAGTGCGCATTGACCGTAGCGAGTGCACTCTGACCCCGGAGAGTGTGCTGGGACATCGGAGATTGTGCTGTGTTTCCGTAGAGTATGCAGTGCCCCTGGAGAGACCTCTGTGCCCCTGGAGATTGTACTGTGACCCTGGAGAGTGCACTGTGACGCTGGAGAGTGCGCTCTGGCCCGGAGAAAGGGCTGTGCCCCTGGAGAGATTTCTCTGACACCAGAGAGTACGCTGTGCCCTGGAGAGTGTGCTGTGCCCCTGGAGAGTGTGCTGTTTCCCCGGAGAGTGTGCTGTGTCCCCGGAGATTGCACTGTGACCCTGGAGAGTCCGCTCTGACCCTGGAGAATTCGCTGTGACACCGGGAAGTGCACTCTGACGCTGGAGAGTGCGCTCTGACCCCACAGAGTGTGCTCTGACCCCCAGAGTGTGCTCATGATCCCGGAATGTGCGTGGTCTCCCCAGAGAGTGTGCGGTGACAATGAAGAGTGCGCTGTGTCCCTGGAGATTGTGCTGTGTCCCCGGAGAATGTGCTGTGACACAGGAGAGTGCTCTTTAACACCGGAGATTGCGCTGTGACCCTGGAGAGTGCGCTGTGACCGCAGAGAGGATGCGGTGTTCCCGGAGAGTGTGCGGTGACACTGGAGAGTGTGCTGTGTCCCTGGAGAGTGTGCTGTGTCACCGGAGAGCGTGCTGTGACGCCAGATAGTGCGCTCTGACCCCGGAGAGTGCGCTCTGACCTCGGAGAGAGCGCTGTGCCCCCGGAAGTGTGTGGTGACACTTGAGATTGTGCTGTGTCCCCGTAGAGTGAGCTGTGTTCCCGGTGAGTGCGCTTTGACCCCGGAGAGAGCGCTGTGACCCAGGAGTGTGCGCTGTGACCCCGGAGAGTGCGCTGTGACACTGGAGAGTGTGCTGTGACCACAGAGAGTGCACTCTGACCCCGGAGAATGGGCTGTGACACTGAAGAGTGCGCTGTGACCCCGGAGATTGCACTGAGACCCGGAGAGTGCAATCTGACCTCGGAGCGTGTGCTCTGACACCGGAGAGTTGACTCTGACCCCCGAGAATGCGCTGTGTCCCTGGAGAGTGTGCAGTGCACCTGGAGAGACCACTGTGCCCCTGGAGAGTGTGCTGTGACCCTGTAGAGTGTGCTCTGACCCCGGAGAGTGCGCTCTGACCACGGAAAGTGCGCTCATGATGTCAGAACGTGCGCGGTGTCCCCAGAGAGTGCGCGGTGACATTGGAGAGTGCGCTGTGTCCCTGGAGAGTGTGCTGTGTTCCCGGAGGGTACGCTGTCACACCGGAGAGTGCGCTGTGAACCTGGAGAGTGTGCTGTTACCCTGGAGTGAATGCTCTGACCCCGGAGTGTGCACTGTGTTCCCGGAGAGTTTGCTGTGACCCCGGCGATTGCGCTGTGGCCCCGCAGAGTGCGCTGTGATCCCTAGAGTGCACTGGGTCCCTGGAGATTGTGTTGTGTCCCTGGGGAGTGTGCTGTTTCCCTGGAGAGAGCGCTGTGAAGCTGGAGAGTGTGCTCTGACCCCGGAGAATGTACTGTGTCCCCAGAGAGTGTGCTGTGACGCCGGAGTGTGTGCAGTGACACTAGAGAGTGCGCTCTGACCCCAGAGAGTGCGCTAGGACCTCGTAGATTGCGCTGTGTCCCCGTAGAGTGCAGTACCACTGGAGAGACCGCTGTGCCCCAGGAGAGTGGGCTGTGACCCTGGAGAGTGCATTGTGACGCTGGAGAGTGCGCTGTGACCCGGAGAAAGCGCTGGGCCCCTGGACAGATTTCTCTGACACCAGAGAGTGCGCTGTGCCCACGGGGAGTGCGCTGTGCCCCCGGAGAGTGCGCTGTGCCCCCGGAGAGTGCGCTGTGCCACGGAAATAGCACTATGTACCCGGGGAGTGTGCTAGACTCTGGAGAGTGCGCGGTGACACTGGAGAGTGCGCTGTGGCACATGGGAGTGCGCTGTGACCCCGCAGAGTGCGCTCTGACACCGGAGAATGCGTTGTGTCGCTGGAAAGTGTGCGGTGACACTGGATAGTGCGCTGTGTCCCCGTTGAGTGTGCTGTGCCCACGGAGATTGCGCTGTGACCCCGGCGAGTGCACTGTGACCGTGGAGAAAGCACTGTGACGCCGGGGAGTGCACTCTGACGCCGGAGAGTACGCTCTGACCCCAGAGAGTGTGCTCTGAACCCGGAGAGTGCGCTCATGATCCCGGAACGTGCGCGGTGTTCACAGAGAGTGTGCGGTGACATTGGAGAGTGCGCTGTGACCCCGGAGAGTGCGCTAAGACCCCAGAGAGGGTGCGGTGTCCCCGGAGAGTGTGCGGTGACACTGCAACTGTGCTGTTTCCCTGGAGAGTGCGATGTGTCCACGGAAAATGAGCTGTGACCCAAGAGAGTGCTCTTTGACCCTGGAGAGTGCGCTGTGTCACCGGAGAGTGTGCTGTGACGCCGGAGAGTGTGCTCTGACCCCGGGGTCTGTGCACTGACTGCGGAGAGAGCGCTGTGCCCCCGGAAGTGTGTGGTGACCCTGGAGATTGTGCTGTGTCCCTGGAGAGTGAGCTGTGTTGCTGGAGTGTGCGCTGTGTCCCCGGAGAGTGCACTGTGACACTGGAGAGTGCGCTGTGAGCATGGAGAGGGCGCTGTGACCCCGGAGAGTGCGCTGTGACCCCGGAGAGTGCAATCTGACCCCGGAGAGTGTGCGGTGTCCCCGGAGTGGGCGCTGTGACACCGGAGAGTTGGCTCTGACCCTGAAGAGTGTGCTGTGTCCCCGGAGAGTGCGCAGTGCCCCTGGAGAGACCACTGTGCCCCTGGAGAGTGTGCTGTGACCCTGGAGAGTGCGCTGTGACCCCAGATAGTGCGCTGTGACTCTGGAGAGTGCGCTGTGTCTACGGAGAGTGTGCTGTGACCCTGGAGAGTGCGCTGTCTCCCAGAGACTGCCCTGTGTCAACAGAGACTGTACCATGTCCCCGGAGAGTGTGCTGTGAACCTGGAGAGGACGCTCTGACACTGGAGACAGTTCTATGTCCTCAGAGAGTGCGCGGTGTCCCCGGAGAGTGCACTGTGACCCTGGAGAGTGTGCTGTTACCCTGGAGTGTGTGCTCTGACCCCGGAGAGTGCGCTCTGTCCCCGGAGAGTGTGCTGTGACACCGGCGAATGTGCTGCGACCCCGGAGAGTGCGCTGTAACACCGTAGAGTGCACTGTGTCCCTGGAGATTGTGCTGTGTCCCTGGGGAGAGTGCTGTTTCCGTGGAGAGTGCGCTGTGAACCTGAAGAGTGTGCTGTGACCCCGGAGAGTGCGCTGGGACATCGGAGATTGCGCTGTGTCCCCGTAGAGTGTGCAGTACCACTGGAGAGACCGCTGTGCCCCTGGAGAGTGTGCTGTGACCCTGGAGAGTGCACTGTGACGCTGGAGAGTGCGCTGTGACCCGGAGAAAGCGCTGGGACCCTGGAGAGACTTCTCTGACACCAGAGTGTGCGCTGTGCCCACGGAGAGTTCGCTGTGCCCCCGGAGAGAGCGCTGTGTCCCTGGACAGTGCGCTGTGCCACGGAGATTACACTGTGCCCCGGAGAGTGTGCTGTAACTCTGGAGAGTGTGCTGAGACACTGGAGAATGCGCTCTGAACCTGGAGAGTGCGCTGTGACACATGGGAGTGCGCTGTGACGCCGCAGAGTGCGCTCTGACCCCAGAGAATGCGTTGTGTCCCTGCAGAGTGTGCGGTGACACTGGAGAGCACGCTGTGTCCCCGGAGAGTGTGCTCTGACCCAAGAGAATGCACTGTGACACCAGGGAGAGCACTCTGACGCCGGAGAGGGCGCTCTGACCCCAGAGAGTGTGCTCTGACCCCGGAGAGAGCGCTCATGATCCCGGAACGTACGCGGTGTCCCCAGAGAGTGTGCGGTGACATTGGAGAGTGCGCTGTTTTCCTGGAGAGTGTGCTGTGACCTCGGAGAGAGCGCTGTGACGCCAGAGAGTGGGCTCTGACCCCAGAGAGTGTGCAGTGTCCCTGGAGAGTGTGCGGTGACACTGGAGAGTGCGCTGTGTCCCTGGAGAGTGTGATGTGTCCCCGGAGATTGCACTGTGACCCTGGAGAGCCCGCTCTGACCCTGGAGAATTCGCTGTGACACCGGGAAGTGAAATCAGACACCGGAGAGTGCGCTCTGACCCCACAGAGTGTGCTCTGACCCCAGAGAGTATGCTCATGATCCCGGAACGTGCGCGGTCTCCCCAGAGAGTGTGCGGTGACAATGAAAAGTGCGCTGTGTCCCTGGAGATTGTGCTGTGTCCCCGGAGAATGTGCTGTGACACAGGAGAGTGCTCATTGACACCGGAGACTGCGCTGTGACCCCGGAGAGTGCGCTATGACCGCAGAGAGGATGCGGTGTTCCCGGAGAGTGTGCGGTGACACTGGAGAGTGCGCTGTGTCCCTGGAGAGTGTGATGTGTCCCCGGCGAATGTGCTGTGACCCAGGAGCTTGTTCATTGACCCCGGAGAGTGCGCTGTGTCACTGGAGAGTGTGCTGTGACGCCGGAGAGTGCACTCTGACCCCGGAGTCTGCGCTCTGACCTCGGAGAGTGCGCTGTGACCCCGGAGAGTGCAATCTGACCCCGGAGCGTGTGCTCTGACACCGGAGAGTTGTCTCTGACCCCGAAGGATGTGCTGTGTCCACGGAGAGTGTGCAGTGCCCCTGGAGAGACCGCTCTGCCCCTGGAGAGTGTGCTGTGCCACTGGAGAGTGCGCTGTGACCTCGTAGACTGCACTGTGTCCCTGGAGATTGTGCTGTGTCCGCGGGGAGTGTGCTGTTTCCCTGGAGAGTGCGCTGTGAACCTGCAGCGTGTGCTCTGACCCCGGAGAGTGTGCTGTGGCCCCGGAGAGTGCGCTGTATCCCCGGAGAGTGCGCATTGACCGTAGCGAGTGCACTCTCACCCCGGAGAGTGTGCTGGGACCTTGGAGATTGTGCTGTGTCTCCGTAGAATATGCAGTGCCCCTGGAGAGACCTCTGTGCCCCTGGAGAGTGTACTGTGACCCTGGAGAGTGCACTGTGACGCTGGAGAGTGCGCTCTGGCCCGGAGAAAGGGCTGTGCCCCTGGAGAGATTTCTCTGACACCAGAGAGTACGCTGTGCCCCCGGAGAGTGTGCTGTGCCCCTGGAGAGTGTGCTGCTTCCCCGGAGAGTGTGCTGTGTCCCCGGAGATTGCACTGTGAACCTGGAGAGTCCGCTCTGACCCTGGAGAATTCGCTGTGACACCGGGAAGTGCACTCTGACCCCGGAGAGTGCGCTCTGACCCCACAGAGTGTGCTCTGACCCCGGAGAGTGTGCTCAAGATCCCGGAACGTGCGCGGTCTCCCCAGAGAGTGTGCGGTGACAATGAAGAGTGCGCTGTGTCCCTGGAGATTGTGCTGTGTCCCCGGAGAATGTGCTGTGACACAGGAGAGTGCTCATTGACACCGGAGACTGCGCTGTGACCCCGGAGAGTGCGCTATGACCCCAGAGAGGATGCGGTGTTCCCGGAGAGTGTGCGGTGACACTGGAGAGTGCGCTGTGTCCCTGGAGAGTGTGATGTGTCCCCGGAGAATGTGCTGTGACCCAGGAGCGTGCTCATTGACCCCGGAGAGTGCGCTGTGTCACTGGAGAGTGTGCTGTGACGCCGGAGAGTGAACTCTGACCCCGGAGTCTGCGCTCTGACCTCGGAGAGTGCGCTGTGCCCCCGGAAGCGTGCGGTGACACTGGAGATTGTGCTGTGTCCCTGGAGAGAGAGCTGTGTTCCTGGAGTGTGCGCTGTGACACCGGAGAGTGCGCTGTGACACTGGAGAGCGCACTCTGACCCCAGAGAGTGCGCTCTGACCCCAGAGAGTGCGCTTTGACACTGGAGAGTGCGCTGTGACCCCGGAGAGTGCGCTGTGACCCCGGAGAGAGTGCTGTGACCCCGGAGAGTGCAATCTGACCCCGGAGCAATTGCTCTGACACCGGAGAGTTGTCTCTCACCCCGAAGGATGTGCTGTGTCCACGGAGAGTGTGCAGTGCCCCTGGAGAGACAGCTCTGCCCCTGGAGAGTGTGCTGTGCCACTGGAGAGTGCGCTGTGACCCCAGAAAGTGCGCTGTGACACTGAAGAGGGCGCTGTGTCTCCAGAGAGTGTGCTGTCACCCTGGGGAGTGCGCAGTCTCCCCGGAGAGTGCCCTGTGTCCCCAGAGAGTGTGCGGTGTCCCCGGAGACGGTGCTGTGAACCCGGAGAGGGCGCTGTGACAATGGAGACTGCTCTATGTCCTCGGAGTGTGCGCCCTGTCCCCGGAGAGTGCACTGTGACTCTGGAGAGTGTGCTGTGTCCCCGGAGAGTGCGCTGTGTCTCCGCAGAGTGCGCTGTGTCACTGAGAATGTGCTGTGTACCCGGGGAGTATGCTGTAACCCTGGAGAGTGTGCTGTGTCCCCGGAGAGCGCGCTGTTACCCCGCAGAGTGCACTGTGTCCCCAGAAAGAGCACTGTGCCCTCGGAAAGGGTGCTCTGACCCCGGAGAGTGCGCTGTGCCCTGGGAGAGTGTGCTCTGACCCCGGAGTGTGCGCTCTGACCAGAGAGTGTGCTGTGCCCTCGGAGAGTCGGCCATGAATCTGGAGTATGTGATGTGACCCCAGAGGTTGGGCTGTCACCCTGGGGAGTTTGCCGTGAACCCAGAGAGTGCGCTGTGACTCCGGAGAGAGTGCTCTGACCTCGGAGAGTATGCTCTGACACCGGTGTGTGCGCGGTGTCCCTGGAGAGAGCGCATTGACACTGGAGAGTGCGCTGTGTCACTGGAGGGTGTGCTGTGTCCCCGGAGATTGTGCTGTGACACCGGAGAGCGCGCTCTGACCCCACAGCGTGCGCTGATACCCAGGAGATTGTGTTGTGTCACCGGAGAGTGCGCGGTGACACTGGAGAGTGTGCTGTGTCCCCGGAGAGTATGCTGTGTCCCCGGAGATTGTGCTGTGACCCCGGAGAGTGTGCTCTGACCCCAGAGACGGCGCTGTGTCACGGGAGAGAGCGCGGTGACACTGGAGGGTGCACTGTGTCGCCAGAGAGTATGCTGTGACCCCGGAGAGTGCGCTCTGACTCTGGAGAATGCGCTGTGTCACCGGAGAGTGCGCTGTGATGCTGGAGAGTGCACTCTGACCCTGGAGATTGCGCTCTGATCCCGGAGAGTGCGCTGTGTCCCTGGAAGTGTGCGGTGACACTGGAGATTGCGCTGTGTCCCCGAAGAGTGAGCTGTGTTCCCGGAAGTTGCGCTGTCACCCCGGAGATAGCACTGTGACTCTGGAGGGTGCGCTGCGACACTGGAGAGTGCGCTGTGAGCCCGGAGAGAGTGTTGTGACCCCAGAGAGTGCACTCTGACCCCGGAGAGTGAGATCAGACCCCGGAGAGTGCGCTCTGACCGCAGAGAGTGCGCTGTGTCACCGGAGAGAGCGCGGTAACACTGGAGAGTGCGCTGTGTCCCCGGACAGAGTGCTGTGAATCTGGAGAGAGCCCTGTGACATGGGTGATTGCACTGTGACCCCGGGGATTGCGCTCTGATGCCGGTGAGTGCGCTGTGACCCCGGAGAATGCGCTCAGACACCGGAGAGTGTGCTGTGACTCCGGAGAGTGCGCTGTGTCCCCGGAAAGTGTGCTCTGACCCCGGAGAGTGCACTGTGTCCCTGGATATTGCACTGTGACACCGGAGAGTGTGCTGTTTCCCTGGAGAATGCTCTGTGAACCCGGTGAGAGTGCTGTGACCCCGGAGAGTGTGCTGTGACCCCGGAGAGGGCACTGTTTCCCTGGAGATTGTACTGTCTCCCCGTAGAGTGTGCAGTCCAATGGAGAGACGGCTGTGTCCCAGGAGAGTGTGCTGTGACACTGGAGAGTGCGCTGTGACCCCAGGGTGTGCGCTGTGACCCTGGAGATTGTGCTGTGTCCCTGGAGAATGTGCTCTGACCCTGGAGAGTAGGCTGTGTCCCTGGAGGGAGCCCTGTGTCCCCAGAGAGTACGCGTTGTCCCCGGCGAGTGTGCTGGGAACCCGGAGTGGGCGCTCTGACACTGGAGACTGATCTATGTCATCAGAGAGTGCGCAGTGTCCCCGGTGAATGCACTGTGACCCTGGCGAGAGCGCTGTGACCCCGCAGAAAGCGCTGTGCCCCGGGAGATGTTGCTCTGATACCAGAGTGCGCGCTGTGTCCCTGGAGAATGCGCTGTGTTCCTGGAGATTGTGCTGTGCCCCGGAGCGTGTGCTGTGACCCTGGAGAGTGAGCTGTGACACATGGGAGTGCGCTCTGACCCCGCAGAGTGTGCTCTGACCCCAGAGACTGCGTTGTGTCCCTGGAGAGTGTGCGTTGACACTGGTGAGTGCTCTGTGTCCCAGGAGAGTGTGCTGTGTCCCCGGAGATTGCGCTGTGACCCCGGAGAGTGTGCTCTGACCCTGGAGAATGCACTGTGACACCGGGGAGTGCGCTCTGACGCCGGAGAGCGCGCTCTGACACCAGAGAGGGTGCTGTGACCACAGAGAGTGCAGTCTAACCCCGGAGAATGCGCTGTGACACTGGAGAGTGCGCTGTCACCCCGGAGATTGCACTGAGACCCCGGAGAGTGCAATCTGACGCCGGAGCGTCTGCTCTGACACCGGAGAGTTGGCTCTGACACCGGCGAGTGCGCTGTGTCCGCGTAGTGTGTGCAGTGCCACTGGAGAGACCACTGTGCCCCTGGAGAGTGTGCTGTGTCCCTGGAGAGAGCGCTCTGACCCCAGAGAGAGCGCTGTGTCCCCAGAGAGTGCGCGGTGACATTGCAGAGTGCGCTGTGTCCCTGGAGAGTGTGCTGTGTCCCCGGTGAGAGCGCTGTGACCCCGTAAAATGCGCTCTGACCCCAGAGAGGGCGCTGTGTCCCCAGAGAGTGCGCGGTGACACTAGAGAGTGAGCTGTGTCCCTGGAGATTGTGCTGTGTCCCCTGAGGTTGTGCTGTGACCCCGCAGAGTGCTCTCTGACCCCGGAGAGTGCACTGTGTCACCCGAGAGTGTGCTGTGACGCCGGAGAGTGCGCTCTGTCCCCGGAGAGTTGTCTCTGACCTCGGAGAGAGTGCTGTGCCCCCGGAATTGTGTGGTGACACTGGGGATTGCGCTGTGTCCCCGGAGAGTGTGTTGTGTTCCCGGAGAGTGTGCTGTGACACCGGAGAGTGTGCTTTGACACTGGAGAGTGCGCTGTGACACCAGAGAGTGCGCTGTGACCCTGGCGAGTGCACTGTGACCCCGGAGAGTGCCCTCTGACCCCGGAGAGTGTGCTCTGACACCGGAGTGTTTGCTCTGAACCCGGAGAGTGCACTGTATCCTCAGAGAGTGCGCGGTAACACTGGAGAGTGCGCTGTGTCCCTGGAGAGTGGGCTGCGAATCTGGAGAGTGCCCTTTGACACGGGAGAGTGCGCTGTGACCCCGGAGAGAGCGCTGTGACCAAGGAGAATTCGCTCAGAGCCCGAAGATTGCGCTGTGAATCCGCAGAGTGCGTTATGTCCCTGGATAGTGTGCGGTGATACAGGAGAGTGCGCTGTGTCCCCGGAGATTTTGCTGTGTCCCCGGAGATTGCGCTGTGACCCCGGAGAGTGCACTCTGACCATCGAGAATGCACTGTGACACCGGGGAGTGCACTCTGACGCCGAAAAGTGCACTCTGACCCCAGAGAGTGTGCTCTGACCCCGGAGAGAGCGCTCATGATCCCGGAACGTGCGCGGTGTCCCCAGAGAGTGTGTGGTGACATTGGAGAGTGCGCTGTGTCCCTGGAGAGTGTGCTGTGACCGCGGAGAGTGCGCTGTGACCCCGCAGAGTGCGCTATGACTCCAGAGAGGGTGCGTTGTCCCCGGAGAGTGTGCGGTGACACTGGAGAGTGTGCTCTGACCCTGGAGAGTGTGATGTTTCCCCGGAGAATGAGCTGTGACCCAGGAGACTGCTCATTGACCCTGGAGAGTGCACTGTGTCACCGGAGAGTGTGCTGTGACATCGGAGAGTGCACTCTGACCCCGGGGTCTGCGCTCTGACTGCGGAGAGAGCGCTGTGCCCCCGGAAGTGTGTGGTGACATTGGAGATTGTGCTGTGTCCCTGGAGAGTGAGCTGTGCTCCTGGAGTGTGCGCTGTGACCCCGGAGAGTGCGCTGTGACACTGGAGAGTGCGCTGTGACCACGGAGAGTGCGCTGTGATGCTGGAGAGTGCTCTCTGAAACCAGCGAGTGGGCTCTGACCCCGGAGAGTGCGCATTGACACTGGAGAGTGCGCTGGGACACCGGAGAGTGCGCTGTGACCCCGGAGAGTGCGCTGTGACCCTGGAGAGTGCAATCTGACCCCGGAGCGTGTGCACTGACACCGGAGAGTTGGCTCTGAACCTGAAGTGCGTGCTGTGTCCCTGGAGAGTGTGCAGTGCCCCTGGAGAGACCGCTGTGCCCCTGGAGAGTGTGCTGTGACCCTGGAGAGTGCGCTGTGACCCCAGAAAGTGCGCTGTGACACTGGAGCGTGCGCTGTTTCTCCGGAGAGTGTGCTGTGACCCTGGAGAGTGTGCTGTCTCCCCAGAGGCTGCCCTGTGTCCCCAGAGAGTGTGCGGTGTCCCCGGAGTGGGTGCTGTGGACCCGGAGAGGATGCTCTGACACTGGAGACTGTTCTATGTCCTCAGAGAGTGCGCGATGCCCCCGGAGAGTGCACTATGACTCTGGAGAGTGTGCTGTTACCCTGGAGTGTGTGCTCTGACCCCGGAGAGTGCGCTGTGTCCCTGGAGAGTGTGCTGTGACACCAGCGAGTGTGCTGCGACCCCGGAGAGTGCACTGTGACCCCGTAGAGTGCACTGTGTCCCTGGAGATTGTGCTTTGTCCCTGGGGAGTGTGCTGTTTCCCTGGAGAGTGCACTGTGAACCTGGAGAGTTTGCTCTGATCACGGAGAGTGCGCTGGGACATCGGAGAGTGCGCTGTCACCGTAGAGTGTGCAGTAGCACTGGAGAGACCGCTGTGTCCGGGGAGAGTGTGCTGTGACCCTGGAGAGTGCACTGTAACGCTGGAGAGTGCGCTGTGACCCGGAGAAAGCGCTCGGCCCCTGGAGAGATTTCTCTGACACCAGAGAGTGCGCTGTGCCCACGGAGTGTTCGCTGTGCCCCCGGAGAGAGCGCTGTGTCCCTGGACAGTGGTCTGTGAGTAAGGATTTCGGGGGCTTCGTTTAAACTGGTTTAAGGTAATCTACCTGGCCAGCAGCCCTTTTTGCTGCTGCACTATAAACCAATTTTAAAGCAGCGGTTTCGAATCACTACCCCTCCTTTAGTTCTGAGTGGAGGAACTTATAATTAATGATATTAAAACGGAACACGTGGTTTGGATGAGAGAAAAAAATCAAGCTTTATTAACTAAAAGAAACCACAATCACAATATCGAACTATCCCACACGAACACAGTAAAATTGTAAAACTATATATCAAGGGGGTACACACGGCAAAAACGAGGGGTACAATGGCTACAATGTATTTAAACAATCTTAGCAATTCCCTTAAAATCACCATCCCCCCTGAACTCCGGCTAGGTTGCCTTGTTGAGAGTCAGAAAATCAATGCTCACATGGTCCAGCGAAGAGAGAGAGAGAGAGAGAGAGAGCTCACCTTGTCCCAGGAAGTCAAGAGAAAGAGCTGGCTTCAGCATTTATCTTTATACGTGGTGAGCCCCTCATATCCTGCCTTGCAGGCTGTGTGCAAAATTCCCCTGTGATAGGCTAACTCAAAGTGGTTAGATTGAGTTAATGTGATTTTCAGACCTCCTTGTGCTGGAACAAAAGGGAGATACATCTGCTCTATAGTCCAGTACTGGGTGATTGGAAACCTATTTAAAGTTAACGCTTCCCATTCAAAGTGCAAACGTCTCTTCTGCAGTTTCAGGTGTATCTAAACAAATGCTAATAGCATTCAGTTGCTTTGGAAACAAAGCATTGTCCTTGTCTTCGGCCATGTGCTGACAGCCATTTTATCCCTTGAAATTTAAAGCACATCGCTCAGGGATTCTTCAATCAAAAACATGCATCTTCAGAACTGTAAATTATTGCGAATTCTTACATGTGCCACGGAGATTACACTGTGTCCCCGGGGAGTGTGCTGTGACTCTGGAGAGTGTGCTGAGAAACTGGAGAATGCGCTCTGACCCTGGAGAGTGCGCTGTGACACATGGGAGTGCGCTGTGACCCCGCAGAGTGCGCTCTGACACCAGAGAATGCGTTGTGTCCCTGGAGACTGTGCGGTGACACTGGAGAGTGTGCTGTGTCCCAGGAGAGTGTGCTGTGTCCCCGGAGATTGCGCTGTGACCCCGGAGAGTGTGCTCTGACCCTGGAGAATGCACTGTGACACTGGGGAGTGCACTCTGACGCCGGAGAGTGCGCTCTGACCCCAGAGAGTGTGCTCTGACCCTTGAGATTGCGCTCATGATCCCGGAACGTACACGGTGTCCCCAGAGAGTCTGCGGTGACATTGGAGAGTGCGCTGTGTCCCTGGAGAGTGTGCTGTGACCTCGGAGAGTGCGCTGTGACACCAAAGAGTGCGCTCTGACCCCAGAGAGTGTGCAGTGTCCCTGGAGAGTGTGCGGTGACACTGGAGAGTGCGCTGTGTCCCTGGAGAGTGTGATGTGTCCCCGGAGAATGTGCTGTGACCCAGGAGAGTGCTCATTGACCCCGGAGAGTGTGCTGTGTCACAGGAGAGTGTGCTGTGACGCCGGAGAATGCACTCTGACCCCGGAGTCTGCGCTCTGACCTCGGAGAGTGCGCTGTGCCCCCGGAAGTGTGCGGTGACACTGGAGATTGTGCTGTGTCCCTGGAGAGTGAGCTGTGTTCCAGGAGTGTGCGCTGTGACGCCGAAGAGTGCGCTGTGATACTGGAGAGTGCACTCTGACCCCGGAGAGTGCGCTCTGACCCCAGAGAGTGCGCTTTGATACTGGAGAGTGTGCTGTGACCCCGGAGAGTGCGCTCTGACCCCGGAGAGAGTGCTGTGGCGCCGGAGAGTGCAATCTGTCCCCGGAGCGTGTGCTCTGACACCGGAGATTTGGCTCTGACCCCGAAGGGTATGCTGTGTCACCGGAGAGTGTGCAGTGCCCCTGGAGAGACCGCTGTGCCCCTGGAGTGTGTGCTGTGCCAGTGGACAGTGCGCTGTGACCCCAGAAAGTGCGCTGTGACACTGGAGAGTGCGCTGTGTCTCCAGAGAGTGTGCTGTGACCCTGGGGAGTGCGCTGTCTCCCCGGAGAGTGCACTGTGTCCCCAGAGAATGTGCGGTGTCCCCGGAGATGGTGCTGTGAACCCGGAGAGGGTGCTCTGACACTGGAGACTGCTCTAGGTCCTCGGAGAGTGCGCGCTGTCCCTGGAGAGTGCACTGTGTCCCTGGAGAGTGAGCTGTGTTCCTGGAGTGTGCGCTGTGACCCCGGAGCGTGCGCTGCGACACTGGAGAGTGCGCTGTGACCACGGAGAGTGCGCTGTGACCCTGGAGAGTGCACTCTGAATCCAGCGAGTGGGCTCTGACCCCGGAGAGTGCGCCTTGACACTGGAGAGTGCGCTGGGACACCGGAGAGTGCGCTGTGACCCCGGAGAGTGCGCTGTGACCCCGGAGAGTGCAATCTGACCTCGGAGCGTGTGCAATGACACCGGAGAGTTGGCTCTGACCCTGAAGAGTGTGCCGTGTCACCGGAGAGTGTGCAGTGCCCATGGAGAGACCACTGTGCCGCTGGAGAGTGTGCTGTGACCCTGGAGAGTGCGCTGTGACCCCAGAAAGTGCGCTGTGACACTGGAGAGTGCACTGTGTCTCCGGAGAGTGTGCTGTGACCCTGGAGAGTGTGCTGTCTCCCCAGAGGCTGCCCTGTGTCCCCAGAGAGTATGCGGTGTCCCCGGAGAGGGTGCTGTGAACCTGGAGAGGATGCTCTGACACTGGAGACTGTTCTATGTCCTCCGAGAGTGCGCGATGTCCCGGGAGAGTGCACTGTGACCCTGGAGAGTTTGCTGTTACCCTGGAGTGTGTGCTCTGACCCTGGAGAGTGCGCTGTGTCCCTGCAGAGTGTGCTTTGACACCAGCGAGTGTGCTGCGACCCCGGAGAGTGCACTGTGACCCCGTAGAGTGCACTGTGTCCCTGGAGATTGTGCTGTGTCCCTGGGGAGTGTGCTGTTTCCCTGGAGAGTGCGCTGTGAACCTGGAGTGTGTGCTCTGATCACGGAGAGTGCGCTGGGACATCGAAGATTGCGCTGTGTCACCGTAGAGTGTGCAGTAGCACTGGAGAGACCGCTGTGTCCGGGGAGAGTGTGCTGTGACCCTGGAGAGTGCACTGTAACGCTGGAGAGTGCGCTGCGACCCGGAGAAAGCTCTAGGCCCCTGGAGAGATTTCTCTGACACAAGAGAGTGCGCTGTGCCCACGGAGTGTTCGCTGTGCCCCCGGAGAGAGCGCTGTGTCACTGGACAGTGAGCTGTGCTTGGAGATTACACTGTGTCCCCGGGGAGTGTGCTGTGAATCTGGAGAGTGTGCTGAGAAACTGGAGAATGCGCTCTGACCCTGGAGAGTGAGCTGTGACACATGGGAGTGCGCTGTGACCCCGCAGAGTGCGCTCTGACCCCAGAGAATGCGTTGTTTCACTGGAGAGTGTGAGGTGACACTGGAGAGTGTGCTGTGTCCCCGGAGAGTATGCTGTGTCCCGGGAGATTGCGCTGTGCCCCGGGGAGTGTGCTCTGACCCTGGAGAATGCACTGTGACACTGGGGAGTGCACTCTGACGCCGGAGAGTGCGCTCTGACCCCAGAGAGTGTGCTCTGACCCTGGAGAGTGCGCTCATGATCCTGGAACGTACACGGTGTCCCCAGAGAGTCTGCGGTGACATTGGAGAGTGCGCTGTGTCCCTGGAGAGTGTGCTGTGACCTCGGAGAGTGCGCTGTGACACCATAGAGTGCGCTCTGACCCCAGAGAGTGTGCAGTGTCCCTGGAGAGTGTACGGTGACACTGGAGGGTACGCTGTGTCCCTGGAGAGTGTGATGTGTCCCCGGAGAATGTGCTGTGACCCAGGAGAGTGCTCATTGACCCTGGAGAGTGCGCTGTGTCACAGAAGAGTGTGCTGTGACGCCGGAGAATGCACTCTGACCCCGGAGTCTGCGCTCTGACCTCTGAGAGTGCGCTGTGCCCCCGGAAATGTGTGGTGACACTGGAGATTGTGCTGTGTCCCTGGAGAGTGAGCTGTGTTCCTGGAGTGTGCGCTGTGACGCCGATGAGTGCGCTGTGACACTGGAGAGTCTGCTGTGACCGCGGAGAGTGCGCTCTGACCCCGGAGAGAGTGCTGTGACGCCGGAGAGTGGGCTCTGACCCCGAAGGGTATGCTGTGTCCCCGAGAGTGTGCAGTGCCCCTGGAGAAACCGCTGTGCCCCTGGAGAGTGTGCTGTGCCAGTGGAGAGTGCGCTGTGTCTCCAGAGAGTGTGCTGTGACCCTGGGGAGTGCGCTGTCTCCCCGCAGAGTGCCCTGTGTCCCCAGAGAGTGTGCAGTGTCCCCGGAGATGGTGCTGTGAACCCAGAGAGGGTGCTCTGACACTGGAGACTGCTCTCGGTCCTCGCAGAGTGCGCGCTGTCCTCGGAGAGTGCACTGTGACCCTGGAGAGTGTGCTGTGTCCCCGGAGAGTGCACTCTGTCCCCGGAGAGTGCGCTGTGTGAAATAAAGAATAGATTGCCTTTCAAAAGCTAGTCTTTATTAACCTTAAAAAAAACAGCAGTACATGTTGAGCAACCAGTCTCAACCAAACTGTCGGAAACAGAATTTAAGATGGCCACCACAGGTCACATGGAATCAACTAACCAATAAGTTTACAGCATATATCTCAAGGCAGGAAAACAGGCAGCCAAATACAATGCTTCTTATAAAACAAGAATAATCACCACATTCACCCCTCCGTTTAAAATATACTTCAACCTAGGTAGCCTTTACAGTTTACAATTAGTTATTTATGACTATAGCAATACATGTATAATGCCTTCAACAATTTTAAATTTTTACTATTAAATTATTAATTATTTTAAAAGTCCATTTTTAATCGGTCGACCGGATATCTTGTTTGTGTCGACCTTCTTAACCTTGGTGGAGTTCCTTGCCCTCCCACACCAGGAGACACAGAAATATCTTCTGCAGGGAGGCTACCAATATCCCGATTATCAACGGTTTCCGGATTGGATGTCCCATTAGAAGGTAAACTGGGAGGTTCATGAACATCCATCGGGGGCAGACTAAGAGAATTGTAAGTGTCTGCAATAGGATTGGAAATGTTCGTAGTATCTGTGATGACATCAACATTATCTGAATTATGGCTATTGTTAATGTCCTCAGGAGAGGGCTGGCCACCACAAGGAGCTAAGTCTTTAACTGAAACCGTACTTTCTTTCCCATCTTGGAATCGAATGTGAGCATATTGGGAATTTACCTCCAATAGCTCCACCTCCTCCACTAAAGGATCATAGTTTGACAGTCTAACATGGCGTCGGAGCAGCACAGGTCCCTGCATAATATTCCATGAAGGTACCGAATATCCCGTAGTGGATCTCCGCGGATAATTGAAGAGCCTTTCATGGGGGGTCACATTAGTAGCCATTGAAAGCAATGATCTAATGGAATGCAGGGCATCAGGCAGTACCATTTCCCATTGTGTATTCTTAAGGTTCCGGGATGTCAAAGCCAACATAACTGCCTTCCAGATCACCCCATTGTATCATTCGCACTGTCCATTACCCTGGGGATTATACAGGGTCGTTCTGCTAGTAGAAATTCCCCGACTCTGGAGGTATTCCTTCAACTGGGAAGACATAAAAGAACTTCCCTGATCCGAATGGGTATATGCAGGCATCCCAAAGATGACAAAAAGTTGAGTCAGACGTTTAATAACTGTAGCAGCTGATACATCTGCACAAGGAAAAGCAAAAGGGAACCTTGAATACTCATCCACAACAGTAAATATATATCGATTCTGAGTCATTGAAGGAAGAGGCCCCTTAAAATCAACGCTCAGGCGTTCAAAGGGAGAAGTAGCCTTTATAAGATGAGCTCGTTGAGGCTTAAAGAAATTCGGTTTACACCGGGCGCAGACAGAGCATGACGAAGTCATCCGCTTGACGTCTTCAACTGAAAAGGGCAAATTCTTACTGCGTACGAAGTGTATCATCCACGTAACCCCAGGATGGCACAAAGCATTATGAAGATTAATAAGCGTATCTCCGTGAAGCATAGAACAATAAGCCCTCGACAGCGCATCAGCGGCAACATTATCCTTCCCCGGACGATAGGCTATATCGAAATGGTAGCATGCCAACTCGATCCTCCACCTCATTATTTTATCATTCTTAATCTTTCCGAAATGTTTGACATCAAACATAAAGGACACAGATTTTTGGTCAGTTACTAATGTAAAATGTCGCCCAGATAAATAATGTCTCCATTTATGCAGTGCTTCTACTATTGCGGACGCCTCTTTCTCTATTGATGAATGTCTCTGCTCACTATTGCTCAGAGTACGTGAGAAAAAAGCCACAGGTCTTCCATTTTGTTTCAGGGTAGCCCCAATTGCAAAATCGGAAGCGTCCGTCTCAATCTCAAAGGGAACCTGCTCATCAATAGAATGCACAACTGCTCCAAGGATATCCTTATTAAGATTATCAAAACACATCCTGGCCTCCCATGATAGAGGATATGTCGTAACCCGAATAAGGGGCCGGATCTTCTGCGAGAAGTTTGCAATCCAATTAGAATAATAAGAAAACAGTCCAACAACTCGTTGCAAGGCCTTAGAATTAGTAGGGCAGGGTAAATCAAGCAGTGGTCGCAGCCATTCTGGATCTGGTTTAATCTTGTTTCCCGAGATAATATACCCCAGTAAATTTACCTCGGTGGTCGAAAAGATACACTTCTCTTTATTGAAAGTTAAGCCAACTTTTTCCGCAACTTGAAGGAATCTTTCTAGATTAAAATCATACTCCACCCTTGATTTGCCACACACCATAATGTCATCTAAATATGAGAAGGTGTCAGAGAGAGAATGATCACTTACAAAAGCATCCATTGCCCGTTGAAAACAGGCGACACCGTTAGTAACACCGAATGGTACTCGGCAAAACTGGTACAGCTTTCCGCCAGCTTCAAAGGCCATATATGTTTTGTCATTCTTAGCGATAGGAATCTGATGATAAGCACTCTTTAGATCAATAGTGCTAAAAACCTTATATTGAGATACTTTATTGATAAGCTCATCAATCTTAGGCAGGGGGTACGCATCTAATTGAGTATACCTGTTAATAGTTTGAGAGTAGTCTATCACCATTCGCTTCTTATGTCTCTCATTAGTGGTGACAACTACCTGTGCCCACCAGGGCGAAAAACTGGGTGCAATGATTCCTTCCGATAAAAGACATTGAACTTCAGAATTAATAAATCCTTTATCCTGACTGCTATACCTTCTTGACTTGGTAGCAATTGGCTTACAATCCGGCATCAAATTGGAAAAAAGTGATAATGGAGAAATGAATAAAGAATTTAATCCACAAATAGACAAAGGTGGCTTGGTTCCTCCGAAAGAAAGACTGAGGGACTCATGTAATTGAAGCACATCATGACCAATCAAAATGTCCGCACAGAGATTAGGCAGAACGGATAGGCGTATATCAGTATACGTATTACCTAGGAGAATTAATTTCACAAGGCAACAACCAGCTACTTGTGAGGTGAGAGTCGTCTGAGCCATACACACCTGATAGGGAACAGGCGAAATTTTCAAACGCTTCTCCCTCACAAACTGAAGACTTATAAAGCTCTCAGTACTGCCCGTATCTATAAGGGCCTTCACTTCTAACCCATTAACTTGGGCCATAACTATAGCTTTGTTTAGGCCATGGGAAAAGGCGGCAGAAACTGATGCAATAAATGCCCTATCTAAAGGCTGAATGGTCGCAGAGGAGGCAACCGATTTGCAAACACGTGCGTAATGACCTCCCTTGCCGCATTTGCTACACACAGCATTCCGGGCAGGGCACTTCAGACGGGGGTGCCGTGCGTTCCCGCAAAAATAACACTTCTGAATCCCAGAGGCAACAGCTGCCGAAATAGAAACTGTTTCGGAATCTGGCAAACCACTCCTATTAAATCCACGTAACTCCCTTTCATCCGGAACTGCCGAAACCACGGTCGCAGGCCGATCAAAAAGAGCATAAGAATCCGAACTTCTCTGAGCCAAATCCAATGTAGAGGCTTGCTCAAAAGCACTCTTAAGATCCAAGATCTTATTTTCTAATAACCGCTGACGAATTGATCTAGACAGTAATCCATTAATAAATGCATCCCGTACCGACTCTTCCCTATGTTCTTCTGCAGACACGACCGTATAATTACAGTTAGCACCAAGGCGCCGGAGTGCTTGTAAATAAGCATCCAAGGATTCTCCCACCTGCTACCTACGGGCAGATAAAAGGTGACGTGCAAATACCTCATTTTTGGGTTTAACAAAAAATTTTTCCAACGTAGCAATAGCCAATTCATAAGTTTCACAGTCCAAAATATACTTATACACATCCGGAGCAATGTAGTTGATTAGTATATCCAACTTATTTAGAGATTGCTGATCCAACACTCCCAAAAAGTTTTTAAATGTACGATACCAATGTTTCCATTGATCATCCACTCCTGCAGAATTAGGGTCAGCATTAAATCGTTCCGGTCGAAGATATCGTTCCATTATAGCAAAAGGTTAATAAATTGAAATAAAGAACAGATTGCCTTTCAAAAGCTAGGCTTTATTAACCTTAAAAATACCAGCAGTACATGTTGAGCACCCAGTCTCAACCAAACTGCAGGAAACTGAATTTAAGATGGCCACCACAGGTCACATGGAATCAACTAACCAATAAGTTTACAGCATATATCTCAAGGCAGGAAAACAGGCAACCAATTACAATGCTTCTTATAAAACAAGAATAATCACCACACTGTCACTGTGAATGCGCTGTGTACCCGGAGAGTATGCTGTAACCCTGGAGAGTGTGCTGTGTCCCCTGAAAGTGTCCTGTGCCCTCAGAAAGTGTGCTCTGACCCCGGAGCGTGCGCTGTGCCCTGGGAAAGTGTTTTCTGACCCCGGAGTGTGCGCTCTGACCAGAGAGTGTGCTGTGCCCTCGGAGAGTGTGCCATGAATCTGGAGAATGTGCTGTGACCCCAGAGGGTGGGCCCTCACCCTGAAGAGTGTGCCGTGAACCCAGAGAGTGCGCTGTGACTCCGGAGAGTGCGCTCTGACCTCGGAGAGTATGCTCTGACACCGGAGAGTGCGCAATGTCCCTGGAGAGAGCGCATTGACACTGGAGAGTGCGCTGTGTCACTGGAGGGTGTGCTGTGACACCGGAGAGTGCGCTCTGACCCCACAGAGTGCGCTGTGACCCCAGATAGTGTGCTGTGCCACCGGAGAGTGCACGGTGACACTGGAGAGTGTGCTGTGTCCCCGGAGAGTGTGCTGTGTCCCCGGAGATTGTGCTGTGACACCGGAGAGTGCACTCTGACCATGGAGAATGTGCTGTGACCCCGAGGAGTGCGCTGTGACCCCGGAGAGTGCTCTCTGACCCCAGAGATTGCGCTCTGACCCCGGAGAGTGCGCTCATAATCCCGGAGAGTGCGCAGTGTCCCCAGGGCATGCGCGGTGACATTGGAGTGTGCAGTGTGCCCCGGGAGAGTGTGCTGTGTCCCCGGAGATTGGGCTGCCAACCTGGAGAGTGCGCTCTGACCCCAGAGACGGCGCTGTGACCCCGCAGAGTGCACTGTTTCCCCAGAAAGTGCACTGTGCCCTCGGAAAGTGTGCTATGACCCCAGAGAGTGCGCTGTGCCCTGGGAGTGTGCTCTGACCCCGGAGTGTGCGCTCTGACCAGAGTGTGTGCTGTGCCCTTGGAGAGTGTGCCATAAATCTGGAGAATGTGATGTGACACCAGAGAGTGCGCTCTGACCCCAAAGAGTGCGCTGTGACCCCAGAGAGTGTGACGTGTCACCGGAGAGTGCGCGGTGACACTGGTGAGTGTGCTGTGTCCCCGGAGAGTAAGCTCTGCCCCCGGAGAGTATGCTGTGCCCCCGGAGATTGTGCTGTGACACCGGAGAGTGCACTCTGACCATGGAGAATGTGCTGTGACACCGAGGAGTGCGCTGTGAACCCGAAGAGTGCTCTCTGACCCCGGAGAGTGCGCTCTGACCCCGGAGAGTGCACTCATAATCCCGGAGAGTGCGAAGTGTCCCCAGGGCATGCGCAGAGACATTGAAGTGTGCACTCTGTCCCGGGAGAGTGTGCTGTGTCCCCGGAGAGTGCGCTCTGAAACCAGAGACGGCGCTGTGTCACGGGAGAGAGCACGGTGACACTGGAGGGTGCACTGTGACACCGGAGAGTATGCTGCGACCCTGGAGAGTGTGCTCTGACTCCGGAGAGTGCGCTGTGTCACCGGAGAGTGTGCTGTGACACTGGAAAGTGCACTCTGATCCTGGAGATTGCGCTCTGATCGCGGAGAGTGCGCTGTGTCCCTGGAAGTGTGCGGTGACACTGGAGATTGCGCTGTGTCCCCGAAGTGTGAGCTGTGTTCCCGGAAGGTGCGCTGTCACCCCGGAGATTGCATTGCGACCCTGGAGGTTGCGCTGTGACACTGGAGAGTACGCTGTGACCCCGGAGAGAATGTTGTGACCCCAGAGAGAGCACTCTGACCCCGGAGAGTGAGATCTGACCACGGAGAGTGCGCTCTGATCCCAGAGAGTGCGCTGTGTCACCGGAGAGTGCGCGGTAACACTGGAGAGTGCACTGTGTCTCCGGAGAGTGTGCTGTGAAACTAGAGAGTGCCCTGTGACACGGGAGATTGCGCTGTGACCCCGGAGAGTGCGCTCTGATGCCGGAGAGTGCGCTGTGACCCCGGAGAATACGCTCAGACACCGGAGAGTGTGCTGTGACTCCGGAGAGTGCGCTGTGTCCCCGGAAAGTGTGCTCTGAGCCCGGAGAGTGCACTGTGTCCCTGGATATTGCACTGTGACACCAGAGAGTGCGCTGTGTCCCTGGAGAATGCACTGTGAAACCGGTGAGTGCGCTGTCACCCCGAAGAGTGCGCTGTGACCCCGGGCAGTGCACTGTTTCCCTGGAGATTGTGCTGTGTCCCCGTAGAGTGTGCAGTGCCCCTGGAGAGATGGCTGCGCCCCTGGAGTGAGTGCTGTGACCCTGGAGGGTGCGCTGTGACCCCAGGGTGGGCGCTGTGACACTGGAGATGGTGCTGTGTCCCCAGAGAGTGTGCTGTGACCCTGGAGAGTGCGCTATGTCCCTGGAAAGAGCCCTGTGTCCCCAGAGAGTGCGCAGTGTCCCCGGCGAGTGTGCTGTGAACCCGGAGAGGGCGCTCTGACACTGGAGACTGATCTATGTCCCAGGAGAGTTCGCGGTGTCCCCAGAGAATGCACTGTGACCCTGGAGAGAGCGCTGTGACCCCACAGAAAGCGCTGTGCCCCGGGAGAGGTTCCTCTGATACCAGAGAGCGCGCTGTGTCCCTGGAGAATGCGTTGTGTCCCTGGAGATTGTGCTGTGCCCCGGAGATTGCACTGTGTCCCTGAAGAGAGCGCTGTGACCCTGGAGAGTGCATTGTGTCCCCGGAGAGTGGTGCGCTGTGACCCTGGAGAGTGTGCTGTGACCCTGGAGAGTGTGCTCTGACCCTGGAGTGTGAGCTGTGACACATGGGAGTGAGCTCTGACCCCGCAGAGTGTGCTCTGACACCAGAGAATGCGTTGTGTCCCTGGAGAGTGTGCGGTGACACTGGAGAGTGCGCTGTGTCCCCGGAGAGTGTGCTGTGTCCCCGGAGACTGCGCTGTGACACCGGAGAGTGTGCTCTGACCCTGGAGAATGCACTGTGACACCGGGGAGTGCACTCTGACGCCGGAGAGTGCGCTCTGACACCAGAGACTGTGGTGTGACCACAGAGAGTGCACTCTGTCACCGGAGAATGCCCTGTGACACTGGAGAGTGCGCTGTGACCCCGGAGATTGCACTGAGACCCCGGAGGGTGCAATCTGACGCCGGAGCATGTGCTCCGACACCGGAGAGTTGCCTCTGACCCCAGAGAGTGCGCTGTGTCCGCGTAGAGTGTGCAGTGCCCCTGGGGAGACAACTGCGCCCCTGGAGAGTGTGCTGTGACCCTTGAGATTGCGCTCTGACACCAGAGAGTGCGCTGTGACCCCGTAGAATGTGCTCTGACCCCAGAGAGGGCGCTGTGTCCCCAGAGAGTGCGCGGTGAAACTGGAGAGTGAGCTGTGTCACTGGAGGGTGTGCTGTGTCCCCGGAGATTGTGCTGTGACACCGGAGAGTGCGCTCTGACCCCACAGAGTATGCTGTGACCCCGGATAGTGTGTTGTGTCACCGGAGAGTGCGTGGTGACACTGGAGAGTGTACTATGTCCCCGGAGAGTATGCTGTGTCCCCGGAGATTGTGCTGTGACACCGGAGAGTGCACTCTGACCATGGAGAATGTGCTGTGACCCCGAGGAGTGTGCTGTGACCCCGGAGAGTGCACTCTGACCCCAGAGAGTGTGCTCTGATCCCGGAGAGTGCGCTCATAATCCCGGAGAGTGCGCAGATTGCCCAGGGCAAGTGCGGTGACATTGGAATGTGCACTGTGCCCCGGGAGAGTGTGCTGTGTCCCCGGAGTGTGTGCTGTGACCCTGGAGAGTGCGCTGTGTCCCTGGAAAGAGCCCTGTGTCTCCAGAGAGTGCACGGTGTCCCCGGCGAGTGTGCTGTGAACCCGGAGAGGCGGCTCTGACACTGGAGACTAATCTATGTCCCCGGAGAGTGCGCGGTGTCCCCGGAGAATGCACTGTGACCCTGGAGAGAGCGCTGTGACCCCGCAAAAAGCGCTGTGTCCCGGGAGAGGTTGCTCTGATACCAGAGAGCGCGCTGTGTCCCTGGAGAATGCGCTGTGTCCCTGGAGATTGTGCTGTGCCCCGGAGATTGCACTGTGTCCCTGAAGAGTGCGCTGTGACCCTGGAGAGTGTGCTTAGACCCTGGAGAGTGTGCTCTGACCCTGGAGAGTGAGCTGTGACACATGGGAGTGCGCTCTGACCCCGCAGAGTGTGCTCTGACCCCAGAGAATGCGTTGTGTCCCTGGAGAGTGTGCGGTGACACTGGAGAGTGCGCTGTGTCCCCGGAGAGTGTGCTGTGTCCCCGGAGACTGCGCTGTGACCCCGGAGAGAGTGCTCTGACCCTGGAGAATGCACTGTGACACCGGGGAGTGCACTCTAACGCCGGAGAGTGCGCTCTGACACCAGAGAGTGTTCTGTGACCACAGAGAGTGCACTCTGATCCCGGAGAATGCGCTGTGACACTGGAGAGTGCGCTGTGACCGCGGAGATTGCACTGAGACCCCGGAGGGTGCAAACTGACGCCGGAGCGTGTGCACCTATACCGGAGAGTTGGCTTTGACCCCAGAGAGTGCGCTGTGTCCGCGTAGAGTGTGCAGTGCCCCGGAAAGACCACTGTACCCCTGGAGAGGGTGCTGTGACCCTTCAGAGTGCGCTCTGACCCCAGAGAGTGCGCTGTGACCCCGTAGAATGTGCTCTGACCCCAGAGAGGGCGCTGTGTCCCCAGAGAGTGCGCGGTGACACTGGAGAGTGCGCTGTGTCCCCGGAGATTGTGCTGTGACACCGCAGTGTGCGCTCTGACCCCACAGAGTGTGCTGTGATCCCGGATAGTGTGTTGTGTCACCGGAGAGTGCGTGGTGACACTGGAGAGTGTGCTGTGTCCCCGGAGAGTATGCTGTGTCCCCGGAGATTGTGCTGTGACACCGGAGAGTGCACTCTGACCATGGAGAATGTGCTGTGACTCCGAGGAGTGTGCTGTTAACCGGGAGAGTACTCATTGACCCCAGAGAGTGCGCTCTGACCCCGGAGAGTGCGCTCATAATCCCGGAGATTGCGCAGTGTACCCAGGGCATGTGTGGTGACATTGGAGTGGGCACTGTGCCCCGGAAGAGTGTGCTGTGTCCCCGGAGAGTGCGCTGTGAACCTGGAGAGTGTGCTCTCACCCCAGAGACGGTGCTGTGTCACGGGAGAGAGCGCGGTGACACTGGAGGGTGCACTGTGTCCCCAGAGAGTATGCTGTGACCCTGGAGAGTGCGCTGTGCCCCGGAGAGTGCGCTGTGACCCCAGAAAATGCACTGTGGCCTCGGAAAGTGTGCTCTGACCCCGGAGAGTGCGCTGTGCCCTGGGAGAGTGTGCTCTGACCCCTGAGTGTGCGCTCTGACCAGAGAGTGTGCTGTGCCCTCGGAGAGTGTGCCATGAATCTGGAGAATGTGCTGTGACACCGGAGAGTGCGCTCTGACCCCACAGAGTGCGCTGTGACACCGGAGAGTGTGTTGTGTCACCGGAGAGTGCGCAGTGACACTGGAGAGTGTGCTGTGTCCCCGGAGAGTATGCTGTGTCCCCGGAGATTGTGCTGTGACACCGGAGTGGGCACTCTGACCATGGAGAATGTCCTGTGACCCCGAGGAGTGCGCTGTGACACCGGAGAGTGCTCTCTGACCCCAGAGAGTGTGCTCTGACCCCGGAGAGTGCGCTCATAATCCCGGAGAGTGCGCAGTGTTCCCAGGGCATGTGTGGTGACATTGGAGTGTGCACTGTGCCCCGGGAGAGTGTGCTGTATCCCCGGAGGGTGCGCTGTGAACCTGGAGAGAGCGCTCTGACCCCAGAGACGGCGCTGTGTCATGGGAGAGAGCGCGGTGACACTGGAGGGTGCACTGTGTCCCCAGAGAGTATGCTGTGACCCTGGAGAGTGCGCTCTGCCTCCGGAGAGTGCGCTGTGTCACCGGATAGTGTGCTGTGACGCTGGAGAATGCACTCTGACCCTGGAGATTGCGCTCTGATCCCCGAGTGTGCGCTGTGTCTGGAAGTGTGTGGTGATACTGGAGTTTGCGCTGTGTCCCCGAAGAGTGAGCTTTGTTCCCGGAAGGTACGCTGTCACACCTGAAATTGCACTGTGACCCAGGTGGGTGCGCTGTGACCCTGGAGAGTGCGCCGTGACACCGGAGAGAGTGTTGTGAATCCAGAGAGTGCACTCTGACCCCGGAGAGTGAGATCTGACCCCACAGAGTGCGCTCTGACCCCAGAGAGTGCACTGTGTCACCGGAGAGTGCGCGGTAACAATGGAGAGTGCGCCGTGTCCCCGGACAGTGTGCTGTGAAACTGGAGAGTGCCCTGTGACCTGGGAGAGTGCGCTGTGACCACGGAGACTGCGCTCTGATGCCGGAGAGTGCGCTGTGACACAGGAGAATGTGCTCAGACCCCGGAGAGTGTGCTGTGACTCCGGAGACTGCGCTGTGTCCCCAGAAAGTGTGCTCTGACCCTGGAGAGTGCACTGTGTCCCTGGATATTGCACTGTGACACCGGAGAGTGCGCTGCGTCGCTGGAGAATGCACTGTGAAACCGGTGAGTGCGCTGTGACCCCGGAGAGTGTGCTGTGACTTCGGAGAGTGCACTGTTTCCCTGGAGATTGTGCTGTGTCCCCGTAGAGTGTGCAGTGCCCCTGGAGAGACTGCTGTGCCCCTGGAGAGTGTGCTGTGACGCTGGAGACTGCGCTCTGACCCCAGAGAGTGCGCTGTGTTGTTGGAGACTGCGCTGTGTCCCTGGAGAGTGTGCTGTGACACCGGAGAGAGCGCTGTGTCCCAGGAAAGTGCGCTCTGACCCCAGAGAGTGCGCTGCAAGAACATAAGAACATAAGAACTAGGAGCAGGAGTAGGCCATATGGCCCGTTGGGCCTGCTCCACCATTCAATAGGATCATGGCTGATCTGAATCTAGACTCATGTCCACTTCCCTGCCCTCTCCCCGTAACCCCTAATTCCCTTATCAGCTAGGAAACTGTCTATCTCCGTTTTAAATTTATTTAATGTTGCAGCTTCCACAGCTCTCTGGGGTAGCAAATTCCATAGATTTACTACCCTCTGAGTGAAGAAGTTTCTCCTCATCTCAGTTTTGAAAGGGCAGCCCCTTATTCTAAGATTATGCCCCCTAGTTCTAGTCTCACCCATCAGTGGAAACATCCTCACCGCATCCACCCGATCAAGCCCCCTCACAATGTTATATGTTTCGACAAGATCGCCTCTCATTCTTCTGAACTCCAATGAGTAGAGTCCCAACCTACTCAACCTTTCTTCATACGTCAACCCCCTCATCTCCGGAATCAACTGAGTGAACCTTCTCTGAACCTCCTCGAGAGCAAGTATATCTTTTCTTAAATATGGAAACCAAAACTGCACGCAGTATTCCAGGTGTGGCCTCACCAATACCCTGTATAACTGCAGCAAGACTTCCCTGTTTTTATACTCCAACCCCCTTGCAATAAAAGCCAAAATTCCATTGGCCTTCCTGATCACCTGCTGCACCTGCATACTAACTTTTTGTGTTTCATGCACCAGGACCCCCAGATCCCTTTGTACTGTAGCACTTTCCAGTTTCTCTCCAATTAGATAATAACTTGCTCTTTGATTTTTTCTGCCAAAGTGCATAACCTCACACTTTCCAACATTATATTGCATCTGCCAAATCTCTGCCCACTCACTTAGCCTGTCTATGTCCTTTTGCAGGTTTTTTATGTCCTCCTCACTCACTGGTTTCCCTCCCATCTTTGTATCATCAGCAAACTTGGATATGTTGCACTCGGTCCCTTCCTCCAAATAGTTAAGAGTGCGCTGTGACACCGGAGAGTGCGCTGTGTCCCTGGAGAATGCACTGCGAACACGGCGAGTGCACTGTGACTCCGGAGAGTGTGCTGTGGCCCCTGAGAGTGCACTGTTTCCCTGGAGTTTGTGCTGTGCCCCTGTAGAGTGTGCAGTGCCCCTGGAGAGACGGCTGTGCCCCTGGAGAGTGTGCTGTGACCCTGCAGAGAGTGCTGCGACCCTGGAGAGTGTGCTGTGACCCCAGCGAGTGCGCTGTGTCACATGAGAGTGTGCGGTGTCCCCGGAGAGTGTGCTGTGACATTGGAGAGTGCGCTGTTTCCCGGAGAGAGCCCTGTGTCCCCAAAGAGTGCGCGGTGTCCCCAGAGAGGGGGCTGTGAACCCGGAAGAGGGCGCTCTGGGACAGGAGACTGATCTATGTCCTCGGAGAGTGCGCGGTGTCCCCGGAGAATGCACTGTGACCCTGGAGATTGCGCTGTGACCCCACAGAAAGTGCTGTGCCCCGGGAGATGTTGCTCTGATACCAGAGAGCGCGCTGTGTCCCTGGAGACGGCGCTGGGACCCTGGAGAGTGTGCTGTGCCCCGGAGATTGCACTGTGTCCCTGAAGAGTGCGCTGTGACCCTGGAGAGGGCTCTGTGTCCCCGGAGAGTGCTCTGTGATCCTGGAGAGTGTGCTGTGACCCTGGAGAGTGTGCTCTGACCCTGGAGCGTCAGCTGTGACACATGGGAATGTGCTCTGACACCGCAGAGTGCGCTCTGACCCCGGAGAATGCACTGTGTCCCTGGAGAGTGTGCAGTGACCTGGAGAGTGCTCTGTGTCCCCGGAGAGTGTGCTGTGTCCCCGGAGGGTGTGCTGTGACCCTGCAGAGTGCTCTCTGACCCCGGAGCGTGCGCTGTGTCACCGGAGAGGGTGCTGTGACGCCGGGGTGTGCGCTCTGACCCCAGAGAGTACACTCTACCCTTGGAGAGAGTGCTGTGTCCCCGGAATTGTGCGGTGACACTGGAGATTGTGCTGTGTCCCCAGAGAGTGTGCTGTGTTCCCGGAGAGAGTACTGTGACCCTGGAGAGTGTGCTTTGACACTGGAGAGTGCGCTGTGACCCCAGAGAGTGCGCTGTGACCCCAGAGAGTGTGCTGTGACCCCGGAGAGCGCCCTCTGACCCCGGAGAGTGTGCTCTGACAACGGAGAGTTTGCTCTGATCCCAGAGAGTGCGCTGTGTCCCCAGAGAGTGCGCGATGACACTGGAGAGTGCGCTGTGTCCCCGGAGAGTGTGCTGAGGAACTGGAGAGTGCCCTTTGACGCGGGAGAGTGCGCTGTGACCCCGGAGAGTGCGCTGTGACCAAGGAGAATTCGCTCACAGCCCGGAGAGTGCGCTGTGACTCTGGAGAGCGCTTTATGTCCCTGGAGAGTGTGCGGTGATACTGGAGAGTGCGCTGTGTCCCCGGAGAGTGTGCTGTGTCCGCAGAGATTGCGCTGTGACCCCGGAGAGCGTGCTCTGATCCTGGAAATTGCACTGTGACCCCGGGGTGTGCGCTCTGACCCCGTAGAGTGCGCTCATGATCCCGGAGAGTGCGTGGGGTCCCCAGAGAGTGCGTGGTGATATTGGAGAGTGTGCTTTGTCTCTGGAGTGTGTGCTGTGTCATCGGAGAGTTCGTTGTGACACTGGAGAGTAGGCTCTGACCCCTGAGAGGGCGCTGTGTCCCCGGAGAGTGCGCGGTGCCTCTGGAGAGTCTGATGTGTCACCCGAGAGTGTGCTGCGACCCCGGAGAGTGCTCTCTGACCCTGGAGAGAGCGCTGTGTCCCCGGAAGTGTGCGGTGACATTGGAGATTGTGCTGTGTCCTTGGAGAGTGTGCTGTGATCCCAGAGAGTGTGCTGTCACACCGGGGAGTGCACTCTGACCCTGGAGAGTGTGTTGTGTCACCGGAGAGTGTGCTGTGACCCCGGCGAGTGCGCTGTGACCATGGAGAGTGTGCTGTGACCCCGTAGAGTACACTGTGTCCCTGGAGATGGTGCTGTGTCCGTGGGGAGTGTGCTGTTCCCCTGGAAAGTGCGCTGTGTACCTGGAGAGTGTGCTCTGACCCCGGAGAGTGTGCTGTGTCCCCAGAGAGTGCGCTCTGACTCTGGAGAGACCGCTGTGCCCCTGGAGAGTGCACTGTGACGCTAGAGTGTTCACTGTGACCCGGATAAAGGGCTGTGCCCCTGGAGAGTTTTCTCTGACACCACAGAGTGCGCTGTGCCCCCGGAGATTGTGCTGTGTCCCTGGAGAATGCGCTGTGTCCCTGGAGAGTGTGCAGTGTGATGCGCTATCAATTAATCAAAAGACTGAGGTTAAGCGAGTAACTAACAGGCTTTTATTAACAAGAGAATGAAGGTGCGCCTCGAGTGGTCGACCAGTCCAGAATACAGAGGGAATGTGGAGCAGTCACCTTTATACCTGGACTCGTGGGAGGAGTCAGCCGAAGCATGTACAGACAATGAGTGGTAGGACCCTAGGAAGTACAGAGGGTCAGAGGGACCTTGGTGTACATGTACATAGATCCCTGAAGGCAGCGGAGCAGGTAGATAAGGTGGTTAAAAAGGCATATGGGATAATTGCCTTCATTAGCCGAGGCATTGAATATAAGAGCAGGGAGGTTATGATGAAGCTGTACAAAACGCTGGTGAGGCCACAGCTGGAGTACTGTGTGCAGTTCTGGTCGCCTCACTATAGGAAGGATGTGATTGCTTTGGAGAGGGTGCAGAGAAGATTCACCAGGATGTTACCTGGGATGGATCGCCTCAGCTATGAAGAGTGGCTGGACAGGCTGGGGTTGTTTTCCTTGGAGCAGAGAAGGCTGAGGGGGGACCTGATTGAGGTGTACAAAATGATGAGGGGCATAGATAGGGTAGATAAAGACGGACTTTTCCCCTTAGTAGGGGGGTCAATAACAAGGGGGCACAGATTCAGGGTAAGTGGCAGGAGATTTAGAGGGGATTTGAGGAGGATCTTTTTCACCCAGAGGGTGGTTGGAATGTGGAACTCAATGCCTGAAAGGGTGGTAGAGGCAGGAACCCTCACAACATTCAAGAAGCATTTGGATGAGCACTTGAAATGCCATTGCATACAAGGCTATGGACCAAATGCTGGAAAATGGGATTAGGCTGGACAGGGATGGATGGGCGGCGCAGACACGATGGGCCGAAGGGCCTCTTTCTTTGCTGTAAAACTCTATGACTCTATGACTCTATGTACACAGTGGAATACAAACACTCATACAGGCAGGTATAACAGTGGTTTACCACATTCACCCCTTGTTTAAAACTGAGTCCGGCGGGGTGATGTGTATTAAATGTTTGTGTATTGGAGTCTCTCCGGAGGTCTTATCTGCCGCTGTGATCGACATGGCGATGGCAGGGGTAGTGAAGCTTCTGGCATCGAGTCCCGCATAGGCTGGGGCACTGGTGTGTAGTCCTTGTGGGTGATGAGCGGGTCGCGGGGCACAGGCGTGCCATCTGCTGGGGTTGGGTATTGGATCGTGGGGGGTGGTGGTAGTGGGTAGTGGGTTACTGGGGCCCCTGACGAGGGTGCAAGGTCTCGTATGGAGACTGTGTCCTCCCGCCCATCCGGGTACGCAATGTAAGCGTACTGGGGGTTGGCATGGAGGAGGTCGACCCTCTCGACCAGGGGGTCCGTTTTATGGGTCCTCACATGTCTTCTCAGTAGGACCGGCCCTGGGGACGTCAGCCATGGCAGTAGCGATGTCCCCGATGTGGACTTCCTTGGGAAGACAAACATTTTCTCATGAGGGGTAGCGTTAGCGGCAGTGCAGAGCAGTGACCGAATAGAGTGGAGCGCATCGGGGAGCACATCCTGCCAGCGGGAGGTCGGAAGGCCCCTAGACTTTAAGGCTAGCAGGGCGGCCTTCCAAACTGTCGCATTCTCTCTTTCCACCTGCCCGTTCCCCTGGGGGTTGTAACTGGTGGCCCTGCTTGTGGCAATACCCATAGCGAGGAGGTACTGGTGGAGTTCGTAGCTCATAAACGATGAGCCCCGGTCGCTATGGATATAGCTGGGGAAACCGAACAGGGTGAAGAGGTCGTTTAGACATTTAATGACCGTGGCACTGGTCATGTCCAGGCAGGGGATGGCGAACGGGAAACGGGAGTACTCATCAATAATGTTGAGGAAGTACACATTACGGTCGGAGGAGGGGAGAGGCCCTTTAAAATCAACGCTCAGGCGCTCGAAGGGGCGAGTGGCTTTTATCAGGTGAGCCCTGTCTTGTCCATAAAAGTGCGGTTTGCACTCAGCGCAGACTTGGCAGTTCCTGGTCATGGTCCTGACCTCCTCAATGGAGTAAGGCAGGTTGCGGGCCTTGATGAAGTGGAAGAACCTGGTGACCCCCGGATGGCAGAGGTCATTGTGGAGGGCCTGCAGTCTAGCGATCTGCGCGCTGGCGCAGGTGCCACGTGATAGAGCATCCGGGGGTTCATTGAGCTTCCCGGGCCGGTACAAGATCTTATAATTGTAGGTGGAAAGTTCGATTCTCCACCTCAAGATCTTGTCATTTTTGATTTTGCCCCTTGATATACCTATCAATTCATCCAATGAAAAGCGACGAGTTAAGATAGTAACTATAGGTTTTTATTGGCTAAATAACAGAGCCCACCCTCGTGGGCGATTGGGTCCAACAAGGAGGAATACCAGCCAGTCTACCAGCTTTATACCTGGGCAAGCAGGTGGAGCCATGGGCGGAGTCAGCTGTGGTCAGCCCAGGTATAACAGCGTGACAAGAGGTGACCTTGTGTAGTGACACAACAGTGTAAACAGTGATAACCATAGTGTAACGATATAAACAGTGATAACCATAGTGTAACGATAGTGAACGATAAAAGTGGTTTACCACATTCACCCCTTGTTTAGATTTGAGTCCGGCGGGGTGAAGTGTACTACCAGTTCAGGTATGTCAGTCTGTCCGGAGGCCTCGTAAGTCTTTCTGATCGGCGCAGCAGCGGCGGCGGTGATGCAGTATCCGATGTTAATGCTGGTGTCTGCGTGGTCGGCGAAGGCTCGTGGGGTTCCGGCTTGCCGTCTACCTGGGCTGGATTTGGGGGGGTGGTGGGGGGTAACGGTGGTGTCTCAGGGGTGCCCGAGGGTGCAAGGTCTCGTAAGGAGACTGTGTCCTGCCGCCCGTCTGGGTATGCCACATAGGCGTACTGGGGGTTGGTGTGCAGGAGGTCCATCCTCTCGACCAGGGGGTCCGTTTTATGGGCTCTCACGTGTTTTTGCAGCAAGACGGGGCCCGGAGTAGTCAGCCATGTTGGTAGTGAGGTCCCTGTAGTCGACTTCCTGGGGAAAACAAACATTCGTTCATGGGGGGTGGCGTTAATGGCCATGCAAAGCAGTGACCGGATGGAATGCAGCGCTGCCGGGAGGACTTCCTGCCAGCGAGAGGTTGGCAGGCCCTTAGACTTTAAGGCTAAGAGAACGGCCTTCCAGACAGTCACGTTCTCTCTTTCCACCTGGCCGTTCCCTCGGGGGTTGTAGCTGGTGGTCCTGCTTGCAGCAATGCCTCTCGCTAGTAGGAACTGGCGAAGTTCCTCGCTCATGAAGGATGAGCCCCGGTCACTATGTATATAGTTCGGGAACCCGAACAAGGCGAAGAGGTCGTTCAGGCATTTGATGACCGTGGTACTGGTCATGTCTGGGCAGGGGAAGGCAAAGGGGAAACGGGACTACTCATCAATGATGTTGCGGAAGTACACATTACGGTCAGAGGACGGGAGGGGCCCCTAAAAATCGATGCTCAAGCGCTCGAAGGGGCGGGTGGCCTTGATCAGGCTTGCTCTGTCCGGCCTAAAGAAATGCGGTTTGCATTCGGCACAGGTTTGGCAGTTCCTGGTCATGGTCCTGACCTCCTCGATGGAGTAGGGCAGGTTGCGGGCCCTATTGAAGTGGTAAAGTCTGGTGACCCCGGGGTGGCAGAGGTCGTTATGGAGGGTCTGCAGTCTATCAATTTGCATGTTGGCGCATGTACTTCGTGATAGAGCATCTGGGGGATCGTTCAGTTTACCCGGCTGGTACAAGATATCATAATCATAGGTGGAGAGCTCGATTCTCCACCTCAAGATCTTGTCGTTCTTGATTTTGCCCCTCAGCTTGTTATTAAACATAAAAGCGACCGAACGCTGGTCGGTGAGGAGGGTAAGTCGTTTGCCTACCAGGTAATGCCTCCAGCGTCTTACTGCCTCCACGATCGCCTAGGCCTCCTTCTCGACTGAAGAGTGTCGGATCTCAGGGCCCTGGAGGGTCCTTGAGAAGAAGGCCACAGGTCTCCCCACCTGGTTAAGGGTTGCTGCTAGGGCGAAGTCGGGTGCATCGCTCTCCACTTGGAAAGGGATGGACTCATCCACCGCGTGCATTGTGGCCTTAGCAATGTCTCCCTTTATGAGGGAGAAGGCTGCGCACGCTTCTGCCGTCAGGGGGAAGGAGGTTGACTTCATGAGGGGTCTGGCTTTGTCCGCATAATTCGGCACCCATTGGGCATAGTAGGCGAAGAGCCCCAGGGTTCTCTTCAGCGCCTTTGGACAGTGGGGCAGGGGAAGCTCCATGAGGGGGTGCATTCTTTTGGGGTCGGGGCCGATGACTCCGTTCTCTACTACGCAGCCGAGGATGGCGAGACGCGAGGTGTTAAACACGCATTTCTCCTTATTGTAAGTGAGGTTCAGCCTTTCGGCCGAACGGAGGAATTTCTCCAGATTAACATCGTGGTCCTGCCGGTCGTGGCCGCAGATGTTGACGTTATCTAGATAAGGGAACGTGGCCTGCAGCCCGTTCTGGTCAACCATCCAGTCCATCTCCCTTTGGAAGACCGAAACCCTGTTGGTGACGCCGAAGGGAACCCTAAGGAAGTGGTAGAGGCGGCCATTCGCCTCGAAGGCGGTATACTGGCGGTCCTCTGGGCGGATAGGGAGTTGGTGATAGGCCGACTTAAGGTCGATGGTGGAGAATACCCGATACTGTGCAATCTGATTGACCATATCATATATGTGGGGAAGGGGGTATGCGCCCAGCTGGGTGTACCAGTTTATGGTTTGGCTGTAGTCGATGACCAGGTGGTTTTTATTGCTGGTCTTAATGACTACGACCTTGGCACGCCAGGGGCTGTTGCTCCTCTCGATGATGCCCTCCTTCAGGAGACGCTGCACCTCAGAGCTAATAAAAGCTCTGTCCCCGGCACTGTACTGCCTGCTCTTGGTGGCGACGGGTTTACAGTCGCGGGTGAGGTTAGCGAACAGGGAGGGTGGCAGGACCTTGAGGGTGGATAGGCCGCAGGTGGTACGCAGTGGGCGGTTTAAAGGCTGCTGGTTGTCGACTGTGAGTGGAGGGAGGGGTCCACCGTATGCCAAAGTTACACTTTGAAGTTGGGATTGGAAGTCCAGCCCTAGTAGGATGGCAGCGCAGAGCTGGGGCAGGAAGAGGAGTTTAAAATTTTTATACTCCGTGCCCCAACCGACAGGGTCGCAGCACAGTAGCCGCTGATGTCTGTAGAATGGGACCTCGATGCCATCGAGATCCGGTTGCGCGTTGGCTGGTCAGTGAGGGAGTAGTGGCTCACTGTGTCTGGATGGATGAAACTCTCCGTGCTTCCGCTGTCGAACAGGCAGGTCGTGGCGTTGCCGTTTACTTTGATGTCCATCAAGTGCTTGGAAAGGTGATGCGGGCGAGCTTGGTCCAGTGTGACGGAGGCTAGTGTATGGCTGAGCGAGCTGCTGTAGTCTGCGGGTGAGGCGGTGGTCGGGTCTGGAGACAAGGTGGCGGTCGAGTGTGGTGGGCAAAATGGCGGCGCCCACGACGTTGAATAAAATGGCGGAGAAGATGGCCGCCCCCACAATTCACATGAGGCATTGCTGGCGTCAGTGGCCTTTATCAAAGATGGCCACCCCCACGACTCACACGAGGGGATACTGGCATCTGTGGCCTTGATGAAAGATGGCCGCCCCCACAACTCGCATGAGGCACTGCTGGCGTCTGTGGCTCTCCCCCTGCAGGCCTTCGCAAAGTGGCCTTTCTTGTGGCAATCGGAGCAAGTCGCGTTTCTTGCAGGGCAGTGCATCCTCGGGTGTTTCGCCTGGCCACAGAAGAAGCAGCCGGCGGCCCGATCGCGGGGCTCCAATGTCGCAGCCGTTACCGGGGGTGGCGGTCCCGATCGGTTCTGGGATGCCGACGCTGAGGTAGGTCCCAGAGTCGGCAGTGCGAGGGGTATTGCGGCCGGGGTCGGGCCGGAGTCCCAGTGTTGCGCAGCACCGTACCTGGAGTACGCCTCGAGGTCCCGATGGGCCACTTCCAGAGAGCAAGCGAGGGCTGCAGTTGTGTTCACGTCAAGGTCCTTTGATTCGAGCAGTCTTTGCCGTGAGTAGTCGGAACGAAAGCCTTTCACGAAGGCATCGCGGATATTCCCTTCAGTATTTTCTGCAGCCGTTATAGCTTTAAAGTCACAGTCCCTGCCGAGTGTTTGTAGCGCCCATAAAAATTCATCTACAGACTCTCCTGGCTGTTGCGAGCGGGATCTTAGGAGATGTCTGGCATACATAGAGTTTACCGGGCTCCGGTACTGCTCTTTCAGCAGGTTGAGGGCGTCCTCGTATGTAGTAAGGTCCTGGATGAATGCAAATACTTTAGGGCTCACTTGGGCGGTCAGAACTCTTAGTTTGGATCCCGGAGGCACGCCGGATTCTCCCAGGTAGGATTCGAAACAGCTCAGCCAGTGTTTGAAGTCGAGGGCTGAGTGCGCTGCCTGTGAGTTTAGATCCAGGTACGGCGGTCGGAGGGCTCACAGCCAGGCCGGCTGCTGTGGCTGTTGTAGCTGGCCGTTTGGCTGGTCGTTTTGCTGCTCCGATCCACTCATTTCAAAATTTAGCCAATAAAATTGATATAGCTATCAATTCATCCAATGAAAAGCGACGAGTTAAGATAGTAACTATAGGTTTTTATTGGCTAAATAACAGAGCCCACACTCGTGGGCGATCGGGTCCCACAAGGAGGAATACCAGCCAGTCGACCACCTTTATACCTGGGCAAGCAGGCGGAGCCATGGGCGGAGTCGGCTGTGGTCAGCCCAGGTACAAAAGCGTGACAAGAGGTGAACTTGTGTAGTGACACAACAGTGTAAACAGTGATAACCATAGTGTAACGATGTAAACAGTGATAACCATAGTGTAACGATAGTGAATGATAAAAGTGGTTTACCACACCCCTCTGCTTGTTGTTAAACATAAAAGCAACTGAACGCTGGTCAGTGAGCAGGGTAAATCATTTTCCGGCCAGGTAGTGCCTCCAATGACACACAGCCTCCACAATAGCCTGGGCCTCCTTCTCAACAGCAGAGTGTCTGGTCTCTGGGCCCTGGAGGGTTCGTGAAAAGAAGGCCACGGGTCTCCCCGCCTGATTAAGGGTAGCGGCCAGGGCAAAGTCGGACGCGTCGCTTTCCACCTGGAAGGGGATGGATTCGTCCACTGCGTGCATGGTGGCTTTGGCAATGTCTTCCTTGATACGGTGGAAGTGGGCCTCTGCCGTCAAGGGAAAAGAGGTGGACTTGATCAGCGGACGGGCCTTGTCCGCATAGTAGGGGACCCACTGGGCGTAATAGGAGAAAAACCCTAGGCAACCACTTCAGGGCCTTGAGGCAGTGGGGCAGTGGGAGTTCCATAAGGGGACGCATCCGGTCGGGGTCGGGACCAAAGACTCCGTGTTCCAGAACACAGCCAAGGATGGCGAGGCGGGTTGTGCGGAATATGCACTTCTCCTTGTTATACGTCAGGTTCAGGAGTTGGGTGGTGCAGAGGAATTTTTCGAGGTTTGCGTCATGGTCCTGCAAGTCATGGCCTCAGATGGTCACATTGTCCAGTTATGGGAAAGTGGCCTGCAACGCATTTTGATCGACCATCCGGTCCATCTCCCTTTGGAAGACGGAGACCCCATTGGTGACGCCAAAGGGAAAGCTAAGCAAGTGATAGAGGTGGCCGTTTGCCTCAAAGGCAGTATACTGGCGGTCCTCTGGGCAGATAGGGAGCTGGTGGTACGCTGATTTCAGGTCAATGGTCGAGAAGACGCGGTACTGCGCGATCTGGTTGACCATATCAGCTATGCGGGGGAGTGGGTAAGCGTCCAGCAGGGTGTAGTCGATGACCAGGCGTTGCTTCTCGCCGGTCTTAACGACCACAACCTGGGCTCGCCAGGGGCTTTTGCTGCCCTCAATAATCCTCTCCTTCAGGAGCCGCTCCACTTCAGTTTTAATGAAAACCCTGTCCCCGGCACTGTATCGCCTGCTCTTTGTGGCGATGGGCTTACAGTCGGGGGTGAGGTTAGCAAACAATGGAGGGGGGGTGACTCTGAGTGTGGAGAGGTTGCACCTGGTGCGCGGCAGGCAATTTGAAGGCTGCTGGCTGCGGACTGTGAGTGGGGGGTGGTGTCCACCGTACGCCATTGTAACACATTTAAGGTGGCACTGGAAATCTAACCCCAGTAGGACGGCAGCGCAGAGGTGGGGCAGGACCAGTAGTTTAAAATTATCGTACACAGTCCCGTCTACTAAGAGTGTCACCACGCAGTAGCCGCCAATGTCCGCCGACTGGGACTCGGAGGCCATAGAAATGCGCTGGTGCGCAGGCAGGACTGGGAGAGAGCAACGCCGCACCGTGTCGGGGTGGATGAAGCTCTCCGTACTCCCAGAGTCAAAAAGGCAGATTGTTTCATGACCATTTACCTCAATGTCCATTGTGGACCGGGCCAGTTGGTGCGGTCTCGCTTGGTCCAGTGTAACGGACGCCAGCGTAGGGGTCAGTGTGTCGTTGCGGGTATCAGAAGAGGCGGTGTTGGGGACCAAGATGGCGGCTGGCATCCAAGATGGCGACGTCCATGATCCCCATATGGCTGGAGGCGTCCAAAATGGCTGCTGTTCCGGTGGTTCGCACATGGCTGGGGAGGCCCAAGATGGCGGCCCGCACGGCCCACACGTGGCGCTGCTGGGGTTCAGGGTGGCTTTGGCCCTGCAGACACTGGCGTAGTGTCCCTTCTTCCCGTAGCCCGAGCAGGTCACATTTTTCGCTGGGCAGCGTGCTCTGGGGTGTTTGGCCTGGCCACAGAAGTAGCATTTCTGGCCTTGGGACACTGCTGCGGTAGTTGGGCCGTTGCTGGGATGTGGCTGGGGTGGCACGGCACTATGAAACGGTCCTACCGTGTCCCAGGCTGTCGATCCCCGCGGCGTCCGCGGCGCAGAGTAGTAGGCATCCATGCCCCGGTAGGCTGCGTCCAATGATAGTGCGAGTTCAGAGGCCTTGTTGAGATCGAGGTCACTCTGCTCCAACAGTCGCTGTCAGGTGTAATTGGACCTGTGGCCCACCACAAAAGTGTCCGGGATAAGTTCCTCTGTGTACACGGCGGCCTTTACATCCTTACAACCACAGGCCCGGCCAAGCACAGACAGTGCCTGAAGGTATTCCTCGGTCGATTCCCCAGGTTGTTGTTTACGGCTCCCCAGGAGGTGCCTGGTGGACACCTCGTTCACTGGGCGCGTGTACTGGTCCTTGAGGAGCTTGAGTGCAGCCGTGTACGAGGTCGCGTCCTAGATGACCGAGTACGCTCGGTGGTTCACTTTAGAGATCAGGACATCCAGTTTGTCCTCATCCGATTTGACCGTTGCAGCGGAGGCGATCAGGAATTTTTCAAAGCACTTAATCCAGTGAGCAAACTTGGTGGATGCGTCCGGCTCCCGATGGTCTAAGTCCAGGCATGCTGGTGTGAGGATCTTCTCCATTATAAAAAATCTTGTTAATAAAATTGATGCGCTATCAATTACTCAAAAGACTGAGGTTAAGCGAGTAACTAACAGGCTTTTATTAACAAGAGAATGAAGGTGTGCCTCGAGTGGTCGACCAGTCCAGAATACAGAGGGACTGTGGAGCAGTCACCTTTATACCTGGATTCGTGGGAGGAGTCAGCCGAGGCATGTACAGACATGTACACAGTGGAATATAAACACTCATACAGGCAGGTATAACAGTGGTTTACCACACAGTGACACTGGAGAGTGTGCTGTGTCCCCGGAGAGTGTGCTTTGTCCCCGGAGAAAGGGCTGTGCCCCTGGAGAGTGCGCTGTGTCCCTAGAGATTGTGCTGTGTCCGTGGGGAGTGTGCTGTTTCCCTGGAGAGTGCGCTGTGAATCTGGAGAGTGTGCTCTGACACCGGAGAGTGTGCTGTGTCCCCAGAGAGTGCGCTGTATCCCCGGAGAGTGCGCAGTGACCGTGGAGAGTGCGCTCTGACCCCGGAGAATGTGCTGGGACTTCGGAGATTGCGCTGTGTCCTGGAGAGTGCACTGTGACGCTGGAGAGTGCGCTGTGGCCTGGAGAAAGGGCTGTGCCCCTGGAGAGATTTCTCTGACACCAGAGAGTACGCTGTGCCCCCGGAGAGTGTGCTGTGCCCCTGGAGAATGCACTGTGTCCCTGGAGAGTGTGCAGTGACACTGGAGAGTGTGCTGTGTCCCCGGAGAGTGTGCTGTGTCCCCGGAGCTTGCGCTGTGACCCGGGAGAGTCCGCTCTGATCCTGGAGAATGCGCTGTGACACCGGGAAGTGCGCTTTGACCCCACAGAGTGTGCTCTGATCCCGGAGAGCGTACTCATGATCCCGGAACGTGCGCGGTCTCCCCAGAGAGTGTGCGGTGACAATGGAGAGTGCGCTGTGTCCCTGGAGATTGTGCTGTGTCCCCGGAGAATGTGCTGTGACACAGGAGAGTGCTCATTGACACCGGAGACTGCGCTATGACCCCGGAGAGTGCACTATGACCCCAGAGAGGATGCGGTGTCCCCGGAGAGGGTGTGGTGACATTGGAGAGTGTACTGTGTCCCTGGAGAGTGTGCTGTGTCACCGGAGAGCGTACTGTGTCACCGGAGAGCGTGCTGTGGTGCCGGAGAGTGTGCTCTGACCTCGGAAGAAGAGCAGTGCCCCCGGAAGTGTGTGGTGACACTGGAGATTGTGCTGTGTCCCCGTAGAGTGAGCTGTGTTCCCGGTGAGTGCGCTGTGACACCGGAGAGTGCGCTGTCACCCCGGAGAGTGCGCTGTGACACTGGAGGGTGCGCTGTGACCACAGAGAGTGTACTCTGGCCCCGGAGAATGGGCTGTGACACTGGAGAGTGCGCTGTGACACCGGAAATTGCACTGAGGCCCCGGAGAGTGCAATCTGACCTCGGAGCGTGTGCTCTGACACCGGAGAGTTGACTCTGACACCGGAGAAAGCACTGTGTCCCTGGAGAGTGTGCAGTGCCCCTGGAGAGACCACTGTGCCCCTAGAGAGTGTGCTGTGTCCCTGGAGAGTGCGCTCTGACCCCGGAGAGTGCACTCTGACCACGGAGAGTGCGCTCTTGATCCCGGAACATGCGCGGTGTCCCCAGAGAGTGCGCGGTGACATTGGAGAGTGCGCTGTGTCCCTGGAGAGTGTGCTGTGTCCCCGGAGAGTGCGCTGTGACCCCGTAGAATGCGCTCTGACCCCAGAGAGGGAACTGTGTCCCCAGAGAGTGCGCAGTGACACTAGAGAGTGCGCTGTGTCCCTGCAGATTGTGCTGTGTTCCCGGAGAGTGTGCTGTGACCCCGCAGAGTGCTCTCTCACCCCGGAGAGTGCACTGTGTCACAAGAGAGTTGGCTGTGACGCCGGAGAGCGCTCTCTGACCCCGGAGAGTGCGCTCTGACCTCGGAGAGTGTGCTGTGTCCCCGGAATTGTGCGGTGACACTGGAGATGGCGCTGTGTCACCGGAGAGTGTGTTGTGTTCCCGGAGTGTGTGCTGTGACCCCGGAGAGTGTGCTTTGACAATGGAGAGTGCGCTGTGACACCAGAGAGTGCGCTGTGACCCCAGAGAGTTCGCTGTGGCCCCGGAGAGAGCCCTCTGACCACGGAGAGTTTGCTCTGATCCCAGAGAGTGCGCTATGTCCCCAGAGAGTGTGCAGTGACACTGGAGAGTGCGCTGTGTCCCCGGAGAGTGTGCTGTGAAAATGGAGAGTGCCCTTTGACCCGGGAGATTGGGCTGTGACCCCGGAGAGTGCGTTGTGACCAAGGAGAATTCGCTCAAAGCCCAGAGAGTGCGCTGAGAATCCGGAGAATGCGTTATGTCCCTGGAGAGTGCGCGGTGACACTGGAGAGTGCACTGTGTCCCCGGAGATTTTGCTGTGTCCCCGGAGATTGCGCTGTGACCCCGGAGAGTGCGCTCTGACACTGGAGATTGCACTGTGATCCCGGGGAGTGTGCTCTGACCCAGGAGAGTGCGCTCTGACCCCAGAGAGTGTGCTCTGACCCCAGAGAGTGCACTCATGATCCCGGAGAGTGTGCGGTGTCCCCCGAGAGTGTGCGGTGAAATTGGAGAGTGTACTTTGTCCCTGGAGAGTGTGCTGTGTAACCGGAGAGTGTGCTGTGACACGGGAGGGTAGACTTTGACCCCAGAGAGGGCGCTGTGTCCCCAGAGAGTGCGCGGTGATGCCGGAGGCCGTGCTCTGACCCCGGAGAGTGCGCTCTGTCCCCGGAAGTGTGTGGTGACATGAGAGATTGCGCTGTGTCCCTGGAGAGGGTGCTGTGTTCCCGGAGAGTGTGCTGTTCCACCGGAGAGTGCGCTGTGAACCTGGAGAGTGTGCTGTTGCCCTGGAGTGTGTGCTCTGACCCCGGAGAGTGCACTGTGTCCCCGGAGAGTGTGCTGTGACCCCGGCGAGTGCGCTGTGACCCCGGAGAGTGCACTGTGACACCGTAGAGTGCACTGTTTCACTGGAGATTGTGCTGTGTCCCTGGGGAGTGTGCTGTTTCCCTGGAGCGAACGCTGTGAACCTGGAGAGTGTGCTCTGACACCGGAGACTGCTCTATGTCCTCAGAGATTGCGCGTTGTCCCCGGAGAGTGCACTGTGACCCTGGAGAGTGCGCTGTGACCCCGCAGAAAGCGCTGTACCCCCGAAGAGTTTGCTCTGACATCAGAAAGTGCAGTGTGTCTCTGGAGAATGCGCTGTGACCCTGGAGATTGCGCTGTGCCCCAGAGATTGCACTGTGTCCCTGAAGAGTGCGCTGTGACCCTGGAGAGTGGACTGTGTCCCCGGAAAGGGCGCTGTGACCCTGGAGGGTTGCTGTGACCCTGGAGATTGTGCTCTGACCTTGGAGAGTGCGCAGTGACACATGGGAGTGCACTCTGACACCGCAGAGTGCGCTCTGACCCCAGAGAATGCAATGTGTCCCTGGAGAGTGTGCGGTGACACTGGAGAGTGCGCTCTACCCCAGAGAGTGCCCTCTGACAACGGAGAGTGTGCTCATGATCCCGGAACATGCGCGGTGTCCCCAGAGAGTGCGCGGTGACACTAGAGGGCGTGCTGTGTCCGTGGAGGGTGTGCTGTGTCCCCGGAGAGTTAGCTGTGACCCAGCAGAGTGCTCTCTGACCCCGGAGAGTGGGCTGTGTCACCGGAGAGTGCTGCTGTGAAGTCGGAGAGTGCACTCTGACCCCGGAGGGTGCACTCTGACCTCGGAGAGTGCGCTGTGTCCCCGGAAGTGTGTGGTGACACTGGAGATTTTACTGTGTCCCCGGAGAGTGTGCTGTGTTCCCGGAGAGTGTGCTGTGACCCCGGAGAGACCGCTGTGCCCCTGGAGGGTGTGGGGTGACCCTGGAGATTGTGCAGTGTCCCCGGAGATTGCGCGGTGACCCTGGAGTGTGCGCTGTGTCCCCAGAGAAGTGCTGTGACCCCGGAGAGTTTGCTCTGTCCCCGGAAGTGTGCGGTGACATTGGAGATTGTGCTGTGTCCCTGGAGTGTGTGCTGTATCCCCGGAAAGTGCGCTGTCACTCCGAAGAGTGCGCTGTGAACCTGGAGAGTGTGCTGTGACACCGGCGAGGGCGCTGGGACCCCGGAGAGTGCGGTGTGACACCGTAGAGTGCACTGTGTTCCTGGAGATTGTGCTGTGTCCCTGGGGAGTGTGCTGTTTCCCTGGAGAGTGCGCTGTGAACCTGGAGAGTGTGCTCTGACCCCGGAGAGTGTGCTGTGTCCCCAGAGAGTGAGCTGTGACCCCAGAGAGTGCGCTGTGTCCCCAGAGAGTGTGCTGTGCCCCCGGAGATTGCGCTGTGACCCCGGAGAGTGCGCTCTGACCCTGGAGATTGCACTGCAACCCCGCGGAGGGCGCTCTGACCCCGGAGATTGCACTCTGACCCCAGAGGGTGTGCTCTGACCCCGGAGAGTGAGCTCATGATTCCGGAGAGTGTGCAGTGTCCCCAGAGAGTGCGTGGTGACATTGGAGGGTGTGCTTTGTCCCTGGAGAGTGTGCTGTGTCACCGAAGAGTGCGCTGTGAACCTGGAGAGTATTCTCTGACCCCAGAGAGGGCGCTGTGTACCCGGAGAGTGCGTGGTGACTCTGGAGAGGCTGCTGTGTCACCGGAGAGTGTGCTGTGTCCCCGAAGAGTGCTCTCTGACCCCGGAGAGAGCGCTGTGTCACCGGAGAGCGCACTATGATGCCGGAGAGTAGGCTCTGACCCCAGAGAGTGCGCTGTGTCCCCGGAAGTGAGTGGTGACATTGGAGATTGCGCTGTGTCCCTGGAGAGTGTGCTGTGTACCCGGAGAGTGCGCTGTCACACCGGAGATTGCGCTGTGATACTGGAGAGTGCGCTGTTACCCTGGAGTGTGTACTCTGACCCCTGAGAGTGCGCTGTCTCCCCAGAGAGTGTGCTGTGACCCCGGCGAGTGCGCTGTGACCCCGGAGAGTGCGCTGTGGCGCCTTAGAGTGCACTGTGTCCCCGGAGACTGTCCTGTGTCCCTGGGGAGTGTGCTGTTTCCCCGGAAAGTGCGCTGTGACCCTGGATAGTGTGCTTTGACACCGGAGAGTGTGCTGTGTCCCCAGAAAGTGTGCTGTGACCCCGGAGAGTGCGCTGTATCCGCGGAGCGTGCGCAATGACCCTAGAGAGTGCGCTCTGACACCGGAGAGTGCGCTGGGACCTCGGAGATTGCGCTGTGTCCCCGTAGAGTGTGCAGTGCCCCTGGAGAGACCGCTGTGCCCCTGGAGAGTGCGCTGTGTCCCTGGAGAGTGCACTGTGACCCCGGAGAGAGCCTTGAGAAACTGGAGAGTGTGCTGTGACCCTGGAGATTGCGCTGTGAACATGGAGAGTGTGCTGTGTCCCCGGAGAGTGCGCTGTGTCTCCGGAGAGTGTGCTGTGACCCCCTGAGAGTGCGCTGCGACCCTGGAGAGTGTGCTGTGACGCTGGAGAGTAGGCTGTGACCACGGAGAGTGCGCTGTGACCCTGGAGCGTGCTCTTTGACCCTGGAGAGTGCGCTATGCCCCTGGAGAGTGTGTTGTGATCCTGGAGAGGGTGCTGCATACCCAGAGAGTGCGCTGTGTGACTGGAGAGTGTGCTGTGACGTGGAGAGTGTGCTCTGACCCTGGAGAGTGTGCTGTGCACCTGGAGAGTGCGCTGTGACCCTGGAGAGTGCGCTGTGCCCCCGGAGAGTGCGCTGTCATGCTGGAGAGTGCGCTGTGACACTGGAGTGTGCGCTGTTACTCTGGAGACTGCGCTGTGCCCCTGGGGAGTGTGCTGTGATACTGGAGATTGTGCTGTGACCGTAGAGAGTGTGCTGTGACCCTGGAGAGTACGCTGTGACGCTGGGAAGTGCGCTGTGCCCCTGGAGAGTGTGTTGTGATCCTGGAGAGGGCGCTGTGACACTGGAGAGTGCACTGTGTCCCTGGGCAGTGTGTTGTGACCCTGGAGAGTGCACTGTGCCCTCACAGAGCGTGCCGTGTCCCCGGAGAGTGCGCTGTGACACCGGAGAGTGTGCCGTGTCCCCGGAGATTGCGCATTGCCCGCGGAAAGTGCACTGTGACCGCGGAGAGAATGCTGTGCCCCCAGAGAGTGAGCTGTGTCCCCGGAGAGTGCGCTGTGTCCCCGGAGAGTGCACTGTGACCCCCGAGAGTGCGCTGAGACCCCAGAAAGTGCTCTGTGACCCCGCAGGTTGCACTGTGTCCCTGGAGATTGCTCTGTATCCCTGGAGATTGTGCTGTGTCCCTGCAGAGTGCGATCTGACGCGGGAGAGTGTGCTCTGTCCCTGGAGATTGAGGTCTAACACCGGCGAGTACGCTGTGTCCCCGGAGGGTGTGCAGTGCCCCTGGAGAGACCGCTGTGCCCCTGGAGAGTGTGCGGTAACCCTGGAGAGTGCGCTGTGACCCCGGAGAGTGCACGGTGATCCTGGACAGTGTGCTGTGTCCCAGGAGAGTGTGCTGTGACACTGACGAGTGCGCTATGTCCCCGGAGAGTGCCCTTAGTCCCCAGGGAGTGTGCTGTGTCCCCAGAGAGTGCGCAGTGACACAAGAGAGTGCGCTGTGAGCTCGGAGCGTGCACTGTGACATCAGAGAGTGTGCTGCGTCCCCGGATAGTGTGCAGTGCCCCTGGAGAGACCGCTGTATCCCTGGAGAGTGTGCTGTGACACTGGAGAGGATGCTGTGAATCCGGAGTGTGCCCTGTGTCCCCGGAGAGAGCACTGTGTCCCCGGAATGTGCACTGAGACCCCGGAGTGTGCTCTCTAACCCCGGAGAGTGCGCTCTGACCCCGGAGTGTGCACTGTTTCCCTGGAAAATGTGCTGTGTCCCCGGAGAGTGCGCAGTGACCCTAGAGAGTGCACTCTGACTCCGGAAATTGCATTGTGACCTCGGAGAGTGTGCTGTGTCCCCAGAGAGTGTGCAGTGACCCTGGAGAGACCGCTGTATCCCTGGAGAGAGTGCTGTGACCCTGGAGTTTGCGCTGTGACCCCGGAATGTGCCCTGTGTCCCTGGAGAGTGCTCTCTGTCCCTGGAAAGTGCACTGAGACACCGGAGAGTGCTCTCTAAACCCGGAGAGTGCTCTCTGACCCCGGAGAGTGCGCTGTGTCACTGGAGAGTGCTCTGTTAACCCGGAGTGTGTGCGTTGCCCCTGGAGAGTGCGCTGTCTCCCTGGGGAGTACGCTGTGTCCCCGGAGAGTGCGTTGTGACACCGGAGAGTGCACTGTGACCCCGGAAATTGTGCTGTGACCCTGGAGAGTGCTCTCTGACCCCGGAGAGTGCGCTCTGACACCGGAGCATGCACTGAGTCCCTGGAGAGTGCACTATGAACCTGGAGTGTGTGCGGTGCCCCAGAGAGTGTGCTGTGTCGCCGGAGAGTGCACTGTGTCCCCGGAAAGTGCACTGACACCGCGGAGAGTGCTCTCTAACCCCGGAGAGTGCGCTCTGACACCAGAGAGTGCGGTGTGTCCCTGGAAAGTGTGCTGTGACAACGGAGAGTGCACAGTGACCCTAGAGAGTGCGCTCTGACACCAGAGATTGCGCTGTGACCTCGGGGAGTGCGCTGTGTCCCCGGAGAGTGTGCAGTGCCCCTGGGGAAACCGCTGTGCCCCTGGAGAGTGCGCGATGACCCTGGCGAGTGCGCTGTGCCCCCGGAGAGTGTGCTGTGACCCTGAAGAGTGCACCGTGTCCCCAGGGAGTTCCCTTTGTGCCCGGAGAGTGCGCTGTGTCCCCGGAGAGTATGCTGTGCCCCGGAGAGTATGCAGAGACCCTAGAGAGTGCGCTGTAAGTTCGGAGAGTGCGCTGCGACTTTGGAGAGTGCTCTCTGACCCCGGAGAGTGTGCTCTGACACCGGAGAGTGTGCTGTGTCCCTGGAGAGTGCACTATGAACCTGGAGTGTGTGCGGTGCCCCAGAGAGTGTGCTGTGTCCCCGGAGAGTGTGCTGTGACCCCGGAGGGTGCGCAGTGACTCTGGAGAGTGTGCCGTGAACCCGGAGAGTGCGCCGTGACTCCCGAGAATGTGTGGTGCCCCTGGAGAGAGCGCTGGGCCACCGTAGAGTGTTCTCTGATCCCAGAGACTGCGCAGTAACCCCAGAGAATGCACTGTCACCTCTGAGAGTGTGCTGTGACCCCGGAGAATGTGACGTGACCCCTGAGAATGTGCTGTGACCTCGGAGAGTGCACAGTGATTCTGGAGAGTGCGCCGTGACCTCGGAGCATGCGCTGTGCCCCCGGAGAGTGTGCTGTGCCCCCAGAGACTGGGTGGTGACGCCAGAGAGTGTGCTTTGTCCCCAGAGAGTGCACTCTGACCCCAGAGAGTGTGCTGTACCCCCAGAGAGTGTGCTGTACCCTACAGAGTGCGCTGTGACCCTGGAGATTGAGCTGTGACCCCGAATAGAGCGCTGTGACCGTGGAGAGTGCGCTGTAACCCCAGAGAGGGCACCGTGACCCCCGAGAATGTGCGGTGCCTCTGGAGAGTGCACTGGGACCTCGGAGAGTGCTCTCTGACCCCGGAGCATGCGCGGTGACCCCAGAGAATGTGCTGGGACCCGGAGTGTATCCACACTGGACTGTGCATGAATTTATTACTGCCTGTCATGTGCTATGTGTACAGATGCTCTTGGCATCACCCTCATTGCTTCCTTCATCTGAGCAGCGGGTGACTCCCCTTTGAGAGGTCCGAGCATATCTTGTGGCTCAGACCCCACTCTTAACGTGTTAACACATAATTAATGTGTTAATGCCAGCCCTCCTGCATCACACCTTCAATTTTGTCAGAATCAAAAAATTGGTGTTTAAAATTGCAGAAGTCCCAAGGACCAGAAGACATCCTACCCATAACATTGGGGGAGGCTGGTGAGGGGATAGAGGAATCTCTAACTGTCATTTTCCAAAAATCTGTAATAATGCGGATGATGCAAAAGGGCAGAAGGAGGCAAGAGCTGTGGCCCTGTTCAGGAAAAAGGCAAGAGATAAGCTAGGGAATACCCTGTTATCCTAGTTGTGTTGATTCTCCACTGGCCTGAGCTCAGTTGAAGTGAATGTTCCCAGACGTGCCCTTATTTGAGTGTTGATAAAGTTGTTGTTCATGGGGAGTACGTCACATGTCCTGCAGGAAGAATCGTGGCCCTGAAGATGAGCCGAGATTTTGCTGGGGAAAGCATTGAGCACATGAGGGAAGCGCTATTATTCCACCATGGCTGAGATTGTGAGACTGTGGACAGAAGAGTGTTTCAGGAGATGGAGGGATGAATCGATGCCAGTACAAGGTGCATAGACCTTGGCTGCAGTGCGGGAGCAGCAAGGTAGACGAGGCCAGTGTCACCTTATATTGATGCTGTGAACTCACATGATCCCTCAGCTTCAACTCAACCCAAAGTCGTTCCGTTGGAGCCCAGCACATTCCACCCATCCCTTGCCCAGAAGCCCCTCCTTCAGCACAAGCATGACCAGGACAACCCATCAACACCTTCCGTGACAACACCTGCCTGCCCTGTGTGTCACTACACACCTGAACATTCAACCCTAAGAGCCAGAGTCCATGCAGCCACTTACATAGAGTCTAGGCAACCTGCCTCTTTCATAGTGGCCCCAACTGGAGAGGGCTGAAGCAGCAATCCAGGAGCTGACAGTGTTTGAAGAATGAGCCGTGCAGATTCAGGGCCAGGACTTGAACACACAGGCAGGGGATGGGGAAGTAGGAGGCAGGGTCACAGTTCAAGGATTGTATCACATAGATTTTTCCTGCACACTCCATCCCAGATACTCACATATGAGTGGCCATACATCATAAGCATCTCTTCCTATCTCGGGAGGTATGGCAGCAGGGCCTTCACAATGGAGGTCACCCAGCAACCCACCTGCCATCCGATTACTGCATCTCACTGTGCCAAGTTCCAGTTCAACATCTAACCCTAGATTTAGATACTCAGTTAGAGGCCATCACTGTAGAGCACAGGTGAGCAGGCAGCAGCTGAGCACAGGGTGAGAGTGCCTCCATCTCTAAGGTTGTTGGGGTAATTGGGGAACTTGGCTTGGATAAAGAATTCCACATTCTGGAGAGTATTCTGACACATCACTGGGAATAAACTGTGAGATATGGTCTTGGTGCACAACTGCCTTGGAGAGTCAAAGGTTGTGTGTTAGCTTTTTTCCATAGAATCTTCTAGCGATAATCCCAAGTCTGTGTCCCTATTACTGATCCTCGGGCTGTGCCCCATTACTGGCCCAAGCCCATCACCTATACTGCACACTGGGAAGGAGAGAGTGCAGCCCTTTCAATACATAGTGGAAAGTGTGGAGAAATTGACAACCCAGATACATGGGCTGCTCATGCAGGGAAAGGAGGGAAGCCTTGGAACAAGTAACAGCTTCAAGGCCATCTGCAGCAGAATCCACCACTGCTGTCATACAGGCATTGGGCTGCAATCTCTCCTTCCCAGTGTGCAGTATAGGTGATGGGCTTGGGCCGGTAATGGGGCACAGACCCCAAGGATCAGTAATAAGGACACAGACTTGGGATTATCGCTAGAAGATTCTATGGGAAAAAGCTAACACACAAACTTCAGATCTCCAAGGCAGTTGTGCACCAAGACCATATCTCACAGTTTATTCCCAGTGATGTGTCAGAATATTCTCCAGGATGTGGAATTCTGTACTCTTTGTCTTTCCCTAATGTCTACCCCTCTGCTGCTGCCACTCACTCCACAGGTGAAAGCCAACTTCTAGCAGCTCACCCAAGCACCAATTCTCCAGCTGGGAGGCTGGACAGTTTGGACCCTCTCAGAGGCTTACCTGAACTCACTCCACCTCCACTCAGGCACCTACCAGCAGGGGGCACTAGAAAGCTGTCAGCCCCAGGGACACTGGCTGAATCATCTTGCAGCTCAGTCCCTATGAAAATTGGCTGAGGCCACTTCTAACATCCTGTTGCTCGATTACACCACACCTTTAGCAGATGTGGTCCTGGGGACCCAGCATTTATTGTCTGTCCCAGTGCTGGTTATTGAGTCTCACAAGCAGCATTTTTTGCTCAAGTGCTCCAAACATTGGGGAAATTTCCTGTTTCCCAATGTGTAACTAAATCCGTGAACCTTTTTTAAGGACTGGGTTCTGCTTTGCCCATGGTACAGAGGAAATATAGTTCCAACAGCCCATAGGCAGGAACAAGACTCTTGATAAAACTCGTGAGAGATAACATAAAACTAAAGGAAAGAGCTTATGAAAGTGCAAAGAATAGTGTAGATCCAGAGGACTGTGAGAGATATAAAGAACAGCAAAGGAAAACAAAAAAAATAGTAAGAGCTGCAAAAGGGAATACTAAAATAGATGGAAAATCAAGAATAACACATGTTTTTACATTTATATTAGAAGAAAAAAGGTAGTGATGAGTATTATAGGCCCTTTAAAAGCAGATGGGGTAATATTGCAAATGAAAATAAGGAAATGACAGACTTGTTGACTAATTACTTTGTGTCAGTCTTCACAGTAGAGGAAGAGGATAAAATACCTGACATTCCTGGGAAATTAGTATTGAATCAAAGGCTCGAACTTACTAAAGTTAACATAAGCAAGAAAACAGTATTAGAAAAAATAATGGCACTAAAGACTGACAAATCCCTAGGACCTGATGGTTTCCACTCCAGGATTTTAAAGGCGAAAAGGTTATACCTGGCAATTACAGGCCAGTCAGTTTAAAGTTGGTGGTGGGAAGCTTTTAGAAACAATAATCCAGGAGAAAATTGACAGCCACTTGGACAAGTATGGACAAATAAAGGAGAGCCAGTATGGATTTGTTAGGGGTAAATCATGTTTGACTAACTTGATTGAGTTTTTTGATGAGGTAACGGAAAGGGTGGATGAGGGCAGGGCAGCTGAAGTTGTGTACAGTATATGGATTTTCAAAAGGTGTTTGATGAAGTACCACATATTAGGCTTGTTAGCAAAATTGAAGCCCATGGGATAATGGGGGCAGGAGCAGCATGGATACCAAATTGGCTAAGGTATAGAAAACAGAGAGTTGTGGTGAATGGCTGTTTTTCTGACTGGAGGGAGGTGTACAGTGGTATTCGCCAGGGTTCAGTACTAGGATCTCTGCTGTTTTTGATATACATTTATGATTTGGACTTGGGAGGTACAGGGCACAATTTTGAAATTTAGAGATAACACAAAACTTGGAAATGTAGTAAACAGTGAAGAAAATAATAATAGAGTCCAAGAGGACATAGACAGGTTGGTGGAATAGGCGGACACGTGGCAGATGAAATTCATTGCAGAAAAGTGTGAGATGATACATTTTGGTAGAAAGAATGAGGAGAGACAATACACACTAAATGGTACAATTTTAAAGTGGGTGCAAGAAGATAGAGACCTGGGGGTGTTTGTGCACAAATCTTTGAAGGTGTCAGGCTATGTTCCCTGTAATTTCTTTTGGTACTGCGTGGCCCCTTTAAGGTGTTTCAAATCATGAAGGGTTTAGATAGAGTAAATAAAGAGAAACTGTTTCCAAAGGCTGAATCATCGATAACCAATGGGTATAGATTTAAGGTGATTGACAAAAGAACCAGAGACGATATGAGGAAAAACATTTTTTACGCATGATTAGGATTTGGAATGCACTGCCTGACAGGCTGGTGGATACAGATTCGATAGTAGCCTTCAAGAGGGAATTGGATAAATATTTGAAGGATATGGAGAAAAATCCAGGGAGTGGGACTAACTGAATTGCTCTTCAAAAGAGCTGGTGCAGACTCGATGGGCCAAATAGCCTCCTTCTGCCCTAGTCTATGATTCTATGAAGTAGGTGAGGAAATTGCAGATGCTTTAGCTATAATCTTCCAAAGCTCTCTTGATTCAGGAATTGTCCCTTTAGATTGTTGTTGTTGTTGTTTCTTTAGTTTGGAAAATTGCAAATGTAACTCCATTGTTTAAGAAAGGTGTGAGAGGGAAACCAGGAAATTATAGACCTGTTGTGGGGAAGTTATTGAAATCTATAATTAAGGACAGAGTGACTGAGCACTTAGATAAATTTGCATTGGTTAGAGAGAGCCAACGTGGATTTGTAAAGGGTAGATCATATCCAACGAACATAATTGGAATTTTTGAGGCAATAAATAAAGTGGTAAACAGGGGAAAGTCAATGGATGTAGTTTATATGGACTTCCAGAAGCCATTCGATAAGAGATTGTTAGCTAAAATTAAAGCTCATGGAATTGAAGGCAAATTATTGACCTAGTTAGGAGATTGGTTAGGCGGTATAAGATAGAGAGAAGGGATAATGGGTCTGCACTCAAACTGCAAGGAAGTGACTGGTGGTGCTCCACAAGGATCTGTGCTGGGGCCTCAACTATTAACTATTTCTTAATGACTTAGATAACACAATAAAGAGCCATATATCCAAGTCCGCCAATAATGCTAAGATTGCTGGTATAGTAAATAGTTTAGATGGAAGCATAAAATTACAAAGAGACATCGATAGATTAAATGAGTGTGCGAAACTGTGGCAGATGGATTTCAATGCAGGTAAGTGTAAGGTCATCCATTTTAGAACAAAAAGGATAGATCCGAGTATTATTTAAATGGTGAAAAACTAGGAACAGTGGAGGTCCAAAGTGATTTCGGGCTCCTTATACACAGATCACTAAAATGTAGTGGTTAGGTACAAATAATAATCAAGAAGACTAATGGAATATTAGTCTTTATAACTCGAGGGCTAGAATATAAAGGAGAGTAAGTTTTGCTCCAGCTATACAAAGCCATGGTTCGACCCCATAGTGTCATAGAGTCATAGAGTCATAACGACACAGAAGGAGGCCATTCGGCCCATTGAATCCAGGCCGGCTCTCTGTAGAGCAATCCAGTCAGTCCCACTACCCCGCTCTATTCCCATAGCACTGTAAGTGTATTTCCTTCAAGTGCCTATCCAGTCTCCCCTTGAAAACATTGAGGGGGAGAAATTCGGTATCGTCCCATTTGGGGTGCAATTCTCGGTCACCACCTACTGCGGAATTGGTCTGTTTCGCCCCTGGAGCTGATTGCAGCACTAAATCAGGTGCTGCACGACTCTCTTAAGGCGCTAAGCCAGAGGAGTGAGGCGCTAACTCAGAGAGCGGGTGCAGCGCAGGTGCTATCAGTTAGTGATTGCACACAGACACGCTGGTGCCGGTTAGCTCATAAAGCAGAGGATCGATCTTGATTTGCAGCCGCACCCTGCACATCGGAGCCCTGAATCTCGGCCTGGACAGACCTGTTGCCAAATCCTGCAGCCAAGGACCATGGAGAGGGCCAGGGAGCGAGCGCAGCATTTCAGCGAGGGGGCCTTGGAGGCTCTGGAAGGTGCGGTGGAGCGCAGGCGATCTCTCCTGTACCCGGAGAGTGGCAGGAGGCCTCTGCCCAGCGAGAACCGAAAAGCTTGGAGGGAGGTGGCTCACAGAGTGACCTCCAGCAGCATGGTGCCTAGGACCCCTGTGCAATGCAGGAAGAAGTTCAGCAACCTCACTCGGGTCGCCAGGGTGAGGGCCTTTTTCAGAAACCTCTTCATCCCTCCATCTCGACCTCGCTTTATGGCCAAATGGTCTGGAAAGCCCCAATGCCCAGCACTCCTCCGAAACCTATGGCACTTTCAGGAAACTCACATGCACATTCAGCACTTTGCATACAGTAAGGGCTATTCGACCATGGGAGGCATTTCAGCCAAGATCATGGCTGCACACAGTAAGGGCTATTCGACCATGGGAGGCATTTCAGCCAAGATCATGGCTGCATCTTTACTCAGACCCCGTCCTTTTCCTTGCAGGGCAAGCTGGCACATAATAGGAGACAGCAGCAATGGACCGGGGGAGGCCAGCCTCACCTTCAAGCCCTGACCGATCTGGAGCAGCGAGTCCACCGGATTGTGGCAAGCCAGATGCTTGGCCCCATCGCCACTGGAGACGCCAACCCCGTTCTGGCCAGCAATGGTAACGTCATCACCTTTTTGACCTTTCTCCTTCCACTTGTTTCTGACAACAGCACCATTTGACACTCTCGATCCAAATCAGTACATCGCTGCACTCATGCCTCCCTTGCTGCCACGTTGTCCTCACGCTAAAGCCACTCTTGTACCTCCCTGCTTTCAGATGCTGATTCACCAGGTGAGGAGGCGGGCCCTCAAGCTGCAACTGGGAATGAATCTGAAGGCAAGGAGGAAGAGGAAGCCAGGCCATCAGCGCACCCCTCTGCCGAGGCAGCCCATGGCCATACTGGGGTTCACCTTCCCTGGAGGGGGGCTGGGAGGAATGCTCTGATGAGGGTGAAGCTCCAGGACCCAGTGGGCTGCAGCAATGCGAGGGACGTAGGGAAGCTCGGGGGCCTTCTCCCCTTAGGGAGAGTATGGCCTCGAGTCCTGCTACAGTAAACGCAGAAGAGGTGCGGCTCCTCACTGAAATGAGTGCCCAGGTGCAGCAAAGGCACACTGAGCTCATGGCTGCAGTGGCAAGGATGCCCGAATCCATTGAGTCACTGGCAAGGAGTGTCCAGGACTTCGGTGATGCACAGGCGTCTGCCACGCAAATGCTAAGTGCTGCAATGTAGTCAGTGGCTGGTCTCATGCAGATGCAGATTGAGGCCACGTGAGCACTAACTGATGTCACCCTCACTGGATCGGGCAGGTTTCCCCGGGGCCCTCCTCGCACTGCAGCAGGCCAGCAATCTGTGCTCCCGCAGATTGCTCCGCATGCTGAAGTGCTGCCCCCACGTGGGAGTGCCAGTGTGTTGGTCGAGCAGGGAGTTGCTGTCCTCTCTCAGGATGACAGCATTCCTGCTGCCAGCACTGTCACTTCTCCACTGCAATTGCCAGCACTTGTAGGACAGACTGCTGCCGCCCATGCAGAGTTGGAGCAGTCAGCAGCTGGGCCCTCCAGGCCCAGAGCTGGTCCAGGCCGTCCCTCAAGAGCATCTGCAGTCTCAGTTTCTGACACTCAGCAGCCTTCCCCCAGCCTTGCTGCAGCCACTGGAGTCCCAGTGCGGTGGAGCTGCAGGGTGGGAAGAGGGCAATTTTGCAAGGGAAGCAGATCACCCTCGAAGGGCGAAAAGTAGAAGGTGTGACAAAATGTTGTTCATTGTTTTGTTGAAGGCTGAGGATCGTGGTCATATTTTTGTTACTGTTTTGGACATTGTCTCCAGATTGTGAGAGCCAGTTATGTGATTGACTGTTTCGTTGTGTGTTTCTTTCTATTACTTTGTCATGCGGGAAGGATACACAGTTTTGTAAATAAAGAAGTGTCTTTATTCAAAATGTGCATGTTTGTTCTTTGCACTCATTGTTGCCTTGACAGGCTTAGGCGTTGTGGCATGGTTCCATTCAGGTTCTTTGAATGGCAGAACCCATTCCCTCAGAGGGTGCCTAGAAGCGAATTGCTATAAGCCTTTGACGGATGGCCCTTGCACTTTGTGCCTCCCTCCCGTCTTGGTGCTGCTGCTCCTCCTCCTCCTCCTCCTCCTCCTTTGCTGGTGCTCCAAGGCCCAGTGGCACTGGCTGGGTCCTGAGGATTGCCAGGTTATGCAGCATGCAGCACACAACAACAAAGTGGGAGTCTCGCTCAGGTGAGTACTGCAGGGCTCCTCCAGAGTGGTCCAGACAGCGGAAGCATTGCTTGAGCACGCCGACTGTGTGCTCAACGATGTTCCTGGTAGGTTGATGGCTCTCATTGTATCATTCTTCTGGAGGGGTACTGGGCGAATGGAGCGGGGTCATCAGCCAGGTGCACAGAGGATAGCACTTGTCCCCGAGAAGCCAGCCTCCTGGGTGAAGCGGGGACTCGAAAAGATCTGCCGCAGAAGTCTGGCACATGATGAAGGCATTGTGGCTGCTGCCTGGGAAGTGGGCATTGACAGCGAGTATCAGCTGTATGTGATCACAGACCAACTGGACGTTCAAGGAATGGAAGCCCTTTCGGTTGCGGAAATCCTTGGCACTCTCTTGCGGCACCCACAAAGCCACATGAGTGCAATCAATGGCGCCCTGCACCATGGGGAAGCCTGCTATTCTTGCAAAGCCTGCTGTGCGCTCTTGCTACTTGTCTGGGGTCATGGGGAAAGAGATGTACTCTTATTCTGCCCTTGCAGCGCGTTCCTATGCAGAGCTAGGCAGGTAGCTAACAACCTGATATCTTCCCATAAAAATCACAAGGCTTGACTTTTCTTGTTAACTTTACTGAAAGATTCTTATTGTGAAACTGAAATTCAATACAGAAGTGGAAGCACACATTAGTATACAAGCACATAACTGATATGCATACACAAATTAAGTGCGCCTGAGCAACACAGTACATTTGGCATGTAACTTACCAAACACGTGGAAACACAGCTTACTGTGAATATACATTTAGCAAACTGGAAGGCATTCTCCTTAAATTAGCCCTGTACATAGTGCATCAAAATACAGCTACAAGTTAACCAGCTAGACAGAGAGTGAGCACTTCACGGCTAGCTGTGTAAGTTTGCTTACAAAGAAAAGTTACAAACTAAACATTTTCTGCAAAATATAGTGTACACTAATCATCTATAACATTCTCAAGTACTTACAGGAAAATAGTGTCCAAGGCTGAAGCGTGACAACAATATAACTTCCCAGACCATGTGTGCCTGCAGGTCTGTGCTATACAGTAGTTTACTTTACTGCACTTTACTGTGCTTTACAGCACTTTACTGCGTTTTACTGCAGTTGTTAGGTACCAAATATCCACTAGGTGGCGGCACACAATGGGAATCGACCCAAATTACTCAAACCCCTGAATTAACTGGTAAACTAACATAAATTCCTAAAGAAAGGCAGCACACTCCCCGCTTGGTACAATTCCATTGTACCACTACAGATACAAAACAAACCTAAAGAAAACGTCCTTTGGCTGCAAACATATTCAGAATCCTTTCTCTAGGTTTCTTCAGAAAGGAGGACTATGATCTCTGAGACTGGCCTCAGAAACACTTTGACAGTACCCTCCTTGACAATCTTCACCTCCACTTTGCGGACCCTCTTGTCCCTGCTCGGCAGAGTTTTGATAACCAGTCCCACTGGCCATTCATTTCTGTGTGTTTGGCTGTCTTTCAGCAAGACAACATCTCCCACTTTGACATTTGGCTTGTCTTCTGTCCATTTCCTACGGCTCTGTAGGGTGGACAAATACTCTCCTCTCCATCTCTTCCAAAAAGTGTCTGCAAGACACTGGACTTGCTTCCACTGCTTCCTGTGCAGCTCAGCCATGTCAAAGTTTCCAGAGGGGGCTGAAATAGCATTCATCTTTTGAGTCAGGAGCATCGCTGGGGTGAGGACTGCAGGCATGTCTGGGTCAGTGGACACCGGCACCAGGGGTCCTGCATTCATGATCGCCATGACTTCAGCCATGAGAGTGCTCAAGACGTCGTGTGTGAGACGAGTAGGTCCCGTCCGAAGCAGCATAGTATCCAGAATACGCCTGGCAACACAGATGAGCCTCTCCCATGAACCACCCATGTGGGATGAATGCGGGGGGTTAAACACCCACGTGCATCCTTTCTTTTGGAGGTTGCTTCCTACCGCTGCATCATCCATGTGGATGTCCAACTCCTTACAGGCACCCACGAAGTTAGTCCCCCTGTCAGAGCGGAAAAGTTTGGCTGGACCACGGATTGAGACAAACCTCCTCAGGGCACTGATGGTTAGGAAAGCTTTGTCGTCCATGGATAGTGCTGGCTTGTCATCATCCTTGGACCTTTCAAACACTGAGCATCCTAGGCTGTCTGTGCCTGCCTCTTCCTCACAGGCAGAGGAGGTTGACCTATGATGCTGCGTCATGCCATCATAGTCTTCCTTTACCTGGATCCTGTTTGGGCATGTGCTGAGACAGGATGTGCAACCATTGTGCAACACGTTTGCTTTATAGATGCTGACATCCGCTGGTTTGTGGGATGTTCCCAGGCAAACTCCACCCTTGAGGACCCATCCCAGGTCAAGCCGCTGCGCATAAGGAGCATTGTGGGGCCCGTTGATTTGCTCACGCACCTTGTGCACCCTTAAGATGTCTCTTCCCAAGAGCAGGAGGATTGGAGCGTCCGGGTCCACAGCTGGAATCTTGTTGGCAACTGGCTGTCGGTGGGGCTGATGGCGTGCGACCTCTGGGGTGGGAATTTCCGTCCTATCATCTGGCATCATGTCACACTCAATTAAGGTGGGGAGGGGAAGCTGTAGTTTCCCATCCATGGACTCGATTAGGAACTTGCCAACTCTCCTACCCGTAATCTCTGTTGTCCCTGAACAGGTTTTTAGCATGTACAAAGCTGCGCTGGCCTTGACTTCAAAGAGATTGAAGAATTCTGTCTTCACTAGAGACTTGTTACTTTGCTCATCAAGCACTGTGTACATCTTGATTGCCTTCTCCTTTCTCCCTGCAGATTTTGGAGCATGAGCATGGGCTGCTTGCATTTCCACAAACCTCTGTACACTTGGAGGTGACTGAAGAAGATGCGCTTTTGCTTTGCTCCCCGCTATCCTCTTTGTCAACCGCAGCACTCTCGGTGGTCGAAGGAGGAGGACCTGGATGCAGGGCTGCGATGTGTTTTTCACTGTTGCACTCGAAGCACTTGATTGTCGCCTTGCAGTCTTTTGCGATGTGCATAGTCGACCCACAACACCTGAAGCAGATGCGATTCTCTTTCAGGTATGATTTGCGCTCATCAATAGGCTTGCCTCTGAAGCTGTGACACCTTTTGAGTGGGTGGGGCTTCTTCTGTATTGGACATTGACGATCTGGGTCATCCACTTTATTCCCAGCAGAACTGGATTGGTTGACTGAGCGTTCAGCTGGAACATCTGTTTTGTGCACGCTCACAGAGGCTTTGTTGCTGTGCTTTGTGGGTTTCTCTGTTCTCGAAGGAGCGTAACTGCTGGAGGTGGAGAAAGTGAAACTTGGATCATTCCTCACCTTTGCCTGTTGTTGGAAGAACCTGGAGAAGAGAGAGAAGGGAGGAAATGATACTCCATTGTCCTCCTTGTACTTGGATCGCTTATCTATCCATTTCTCTTGAAAGTTGTAGTGGAGCTTTTCCACTATTGGGTTTACCCCACGAGCTGTATCCAAATACGAGAGGCCTGTCAGGTAACCTTCTCCCTTAGCACATTCCAGTTCAAGGAGAATGTCACCCAGTTCTCGAAGCTCGACATTATCTTTGTTGTTTAGCTTCGGAAAGTCCTCAATCTTCTTAAGCAGTGCGTGTTCAATGACTTCTGGTGTCCAATAACAGTCTTCGAGATGTTGCCAAACCAGGTTGAGGCCTGCTGTGGGATTGCGGACGTGCGCTGAGCGAATTCTCCTCGCCTGTTCTGACGACTCAGCTCCGAGCCACTTTTTCATCAAACCTAGTTCTTCTCTGGCTGACAGATTCAAGTCCTTGGTGGTACTCAGGAAGGACACTTTCCATGACCAATAATTTTCAGGACGGTCATCAAATTCCAGAAGACCTGAACTTAACAATTCTATGCGGATGAGGTACCTAGCGAGGTCTTGTGTACCTTGTGGCTCGGGTGAGGACTGCTTGGCTGGATTGGCCGAGCGCTGTGGAGGTCTCTGCAGGTAAGTCTTACTTGTTTCTTCTCTTTTAAGCTCAGTGTTTCCAAAAACAGGCTGTTTGTTACTGTGGTGAGTAGCTGGTTCTGCATCGAGATACCTGGATGTTTCCTTGAAGAACAATTTGGAGTGTATGTTGGACATACTCACTTGTACATTGCACTGGACTGTGGGTCTGTTCTAGAACATATGCTTCATGGCTGTGCTCCCCGCCTTCGTTCTCCTCACCTTCTTCATAAGCTGCAGCTTCAGTTTCAGCGGCAGCGGCAGCTCTGTGGCTTTGGAGAATGTGGAGACTGGCGTCGAGGTCAGCTCTCTGCTTCATAAGGTCAGCTCTCTGCTTCATCACACTAGCTTCCTTTTCAGTGAAGGACAATTGAGCCTGGGCAGCTTTTGCCTTGGCATGTGCTTTGGTGGCTGCAGAAGCTGTCGATGACAACGGTCTGCTGGACTGCCGAGATGATCTAGAGGATGCTTTAGAGGACTGTGACTTGGCATCATTTACTCGAAGAGGTTCATGCTTCTCGGTTGGCTGGTCGACGTCCTCTATGGTATATTGTCTTCCTGAGCGTAGACTCATGGTAGCTGAGTGGTATCTTCTTGTGCTTGAGCCCGCTGTGCTGTTGTCTTTTCACTATTCTGCCCTTGCAGCACGTTCCTATGCAGAGCTAGACAGGTAGCTAACAACTTGATATCTTCCCATAAAAATCACAAGGCTTGACTTTTCTTGTAAACTTTACTGAAAGATTCTTATTGTGAAACTGAAATAAAATACAAAAGTGGAAGCACACATTAGTATACAAGCACATAACTGATAAGCATACACAAATTTAAGTACGCCTGAGCAACACAGTACATTTGGCATGTAACTTACCAAACACGTGGAAACACAGCTTACTGTGAATATACATTTAGCAAACTGGAAGGCATTCTCTTTAAATTAGCCCTGTACATAGTGCATCAAAATACAGCTACAAGTTAACCAGCTAGACAGAGAGTGAGCACTTCACGGCTAGCTGTGTAAGTTTGCTTACAAAGAAAAGTTACAAACTAAACATTTTCTGCAAAACATAGTGTACACTAATCATCTATAACATTCTCAAGTACTTACAGACAAATAGTGTCCAAGGCTGAAGCGTAACAACAATATAACTTCCCAGACCATGTGTGGCTGCAGGTCTGTGCTATACAGTAGTTTACTTTACTGCACTTTACTATGCTTTACTGCACTTTACTGCATTTTACTGCGTTTTACTGCTGTTGCTAGGTACCAAATATCCACTAGGTGGCAGCACACAATGCGAATCGACCCAAATTACTCAAACCCCTGAATTAACTGGAAAACTAACATAAATTCCTAAAGAAAGGCAGCACAACTCTCGTCTCCTTTTAAAGAGGGCATTTGTGACTTGATGGATGCAGCAATACACCGCGAACTGGAAGATACTGGCAATGTCCCCAGTAGCAGATTGAAAGGAGCCGGTGGCATAAAAGTTGAGAGCCACTGTTGCCTTCACTGCCACCAACAGAGATGTCCTGCTCCTCAGTTGAGGTTGCAGATCTAGCTGGAGGAGGTGGCAGAGCTCAGTGACCACCTTCTTGCTGAATCACAGCCTTCGCAAGCACTGTTCCTCAGACATATTGATGTATGAGAACTGTTGTCGAAAAACCCTGGGACGGTAAGGTCTCCTGTACCGATGCCTGTTGGCCCTCCTCTGTCTGGCCATGATTGCCACTCTCTCTCTGTGTCTCTGTGCCCTCTCAATGTGATGGAGAAGCACGACGTTCCCATCCATTGCAGCCCCCATAATATGTGGGCAATCAAAGTTATGCCAGTGAAAAAGGAAAGCAACTACAAAGTTATGGTCAGAAGCCAAAACAACCTCAGATAGCATTGGCTCAATGCAGAAGTCTCTCTTTCTTCCTTTGTCTCTCTGCAAATCTCTCTCTCTTTCTAAGAACGAGTGGTCCAAAAATGGCTGCCACACAGAAGACAGGAAGAGCCCCCTTTAAATAGCACCCCACCCCCCGCCCCACAGCAACTGGGAAGCATTCCAGTCAACCTGTCGTTGGAAAGGAGGGGGGCACCACTGAATTTCCAGTCCGGGGCACCCCAAGGGCATTGCACTCTGGAATGACGTCAAGATCTGCGTGTGCAGGAGAGCGGGCGGTATGGTTTAGTGCCGCCGCTAAATGTCCGCTCAATTTCGCGAGAGGCGCAGATATCGCCGTGCCCGGGCACTAGTTGGTTAGCGCCCCACTTATCGCCCTCTTAAGACACTAATGGGTGGTGCTCACAACTGAATTTCTCCCCCTGAGTGTCTCCGCTTCCACCACTTCCATTGGCAGCAAATTCCAGGTCATCACCACTCGCTGCGTAAAAAAGTTTTTCCTCACATCACCCCTGTATCTCTTCCCAAAATCTTAAATCTGTGTCCCCTAGTCCTTGTACCATCAACTACTGGGAACAGCCTTTCCCTGTCTAGCCTATCCAAACCCGTCATAATCTTGTACACCTCTATCAAATCACCGCTCAACCTCCTTTGCTCTAATGAAAACAAATCCAGCTTCTCCAACCTGTCCTTGTAGCTAAGATCTCCGATCCCTGGAAGCATTCTGATGAATCTCTTCTGCAGCCTCTCAAGGGCCTTCACATTCTTCCTAAAGTGTGGTGAACAGAACTGGATGCAATACTCCACCTGGAGCACTGTGTACAGCCCTGGACACCACACCGTAGAAAGGATATATTGGCCTTGGAAGGAGTGCAGTGCAGATTCTCCAGAATGTTACCAGGGCTCCAAGAGTTAGATTAGGAGGAGAGATTACATAAACTAGGCTTGTATTCCCTGGAATATAGAGGGTTAAGGGGTGATTTGATTGAGGTTTTTAGGATTTTGAAAGGCATTGGCAGGGTAGATAGAGAGAAACTTTTTATGCTGGTGGGGGAGTCCAGGACAAGGAGGCTTAACCTTAAAATCAGAGCTAGGCCATTCAGGAGAGCAGTTAGGAAACACTTCTTCACACAAAGGGTGGTACCAGTGTGGAACTCTCTCCCAGAAGAAGCAATAGATGCTCGCTCAATTAATAATTTTAAATCTGAGCTAGATACATTTTTGCTAGCCAAGGGTAAAACAAGGACACGGAGCCAAGGCCATGCAGGTCAGCCACGATCTCATGGAATGGCGGAACAGGCTCGAGGGGCTGAATGGCCTCCTCCTGTGCCTATATTCCTAAAACAAAAGCTTTGCCTTGTGAGAAGGGAGGTCTAGACAAAGCAACTTTACAGCATCAAATCCCGGCGCCACACCAGCCCCTTCACCGCTGTCCCCAACTCTACCGTAAAACATAACTATTGACAGAATTTGCCGCTGACTGTCAAACACTCAGAGCGGCTCCACACTACAAAGCCTTATTTTCTAGCCGGGTTTCTAGATTTTTTTACGAAGCATTGCTGTTCGTGGAGCCAGGAGAGTAGGCTGTCCTGCAGACATTTACTGCAGTCACCGCACACTGCTCTGCCCGAAGTAGAGAAAATCCCCCTGTGATTCTTCAGTGTTCCATCCTGCAGCTTCCCCATATCACGCTGAACCAGTGTCCCTCCTCACCTCCGTCAATCCTTGCATCATACTTCCATCTCTCTCCATATTTCCTTCCTTCTATCCCTCCATCCTTCAGCGACTTCTCCTTCCCACCCCCTCCTCTATCCTATCTTTCCATTCTTTCCTTCCGCCCTCTTTCCTTGCCGCTCTTTACAGAAGGCCCGGTGATTCAGGGCAGGGGTTGCTAATAATTAACGGGGATTTACCGACTGCAAAAGGAAATAGCGCCGCTTTAAAAAATAAAATGTAAAAGGAGAATGATTGTAATTAGATGCTTGGTGAACCCGGAGATGAGAGGAGGTTAGCTCCACTTCCGAGCCTCCGCTCTGCCCTTTACTGATAACTTGCGCACATACACAGCTTATAGCTGCACTTAAACCACAGGCACACGCCATATACATACATACAGAGTCAACGAAATAGATCACACGTCCAGCACAGAAACAGACCATTCGGCCCAACTGGTCCATGCCGGTGTTTATGCTTCACACAAGTTGAGCCAAGTCACATATCATTCTGACTTAGAAGTATATGGCCAATCCTTCATCCTCATCAAAATCATGGAACTCCATTCCAACAGCACTGTGGGAGTACCTTCACCACATGGACTGCAACGGTTCAAGAAGGCGGCTCACTACCACCTTCTCAAGGGCAATTAGGGATGGGCAATAAATGCTGGCCTTGCCAGCAACGCCCACATCCCATAAAAATGAATTTTAAAAGAAGCCTCCTCCGACCCTCTTCATCTAACCCTCTCAGCATAACTTTCTATTCCTTTCTCCTGCATGTGTTTATCTAGCTTCCCCTTAAATGCATCTATGTTATTCGCCTCAACCACTCCCTGTGGTAGCGAGTTCCACATTCTCACCACTCTCTGGGTGAAGTTTCTCCTGAATTCCATATTGGATTTATTAGTGACTATCTTATATTGATGGCCCCTGGTTCTGGACTCCCCCACAAGTGGAAACATTTTCTCTACCTCTATTCTATCAAATCCTTTCATAATTTTAAAGACCTTCATCAGGTCACCCCTCAGCCTTGACTTTTCTAGCGAAGAGTCTCAGCCATTTCAATCGTTCCTGATAGGTACAGCCTCTCAGTTCTGGTACCTTCCTTGTGAAAATGTTTGCACCTTCTCCAGTGCCTTTATATCATGATTTAATTGAATGGCCGAACAGGCTCGATGGGCTGAATGGCCTCCTCCTATTCCTATATACCACATATACTTAAACACCATGGGGGAAAAATTCGGTATTGCCCCATATGGAGCGCCATTACTGGCGGTGCACAATGTTTTGTGCCTTGCGCTAATTATCACCTCCAACAGCAAACTTGGCTTTTATCACCCCTTGAGGTGATTGGAGCACTAAATCAGGCACTACGCAACTCCCTTAAGGTGCTAAGGCCGAGGAGCAAGGCGTTACCTCAGGGGACGGGCGCAGCACAGGTGCTGTCAGTTAGCGATTGAACACATACACACTGGCGCCGGCCAGTTCTTAAAGGGGAAGGTCGATCTTGCTCTGCAGCCACACCCTGCTCACTGGAGCCTTGAATCTCGGCCTGGGCAGGCTTGTGGCTAAATCTAGCAGCCAGACACTATGGAAAGGGCAAGGGAGCGAGCACAGCACTTCTGCAAGTGGGCTTTGGAGGCTCTGGTTCGCGGGGTGGAGCGCAGAAGATCCATTCTGTACCCAAGGAGTGGCAGAAGGCCTTTGCCACGTGAGTACAGAAGAGTGTGGAGGGAGGTGGCTCAAAGCGTTTCCTCAGGCAGCATGGTGCCTAGGACCCATGTGCAACATAGGAAAAAGTTCAACGACCTCACTCGGGTCGTCAGGGTGAGAGCCTTTTTTTCAAAACCTCTTCATCCCTCCATCTCAACCTCACTTTATGGCCAGAGGGTCTTGAAAGCCCCAATGCCCAACACTCATCCAACACCTATGGCCATTTCATCAAACACACACGTACATTCCACACTTTGCTTACAGTAAGGGCTATTCAACTATGGGAAGCACATCAGATAAGACCATGGCTGCATACAGTAAGTGCTATTCAACTATGAGAGGCATAGCAGGCAAGACCATGGCTGTATATTGACTCAGACGCCGTCCTTTTTCTTGCAGGCCAAGCTGTCTCATAATAGGAGAGAGCAGCAACGGACCTGCGGAGGGCGGCCTCAGCTTCAACCCCTCAGCGATCTTGAGGAGTGCATCCACAGGATTGTGACAAGCCGGGTGATTGGTCCCATCGCCACTGGAGACGCTGACCCCATTCTGGACAGTAATGGTAAGGTCATCACCTTGTTGTCCTCTCTCCTTCCAATTGTTCCTCACAACAGCAGCCTTTGACACTTTCAATCAAAATCACTAAATTGCTGCACTCATGCCTCCCTTGCTGCCTCCCTGTCCTCACGCTAAAGCCACTCTTGTACCTCCCTGCTTTCAGATGGTGATTTACCAGGTGAGGCGATGAGCCCTCAAGCTGCCAGTGAGAGTGAAGCTGAAGGCGAGGAGGAAGAGGAAGCTGGACTATCAGCGCCACCCTCTACCGAGGCAGCCCATGCCCATACTGGGGACATGCCTTCCCTGGAGCGGAGCAGGGGGTAATGGTCTTATGAGGGTGAAGCTGCAGGACCCAGCGGGCTGCAGCAATGCGATGGGGGTAGGGAAGCTCACGGGTCTTCTCCCCGGAGGGAGAGTATGGCCTCGAGGCCTGCTGCACTGGACGCAGATGAGGAGCGGGTCCTCGCTGAAATGAGTGCCCAGGCAAAGCAAAGGCACACTGAGCTCATGGCTGCAGTGTCAAGGTTGCCCGAATCCATTGAATCACTGGCAAGGAGTGTGGAGCACTTCGCTGTAGCACAGGCGGCTGCCACACAAATGCTAAGTGCTGCAATGCAGTCAGTGGCTGGTCTCATGCAGACACAGATTGAGGCCACATGAGCACTGACTGCTGCCACCCTCGCTGGATCAGGCACATTTCCCCAGGGCTCTCACCGCGCCACAGCAGGCCAGCAATCTGGGCTCCATCAGATTTCTCTGGATGCTGAAGTGCTGCCCCATGGGAGTGCCAGTATGTTGGTCGAGCAGGGAGTTGCTGTCCTCTCTCAAGTTGACAGCATTCCTGCTGCCACCACTGGCACTTCTACACTGTAGTTGCCACCACCTGTAGGACAGACTGCAGCCGCCCATGCAGAGTTGGTGCAGTCAGCAGCCGGGCCCTGCAGGCCCAGAGCTGGTCCAGGCCATCCCTCAAGGGCATCTACAGTCTCAGTTTCTGACACTCAGCAGCCTTCCCCCAGCCTTGCTCCAGCCACTGGGGTCCCATTACAGAGGAGCTGCAGGGTGGGAAGGGGGGAATTTCGCAAGGGAAGCAGATCACCCTCGAAGCGCAAAAAGTAGGATGTGTAGCAAAATGTTTTTCATTGTTTTATTGAAGGCCGAGGTTCATGGTCAAATTTTTGTTACTGTTTTGAACATTGTCTCCAGGTTGTGAGAGCCATTTATGTGAATGACTACTTTTTTTTGTGTTTCTTTCTATGACTTTGTCATGTGGAAATGAGACACACAGAGCTTGTGAAATAAAGAAGTTTCTATATTCAAAATGTACATGTTTGGTCTTTGCACTCATTGTTGCCTTGACCAGCTTAGTGGTTGTGGGATGGTTTCATTTAGGTTGTTTGAATGGCAGAGGCCATTCCCTCAGAGGGGGCCCAGAAGCGACTTGCTATGAGCCTTTGAGGGACGGTCCTCCCGCCTTGGTGCTGCTGATGATCATCCTCCTCATCTTCCTCCTCCTCCTCCTCCTCCTCCTCTGCTGGTGCTCCAGTGCCTAGTGGCATAGGCTGGGTCCTGAGGATTGCAAGGTTATGCAGCATGCAGCACACAACAACGAAGTGGGAGACTCACTCAGGCGAGTACTGCAGGGCTCCTCCAGAATGGTCCAGCCAGCGGACCCGTTGCTTGATCATGCCGATTGTGTGCTCAATGATGTTCCTGGTAGCTTGATGGCTCTCGTTGTATCATAGCTCAGCAGGGGTACTGGGCGAACAGAGCGGTGTCATCAGCCAGGTGAACAGAGGATATCCCTTGTCCCCAAGAAGCCAACCTCCTGGGTGATGCGGTGCCTGGAAAAGGTCTGCCACAGAAGTCTGGCGCAGGAAGAAGGCATCGTGGCTGCTGCCTGGAAAGTGAGCATAGACAGCGTGTATCAGCTGTCTGTGGTCACAGACCAACTGGACGTTTAAGGAATGGAAGCCCATTCGGTTCTGGAAATCCTCGGCCTTCTCTTGCAGCGCCGGCAAAGCCACATGCATGCAGTCAATGGCGCCCTGCACCATGGGGAAGCCCGCTATCATTGCAAAGCCCATTGCGCATTCTTGCTGCTTGTCCGGGGTCATGGGGAAAGAGATGTACTCTCGTCTCCTTTTAAAGAGGGCATTTGTTACCTGATGGATGCAGCAATGCACCACGAACTGGGAGATATTGGCGATGTCCCCAGTAGCTGATTGAAATGAGCCAGTGGTATAAAAGTTGAGAGCCACTGTTATCTTCACTGCCACTGACAGAGACGTCCTGCTCCTCAGTTGAGGCTGCAGATCTGGCTGAAGCAGGTGGCAGAGCTCAGTGACAAACTCCTTGCTGAATCACAGCCTTCACAAACAGTGCTCCTCAGACATATTAATGTAGGAGAACTGTTGGTGAAAAACCCTGGGAGAGTAAGGTCTCCTGAACCAAGGCCTGTTGCCCCTACTCCGTCTGGCCATGATTGCCACTCTCTCTCTGCGTCTCTGTGCCCTCCGAATGTGATGGAGAAGGACGACATTCCCATCCACTGCAGCCCCCATAGTATCTGGGCAATTAATGTTATGAAGGTCAAAAAGCAAAGTACTTGCAAAGTTATGGTCAGAAGCCAAAACTACCTCAGACAGCGTTGACTCAATGCAGAAGTCTCTCTTTCTCTCTTTGTCTCTCTCTAAATCTCTCTCTCTCTCTCTCTCTCTCTCTCACAGAACGAGTGGTACAAAAATGGCTACCAGACAAAAGCCAGGAAGAGGCCCCCTTTAAATAGCGCCCCCCCAGCCCCACAGCGACTGGGAAGCATTCCAGTCAACCTGTCATTGGTAGCCTCAGGCGGAAAGGAGGGGGGCGCCACTGAATTTCTGGTCCGGGGCGCCCCAAGGGCGTTGCACTCTGGAATGACGTCAAGATCTGCGTGTGCAGGAGTTCTGGCGGTATTGTTTAGCGCCGCCGCAAAATGTCCGGTCAATTTCGCGGGAGGCGCAGATATCGCTGCGCCTGGGCGCTAGTTGGTTTGTGCCCCACTTACCAGCCTCTTAAGGCGCTAATGGGAGGCGCTGCAAATTGAATTTTTCCCCCCATATACGCAAACATATGAACAAATAAACAGACACTTGTACAGGCACACATACAGATACATAGCCCCACACAGATACTTGCATACAGCGCATGGTAAAACACCTAAAGCGTGGGAGAGAGAGCTACACACAGTTACAGAGAAAGCGAACTGGCATCATTAATAAGTGGTGGTGTTTGTGAACCGGTTAAATGGGACTGTGCAGCAATGGGCCGCGGCCTTTAGTTTCGCCCCAAGACTCGGCCGGGCTGTCCCTGAACAGCCAAAGTGCTTTTTTTTGCATAAATTAAATTTCCCAGGCGCCAGGTGAGGCTCCTTATCACAGCTGGAATCGTGTGTTTGTTCTTCCTTGGGAAAAAGTTCTGGAGCAGAGAGCTGATCTTCACCCACCTCCCACACCCTTAAACGGAGACGGACAGACGGGTCCGCGGGATGACAGCGCCGAGTACGGTATAAACACCCTTAAACTTGCCCAAACAATTTCTTTCAGAGGATTTAATTCTACTAATTACCCTTTCGCCGGGGTGATGACATGGTCTGAGTGTAAAGTACTTTACTGTAAAGCACCTAGAAACGGCAGAGAGCTTGTCAGTAACTGTCTAGGAAGAGATTTAACTTCCAGCGGAGTTGGTGAGGGATGAAATACATCAAGGGAATGGATAGGGGCTGGGCGGGGCAGACAGTGTGATTGGGATCAGGCTCCAGTGGTTGGCCTCCGACTGATTACTGGGGCAGTGTCAGTAAACAGGCTGTGGGTTTAGACGGTGTACTCGCCATCTCACAGCCGCATGAGCAATAACGACGTTCCTAACACCGTCCCTAGAAATGTCGCATCTTTTTATACGGAGAGAAGAGAGCTGAAATGTTTCAATTTAATACGAAAGGCTCTGGATTCAAAGTGGGCAGTCGGGTGGAGTGTGAATCGGTGCAGGTGAGCGTGGCGACCCCGAGTGTTCTGCTGGCGGGCCTGAGCTTTCCTATTAAAGGGGCTGGAGAAACAGAACCGTAGCTGCGGCAAACTACATCAATCACTGGGAGCGCGGGTACATAGATACATAGATACATAGAAGATAGTTGCAGGAGTAGGCCATTCGGCCCTTCGAGCCTGCTCCGCCATTCAATGAGATCATGGCTGATCATCCAAATTTAGTACCCAGTCCCTGCCTTCTCCCCATATCCCTTGATCCCTTTAGCCTTAAGAAATATATCCAACTCTTTCTTGAATATACTTAATGAACTGGCCTCCACCGCCCTCTGTGGCAGAGAATTCCACAGGTTCACCACTCTCTGGGTGAAGAAATTCCTCCTCATTTCCGTCCTAAATGGCTTACCCCTTATCCTTAGACTATGACCCCTGGTTCTGGACTCCCCGGACCATCAGAAACATCCTTCCTGCATCTAGTCTGTCCAGGCCTGACAGAATTTTATAGGTTTCGATGAGAACCCCTCTCAATCTTCTAAACTCCAGTGAGTATAAGCCCAATTGACACAATCTCTCCTCATACGCCATTCCTGCCATCCCAGGTATCAGCCTGGTGAATCTTCGCTGCACTCCTTCCATGGCAAGAACGTCCTTCCTCAGGTAAGGAGACCAAAACTGCACACAATACTCAAGGTGTGGTCTCACCAAGGCCCTGTACAACTGCAGCAAGACATCCTTGTTCTTGTACTCGAACCCTGTTGCTACGAAGGCCAACATACCATTTGCCTTCTTAACCGCCTGCTGCACCTGCATGCTTACCTTCAGCGACTGGTGTACAAGAACACCCAGGTCACTTTGCACTTCCCCTTCTCCCAATCTATTACCATTCAAATAATAATCTGCCTTCCTGTTTTTGCCACCAAAGTGGATAACCTCACATTTATCCACATTATAGTGCATTTGCCATGTTTCTGCCCAATCACCCAACCTGTCCAAATCGTGCTGGAGTTTCACGACATCCTCCTCATAGCATACCCTCCCCCCAGCTTTGTGTCGTCTGCAAATTTGGAGATATTACATCCAATTCCCTCGTCCAGATCATTAATATATATTGTGAACAGCTGGGGTCCTAGAACCGATCCTTGCGGTACCCCACTAGTCGCTGCCTGCCACTCGGAAAATGACCCATTTATTCCAACTCTTTGCTCTGTCCGCCAACCAGTTCTCTATCCAAGTCAATACCTTGCCCCAAATCCCATGTGCCTTAATTTTGCACGCTAATCTCTTATGCGGGACCTTATCAAAAGCCTTCTGAATGTCCAAATACACCACATCCACTGGTTCTCCCTTATCTATTTTACCAGTTACATCCTCAAAAAATTCCAGTTGATTAGTCAAGCATGATTTACCTTTTGTAAATCCAAGTTGACTTTGTCCGATCCAGTCACTGCTTTCCAAGTGCTCTGCTATTACATCTTTTATAATGGACTCTAGAATTTTCCCCACTACCGATGTCAAGCTTAGCGGTCTATAATTCCCCACCTTTTCTCTACCACCTTTTTGAATAGTGGGGTAACATTAGCTACCAGCCAATCCATGGGTACCGTTCCAGAGTCTTTCGAGTTCTGGAAGATGACCAGCAATGCATCTACTATTTCTAGGGCCACTTCCTTAAGTACCATGGGATGTAGATTATCAGGCCCTGGGGATTTATCGGCCTTCAGTACCATCAATTTTCCTAACACCATTTCCCTACAAATACTGATTTCTTTCAGTTCCACCCTTTCTCTGCAAACTCCTCCAGCCACACACCCTCCCCCCGAGATCTCTGCACTCCTCTAATTCTGGCCTCTTGAGCATCCCCGATTTTAATCGCTCCACCATTGGCGGCCGTGCCTTCAGCTGCCTGGGCCCCAAGCATCTCTGGGAGGTTATTTGTGTCCTCCTTTGTGAAGAGGTGGCCCTCAAAATCTGACCAGTTCCAATCACCTCACACAGTTAATGTCGCCTTTATACCATTGCGGCGATGCCCTTGCTGTGTAGGAGCTACTGCCCTGTGTAGGAGACACAGCCCTGTGCAGAAGACACAGCCCTGTGTAGGAAACCTTGCCCTGTGTAGGAGACGGTGCCCTGTGTAGGAGGCGCTGCCCTTTGTAGGAGACACTGCCCTGTGTAGAAGACACTGCCCTGTGTAGAAGACAATGTCCTGTTCAGGAGGCTCTGCCCTGTGTAGGAGACACTGCCCTGTGTAGGAGACACTGCCCTTCTGTAGGAGACACTGCCCTTGTGTAGGAGACGCTGCCCTGTGTAGGAGATGCTGCCCAGTGTAGGAGCTGCTGCCCTGTGTAGGAGGCGCTGCCCTGTGTAGGAGACACTGCCCTGTGTAGAAGACACTGCCCAGTGTAGGAGATGCTGCCCTGTGAAGGAGACACTGCCCTGTGTAGGAGACGCTGCCATGCATAGGAGGTGCTGCCCTGTGAAGAAGAAGCTGCCCTGTGTAGGAGACGCTGCTCTGTGTAGGAGACGCTGCCCTGTGTAGGAGACGCTGCCCTGTGTAGGAGTCATGGCCCTGTGTAGGAGGCGCAGCCCTGTGTAAGAGAAGCTGAAAGTGTTGAAGACCCTGCGTTGTTCACGAGGCACTGCCCTGTGTAGCAGGCACTGCCCTTGTGTAGGAGACGCTGCCCTATGTAGGAGATGCTGCCCTCTGTAGAAGACGCTGCCCTGTGTAGGAAACATTGCCCTCTGTAGGAGACGGTGCCCTGTGTAGGAGACGATGCCCTGTGTAGGAGGCACTGCCCTGTCTAGGAGACACTGCCCTGTGTAGAAGACACTGTCCTGTTCAGGAGGCACTGCCCTGTGTAGGAGACACTGCCCTTGTGTAGGGGACACTGCCCTTGTGTAGGAGACACTGCCCTGTGTAGAAGACGCTGCCCTGTGTAGGAGATGCTGCCCTGTGTAGGAGACGCTGCCCTGTGTAGGAGGCGCTGCACTGTGTAGGAGATGCTGCCCTGTGTAGGAGACGCTGCCATGTGTAGGAGGCACTGCCCTGTGTAGAAGACGCTGCCCTGTGTAGGAGATGCTGCCCTGTGTAGGAGACGCTGCCCTGTGTAGGAGGCGCTGCCCTGTGTAGGAGGTGCTGCCCTATGTAGGAGATGCAGCCCTGTGTAGAAGATCCTGACCTGTTCAGGAGGCACTGCCCTGTGTAGGAGGCACTGCCCTTGTGTAGGAGACGCTGCCCTGTGTAGGAGACGCTGCCCTGTTTAGGAGACGCTGCCCTGTGTAGGAGATGCTGCCCTGTGTAGGAGACGCTGCCCTGTGCAGGAGACGGTGCCCTGTGTAGGAGACGATGCCCTGTGTAGGAGATGGTGCACTGTGTAGGAGACTGTGCCCTGTGTAGGAGACGGTGCCCTGTGTAGGAGACGTTGCCCTGTGTAGGACGCACTGCCCTGTGTAGGAGGCACTGCCCTGTGCAGGAGGCACTGCCCTCTTTCAGAAGACACTGCCCTGTGTAGGAGCTACTGCCCTGTGTAGGTGACGCTAACCTGTGTAAGAGACACTGCCCTGTGTAAGAGACGCTGCCCTGTGTATGAGACAATGCCCCTGTATAGGAGATGCTGCCCTGTGTTGGAGACACTGCTTTGTGTAAGAGACTCTGCACTGTGTAGGAGTCGCTGCCCTGTGTAGGAGTTGCTGCCCTGTGTAGGAGACGCTGCCCTGTGTAGGAGACGCTGCCCTGTGTAGGAGTCACTGCCCTGTGTAGGAGTCGCTGCCCTGTTCAGGAGACTCTGCCCTTTGTGGGAGAGGCTGCCCTGTGTTGGAGAGTCTGCAATGTGTGGGAAAGGCTGCCCTGTGTGGGAGAGGCTGCCCTGTGTGGGGGAGGCTGCCCTGTGTGGGGGAGGCTGCCCTGTGTGGGGGAGGCTGCCCTGTGTGGGGGAGGCTGCCCTGTGTGGGGGAGGCTGCCCTGTGTGTTATGTTCATAAATAGCTCGACATTATCATTATGAACAGCTAGCTTGAGCTAGTCACTTTATTCATGCCATGTGGACTTCTACAGCATCCATCTTGACTGCTGCCTTGTGGGTAGCCTAGTGCATCATGGGTAGCCCACTCTTATATACACACAGCTAATCATACAGCTCCACCTAGTGTACCATTCTAGAATGACATGTTACTGATCATTACATTCCCCTTTCTTTGAGGTTAAACAAAATCAATATCAATCAACTTTCAAGAAAAACAGTCAACACATTTTCAAAGCTTTACTTTATACTCAAAGATTAAGTCTATCAGGCTTTTTTACTTGACGTGTCAATCTTCTCAACACAGGTAAGTCTGCTGTGTTTTCATGCGAGCCTGTATGTGTGTTTGTGTTAGATTGTTCTGGTGGTGATTGACAAGATTCAGTTGAGGCATTGTCATCGATTTGTTCTTGGATAGTTTCTTGTGTTTTCAGGAGGGAACAGCAGTTCCTCCTGAGAATCTGCCCTTCCTCAGTTCTAACAGAGTACACCCTTGGTCCTACTTTCTCAAGAAATGTAGCTTTCCTGTTCCATGCATCTGGATCCTCAATCCTGACAATATCATCCCTTTTTAATGGTTTCAGACTTTTGGATGTCTTGTCATAGTATGATTTCTGTTTCAGATTTAACAGTTGAAGTCTCTGTCTCAGTTCCTTACTCTGCTTTTCTTTTGCACAGCAGGGTAGCGTGGTGCGCAACTTGTGACCCATTAGGAGTTCAGCAGGTGAAGAAGCAGAGTCTAAAGGTGAGGCTCGGTAGCTTAGCAGGGCAAGATAAGGAACAGACTTGCTTTCTGTTGCTTTCTTCAATAGCTGTTTGAGAACTTGAACACCTTTCTCTGCCTTACCATTCGACTGAGCTTACAAAGGACTGGATGTGATGTGCTGAAAGTCATACTGTGCTGCAAACTGTTGCCACTCCTTACAGTTGAAGCACAGACCATTGTCGCTAATGGCAATCCTGGGAATTCCATGTCTGGCGAAGATGGATTTAGCATGCATTATAACAGTGCTTGCTGTGGTGCTTGAGAGCAGCGCCATCTCAGGATAGTTAGAATAGTAGTCAATCGCTATTAGATATTCTTTACCATTCAAATGAAAAAGATCCATACCAACCTTTTCCCATGGTGCTGTTGGTAAGTCAGCTTCTATCATTGGTTCCTTTGTTTGTTTGTTTTGGTGTTTCTGACATGCCTCACATTTGCCTATCATGTTCTCAATGTCCTTATTTATGCCAGGCCAATAAACAGTGTCTCTTGCTCTCCTTTTGCATTTTTCAATTCCGAAGAGTCCCTCATGAATCCTTTTGAGCATGTCTTGATGTACAGCCTGTGGAATTATTATTCTGTTCTGTTTTAGTAATAGTCCACTTACGACACTCAACTCTGACCTTATGTGAAAGTACTTTGGACAGGAACATTTTGGCCAACAATGATGAATGTTCTCTATTACTGTTTGTAACACTGTGGCCTAGAAATTCAGCTGTTTGCGCCAGACGTTAGTGCCAGATTTCCGGCGCTATCCACTTAGCGCCCGGGCACCGACGGATCTGCGCCTACGCCGAAATTCAGCTGGGCTTTAGCGCCGGCGCAAAGTGATAGCGCCCGGTCAGCTGCGCGCACATCTTATGACGTCATTCCGTCGTGCAACGCCGTTTGTGCGCCCCAAACCGGAAATTCAGTGACGCCCGGCCGATGTTGGCGTGGCGCTACTAAGAACTGTGAAATGGAACTCAACAGAGGCCCTGTGGGATTCGGGGAGCACTAATTAAAGGGCACATCCACTCACCCATAAAAGCTAGCCATTTCGCTGCAATGACTTGACTGGTTTGGATTTCTGCACAGAGAGCAAGGCACAGAGATTACTGATTTCGGACACCATAGGAGAGGTCTTTTTGGCTTCTAGCCAGTGCTTTGACATTTGCATCCTTGTGATTTTGCTGGTTGGAACTTTGTAATGGGGGCTGCATGGGGGGCCAACCCTCAGTTGCGACATTTTGTGCGAAGGGCTGGCATACGCTTTGAGACAGGCCCAGGCATGGCTAGACGCAGAGGGGCCATTAGGCGTCGCCAACGCAGGCCTTACCCAGTCAGGCAATACCGGGAGCAGGTCTCATATCTCACCATGACTGCGGCGCATTGTGTTAAGAGGCTGCGCTTCAGAAGGGAGGTGGTTGAAGAGATCTGCCAGCGGCTTCATGCAGAATTGCAGCCACAGCTCATGTCTAGGGCGTCTCTCTTGGTGGAAGTGAAGGTCACAGTGGCTCTCAGCTTTTATGCAAGCGGCTCCTTCCAAGCCGCTGCTGGGGACATCGCAACCATCTCCCAGTTCGCCGCGCATCGCTGCATCCGACAGGTCACCGAAGCACTTTTCGCGAGGAGCCACCAATTCATCTCCTTCCCCATGACCCAACACAAGCAGGAGCAGCGTGCATTCGGATTTGCCAGGATCGCGGCCTTCCCCATGGTGCAGGGCGCCATTGACTGCACGCATGTGGCTATGCGGCCACCTATCCGCAATGCCGAGCAAGACCGCAACCGGAAGGGCTACCATTCCCTAAATGTGCAGCTGGTGTGTGACCACAGGCAGCGCATCCTAGCTGTCAATGCCCGCTTCCCAGGAAGCATCCACGATGCCTTTATCCTGCGACAGACTACTGTGGCTGACATGTTCCAGGCACAGCCTCAACCAAGGGGATGGCTTCTCGGGGACAAGGGCACCCTTTGTGCACATGGCTCATGACCCCGCTCCACGCGCCCAGGACCCCAGCGGAGCTGGCATACAACGAAAGCCATCAAGCCACAAGGAACCTAATAGAGCAAACGATAGGCGTCCTCAAGCAACGGTTCCGTTGCCTGGATCGTTCGGGCGGGTCTCTTCAGTATTCGCCGGATAGAGTCTCCCAGTTCGTCGTGGTCAGCTGCATGCTCCACAACCTGGCTATCCGCAGGACTCAGGCACTGCCACCTGACATTGGGCCACCACCTCAGGAGGACGAGCAGGAGGACCCTGAGGAGGAGCAGCAGCAGGCCAGGAGGGAGCGACAAGGTCCAAGGGCCGTCCACCGGGGGCTTATTGCTCAACACTTCTAGGCCCCCTGTCAGGGAATGGCCTGGCCCACTGAACGCAGCCGCTTCGCAAGCCCTCAGCCGGTTAACCCAACAACCACTTGAAACATGACACCTGCACATGGTGAATGAATAAACATCTTTATTTGAAAACCTCATGGCCCTTCCCACATGGAAGAGCAAAACAGAGAAGACCCCCAAAAAACAGTAACGAACTTCTGTCACTCCCAAAACCTGGGGAGGACTAACATAACATCAGCATCCAAATGGCCTCGTCACTGGCCTAACAAAAACAAGCCCCCCCAACAACACAAAGACCCCCATAAAACAAAAACACATAATGCCCCCCAGAACAGAAGCCCCCGCATCACCCAAACCCTCGGTGAACACACTCTATTGGGTGTGGCGAGAGGGCGAGTGTGTGCACAGGTGTCTTTTGCCCCGGCCCGTCCTGCTGCTGCACCTCAAGCTGGGCCATGAGGCTGTGCCGAGGCTGGGGGAAGGATCCTCAGGGCGACAAGGCGTCTCGCCAGATGCCCTTGGGGGTCGGCCTACACGAGGGCGGGCCCGGGAGGGGCCGGCTGGTGGCTGCTGCAGCTGTGGGTGGCCCTCTTCAGTGGCTGCAGGAGCTCCTTGCACCATGGCTGGGGGTGTGGCAGGCTCGCCTGCACCAATGGGTACAAGGTGGGTGATGCCAGGCGCGGGCTGGTCGCCAGACACACGTGCACTCGGGCGGCCTGGCCGGGGAGCAAGCGCGCCAAACTGTGGGTGGCCAGACCGGTGTGCGGCAGCAGGGCGGCGCCTGGCCTGGCGATGCCTCCCCACCAGTGCGAGGGTCGCAGAAGTCAGTGCCCCAACTGCGCCGGCATGTCCCCGCATCTGCAGTCCCATTGTCTGGACAGCACCTCTCAGCTGGCGACTGGCGTGCTGCGCTGCCTCGAGTTGCTCAACCCCCCACTCATGCGCTGCCACAAGGAGCTCCACCCCCCTGGCGTGCGCTGCAGCGAAAACCTCGAGGCCCCTGGCCTGGGCTTGGCCGAAAGCCACCACACTTTGAGAGAGGCTTTCGATGGCCTGAGGCATCTGTGCCAGCACCTCCATGATTTCCACGTGGCGGCGCTCCGACGCCGCCGACATCTCGTCCAGGAGGCGCACCTCCTGGGCGACGTCCGAGTCCGGACTGGAGGGCGCCTCCACCCTCTGGCCAGAAGGCTGGCGTGCCGCCGGAGCCTTGCCGCGGGCGTCCATGCCACTGGGACCAGGTTCGGGGCTCCCCTCCCCCGCCTCCCCCTGGCTCTCCGGCACGCCAGACGTATCCCCTTCATTGGCATGTCCTGGAGCGGAGGAGGGTTCCCCCGAGGTGGCGCCTTCCTGCTGCTCCTCCACTTCCTCCTCCTCCGAGGGCCTGGCTGTGTGGGCTTCAGGGAGCACCTCCTCCTCACCTGCTGAAAGCAGGAAGGCACAAGTGTAGCTTTAGAGTGAGGACAGGCCGACAGCGAGGGAGGCCGCACTGGTGCATTATGCGCATTTATCGGCCACTGGGGAAGGATGTAGATTTGATGCGCGAGGGCAAGGATAGAGGTGCAGCCGGTCCTGTCCTTACCAGTGGGCTCCAGTATAGGGTCGGCGTCGCCGATCGCCACAGGCCCAATCACCGGGTGCCGCAGCAGTCGGGCCACCCTCTCTTCCAGAGGCGTCAGCTCCTGGAACTCGTGAGGGCCTCCACCAGTGACACGGAGGCTCCTGGCGTTCCTCGCCAGCTTGGCCTGCAAGAGGAAGGAGGGCGTCTAAGTACAGTGTGGTGCCCTGTAGCTGTGTGTGAGGCCTGCCATGGTGGAATAGCTTGCACAGTGTGGTGCCCTGTAGCTGTGTGTGAGGCCTCCCATGGTGGAATAGCTTGCACAGTGTGGTGCCCTGTAGCTGTGTATGAGTCCTCCCATGGTGGAATAGCTTGCACAGTGTGGTGCCCTGTAGCTCTGTGTGAGGCCTCCCATGGTAGAATAGCTTGCACAGTGTGGTGCCCTGTAGCTCTGTGTGAGGCCTCCCATGGTGGAATAGCTTGCACAGTGTGGTAAGTGCAGAAAGAGCTCTTGATTAACATGCAAGTGCCATTGCAGCGACAGCAGGGCTGGCCATTAGACCTTGGATGTCCCTTTGGCCCTAATGGGAGGTGCACATGCAAGGATGAGGGGGACATTGGAAAGGGTACTCACCTTGACCAGCCGACATAGGTCGTTGTATTTCTTGCGGCACTGGTCCGCACTCCTGGGAACATCTGAGCTGGAGGAGACCCTCCGGGAAATTTTGGTCCAGGCCTCCCTGAACTGGCTCCTGGGAGCCTTCCTGCCACTAGCCGGGCAAACGACCTGCCTTCTTTTGCGCACCCCATGAAGGAGCACACCCAGCGCATGCTCAGAGAAGCGTTCGGCTCTTTCACGGGCCCTCTCCATGTCCTCCAGGCGTTGATATGCCACACAACCACTCCTGAGGCCTAGTTGCAGGGCTACAGCATGCAGGGCGTGGCTGCAGTCAAAGTTGACCCTTCCCCCTTTAAGAGCTGGCCGGCGTCAGGGTGTCTGCTGACACTCACCACATGATCGCACCTGCGCTGCGCCCGGAATCGGCGTTATTAGGCTGCATCGCCGGATTAGCGCCTGAACACAGGGTTCCAATGCCTTGTGCAGCGCTCGGCCAAAAAGTTGGCCAAATCTACTGAATTTCGGCGAGCTCGCCTGCACTTTCCGGCGGGCGCTAAATTTGACGAGCGCCCGACTTTAGCGCCGCAATAGCGTCAGAACTGAATTTCTAGGCCTGTATCTTTCACTGTTTCTTCTGCTATTTGCTTTGATTTTGTGTCTGAGACAGGCAGCGCAGCAGTGACCATACTCACATGAACATCCACGTCTTCTTCAGTAGAGCTCACATGACTCATTGTGGGTGCTCGGGATAGTGCATCTGCTAACACTATGGCCTAGAAATTCACTGGCCTTAGCGCCGCTTTTGAGGCGCTAGAGGGCCTAGCGGCGAAGTTATGGCCAGTTTTGAAATTGACAGGGGCCCTAAATCGGCATTAGGCCGGTAGCGCTGCGCCGGCACCGATGACGTCATCGGTGTGCGCAGCGTCCCGGTTGCCATGGTAACCCGCCCGAACTCAGAAATTGAGTTGCGGCCGCCTCGCCCGTGGCAGCCGCAAGCAACGTTCTGGCAGAGGTGCCTTACAGAACGTTGCGCCGGCGCATTAAAGGCCCCGCGGCGGCCGGCCGCTTTCCCGCTGCCCGCCTGGCCGCAGCTCCCTCCCCGGACTTCCTCCCCCACCCCCCCCGGAACAGAAGCAAGCCCGGCACTTTTCCGAGGTGCCGGGCTCATTTTTAAAAAGATTATCGCGGGCCGCGGCCGGGTGCAGGCAGCTCCTCCTTAAGGGAAGGAGGAGGCCTGCACTTCCCGAACCTGCCGCACCGCAGCGGGCGCCGCAGCACCGGAATAGCGCCGAAATTCAGCGCATAGCGCCAGTTTTCAGGCGCTAACAGCTTTCAGCAGCGCCGGCAGCCGTTTGGGCGCAGAAGTAGTGAATTTTTGGCCCGCCCAGCGCGACTTAGCTCCGGCACTAACTTCCGGCGCTAAAGCTGTCGCTGCGCCAAAACCCAATTTCTAGGCCTATGTATTTGCCTGGTGTGTAGATCAGTTCAAAGTCATATCTTTGCAGCTTCATCTTGAGTCGTTGAATCCTTGGAGACATCTCATTCAGATTTTTTTTTATGATGGCAACCAGTGGGCTGTGGTCTGTCTCAACTGTGAAGGTGGGAAGTCCATATATGTAATCATGAAACTTTTCTAGTTGAACTACCAAGCCGAGACATTCCTTTTCAATCTGGGTGTATCGACACTCAGAATCAGTCATAGACCTGGATGCATAGGCAACAGGCTTCCAATCTTCACCCTCTGCTTGTAGCAAGATCGCACCTAGGCCATCTTTTGATGCATCCGTTGACACTTTGATTCTCTTTGTTGGGTCAAAAAAGATGAGTACAGGTGTGGTTGTCAGCATTGTTTTGAGTTTCATCCACACTTGTTCATGTCTTTCTGTCCATGCAAACTCATTTGTTTTATGTAGCAGAGATAGGATGGATACTAAGGAGGTTTTTCCCTTAGTAGAAGGGTCAATAACTAAGGGGCACAGATTCAAGGTAAAGGGCGGGAGGTTTAGAGGGGATTTGAGAAAGAACTTTTTCACCCAGAGGGTGGTTAGAGTCTGGAACTCACTGCCCGGAAGGGTTGTGGAGGCTGGAACCCTCACAAAATTCAAGACGCATTTGGATGAGCACTTGAAATGCCATAGCATACAAGGCTATGGACCAAATGCTGGAATATGGGATTAGATTAGACAGGGCGTGATGGCCGGCGTGGACACGATGGGCCGAAGGGCCTCTATCCGTGCTGTATAACTCTATGACTCTATGACAAGTTAGGAATGAACTTTCCAATGAAGTTTATCATCCCCATGATGCGTAGCACCCCTCCTTTGTCAGTGGGTCGGGACATGTTGAGTATGGCATTTACTTTTTCCATATCTGGCTCTATTCCTTTACCAGATAGACTATCTCCTAGGAAAGTGACTTCCTGGTCGCCAAACTGACACTTGGCTTTGTTGAGCTTTAGTCCATTCCGGCGTATGCTCTGTAGCACTTTAATCAGTCTCTCATTGTGTTCTTTCAGTGTGGAGCACCAGGTGATGATGTCATCAACATAGACCCGAACTCCTTCCAGACTTTCAATTATGTGTTCCATCACTCTATGAAAGATTTCAGATGCAGATATTATCCCAAAAGGCATTCTGAGGAAACAATACCTGCCAAATGGTATGTTGAAGGTACAGTATTTGGTGCTCTCTTCATCCAGTTTTAGTTGCCAAAATCCTTGTGAGGCATCGAGCTTTGTGAAGTATCTGGCACCTGACATTTCACTGGTGATTTCTTCTCACTTGGGAATCTGGTAGTGTTCACATTTTATGTTTGCATTTAAGTCCTTTGGATCCATGCATATTCTTAGATCATTGTTCTTTTTCTTTACACATACCATGGAGTTAACCCAGTCTGTTGGCTCTTTGACATTCCTGATGACTCCTAGTGTGGTCATTCTGTCCAGTTCTTTCTTGAGCCGGTCACGCAGGGGTGCTGGAACTCTCCGTGGAGCATGTACCACTGGCTGAGCATCCTCCTTTAGCTGGATCTTGTAAGTGGATGGTAGAACTCCAAATCCTTTGAACACATCCTGGAAATTACTCACTACAGAATCCATTGATTCATCTGGTCTGCTTATGGCACAGTTAATACGGTGGACTCACTTGACCAGTTCTATGTTCTCACAAGCTTTGTCACCTAGTAGTGAATCAAGTCCTTCAGCACAACAGAAAACCTGAGATGATGCACTTTGTCTTTGACTATCACTTTAAGTCTGCATACACCTAAGCAATCTATTTTCTGTCCATTAAACTTCTTCAGTAGTACTGACTTTTTCTGTATTTTAGGCTTATCTTTCATATTTTTAATGTCACTCATACTGATTAAGTTTGCTTTTGCCCCAGTGTTTAGTTTCAATGTAACTAATGCCCCATTTACCTGCAGTGGCATCATCCATTTGTCCTCTTTTACTGCATTAACTTTATGTTCAGCATTGTCCATTCCTGAGGGCTGCACATTTTCTGTATCCTTTTTGATATTGTCACATGACACCATTCCTACAGAAAATGTCTCACTTAAATCAGTGTCCTCAATCACATTAACTTGGGCTTGTTGCCCTTTCTTTGTTTTTACTTTTGAAAAGCATTGTTTGGCAAAGTGATTCTTTCCATGACATTTTGTGCACATTTTCCCAAACGCTTGGCATTGTTTTGACTGGTGTTTGTAACCACAGCATTTACAATTAAAAAATCCATCCTCCAATTGCTTTTCATTTCTGTTCTGCCCATGTTTCTTCCCTTGTAGGCCACAGCACCGACAGCAGCACTATCACTTACTATAATCACATTATTATTCATTTCACTGAAAGTCTTCACATGGTTTTGAGCTTGCTCACCAGCTTGGCATATTTTCACAGCATTTTCCAATGTTAGTTCGGTTTCTCTCAACAGACATACCTTGACATTTTTATCATGAATACCAAACACCATCTGGGCACGAATCATGGATGATTTCAGCTCAGAGAATTTACATGTCTGTGCTTTCAGTTTGAGATCGGTCACAAAGCAATCAAAAGTCTAATTTTGCTGCTTTGTCCATGAACGGAACACGTATCTCTCATAGGTCTCGTTCATTTTGGGAGTACAATGTGTATTAAACTTCTTTAGCACATCATCCATTTTTTCTCTTTCCTCCTCTTGATCAAAAACAAATGTATTAAATACCTCTATTGCCTGTGGGCCTGCAACCGTGAGCAGCAACGCTATTTTTCTTGCGTCTGGCTTCGTACCGAATCCGATGGAAGCAATGTAGAGTTTGAATTGTTGTTTGAAAGTCCGCCAATTGCAGTCGACATTCCCCGTGAGTTTCAAACCCTCCGGTAGCTTCAAAGTCTCCATGTCATGTTTCACAATATTCAGCAGATTTTACCAATCCTGGTACCATGTTATATGTTCATAAATAACGAGATATTATCATTAAGAACAGCCAGCTTGAGCTAGTCACTTTATTCATGCCATGTGGACTTCTACAGCATCCATCTTGATTACTACATTGTGGGTAGCCTAGTGCATCATGGGAAGCCCACTCTTATATATACATACAGCTAAACATACAGCTCCACCTAGTGTACCATTCTAGAATGACATGTTACTGATCATTACTCTGTGTAGGAGAATCTGCCCTGTTTAGGAGATGTTGCCCTGTGTAGCGGGTGCTGCCCTGTGTAGGAGACGCTGCCCTATGTAGGAGACTCTGCCCTATTCAGGAGACATTGCCCTGTGTAGGAGACACTGCCCTGTGTAGGAAACACTGCGCTGTGTAGGAGACACTGCCCTGTCTAGAAGACACTGCCCTGTGTAGAAGACACTGCCCTGTGTAGGAGACACTGCACTGTGTAGGAGACACTGCCCTGTGTAGGAGACACTGCCCTCTGTAGGTGATACTGCCCTGTGTAGGAGACACTGCCCTGTGTAGGAGACACTGCCCTGTGTAGCAGTCACTGCCCTGTGTAGGAGACACTGCCCTCTGTAGGAGACACTGCCCTGTGTAGGAGACACTGCCCTGTGTAGGAGACACTGCCCTGTGTAGGAGGCACTGCCCTATTTAGGTGGTGCTGCCCTTTGTAGGAGATGCTGCCCTGTGAAGGAGATGCTGCCATGTGTAGGAGACGCTGCCCTGTTTACGAAATGTTGCCCTGTGCAGGAGGCGTTGCCCTGAGTAGGAGACTCTGCCCTGTGTAGGAGACTCTGCCCTGTGTAGGAGATGCTGCCCTTTGTAGGTGGTGCTGCCCTGTGTAGGAGGCGCTGCCCTGTGTGGGAGACGCTGCCCTGTGTAGGCAACTCTGCCCTGTGTAGGAGACTCTGCCCTGTGTAGGAGACGCTGCCCTGTGTAGGTGGCACTGCCCTGTGTAGGAGGCGCTGCCCTTTGTAGGAGGCGCTGCCCTGTGTAGGAGGCGCTGCCCTATGTAGAAGGCGCTGCCCTGTGTAGGAGATGCTGCCCTGTGTTGGAGACGATGCCCTGTGTACGAGATGCTGGCCAGTGTAGCAGACGCTGGCCTGTGTATCAGACGCTGGCCTGTGTAGCAGACGCTGACCTGTGTAGCAGACGCTGCCCTGTGTAGCAGACTCTGCCCTGTGTAGGAGACAGTGCCCTGTGTAGCAGACTCTGCCCTGCGTAGGTGGCACTGCCCTGCGTAGGTGGCACTGGCCTGTGTAGGAGACACAGCCCTGCATAGGAGACGCTGCCCTGTTTCGGAGGCGCTGCCCTGTTTCGGAGGCACTGCCCTGTTTCTCAGGTGCTGCCCTGTTTTGCAGGTGCTGCCCTGTTTCGGAGGTGCTGCCCTGTTTCACAGGCACTGCCCTGTTTCATAGGCGCTGCCCTGTTTCGGAGGCGCTGCCCTGTTTCACAGGCGCTGCCCTGTTTTGCAGGCGCTGCCCTGTTTCGCAGGCGCTGCCCTGTTGCGCAGGCGCTGCCCTGTTGTGCAGATGCTGCCCTTTTGTGCAGACACTTCCCTGTGCAAGAGACGCTGCCTTGTGCAGGAGACGCTGCCCTGTGGCGAAGACGCTGCCCTGTGCAGAAGATGCTGCCCTGTGTCGGAGACGTTGCCCTGTGTAGGAGACGCTGCCCTGTGTACGAGACGCTGCCCATTGCAGGAGTCACTGCCCTGTGTAGGAGACACTGCCTTGTGTAGGAGGCACTGCCCTGAGTAGTGCGGAAGTGTAAATAAAATGGCCAACGAACTGGCTAACAAAATGGCTTCTCATAAGGAATGAATTGCCTCAGGTAATAATAGATGTTTTTAGTTTTGGAAAGGGAGCAATAAAAAAAGGAACTTCAGCTTCACAAAATGCAAGCATAGCAGAATCGGCAGTTTGCAAACTCAATAAGAAGGAAGAGAGACACCTGCTCTTTGAGCTGAGGTTTAGTATTAAAGAACAATAAAGGTCACAAGGGCTTGAATGCTAGATGGAAGATTGAATCATTGCAGGATATGTTTAACTAGCTATTGTATGGCATCCAATCGCGATTCGGCACCTCAGAAGGGCATACGCTGTGGTAAGATAAGACAGGAACATGTGGTTCAGATGGTTGGACTAAGTAGAGAAAAGAAGTGGAATTGAAAGAATAGGCTTTGTTTAATTTAAGTTGTTATTTGAGAAATTAATGTTGCTAACCCAATGATGTAATATCCACATATTTTTGGGAATTTGTTTACTCCAATGTATAAATATGAGCCTCTTGTAAGGTTTCGTTGGAGTTGTAAGTATCAACCTTTCATTGTACTGCTCTCCCCTTGTGACAAGTTTAAAAGTATGGTTTGCCAGTTACTGTGTGTCTGAGTCTTGCTCGAGGTTCGACAGTATTTCTTGGAGGTCCCACCGAAATCGCTTACTACTTGACGTGGAGCAGACGCCAAGATTGTGACGTTCTGGGGAACGGTCCCTGACTGGCCAGGGAGTGTATCTTGAACACTCAAAACCAGGAAGCCTTCCCCGGTAACAGGTTCTATTGAGTCCCGCTCGTCGATAAGTGTACTGCGATCTGTGAGTAGACTCAGTTCAGGGTTCGGTTGACTTTAAGTAATCATTTTCTCTTTTATCAACTACAGTAAAGAGAGGATCGGTTCTCGTAAAGTCGGACCCTGAAAACACTGGCACGTAGAGAGTAAGAGAATGAGGTTTAAGGGTTAAGACTGTCCTGACAGCAGAAGGTTAAGACTACTACCAAAGAAGGAGTAGCATAGTTGTAGGAAAACCGGCGGGTTGGACTCCTAAACTGGTTGGTGGGTTAAAATCCCTAAAAGTAGATGTGTAATGGGTTGAAGTCCCGATGGTGGGAAAACCAGCTGTTTGGAATCCCAAATAGAAGAAGGGAATGTGTGACAGGTTAGAGTCCCGGTAGGAAGAATAGGTTAAGGTCTGCGCGGTGTAACAAATTGATGTTATAAGTACTTAAATTCATGTTTAATGTTTGTGGTGGTCTCTCGATTTCGAACCTTGTCGCGGTCAGTCAACTGAGCCCGATCGGACAAGGAGAGTGTTAAATCTCTAACGCCTAGCCTCAGGCCGGTTATTAAGACAGCAAATGCCCCACGTGACGGCCTGGACCATAAAGTAGGCGCCAAGACCCTGAGACACTCTGAGCGGCAAAGGTTGGAGATTCTGTGACACTGCTTCGATGTTGATAAAGACCACTAGGATTGTCTCATAATATTTGGTAATTGTTATGTCTAATTTTGCCAATTCTCATAATATTGATGAAGTGTTGCAACAACTGTTCAGATTGCTAATTATAATCCTCATATTGTGGTGTATAATTTTATGCTACGGAATCAAAGTATTAATTGTTAAGAAAGTAAGAAAGACAACAGACCCTGAGAAAGTACCCCTGTTAACAGTTACGTAGAGGGAAATTGGTAGTCAATCAAGTAAGACGCCAGAAAAAGGCACTCCAGCCTGTTTTATGTTGAAAAATTGTGGTCAGTCTTCCATCGACCGTATGGAAAATTGGACTAATTGGACTAAAAATTAAATAATACCCTTTCCGCCAGATGGATCCTTTAATTCAGATAGGATTACTTGTCTTGAAGAGTGTCTTCTTGATAGAGATCCAGGTAGAAGGGGAAAGAAGAAAGTAAATTGGTCAGCATTCGGCAATTGGAAAAGGGAAGCCCAAAGGAGAAAACAGTTAAGTACTGAGGCTAGTGAAAGAGGGAACCAGAAAAAGAGATCAAAATAAGAGACCAAGGAAAGCCCAGACAAACAAATGGTGGTCCAAGAAGTTAAGCAAGTTAAAGTCAAGTCTATATATCCTATAGCAGACAAAGAAGAAGAAGGTGTGGAAGATTTTTCACCCATATTCAGAATGACCAATAGAAGGGAGACACAGACATATGTCTCACCCCCACCTTATCCCCCAATTCCAGTCACAGCCAGTCGGATAGTGACTCCCTCCGCACCACCAGGTCTAGCTATATCAACCCCGGCAGTAAACGACATTCCTACAAATGATCAGGCGTTAACAGGTCCAGCTTTCCACACCAGGTCTCGAGCTACACAGCCAGGAATACCAGACCAAGATAGAACGGACAAATTTAATCAGTTGAGTTCGATTTTAAAAACCACCTGTAATCGAGTCAGATCAGAGAACCCAGAATCGGCTAACTATGATACTGAACTCCCAGCCCCACCATCTCCGGTGACAGGGCCCCCACCCCGACCTAGCGGACCAGCTGGAAACACCAGATCCCTTGTCGTACAAAGGGAAGCCCTCCCAGACCAGGTAGAACAGATTAGAAGAACTCTAGAAGAAAGTCGTAGACTTCACATAGGGGATAGTCCGTCGGAGACTGGAAAGACCATCACCAGTGGGTCTGCAACCCCTGTTCCAGATCGTATGACCCCACTAAGATACTTCCCCGGGCCCTGTGGGTACCCGGTCGGGGTACATAGACCCTGGACCCCAACCGAATTACGAAGTTTAATGTCAGACCTCCCCAACCCAGAGTTAGAAGTAGAGAAGGCAATCGAACAATTTAAAACACTAGTGATGTGCTATGAACCCAGTATCCTGGACGGACAGATTATTAAATGTCAAGCTCACACGGGAGGCCGGGATGAACTGTCACTTGGAAATGAAAAGGCAGATTATGCAGCAAAAAGAGTTGCTTTGTCCCTCACTGGTCCTCAGGTATCGATGTTACCTTTAAAATCAGCTCCTCCACAGAAGGAATTAAACCCCACTCTAGATGATGTGGTGGCCTCTCAGTCTCAGGCCACTGCCGATGAGACAAAAGAATGGGTGTCCAAAAATTGTTTCCAGAACCCGGATGGATTGTGGGTTCATCAGGATGGTAGAGTAGTGGCACCAAGAGCCCTATTGCCTTGGATTGCCCAATGTGTTCATTCTTTCACCCATGCGGGCAAAGGGGGGATGGCAGATTATATTTTAAAATCCTGGTACGCCCCAGGTATTTTGGCCATTGCAAAAAGTATTTGTGAAAATAGTGTTACCTGTCAGACTATGAATCCGGGTAAGACAGAGAAAGTACAGTCTGCGTCCCATCCAAACCCCATGGGTCCTTTTGTACATTTACAGATGGATTTTATAGAATTACTAGCATGTATGGGATTTAAATATGTATTAGTCATTGTAGATATGTTTTCAAGATGGATTGAAGCTTTTCCGTGTAAGAAAAATGATGCTGTTACTGTAGCTAAATGCTTGTTGAAAGATATTGTACCTCGCTTCGGGATATCAGTTCAATTATCAAGCGACAATGGATCCCATTTTACAGGAACTGTAATCAAAGAACTATGTAAAGCTCTACAGATTAACCAGCACTTCCATTGCAGTTACCACCCCCAATCAGCAGGATTGGTGGAAAGATATAATGGAGTGCTGAAATACAAACACGCAAAACTCAGTGAAGAAACAGGACTTAAATGGCTGGAACTACTACCTTTAGCATTGATGACGATGCGATCCGCAACCAACAGGACTACAGCATTGTCACCACACAAAATCATCATGGGAAGGCCACAGAGACTACCTTTCTCAGCACCCTTCACGGCCAAGCAAATGGACAATCACAAGATGGAATAAAATATGCTGAACTACTGCATTGCACTAACAAAATGTATTTCTAGATTCCACCAACAGGTGAAGGAGGCCCAGGTTGAACATGCAGATGGACGTTGCCACAACCTCGAGCCAGGAGACAACGTCTATGTAAAGATCTTCAAAAGAATGAATGGCCTGGAACCTCGCTTCGAAGGACCGTTCCAAATCCTCCTTACCACCAATACAGCCGTAAAGGTGAAAATCAGGGAAAGACCTACATGGATACACGCGTCACACTGTAAGAAGGCTCCAGCTCTGAACCAAGGCCCAGAAGGAAATAGCGAAGAGAAAGAAAAGACTTTAGACTATTGAAACCATGTTCCAAAATTTGTTCGTGTGTGTTGCCCTAACAACCAGCATGCACGCAGCTAAGGAATTAACCAGGCAAAGAGTAAAGCGGGAAATACCCATATGGGACAAGATTTTGAGCCTCTTTGTGACCCAATATGGAATACACAGAACAATAAGGGAAACTGAAGTAATGAACCAACTACTAGAGAAGGTAGCCAATGATACTGCTAGAGCCAACCAGTTGCTAATCGGCAAAATGGTGGCCATTAGGACAGTTGCCTTGCAGAACAGAATGGCACTTGACTACTTACTAGCAGAACAAGGAGGGATATGCGCTATAATAGGACCTATATGTTGCACTTATATCCCCAATAACTCAGAAGAGATATACAGTCTTGCAGACAAGATAAGAGAAAGTGGAAAGTAAGTACGTGAGAATCAGGGATGGGGAGACTATTTTGGCAATTGGGCCATGGGGAGTTGGTGGGATTGGCTAGTCAATGGACTAATTTGGCTAGTGGCAATAATAATTAGTCTCTTCCTAATTCTGGCTGTGCTTAAAAGCTGTTGTATTAACATGGGTGAAATGTTAACCAAGCTAGGGCCTGCGAAGCTGATGGTCCAGATGGAAATCAAAAGTCCAGAAGGGGAGGAGATAGAACGATTGAACAAAATTGAGGTTTAATTTTAAAGATTGTCCTTGAGAAGGACAAAAGGGAGGAATGTGGAAGTGTAAATAAAATGGCCAACGAACTGGCAAACAAAATGGCTTCTCATAAGGAATGAATTGCATAAGGTAATAATAGATGTTTTTAGTTTTGGAAAAGGAGCAAAGAAAAAAGGAACTTCAGCTTCGCAAAATGCAAGCATAGCAGAATTGGCAGTTTGCAAACTCAAATAGAAGGAAGAGGGACACCTGCTCTTTGACCTGTGGTTTAGTGTTAAAGAGTAATAAAGGTCACGAGGGCTTGACTGCTAGATGGAAGATTGAATCATAGAAACATAGAAGATAGGAGCAGGAGTAGGCCATTCGGCCCTTCGAGCCTGCTCTGCCATTCAGCGAGATCATGGCTGATCATCCAAATGCTAGCACCCGGTCCCTACACCGACAGCCATCCCACCCAAGCCCTATCCCCGTAACCTCGTAATCCCATGTATTTAATCCCCCGTAACACTAAGTGTCAATTTGTTTATCATGGCCAATCAACCTAACCCGCACATCTTTGGACTGTGGGAGGAAACCAGAGCACCCGGAGATAACCCAAGCAAACACGGGGAGAATGTGCAAACTCCACACAGACAGTCACCCGAGGCTGGATTTGAACCCGGGTCCCTGGCGCTGTGAGGCAACAGTGCTAACCACTATGCCATCATTGCAGGATATGGTTACCTAGCTATTGTACGGCATCCAAGCGCGATTCGGCACCTCAGAAGGGCATACGCTGTGGTAAGATAAGACAGGAACTTGTGATTCAGATGGCTGGACTAAGTAGAGATATGAAGTGGAATTCAAAGAATAGGCTTTGTTTAATGTAAGTTGTTTTTTGAGAATTTAGTGTTGCTAAAACAATGATGTAATATCCACATATTATCTGTAAATTGTTTACTCCAATGTATAAATATGAGCCTCTTGTAAGCTTCTGTTGGAGTTGTAAGTATTAACCTTTGATTGTACTGCTCTCCCCTTGTGACAAGAACAAAACTATGGTGTGCCAGTTACTGTGCATCTGAGTCTTGGTCGAACGTCGACAGTAGGAGGCACTGCCCTGAGTAGGAGGCACTGCCCTGTGTAGGAGACACTGCCTGTGTAGGAGACACTGCCCTGTGAAGGTGGCACTGCCCTGTGTAGGAGAAGCTGCCCTGTGTAGGAGATGCTGCCCTGTGTAGGAGATGCTGCCCTGTGTAGGAGACGCTGCCCTGTGTAGGCGACGCTGCCCTGTGCAGGATATGCTGCCCTGTGTAGGAGACGCTGCCCTGTGTCGGAGACGCTGCCCTGTGTAGGAGGTGCTTCCCTGTGTAGGAGGCGCTGCCCTGTGTAGGAGAGGCTGCCCAGTGTAGGAGACATTGGCCTGTGTAGGAGACACTGGCCTGTGTAGGAGACACTGGCCTGTGTCGAAGTCACTGCCCTGTTTAGGAGACACTGCCCTGTGTAGGAGGCAGTACTCTGTGTCAGAGGTACTTCCCTGTGTAGGAGACACTGCCCTGTGTAGGAGACACTGCCCTGTGTAGTAGGCACTGCTCTGTGTAGCACACACTGCCATGTGTAGGAGACTCTGCCCTTTTCAGCAGATACCGCCTTGCGTAGGAGACACTGCCCTTTTCAGGAGACACTGCCCTCTTTAGGATGCACTGCCCTGTGTAGGGGACACTGCCCTGTGTAGGAGACCCTGCCCTTTGTAAGAGACAGTGCCCGGTGTAGGAGATTCTGCCCTTTGTAGAAGATGCTGCAATGTGTAAGAGATGCTGCCCTGTGCAGGACTCACTGCCTCTGTAGGAGGTACTGCCCTGTGTAGTAGACACTGCCCTTTGTAGATGTTACTGCCCTGTGTAGGAGACACTGCCCTGTGCAGGAGACACTGCCCTGTGTAGGAGACACTGCCCTATGTTGGAGACACTGCCCTCTGTAGGAGACACTGCCCTGTGTAGAAGACACTGCCCTATGTAGGAGACACTGCCCTATGTAGCAGACACTGCCCTGTGTAGGAGACACTGCCCTGTGCAGAAGATGCTGCCCTGTGTAGGAGACACTGCCCTGTTTAGGAGACACTGCCCTATGTAGGAAGTACTGCCCTGTGTAGGGGTCACTGACCTGTGAAGTAGACACTGCCCTGTGTAGTTGACACTGCCCTGTGTAGTCAACGCTGCCCTGTGTAGGTGGCACTGCCCTGTGTAGGAGGCACTGCCCTGTGTAAGAGGCACTGCCCTGTGTAGGAGGCACTGCCCAGTGTAGGAGACACTGCCCTGAGTAGGTGGCACTGCCCTGTGTGGGAGGCACTGCCCTGTGTAGGAGCCAATGCCCTGTGTAGGAGACACTGCCCTCTGTAGGAGACACTGCCCTGTGTAGGAGAAACTGCCCTGTGTAGGAGACACTGCCCTGTGTAGCAGACACTGCCCTGTGTAGGAGATACTGCCCTGTGGAGGAGACACTGCCCTGTGTAGGAGGCACTGCCCTGTGTAGGAGCAGTGCCCTCTGTAGGAAGCTGTGCCCTGTGTAGGAGACACTTCCATGTGTAGGAGGCACTGCCCTGTGCTGGAGACACTGCCCTGTGTAGGAGGCACTGCCCTGTGTAGGAGACACTGCCCAGTGTAGGTGGCACTGCCATGTGGAGGAGACTCTGCCCTGTGTAGGAGATGCTGCCCTGTGTAGGTGGCACTGCCCTGTGTAGGAGGCGCTGCCCTGGGTAGGAGGCACTGCCCTGTGTAGGCGGCACTGCCGTGTTAAGGAGGCGCTGCCCTGTGTAGAAGGCGCTGCCCTGTGTAGGAGATGCTGCCCTGTGTAGGAGACGATGCCCTGTGTATGAGATGCTGGCCTGTGTAGCAGATGCTGGCCTGTGTAGCAGACGCTGGCCTGTGTAGCAGACGCTGCCCTTTGTAGCAGACTCTGCCCTGTGTAGGAGACAGTGTCCTGTGTAGCAGACTCTGCCCTGCGTAGGTGGCACTGCCCTGCGTAGGTGGCACTGGCCTGTGTAGGAGACACAGCCCTGCATAGGAGACGCTGCACTGTTTCGGAGGCGCTGCCCAGTTTCGGAGGCGCTGCCCTGTTTCGGAGGCACTGCCCTGTTTCGCAGGCGCTGCCCTGTTTCTCAGATGCTGCCCTGTTTCGGAGGTGCTGCCCTGTTTAGGAGGCACTGCCCTGTTTCTCAGGTGCTGCCTTGTTTCACAGGCACTGCCCTGTTTCAGAGGCGCTGCCCTGTTTCGGAGGCGCTGCCCTGTTTCACAGGCACTGCCCTGTTTTGCAAGCGCTGCACTGTTTCGCAGGTGCTGCCCTGTTGCGCAGGTGCTGCCCTGTTGCACAGACGCTGCCCTGTTGTGCAGACGCTGCCCTGTGCAGGAGACGCTGCCCTGTGCAGGAGACGCTGCCCTTTGCAGGAGACGCTGCCTTGTGCAGGAGATGCTGCCCTGTGCAGGAGATGCTGCCACTTGGCGAAGACGCTGCCCTGTGTAGGAGATGCTGCCCTGTGTAGGAGACGCTGCCCTGTGCACGAGATGCTGCCCATTGCAGGAGTCACTGCCCTGTGTAGGAGACACTGCCTTGTGTAGGAGGAACTGCCCTGAGTAATGCGGAAGTGTAAACAAAATGGCCAACGAACTGGCTAACAAAATGGCATCACATAAGGAATGAATTGCATAAGGTAATAATAGATGTTTTTAGTTTTGGAAAGGGAGCAAAAAAAAAGGAAATTCAGCTTCGCAAAATGCAAGCATAGCAGAATCGGCAGTTTGCAAACTCAATAAGAAGGAAGAAAGACACCTGCGCTTTGAGCTGTGGTTTAGTATTAAAGAACAATAAAGGTCACAAGGGCTTGACTGCTAGATGGAAGATTGAATCATTGCAGGATATGGTTAACTAGCTATTGTAAGGCATCCAAACGCGATTCGGCACCTCAGATGGGCATACGCTGTGGTAAGATAAGACAGGAAGTTCTCGTTCAGATGGTTGGACTAAGTAGAGATAAGAAGTGGAATTGAAAGAATAGGCTTTGTTTAATTTAAGTTGTTTTTTGAGAAATTAGTGTTGCTAAACCAATGATGTAATATCCACATATTATCTGGAATTTGTTTACTCCAATGTATAAATATAAGCCTCTTGTAAGCTTTCATTGGAGTTGTAAGTATCAACCTTTCATTGTACTGCTCTCCCCTTGTGACAAGTTTAAAAGTATGGTTTGCCAGTTACTGTGTGTCTGAGTCTTGCTCAAAATTCGACAGTATTTCTTGGAGGCCCCACCGAAATCGCTTACTATTTGACGGGGAGCAGACGCCAAGATTGTGACGTTCCGGGGAACGGTCCCTGACTGGCCAGGGAATGTCTCTTGAACACTCAAAACCAGGAAGCCTTCCCCGGTAACAGGTACTATTGAGTCCCGCTCGTCGACAAGTGCACTGTGATCTGTGAGTAGACTCAGTTCAGGGTTCGGTTGACTTTAAGTAATCATTTTCTCTTTTATCAACTACAGTAAAGAGAGGATCGGTTCTCGGAAAGTCGGACCCTGAAAATACTGGCACGTAGAGAGTAAGAGAATAAGGTTTAAGGGTTAAGACTGTCCTGAAAGCAGAAGGTTAAGACTACTACCAAAGAAGGAGTAGAATAGTTGTAGGAAAACCGAAGGGTTGGACTCCTAAACTGGTTGGTGGGTTAAAATCCCTAAAAGTGGATGTGTAATGGATTGAAGTCCCGATGGTGGGAAAACCGGCGGGTTGGAATCCCAAATAAAAGAAGGGAATGTGTGACAGGTTAGAGTCCTGGTAGGAAGGATAGGTTAAGGTCCGCGCGGTGTAATAAATTGATGTTATAAGTACTTAAATTCATGTTTATTGTTAGTGGTGGTCTCTCGATTTCGAACCTTGTCGCGGTCAGTCAACTGAGCCCGATCGGACAAGGAGAGTGTTAAATCTCTAACACCTAGCCTCAGGCCGGTTATTAAGAGGGCAAATGACCCACGTGAAGGCCTGGACCATAAAATAGGCGCCAAGACCCTGAGACACTCTGAGCGGCAAAGGTTGGAGATTCTGTGACACTGCTTCGATGTTGATAAAGACCACTAGGATTGTCTCATAATGTTTGTTAATTGTTATGTCTAATTTTGTCAATTCTCATAATATTGATGAGGTGTTGCAACAACTGTTCGGATTGGTAATTATAATCCTCATATTGTGGTGTATAATTTTATGCTACGGAATCAAAGTATTAATTGTTAAGAAAGTAAGAAAGACAACAGACCCTGAGAAAGTACCCCTGTTAACAGTTACGTAGAGGGAAATGGGTAGTCAATCAAGTAAGACGCCAGAAAAAGGCACTCCAGCCTGTTTTATATTGAAAAATTGTGGTCAGTCTTCCATCGACCATATGGAAAATTGGACTAATTGGACTAAAAATTAAGTAATACCCTTTCCGCCAGATGGATCCTTTAATTTAGATAGGATTACTTGTCTTGAAGAGTGCCTTCTTGATAGAGATCCAGGTAGAAGGGGAAAGAAGAAAGTTAATTGGTCAGCATTCGGCAATTGGAAAAGGGAAGCACAAAGGAGAAAACAGTTAAGCACTGAGGCTAGTGAAAGCGGGAACCAGAAAAAGAGATCAAAAGAAGAGACCAAGGAAAGCCCAGACAAACAAATGGTGGTCCAAGACGTTAAGCAAGTTAAGGTCAAGTCTATATATCGTATAGCAGACCAAGAAGAAGAAGGTGAGGAAGATTTTTCACCCATATTCAGAATGCCCAATAGATGGGAGACACAGACATACGTCCCACCCCCACATTATTCCCCATTTCCAGTCACAGCCAGTCGGATAGTGACTCCCTCCGCACCACCAGGTCTAGCTATATCAACGCCGGCAGTAAACGACATTCCTACAAATGATCAGGCATTAACAGGTCCAGCTTTCCACACCAGGTCTCGAGCTACTCAGCCAGGAATACCAGACCAAGATAGAACGGACAAATTTAATCAGTTGAGGTCGATTTTAGAAACCACCTGGAATCGAGTCAGATCAGAGAACCCAGAATCGGCTAACTCTAATACTGAACTCCCAGCCCCACCATCTCTGGTGACAGGGCCCCCACCCCGACCTAGTGGATCAGCTGGAAACACCAGATCCCTGGTCACACAAAGGGAAGCCCTCCCAGACCAAGTAGAACAGATTAGATGAACTCTAGAAGAAACCTTAGTAAGTCGTAGACTTCAAAAATGGGATAGTCCGCCGGAGACTGGAACGACCATCACCAGTGGGTCTACAACCCCTGTTCCAGATCGTATGGCCGCACTAAGATACTTCCCCGGGCCCTGTGGGTACCCGGTCGGGGTACATTGACCCTGACCCCAACCGAATTACGAAGTTTAATGTAAGAGCTCCCCAACCCAGAGTTAGAAGTAGAGAAGGCAATCGAACAATTTAAAACACTAGTGATGTGCTATAAACCCAGTATCCTGGACGGACAGATTATTAAATGTCAAGCTCGCACGGGAGTCCGGGATGAACTGTCACTTGGAAATGAAAAGGCAGATTATGCAGCAAAAAGAGTTGCTTTGTTCCTCAGTGGTCCGCAGGTATCGATGTTACCTTTAAAACCAGCTCCTCCACAGAAGGAATTAAACCCCACTCTAGATGACGTGGTGGCCTCTCAGTCTCAGGCTACTGCCGATGAGACTAAAGAATGGGTGTCCAAAAATTGTTTCCAGAACCCGGATGGATTGTGGGTTCATCAGGATGGCAGAGTAGGGGCATCAAGAGCCCTATTGCCTTGGATTGCCCGATCTGTTCATTCTTTCACCCATGCGGGCAAAGGGGGGATGGCAGATTATATTTGAAAATCCTGGTATGCCCCAGGTATTTTGGCCATTGCAAAAGGTATTTGCGAAAATTGTGTTACCTGTCAGACTATGAATCCGGGTAAGACAGAGAAAGTACAGTCTGCCTCTCATCCAAACCCCACGGGTCCTTTTGTACATTTACAGATGGATTTTATAGAATTACCAGCATGTATGGGATTTAAATATGTATTAGTCATTGTAGATATGTTTTCAAGATGGATTGAAGCTTTTCCGTGTAAGAAAAATGATGCTGTTACTGTAGCTAAATGCTTGTTGAAAGATATTGTACCTCGCTTCGGGATAGCGGTTCAATTATCAAGCGACAACGGATCCCATTTTACAGGAACTGTAATCAAAGAACTAAGTAAAGCTCTACAGATTAACCAGCACTTCTATTGCAGTTACCACCTCCAATCAGCAGGATTGGAGGAAAGATATAATGGAGTGCTGAAAAACAAACTCGCAAAACTCACTGAAGAAACAGGACTTAAATGGGTGGAACTACTACCTTTAGCATTGATGACGATGTGATCCGCAACCAACAGGACTACAGGATTGTCACCACACAAAATCATCATGGGAAGGTCACAGAGACTACCTTTCTCAGCACCCTTCACGGCCAAGCAAATGGACAATCACAAGATGGAAGAAAATATGCTGAGCTACTGCATTGCACTAACAAAATGTATTTCTAGTTTCCACCAACAGGTGAAGGAGGCCCAGGTTGAACATGCAGATGGACGTTGCCACAACCTCGAGCCAGGTGACAACGTCTATGTAAAGATCTTCAAAAGAAAGACGGCCTGGAACCTCGCTTCGAAGGACCGTTCCAAATCCTCCTTACCACCAACACAGCCGTAAAGCTGAAAATCAGGGAAAGACCTACATGGATACACGCGTCACACTGTAAGAAGACTCCAGCTCTGAACCAAGGCCCAGAAGGAAATAGCGAAGAGAAAGAAAAGACTTTAGACTATTGAAACCATGTTCCAAAAATTATTCGTGTGTGTTGCCCTAACAACCAGCATGCACGCAGCTAAGGAAGTAACCAGGCAAAGAGTAAAATGGCAAATACCCATATGGGACAAGGTATTGAGCCTCTTTGTGCCCCAACATGGAATACACTGAACAATAAGGGAAACTGAGGTAATGAACCAACTATTAGAGAAGGTAGCCAATGATACTGCTAGATCCAACCAGTTGCTAACCGACAAAATGGTGGCCATTAGGACGGTTGCCTTGCAGAACAGAATGACACTTGACTACTTACTAGCAGAACAAGGAGGGACATGCGCTATAATAGGACCTATATGTTGCAGTTATATCCCCGATAACTCAGAAGAGATATACAGTCTTGCCGACAAGATAAGAGAAAGTGGAACGTAAGCACATGAGAATCAGGGATGGGGAGACTACTTGGCAATTGGGCCATGGGGAGTTGGTGGGATTGGCTAGTCAATGGACTAATTTGGCTCGTGGTAATAATAATTAGTATCTTCTTAATTCTGGCTGTGCTTAAATGCTGTTGTATTAACAGGGGTCAAATGTTAACCAAGCTAGGGCCTGCGAAGCTGATGGTCCAGATGGAAATCAAAAGTCCAGAAGAGGAGGAGATAGTACGATTGAACAAAATTGAGGTTTAAATTAAAGATTGTCCTTGAGAAGGACAAAAGGGGGGAATGTGGAAGTGTAAATAAAATGGCCAACGAACTGGCTAACAAAATGGCTTCACATAAGGAATGAATTGCATAAGGTAATAATAGATGTTTTTAGTTTTGGAAAGGGAGCAAAAAAAAAAGGAACTTCAGCTTCGCAAATTGCAAGCATAGCAGAATTGGCAGTTTGCAATGTCAATAAGAAGGAAGAGGGACACCTGCTCTTTGACCTGTGGTTTAGTATTAAAGAACAATAAAGGTCACGAGGGCTTGACTGCTAGATGGAAGATTGAATCATTGCAGGATATGTTTAACTAGCTATTGTACGGCATCCAATCGCGATTCGGCACCTCAGAAGGGCATACGCTGTGGTAAGATAATACAGGAACTTGTGGTTCAGATGGTTGGACTAAGTAGAGATATGAAGTGGAATTGAAAGAATAGGCTTTGTTTAATGTAAGTTGTTTTTTGAGAAATTAGTGTTGCTTAACCAATGATATAATATCCACATATTATCTGCAACTTGTTTACTCCAATGTATAAATATGAGCCTCTTGTAAGCTTCTGTTGGACTTGTAAGTATTAACCTTTGATTGTACTGCTCTCCACTTGTGACAAGTAAAAAAGTATGGTTTGCCAGTTACTGTGTGTTTGAGTCTTCCTCGAACTTCGACAGGAGGAGGCACTGCCCTGAGTTGGAGGCACTGCACTGTGTAGGAGACACTGCCTGTGTAGGAGACACTGCCCTGTGTAGGTGGCACTGCACTGTGTAGGAGAAGCTGCCCTGTGTAGGAGACGTGGCCCTGTGTAGTTGACGCTGCCCTGTGTAGGATACGCTGCCCTGTGTAGGAGACGCTGCCCTGTGTAGGAGGTGATGCCCTGTGTAGGAGGCGCTGCACTTTGTAGGAGAGGCTGCCCTGTGTAGGAGACACTGCCCTGTGCAGGTGGCACTGACCTGTGTAGGAGACACTACCCTGTGTAGGAGACATTGGCCTGTGTAGGAGACACTTGCCTGTGTAGGAGACACTGGCCTGTGTAGGAATCACTGCCCTGTATGGGAGACACTGCCCTGTGTAGGAGGCAGTACCCTGTGTCAGAGGTGCTTCCCTGTGTAGGAGACACTGCCCTGTGTAGGAGACGCTGCCCTGCGTAGTAGGCACTGCTCTGTGTAGCACACACTGCCATGTGTAGGAGAGTCTGCCCTGTTCAGCAGATACTACCTTGTGTAGGAGACACTGCCCTGTTAAGGAGACACTGTCCTCTGTAGGATGCACTGCCCTGTGTAGGAGACACTGCCCTGTGTAGGAGACCATGCCCTGTATAGGAGACAGTGCCCGGTGTAGGAGACACTGCCCTTTGTAGAAGACGCTGCAATGTGTAGGAGATGCTGCCCTGTGCAGGAGTCGCTGCCCTCTGTAGGAGGTACTGCCCTGTGTATTAGTCACTGCCCTATGTAGATGTTACTGCCCTGTGTAGGAGACACTGCCCTGTGCAGGAGACACTGACCTGTGTAGGTGACACTGCCCTATTTAGGAGACACTGCCCTGTGTAGGTGTCACTGCCCTGTGTAGAAGACACTGCCCTATGTAGGAGACAATGCCCTATATAGCAGACAATGCCCTGTGTAGGAGACACTGCCCTGTGTAGAAGACGCTGCCCTGTGTAGGAGACACTGCCCTGTGTAGGAGGCACTCCCCTGTGTAAGAGGCACTGCCCTGTGTAGGAGGCACTGCCCTGTGTAGGAGCCTCTGCCCTGTGTAGGTGGCACTGCCCTGTGTGGGAGGCACTGCCCTTTGTAGGCGACACTGCCCTGTGTAGCAGACACTGCCCTGTGCAGGAGACACTGCCCTGTGTAGTTGACACTGCCCTATGTAGGAGACACTGCCCTGTGTAGGAGTCACTGCCCTGTGTAGGAGACACTGCCCTGTGTAGAAGACGATGCCCTGTGAAGGAGAAACTGCCCTGTTTAGGAGACACTGCCCTATGTAGGAAGAACTGCCCTGTGTAGGTGACACTGCCCTGTGTCGTAGACACTGCCCTGTTTAGTCGACACTGCCCTGTGTAGGCAACGCTGCCCTGTGTAGGTGGCACTTCCCTGTGTAGTAGGCACTGCCCTGTGTAAGAGGCACTGCCCTGTGTAGGAGGCACTGCACTGTGTAGGAGACACTGCCCTGTGTAGGTGGCACTGCCCTGTGTGGGAGGCACTGCCCTGTGTAGGAGCCAATGCCCTGTGTAGGAGACACTGCCCTCTGCAGAGGACAATGCCCTGTGTAGGAGACACTGCCCTGTGTAGGAGATACTGCCCTGTGTAGCAGGCGCTGCGCTGTTTAGGAGACACAGACCTGTGGAGGAGACACTGCCCTGTGTAGGAGGCACTGCCCTGTGTAGGAGGCAGTGCCCTCTGTAGGAAGCTGTGCCCTGTGTAGGAGACAATTCCCTGTGTAGGAGGCACTGCCCTGTGTTGGAGACACCGCCCTGTGTAGGAGACGCTGCCCTCTGTAGGAGATGCTGCCCTGTGCAGGAGGCACAGCCTTGTGTAGGAGACGCTACAATGTGTAGGTGACTATGCCCTGTGCAGGAGATGCTGCTCTGTGCAGGAGACGCTGCCCTGTGCAGGAGAAACTGCCCTGTGCAGGAGACACTGCCCTGTGCAGGAGACGCTGCACTGTGCAGGGGACACTGCCCTGTGCAGGAGGCACTGCCCTGTGTAGGAGGCAGTGCCCTCTGTATGAAGCTGTGCCCTGTGTAGGAGACACTGCCCTGTGCAGGAGACACTGCCCTGTGTAGGAGGCACTGCCTTGTGCAGGAGACGCTGCCCTGTCTCGGATTCTCTGCCCTGTCTAGGAGTCACTGCCCTGTGTAGGAGGCACTGCCCTGTGTCGGAGGTACAGCCCTGTGTAGGAGCCAATGCTCTGTGTAGGAGACACTGCCCTCTGTAGGTGACACTGCCCTGTGTAGGAGACACTGCCCTGTGTAGGAGACACTGCCCTTTGTAGGAGACACTGCCCAGTGTAGGAGGCACTGCCCTGTGTAGGAGGCACGACCTTGTGTAGGAGGCACTGCCCTGTGTAGGAGACGCTTCCCTGTGTAGGAGACACTGCCCTGTGTAGGAGACACTGAATTCCAATGAGAGGAGACCCAACCTACTTAACCTTTCCTCATAAGTCAACCCGCTCATCTCCGGAATCAACCGAGTGAACCTTCTCTGAACTGCTTTGAGAGCAAGTATATCTTTTCTTAAATATGGAAACCAAAACTGTATGCAATATTCCAGGTGTGGCCTTACCAGTACCCTGTTTAACTGCAGCAAGACTTCCCTGCTTTTATACTCCATCCCCCTTGCAATAAAAGCCAAGATTCCATTGGTCTTCCTGATCACCTGCTGTACCTGCATACTAACCTTCTGTGTTTCATGCACCAGGACCCCCAGATCCCTTTGTACTGTAGCACTTTGCAGCTTCTCTCTATTTAGATAATGGCCCAGTCATTCCGTTCCAAATGCGTGAGTACGGTCTGGGTACTCACGCGTCTGGCCGGAGGAAATGCCGGTTTTCAGCATGCAAAGCGCATGCGGAGAAAACCGGCATTTCCAATCATCTGAACGAAGGGTTTCAGAGGCACAGCGCGTGCGACTGCACGGGCAGCACTTGCGCAGTGAACTTCGTCGATTTCATTCATGGATTCAGTGAGGTTAAGCCCTTACAAGTTACACTTGAAAAAAGCATGTGTAAAGTTGCTCCAGAGGCTGCGGAGGAAGATATATTTTATCGCGGAGCTTCTGAAAGGCAATATTTTTGTTTGGGAAAGGGAGGAAAGTTATTTTAAGAAATGCTGAGGTAAGTTTTAAAGTTACAATTTTTTTTTAAAATGGGTTTTCTGTACTGTAGGTAAAAGGAGCAATTGTGGCTGTGTGAATTGAATATGAAAATGAGTGTTCTAAAATGAGTAATGTAACATTTCCAACACTTTTAAGAAAGAAACTTTTCATCAGTAATAAGTAATTATGTATGTATGTCCATATACATTCCTTTATGTATATGTATGTATGTTTTATATTCCTTTACTTATGTGTATGAATGTATGTTTCTAATTATGATTTTCCAATAAGTTACTTTCTCTGAATGTCATAATTAAATACATACATTCATACGCATAAGTAAAGGAATATATACATACACGCAAAGGAATATATACAGACATACATACATAATTACTTAAAAGAATATATTACTGATGAAAAATTTCTTTCTTAAAAATTTTGGAGTCATTTTTACATTTAATAAACACAGCAAATTCAATTCACATAGCCACAACTGATCCTTCTACCTACAGTACTGAAAACACGTTTTAAAAAACAAAAATAAACTTTAAAACTTACCTCAGCATTTCTTAAAATAACTTTCCTCCCTTTCCCAAACAAAAATATTGCCTTTCAGAAGCTCCACAATGAAAAATATCTTCCTCCGCAGCCTCTGGAGCAACTGTACTCATGCTTTTTTCATGTGTAAGTTGTAAGGACTTAACCTCACTGAAAGCATGAATGAAACTGGCGAATTTTACTGCGCACACGCTGCCTGTACAGTCGCACGTGTTCTGCCTCTGAACCCCTTCGATCCGAGGATAGGAAATGCCGGTTTTCCCCGCATGCGCTGTGCATGCTGAAAACCGGCATTTCCTCCGGCCAGACGTGTGAGTACCCCGACTGTACTCACGTGTTTGGAAGGGAATTACTGGGCCAACATTTTACATGTCAATAAAATGAAAAATTTAACAATTGCACGATTTCCCCCTCGCATCTGCGACTGAGGGTCCAAGGAAGTGCATTGCACAAGAGGTCATCGTCATACGTACCCTCACACTGTACCCTTTCGGGAACTGTATGAAGTGGTGGAAGGATTTCTGGCCACGTTAACATTCCTTCCGTGACAATAACCATCTTCATACCAGCCATTAGGGTGGTTAGTCCTATGGCGCAAGGGTTTTACGGGCTTCCACAACCCATCTGAGGGGGGGTGCCACCCACACCTGCGGACGCAAATATCCCGCTGGATGTCCACCCAGAATTTATAGTTGGAGCTCCGACTACACTTGCCGGGACTGGCTGGAGTGGGGTTTGAAACCCTACTCCTTCTGGCCCAGCGGCGGGGATGCTTACCACTACGCAAAAGGCCCACTCTGTGCAAAAGATAACACCCTTACATTTCCTGCACCTTTTCCCTCCCCGTGACTGGTGCCCTATGCTGCCACTTGAAAGACTAAGCTGTCATCTGTCCTTTTTGCGGCGCCTTGGACTTCTCATTGCCAATGATGAGCAGGCGCTGCACCTCCACCTCATTGAGGAGATTGCGGAGGTCATCATCAGTTCAATTGTGAGTTCTTTTAATGCCGTGAATTGTGCTCATTCCAGCCATTTCACGTTGCTAATCTGAGTGGGCCTTTGGCGTAGCGGTAGCATCCCCACCACTGGGCCACACGGTGTAGGGTTTCAAACCCTGCTCCAGACAGTCCCGGCAAGTGGAGTCGGAGCTCCAGCTCTAAATTCTGGGTAGACATCCAGTGGGATATTTGCGTCCATGGCTGTGAGTGGCACCCCCCCCCCCTCGTATAGGTTGTGGGAGCCCGTAAAAGCCATCGCCATAGGACTAACCACCCTAATGGCTGGTACAAAGATGGTTACGGTCACGGAAGGAGCGTTAATCACGGCCAGAAATCCTTCCACCACTTCATACCGTTCCCCAAAGGGAACAGTGTGAAGACACGTACGACGACGACGTTGCTAATTAAATAAATGGAATGAAAAAAATGCTTTCAGGGCTTTTAAATGTCCTGAAATCGCTTTAATTCTGTTTAAAACTACTTCAGATTCTTCAAAATTATTTTAACGTTTTTAAAAGTTTATAAAAGTTACCAAAAGCTTCTTAAAAATACAGAAAACCTATTTAAAATGCTGCTCTACATGTAAAAGTGCTTTGCAGCTTGTGAGAAGCATTGGGGGCGTGTCCTTTTAAAATGTGACCTCAAGGGGCGTGTCTCACTTGCACAGCGCGCTCCAGGCTTCGCGCTGGCTGCACTCCTGGGTGGCGTGATGTCAGATGCTGCCCGGGATTCTTCAATTTCAAAATGGAATTCCAGGCATCCCTGGAGGTGACCGGCAGGCGCGTCGGGTAAGTGCAGATCGGTGGCTTGCACGCGCGGCAAGCCCCCGACCCGAGTTACTGCCCCAATAACTTGCTCTTTGATTTTTTCTGCCAAAGTGCATAACCTCACATTTTCCAACATTATATTCCATTTGCCAAATTTTTGCCCACTCACAGCCTGTCTATGTCCTTTTTGCAGGTTTTTTATGTCCTCTTCACTCACTGCTTTCCCTCCCATCTTTGTATCGTCGGGAAACTTGGATACGTTGCACTCGGTACCTTCCTCCAAATCGTTAATAAAGACTGTAAAGAGTCGGGGTCCCAGCACTGACCCCTGCGGAACACCACCAGTTACTGATTGCCAACCCGAGAATGAACCATTTATTCCAACTCTGTTTTCTGTTCAATAGCCAATCTTCCACCCATGCCAGTATATTACCCCCAATCCCGTGATTTTTATCTTGTGCAGTAATCTTTTGTGTGGCACCTTGTCAACTGCCTTTTGGATGTGCAAATACACTACATCCACTGGTTCCCATTTATCCACCCTGTTTGTTACGTCCTCAAAGAATTTGAGCAAATTTGTCAAACATGACTTCCCCTTTGTAACACCATGCTGACTCTGTCCGATTAAGTTATGCTTGTCCAAATGTCCTGTTACTGTCTCCTTAATAATGGACTCCAACATTTTACCAACCACAGATGTTAGGCTAACTGGTATATAGTTTCCAGCCTCTTGTCTGCCTCCATTTTTAAATAAGGGCATTACATTAGCAGTTTTCCAATCTGCTGGGACCTTTCCTGAATCCAGGGAGTTTTGGAAAATTACCACCAATGCATCCACAATCCCTACCGCTACTTCTCTCAAGACCCTAGGATGTAAGCCATCAGGTCCAGGGGATTTATCTGCCTTTAGTCCCATTATCTTACTAAGTACCACCTCCTTAGTGATTTTAATCGTGTTTAGCTCCTCCCCCCCATAGCCCCCTGTTTGTACAGTGTTGGGATATTTTTAGTGTCTTCTACTGTAAAGACTGATACAAAATATTTGTTCAGCGTTTATGCCATCTCCATGTTCCCCACCACTAATTTCCCGGTCTCGTCCTCTAAGGGACCAACATTCACTTTAGCCACCCTTTTTCTTTTATATAACTGTAGAAACTCTTGCGATCTGTTTTTATATTTTTTGCTAGTTTACTTTCATAATCTATCTTCCCTTTCTTAATTAATCTTTTAGTTATTCTTTGCTGGCTTTTAAATGCTTCCCAGTCTTCTATCCTCCCGCTAGATTTGGCTACTTTATATGCCCTTGTTTTCAGTTGGAAACTATCCTTTATTACTTTATTGAATAAATTTTTTAATTAATTAAAGGAGTAAGTCATGGGAGGAGAGCTCAGACCCGTGTTCTGCTCCTCTTGCTCCATGTGGGAAATCAGGGAAGCTGCCAGTGTCCCTGATGACCATGTGTGCGGGAAATGCATCCAGCTGCAGCTACTTGCAGACCGCATTGCGGCGCTCGAGCTGCAGGTGGATGAATTTTGGAGCATGCGAGATGCTGAGAGGCTCGTGGATAGCACGTTTAGCGAGTTGTTCACGCCTCAGGGCAGGGCGGCACAGGGGGTGACCATCAGGCGGAGCAACAAAGGCAGGCAGGTAGTGCAGGGAACCCCTGCGGGCATCCCCCTTTCAAACAAGTATACCGCTTTGGATACTGTTGAGGGGGATGACTCACCAGGGGAAGGCAGCAGCAGCCAACTTCCTGGCACTGGGGGTGCTCCTGCTGCCCAGGAAGGGGGGAAAAAGAGTGGGAGAGCAATAGTGGTAGGGGATTCTATAGTAAGGGGAACAGATAGGCGTTTCTGTGGCCGTAGACGTGAATCCAGGATGGTTTGTTGCCTCCCTGGTGCCAGGGTCAAGGATGTCACTGAGCGGCTGCAGGGCATTCTGGAGGGGGAGGGTGAACAGGCAATGGTCGTGGTCCACATTGGTACCAACGACATAGGTAAAAAGAGGGATGAGGTCCTGCATCAAGAATTTAGGGAGCTAGGTAACAGATTAAAGAGCAGGACCTCAAAGGTTGTAATCTCTGGATTACTCCCAGTGCCACGTGCTAGTAAGTATAGGAATGGGAGGATAGAGCAGATGAATGCGTGGCTAAAGAGTTGGTGTAGGGGGGAGGGTTTTACTTTCCTGGATCACTGGGCCTGCTTCTGGGAAAGGTGGGACTTGTACAAGTCGGACGGGTTGCACGTGAACCAGAGCGGGACAAATATCCTTGCGGGGAGGTTTGCTAGCACTGTTGGGGGGGGTTTAAACTAACTTGGCAGGGGGATGGGATACAGAGGGGAGCTGAAATAGGGGGGGATGTGCTGCCAATTATAGAGAAAAAAACAAGTCAGCTTGGTAGACAGGGCAAATATATAAGGGCAAGGCTGGATGGCATCTATTTTAATGCAAGGAGTCTTGCGAATAAGGTGGATGAACTGAAGGTGTTGATAAACACATGGGAGTATGATATTGTTGCTATCACGGAGACATGGTTGAGGGAAGGGCAAGACTGGCAGCTCAATATTCCGGGGTACAGAATCTTCAGGCGAGACAGAGGGGGAGGTATAAGAGGAGGGGGTGTCGCAATATTAATTAAGGAGTCAATTACTGCAGTAAGGAGGGATGATATATTAGCAGGGTCCTCTAATGAGGCCATATGGGTGGAGCTTAAAAACAAAAAGGGGGCAAGCACTTTGCTGGGAGTGTACTATAGGCCTCCAAACAGTCAGGGGGAGATAGAGGAACAGATATGTAGGCAAATCTCAGAGAAATGTGCAAATAATAGGGTAATAATAATGGGGGATTTCAACTTCCCCAATATTAACTGGGATAGTCAGGGTGTAAAAGGCTCAGAGGGCGTAGAATTCTTAAAGTGCATCCAGGAGAGCTTTTTGAGCCAGCATGTAGAAAGTCCTACAAGAGAGGGGGCGGTACTGGACCTAATTCTCGGGAATGTGGCCGGCCAAGTGGAAAAAGTGCTAGTAGGTGAGCACTTTGGTGATAGTGACCATAATATGGTAAGATTTAAGGTGGCCATGGAAAAGGACAGGGATGGGCCGGAAATAAAGGTTCTAAACTGGGGGAAGGCCGATTTTAATAGGATAAGGCAGGATCTGGCCAAAATGGACTGGGATCAGCTACTTGTAGGAAAATCCGCATCGGAGCAATGGGAGGCTTTCAGAAGGGAGATTGAGAACATACAATGGCAACATGTTCCCGTAAAGGTCAAGGGTGGTTCCAAAAACCACAGGGAACCTTGGATGTCAGGGGATATACGGGAATGGATTAGGAAAAAAAGGAGGGCTTTTGGTAGATACAAAAGGCTAAAGACGGAGGAAGCCCTAGAGGAGTACAAAAAGTGCAGGGGGATACTTAAAAAAGAAATTAGGAGATCAAGGAGGGGCCATGAAATAACACTGGCAAGCAAAATAAAGGAAAATCCGAAGATGTTTTATAAGTATATTAAGGGTAAGAGGATAACTAGGGAAAAAATAGGGCCCATTAGGGACAAAAGTGGCAATCTGTGTGTGGAGCCGGAAGATGTAGGAGGGGTTCTGAATGAATTTTTTGCGTCTGTTTTCACTATGGAGAAGGACGATGTAGACATAGAAATAGGGCGGGGGGACTGTGATATGCTCGAACATATTAACATCGAGCGGGGGGAGGTATTGGCGGTTTTAGCTGGCCTAAAAATGGATAAATCCCCAGGCCCGGATGAAATGTATCCCAGGCTGCTGTGTGAGGCAAAGGAGGAGATTGCGGGGGCTCTAACACATATATTCAGGACCTCTCTGGCCACAGGGGATGTGCCAGAGGACTGGAGAACCGCTAATGTAGTACCATTATTCAAGAAGGGTAGTAGGGAAAAACCGGGGAACTACAGGCCAGTGAGCCTAACATCAGTGGTAGGAAAATTATTGGAAAAAATCCTGAGGGACAAAATGTGTCTCCACTTGGAGAGGCAAGGATTAATCAGGGATAGTCAACATGGCTTTGTCAAGGGAAGATCATGTCTGACTAATTTGATTGAATTTTTTGAGGGGGTGACTAGGTGTGTGGATGAGGGTAACGCAGTGGATGTGGTATACATGGATTTCAGTAAGGCCTTCGATAAAGTCCCGCACAGGAGACTGGTCAAGAAGGTAAGAGCCCATGGAATCCAGGGTGCCTTGGCACATTGGATACAAAACTGGCTTAGTGGCAGAAGGCAGAGGGTGATGGTCAAAGGTTGTTTTTGTGACTGGAAGCCTGTGGCCAGTGGGGTACCACAGGGATCGGTGCTGGGTCCCTTGCTGTTTGTGGTCTACATTAATGACTTGGATATGAATGTAAAGGGTATGATCAGTAAGTTCGCGGATGATACAAAAATTGGTAGGGTGGTAAATAGCGAGGAGGGTAGCCTCAGTCTGCAGGACGATATAGATGGGTTGGTCAGATGGGTGGAACAGTGGCAAATGGAATTTAACCCGGAAAAGTGCGAGGTGATGCACTTTGGGGGGACTAACAAGGCAAAGGAATACACAATGAATGGAAAGACCCTAGGCAAGACGGAGGGTCAGAGGGATCTGGGTGTGCAAGTACACAGATCCCTGAAGGCGGCGGAACAGGTGGATAAGGTGGTAAAAAAGGCATATGGGATACTTGCCTTCATTAGCCGAGGCATTGAATATAAGAGCAAGGAGGTTATGATGGAGCTGTATAAAACACTGGTTAGGCCACAGCTGGAATATTGCGTGCAGTTCTGGTCGCCACACTACAGGAAGGATGTGATCGCGTTAGAGAGGGTGCAGAGGAGGTTCACCAGGATGTTACCAGGGCTGGAGCGCTTCAGCTATGAAGAGAGACTGGGCAGGTAGGGTTTGTTTTCCTTGGAGCTGAGGAGGCTGAGGGGGGACATGATTGAGGTGTACAAAATTATGAGGGGCATAGATAGGATGGATGCTGAGGAGCTTTTTCCCTTAGTAGAGGGGTCGATAACTAGGGGGCATAGATTCAAGGTAAAGGGCGGGAGGTTTAGAGGGGATTTGAGAAAGAACTTTTTCACCCAGAGGGTGGTTGGAGTCTGGAACTCACTGCCTGAAAGGGTTGTGGAGGCAGAAACCCTCACAACATTTAAGAAGCATTTGGATGTGCACTTGAAATGCCATAGCATACAAGGCTACGGGCCAAATGCTGGAATATGGGATTAGATTAGACAGGGCTTGATGGCCGGCGCGGACACGATGGGCCGAAGGGCCTCTATCCGTGCTGTATTACTCTATGACTCTATGACTCTATGACTTTACTTAGCCACGGATGGCTGTCTTTTCATTTATGCCCCTTTTTCCTCACTGGAATGTATTTTTCTTGAAAGTTGTGAAATATCTCTTTGACTGTACACCACTGCTCATGTACCGTCTTACACTTTAATCTATTTTCCCAGTCCACTTTAGTCAACTCTGATCTCACACCTTCATAGTCTCCTTTACTTAAGCTTAGTACGCTGGTTTGAGATTCAACTCTCTCACCCTAGGAGACATTGCCCTGCGTAGGAGGCGCTGCCCTGTGTAGGAGACACTGCCCTGTTTAGGAGATGCAGCCCTGTGTAGGAGACGCTGCCCTGTGCAGGAGACTCTGCCCTGTTCAGGAGGCGCTTCCCTGTGTAGGAGACACAGCCCTGTGTAGGAGACACTGCCCTGTGTAGGAGACAATGCCCTGTGTAGGAGACACTGCCCTGTGAAGGAGACACTGCCCTGTGAAGGAGTTACTGCCCTGCATAGGAGATGCTGCCCTGTTTAGGAGATGCTGCCCTGTGTAGATGACGCTGCCCTGTGTAGGATACACTGCACTGTGTAGGAGACGCTGCCCTGTGTAGGAGACGCAGCCCCGTTTAGGAGACACAGCCCTGTGTAGGAGACGCTGCCCTGTGTCGGAAACTCTTGTAGTGTATGTACATTTAAGAGTCCCTGTGTACTGTAATACCAGTAGTGACCACTCGGGTATATAAGCCTGTATAGTTTCTTCTATCTTTTAGTTCACCTCCAGACTTTGTTCAGTAAACACCTGTTAAACCAACTCCTGCATTCCGTGTCTCCATTAACACATGGATACAACAGTGGCGATGAATTGGAAACGGATTTACCTGCAATTCGGCAGCAGCTCAAGGAGATCGATTCCTCAGACGAAGGTCGAAGAAAAAATAAAGGAAAAAAAACGAAAAAAAAACTGTGGTTTCACCAGCTAGCCGGGCTGGTGGCAGGTACTGCACTAATCCTTCCTGGGCGGCGGGCTGGGGCTCGATCGGGTGGCTCTGCAGCAGGGCTGAGCAGTGAGTCGGAAGATGGAGGCAAACAGAGACGGAGGGTGGAGCACTCGGGAGTTGGCCGGCGCTGCAAAGCAGGTCGGCGTTCGGACCAAGCAGAGGAAGGGAAAAGTCCCAGAGAATCCAGCGGGAATGAGTCTCCAACTATTAAAAATATCTGTGTAAATAAAAACAACGGAGAACAGCGTTGTCAGCAGCGGCAGCGGCAGGAAAGCGCGGGAGGCGCCATTTTTTCTCGGCAGGGATGAAAGGAAAGCGCGGGAGGCACCGTTTTAGATTTTCAGGATGCCTAAGACTGCAATATTACTGCTTTTGTTAGTGATATAGAGGATTGGACCACATATGTGGAAAGAGTGGAAGTATATTGCACAGCGAATGAAGTAGAGGATGATAAAAAGGCATCGGTACTTCTAAATCTGATGGGCGCAAGGACATACGGGCTGTTAAGAAACTTAATCACACCAGCCAAACCGATGGACAAGAGTTTTAAGGAGATTGTTGATATCCTACAGGAGCACTTAAACCCAAAACCGCTGCTGACAGCGGAACGATTCAAATTCTTCAGGAGGAATCAGCACAAGAATGAAAGTAACGCTGATTACCTCACCGAATTAAGAAAGCTGTCAAAGCACTGCCAATTCGGGGCAGGATTGGCAGATTCTCTTCGAGACAAATTCGTCTGCGGTCCCCTAAGTGAAGGAACACAGAAAAGGCTACTTTCTGAGAATGATTTGACACTAGACAAGGCTTTCAGTGTGGCTGTATCATACGAAGCAGCAGCAAGAGGAGCTGCAGAGATACAGCAAAAGCCACAGGACTTCGGCACCCATGAAATGACACAGGGTTTCGAGAGATGTTATCGCTGCGGCAGATCCACCCATGACCAGAGGGACTGCTGGTTCAAGGACAAAGCATGCAGACAATGCGGAAAGATGGGACACATTGCACGTGTATGCCGATCTGGAAACAAAAAATCCACTGACAGAAATAAAATCAATAAGGAAAAGAACAGAAAGGTACAAATGGTGGCGGACAGTAGCTCCGAAGACCAGAAGAGTGATAGTGACTCCGGAAACAAGAGACTAAGCTGTCTCAAATTACATAATATAACTGCTAAAGAAGATTACCAGACCATTTGGGTTACCCTCACGATAGCGGGTGCCCCAGTTAAAATGGAGCTAGATACAGGATTAGCTCTGACCGTCATAAGTCGACGGGATTACGAGCGGCTATTTCCACATATACCTTTGAAAAACACATCCATTATCTTGAAGACATATACGGGGCAGAAAGTATACCCCAGAGGGAAAATAAGGGTGCCTGTTGTATACAACGGCAAGGAAATACAGAAGTTGTATTTATACGTTTTGCAAGATGGTGGTCCACCGCTGTTGGGACGTGAATGGATCAGGAAGATATGTTTAGACTGGCACTCCATTCAGGCACTGACGGTGATCAGTAAGAAAAAAAATGATGATGACATCATACCTGAATGATTAAAAGACATCTTGGCCAACGCCAAAGAAGTGCTTCAACAGGAACTAGGAACCTTGAAAGGCGTCACTGCCTCAATAAAGGTGGAAGATGCGGCAATTCCCATGTTTTTTAAGGCAAGGCCGGTGCCATACGCAATTCGTCCAGCAGTCGAGGCAGAGCTGGAGAATTTGGAAAAGGCAGGCGTGTTATCCAAGGTAAATTGGAGCAAGTGGGCAAGACCCATCATCCCGGTCATGAAGAAAACGTTGAATAATGATAAATCTGAAGAACAGAGAAAAATTTGCATCTGTGGAGACTTCAAGCTGACTGTAAACCCGGTCCTTCACACGGTACAGTATCCTCTTCCGAGGATAGAAGATATTTTTGCCTCACTATCCGGAGGGAAACATTTCACCAAAATTGACTTGATACAGGCATATCTACAGATGGAGGTTGAGGAGGCCTCTAAAAAGTATCTCACGATAAACACACACAAAGGCCTGTACCAGTACAATCGACTGGTTTTTGGAGTAGCATCAGCTCCAGCTATCTGGCAAAGAGCTATGGCGCAAGTCCTGCAAGGGATTCCGGGGACTCAATGCTACCTAGATGACATCCTTGTAACAGGAGAAAATGACATGAGCACCTTGCCAATTTGGAGCAGGTGCTCACTAGGCTGAGAGAACGGGGCCTATGAGCAAATCGCCCCAAGTGCGAATTTTTCCAGAAACAAATATCATATTGTGGCCATATAATTAACGAAGAAGGGTTGCATAAGTCACCTGAAAAAATTGAAGCCCCAGCACCTGAAAATGTCTCACAATTAAGGTCGTTCCTGGGATTGATAAATTACTATCATAAATTTTTACCGAACTTGTCAACTGTTCTGCACCCTCTTAATGCACTGCTACAAACGGGAGTAATTTGGAAATGGAGCGAAGACTATATACATGCCTTCCATGAATGCAAAGGCTTGATCACGTCCAAGGAAGTGTTGGCTCATTACAACCCATCACTGCCAATCAGACTGGCGTGCGATGCATCCCCTTACGTTGTAGGAGCGGTATTATCGCATAGATTCCCTGATGGCTCAGAGCGGCCGATAGCTTTTGCGTCACGCTCATTGAACTCAGCTGAGCGTAACTATGCCCAGGTCGACAGGGAAGCCCTCAGCCTGGTATGGGGAGTGAAGAAATTCAACCATTACCTACATGGACAAAAATTTACCTTGTTCACAGGCCATCAAACCCTCGTCTCCATATTCAACCCTAAAAAGGGCGTTCCCATTATGACAGCGCAAAGGCTACAGAGGTGGTCCCTTTTCCTAGGGGCACACCAATATGACATAGAGTACAAAGGATCAAAACAGCATGGGAATGCTGATGGTTTATCGCACCTACCGTTGCCAACGGTAGAAGAGGCACCTACAGTGGACCCAGTGGAGATGTTCCACTCAACCATAGTGGAATATCTACCAGTAACAAATTCTACCATTGAAAAGGAAACAAGAAATGACCCGACTCTCTCACGAGTCTACGATTTAATGGTGAAGGGATGGCCAGCACATGGTGAACCACTGTTGCCAGCATTCTCGCAAAGAAGAGAGCAGCTGTCAGTGTGCCGAGGAACCTTGATGTGTGGATCCAGAGTGGTGATTCCACCCAAACTCAAGGATAAAGTGCTAAAGGAGCTTCACGAGGGGCATCTGGGTGGAGTGAAAATGAAGAACCTAGCCAGAGCGTTTGTGTGGTGGCCAGGTATTGATGGAGACATCGAAGAAATGACCAAGAGGTCCAAAACGCCCCACCACAAGCCCCTCTACATCCATGGGAGTGGCCCTCATCTCCATGGCAAAGGGTACATATCGACTTTGCTGGTCCATTTTTGGACTCAATGTTCTTAATCGTGGTTGATGCACACTCCAAGTGGCCGGAGGTAATAAAGATGTCCTCCACCACCACGGAAAAAACCATCACAGTATTAAGGACCATATTTGCCAGGAATGGGCTGCCTGTACAGGTCTGTTCTGATAATGGACCGCAATTTGTGTCCGAAGAATTCAGGAAGTTCTTAAAAAACAATGGGGTTAAGCACTACACGTCCGCCCCATACCATCCCGCCACCAATGGATTAGCTGAAAGGTTTGTCCAGACCTTCAAGAAGGCCATAAAGGCCATGGGTAATGAAGACATAAATCTACAACATAAAGTCGATAACTTCTTGTTTGCGTACAGGAATGCAACACATGTGGTTACAAACCAAACTCCTGCCATGATGTTTTTCAATAGAAGACTAAGATGCCGGCTGGATTTGATCAAGCCAAACATCAAAAGGGACGTGCAGAACCGGCAATTTCAAGGCATGACTGAAAGGCCAACTAGAACCTTCCAGATAGGTCAACAAGTTTTGGCCCGTGGCTACCATACCGAGAAATGGCAGCCTGGAACTATTTGCATACGACTAGGACCACTGATGTATACCGTGGACATTGGAGAAAGCATAAAAAGGCGCCATGCTGACCAGATCATAGAGTCATCTGAAAAGGGACAACCTACACCACAACTCTATATGCCTAATAATGAAGCAGAGATACCCATAGTATCTACCTCCGATCCGGTGATACTGGAACCAGATGAACCCGACACTGGCATTCAAGCCGAATTGACCTTGCCAAAAGAACCTACTACACCACCGAAAACTATTACACCACCGAGGCATTATCCGGACCGAGTCAGGAAGCCTCCAGAGAGACTGATTATAATTGATTAACTGCAGCAAATGTGTAGATTATTGTTCTTGTAAACATGTTAATTAATGATTACTTAAAATGTTAAGTACTAATTATCTAAAAGGGGAGGAATTGTAGTGTATGAACCTTTAAGAGCCCCTGTGTACTGTAATACTGGTAGTGACCACTCGGGTATATAAGCCTGTATAGTGTCTTGTATCTTTTAGTTCACCTCCAGACTTTGTTCAGTAAACACCTGATAAACCAACTCCTGCATTCTGTGTCTCCATTAACACACGGATACAACAACTCTGCCCTTTTCAGTAGATGCTGCCCTGTTCAGGAGACACTGCCCTGTGTAGGAGACACTGCTCTGTGTAGGAGACTCTGCCCTGTGTAGGAGACACTGCCCTGTGTAGGAGACACTGCCCTGTGTAGGAGTCGCTGCCCTGCGTAGGAGACACTGCCCTGTTCAGGAGATGCTGCCCTGTTGAGGAGACACTGCCCTGCATAGGAGACACTGCTCTGTGTAGGAGACTCTGCCCTGTGTAGGAGACACTGCCCTGTGTAGGAGACACTGCCCTGTGTAGGAGACGCTGCCCTGTGTAGGAGACACTGCCCTGTTCAGGAGACACTGTCCTCTGTAGGAGACACTGCCCTGTGTCTGTGACGCTGCCCTGTGTAGGAGACACTGCCCTGTGTAGGTGACACTGCCCTGTGTAGGAGACTCTGCCCTGTGTAGCAGACACTGCCCTGTGTAGGAGACATTGCCCTATGTAGGAGACACTGCCCTTTGTAGGAGACACTGTCCTGTGTAGCAGACACTGCCCTGTGTAGGAGGCAGTGTTGGGTTCTCAAAATTCCCGCACTCCCCAAAACTATGGATCAATGGACCCTGTTTGGACAAGTTGTTAAAAAAAACAGGGTACCCAAAATGGCTTCTGTATCCTTGTGACCAAAACCGACATGACTTTTAAAAGCCAGGCCCTGAAGACAGGCAGGCACCAAAACGAAACTTAAAATGCAGGAATCTGTGAAAAGGACTCTGTGCAGACAGACAGGTAAGCAAACGCAGAATATGCATTCATTTGCCTTGAAACAGATCAGGCTAGAATGGGCCTAAAATCAAGGCCATTAGGTTTCTGCATATTTAATCGGTAACAGCTCACAGTAGCCATCAAGTCAGGATGGGCATGTGATGAAATATTCCATTCATCACTCATCAGTATTTCTCTGCCTGTGACTGTGGTTGGTTTCAGTTTCATTTCCATTGTATTGTACTGTGTGTAGGGCTCCGCCCATTTCTGGCTCCTATGTAAGCTGGCCCAGCCTGCAGCACATCCAGTACAGCAGACCTCTGGATGGAAGATACATTCTCCTCTGTGTGTTACCTTCTAAGTCAATAAAAGCCTTGTTTTGTTTCGCTAACATCGAGTCTCGGATTTATTGAGGCACATCAATTTTATTGACTTAATTTTCAACACAATGGATCAACTCTTGAAACCCGAACGTTTGGATTTGGACCAGCATGCTTTGGACGCATTGGCACGCTTCGGACACTGGTTTATGTGTGTGGAATTCTTCCTGGACAATTCCGCAGCCATCAAAGACGCTACAGACACTGCGAGTATGAAACTCGGAATTCTGCGGAATTAGGTAAGCCACCGGGTTTACCCCCTCATCCAATACGCCGACACGTACCCGGCTGCCTGCGACATCTTAAAGGCGCATTACCAGCAGCCTACGAATGAGGTGTATGCTAGGCATCTGCTCGCTACTCGCGCACAGCGACCTGGGGAATCAATGGAGGAGTTCCTAGGCACCCTGAAAACGCTTGGCAAAGACTGCAAGTGCCAAGATGTAAAAGCCGCAGTGTACACTGACGAGCTTATTCACGATGCCTTTATCACAGGCCTCAGCTCCACTTACATCCGGCAGAGACTGCTGGAAAAAACGGGATTGGACCTGAAACAGGCTGCGGACACAGCACGATCCCTGGATGTGGCCCAGAGAAACTCGGACGCCTACTCTTCAACCCGTGCCATCCACGTCGACACGTGTGCACCAAGGGTGCCGCCATCTTGGAAGGCATCTTCCCCACCCGGCAGCCCGACACCGTCAGGGCCCCGCTCTCCCCCCAGAAGCCCTACGACAGCCGCGATGCGTCGGGGACCCAACTGCTACTTCTGCGGGCAGCCGAAGCACACCAGAAACCTGTGCCCAGCGAAAGGCACCACCTGCTTTAAGTGCAGTAAGAAGGGGCACTTCGGGACGGTGTGCAGAGGGAACCCTGCCGGAAAACCTGCCACCGCCGCGTGTGCGCCGTGGGAGCGGCCATCTTGGGCGCCATCTTGCCCGACCTCGTGGGGTCCGCCATCTTCTGAGCAGACAGCGTGGACGCCATCTTGTCTCAATCAGGGCCCTACAGTGGCATCAGTCACAGTGGACCAGACCAGGCCGCACCCGCTATCCAAATCAATGGTGGACATCGAGGTAAACGGGTGCAGGGTTAAATGTTTAATTGACAGTGGAAGCACGGAGAGTTTTATCCACCCTGAACTGGTACAACAACTCTCCCTAAAGTTGGTCCCTACTCGGGGTACCATCTCTATGGCTGATAAAACCCAGACATCGACCATTATGGGTTACTGCACGGTACAATTGTCCGTTAACGGAACTGTATACGATAATTTTAAAGTATTAATCATGAAGAATCTATGGGCAAGCGTGATCTTGGGACTGGATTTCCAGTGCTACCACCAAAGCATCACGCTCAATTACGGTGGGTCCCAGCCACCCCTCACAGTGTGCGGTCTGGCTACCTTGAAGGTAAAGCCGCCTTCACTATTCGTGAAACTTAACCCTAACTGCCGGCCAATAGCGACCAAAAGCAGGAGGTACAGCTGGGAGGACAGGCGGTTTATCGCGACCGAGGTAGACAGGCTCCTGAAAGAGCGCATTATTGAACACAGCAATAGCCCGTGGCACGCCCAAGTGGTGGTGGTAAGGGGTAGCGAGAAGAAACGGATGGTGATCGACTATAGCCAAACGATCAACAGGTACACCCAACTAGACACCTACCCGCTACCCCGCATATCAGAAATGGTGAACCAAATCGCCCAATACCGGGTGTTCTCCACCATCGACCTCAAGTCACCATACCACCAGCTCCCTATCAGACCAGAGGACCGCCCGTACACCACCTTCGAGGTGAACGGACGCCTCTACCAATTCCTCAGAGTCCCCTTTGGGGTGACGAATGGGGTCTCGGTCTTCCAGAGGGAGATGGACTGCATGGTCGATGACCACCACTTGCAGGCAACCTTCCCCTACCTCGACAACGTCACCATCTGCGGCCACAACCAGCAGGATCACGACTCGAACCTCGAGAGGTTCCTGAAAACCGCACAAAAACTCAACCTCACCTACAACGAGGACAAGTGCATTTACAACACCACGCACCTCTGCATACTAGGCAGCGTGGTGGAGAATGGGGAAATCGGACCAGACCCCGACCGATTGCGCCCCCTATGGGAGCTGCCCCTGCCCAACACTGCCAAAGCCCTGAAAAGGTGCCTGGGGTTATTTTCTTATTATTCCCAATGGGTCCCCAAGTACTCCGACAAAGCCCGCCCCCTCTTGAAAGCATCCCCTTTTCCGCTCTCTGCTGCGGCCCATGCCGCCTTCAAAAGCATTAAGCAGGATATTGAGTGGGCCACGCTACAGGCAGTGGACGAGAACACTCCCTTTCAAGTGGAAAGTGATGCGTCTGACTTTGCCTTGGTGGCCACCCTCAATCAGGCGGGGCAGCCCGTAGCTTTCTTCTCGAGGATCCTCCAAGGGCCCGAGATCAGACACTCCTCTGTAGAAACGGAGGCCCAAGCCATCGTGGAGGCAGTGCGCCACTGGCGCCACTACCTAGCCAGCAAACGCTTCACCCTACTTACCGACCAGCGGTCAGTAGCGTTTATGTTCAATAATAAACAGTGGGGGAAGATTAAAAATGATAAGATTCTTCGGTGGCGGATCCAGCTCTCCACCTTCGATTATTACATCATTTACCCGCCAGGGGCCCTTAACGAATCCCCTGACGCCCTCTCACGAGGGATGTGTGCCAGCGCAACTGGGGATCGGCTACAGAACCTCCACAATGACCTCTGCCACCCAGGGGCCACGCGGCTGTTCCACTTCATAAAGTCCCGCAACTTACCCTACTCGATTGAGGAAGTTCGGTCCCTGACCAGGAACTGTCGCACTTGCGCTGAGTGCAAGCCTCGGTTCTACCGCCCAGGTAGAGCCCACTTAATTAAAGCTACACGGCCCTTTGAGCGGCTCAGCTTAGATTTCAAGGGCCCCCTCCCGTCCGTCGACCGCAATGTTTACTTCCTGAACATTGTGGACGAATACTCTCATTTCCCATTCACCTTCCCCTGCCCAGACATGACCAGCGCCACGGTCATTAAATGCCTCAACAGCCTGTTCTGCCTGTTCGGTATGCCGAGCTACAACCATACGGATAGGGGGGCGTCCTTCATGAGTGAAGAGCTACGCCAGTACATGCTGTCCAGGGGGAGCGCCACGAGCCGTACCACCAGCTACAACCCCCGGGGTAACGGTCAAGTGGAGCGAGAGAACAGGACAGTATGGAAAGCAGTCACTCTTGTTCTAAGGACCAAAGGCCTCCCTATCTCCCGCTGGCAGGAAGTCCTCCCAGATGTGCTGCATTTGATACGGTCGCTATTGTGTACTGCCACTAATGCCACGCCTCACGAGCGAATGTTTGTCTTTCCCCGGAAATCCAACTCAGTCATATCCATGCCGTCATGGCTCTCCACCCCAGGTCCGGTATTCATGTGAAGGCATGTGAGGGGCCACAAGACGGACCCTCTCGTGGAGTCAGTGCACCTACTCCAAGCCAACCCCCAATACGTGTATGTCCGGCACGCCGACGGAAGGGAGAACACCGTGTCCATAAAAGACGTCGCCCCAGCCAGTAACGACAACATTCACGACAACAGCAGCAACAACGACCACAGCAACTCTTACCCACCCACTACTCTTTCATCACCCCCGGAAGAACATCGACCAATGGTACCCCCACCAACAGCCCTGTTCCTGGGACTAGGGACAGGGTCACTGGCAAGGCTTGGAAGCTAAGCAGAGTCCAGGCCTGGTTAGTACCTGGAGGGGTGACCATCACGGAAGACCAGGTGCAGAAGGTCACGGAAGGAGCCCCTGAGGAGGGGCGGTTGGTAAGAAGGTCACGGAAGGAGCCACGGGAGGAGCGGCTGGTGAGCAGGCCCGGGCGGTCGGCTGAAGATTGTTGGACAGGAGGAATGATGGAAATGGAATGGCGGCGCGCACCGACGCAGCGGCTTTGCTTCTCCCAGTCATGGGAGCTTGCAAGATCACATTTCGTTTTTCATGTACTTGTGCAATGACAATGAGGTTGAATTAATTAATTATTACCCCTTCAACAACCCTGGCGGCACCCCCGGCAGAGACCCAGGAGGCCACCGGGGACACCCAGCCGACACCCGCGGCACCACAACAGCCACGTCGGTCGCAGAGGACTATCAAACCCCCGAACAGGCTAAATCTATAGAAGGGGTGAATGTGATGAAGTATTCCATTCATCAGTATTTCTCTGCCTGTGACTGTGGTTGGTTTCAGTTTCATTTCCATTGTATTGTACTGTGTGTAGGGCTCCGCCCATACCTGGCTCCTATGTAAGCTGGCCCAGCCTGCAGCACATCCAGTACGGCAGACCTCTGGATGGAAGATACATTCTCCTCTGTGTGTTACCTTCTAAGTCAATAAAAGCCTTGTTTTGTTTCGCTAACATCGAGTCTCGGATTTATTGAGGCACATCAGGGCACAATTAAGTTTTATCCATGACAAACAACCAGGACATCGAGGCCATTAGTCCCGGAGACAACCACTCCAGAAGTCTTTAAAATAAATGGCTATAATCATTTTAAATGAGCCCGCAATAAGTAAGACAAAGGACTGACCTGATTTGGTGTGCAGATAAGGAATGAAGATTGGGTATAATTGTAGGCCCATCAGTGGTGATCGCTCTCTTGCTCCTGCCCTCATCTTTGACCTTGGCCTGTTGCCTCTCGTTCTCGTGCCCTGGCCTCATGGCGGGCTCTCTTCACGCTCCCCGCGCCGCTCAACAACCAAGGATGCCCAATACACCGGGGCCAAACACGGGAGGAGAATGAGGCCCGAGTTCAAAAACAGACAGGACACACAGGCCACAAACGGGCAGACGAGATGAGACAAGACGAAGAATACGGTAAACCTGTAAAGGCAGAGAAGGGCAGTGGAAAAACGCATTGGGGGACAAACGCCCAGTTATAAGCTGGTGTTTGCTGAATAAGTTGGCGTTACATGCACGGACAGTAAAAGCCCGGTTTAAGAATATGCTGGCGTTCAAAGAATGGGTAGCAAAATCAAGACAAATGGCCTAGTTATAAGCTGGCATTTGTGACATGGACAGTAACAGCCTGGTTGAACAATAAACTGGCATTCAAAGCTTGGATAGAGAAATCATTCAGAAGATAAAGACTGCCAACTGACCCCCAACCGCAGCAATACCACCGACGACCGCCCGAGGAAGAAGAAGAAAACCCATCGCGACTCGACGACGACGGTAGCTGAGGAAAAGGAGGGTGCTTCTCATCAACAACTTCAGCGCCGCACCCTGAGACCATGTGGTGATGGGATACCCCAAAGGACAGAAAGAGTGGACCTCAAAATCAACCCAGTTAAAGCAACAGATTTCGGATTGGTGAGCATGAATTCCTGGCCCCTCATAGCTTAATCTAGTTAGGTATAGGGGGTGGGATAAGGATAAGGGGATTTTTAATGTATTTCCTTCCCTCGATATGCCGTGTGTTCCCCATTCCCATATAAGTGTAATTGTTTATGCCTGTATTCATATCAGTAATTTTCATAAGATTGTTTAATTCTGCTTTTAATAACATTTTGGTTTTTTGCACCAAATATACTTGTCTACTCGATTTTCTATATCGGCGCCTGTACCTAAGTCTGGTGTCTAAAACTGAGGGGTGTGGGAGCGATTTGAACCGCACAAAGGCAGTCAGTGGTGAAGCTGACTGGGCGCACTCCACCCCCTACAGAAATGGCGACCACGGCAGGACTCCGGCAACAGGGGTGCGATACAGTAGACAATGGTTCGGATGAGCAAACCATGATGGAGGAAAGGATTTCTGATTATGTGTTTAGTATGGTGAATATCAGAAAGAAGTGGATCACCACTCTGTTAAAGGCTGGGCATTCGGTAGATGCAGCAGCCAAGTGGACAGAAGGGAGGGAACAGAAGAAATCCCTAGAGAAGGCAGTCTGGCTGATGTGCTTCAAAAGGCAGGTCCAGCTTTTGGACAGGCTCGTTGCAGCACAGGCAGCCGAGTTAAAGGAGTCAGCCCTGGAGATCCAGGACAAGGCTCTAGCAGGAGAGAAGTTACTGGTAGCATTGCAGGCCATAAATCAGGAAAGGATGCATTTAATGGGAGAACGTAAGGCCAAGTTGGAATATCTACAGTGCCAGGTCACCGAAGCCAAGTGTAATGAGTTGATGTTGCGGGAAAAGAACGCCCGCCTAGCCAGGCAAGTGAGAGAACAGGAGGAGAAAGTAAAAGAGGTAAAGGCAGCTTACAAGTTAGCGAGCGAACAGGGGTTTGAAGATACAGATCTTGGCCTCTGCAAGGAGCAGATAGGAAGGCAAAAGGCATGGTGTGCCTCATAAGCCCAAAGGCAGAGCAGGTGGATTTTAGGCGGAATGAGGGGAGAACGGTTCATACATCACGGGTAGTGCCCAGTGATGACCCGGTTGCGGAAAAGGAGGTCTCACGACCACCACCCATAACACCAGGTTTCAGCAAGGTCTGGCAGCAAGGGGGGGTGGAGTCAGAGGTGGGAGTGGAGGTGGAGCAACCCCCGCCAGAGAGGCCGGAGCTGGGACCGATGTGCCCAGCCTGCCTTCAGAGGTTCGGCCCACCCATCAATGGCAACGCCGAGGGACCACTCCAAAGCTAGTTCATATTACCCTATAGCACCCAACAGCTTAGGGCTATGATGAGCCATATTCCAAAGCTCTCCAAAAAGGGGGACCCCTCGATTCACTTCAGGGAAATAGAGCAGACAGCCAGCGTCAATGACTGCGATGGCGCTGAGCAGGCCAAAATGCTGCTATTCTCCCTGGAGAGTAGGCTCCTCCAATCCCTCTCTGACGAGTGTAAGAAGGGGCAGTGCAGGTATGAGGAGCTCAGGGATGACGTTCTGGAGGCCATGGGGATGAATGAGGTAAGTCCTTTCTCCCTTGTGGAGAAGACGGTGCAGCTCACAGGGGAAACTCCGCAAGCTTTCGCGGACAGGCTATGGCCGGTGTACCGGAGTGCCTGTCCGGGGGCACCTAACCGGGCGTTCCTGAATGGGGATCCACTGGCCCATTGGCCCCGTTGCCTGGTGGCAAACAGCTTGCCACAGGTCTGGGCCAAGGTGGAAGTCTGGTTTGACCCCAAGAATCCCCAGAACACCGAATTTACGGTGATTAGACAGTTGACCCTAGCCTATAAGAACGGTAGGGGGACCGATGCACACGCACCCAAGGGGAAGGTACATGAGGTAAAACACAGACAGGGTAGGAAAGAGTGGCATCAGGAAATGAATAACCCCCCGCAACAAAAGGATGAATTGTTACGGTTGTGGGAATGATGGTCACTGGCGGAAGGAGTGCAAAAACCCTTCGAAAGCTAACAAGGGAAATAATTCCATATCCCCAGCCTAAAAGGCAGAGGCAGGAATCCCTCCCGCCATGTTTGAGTCATTTTTGGACACCATGAGGTCCTTATTGACTGGCCACGGTAGAGTAGCAGCCACTACCGGTGCTCTGACCCCATCAGCCCCATCCAACCCACAGCCCTGACTAGAGCCCGCGCAGCCTGTTTACCTGTGTTCCCTTCAGTACGATGAATGGAAAAGACCACTCGTGGAGATGGAGGTAGAAAAGGTGAAGGGGACCTATCTGTTGGATATGGGGGCATCATGCGCCATGGTCCATTCTGCTAACCCAACCACCTCACTCTATCTAACGGGGTCCCATACAGTCTCTCGGGTTTCACAGGCAAAGAACAGGCCAGCTCCTTTTCCATCTCGCTCACCATTTGTTTAGGCCCTCTCCGCTCTCAGTGGACCTGTGTCCTAATGAAATGGGTAGTGGAGGGTGGAAGAGGGGTCCTGGGAGCCGACTTTATTGTAAGCCACGGGATCCTGGTCGATTTAAGAAATCATTGTCTATGGGGGGGCAAGTACAGGAAAGGACGGCAAGGTAGTAGTAATCCCAGGGAAAGAAGGGAAATGGACCCTATGCAACATGAAGCCAAAGAGGGCTATACCCTCAAGCTCATGGTCAGTAACACCCCAAAGGAGTTCCAGGCATTTGTGCAGGCCCACCTAGCCACATTTGCCACACACAAACACGACTGCGGGAGAGTCAACGGGTTTGAGGTCAGCGTAGATGGGGACCCCATGGCCCGACCACAGAAACAGTATAACTTCCCCAGGGAAGCGGAGCCAGACATGGAAGCAGCCATGTCCTCCTTAGTACAGCAGGGAGTTCTGAGACTGATAGCCACCCACGTAAACTCTCCATTGTGGCCGGTTAGAAAGCCGGATAATTCCTGGAGGGCCACGGTGGACTATCGGGTGCTCAACAGCAAAATCCCAGCCTGTGCACCCATGGTAGCAGCAGTTACCGACCTGATAGGAAGTATCCCAGCATCCACGACCACTTTCACAGTGCTGGATATTTCCAACGGGATTTGGTCCATCCCTTTAAGGAGGGAGGATCAGTACAAGTTTGCCTTTACGTTTAAAGGGCAACAGTACACGTGGAACTGCTTGCCTCAGGACTTCCAAAACAGCCACAGCATTTTCCATCAGTGCATGCCAAACAGTTTAAAGGATTTCAGTCAGCCCAGACAGTTGGTACAATATGTGGATGACCTGCTTCTCTTCACCGATTCGAGAGAGGAACATGGCCCGCCACTGGCCGAACTGCTGGAGCTGCTCGGGCAAAAGGGTTTTAAAGTAAACCCCAAGAAAGCGCAGATCGGCCAGCAGGAGTTGAAATTCCTAGGCCTGACCGTACGCGCTGGAGAATGGGCCATCGATAAGGCTAGGAGAGAAGCGGTACAAGAGCTACCAGTCCCCAACACAGTGATGGGTGTGACGACATTTCTGGGGCTAACCGGGTACTGCAGGGACTTCATTGAAGACTATGCTGCCACAGCAGCCCCTCTGCTCCGACTCCCACACAAGGGAGTGGAGTGGGCTTGGGATGAGGGTTGCCAGGCAGCATTTGTGAGGCTCAAGAAGGACTTGCAGACTGCACCAGCTCTAGGGGCCATGGATGGGGGGAAAGACTTTTTCCTGGAGGTAGCTGTTAGATCCGTGGTTCAGTGGATAAATAATTACACGGATGCTGTACATAAACAATTAACAGGTCTTTACTGGAGGAGGGTAATTTCTAGACTGGGGTACAGAGGCATGCGCACAGCTTATATACCGGTGTGGTTACTGCCGGTACTACAGTATACAGGAGCTGTAAAAAGTAGTTCTGACTTAAAGCACATACACTACAATTTCTCCCCTTTTAGATTAACAATACCCCCATAATATTCAAATAACAATTACATTTTTACATGTACATTCAATAACAAAAGTCCATTTATAGATTCAGTCTTTGGGGCGGCTTCCTGACCCTTTCAGGATAGCGCCTTTCCGGAGGTTCTTGTTCTTGTTGCAGAGGCGATTCTGACCCCTTTTCATTGGATATTTCATCGGGTTCCACTGCTACTGGGTCTGAAGTAGATGCTACCGGTATGTTGGGTTCATCCCCAGGTACTCGAGACATGGGGTTGACACCTCCCTGTGATGCTAAGATCTGATCGACGTGGTGTCTCACAATGTTCTCCCCAACATCCACTGTGTACATTAATGGCCCCTGCCTTGTACATATCGTTCCGGGTTGCCACTTCTCTGTTCGATAGTCATGGGCCAAGATTGGTTGCCCTACATTGAAGCTCCTTGTCAGCTTCTCATTGATGTGCTGGAACATTTCTTCGCACATTTCATCTGAGCAAGTCCAGACGAGATCTCAACCTTCGGTTAAAGAACATCATGGCCGGGGTCTGGTTGGTAACTGCATGTGTCGCGTTTCGGTAGGCTAATAAGAAATTGTCCATCTTATGCTGTAGTGGAATTTCCTCATCGCACATGGCCTTTATCGCCTTCTTAAAGGTTTGAACGAACCTCTCAGCCAATCCATTGGTTGCTGGATGATACGGGGTGGATGTGTAATGCCTTACCCCATTCCTTTACATGAATTTTTGGAACTCGTCGGAGACAAACTGTGGTCCATTATCAGAGCAAATCTGCTCTGGCAAACCGTTTCTGGCAAATATGGTCCATAGGACTGCAATCGTTTTCTCTGTAGTGGTTGAAGACATCTTTATCACCTCAGGCCACTTTGAATGAGCATCCACTGCTATTAAGAACATTGAGTCCATGAATGGACCAGCGAAATCAATGTTCACCCGTTGCCATGTAGTGGAGGGCCACTCTCATGGGTGTAGAGGGGCATGTGGTGGTGCATTTTGTACCTTCTGGCATCCTAAGCAGCTCTTAGTTAGGTCTTCGATTTGTTGATCGATTCCCGGCCACCACACATAAGCCCTAGCAAGGCTTTTCATTTTCACTCTCCCCAGATGACCATCATGTAGCTCCTTTTGCACTCTCTCCCTTAACTTGGGTGGAATCACCACTCTGGATCCACACATCACTGTCCCCTGGCATACTGACAGCTGTTCTCTTCTGGATGAGAATGCTGGCAACAGTGAGTCGCCATGTGTTGGCCATCCCCTCACCTCAATTCATATACCCGTGACAGCGTCGGATCATTGCGGGTCTCCTTCTCTGTATCCGCGTTTGTTACTGGCAATCATTCAATTATCGACGAATAAAATATCTCGATAGGGTCCACTGCTGGTGCTTCCTCCACCATAGGCAGTGGCAGGCGCGATAGCCCATCTGCGTTCCCATGCTGTTTCGTGCCTTTATATTCTATTTAATATTGATTCGCCCCTTGAAACAGGGACCATCTTTGTAACCGCTGTACAATCATTACTGGCACGCCCTTCTTAGAATTAAAGATGGAGACAAGTGGTTGGTGGTCAGTCAGCAAGGTGAACTTCTGCCCATGCAGATAATGGTTGAATTTTTTTACTCCCCATACTAGGCTGAGGGCCTCCCTGTCAATCTGGGTGTAGTTGAGCTCGGCTGAGGTTAGTGACCGAGACGCAAAGGCTACTGGCCTCTCCAACCTGTCTGGGAATTTGAACGACAGCACCGCTCCAATGCCATAGGGTGATGCATCACATGCCAAACGAATTGGTAGTGCTGGGTTGAAATGGGCCAACACCTCTTTTGATGTGGTCAATGTTTTACACTTCTGGAAAGTCTGTCTACGTTCGTCATCCCACTTCCATGGTACCCCTGTTTGCAGTAGGGTGTTCAGCAGGTGTAATACCGTAGACAAATTTGGTAAGAACGTGTGGTAATAGTTTACCAGCCTGAGGAACGACCTCAGTTGTGACACATTTTCCGGTGCTGGAGCCTTGAGCACTGCCTCAATCTTGTCAGGGGAATTATGTAACCCCTCTTCATCGATTAAGTGGCCGCAATACGAGATCTGTTTCTGGAAAAACTCGCACTTGTGGCGATTAGCTCATAGCCCATATTCCTTTAATCTGGCGAGCACCTTCTCCAAGTTAGCGAGGTGATCACGGTCATTTTTGCCCGTGAACAAGGTGTCATCCAAATAACACTGGGACCCTGGAATCCCTTGCAGGACCTGATCCATCGCCCTTTGCCAGGTAGCCAGAGCCGAGGCTACTCCAAACAACAGCCAATTGTATTGATAGAGACCTTTATGGGTGTTGATCGTAAGGTAATGTTTCAAAGCTTCTTCTACCTCCATTTGCAAGTACGCCTGGGCTAGATCAATTTTGGTGAAGTGTTTACCACCAGATAGCGAGGTGAAAATATCCTCAATTCGTGGAAGCGGATATTGCACCATGTGAAGGACTGGGTTCACTGTCAGCTTAAAATCCCCACAGATACGGAACTTCTTTGGTTCCCCAGGCGTATTACTCAACGACCTCTTCATTACAGGAACGATGGGTGTAGCCCACTCGCTCCAGTCCACTTTGGATAGTACTCCTGAACGTTCCAACCCTTCCAGCTCTGCTTCAACCACTGGTCTGATCGCATAAGGCACTGGTCTGGCCTTCAGAAACTTTGGGCTTGCATTATCCTCTATTTTAATTGTTGCTGTTATTCCTTTTAGTGTTCCTAGTCCCTCCTGGAACACTTCTTTTACGTCAGTTAGCATTTTTGACAGTCGTCCAGGTGTGACGTCATCATCCTTTTTGGCCTCCACCTTCAGTGCCTGTATGGAATGCCAATCTCAATGTATCTTCTGGATCCATTCACAACCTAGCAGTGGTGGCCCTCCATTTGGCAATACATTTATATCCATTTTAGGTATTTCCTGACCTTATTTTGTCACTTTCACCCTTATTTTTCCTTTGGGGTAGACTTTTTGCCCTGTATACGTCTTCAAGACAACATCTGTAGCTTTCAAGGGTATGTGTGAAAATAGCCGCTTGTAGTCCCTTTGATTTATGACTGTTGAGCTGACCCTGTGTCCAATTCCATTTCCACTTGGACTCCGTCTATCTTGAGTGTAACCCAGATAGTCTGGTGATCCTCCATTTGGGTTACATTATGTAGTTTCAGACAACCCAGCTCCTTGCTTCCGGAGTCTGTGTAACTTTTCTGTTCGTCTGAACCACTGTCCATCACATGGTGTACCTTTTTGTACTTCTCCTGTGGAGATTTCTTATTGTTGGTTTTCTTCCCAGACCTGCAGAATCTTGCTATATGTCCTGCTTTCCCACACTGTCTGCACACTTGGTCCTTGAACCAACAATCTTTCTGGTCATGTGTTGTTCTGCCACAGCGATAGCACTTCCCTGTTACATAGGTCATTTCGTTGGTGCCGTAATCTTGCGGTCTCCGTTGTTTCTCTGCAGTGCCCCTTGCGGCTGCTTCATGTGATACTGCCATATTGAAAGTTTTGTCCAGTGTAAGGTCCTTTTCTGATAGAAGCCGTTTCTAGGTTCCTTCACTTTGTAGCCCACACACAAACTTATCCCTTAACGTGTCTGCTAGTCCCGCTCCAAACTGGCAGTATTTCGATAGCTTGCGCAGTTCTGTTAGGTACTCAGCATTGCTTTCATCATTGTGTTGGTTCCTTTTATGGAACTTAAATCGTTCTGCTATCAGCAGCGGTGTGTGGTTTAAGTGGTCCTGTAGGATTTCTACTATGCATTCAAAATTCTTGTTTAGCGGCTTCTCTGGGGTTATTAGATTTTGCAGTAACCCATAAATTTTTGCACCCATGGAGTTTAACAGAACCAGTGCTTTATTAACATCTGGCACTTCATTCGCCCTGCAGTACACCTCAATATGTTCCACGTATGTCACCCAATCTTCGACTTCATTGTCGAACGTACAGATACTGCCACTCTTCGGCATCCTTGGTTGTGCGTTAACTATCCCCAATGGTGCCTCCCGCGCTTCCCCTTCTTCTCCGCTGGCACAAATTGGCATCTCCCGCGCTTTCCTTCCTTCCCGCGCTCGCCAGCCTTCTCCGCTGCGGCTTCACAAAATGGCGTCTCCCGCGCTCTTCCTTCTTCTCCGTGGCTCAATGGTGCCTCCTGCGCTCTCCCTGCTTCTCCGCGGCTCAATGGCGCCTCCCCTTGCTTCGCGCCGTGGACCCTGATCAGCCCGTGATCCCTGGCTGTACTCTGCGCGTTCTTCTCTTGATATTTGTCGACGCTGCTCAGTCTAGAACCCGGCTGTTTCTTACCCTCTCTCTCTCCGGTTTGCAGTATTTTTCCTCGACGCCGCTCGGTGATCAACCCCCGGCTGCGCCCTGCTCTCTTCACTCTCTTTCTTACCCCGTCGATGCTGCCCGGCTCTCTCTCTCTGCAATCGGTTGGCTCCAGCCGCCGCTGCTCGGGAAGGGTCTGCTCTGGACCTGTCGTCGGTCTCTTACTGTTCATTGTGGCTGGGGAACCAAGCCCGCCTCTCCACAGCCTCCCCAGCGAAGTTGGATCTCTGCCTGACTGTTGGGCGGTTGCTCGCGGTCAACGCCCGTGTTCCTGGACTCGACTATTTTTTTTTTTATGTTGCAGCTAGATTCGCATCAACACTCATCACTACTGTTAGATACGTGGTTCAGTGGATATAAATACTTACACGGATGCTGTACATAAGCAATTAACAGGTCTTTACTGGATGAGGGTATTTTCTAGACTGGGGTAGAGAGGCATGCACACAGCTTATATACCGGTGTGGTTACTGCTGGTGCTACAGTATACAGGAGCTGTAAAAAGTAGTTCTGAATTAAAGCACATACACTGCAGTAGCAGCCAGCGGGGACAGCCTGAGTGCTGTGTTGCTCCAAGAGCAGCATGGCAGGCTGAGGCCGATGGTCTATTCCTCTAGGATACTCACAGATGTGGAGAGGAGCTACTCCAATTGTGAGAGGGACCTCTTGGCCACACATTGGTCTATGAAAAGATCCCTGATCTTCACAGGCACCTCTCCCATCACCCTCCTCACCCATCACACACCCACCCAGATGCTCCTGGATGGGAGGATCAAGGATGGAACAGTGAGCAGTGCCCGCAATGCTCGCTGGACCCTGCTCCTCTCACAGATGGACTTAAAGATGAAGGGTCTCTGTGAGCCAAAACTCGCAGCCAGCCTGGTATATCCTGGAACAACCCACCTGTGTTCCATTGAAGGGGTTTGGGAAGTGGACATAGGTTTACGGGCCGGGATACATCCAACAGGCCACGAGATCTATGTGGACGACTCCAGTACGGTATCTGCTGGCGAGTGCCTCACAGGGTGTGCAGTTTATAACCCAGCAGCAAACATTGCACTGGCAATTAAGCTCCACAGCACCATGAGCACCCAGCAGGCTGAACTGTCTGCGGTAGCGTACTGTACGTCGTTACACACCCCAAAATCTTCCCCACCCCGTACATGATTTGCTCGGACAGCATGTTCACGTGCAATTTGTGTATGGAGTACCTGGCCATCTGGCCGCAGATACACCTCCGCTGACGGGAGACCCCTCACAGTGAAATCCCTGCTGGAAAAGATCCTAGCAGCAGTGGGGGAGGAAGGAGAGGTTTTCATCCTCAAGGTGAAAGCCCATTCCTCCACAGAACCCCACAGCCAAGGCAACCAGCAGGCTGACATGCTCGCCAAGGAGGGTGACCACACAGGCACTTCCTGGGACCCATATGGGTCCAGACCCATGGCAGCAGTCAGAGGTAGGGATGGGACACAAGGGAGTGCAGGGGTAGCTTTAGCCCCGGACCTTAAGATGGTCCAAGCCCAAGATCCCATCCTCAAGGCAGTCCTCAGTTCAGTGACTGAGGGAAAAGGGATAGAGGTTCCTTACGGCATAGCAACCCTCTCCGTCAAAGAGGGCATGCTGTTCCGGGGGAAACAATGGGTTGTGCCGCAGCAACACAGGAGGGAATTCCTTCAAATGGCCCATGAGGGTCCAGGAGCGGGACACCCCGGGCCTGAGATTACCTGGCAATGGGTGGAACAGGTGGGATGCTGGCCAGGACTCAGGGAAGATGTCCACGAGTTCTGTGCCGGCTGTCTGATGTGCGCTGCTAACAACCCTGACCCCCACAAAAGGAAGGTACCTATGGGACACATCAGGAGGTTAGAGGGACCATGGCAGTCGATACAGGTCGACTACATCGGGCCCCTGCCCACCGCCCAGGGAGGCTATAAGTACTGCCTAGTCCTGGTAGATGTGTTCATGGAATGGGTAGAGGCCTTCCCCTGCAAAACTGGCACAGCTCTGGGTACTGCCAGGATCCTGGTCCGGTAGGTGTTCTCACGGTGGGGGCTACCACAGTATCTGGAGTCCGACCAAGGGAGTCACTTCACCGGACAGGTGATGCAGAATACCCTTATGCTGCTAGGCATCGAGAGGAAGTGGCACGTGGCCCACAACCCACAGTCATCAGGGATTGTGGAAAGAATGAATAGGACCCTAATGGAAAGGTTGAGGAAGGAGATGGTGGACTCGCCTCGAAATTGGGCCAAGGTCCTACCGTTGGTCCTGATGGGGATCCGGGCCAGCCAGTCAAAAAGCACGGGATGCTCCCCGTACAAGCTGATGACTGGCAGGGTTATGCAGACCCCCAACCATGGACTAGCCCCGGTGCTCACAGAAGGTCAGCTCAGGGAGGTAAACTGGGATAGGTTCGCCCGAAACCTCTTTGAGCATCTTAAGCAGGTCCACGAGCAGGCAGCTGGGAACATGGGAAAGCAGCATCGGAGTAACCGATTGCTTTTAGAACCCCGAAATCACCACGAGTGGGAGGTAGGGGATCAGTTCATGATGAGGAATTATGCCCGAGTAGGGAGTCTGGAACCATTATACATGGGGTCCTACAGCATTGTAGACAAGGCCAGCCGAATGGTATACGCCGCTAAGATGTCTCGGCGCACCAAATGGTTCCATATTAATCAGTGTAAACTCTTGTGAGCTATGGGGGCAGTTTACTGGTGGATGGACGGTATGTGGCCACCAGATGGTGACAAAGTCCCCCTCTCACTCCAATTCAGGAAGGCCACACCTACCTCCAACACACCTGAGGCAAATCTGCCCATAACTCACTAGTTTAAAAGGCCGACTAGTGCATCCCTTCAGGGCCAGAATTCAGTGCCTGAGGAGAAGGCTGGGGATTGGGGCCAGTGCCTGAGGAGAAGGCTATTTGCGCTGAGGCCAGTGTACCTGAGAGGAGGCCAGTGTACCTGAGGAGAGAGACAGGACAGGGCCATGACTGCCATTGAGGACCGGCTGGAAGCTGCCACAGAGAGGGTTGATGAACCCGGGTGGAATGCTGTTTTTGGGGAAAGACCCAGTGGTAAGGTAACCCTGGCTTATTGATTTTTGGAGGAAGATCCAGGGGTAAAGTAACCCTGGCTTGTTGTTTTGTTTGAACGTCATATGGTTGTAGGAATTTGCCAGATGTGAACCTTTTTTTCCCCGTTTGCTAAAATAAAATACAGCTAATTGCTGTTTTCATAGACCAAACTTGTGACTGTGCTTGTGTTCTCCTGTTCCCGCATCAACACACCCTTCGGTCTAGGGGGTGGTTGATCTCACTGTTTAAACCCGAAAAGAGAAAACAGCCAGTTGGGGTAAGGTCTGAGGATAGAGATCCTCAGCCTGCAGCAGGAGTGAGTTCACAGACTGCACAAGTAGGTGCTTTGGCTTGCTTGAGGGAAGGGGCCATCCCACCCACCGATTGGGACACTCCCCCACTCTTCTTGGCTCCAGATGAGGAGGGACCTGAGGGTGAAGACCCCGCCCCTAACCCAGGTTTCGTGGAGGAGGGACCTGAGGTAGAAAATCATGCCCCGGACCCAGATTTGGGCCCTGAGGGTGAGGACCCCCAGCCAGCAGCAGTGTTGAGCCCACAGACCGCACCGGAGCGGGCACTGGTTCGGGTTAAAGGCCCACCAGCCAAGGTCCTCAGAAGGTCCCCACGGACGCCCCAGCCAAGGAAACCATGTTCACCGGCTCCCCATTTTAAAGGGACAGCCTCCCGAGTTAGGGGGAAGTCCAAGGACAGAGGTCCCCAGCCGGCAGCCACAGGCTGCGAGGGACCAACAGTACAGGATAATGTGGCCACACCAAAGGGAGCGATGTGCTGCAGTCCAAACAGTTAAGTTTGGGTGTTTAGTTTAAGTTTAAATAAGGTGGTGGGTAGTTTTAAATATATTAGTAGTATTTTTAAGGATGTTTGTATTAAGTCGAGGTTGTGAGACTCGACTATGCTTAACCCAAGCCAGAGAATCTTCATGGGACCTGCCTATATGCTCTTGTGTCTCTTTGCAGAAAGAGGATTTCAGAATGAAGGAGGGCATACTCCTACTCGCCCTGCTAGGGATGAGCGTTGGAAAGCGAGGTGATGTGGAGGACTCTCACTGGAAAGCGAGGTGATGTGGAGGACTCTCACTGGAAAGTGAGGTGACGTGGAGGATTCTCACATCTACGGGTGCTCGGAAGAAAAGTCTCCAGTGGTGACTGCTGGGAGCAGCGAACAAGGCACGGAGGTACCCGCCATCTACGCCCATTAGGGAAGAAGGCCCGGGTGGTTGGGATACAACTCCAGCCAGACCGGGTACACCAAGGGGAGGCCTCCCTCCCCTGCCCCAGCATACAGGTTGTGGCCTCACGGGTCGCGGTCACTGAGGGGAAACGCGTGTGCCTGACTTGCAAAGGACAGATTCCACTGGGAAGGTGGTGGTGGCTCAGAAAGCTGAGCACGGACATGGGGGATCGTACAGCTGACTGTGAACGAATGGGGAATGACACCCACCAGACAGTCACCGGGACCCAAGAAGGGACTAGCGTATGTTGGGATAAGTGGTGGGAGTCGGAACAGAGAATCTATATCTCTATGTGGTGGTCCAAAAGGGCCTGCCCCACAGCCATATCCATCATCTTTTCTGCATCATGGCAGGAAAATGGAAAGGAGGAGGAATGGGATTCCCACCTACACACCTGCATAGTCCCACATAATCCAGCCCCAGTTAAAACCACTGAGCTAGTGGCACATGCCCGGAAGCCCTTGCCCATGACTCAGGCAGCAAGGACACGCAGGGAGGGGTGCCCCACCACCACCAAGGGACCAGGGAATGGGCTGGTACTAGTACCAATGGAACAGGTACTATACCAGGGGGTACACTATGCAGTAGCCTCCATGATTTTAAACCTCACCGAGGTACACTTAGCGGAGTGGTGTCCCAAAGAGACAGAGCAGCTGTACCAGGCCCTGTTAAAGGATATGTTTAAGAAGCTTTACGCGTTCGATTTCGCTAATGTAGACTAAACCGAACTGTACACCACACACCGCGATTATTTTGGTGATACAGGGAGACAAAGAAGGGAAGTATGGAATGATGTTTTTACTGTGTTTAACACAGGGTCCTCTGTCATCAACAGTCTGTAAGAAATCACAAAACACCAGGTTATAGTCCAACAGCTTTATTTGAAATCACAAGCTTTCGGACCGCTGCTCCTACGTCAGGTGAAGTGGAGAGATGCATAAAAACACAGCTTATATAGTCAGAGAATAATGTCAGATGTTTACAGGAAATTTTTCTAACTGCCATTTATCACACCTCGGCAGAGAGATAATCACAGCAATCAAAGGTGTAAATGGTGTCCTAACAGGTCAGTCAGGAAAACATTACATCAAATAAAATTGAGGTGGGGTCACAAGGGGTGAAATGTTGCAGATGCTGGGGTCTGTATGAAAAACAAAAAAACAGACAAAAAACATATTTTTTTGCTGGAAATCAGAGCAGGTCCGGCCGCATCTGTGTGGAGAGAACAAGCCAACAATGACTCGAGTCTGGATGACCCTACGTCAGGTGGGGTTACATGTAGCGTGACATGAATCCAAGATCCCAGTTCAGGCCATCCTCATGGGTGCGGAACTTGGCTATCAGCTTCTGCTCGATGATTTTGCGTTGTTATGTGTCTCGAAGGCTGCCTTGGAGAATGCTTACCCGAAGATCGGAGGCTGAATGTCCTTGACTGCTGAAGTGTTCCCCGACTGGGAGGGAACACCCCTGCCTGGTGATTGTTGTGCAGTGTCCGTTCATCCGTTGTCGCAGTGTCTGCATGGTCTCGCCAATGTACCATGATCCAGGGCATCCTTTCCTGCAAAGTATGAGGTAGACAACGTTGGCCGAGTCACATGAGTATGTACCATGTACCTGGTGGGTGGTGTCCTCACGTGTGATGATGGTGTCTGTGTTGATGATCTGGCATGTCTTGCAGTGGTTGCTGTGGCAGGGTTGTGTGGTGTTGTGGTCGCTTTTCTCCTGAAAGCTGGGTAATTTGCTGCGAACGATGGCCTGTTTGAGTTTAGGCGGCTGTTTGAAGGCGAGTAGTGGAGGTGTGGGGATGGCCTTAGCGAGGTGTTCATCATCGATGACATGTTGAAGGCTGCGAAGAACATGGTGAAGTTTCTCCGGGGAAGTACTGGATGACGAAGGGTACTCTGTTGCTTGTGTCCCGTGTTTGTCTTCTGAGGAGGTCTATGTGATTTTTCGCTGTGGCCCGTCGGAACTGTCGATCGACAAGTTGAGCATCATATCCCGTTCTTACGAGGGCGTCTTTTAGCATCTGTAGGTGTCCATCGCGTTCCTCCTCGTCTGAGCAGATCCTGTGTATTCGCAGGGCTTGTCCATAAGGCATGGCTTCTTTAACGTGGTTAGGGTGGAAGCTGGAGAAGTGGAGCAATGTGAGGTTGTCCGTGGGCTTGCAGTAGAGTGCAGTGCTGAGGTGTCCATCTTTGATGGACATTCGTGTGTCCAAGAATGAAACCGATTCTGAGGAGTAGTCCATGGTGAGTTTGATGGTGGGATGAAACTTGTTGATGTTATCGTGTAGTCTTTTCAGTGATTCATCGCCGTGGGTCCATAGGAAGAAAATTTCGTCGATGTATCTGGTGTATAGCGTTGGTTGGAGGGCCTGTGCAGCGAAGAAGTCTTGCTCGAACTTGTGCATGAAGATATTGGTGTATTGGGGTGCGAATTTGGTCCCCATGGCTGCTCCGTGTGTTTGGGTAAAGAGCAACGATCCGAAAGCTTGTGATTTCAAATAAAGCTGTTGGACTATAACCTGGTGTTGTGTGATTTCTTACATTTGTCCACCCCAGTCGAACACCGGCATCTCCACACCAACAATCTGGATGACAGAGTTGCAGACCCAGGTAAATGGTTTAAAAACACAGTTAAGGAAGATATTGATGGACGAGAATAAGGTAGTGGGCTCAGAGTTACATGAGGTCCAGGCCATGATGGTCCATTTAAAGGAAATTATAGCGGAGCTGGAGAAGTATGCAAAGACTGTAAATGCCCTCATAAGAGAGGACAGAAATGCTTCAGACCAGGCTGCACAGAACGAGGTGTGCATGCTATATGGGGCGTGGTTGCTGGGTGAGGGCCACACTAATCTGGAGGGTTTAAAGCAGGGTTTAGTCCCGTCCTGGATCAGCAACAAACACCTCGCAACCCTCCACCCGTTTGAGAATGCATTAAGCCTGTGCCAACTCCAGCTAGCTTCTGAAGCATACCCAGTCCCAATGGATTGTGGGCAGCCCAACCACACCATGGGAATAGTAGTGAGAATGCCGGTCATGGGTAGGACAGTCCGACCTGCACCGTTATACAGGGTAGTGAACTTTGGAGTCATTCAAGGGGGTGCACACATTCGTTTCACAGCGGTCCCACCTTACATCATAAAGTGGGAGCACGCTATGACAGGTACTGACCTCTCAGGGTGCCGGAGCCGTGGAGCACACATAATCCTTTGTCCCCAGCACTTGAACGCCTATTCAAAACCACAGTGTGGGTTTGAAGCTGTTGGCGCAAAACTTATGAATTGTACCATGGAGGCAATGGCACAAGGCCATGTTCCCTCACAGGTAGCATATATAGGAGGTGGGACATATTGTGTCACCACAGGTGCGACCCACTACCGGCATGGACAGCATAGCTGGTGTCCAGTAAGTGACAGCAGTTTCTGCTTTAAAGCCGAGGCAGAAGTTCAAGTGGCCCAGGAACAAATTATCCCCATTCCTGAACCCTCCACTGTTCACCTCACTGTAAAAGAGAATTTCACCAACCTGCAAAAGTACATAGCACATTTCGGCTACGAAATCCCCCCCTCTCGCAGAAAACCTTACCAAGATACTCAAAGCAGTAATTGTCTCACAGAAACATTTCTACACGTTAGAGCAGAAAATGGTGGAGATAGGGGCTAAGATATTGGACATTGTGATTCCACCCTGGTGGGACATTTTCAATAACAGAGGTCCCTTCGTGGATTAGAATGGCTCCCCACATCCTCGTGGTTTGCCAGCTGGGGATAGTATTGTAGCTAGTCTGCACTTGGTGCAAGGGAAAAGGTCAAATACTAGAATTCCGAAACCAGAGGACCTGAAAGGAACATTGTTAAGGTGGAGGGAAATAAACCTGTTTGAATTTTTTTTGTATTGCTGATTAGAGATTGATGTTTTTAGTGTTTTGTTTTAAATAAATGTAATACCCACTGGAAATGTTATGTACGCTAAGTATGGTTATCAATCTTTAACTTAGACACTGTATAATCATTGTTATAAATCCCTGGGTTAAAGTTGCCCATGTGAAGGTACGGCAAGAACTTTTAAGGACACAATGTGACTAAGAGCAGACTTTCCATAATTCTGCACCAGTATCAACTGTTGCAGACAGTGAGGCTGCGCAGTCTCCAAGCAGAAACCCCAGGAGGAAGGGGTGGAGTCGGTTTTTCGAGCGGGAAACACGAGCGACTGGAAGAAAAGAGGGTAGGAGCTCTGAAAAGAGGGCTCAGGAGTCAAATGGCTGCCGCATCCCCTCCCGGGCTTCCAAACTCGGCCGCGCCCTTTGTATTAGTAGCTCTGCATCCAGAACTCAAAGTGGGATTCAGTGATCGTGAAGAGAATTCAACGAAGGGGTTCGGAGTCGTAAGTCTTGCAGACATTATACATACCATGAGCTCCAACTTAAGCGCGCCAACGAAAGAGTTCACTCGAATTTGGACACAGGGACAGATTCTCCTTTGAATCCATATAAATGGAGAATGTATGTTTATTATGTCCAGATTCATTCTAATGTATGCAAATGTCTAATTTAGGTCATTGACCCGTAATCTTCTTATACTGTCTGACGTTAAAACTAAAAAGTAAGATAATTAGAATTAAGCCATTGTAGTAGTGATCTCCTTACTGGACTATAGAATACTGTCTACAACAGAGACCACATCTCTCATATATCTAGAGAACCGTGAAGGGGTTACATTTTGAGGGCTCGTCCGGGATTGTGGTCTATTTATGTCAGTAAACTAACAGTATTGAATGCTCATTGCTAAGAGAGTGGTTTGTGGTTGCTACTGGGCTGTTTGAGCATAAAAGATGGATGTTACTGAGGTTGAAGCTTGGTGCAAACGGAAGCAGATAGCTACTACCCATGCCATTGTGCTGAATGGTGTTGCTAACGATGACCCTGATGATGTCTTGCTAAGGGCTCTGAATTGTGTCAAAGCCTTTGGAAAGGTTAGGATAGTTGAGCGCTGCTTGGATACAGCTACCAAGAAGCAGTTTGTGTTGGTCCAGACATCAGCGAACCTGAGAGGTCATGGTTTACCTGAGGCAGTTGAGCTTTCTGAAGAGGCTGGTCCCTGACCAGTTTGTCCCTATTCCTACAAAGGAAGAAGAAGGGTTTCAGACCAAGTTGTTGTCATTCTTGAGACAAGAAGGAAAGACTGTTGCTGATGTCAAAGTTCTGATAGGTCCTTCGGCCCTGGATATGAACACTCAGTTGGTCAGTGCCATTAGTTCTCTGGTGGATAAATGCACCAATCTGCCCTTCGAGGCTCAGGGATACCGTGAGCTCCGTATGTTCTCAGGAGTGAGACCAACTCCCAGTGGGGAAGAGGAGTACGACACCTGGGCTGAGCAGACCCTGCCTCTGCTAGAGGAAAGGCAGTGCAGTGACAATGTGAAGAGGCAGAGAATAGTAGAAAGCCGTAAGGGTCCTGCTGCTGACATTGTAAGATTCTTAAAGGCGCAGAACACCTCTGCTACTTCCTTTGACTACATGCAGGCTCTAGAAACTGCCTTTGGAACTACTGAAACCATTTCAGATTTGATGGTCAGGTTCAGAAGCACATTCCAGCGTGAGGGAGAGAAGCTGTCCAGTTATCTGCTGAGAATAGACAAACTGCTGCATTGTATGTTACGGAAAAGAGGGATTGAGTTGCCGGAAATGAATTGGTTCCACATTGAACAGGTTGTGCGAGTTGCATTGCTCGAAGACGTGACTGCTCTTTGCATACGCATGACCCATATGTTGCGAGATCCACCTACCTTCACTGAGCTGCTAAGGGAAGTCAGAGAGGAGGAGGATATGCTTCAGGCCCGGAATGTAGTAAAGAGTGCTGTGATGTCCAAGCTTGTGACTCCTGTTACAGTTCCTACTCCTAAGGGTGATGTCAACCCTGAGATGGAACAACTGAAGAAGGAAATAAATGTCATGAGAGCCGAGATGGCATATTTTCGGTCTAAGCCCAACACAGAAAGGGATGACGCATGGGTGCAAAAGGTTGAACACCCTGCGAAGTATAACAGCAAAATGAATGATTCCTCTAAAGGATATCCCCATGAAGGAGATAGACCTGGAGTCTTTTGTTATAACTGTGGAAAGGATGGACATTTCAAGCGAGAATGTAGAGGTGAGGAAAATCTAAAAAAAGTAAATGACCATCTCATAAAACTTACCAAGAAGTCGGGAAACTACAAAGGGGCACAGTAATGGAATGGCCTGCTGTCCCTGTAGTTAAGACACGTTCTGCTAAGTGCAATAATAGACGAGGGGATATGAAAGACATCATAACTGAAGGTTTAGTAGGGCCGAGTTCTGTTGTATCAATACAGATTGAAGGCATTTATATTAAAGCTATCCTCAACACGGGTTCTCAGGTTACCATACTGTACAGATCCTTCTATGACCAATACCTGACGCATTTGCCGTTAACCCCAATCAGTCTTCTGCAGATCTGGGGCCTTAGTCCTGCTGATTACCCATATAATGGCTATTTGTCGCTGAGGTTGGAGCTCTTGGAAGCTGATGTAGGGACCACTGAGACCATTGATGCACTTGTGTTGGTTTGCCCTGACCCCATGGTGAAAGGTAAGGTTTCCATACTGGTTGTGTAAGGACCGGAACTCGGTGGACCCAACTGCAGTAAGGCAAACTGAGGCAGAGGTTAGGTTGCAAAACAAAGGTTGACTTTACTAGACATAAACAAAATAACAACAGTAAAGAATACAAGCAAGCAGACCAGCAAGCGGTATCACCAGGCAGAGCAACTCAAGACTGAGCAATGAACATAAAGTGAACACCACTTAAATAGTAGGTATCTAACAATGCACAGATGAATACAATTAATGAATTAAGAAGGACACAATTAAGAGAGTTCATGGAGCCCTCTGGTGGTGAGGTGAGGCAGAATCTGGGTCATTCCTTACAGGACCCCCCCCCCCCAGGAACGGACCCTGACGTTCCCCCAGAAAGTCCATGGTGACGACGAAAAAAATTCCGTACTAAATCGCGATCCAGGATGTCCTGGTCCGGAACCCAAGAGCGTTCCTCCGGACCATATCCCTCCCAGTCCACCAGGAACTGGAGGCCCCCGCGAACCCAGCGAGATTCCATCAGGCGACGGACCGTGTAAGCAGGCTGGCCGGCGATGATGCGGGGAGCAGGAGGAGGCCTCGTGGCGGGCGCCAGGGAACTGCTGGCCACTGGCCGAAGCCGGGAGACATGGAAGGTAGGATGAATCCGCATGGAGCGGGGTAGCTGGAGATGGTAGGACACCGGGTTGACCTTCCTCAACACCATGAAGGGGCCGATGAAACGGGGCACCAGCTTGCGGGCCTCCACTCGCAGCGGGAGATCCTGCGTAGAAAGCCAGACCCTCTGACCAGGACGGAATGAAGGAGCCGGTCTGCGCCGCTTGTTGGCCTGGATCTGCCGTTGTCGAGAAGCTCATTGCAAGGCCAGCTGCGCTCTCCTCCAGGTCCGCCGACAACGCTGGACAAACTTCTCCGCAGATGGAAGCGCCACCATGAGCTCCTGCTCCTGGAACAGTGGAGGCTGAAAACCGAACTGGCACTCGAACGGCAACAGTCCTGTGGGGGAGCAGCGCAACGTGTTGTGCGTGTACTCAGCCCAGACAATGTGACGACTCCAGGTCGCAGGGTTAGCGGACACGAGACACCTCAGGGTCGTCTCCAGGTCTTGGTAGATCCGTTCTGTTTGACCATTTGACTGAGGATGGAAACCCGAGGAAAGACTGACAGTAGCTCCAATGAGTTTGTAGAATGCTCTCCAAAACTGGGAGGCGAATTGTGGACCACGGTCAGAAACGATGTCAAGGGGCAAACCGAATAACCTGAAAACATGCTGGGCCATGAGCTCGGCTCTCTCTTGGGCTGAGGGAAGCTTGGGCAAGGGCAGAAAACGACAGGCTTTGGAGAAGCAATCTACGATGAACAGAATGACACTGTTGCCTTGAGTTGGTGGAAGGCCAGGGACGAGTGGGAATGGAGAGAGGATGCAGCAAACCCTGGGGGCGAGATCGAGGGTTCTTGTTTCGTGCACAAATGGCACAAGCTGCCACGAATGCCTTTATGTTCTTCTCCATGGTGGGCCACCAGAACCTTCTGCGAAGAAACTCCAGCGTCCTGGATGCGCCTGGATGACCGGTGAGTCGCGACGAATGCCGCCACTGCAGGACTTGTGAGCGAGTCATGTTGGGGACAAAAAGGCAACCGGGTGGGCCGTTGCCAGGGTTTGTCTCCCTCTGTTGCGCCTTTCTGACCAGCGTCTCGATTCCCCAGCAAACTGGTGCTACAATTCGGGAAGTAGAAATAATAGTTTCAGGTTGTCTCTCCCGCTCAGGTGGATCAAATTACCTGTAGAGAGCATCAGGCTTGAGATTCTTGGAACCAGGGCGATATGACAGGACAAAGTCAAAACGATTAAAAAACAGTGCCCAGCGAGCTTGACGAGAGTTAAGTCGTTTGGCCTCCTGGATATAGGCCAGATTCTTATGGTCAGTCCAGACAATGAACGGGTGTTTAGACCCCTCCAACCAATGTCTCGACTCCTCCAGTGCCAACTTAACTGCCAGTAATTCCCTGTTCCCAATATCTTAGTTTCGTTCAGCGGGAGTGAGTCGGCGAGAGAAAAAGGCGCAATGGTGCAGTTTGTTGTCGTTAGACCATTGGGATAAAACGGCGCCCACTCCTATATCCGAGGCATCCACCTCGACAATGAAGGGGAGTGAGGGATCCGGAATAACGAGGACAGGAGCAGACGTGAAGTGCCGCTTGAGATCCTCGAAAGCCTGTGCAGCCTCAGCGGACCAACTGAACCGGGTAGAGGCGGTCTTGGTGAGGGCGTTAAGAGGAGCAGCAATGGTGCCGAAGTTTCTGATGAATCTCCGATAGAAGTTAGCAAACCCCAAGAAACGTTGCACCTGTTTGAGGGAGGTGGGTGGTGGCCAATCTCGGACAGCTTTGGTCTAGCCAGGGTCCATTTAGATGTTGCCGCTGGAGATGATGAAGCTCAGAAATGAAACCGTGGAAACGTGAAATTCACACTTCTCCGCCTTGATAAACAAGAGGTTGTTAAACAAAAGTTGCAGGACTTGTCTTACATGCTGGACATGATCGTGAAGAGTTTTGGAGAAAATGAGAATGTCATCCAGGTAGACAAAAACAAAGCGATTCAGCATGTCTCAGAGAACGTCGTTGATGAGCGCCTGGAACACAGCAGCAGCGTTGGTCAATCCAAAGGGCATAACCAGGTACTCGTAGTGCCCAGTAGGTGTGTTGAATGCCGTCTTCCACTCGTCCCCTTCGCGGACGCGGATGAGGTTGTAGGCGTTGCGGAGGTTCAATTTTGTGAAGACCGTGGCTCCCTGAAGTAGCTCGAAGGCCGTTGACATGAGTGGAAGAGGATAACGGTTCTTTATAGTAATCCGGTTAAGGCCACGGTAGTCGATGCAGGGGCGGAGACCTCCATCTTTCTTACTCACGAAGAAAAAACGGCACCAGCAGGAGAGGTAGACGGACGGATGAAGCCAGCGGCGAGGGCATCACGGATGTACTCCTCCATGGCGGCTGTCTCAGGAGCAGAAAGGGAAAAGATCCTACCCCTAGGTGGGCATGTCCCAGGCAGGAGGTCAACGGCACAGTCATATGGCCTATGAGGGGGAAGTGATGTGGCTAGAACCTTAGTGAAGACCTCTTTTAGATCCTCATACTCGGGTGGCACTCGGGACAATTCAGAGCGTGATGGGAACTCCTGGGGCTGGGAAGGAGACTTGGCGCGAAGACAGTTAATATGGCAGGCGGAGCCCCATTCCGTAAGCCGACCGGTGGCCCAATCCATAGGAGGATTATGGCAGGCCAACCAAGGGTAACCCAGAATTAATAGAAACTGGGAAGAGTGGATAAGGGCGAATTGGATGGTCTCGAAATGTTGTCCTTCCATGCCCAAACACAGGGGGGCAGTATGATGGTGAATGGTTCCAGAGCCCAGGAGTCTTCCATCCAGGGCAACAACAGTGAGGGGGTAATCAGGATGGGTCAGGGGAATCTTGAGCTGTTTAGCTAACCCCAGACCAATGAAGTTACCATCAGACCCCGAATCCACCAGGGCCTTAAGATCATGTTGTTGATTGCCCCAGAAAAGGGAGGACGCCAGCAAAACCCTAGACACAGTGGGGTCGGAAGGGATGGTTATGCTCATCTCAGGTCCCTCTGTCCTGGATGAGCCCGGGCTTTTCCCACCAACTCTGGACAGGAAGAGCGAAAGTGGCCAGCTTTCCCACAATAGAGGCAAGATCCCTCTCTCATTCAGTGATCATGTTCGGGTTGCGAGAGGCGGGTTACTCCCACCTGCATGGGCTCCTCTGGATCGGTCAAAGATGGACTTGGGATGGCTCAGAGGTTCTCAGATGGCTTCGAAGCAGGAAAAGCTCTGGTCTCTGGAAACGGAGTGAAAAAGGAGTGGTGTTCTCTTCGCCTCTCACGGAGACAATTATCCACACGAACGGAGATATCAAAAAGAGACTCCAAATCACTCACCAGATCCCTGGAAGCCAGTTCATCCTTGATCTCATCCGTGAGACCGTGGCGAAAGGTGGCGATGAGCGCCTTCAAATTCCATTGGCTTTCTGCAGCGAGAGTGCGAAACTCAAAAGCGTAGTCTGCAATGCTACGAATCCCCTGGCGAAGCCGAAGCAGTTTGTTAGATGCCTCTCTCCCACTGACAGGGTGATCAAAAACCCTTCTCATTTCTTCCGAGAAAAGTTCGTAATTTAAACATGCCGGCGTTTGCTGTTCCCAGACGGCTGTAGCCCAGGTAAGCGCCTTGCAGGTAAGTAACCAAATGATGTCGGCCACTCGGGAACAGTCACTGGGAAATAATGAACCCTGCAGTTGGAAAACCAGGGAACACTGGATTAGGAAACCTTGACATCCTCCTGGGTTACCGTCGTAGCGCTCGGGTGCAGGTAATCGGGGTTCTCTCAGAGGAGAAGGCAAAATCGTAGGAGTGGGTAACGGTGCAGGAGTGGCTTGGATCACCTGACTCTGTTTCTGGCTCTGAGGGAAAGTGATGACGAGGTTCTCCAGCAGATTCTGGCTTCGGGAGACTGCCGTAGCGAGACACTGCAGTTCATTCAAGATCAGTTGTAGCTGTTCAGAAACTTGTCTTGGCCATTGGTCCTTCTCTGCTGGGTCCATGTTTTGGCTCAGTCTTGCTGTAAGGACCGGAACTCGGTGGACCCAACTGCAGTAAGGCAAACTGAGGCAGAGGTTAGGTTGCAAAACAAAGGTTGACTTTACTTGACATAAACAAAATAACAACAGTAAAGAATACAAGCAAGCAGACCAGCAAGCGGGATCACCAGGCAGAGCAACTCAAGACTGAGCAATGAACATAAAGTGAACACCACTTAAATAGTTGGTATCTAACAATGCACAGGTGAATACAATTAATGAATAAAGAAGGGTGCAATTAAGAGAGTTCATGGAGCCTCTGGTGGCGAGGCGAGGCAGAATCTGGGTCATTCCTTACAGGTTGGCAGTAATACATCCATAGTGAGACGACTCCTGACAAGCTGCAAAGAGCAGGGAGGTGAAAACTTCTTGAGCACCGGACACATTCACCCTGTTTTCAAAAAGACTTTTGAGAAACTGCCTGAACTTTCTTCCGACGTAGATGATAGCAAAAGAGGAACTGTGTGGACGTTTGAGCCAAACCTATCACCCTGCATCCTGGAGGAGTGGCTAGAATCCCTGGGATACCAAAATTCCCTGGAACGCCAGGTACTGAAGCCATTCTGATAGAGTCACCTGATGATCCTGCAAAAGAGTCACGGTTTCCAAATGAGCTTCTGGTGAGATCAGAGTTGCAGACCCCGACAGCTGTGATGTCAAGGAGAGTTACAGTGACCGTGAGGAATATGTCAGGCAAAGGAATCACATTGAGGAAAGGAATGCCGATTGCACATCTGTTTCCTGTAAATGCACTGTCGTCACATGTGAAGGAAGAGTCCAAAGTTAACTCAACCGGAGATCTGACAACCTCCTCCTTCAACTTTGGAGATTCATTCGTTCCTAAAGAATGGAAGGACCGATTAGTCAGGAAGATGATGGAGCGGAGAGGAGTTTTATCTACTCATGAGTTTGAAGTTGGTTGTAGTAAGAGTACTTGCCATTCTATCAGAATTACCGAGGATAAACCCTTTCAGGAGAGGTCTCGATGGCTGGCACCAGCTGACATCGAAGCAGTGAGACAGCACCTGTCGCAGTTAAAAGAAGCTGAGATCATTACCGAGTCCAGGAGTCCTTATGCATCTCCTATAGTGGTGGTGAGGAAAAAGAATGGAAAGATTCGGATGTGTGGGGACTTTAGGACGCTTAACAGACATACTATTCCTGACCAATACACCATTCCAAGAATTGAGGATGCACTGGCTTGTCTTAACGGAAGCAAGTGGTTCAGTGTGTTGGATCTCAGAAGTGGATACTACCAAATATCGATGAGTGAATCGGACAAAGAAAAGACAGCCTTTATATGTCCAGTTGGGTTCTACCAATTTGAAAGGATGCCACAGGGAGTTTCAGGCGCTCCAGCAACTTTTCAAAGAATAATGGAACAAACAGTTGGGGACATGAACTTGCTCGAAGTATTGGTGTACTTGGATGATATCATTGTGTTTGGGGCAACCCTTGAAGAACACAAAGCTCGGTTGCTGAAAGTGCTTGGTCGCCTGGAGGATGAAGGTCTCAAGCTATCATTGGACAAGTGTCAGTTTTGCCAAACATCCGTGTCCTATGTGGGGCATATTGTATCACAGGATGGAGTAGCCACAAATCCATCCAAGATCGAAGCTGTTACCACATGGCCCAAACCGAACACACTGACTGCCTTGCGGTCAATTCTTGGGTTCTGCGGATATTACAGGTGCTTTGTGCAGGATTACTCCAAAGTGGCCCATCCTCTGAATCAGCTGCTGGCTGGTTACCTCTCACCAGCTGAGAGGAAGAAAAAGGCTAAAGGTAAAGAGAACAAGGACTACTTCAAACCCTCTGAGCCTTTTGGTGTTAGATGGGATGAGAAATGCGAAGAGGCCTTCCACACCTTAAAGCAAAGTCTTACTCAAGCCCCCGTGTTGGCTTTTGCAAACCCACAGCTGCCATATGTGCTACACGTGGGTGCCAGTCAAGAAGGGTTGGGTGGTGTGTTGTATCAGGACCAAGGAGCAGGGCTGAGACCTGTAGCGTTCATCAGTCGCAGTCTTACTCCATCAGAGCGTAACTACCCAGCTCATAAGCTAGAATTCTTGGCGTTGAAGTGGGGGGTGGTGGATAAGCTGCAGGATTATCTGTATGGAGCGAAGTTTGAAGTGAGGACAGACAATAATCCATTAACGTATGTGTTGACTTCGGCAAAACTTGATGCCACCGGCCACCGCTGGCTTGCTGCACTATCTGCTTACGACTTTAGTCTCAGGTGCAGACCTGGGAACCAGAACATTGACGCAGATGCTCCGTCTCGTCACCCACACTACCAGAAACCAGAGTGGAAATATGTTGCTTCAGCAGATGTGAAAGTAATGTGTCAGATGTCCGTGGTATCTGGACCAAATAATTCATTTCATGCCCGAGAGATTGACCACTTACCCACGTTGTGTTCATCTGAAATATCCAAAGCACAACAGGAGGATCCCTGTATTCATGAGGTGTTTTCAATTCTCCGTCTGGGTGATATTACACTGATCGACAAATCAAAACATCCTGACTGTCGTCTGCTCCTAAGAGAATGGGACCACTTGGAAATTAAAGAGGGAGTGTTGTGTCGAATCACTCACCCACCCACTAAACCATGTCATTCACAGTTGGTCCTGCCTGAAAGGTACAGGGAAATAGTGATGAAGTCTTTGCATGATGATGCAGGTCATCTGGGAGTAGATAAGACCTATGGGTTGGTCAAGGACAGATTCTATTGGCCGTGTATGAAGTCTGCGGTTGAGGAGTTCTGCAAGTCCTGTGCACGTTGTGTCCAGAGAAAGACTTTACCTAAGAGAGTTGCTCCTCTGTTTCACATGCAAAATGATGGACATCTAGACCTAGTCTGTATGGATTTTCTGTCCATCGAACCCGATTCCAGCAATACCGCAAATGTCTCGGTCATTACAGATCATTATACTCGCTATGCCCAAGCTTTTCCCACAAAGGATCAGAAAGCATCCACCGTTGCCAAAGTGTTGTGGGAGAAATACTTCATCCACTATGGACTGCCAAAGCGAATACACAGTGATCAAGGTAGAGACTTTGAAAGTAGACTTATACATGAGTTGTTGTCCATGCTCGGGATTGAGTAGTCAAGAGCAACTCCATACCATCCTCAGGGAGATCCTCAACCTGAGCGGTTTAACCGTACTTTGTTAGACATGCTTGGAACGCTGGATTCAAAGCGAAAGAACAAGTGGAGTCGGCACATTGGACATCTTGTTCATTCTTATAATTGTACCCGAAATGACACTACTGGTTTTTAACCGTACTACCTCATGTTTGGATGTGAAGCGAGGATGCCGGTGGATTTGTGTTTCGGAGTATCCAGTGATGGCACATCACAGAGAACTTGCCTCAAGCATGTATCTGACATGAGAAAGGAATTGTAAGCTGCTTATGAACTTGCTGAGTCTGTTTCTGCCAAACAGAATAAAGGAAATAAGCAGAGGTATGACCAGAAGATCCGTTTTTCCCAACTCATGCCTGGTGACCGAGTTCTCATACGGAACCTAGGACTTCAAGGGAAACATAAGTTAGCAGACCGCTGGGCTTCTACACCTTACATTGTTGAAAGTCAAATGTCACAACTACCTGTGTTTTGGCTAAAACCTGCAGGTGGGAATGGACCCATAAAAATACTGCACCGGAATCATATCCTGCCATTGGGACAGCAAGTGCGTCTGGATCCACCAGTGGATAATGAGCCGACACCTAGTAGGAGAACCCTGCAGAGAAGAAGAAGGAAAAAAACGAGAAACCAGCAAAACTGTGTTCCAGAAGACAGAAAACCCATGACACAGTGTGTGGATCATGAGGAACCTGATGAGTCGGAAGATGAAGAATGGGATCTATGGTACGACCTCCCAGAAAGATGCATAAGCCAGAATCTGGATGAATTGTCTGAACCATTTAGCTCAGACTTGGACATGGCCTGGGAAGAACCAGATGCTTCCGAGAAGGAGATTAAAGAGACTGAAAGGCATGATAACAAAGGAACCAACGCCTCCAACGTAGTTGAAGGAACTGAAGACCGGGTGTCCGAAATAAGGAGCTCACAGCGAGTTAAGAAGGTTCCTGAAAGATTGACATACAGTGCACTAGGAGTGCCAAGTGTAATGATAGCCCCTACGGTTCGATATTTTACCCCCCTTTTTACATGGTTGGGAAGCATGCAACCACTTATGTGTAAAGTTCATTAGTCATGGGGACATGCCTATATTTGATAGGGGGGGTGTAATACCCACTGGAAATGTTATGTACGCTAAGTATGGTTATCAATCTTTAACTTAGACACTGTATTATCATTGTTATAAATCCCTGGGTTAAAGTTGCCCATGTGAAGGTACGGCAAGAACTTTTAAGGACACAATGTGACTAAGAGCAGACTTTCCATAATTCTGCACCAGTATCAACTGTTGCAGACAGTGAGGCTGCGCAGTCTCCAGGCAGAAACCCCAGGAGGAAGGGGTGGAGTCGGTTTTTCGAGCGGGAAACACGAGCGACTGGAAGAAAAGAGGGCAGCAGCTCTGAAAAGAGGGCTCAGTAGGCAAATGGCTGCCGCATCCCGTCCTGGGCTTCCAAACTCGGCTGCCACCCTTCGTATTAGTAGCTCTGCATCCAGAACTCAAAGTGGGATTCAGTGATCGTGAAGAGAATTCAACGAAGGGGTTCGGAGTCGTAAGTCTTGCAGACATTATACATAACATGAGCTCCAACTTAAGCGTGCCAATGAAAGAGTGCACTCGAATTTGGACACAGGGACAGATTCTCCTTTGAATCCATATAAATGGAGAATGTATGTTTATTATGTCCAGATTCATTCTAATGTATGCAAATGTCTAATTTAGGTCATTGACCCGTAATCTTCTTATACTGCCTGATGTTAAAACTATAAAGTAAGATAATTAGAATTAAGCCATTGTAGTAGTGATCTCCTTACTGGACTATAGAATACTGTCTACAACAGAGACCACATCTCACATATATCTAGAGAACCGTGAAGGGGTTACATAAAGATTTTCGACATGTTGGTTTTAATAAAGATGTATGTGTATCAAGTGGTGCAGGGGTGTTGGATCCCCTCCATGCTTGGATGTGTGTAAACGACTGTAATTATTCTAGGTATGCTTCTGTACACTACATTTTACAGAATAGGAAATGCATGTGCCGTGGGTATATTAGATAAGTAATTACAGGGGAAGGTTGACTAAGGAGGGTCGGAAATTTTGCTCACTTCATCAGGATGATATTAAAGCAAGTTTAGTATCAACGGGGGAGTGTTGGGTTCTCAAAATTCCTGAACTTCCCAAAACTATGGTTCAAGGGATCCTGTTTGGACAAGTTATTTAAAAAAAAGTGTATAAAAAAGGGCTTCTATAACCTCGTGACTAAAACCGACAGGATTTTAAAAGCAAGGCCCTGCAGACAGGCAGGTCCCAAAACGAAACTTAAAATGCAGGAATCTGTGAAAAGGACTCTGTGGAGACAGACAGCTAAGCAAACACAGCATTCATTCGCCTTGAAACAGATCAGGCTAGAATGGGCCTAAAATCGAGGCCATTAGGTTTCTGCATATTTAATTGGTAGCAGCTCACAGTGGCCATCAAGTCAGGACTCAGAGACAACCACTCCAGAAGTCATTAAAATAAATGGCTGTAATCATTTTAAGCGAGCCCGCCAAAAGTTAGATAAAAGACTGACATGATTTGGCGCGCAGATAAGGAATGAAGAATCGGTATAACTGTAGACCTAACAGTGTTGATCACTCTCTTTCTCCTGCCCTCATCTTTGACCTTGGCCTGCTGCCTCTCATTCTCGTGCACTGGCCTCGTGGCAGGCTCTCTTCTCGCTCCCCGCGCCGCTCAACAACCAAGGACGTCCATTACACCGGGGCCAAACGTGGGAGGAGAACGAGACCTGAGTTCAAAACCACACAGGACACACATGCCACAAACGGGCAGACGAGACGAGACAAGATGAAGAATACAGTAAACCAGTAAAAGCAGAGAACGGCAGCAGAAAGACGCGTTGGGGGACAAACGCCCAGTTATAAGCTGGTGTCTGGTGAATAAGTTGATGTTTCATGCACGGACATTAAAACCCCGGTTTAAGAATATGCTGGAGTTCAAAGAATGGGAAGCAAAATCAAGACAAATGGCCTAGTTATAAGCTGGCATTTGTCACATGGACAGTAACAGGCTGGTTGAAGAATAAACCGGCGTTCGAAGCTTAGATAGAGAAATCATTTAGATGATAAAGACCGCCAACCGACCCTCAACCGCAGCAATACCACCGACGACCGCCCGAGGAAGAAGAAGAAGAAAACCCATTGCAACTCGATGATGACGGTAGCTGAGGAAAAGGATGGTGCTTCGTATCAACAACTTCAGTTCCGCGCCCTGAGATCACATGGCGACAGGATACCTCAAAGGACAGAAAGAATGGACCTCAAAACCAACCCAGTTAAAGCAAGAGCTTTCAGATTGGTGAGCATGAATTCCTGGCCCCTCATAGCTTAATCTAGTTAGGTATAGGGGGTGTGATAAGGATATGGGGATTTTTAACGTATTTGATTCCCTCGATGTGCCGTGTGTTCGCAGTTCCCATATCAGTGTAATTGTTTATGCCTGTATTCATCCCAGTAATTTTCATAAGATTGTTTAATTCTGCTTTTAATAAAATTTTGGTCTTCTTGCACCAAACCACGTGCCTTCTCGATTTTCTGTATCGCCGCCTGGACCTAAGTCCGGTGTCTAGAACCCAAGGGTTTGGGAGCGATTCAAACCACTCAAAGGCAGTCAGAGCGCAACTGACGGGGCGCTCTCCACCCACTACAGCACTACCCTGCATAGGAGGCACTGCCATGTGTAGGAGACTCTGCCATGTTCAGGACACGCTGTCCTGTGTAGGAGGCACTGCCCTGTGTAGGAGGTACTGCCCTATGTAGGACACTCTGCCCTGTGTAGGAGACACTGCCCTGTTCAGGATTAATTGCCCTGTGTAGGAGGCACTACGCTGTGTAGGAGACACTGCCCTGTGTAGGAGGTACTGCCTTGTGTATGAGTCGCTGCCCTGTGTAGGAGACATGCCCTGTTCAGGAGACACTACGCTGTGTAGGAGACACTGCCCTGTGTTGGAGACACTGCACTGTGTAGAAGACGCTGCCCTGTGTAGGAGGCGCTGCACTGTGTGGGAGACACTGCCCTGTGTAGCAGACGATGCCCTGTTTAGGAGATGCTACCCTGTTCAGGAGACAATGCTCTCTGTAGGGGGCACTGCCCTGTGTAGGAGACTCCGCCCTCTATAGGAGACTCTGCCCTGAGTAGGAGACACTGCCCTGTGTAGGAGGCACTTCCCTGTGTAGGAGACACTGACCTGTGAAGTTGACTGCACTGTGTAGGAGACATTGCCCTGTATAAGAGTCACTGCCCCGAGTACGAGGCACTGATCTGTGCAGGAGGCGCTGCCCTGTGTAGGACACACTGCCCTGTGTAGGAGATGCTGCCCTGTGGACGAGACTCTGCCCTGTGTAGCAGACACTGCCCCGTGTAGCAGACACAGCCCTGTGTGGGAGATGCTGCCCTGTGTAGGAGGGGCTGCCCTGTGTAGGAGACGCTGCCCCGTGTAGGACACGCTGCTCTGTGTGGGAAACGCTGCCCTGTGTAGAAGGCGCTGCCCTGTGTAGGAGACACTACTCAGTTCAGGACACACTGACCTCTGTAGGAGGCAGTGCCCTGCGTCAGAGTCGCTGCCCTGTGTAGGAGTCACTGCCCTGTGTAGCAGACACATCCCTGTTTAGGAGGCACTGCCCTGTATAGGAGACACTGCTATGTGTAGGAGACACTGCCCTGTGTAGGAGACACTGCCCTGTGCAGGAGGCGCTTCACTGTGTAGCAGATGCTGCCCTGTGTTAGAGACACTACCCTGTTTAGCAGACACTGCCCTGTGTAGGAGACACTGCCATGTGTAGAAGACACTGCCCTGTTTAGGAGACACTGCCCTGTGCAGGAGGCGCTTCACTGTGTAGGAGACACTGCCCTGTGTAGCAGATGCTGCCCTGTGTATGAGACACTACCCTGTTTAGCAGACACTGCCCTGTGTAGGAGACACTGCCCTGCGTAGGAGACACTGCCCTGCATAGGAGGCATGCCCTGCATAGGGGACTCTGCCCTGCTCAGGAGATGCTGTCCTGTGTAGGAGGCACTGCCCTGTGTAGGAGACACTGCCCTGTGTAGGAGGTACTGCCCTGTGTAGGAGTCGCTGCCCTGTTAAAGAGACACTGCCCTGTGTAGGAGACACTGCCCTTTGTAGGAGTCACTGCCCTGTGTAGGAGGCGCTGCCCTGTGTAGGAGATGCTTCCCTGTGTAGCAGGAACTGCCCTGCGTAGGAGAAATTCCCCTGTTCAGAAGATGCTGTATGGTGTAGGAGGCGCTGCACTGTGTAGGAGACGCTGCCCTGTGTAGTTGACTTACACAGTTCAGGAGACACTGCCAACTGCTGGAAGCCGTGCCCTGTTTAGGGGACACTGCCCTGTGTTGGAAATACTGCACTGCATAGGAGACACTGCCCTGCATAAGAGATACTCCACTACGTCGGAGGCACTGCCCTGCGTAGAAGACTCTGCCCTGTTCAGGAGACACTGTCCTGTGTAAGAGGCGCTGCACTGTGTGGGAGACGCTGCCCTGTGAAGCGGATGCTGCCTTGTTTAGGAGATGCTACCCTGTTCAGGTGAATCTGCCCTCTGTAGGAGGCACTGCCCTGTGTAGGAGACACTACTCAGTTCAGGATACACGGCCCTCTGTAGGAGGCAGTGCCCTGCGTCAGAGTCGCTGCCCTGTGTAGGGGTCACTGCCCTGTGTAGGAGACACTGCCCTGTGTAGGAGACACTGCCCTGTTCAGGAGACACTGCCCTGTGTAGGACAAACTGCCCTGTGAAGTAGGCACTGCCCTGTATAGCAGACACTGCTATGTGTAGGAGACACTGCCCTGTGTAGGAGGCGCTGCACTTTGTAGGAGACGCTGCCCTGTGTAGGAGGCACTGCTCTGTTCAGGAGACACTGCCATGTGTAGAAGACACTGCCCTGTTTAGGAGACACTGCCCTGTGCAGGAGCCGCTTCACTGTGTAGGAGGCACTGCCCTGTGTAGCAGATGCTGCCCTGTGTATGAGACACTACCCTGTTTAGCAGACACTGCCCTGTGTAGGAGACACTGCCCTGCGTAGGAGACACAGCCCTGCGTAGGAGGCATGCCCTGCATAGGGGAATCTGCCCTGTTCAGGAGATGCTGTCCTGTGTAGGAGGCACTGCCCTGTGTAGGTGACACTGCCCTGTGTAGGAGGTACTGCCCTGTGTAGGAGTCGCTGCCCTGTTAAAGAGACACTGTCCTGTGTAGGAGGCACTGCCCTTTGTAGGAGTCACTGCCCTGTGTAGGAGGTACTGCCGTGTGTAAAACATACTGCCCGGTGTAGGAGACATTGCCCTGTTTAGGTGGTACTGCCATGTTCAGGAGACACTGCACTGTGTAGGAGACACTGCCCTGCGTAGGAGACACTGCCCTGTGCAGAAGTCACTGCCCTGTTCAGGAGGTGCTATCCTGTGTAGGAGTCGCTTCCCTGTGTAGGAGACACTGCCCTGTGTAGGAGATGCTGCCCTGTGTAGGAGACACTGCCCTGTGTAGCAGACACTGCCCTGTGTAGCAGACACTGCCCTGTGTAGGAGACACTGCCCTGCGTAGAAGACACTGCCCTGTGTAGCAGACACTGCCCTGTGTAGCAGACACTGCCCTGTGTAGGAGACACTGCCCTGCGTAGAAGACACTGCCCTGCATAGGAGGTATGCCCTGCGTAGGTGACTCTGCCCTGTTCAGGAGGTGCTGTCCTGTGTAGAAGGCACTGCCATGTGTAGGTGTCACTGCCCTTTGTAGGAAATACTGCCCTTTTCAGAAGACACTGCTCTGTGTATGAGACACTGCCCTGTGTACGAGGTACTGCCATGTGCAGGAGACACTGCGCTGTGGAGGAAACACTGCCCTGTGTAGGAGATACTGCCCTGTGTAGAAGTCACTGCACTGTGTAAGAGGCACTGCCCTGTATAGGAGACGCTGCCCTTTGTAGGAGACGCTGCCCTGTGTAGTTGACGCTGCACAGTTCAGGAGACACTGCCAACTGCAGGAAGCCATGCCCTGTTTAGGAGACACTGCCCTGTGTAGGAAATACTGCACTGCATAGGAGACACTGCCCTGCATAAGAGATACTCCCCTACGTCGGAGGCACTGCCCTGCATAGAAGACTCTGCCCTGTTCAGGAGACACTGTCCTGTGTAAGAGGCGCTGCACTGTGTGGGAGACGCTGCCCTCTGAATCGGATGCTGCCTTTTTTAGGAGATGCTACCCTGTTCAGGTGAAACTGCCCTCTGCAGGAGGCACTGCCCTGTGTAGGAGTCACTGCCCTTTGTAGGAGTCACTGCCGTTTGTAGGAGGCACTGCCTTATGTAGGAGACACTGCCCTGTGAAGTTGACAGCACTGTGTCGGAGACATTGCCCTGTGTAGGAGACACTGCCCTGTGTAGGAGTCGCTGCCCTGTTAAGGAGACACTGCCCTGTGTAGGAGGCACTGCCCTTTGTAGGAGGTACTGCCGTGTGTAAGACATACTTCCCGGTGCAGGAGACATTGCCCTGTTTAGGTGGTACTGCCATGTTCAGGAGACATTGCACTCTGTAGGAGACACTGCCCTGTGTAGGAGACACTGCCCTGTGCAGAAGTCACTGCCCTGTCCAGGAGGTGCTGTCCTGTGTAGGAGGCACTTCCCTGTGTAGGAGACACTACCCTGTGTAGGAGATGCTGCGCTGTGTAGGAGACACTGCCCTATGTAGCAGACACTGCCCTGTGTAGCAGACACTGCCCTGTGTAGGAGACACTGGCCTGTGTAGGAGGCACTTCACTTTGTAGGAGTCACTGCCCTGTGTAGGAGGTACTGCCGTGTGTAAAACCTACTGCCCAGTGTAGGAGACATTGCCCTGTTTAGAAGGTACTTCCATGTGCAGGAGAAACTGCACTGTGTAGGAGACACTGCCCTGTGTAGGAGACACTGCCCTCTGTAGGAGACACTGCCCTGTTTAGGAGACCCTGCCCTGTGTAGGAGTCACTGCCGTGTTCAGGAGACACTGCCTGTGTAGCAGATGCTGCCCTGTGTAGGAAACGCTGCCCTGTGTAGCAGTCATTGCCCAGTGTAGGAGGTACTGCCCTGTGTAGGAGACACTGCCCTGTGTAGGAGACAGTGCCCTGTTCAGGAGAAACCGCCCTGTGTAGGAGACACTGCCCAGTGTAGGAGGCACTGCTCTGTGTAGGAGGCAACGCCCTGTGTACGAGGTACTGCCCTGTGCAGGAGGCACTGCCCTGTGCAGGAGACACAGCCCTGTTCAGGAGACACTGCCATCTGTAGGAGACTCTGCCCTGTGTAGGAGGCACAGCTCTGTGTAGGTGGCACTGCCCTGTGTAGGAGACACTGCCCTGTGTAGGAGACACTGCCCTGTTCAGGAGACACTGCCCTGTGTAGGACAAACTGCCCTGTGAAGTAGGCACTGCCCTGTATAGCAGACACTGCTATGTGTAGGAGACACTGCCCTGTGTAGGAGGCGCTGCACTTTGTAGGAGACGCTGCCCTGTGTAGGAGGCACTGCTCTGTTCAGGAGACACTGCCATGTGTAGAAGACACTGCCCTGTTTAGGAGACACTGCCCTGTGCAGGAGGCGCTTCACTGTGTAGGAGGCACTGCCCTGTGTAGCAGATGCTGCCCTGTGTATGAGACACTACCCTGTTTAGCAGACACTGCCCTGTGTAGGAGACACTGCCCTGCGTAGGAGACACAGCCCTGCGTAGGAGGCATGCCCTGCATAGGGGAATCTGCCCTGTTCAGGAGATGCTGTCCTGTGTAGGAGGCACTGCCCTGTGTAGGTGACACTGCCCTGTGTAGGAGGTACTGCCCTGTGTAGGAGTCGCTGCCCTGTTAAAGAGACACTGTCCTGTGTAGGAGGCACTGCCCTTTGTAGGAGTCACTGCCCTGTGTAGGAGGTACTGCCGTGTGTAAAACATACTGCCCGGTGTAGGAGAGATTGCCCTGTTTAGGTGGTACTGCCATGTTCAGGAGACACTGCACTGTGTAGGAGACACTGCCCTGCGTAGGAGACACTGCCCTGTGCAGAAGTCACTGCCCTGTTCAGGAGGTGCTATCCTGTGTAGGAGTCGCTTCCCTGTGTAGGAGACACTGCCCTGTGTAGGAGATGCTGCCCTGTGTAGGAGACACTGCCCTGTGTAGCAGACACTGCCCTGTGTAGCAGACACTGCCCTGTGTAGGAGACACTGCCCTGCGTAGAAGACACTGCCCTGTGTAGCAGACACTGCCCTGTGTAGGAGACACTGCCCTGCGTAGAAGACACTGCCCTGCATAGGAGGTATGCCCTGCGTAGGTGACTCTGCCCTGTTCAGGAGGTGCTGTCCTGTGTAGAAGGCACTGCCATGTGTAGGTGTCACTGCCCTTTGTAGGAAATACTGCCCTTTTCAGAAGACACTGCTCTGTGTATGAGACACTGCCCTGTGTACGAGGTACTGCCATGTGCAGGAGACACTGCGCTGTGGAGGAAACACTGCCCTGTGTAGGAGATACTGCCCTGTGTAGAAGTCACTGCACTGTGTAAGAGGCACTGCCCTGTATAGGAGACGCTGCCCTTTGTAGTAGACGCTGCCCTGTGTAGTTGACGCTGCACAGTTCAGGAGACACTGCCAACTGCAGGAAGCCATGCCGTGTTTAGGGGACACTGCCCTGTGTAGGAAATACTGCACTGCATAGGAGACACTGCCCTGCATAAGAGATACTCCCCTACGTCGGAGGCACTGCCCTGCATAGAAGACTCTGCCCTGTTCAGGAGACACTGTCCTGTGTAAGAGGCGCTGCACTGTGTGGGAGACGCTGCCCTCTGAATCGGATGCTGCCTTGTTTAGGAGATGCTTCCCTGTTCAGGTGAAACTGCCCTCTGCAGGAGGCACTGCCCTGTGTAGGAGACTATGCCCTGTGTAGGAGACTCTGCCCTGTGTAGGAGTCACTGCCCTTTGTAGGAGGCACTGCCCTATGTAGGAGACACTGCCATGTGAAGTTGACTGCACTGTGTCGGAGACATTGCCCTGTGTAGGAGACACTGCCCTGTGTAGGAGTCGCTGCCCTGTTAAGGAGACACTGCCCTGTGTAGGAGGCACTGCCCTTTGTAGGAGGTACTGCCGTGTGTAAGACATACTGCCCGGTGCAGGAGACATTGCCCTGTTTAGGTGGTACTGCCATGTTCAGGAGACATTGCACTCTGTAGGAGACACTGCCCTGTGTAGGAGACACTGCCCTGTGCAGAAGTCACTGCCCTGTTCAGGAGGTTCTGTCCTGTGTAGGAGGCACTTCCCTGTGTAGGAGACACTACCCTGTGTAGGAGATGCTGCGCTGTGTAGGAGACACTGCCCTATGTAGCAGACACTGCCCTGTGTAGCAGACACTGCCCTGTGTAGGAGACACTGGCCTGTGTAGGAGGCACTTCACTTTGTAGGAGTCACTGCCCTGTGTAGGAGGTACTGCCGTGTGTAAAACATACTGCCCAGTGTAGGAGACATTGCCCTGTTTAGAAGGTACTTCCATGTGCAGGAGAAACTGCACTGTGTAGGAGACACTGCCCTGTGTAGGAGACACTGCCCTCTGTAGGAGACACTGCCCTGTTTAGGAGACCCTGCCCTGTGTAGGAGTCACTGCCGTGTTCAGGAGACACTGCCTGTGTAGCAGATGCTGCCCTGTGTAGGAAAAACTGCCCTGTGTAGCAGTCATTGCCCAGTGTAGGAGGTACTGCCCTGTGTAGGAGACACTGCCCTGTGTAGGAGACAGTGCCCTGTTCAGGAGAAACCGCCCTGTGTAGGAGACACTGCCCAGTGTAGGAGGCACTGCTCTGTGTAGGAGGCAACGCCCTGTGTACGAGGTACTGCCCTGTGCAGGAGGCACTGCCCTGTGCAGGAAACACAGCCCTGTTCAGGAGACACTGCCCTCTGTAAGAGACTCTGCCCTGTGTAGGAGGCACAGCTCTGAGTAGGTGGCACTGCCCTGTGTAGGAGACACTGCCCTGTGTAGGAGACACTGCCCTGTTCAGGAGACACTGCCCTGTGTAGGACAAACTGCCCTGTGAAGTAGGCACTGCCCTGTATAGCAGACACTGCTATGTGTAGGAGACACTGCCCTGTGTAGGAGGCGCTGCACTTTGTAGGAGACGCTGCCCTGTGTAGGAGGCACTGCTCTGTTCAGGAGACACTGCCATGTGTAGAAGACACTGCCCTGTTTAGGAGACACTGCCCTGTGCAGGAGGCGCTTCACTGTGTAGGAGGCACTGCCCTGTGTAGCAGATGCTGCCCTGTGTATGAGACACTACCCTGTTTAGCAGACACGGCCCTGTGTAGGAGACACTGCCCTGCGTAGGAGACACAGCCCTGCGTAGGAGGCATGCCCTGCATAGGGGAATCTGCCCTGTTCAGGAGATGCTGTCCTGTGTAGGAGGCACTGCCCTGTGTAGGTGACACTGCCCTGTGTAGGAGGTACTGCCCTGTGTAGGAGTCACTGCCCTGTTAAAGAGAAACTGTCCTGTGTAGGAGGCACTGCCCTTTGTAGGAGTCACTGCCCTGTGTAGGAGGTACTGCCGTGTGTAAAACATACTGCCCGGTGTAGGAGACATTGCCCTGTTTAGGTGGTACTGCCATGTTCAGGAGACACTGCACTGTGTAGGAGACACTGCCCTGCGTAGGAGACACTGCCCTGTGCAGAAGTCACTGCCCTGTTCAGGAGGTGCTATCCTGTGTAGGAGTCGCTTCCCTGTGTAGGAGACACTGCCCTGTGTAGGAGATGCTGCCCTGTGTAGGAGACACTGCCCTGTGTAGCAGTCACTGCCCTGTGGAGCAGACACTGCCCTGTGTAGGAGACACTGCCCTGCGTAGAAGACACTGCCCTGTGTAGCAGACACTGCCCTGTGTAGCAGACACTGCCCTGTGTAGGAGACACTGCCCTGCGTAGAAGACACTGCCCTGCATAGGAGGTATGCCCTGCGTAGGTGACTCTGCCCTGTTCAGGAGGTGCTGTCCTGTGTAGAAGGCACTGCCATGTGTAGGTGTCACTGCCCTTTGTAGGAAATACTGCCCTTTTCAGAAGACACTGCTCTGTGTATGAGACACTGCCCTGTGTACGAGGTACTGCCATGTGCAGGAGACACTGCGCTGTGGAGGAAACACTGCCCTGTGTAGGAGATACTGCCCTGTGTAGAAGTCACTGCACTGTGTAAGAGGCACTGCCCTGTATAGGAGACGCTGCCCTTTGTAGGAGACGCTGCCCTGTGTAGTTGACGCTGCACAGTTCAGGAGACACTGCCAACTGCAGGAAGCCATGCCCTGTTTAGGGGAGACTGCCCTGTGTAGGAAATACTGCACTGCATAGGAGACACTGCCCTGCATAAGAGATACTCCCCTACGTCGGAGGCACTGCCCTGCATAGAAGACTCTGCCCTGTTCAGGAGACACTGTCCTGTGTAAGAGGCGCTGCACTGTGTGGGAGACGCTGCCCTCTGAATCGGATGCTGCCTTGTTTAGGAGATGCTACCCTGTTCAGGTGAAACTGCACTCTGCAGGAGGCACTGCCCTGTGTAGGAGACTATGCCCTGTGTAGGAGACTCTGCCCTGTGTAGGAGTCACTGCCCTTTGTAGGAGGCACTGCCCTATGTAGGAGACACTGCCCTGTGCATTTGACTGCACTGTGTCGGAGACATTGCCCTGTGTAGGAGACACTGCCCTGTGTAGGAGTCGCTGCCCTGTTAAGGAGACACTGCCCTGTGTAGGAGGCACTGCCCTTTGTAGGAGGTACTGCCGTGTGTAAGACATACTGCCCGGTGCAGGAGACATTGCCCTGTTTAGGTGGTACTGCCATGTTCAGGAGACATTGCACTCTGTAGGAGACACTGCCCTGTGTAGGAGACACTGCCCTGTGCAGAAGTCACTGCCCTGTTCAGGAGGTGCTGTCCTGTGTAGGAGGCACTTCCCTGTGTAGGAGACACTACCCTGTGTAGGAGATGCTGCGCTGTGTAGGAGACACTGCCCTATGTAGCAGACACTGCCCTGTGTAGCAGACACTGCCCTGTGTAGGAGACACTGGCCTGTGTAGGAGGCACTTCACTTTGTAGGAGTCACTGCCCTGTGTAGGTGGTACTGCCGTGTGTAAAACATACTGCCCAGTGTAGGAGACATTGCCCTGTTTTGAAGGTACTTCCATGTGCAGGAGAAACTGCACTGTGTAGGAGACACTGCCCTGTGTAGGAGACACTGCCCTCTGTAGGAGACACTGCCCTGTTTAGGAGACCCTGCCCTGTGTAGGAGTCACTGCCGTGTTCAGGAGACACTGCCTGTGTAGCAGATGCTGCCCTGTGTCGGAAACGCTGCCCTGTGTAGCAGTCATTGCCCAGTGTAGGAGGTACTGCCCTGTGTAGGAGGCACTGCCCTGTGTAGGAGACAGTGCCCTGTTCAGGAGAAACCGCCCTGTGTAGGAGACACTGCCCAGTGTAGGAGGCACTGCTCTGTGTAGGAGGCAACGCCCTGTGTACGAGGTACTGCCCTGTGCAGGAGGCACTGCCCTGTGCAGGAGACACAGCCCTGTTCAGGAGACACTGCCCTCTGTAGGAGACTCTGCCCTGTGTAGGAGGCACAGCTCTGTGTAGGTGGCACTGCCCTGTGTAGGTGGCACTGCCGGGTGTAGGAAGCAGTGCCCTGTGTAGGAGACACTGCCATGGGTATGAGACACTGCCCTGTGTAGTTGGCACTGCCTTATGTAGGAGTCACTGCCCTGTGTAGGAGGTACTGCCCTGTGTAGAACATACTGCCCAGAGTAGGAGACATTGCACTGTGTAGGAGGTACTGCCATGTGCAGGAGACACTGCTCTGTGTAGGAGACACTGCCCTGTGTAGGAGACATTGTCCTGTATAAGACTCACTGCACCGAGTACGAGACACTGACCTGTGCAGGAGGCGCTGCCCTGTGTAGGAGACACTGCCCTGTGTAGGACACACTGCCTTGTGTAGGAGATGCTGCCCTGTGTAGGAGACACTGCATTGTGAAGGAGACACTGCACTGTGTAGGAGGCACTGCACTGTGTAGGAGGCACTGCCCTTTATAGAAGGCGCTGCCCTTTGTAGGAGACGCTGCATTGTGTAGGAGGCGCTGCCCTTTGTAGGAGATGCTGCCCTGTGTAGGAGAAACTGCCCTGTGTAGCAGAAACTGCCCTGTTCAGAAGACGCTGTACGGTGTAGGAGGTGCTGCCCTGTGTAGGAGACGGTGTCCTGTGTAGGAGATGCTACATTGTTCAGCAGATACTGCCCACTGCAGGAGGCCCTGCCCTGTGTAGGGCACACTGCTCTGTGTAGGACATTCTGCCCTGTGTAGGAGACATTGCCCTGTTCAGAAGACACTGCTCTGTGTAGGAGGCACTGCCCTGTGTCGGAGATACGGCCATGTTCAGGAGACACTGCCCTGTGTAGGAGGTACTGCCCTGTATAGGAATCGCTGCCCTCTGTAGGAGTTACTGCTCTGTTTAGGAGGTACTGCACTTTATAGGAGGTAAAGCCCTGTGTAGGAGACAATGCCCTGTGTAGGTGGCACAGCCCTGTGGAGGCGACGCTGCCCTGTGTAGGAGGCACTGCCCTGTGTAGGAGATACTGCCCTGTTCAGGAGACACTGCCCTGTATAGGAGACACTGCCCTGTGCAGGAGGTTCTGCCCTGTGTAGGAGAGACTGCACTGTGTAGGAGACACTGCCCTGTGTATGAGTGACTGCCCTGGGTAGGAGTCACTGCCCTGGGTAGGAGTCACTGCCCTGTGTAGGAGACACTGCCCTGTGTAGGAGACACTGCTCTCTGTAGGAGACACTGCCCTGTGTCGGAGTCACTGACTTGTGTAGGAGACGCTGCCCTGTGTAGGAGACGCTGCCCTGTGTAGCAGACACTGCCCTGTGTAGCAGATGCTGCCCTTTTTTAGGAGGCATCGCCCTGTGTATGAGACACTGCCCTGTTGAAAGATGCTGCCCGGTGTATGAATCATTGCCCTGTGTAGGAGACACTGCCCTGTGTTGGAGACACTATCTTGCATAGGAGACAATTCCATCGTTGGAGACACTGCCCTGCATAGGGGGCACTGCACAGTCTAGTAGACTCTGCCCTGTGTAGGGGACATTGCCCTGCATAGGAGACAATGCCCTGTGTAGGAGACACTGCCCTGCGTCAGAGGCACTGCCCTGCATAGAAGACTCTGCCCTGTTCAGGAGACACTGTCCTGTGTAGGAGGCGCTGCACCGTGTGGGAGACACTGCCCTGTGTAGCAGACGATGCCCTGTTTAGGAGATGCTACACTGTTCAGGAGACAATGCCCTCTGTAGGGGGCACTGCTCTGTGTAGGAGACACTTCCCTGTGTAGGCGACACTGCCCTGTGTAGGAGGCACTGACCTGTGAAGTTGACTGCATTGTGTAGGAGACATTGCCCTGTATAAGACTCACTGCACCGAGTACGAGACACTGACCTTTGCAGGAGGCGCTGCCCTGTGTAGGAGACACTGCCCTGTGTAGGACACACTGCCCTGTGTAGGAGATGCTGCCCTGTGTAGGAGACTCTGCCCTGTGTAGCAGGCACTGCCCTGTGTAGCAGACACAGCCCTGTGTGGGAGATGCTGCCCTGTGTAGGAGACACTGCCCTGTGTAGGAGACACTGCCCTGTGTAGGACACACTGCCCTGTGAAGGAGGCACTGCCCTGTATAGGAGACACTGCTATGTGTAGGAGACACTGCCCTGTGCAGGAGGCGCTTCACTGTGTGGGAGACACTGCCCTGTGTAGGAGATGCTGCCCTTTGTAGGAGACACTGCCCTGTTTAGCAGACACTGCCCTGTGTATGAGAAACTGCCCTGCGTAGGAGACACTGCCCTGCGTAGGAGGCATGCCCTGCATAGGGGACTCTGCCCTGTTCAGGAGATGCTGTCCTATGTAGGAGGCACTGCCCTGTGTAGGAGACACTGCCCTGTGTAGGAGGCACTGCCCTGTGTAGGAGTCGCTGCCCTGTAAAGGAGGCACTGCCCTGTGTAGGAGGCACTGCCCTTTGTAGGAGTCACTGCCCTTTGTAGGAGGTGCTGCCTTGTGTAAAACATACTGCCCGGTGTAGGAGACATTGCCCTATTTAGGTGGTACTGCGATGTTCAGGAGACACTGCACTGTGTAGCAGACACTGCCGTGTGTAGGAGACACTGCCCTGTGCAGAAGCCACTGCCCTGTTCAAGAGGTGCTGTCCTGTGTAGGAGGCGCTTCCCTGTTTAGGAGACACTGCCTGTGTAGGAGATGCTGCCCTGTGTAGGAGACACTGCCCTGTGTAGCAGGCACTGCCCTGTGTAGCAGACACTGCCCTGTCTAGGAGACACTGCCCTGCGTAGAAGACACGGCCCTGTGTAGCAGACACTGCCCTGTGTAGCAGACACTGCCCTGTGTAGGAGACACTGCCCTGCGTAGAAGACACTGCCCTGCATAGGAGGTATGCCCTGCGTAGGTGACTATGCCCTGGTCAGGAGGTTCTGTCCTGTGTAGGAGGCACTGCCCTGTGTAGGTGTCACTGCCCTTTGTAGGAGATACTGCCCTTTTCAGAAGACACTGCCCTGTGTATGAGACACTGCCCTGTGTACGAGGTACTGCCATGTGCAGGAGACACTGCCCAGTGGAGGAAACACTGCCCTGTGTACGAGATACTGCCCTGTGTAGAAGTCACTGCACTGTGTAAGAGGCACTGCCCTGTATAGGAGACGCTGCCCTTTGTAGGAGACGCTGCCCTGTGTAGGAGGCGCTGCCCTGTGTAGGAGATGCTTCCCTGTGTAGGAGAAACTGCCCTGCGTAGGAGAAATTGCCCTGTTCAGAAGATGCTGTATGGTGTAGGAGGCGCTGCACTGTGTAGGAGACGCTGCCCTGTGTAGTTGACGCTACACAGTTCAGGAGACACTGCCAACTGCAGGAAGCAGTGCCCTGTTTAGGGGACACTGCCCTGTGTAGGAAATACTGCACTTCATAAGAGACACTGCCCTGCATAAGAGATACTCCCCTACGTCGGAGGCACTGCCCTGCGTAGAAGACTCTGCCCTGTTCAGGAGACATTATCCTGTGTAAGAGGCGCTGCACTGTGTGGGAGATGCTGCCCTATGTAGCACATGCTGCCTTGTTTAGGAGATGCAACCCTGTTCAGGATAAACTGCCCTCTGTAGGAGGCACTGCCCTGTGTAGTAGACACTGCCCTGTGAAGTTGACTCCACTGTGTAGGAGACATTGCCCTGTGTAGGAGACACTGCCCTGTTTAGGAGTCGCTGCCCTGTTAAGGAGACACTGCCCTGTCTAGGAGGCACTGCCCTTTGTAGGAGCTACTGCCGTGTGTAACACATACTGCCCGGTGTAGGAGACATTGCCCTGTTTAGGTGGTACTGCCACATTCAGGAGACACTGCACTGTGTAGGAGACACTGCCCTGTGTAGGAGACACTGCCCTGTGCAGAAGTCACTGCCCTGTTCAGGATGTGCTGTCCTGTGTAGGAGGCGCTTCCCTGTGTAGGAGGCACTGCCCTGTGTAGGAGATGCTGCCCTGTGTAGGAGACACTGCCCTATGTAGCAGACACTGCCCTGTGTAGCAGACACTGCCCTGTGTAGGAGACACTGGCCTGTGTAGGAGGCACTGCACTTTGTAGGAGTCACTGCCCTGTGTAGGAGGTACTGCCGTGTGTAAGACATACTGCCCAGTTTAGGAGACATTGCCCTGTTTAGAAGGTACTTCCATGTGCAGGAGACACTGCACTGTGTTGGAGACACTGCCCTGTGTAGGAGACACTGCCCTGTGTAGGATTCACTGCCCTGTTCAGGAGACACTGCCTGTGTAGCAGATGCTGCCCTGTGTAGGAGACACTGCACTGTGTAGATGACACTGCCCTGTGTAGCAGACACTGCTCTGTGTGGGAAATGCTGCCCTGTGTAGGAGGCGCTGCCCTGTGTAGGAGACACTTCTCTGTGTAGGGGACGCTGCCCTGTGTGGGAGACGCTGCCCTGTGTAGGAGGCGCTGCCCTGTGTAGGAGACGCTACTCTGTTCAGTAGACACTGCTGTCTGTAGGAGGCACTGCCCTGTGTAGGAGACACTCCCCCGTGTAGGAGGCTCTGCCCTGTGTAGGAACCACTGCACTGTTCAGGAGACAATGCCCTCTGTAGAAGGTACCGCCATGTGTAGGAGTCGCTGCACTGTGTATGAGTCACTGCCCTGTGTAGGAGACGCTGCCCTGTGTAGGAGGCAATGCCCTGTTCAGGAGACACTGCCCTGTTTAGGATGCACTTCCCTGTGCAGGAGGCACTTCCCTCTGTAGGAGACACTGCCCTGTGTAGCAGGCGCTGCACTGTGTAGGAGACGCTGCCCTGCATAGCAGACACTGCTCTGTGTAGGAGGCACTGCCCTGCGTAGGAGAATCTGCCATGTTCAGGAGATGCTTTCCTGTGTAGGGGGCACTGCCCTGTGTAGGAGACACTGCCCTGTGTAGGAGATACTGCCCTGTGTAGGAGTCGCTGCACTGTTAAGGAGACACTGCCCTGTTTTGGAGGCACTGCCCTGTGTAGGGTTCACTCCCCTGTGTAGGAGGTACTTCCCTGTGTAAGACAAACTGCACAGTGTAGGAGACACTGCCCTGTGTAGGAGACACTGCCCTGTGTAGGAGCCACTGCCCTGTTCAGGAGACACTGCACTGTGTAGGAGACACTACACTGTGTAGGAGGCACTGCCCTGTTAAAGAGGCGCTGCCCTTTGTAGGAGACACTGGCCTTTTCAGAAGATACTGCCTTGTGTATGAGATATTGCCCTGTTCACGAGGTACTGCCATGTTCAGGAGACACTGCACTTTGTAGGAGACATTGCCCTGTGTATGAGGCACTGCCCTGTGCAGAAGTCACTGCCCTGTTCAGGAGACACTGCCCTGTGTAGGAGACACTGCACTTTGTAGAAGGCACTGCCGTCTATAGGAGGCGCTGCCCTTTCTAGGAGACGCTGCCCTGTGTAGGAGGCGATGCCCTGTGTAGGAGACGCTGCCCTGTGTAGGAGAAACTGCCCTGCGTAGGAGAAACTGCCCTGTACAGAAGATGCTGTATGGTGTAGGAGGCGCTGCCCTGTGCAGGAGATGCTCCCCTGTGTTGGAGACGCTACACTGTTCAGGAGACACTGCCCACTGTAGGAGGCTCTGCCCAGTGTAAGCGACACTGCCATGTGTAGGAAATACTGCCCTGTGTAGGGGACATTGCCCTGTTCAGGAGACACTGCTCTGTGTAGGAGGCACTGCCCTGTGTAGGAGACACTGCCGTGTTCAGGAGACACTGCCCTGTGTAGGAGGTACAGCCCTGTGTAGGAATCGCTGCAATGTGTAGGAGTTACTGCTCTGTCTAGGAGGTACTTCCTTGTATAGAAGGTCGTGCCCTGTGTAGGACACACTGCCCAGTGTAGGTGCCAAAGCCCTGTGTATGAGTCTCTGCCCTGTCTATGAGGAGGTGCTGCCCTGCGTAGGAGACACTGCCCTGTGTAGGAGACACTGCCCTGTGTAGGAGTCACTGCCCTGCGTAGGATTCACTGCCCTGTGTAGCAGTCACTGCCCTGTGCAGGAGACACTGCCCTGTGTAGTTGACACTGCCCTCTGTCGGAAAAACTACTCTGTGTGTGAGTCACTGCCCTGGGTAGGAGTCACTGCCCTGTGTAGGAGACACTGCTGTGTTTAGGAGGCACTGCCCTCTGTAGGAGACACTGCTCTGTGTCAGAGTCACTGCCCTGTGCAGGAGTCATTTCCCTGTGTAGGAGGTCCTGCCCTGTGTAGGAGGCGCTACCCTGTTCAGGAGACGCTGCCCTGTGTAGGAGATGCAGCACTGTGAGGAGACGCTGCCCTCTGTAGGAGATGCTGCCATGCGTAGTTGACGCTGCCCTGTGTAGGAGACGCTGCCCTTTGTAGGAGGCATTGCCCTGTGTATGAGACACTGCCCTGTTTATGAGACGCTGCCCGGTTTAGGAATCACTGCCTGTGTATGAGACACCGCCTTGCATATGAGACACTGCCCTGCATAGGAGGCACTGCCCTGCCTGGGAGACTCTGCCCTGTGTAGGAGACACTGCCCTGCATAGGAGGCAATGCCCTGTCCAGGAGACACTGTCCTGTGTAGGAGGCGCTGCTCTGTGTGGGAGAGGCTGCCCTGTGTAGCAGAATCTGCCCTGTTTAGGAGATGCTACCGTGTTCAGTAGACACTGTCCTCTGTAGGAGGCACTGCCCTGTGTAGGAGACTCTGCCCTGTGTAGGAGACTCTGCCCTGTGTAGGAGTCACTGCACTGTGTAGGAGGCACTGCCCTGTGTAGGAGACACTGCACTGTGAAGTTGACTGCACTGTGTAGGAGACATTGCCCTGTGTAGGAGACACTGCCCTGTGTAGGAGTCGCTGCCCTGTTAAGGAGTCACTGCCCTGGGTAGGAGTCACTGCCCTGTGTAGGAGACACTGCTGCGTTTAGGAGGCACTGCCCTCTGTAGGAGACACTGCCCTGTGTCAGAATCACTGCCCTGTGCAGGAGTCATTTCCCTGTGTAGGAGGTCCTGCCCTGTGTAGGAGGCGCTACCCTGTTCAGGAGACGCTGCCCTGTGTAGGAGATGCAGCACTGTGAGGAGACGCTGCCCTCTGTAGGAGATGCTGCCATATGTAGTTGACGCTGCCCTGTGTAGGAGACGCTGCCCTTTGTAGGAGGCATTGCCCTGTGTATGAGACACTGCCCTGTTTATGAGACGCTGCCCGGTTTAGGAATCACTGCCTGTGTATGAGACACAGCCCTGCATATGAGACACTGCCCTGCATAGGAGGCACTGCCCTGCCTGGGAGACTCTGCCCTGTGTAGGAGACACTGCCCTGCATAGGAGACAATGCCCTGTTCAGGAGACACTGTCCTGTGTAGGAGGCGCTGCACTGTGTGGGAGAGGCTGCCCTGTGTAGCAGAATCTGCCCTGTTTAGGAGATGCTACCGTGTTCAGGAGACACTGTCCTCTGTAGGAGGCACTGCCCTGTGTAGGAGACTCTGCCCTGTGTAGGAGACTCTGCCCTGTGTAGGAGTCACTGCACTGTGTAGGAGGCACTGCCCTGTGTAGGAGACACTGCCCTGTGAAGTTGACTGCACTGTGTAGGAGACATTGCCCTGTGTAGGAGACACTGCCCTGTGTAAGAGTCGCTGCCCTCTTAAGGAGACACTGCCCTATGTAGGAGGCACTGCCCTGTGTAGGAGGTACTGCTGTGTGTAAGACATACTGCCCAGTGTAGGAGACATTGCCCTGTTTAGGTGGTACTGCCATGTTCAGGAGACACTGCACTCTGTAGGAGACACTGCCCTGTGTAGGAGACACTGCCCCGTGCAGAAGTCACTGCCCTGTTCAGGAGGTGCTGTCCTGTGTAGGAGGCGATTCCCTGTGTAGGAGACACTGCCCTGTTTAGGAGATGCTGCCCTGTGTAGGAGACACTGCCCTATGTAGCAGATACTGCCCTGTGTAGCAGACATTGCCCTGTGTAGGAGACACAGGCCTGTGTAGGAGGCACTGCACTTTGTAGGAGTCACTGCCCTGTGTAGGAGGCACTGCCATGTGTAAGACATACTGCCCAGTTTAGGAGAGATTGCCCTGTTTAGAAGCTACTTCCCTGTGCAGGAGACACTGCACTGTGTAGGAGACACTGCCCTGTGTAGGAGACACTGCCCTGTGTTGGAGACACAGCCCTGTGTAGGAGACACTGCCCTGTGGAGGAGTCACGGCCCTGTTCAGGAGACACTGCCTGTGTAGCAGAAGCTGCCCTGTGTAGGAGACACTGCACTGCGTAGATGACACTGCCCTGTGTAGCAGACACTGCTCTGTGTGGGAGATCCTGCCCTGTGTAGGAGGCGCTGCCCTGTGTAGGAGGCACTGCCCTGTGTAGGAGACACTGCCCTGTGTAGGAGCCTATGCCCTGTGTAGGAGACACTGCACTGTTCAGCAGACACTTCCCTCTGTAGGACTCACTGCCCTGTGTAGGAGGCACTGCCCCGTGTAGGAGACACTGCCCTGTGTAGGAGACGCTGCCCTTTGTAGGAGGCAATGCCCTGTTCAGGAGACACTGCCCTGTTTAGGATGCACTTCCCTGTGCAGGAGGCACTTCCCTGTGTAGGAGACACTGCCCTGTGTAGCAGACACTGCTCTGTGTGGGAGATGCTGCCCTGTTTAGGAGGCGCTGCCCTGTGTAGGAGACACTGCCCTGTGTAGGAGGAGCTGCCCTGTGTAGGAGACGCTACACTGTTCAGTAGACACTGCCCTCTGTAGGAGGCACTGCCCTGTGTAGGAGGCACTGCCCCGTGTAGGAGGCTCTGCCCTGTGTAGGAACCACTGCACTGTTCAGGAGACAATGCCCTCTGTAGAAGGTACCACCATGTGTAGGAGTCGCTGCCCTGTGTATGAGTCACTGCCCTGTGTAGGAGACACTGCCCTGTGTAGGAGCCTAAGCCCTGTGTAGGAGACACTGCACTGTTCAGCAGACACATCCCTCTGTAGGACTCACTGCCCTGTGTAGGAGGCACTGCCCCGTGTAGGAGACGCTGCCCTGTGTAGGAGGCAATGCCCTGTTCAGGAGACACTGCCCTGTTTAGGATGCACTTCCCTGTGCAGGAGGCACTTCCCTGTGTAGGAGACACTTCCCTGTGTAGCAGGCCCTGCCCTCTGTAGGAGACGCTGCCCTGCATAGCAGACACAGCCCTGTGTAGCAGGCACTGCCCTGTGTAGCTGACACTGCCCTGTGTAGGAGACACTGCCCTGCATAGGAGACACTGCTCTGCGTAGGAGGCACTGCCCTGCGTAGGACACTCTGCCATGTTCAGGAGATGCTGTCCTGTGTAGGAGGCACTGCCCTGTGTAGGAGACACTGCCCTGTGTAGGAGTCACTGCCCTGTTCAGGAGACACTGCCTGTGTAGCAGAAGCTGCCCTGTGTAGGAGACACTGCAATGTGTAGATGACACTGCCCTGTGTAGCAGACACTGCTCTGTGTGGGAGATCCTGCCCTGTGTAGGAGGCGCTGCCCTGTGGAGGAGGCACTGCTCTGTGTCGGAGATGCTGCCCTGTGTGGGAGACGCTGCCCTGTGTAGGAGGCACTGCCCTGTGTAGGAGACGCTACTCTGTTCAGTAGACACTGCCCTCTGTAGGAGGCACTGCCCTGTGTAGGAGACACTGCCCCGTGTAGAAGGCTCTGCCCTGTGTAGGAACCACTGCACTGTTCAGGAGACAATGCCCTCTGTAGAAGGTACCGCCATATGTAGGAGTCGCTGCCCTGTGTATGAGTCACTGCCCTGTGTAGGAGACACTGCCCTGTGTAGGAGCTTATGCCCTGTGTAGGAGACACTGCACTGTTCAGCAGACACTTCCCTCTGTAGGACTCACTGCCCTGTGTAGGAGGCACTGGCCCGTGTAGGAGACACTGCCCTGTGTAGGAGACAGTGCCCTGTGTAGCAGGCAATGCCCTGTTCAGGAGACAATGCCCTGTTTAGGATGCACTTCCCTGTGCAGGAGGCACTTCCCTGTGTAGGAGACACTGCCCTGTGTAGCAGACACTGCTCTGTGTGGGAGATTCTGCCCTGTGTAGGAGGCGCTGCCCTGTGTAGGAGACACTGCCCTGTGTAGGAGGAGCTGCCCTGTGTAGGAGACGCTACTCTGTTCAGTAGACACTGCCCTCTGTAGGAGGCACTGCCCTCTGTAGGAGACACTGCCCCGTGTAGGAGGCTCTGCCCTGTGTAGGAACCACTGCACTGTTCAGGAGACAATGCCCTCTGTAGAAGGTACCGCCATGTGTAGGAGTCGCTGCCCTGTGTATGAGTCACTGCCCTGAGTAGGAGACACTGCCCTGTGTAGGAGCCTAAGCCCTGTGTCGGAGACACTGCACTGTTCAGCAGACACATCCCTCTGTTGGACTCACTGCCCTGTGTAGGAGGCACTGCCCCGTGTAGGAGACACTGCCCTGTGTAGGAGACGCTGCCCTGTGTAGGAGACAATGCCCTGTTCAGGAGACACTGCCGTGTTTAGGATGCACTTCCCTGTGCAGGAGGCACTTCCCTGTGTAGGAGACACTTCCCTGTGTAGCAGGCGCTGCCCTCTGTAGGAGACGCTGCCCTGCATAGCAGACACAGCCCTGTGTAGCAGGCACTGCCCTGTGTAGCAGACACTGCCCTGTGTAGGAGACACTGCCCTGAATAGGAGACACTGCTCTGCGTAGGACGCACTGCCCTGCGTAGGAGACTCTGCCACGTTCAGGAGATGCTGTCCTGTGCAGGAGGCACTGCCCTGTGTAGGAGACACTGCCCTGTGTAGGTGGTACTGCCCTGTGTAGGAGTCGCTGCACTGTTAAGGAGACACTGCCCTGTTTTGGAGGCACTGCCCTGTGTAGGATTCACTCCCCTGTGTAGGAGGTACTGCCCTGTGTAAGATAGACTGCCTAGTGTAGGAGACATTGCCCTGTTTAGGAGGTACTGCCATGTGCAGGAGACACTGCCCTGTGTAGGAGACACTGCCCTGTGTAGGAAACACTGCCCTGTCTAGGAGTCACTGCCCGGTTCAGGAGACACTGCACTGTGTAGGAGACACTGCACTGTGTAGGAGGCACTGCCCTGTATAGGAGGCGATGCCCTTTGTAGGAGACACTGCCCTTTTCAGAAGACACTGCCTTGTGTATGAGATACTGCCCTGTGTACGAGGTACTGCCATGTTCAGGAGACACTGCACTGTGTAGGAGACGTTGCCCTGTGTAGGAGGCACAACCTGTGCAGAAGTCACTACCCTGTTCAGGAGACACTGCCCTGTGTAGGAGACACTGCACTGTGTAGAAGGCACTGCCCTGTATAGGAGGCGCTGCCCTTTGTAGGAGACGCTGCCCTGTGTAGGAGGCACTGCCCTGTGTAGGAGACGCTGCCCTGTGTTGGAGAAACTGCCCTGCGTAGGAGAAACTGCCCTGTTCAGAAGACGCTGTACGGTGTAGCAGGCGCTGCCCTGTGCAGGAGATGCTCCCCTGTGTAGGAGATGCTACACTGTTCAGGGGACACTGCCCACTGTAGGAGGCCCTGCCCAGTGTAGGCGACACTGCCCTGTTCAGGAGACACTGCACTGTGTAGGAGGCACTGCCCTGTGTAGGAGACACTGCCGTGTTCAGGAGACACTGCCCTGTGTAGGAGGTACTGCCCTGTGCAGGAATCGCTGCAATGTGTAGGAGTTACTGCTCTGTCTAGGGGGTACTTCCCTGTATAGAAGGTAGTGCCCTGTGTAGGACACACTGCCCAGTGTAGGAGTCAAAGCCCTGTGTATGAGACACTGCCCTGTCTATGAGGAGGCGCTGCCCTGCGTAGGAGACAATGCCCTGTGTAGGAGACACTGCCCTGTGTAGGAGTCACTGCCCTGTGTAGGAGTCACTGCCCTGGGTAGGAGTCACTGCCCTGTGCAGGAGACACTGCCCTGTGTAGTTGACACTGCCCTCTGTAGGATAAACTACTCTGTGTGGGAGTCACTGCCCTGGGTAGGAGTCACTGCCCTGTGTAGGAGACACTGCCGTGTGTAGCAGGCACTGCCCTCTGTAGGAGACACTGCCCTGTGTCAGAGTCACTACCCTGTGCAGGAGTCATTTCCCTGTGTAGGAGGTCCTGCCCTGTGTAGGAGGCGCTACCCTGTTCAGGAGACGCTGCCCTGTGTAGGAGATGCAGCACTGTGAGGAGACGCTGCCCTCTGTAGGAGATGCTGCCATGTTTAGTTGACGCTGCCCTGTGTAGGAGACGCTGCCCTTTGTTGGAGGCATTGCCCTGTGTCTGAGACACTGCCCTGTTTATGAGACGCTGCCCGGTTTAGGAATCACTGCCCTGTGTATGAGACACTGCCCTGCATATGAGACACTGCCCTGCATAGGAGGCACTGCCCTGCCTGGGAGACTCTGCCCTGTGTAGGATACACTGCCCTGCATAGGAGACAATGCCCTGTTCAGGAGACACTGTCCTGTGTAGTAGGCGCTGCACTGTGTGGGAGAGGCTGCCCTGTGCAGCAGAATCTGCCCTGTTTAGGAGGTGCTACCGTGTTCAGGAGACACTGTCCTCTGTAGGAGGCACTGCCCTGTGTAGGAGACTCTGCCCTGTGTAGGAGACACCGCCCTGTGTAGGAGGCACTGCCCTGTGTAGGAGACACTGCACTGTGTAGGTGGCACTGCCCTGTGAAGGAGACATTGCCCTTTATAAGATTCACTGCCCTTGGTACGAGACACTGCCCTGTGCAGAAGGAGCTGCCCTGTGTAGGAGACACTGCCCTGTGTAGCAGATACTGCCATGTGTAGCAGACGCTGCCCTGTGTGGAAGACGCTGCCCTGTGTACGACGCGATGCCCTGTGTAGGAGACACTGCCCTGTGTAGGAGATGCTGCCCTCTGTGGGAGATGATGCCCTGTGTAGCAGGCGCCGCCCTGTGTAGCAGACACTGCCCTGTGTAGGAGACACTGCCTTGTCCACTAGATGCTGTCCTGCGTAGGAGGCGCTGCCCTGTGTGGGAGACGCTGCCCTGTGCAGGAGGCACTGCCCTCTGTAGGAGATGCTGCCCTGTGTGGGAGATGCTGCCCTGTGTAGGAGACGCTACCCTGTTCAGGAGACACTGCCCTCTGTAGGAGGCACTGCCATGTGTAGGAGACAATGCTCTGTGTAGGAGACACTGCCCTGTTAAGGAGACACTGCCCTGTGTAGGAGGCACTGCCCTGTGTAGGGACCACTGCACTGTTCAGAAGACACTGCCCTGTGTGGGAGACACTGCCCTGTGTATGAGACACTGCCCTGTGTAGAAGACACTGCTCTGCTCAGGAGAAACTGCCCTGTGAAGGACTCGCTCCCCTTTGTAGGAGGCATTGCCCTGTGGAGGAGATACTGCCCTGTCTAGGAGACACTGCCCTGTGTAGGAGGCGCTGCCCAGTGTAGCAGATGCTGCCCTGTGTAGGAGGCACTGCCCTGTTCAGGAGAAACTGCCCTGTGTAGAAGACACTGCCCTGTTTAGGATACACTGCCCTGTGCAGGAGGCGCTGTCCTATGTAGGCGACACTGCCCTGTGTCGGAGACGCTGCCCTGTGTAGGAGACACTGACCTTTGTAGCAGACACTGCCCTGTGTAGCAGACACTGCCCTGTGTAGGAGACACTGCCCTGCGTAGGAGACACTGCCCTGCGTAGGAGGCACTGCCCTGCATAGGAGATTCTGCCTTTTCCAGGAGATTCTGTCCTGCGTAGGAGGCGCTGCCCTGTGTGGGAGACGCTGCTCTTTGCAGGAGGCACTGCCCTCTGTAGGAGACGCTGCCCTGTTTAGGAGAAACTGCCCTCTGTAGGATGCACTGACCTGTGTAGGAGACACTGCCCTGTGTAGGATTTACTTCCCTGTGAAGGAGCCGCTGCCATGTTAAGGAGGCACTGCCCTGTGTGGGAGGTACTGCCATGTGCAGGATTCGCTGCCCTGTGGACGCATCAAGGCCCTGTGTAGGAGACAATGCCCTGTGTAGTAGGCACTGCCCTATATGGGAGACACTGCCCTGCGTAGGAGGTACTGCCCTGTGTAGGAGGTACTGCCCTGTGTAGGAGGCACTGCCCTGTGTAGAAGGCACTGCCCTGTGTAGGAGGCATTGCCCTGAGTAGGAGATGCTGCGCTGTGTCGGAGACACTGCCCTGTGCAGGAGATGCTGCCCTGTGTAGGAGGCACTGCCCTGTGTCGGAGAAAATGCCCTGTGTAGGTGAAGCTGCCTTGTGTAGGAGACACTGCCCTGCATAGGAGACTCTGCCCTGTTCAGAAGTCGCTGTCCTGTGTAGGCGACACTGCACTGTGTAGTAGTCACTGCCCTGTGTACAAGGCACTGCACTGTGTTGGAGACGATGCCCTGTGTACGAGATGCTGCCATGTGTAGGAGATACTGCCCTGTGTAGGAGACACTGCAATGCGTAGTAGACTCTGCCCTGTTCAGTAGTCGCTGCCCTGTGTAGGAGGCGCTACCCTGTTCAGGAGACACTGCCCTGTGTACGAGGTAGTGCCCTGTCTAGGAGGTACTGCCTTGTTTAGGAGAGGCTGCCCTGTGTAGCAGACACTGCCCTGTGTAGCAGGCATGGTCCTGCATAGAAGACACCGCCCTACATAGGAGACACAGCTCTGTGTAGGAAGCACTGTCCTGCATAGGAGACTCTGCCCCGTTCAGGTGACAAAGTCCTGTGTAATAGCCGCTGCCCTGTGTGGGAGATGCTGCCCAGTGTATGAGGCACTGCCCTGTGTGGCAGACGCTGCACTGTGTGAGAGACGCTGCCCTGTGTAGGAAACACTGCCCTGTGTAGGAGGTACTGCCATGTTTAGGGGTCGCTGCCCTGTGTAGGGGTCACTTCACTGTGTAGGAGGGTCTGTCCTGTGCACGAGTTCCTGCGCTGTGTAGAAGACTCTGCCCTGTGTAGGGGTCACTGCCCTTTGTAGGAGACACTGCCCTGTGTAGGTGACACTGCCCTGTGTAGGAGTCACTGCCGACTGTAGGAGACACTGCCCTGTGTAGGTGGCACTGCCCTGTCTAGGAGACGCTGCACTGTGTAGGAGACACTGCATTATATAGGAGTCACTGCCCTGTGTAGGAGACTCCGCCCTGTGTAGGAGACACTGCGCTGTGTAAGAGGCACTACCCTGCGTAGGAGGCACTGCCCTGTGTAGGAATTCGATGCCCTGTTCAGGAGACGCTGCCCTGTTCAGGAGACGCTGCCCTGTTTTGGAGATACTGCTCTGTTCAGGACACAGTGCCCTCTGTAAGAGGCACTGCCCTGTGTAGGAGAGTCTGCCCTTTGGAGGAGGCACTGCCCTGTGTAGCAGACACTGCCCTGTGAAGCAGACACTGCCCTGCAAAGGAGACTCTGCCCTGTGTAGGAGACACTGCACTGCGTAGGAGGCACTGCCCTGCGTTGGAGACTCTGCCTTGTTCAGGAGATGCAGTCCTGTGTAGGAGGCGCTGCCCTTTGTGGGAGACGCTGCCCTGTTCAGGAGGCACTGACCTGTGTAGGAGACGCTACCCTGTACAGGAGACACTGCACTGTGAAGGAGGTACTGCCCTGTGTAGGAGGTACCGCCCTGTTTAGGAGATGCTGCCCTGTGTAGCAGACTCTGCCCTGTGCAGCCGACACTGCCCTGCATAGGAGACACTGCCCTGTGTAGGTGGTATTTCCCTGTGTAGGTGTCGTTGCCCTGATAAGGAGACACTGCCCTGTGTAAGAAGCGCTGACCTCTGATGGAGCCACTGCACTGTTCAGGAGACACTGCCCTGTGTAAGAGGTACTGCCATGTGTAGGAGTCGCTGCCCTGTGTAGGATTCACGGCCCTGTGTAGGAGACTCTGCCCTGTGTAGGAGGCACGGGCCTATGTAGGAGACACTGCCCTGCGTAGGAGGTACTGCCCTGTGTAGGAGGCATTGCCCTGTGTAGGAGGCACTGCCCTGTGTAGAAGACGCTGTGCTGTGTAGGAGACACTGCACTGTGTAGGAGACACTGTCCTGTGTAGGAGACGCTGCGCTATGTAGGAGAAACTGCCCTGTGTAGGAGACGCTGCCCTGTTTAGGAGACACTGACCTGTTCTGGAGACACTGCCCTGTGTAGGAGTCACTGCCCTGTGTAGAAGACGCTGCCCTGTGTAGCAGACACCGCCCTGCGTCGGAGACTCTGCCCTGTTCAGAAGTCGCTGTCCTGTGTAGGCGGCACTGCACTGTGTAGGAGACATTGCCCTCTGTAGGAGACACTAATGTCTGTAGGCGACACTACCCGGTGTAGGAGTCACTGCCCTGTGTACGAGATGCTGCACTGTGTAGCAGATGGTGCCCTGTGTCGGAGACGCTGCCATGTGTAGGAAATACTGCCCTGTGTAGGTGACACTGCTCTGTGTCGGAGACACTGCACTGTGTAGGAGAAGCTGCCCTGTGTAGGTATCACTGCCCTCTGTAGGACACACTGCCCTATGTAGGAGACACTGCCCTGTGTAGCAGACACTGCCCTATCTAGCAGAAACTGCCCTGCATAGGAGAGTCTGCCCTGCATAGGAGACACTGCCCTGCGTAGGAGGCACTGCCCTGCGTAGGAGACTCTGCCCTGTTCAGGAGATACTGTCCTGTGTAGGAGGCACTGCCCTGTGTGGAAGACGCTGCCCTGTGTAGGAGGTGCAGCCCTGTGTAGGAGACGCTACCCTGTTCAGGAGACACTGCCCTGTGTACGAGGTAGTGCCCTGTGTAGGACGTACTGCCATGTTTAGGAGAGGCTGCCCTCTGTAGCAGACACTGCCCTGTGTAGCAGGCACGGCCCTACATAGGAGACACCGCCCTGCGTAGGAGACACAGCTCTCTGTAGGAAGCACTGTCCTGCATAGGAGACTCTGCCCTGTTCAGGAGACACTCTCCTGTGTAATAGGCGCTGCCCTGTGTGGGAGACGCTGCCCAGTGTATGAGGCGCTGCGCTGTGTGGCAGTTGATGCGCTGTGTGAGAGACGCTGCACTGTGTAGGAAAGACTGCCCTTTTTTGGAGGTACTGCCATGTTTAGGGGTCGCTGCCCTGTGTAGGGGTCACTGCACTGTTTAGGAGGGTCTGCCCTGTGTACGGGGTTCCGCGCTGTGTAGAAGACACTGCCCTGTGTAGGGGTCACTGCCCACTGTAGAAGACACTGCCCTGTGTAGGCGGCACTGCCCTGTGTAGGTGTCACTGCCCACTGTAGGAGACACTGCTCTGTGTAGGTGGCACTGACCTGTGTAGGAGTCACTGCCCACTGTATGAGACACTGCCCTGTGTAGGTGGCACTGCCCTGTCTAGAAGACGCTGCACTGTGTAGGAGACACTGCCTTATATAAGAGTCACTGCCCTGTGTAGGAGACTCCGCCCTGTGTAGGAGACACTGCCCTGTGTAGGAGGCACTACCCTGCGTAGGAGGCACTGCCCTGCGCAGGAATTCGATGCCCTGTTTAGGAGACTCTGCCATGTGTCGGAGACACTGCCCTGTGTAGGAGGCACTGTGCTTTGTGGAAGACGCTGCCCTGTGTAGGAGGTGCAGCCGTGTGTATGAGGTGCTGCTCTGTGTAGGAGACACTGCCCTGTGTAGGAGACACTGCCCTCTATAGGAGGCACTGCCCTGTGTAGGAGTCCCTGCCCTGTGTCGGAGGCGCTGCACTGTGTAGGAGACACTGCCCTGTTTAGCAGACACTGCCCTCTATAGGGGCCCTGCCCTGTGTAGGAGTCCCTGCCCTGTGTAGGAGGCGCTGCACTGTGTAGGAGACACTGCCCTGTGTAGGAGACGCTGCCTTGTGTAGGAGCTACTGCCCTGAGTAGGAGTCGCTGCCCTGTGTAGGAGGCACGGCCCTATGTAGGAGACACTGCCCTGCGTACGAGGTACTGCCCTGTGTAGGAGGCATTGCCCTGTGTAGGAGGCACTGCCCTGTGTAGGAGACACTGCGCTGTGTAGGAGACACTGCCCTGTGTAGGAGGCACTGTCCTGTGTATGAGACGCTGCGCTATGTAGGAGAAACTGCACTGTTAAGGAGATGCTGCCCTGTGTAGGAGGCACTGACCTGTTCAGGAGACACTGCCCTGTGTAGGAGGCACTGCCCTGTGTAGGGCACAGTGCCCTTTGTAGTTGAAGCTGCCCTGTGTAGCAGATACCGCCCTGCATTGGAGATTCTGCCCTGTTCAGAAGTCGCTGTCCTGTGCAGGCGGCAGTACACTGTGTAGGAGACACTGCCCTGTGTAGGAGACACTACCCTCTGTAGGAGACACTGCCCGGTGTAGGAGTCACTACCCTGTGAAGGAGGCACTGCACTTTGTAGGAGACGGTGCCCTGTGTAGGAGACGCTGCCATGTGTAGGAAATACTGCCCTGTGTAGGTGACACTGCCCTGTGTAAGAGACACTGCACTGTGTAGGAGAAGCTGCCCTATGTAGGAATCACTGCCCTCTGTAGGCGACACTGCCCTGTGTAGGAGACACTGCGCTGTGTATCAGGCACTGCCCTGTGTAGCAGAAACTGCCCTGCATAGGAGACTCTGCCCTGCATAGGAGGCTCTGCCCTGCGTAGGAGGCACTGCCCTGCATAGGAGACTCTGCCTTGTTCAGGAGATGCTGTCCTGTGTAGGAGGCACTGCCCTGTGTGGGAGACGCTGCCTGTGTAGGAGGTGCTGCCCTGTGTAGGAGACGCTATACTAGTCAGGAGACACAGCCTTGTGTACGAGGGACTGCCCTGTGTAGGAGGTACTGCCATGTTTAGGAGAGGCTGCCCTGTGTAGGAGACACTGCCCTGTGTATCAGGAATGGCCCTGCATAGGAGACACCGCCCTGCGTAGGAGACACAGCTCTCTGTATGAAGCACTGTCCTGCATAGGAGACTCTGCCCTGTTCAGGAGACAAGTCCTGTGTATTAGCCGCTGCCCTGTGTGGGAGATGCTGCCCAGTGTATGAGGCGCTGCCCTGTGTGGCAGACGCTGCACTGTGTGAGAGACGCTGCCCTGTGTAGGAAACAGTGCCCTGTGTAGGAGGTACTGCCATGTTTAGGGGTCGCTGCCCTGTGTAGGAGGGTCTGCCCTGTGTACGAGGTCCTGCGCTATGTAGAAGACACTGCCCACTGTAGGAGACGCTGCTCTCTGTATGTGGCACTGCCCTGTGTAGGAGTCACTGCCGACTGTAGGAGACACTGCCCTGTGTAGGAGGCACTGCCCTGTATAGCAGACACTGCCCTGTGAAGCAGACACTGCCCTGCATAGGAGACTCTGCCCTGCGTAGGAGACACTGCCCTGCGTAGGAGGCACTGCCCTGCGTTGGAGACTCTGCCTTGTACAGGAGATGCAGTCCTGTGTAGGAGGCGCTGCCCTGTGTGGAAGGCGCTGCCCTGTGTAGGAGGCACTGACCTGTGTAGGAGACGCTGCCCTGTGTAGCAGACTCTGCCCTGTGTTGCCGACACTGCCCTGCATAGGAGACACTGCCCTGTGAAGGTGGTACTGCCCTGTGTAGGAGTCGTTGCCCTGATAAGGAGACACTGCCCTCTGTAAGAGGCACTGCCCTCTGTAGGAGCCACTGCACTGTTCAGGAGACACTGCCCTGTGTAGGAGGTACTGCCATGTGTAGGAGTCACTGCCCTGTGTAGGATTCACGGCCCTGTGTAGGAGAATCTGCCCTGTGTAGGAGGCACGGCCCTATGTAGGATACACTGCCCTGTGTAGGAGGTACTGCCCTGAGTAGGAGGCATTGCCCTGTGTAGGAGGCACTGCCCTGTGTAGGAGACGCTGCGCTGTGTAGGAGACTCTGCCCTGTGTAGGAGGCACTGTCCTGCGTAGGAGATGCTGCGCTATATAGGAGAAACTGCCCTGTGTAGGCGACGCTGCCCTGTGTAGGAGACACTGACCTTTTCCAGAGACACTGCCCTGTGTAGGAGGCACTGCTCTGTGTAGGGGACAGTGCCCTGTGTAGGTGAAGCTGCCCTGTGTAGCAGACACCGCCCTGCGTCGGAGACTCTGCCCTGTTCAGAAGTCGCTGTCCTTTGTAGGCGGCACTGCACTGTGTAGGAGACATTGCCCTGTGTAGGATACACGACTCTCTGTAGGAGACACTACCCGGTGTAGGAGTCACTGCCCTGTGTACGACACGCTGCACTGTGTAGGAGATGGTGCCCTGTGTCGGAGACGCTGCCATGTGTAGGAAATGCTGCCCTGTGTAGGTGACACTGCCCTGTGTAGGAGACACTGCACTGTGTAGGAGAAGCTGCCCTGTGTAGGTATCACTGCCATCTGTAGGACACACTGCCCTGTGTAGGAGACACTGCCCTGTATAGCAGATACTGCCCTATGTAGCAGAAACTGCCCTGCATAGGAGATTCTGCCCTGCGTAGGAGACACTGCCCTGTGTAGGAGGCACTGCCCTGCGTAGGAGACTCTGCCCTATTCAGGAGATACTGTCCTGTGTAGGAGGCACTGCCCTGTGTGGGAGAATCTGCCCTGTGTAGGAGGTGCTGCCCTGTGTAGGAGACCCTACCTGTTCAGGAGACACTGCCATGTGTACGAGGTACTGCCCTCTGTAGGACGTACTGCCATGTTTAGGAGAGGCTGCCCTGTGTAGCAGACACTGCCCTGTGTAGCAGGCACGGCCCTGCATAGGAGACACCGCCCTGCGTAGGAAGCAGAGCTCTCTGTAGGAAGCACTGTCCTGCATAGAAGACTCTGCCCTGTTCAGGAGACACTGTCCTGTGTAGTAGGCGCTGCTCTGTGTGGGAGACGCTGCCCAGTGTATGAGGCGCTGCCCTGTGTGGCAGACGATGCGCTGTGTGAGAGACGCTGCCCTGTTTTGGAGGTACTGCCATGTATAGGCGTCTCTGCCCTGTGTAGGGGTCACTGCACTGTGTAGGAGTTCTGCCCTGTGTACGAAGTCCCGCGCTTTGTAGAAGACACTGCCCTGTGTAGGGGTCACTGCCCTTTGTAGGAGACACTGCCCTGTGTAGGTGGCACTACCCTGTGTAGGAGTCACTGCCGACTGTAGGAGACATTGCCCTGTGTAGGTGGCACTGCCCTTTCTAGGAGACGCTGCACTGTGTAGGAGACACTGCATTATAAAGGTGTCACTGCCCTGTGTAGGAGACTCCGGCCTGTGTAGGAGGCACTGCACTGTTTAGGAGGCACAACCCTGCGTAGGAGGCACTGCCCTGCGCAGGAATTCGATGCCCTCTTCAGGAGACGCTTCCCTGTTCAGGAGACGCTGCCCTGTTTAGGAGATGCTACTCTGTTCAGGAGACACTGCCCTCTGTAAGAGGCACTGCCCTGTGTAGAAGACTCGCCCCTGTGTAGGAGACACTGCCCTGTGTAGGAGGCACTGTCCTCTGTTGCAGACACTGCCCTGTGAAGCAGAAAATGCCCTGCATAGGAGACTCTGCCCTGCGTAGGAGACACTGCCCTGCGTAGGAGACACTGCCCTGCGTTGGAGACTCTGCCTTGTTCAGGAGATGCAGTACTGTGTCGGAGGCGCTGCCCTGTGTGGGAGACGCTGCCCTGTGTAGGAGGCACTGACCTGTGTAGGAGACGCTACCCTGTTCAGGAGACAGTGCACTTTGTAGGAGGTACTGCACTGTGTAGGAGGTACCGCCCTGTTTAGGAGATGCTGCCCTGTGTAGCAGACTCTGCCCTGTGTAGCCGACACTGCCCTGCATAGGAGACTCTGCCCTGTGTAGGTGATTCGTCACTGTGTAGGAGTCGTTGCCCTGATAAGGAGAAACAGCTCTGTGTAAGAGGCACTGCCCTCTGTAGGAGCCACTGCACTGTTCAGGAGACACTGCCCTGTGTAGGGTGTACTGCCATGTGTAGGAGTCGCTGCCCTGTGTAGGATTCACGGCCCTGTGTAGGAGACTCTGCCCTGTGTATGAGGCATGGCCCTATGTCGGAGACACTGCCCTGCGTAGGAGGTACTGCCCTGTGTAGGAGGCATTGCCCTGTGTAGGAGGCACTGCCCTGTGTAGGAGACGCTGCGCTGTGTAGGAGACGCTGCGCTGTGTAGGAGACACTGCCCTGTGTACGAGGCACTGACCTATGTAGGAGACGCTGCGCTATGTAAGAGAAACTGCCCTGTGTAGGAGACGCTGCCCTGTGTAGGAGACACTGACCTGTTCCGGAGACTCTGCCCTGTGTAGGAGGCACTGCTCTGTGTAGGGGACAGTGCCCTGTGTAGGTGAAGCTGCCCTGTGTAGCAGACAGCACCCTGCATCGGAGACTCTGCCCTGTTCAGAAGTCGCTGTCCTGTGTAGGCGGCACTGCACTGTGTAGGAGACATTGCCCTGTGAAGGAGACACTACCCTCTGTAGGAGACACTACCCGGTGTAGGAGTCACTGCCCTGTGTACGAGACGCTGCACTGTGTAGGAGATGGTGCCCTGTGTCGGAGACGCTGCCATGTGTAGGAAATACTGCCCTGTGTAGGTGACACTGCCCAGTATAGCAGACACTGCACTGTGTAGGAGAAGCTGCCCTGTGCAGGTATCACTGCTCTCTGTAGGACACACTGCCCTGTGTAGGAGACACTGCCCTGTGTAGCAGTCACTGCCCTATGCAGCAGAACAGCCCAGCATAGGAGACTCTGCCCTGCGTAGGAGACACTGCCCTGCGTAGGAGGCACTGCCCTGCGTAGGAGACTCTGCCCTGTTCAGGAGATACTGTCCTGTGTAGGAGGCACTGCCCTGTGTGGAAGACGCTGCCCTGTGTAGGAGGTGCTGCCCTGTGCAGGAGACGCTACCCTGTTCAGGAGACACTGCCCTGTGTACGAGGTACTGCCCTGTGTAGGACGTACTGCCATGTTTAGGAGAGGCTGCCCTGTGTAGCAGACACTGCCCTGTTTAGCAGGCACGGCCCTGCATAGGAGACACCGCCCTGCGTAGGAGACACAGCTCTCTGTAGGAAGCACTGTCCTGCATAGGAGACTCTGCCCTGTTCAGGAGACATTGTCCTGTGCAGTAGGCGCTGCTCTGTATGGGAGAAGCTTCAAAGTGTATGAGGCGCTGCCCTGTGTGGCAGACGATGCACTGTGTGAGAGACACTGCACTGTGTAGGAAACACTGCCCTGTTTTGGAGGTACTGCCATGTTTAGGGGTCGCATGCCCTGTGTAGTGGTCACTGCACTGTGTAGGAGTGTCTGCCCTGTGTACGAGGACCCGCGCTGTGTAGAAGACACTGCCCTGTTTAGGAGGCACTGCCCAGTGTAGGAGACACTGCCCTATGTAGCAGGCACTGCCCTGTGTAGGAGTCACTGCCCACTGTAGGAGACACTGCCCTGTGTAGGTGGCACTGCCCTGTCTAGAAGACGCTGCTCTGTGTAGGAGACACTGCCTTATATAGGAGTCACTGCCCTATGTAGGCGACTCCGCTCTGTGTAGGAAAAACTGCCCTGTGTAGGAGGCACTATCCTGCGTAGGAGGCACTGCCCCACATAGGAATTCGATGCCCTGTTCAGGAGACGCTGCCCTGTTCAGGAGACGCTGCCATGTTTAGGTGATTCTACCCTGTTCAGGAGACACTTCCCTCTGTAGGAGGCACTGCCCTGTGTAGGAGACTCTGCCCTATGTAGGAGACACTGCCCTGTGTAGAAGGCACTGCCCTGTGTAGGAGACACTGCCTTGTGTAGGTGGCATTGACCTGTGTAGGAGACATTGCCTTGTGTATCAGTCACTGCCCTGTGTAGGAGACACTGCCCTGTATAGGAGGCACTGCCCTGTGTAGGAGACGCTGCCCTGTGTAGGAGACACCGCCCTGTGTTGCAGACACTGCCCCGTGTAGCAGACACTGCCTTGTGTGGTAGACGCTGCCCTGTGTAGGAGGCGCTGCTCTGTGTAGGAGACACTGCCCTGTGTAGGAGACACTGCCCTGTGTAGGAGGCGCTGCACTGTGTAGGAGACACTGCCCTGTGAAGGAGACGCTGCCTTGTGTAGGAGCTACTGCCCTGTGTAGGAGACACTGCCCTGTGTAGGAGTCACTGCCCTGTGTAGAAGATGCTGCCCTGTGTAGCAATCATCTGCCCCCTTTATGAGGCACTGCCCTGTGTAGGAGACACTGCCCTCTATAGGAGGCACTGCCCTGTGTAGGAGTCCCTGCCCTGTGTAGGAGGCGCTGCACTCTGTAGGAGACAATGCCCTGCGTAGGAGACACTGCCCTGCGTAGGAGGCACTGCCCTGCGTAGGAGAGTGCCCTGTTCAGGAGATGCTGTCCTGTGTAGGAGGCGCTGCCCTGTGTGGGAGACGCTGCCCTGTGTAGGAGGCGCTGCCCTTTGTAGGAGATGCTACCCTGTTCAGGAGGCTCTGAACTGTGTAGGAGGTACTGCCCTGTAGGTGGTACTGCCCTGTCTAGGAGACGCTGCCCTGTGAAGGAGACGCAGCACTGTGCAGGAGACGCTTCCGTGTGTAGGAGACGATGCGTTGTGTTGGAGTTGCTGCCATGTTTAGGAGACGCTACCCTGTTCAGGAGACACTGCCCTGTGTACGAGGTACTGCCCTGTGTAGGACGTACTGCCATGTTTAGGAGAGGCTGCCCTGTGTAGCAGACACTGCCATGTGTAGCAGGCGCGGCCCTGCATAGGAGACACCGCCCTGCATAGGAAACAGAGCTCTCTGTAGGAAGCACTGTCCTGCATAGGAGACTCTGCCCTGTTCAGGAGACACTGTCCTGTGTAGTAGGCGCTGCTCTGTGTGGGAGACGCTGCTCAGTGTATGAGGCGCTGCCCTGTGTGGCAGACGATGCGCTGTGTGAGGGACGCTGCCCTGTTTTGGAGGAACTGCCATGTTTAGGCGTCTCTGCCCTGTGTAGGGGTCACTGCACTGTGTAGGATTTCTGCCCTGTGTACGAGGTCCCGCGCTTTGTAGAAGACACTGCCCTGTGTAGGGGTCACTGCCCTTTGTAGGAGACACTGCCCTGTGTAGGTGGCACTACCCTGTGTAGGAGTCACTGCCCACTGTAGGAGACACTGCTCTTTGTAGGTGGCACTACCCTTTGCAGGAGACACTGCCGACTGTAGGAGACACTGCCCTGTGTAGGTGGCACTGCCCTGTCTAGGAGACGCTGCACTGTGTAGGAGACACTGCATTTTATAGGTGTCCCTGCTCTGTGTAGGAGACTCCGCCTTGTGTAGGAGACACTGCCCTGTTTAGGAGGCACTACCCTGCGTAGGAGGCACTGCCCTGCGTAGGAATTCGATGCCCTCTTCAGGAGAAGCTTCCCTGTTCAGGAGACGCTGCCCTGTTTAGGAGATGCTACTCTGTTCAGGAGACACTGCCCTCTGTAAGAAGCACTGCCCTGTGTAGGAGACTCTGCCCTGTGTAGGAGACACTGCCCTGTGTAGGAGGCACTGTCCTCTGTAGCAGACACTGCCCTGTGAAGCAGACACTGCCCTGCATAGGAGACTCTGCCCTGCGTAGGAGACACTGCCCTGCGTAGGAGACACTGCCCTGCGTTGGAGACTCTGCCTTGTTCAGGAGATGCTGTCCTGTGTAGGAGGCGCTGCCCTGTGTGGGAGATGCTGCCCTGTGTAGGAGGCACTGACCTGTGTAGGAGACGCTACCCTGTTCAGGAGACAGTGCACTTTGTAGGAGGTACTGCACTGTGTAGGAGGTACCGCCCTGTTTAGGAGATGCTGCCCTGTGTAGCAGACTCTGCCCTGTGCAGCCGACACTGCCCTGCATAGGAGACATTGCCCTGTGTAGGTGATTCGTCGCTGTGTAGGAGTCGTTGCCCTGATAAGGAGACACAGCCCTGTGTAAGGGGCACTGCCCTCTGTAGGAGCCACTGCACTGTTCAGGAGACACTGCCCTGTGTAGGATGTACTGCCATGTGTAGGAGTCGCTGCCCTGTGTAGGATTCACGGCCCTGTGTAGGAGACTCTGCCCTGTGTAGGAAGCACGGCCCTATGTAGGAGACACTGCCCTGCGTAGGAGGTACTGCCCTGTGTAGGAGGCATTGCCCTGTGTAGGAGGCACTGCGCTGTGTAAGAGATGCTGCGCTCTGTAGGAGACACTGCCCTGTGTACGAGGCACTGACCTGTGTAGGAGACGCTACGCTAGGTAAGAGAAACTGCCCTGTGTAGGAGACACTGCCCTGTGTAGGAGACACTGACCTCTTCCGGAGACACTGCCCTGTGTAGGAGGCACTGCCCTGTGTAGGGGACAGTGCCCTGTGTAGGTGAAGCTGCCCTGTGTAGCAGACAGCACCTTGCTTCGGAGACTCTGCCCTGTTCAGAAGTCGCTGTCCTTTGTAGGCGGCACTGCACTGTGTAGGAGAAATTGCCCTGTGTAGGAGACACTACCCTCTGTAGGAGACACTACCCGGTGTAGGAGTCACTGCCCTGTGTACGAGACGCTGCACTGTGTAGGAGATGGTGCCCTGTGTCGGAGACACTGCCATGTGTAGGAAATACTGCCCTGTGTAGGTGACACTGCCCAGTGTAGCAGACACTGCACTGTGTAGGAGAAGCTGGCCTGTGCAGGTATCACTGCTCTCTGTAGGACACACTGCCCTGTGTAGGAGACACTGCCCTGTGTAGCAGACACTGCCCTATGCAGCAGAACTGCCCTGCATAGGAGACTCTGCCCTGCGTAGGAGACACTGCCCTGCGTAGGAGGCACTGCCCTGCGTTGGAGACTCTGCCCTGTGTAGGAGGTGCTGCCCTGTGCAGGAGACGCTACCCTGTTCAGGAGACACTGCCCTGTGTACGAGGCACTGCCCTGTGTAGGACGTACTGCCATGTTTAGGAGAGGCTGCCCTGTGTAGCAGACACTGCCCTGTGTAGCAGGCACGGCCCTGCATAGGAGACACCGCCCTGCGTCGGAGACACAGCTCTCTGTAGGAAGCACTGTCCTGCATAGGAGACTCTGCCCTGTTCAGGAGACACTGTCCTGTGCAGTAGGCGCTGCTCTGTATGGGAGAAGCTGCAAAGTGTATGAGGCGCTGCCGTGTGTGGCAGACGATGCACTGTGTGAGAGACACTGCACTGTGTAGGAAACACTGCCCTGTTTTGGAGGTACTGCCATGTTTAGGGGTCGCATGCCCTGTGTAGGAGTCACTGCACTGTGTAGGAGGGTCTGCCCTGTGTACGAGGACCCACGCTGTGTAGAAGACACTGCCCTGTTTAGGGGTCACTGCCCAGTGTAGGAGACACTGCACTCTGTAGGCGGCACTGCCCTGTGTAGGAGTTACTGCCCACTGTAGGAGACACTGCCCTGTGTAAGTGGCACTGCCCTGTCTCGATGACGCTGCACTGTGTAGGAGACACTGCCTTATATAGGAGTCACTGCCCTGTGTAGGCGACTCCGCCCTGTGTAAGATAAACTGCCCTGTGTAGGAGGCACTATCCTGCGTAGGAGGCACTGCCCCGCATAAGAATTCGATGCCCTGTTCAGGAGACGCTGCACTGTTCAGGAGACGCTGCCATGTTTCGGTGATGCTACCCTGTTCAGGAGACACTTCCCTCTGTAGGAGGCACTGCCCTGTGTAGGAGACTCTGCCCTGTGTAGGAGACACTGCACTGTGTAGGAGGCACTGCCCTATGTCGGAGACACTGCCTTGTGTAGGTGGCATTGACCTGTGTAGGAGGCATTGCCTTGTGTAACAGTCACTGCCCTGTGTAGGAGACACTGCCCTGTATAGGAGGCACTGCCCTGTGTACGAGACGCTGCCCTGTGTAGGAGACACCGCCCTGTGTTGCAGACACTGCCCCGTGTAGCAGACACTGCCTTGTGTGGTAGACGCTGCCCTGTGTAGGAGGGGCTGCTCTGTGTAGGAGACACTGCCCTGTGTAGCAGACACTGCCCTGTGTAGGAGGCGCTGCACTGTGTAGGAGACACTGCCCTGTGTAGGAGACGCTGCCTTGTGTAGGAGCTACTGCCCTGTGTAGGAGACACTGCTTGTGTAGGAGTCACTGCCCTGTGTAGGAGATGCTGTCCTGTGTAGCAATCATCTGCCCCCTTTATGAGGCACTGCCCTGTGTAGGAGACACTGCCCTCTATAGGAGGCACTGCCCTGTGTAGGAGTCCCTGCCCTGTGTAGGAGGCGCTGCACTGTGTAGGAGACACTGCCCTGCGTAGGAGACACTGCCCTGCCAAGAAGGCACTGCCCTGCGTAAGAGAGTGCCCTGTTCAGGAGATGCTGTCCTGTGTAGGAGGCGCTGCCCTGTGTGGGAGACGCTGCCCTGTGTAGGAGGCGCTGCCCTGTGTAGGAGACGCTACTCTGTTCAGGAGGCTCTGACCTGTGTAGGAGGTACTGCCCTGTGTAGGAGACACTGCCCTGTCTAGGAGACGCTGCCCTGTATAGGAGACGCTGCACTGTGCAGGAGACGCTGCCCTGTTAAGGGACGCTGCGTTGTGTTGGAGATGCTGCCATGTGCAGGAGACGCTGCTCTGTTCAGGAGACACTGCCCTGTGTAGTAGGCACTGCCCTGTGTAGGAGGCACTGCCCTGTGTAGGAGACACTGCCCTGTGTAGCAGACACAGCCCTGTGTAGCAGACACGGCCCTGCAGAGGAGAACCTGCCCTGCGCAGGAGACACTGCCCTGCGTAGGAGGCACTGCCCTGCGTAGGAGACTCTGCCCTGCTCAGGAGATGCTGTCCTGTGTAGGAGGTGCTGCCCTGTGTAGGAGGCCCTGCCCTGTGTGGGAGACGCTGCCCTGTCTAGGAGACACTGCCGTGTGTAGGAGACGCTGCCCTGTGTAGGAGGGACTGCCCTGTGTATCAGACACTGCCCTGTGAAGCAGACACTGCCCTGCGTAGGAGACACTGCCCTGCGTAGGAGGCACTGCCCTGCGTAGGAGACTCTCCCCTGTTCAGGAGATGCTGTCCTGTGTAGGAGGCGCTGGCCTTTGTGGGAGACGCTGCCCTGTATAGGAGGTGCTGCCCTGTGTAGGAGACGCTTCCCTGTTCAGGAGGCTCTGACCTTTGTAGGAGGTACTGCCCTGTGTAGGAGGCACTGCCCTGTGCAGGAGTCACTGCCCTGTAGGTGGCACTGCCCTGTGTAGGAGACGCTGCCCTGTGTAGGAGACGCTGCACTGTGTAGGAGATGCTGCCCTGTGTAACAATCATCTGCCCCCTTTATGAGGCACTGCCCTGTGTAGGAGTCCCTGCCCTGTGTAGGAGTCCCTGCCCTGTGTAGGAGGCGCTGCACTGTGTAGGAGACACTGCCCTGCGTAGGAGACACTGCCCTGCGTAGCAGGCACTGCCCTGCGTAGGAGAGAGCCCTGTTCAGGAGATGCTGTCCTGTGTAGGAGGTGCTGCCCTTTGTGGGAGACGCTGCCCTGTATAGGAGGCGCTGCCCTGTGTAGGAGACGCTTCCCTGTTCAGGAGGCTCTGACCTGTGTAGTAGGTACTGCCCTGTGTAGGAGGCACTGCCCTGTGTAGGAGTCACTGCCCTGTAGGTGGCACTGCCCTGTGTAGGAGACGCTGCCCTGTATAGGAGACGCTGCACTTTGCAGGAGACGCTTCCGTGTGTAGGAGACGATGCGTTGTGTTGGAGTTGCTGCCATGTGTAGGAGACGCTGCCCTGTTCAGGAGACACTGCCCTGTGTAATATGCACTGCACTGTTTAGGAGGCGCTGCCCTGTTTTGGAGACACTGCCCTGTGTAGGAGGTACTGCCCTGTTTAGGAGATGCTGCCCTTTGTAGCAGACACTGCCCTGTGTAGCAGACACTGCCCTGCAGAGGAGAAACTGCCCTGCGTAGGAGACACTGCCCTGCTTAGGAGGCACTGCCCTGCGTAGGAGACTCTGCCCTGTTCAGGAGATGCTGTTCTGTGTAGGAGGTGCTGTCCTGTGGAGCAGGCCCTGCCCTGTTTGGGAGACGCTGCCCTGTCTAGGAGACACTGCCCTGTGTAGGAGATGCTGCCTTGTGTAGGAGAGACTGCCCTGTGCAGCAGACACTGCCCTGTGAAGCAGACACCGCCCTGCGTAGCAGACACTGCCCTGCGTAGGAGACACTGCCCTGCGTAGGAGGCACTGCTCTGCGTAGGATACTCACCCCTGTTCAGGGGCTGCATCCTGTGTAGGAGGCGCTGCCCTGTGTAGGTGACACAGACCTGTTCAGGAGATACTGCCCTTTGTAGGAGGCACTGCCCTGGGTAGGGGACAGTGCCCTGTGTAGGTGAAGCTGCCCTGTGCAGCAGAGACCGCCCTGCATCGGAGAATCTGCCCTGTTCAGAAGTCGCTGCCCTGTGTAGGTGGCACTGCACTGTGTAGGAGACACTGTCCTGTGTAGGAGACACTGCCCTCTGTAGGAGACACTGCCCGGTGTAGGAGTCACTGCCCTATGTACGAGGTGCTGCACTGTGTAGGAGACGGTGTCCTGTGTAGGAGACACTGCCATGTGTAGGAAATACTGCCCTGTGTATGTGACACTGCCCTGTGTTGGAGACACTGCACTGTGTCGGAGAAGCTGCCCTGTGTAGGAATCACTGCTCTCTGTAGCAGAAACTGCCCTGTGTAGGAGACACTGCCCTTTGTAGCAGACACTGCCCTGTGTAGCAGACACTGCCCTGCATAGGAGACTCTGCCCTGCATAGGAGACACTGCCCTGCGTAGGAGGCAGTGCCCTGCGTAGGAGACTCTGCCCTGTTCAGGAGATGCTGTCCTGTGTAGGAGACGCTAACCTGTTCAGGAGACACTGGCCTGTGTACGAGATACTGCCCTGTGTAGGAGGTACTGCCATGTTTAGGAGTGGCTGGCCTGTGTAGCAGACACTGCCCTGTGTAGCAGGCACGGCCCTGCATAGGAGACTCTGCCCTGTTCAGGAGACGCTGTCCTGTGTAATAGGCGCTGCCCTGTGTGGGAGACGCTGCCCAGTGTATGAGGCACTGCCCTGTGTGGCAGACGCTGCGCTGTGTGCGAGACGCTGCCCTTTGTAGTAAACACTGCACTGTGTAGCACACACTGCCCTGTGTAGCAGACACTGCAATGCATGGGAGACTCTACCCTGCATAGGAGACACTGCCCTGCGTAGAAGGCACTGCCCTGCTTAGGAGACTGCCCTGTTCAGGAGATGCTGTCCTGTGTAGGATGCGCTGCCCTGTGTGGGAGACGCTGCCCTGTGTAGCAGGTGCTGCCCTGTGTAGGAGATGCTACCCTGTTCAGGAGCCTCTGCCCTGTGTAGGAGCTACTGCCCTGTGTAGGAGGCACTGATCTGTGTAGGAGTCACTGCCCTGTAGGTGGCACTGCCCTGTCTAGGAGATGCTGCCCTGTGTGGGAGACGCTGCACTGTGCAGGAGACGCTGCCCTGTTAAGGAGACGCTGCGTTGTGTTGGAGATGCTGCCATGTGCAGGAGACGCTGCCCTGTTCAGGAGACACTGCCCTGTGTAGTAGGCACTGGCCTGTGTAGGAGGCACTGCCCTGTGTAGGAGACACTGCCCTGTGTAGCAGACACAGCCCTGTGTAACAGACACGGCCCTGCAGAGGAGAAACTGCCCTGCGAAGGAGACACTGCCCTGCGTAGGAGGCACTGCCCTGCGTAGGCGACTCTGCCCTGCTCAGGAGATGCTGTCCTGTGTAGGAGGTGCTGCCCTGTGTAGGAGGCCCTGCCCTGTGTGGGAGACACTGCCTTGTGTAGGTGGCATTGACCTGTGTAGGAGACATTGCCTTGTGCAACAGTCACTGCCCTGTGTAGGAGACACTGCCCTGTATAGGAGGCACTGCCCTGTGTAGGAGACGCTGCCCTGTGTAGGAGACACCGCTCTGTGTTGCAGACACTGCCCCGTGTAGCAGACACTGCCTTGTGTGGTAGACGCTGCCCTGTGTAGGAGGCGCTGCTCTGTGTAGGAGACACTGCCCTGTGTAGGAGACACTGCCCTGTGTAGGAGGCGCTGCACTGTGTAAGAGACACTGCCCTGTGTAGGAGACGCTGCCTTGTGTAGGAGCTACTGCCCTGTGTAGGAGACACTGCCCTGTGTAGGAGTCACTGCCCTTTGTAGGAGATGCTGCCCTGTGTAGCAATCATCTGCCCCCTTTATGAGGCACTGCCCTGTGTAGGAGACACTGCCCTCTATAGGAGGCACTGCCCTGTGTAGGAGTCCCTGCCCTGTGTAGGAGGCGCTGCACTGTGTAGGAGACACTGCCCTGCGTAGGAGACACTGCCCTGCCTAGGAGGCACTGCCCTGCGTAAGAGAGTGCCCTGTTCAGGAGATGCTGTCCTGTGTAGGAGGCGCTGCCCTGTGTGGGAGATGCTGCCCTGTGTAGGAGGCGCTGCCCTGTGTAGGAGACGCTACCCTGTTCAGGAGGCTCTGACCTGTGTAGGAGGTACTGCCCTGTGTAGGAGGCACTGCCCTGTCTAGGAGACGCTGCCCTGTGTAGGAGACGCTGCACTGTGCAGGAGACGCTGCGCTGTTAAGGAGACGCTGCGTTGTGTTGGAGACGCTGCCCTGTTCAGGAGACACTGCCCTGTGTAGTAGGCACTGCCCTGTGTAGGAGGCACTGCCCTGTGTAGTAGTCACTGCCCTGTGTAGCAGACACAGCCCTGTGTAGCAGACACGGCCCTGCAGAGGAGAAACAGCCCTGCGTAGGAGACACTGCCCTGCGTAGGAGGCACTGCCCTGCGTAGGAGACTCTGCCCTGCTCAGGAGATGCTGTCCTGTGTAGGAGGTGCTGCCCTGTGTAGGAGGCCATGCCCTGTGTGGGAGACGCTGCCCTGTCTAGGAGACACTGCCCTGTGTAGGAGACGCTGCCCTGTGTAGGAGAGACTGCCCTGTGTATCAGACACTACCCTGTGAAGCAGACACTGCCCTGCGTAGGAGACACTGCCCTGCGTAGGAGGCACTGCCCTGCGGAGGAGACTCTCCCCTGTTCAGGTGCTGCATCCTGTGTAGGAGACCGTACCCTGTGTAGGAGACACTGAGCTGTTCATGAGACACTGCCCTGTGTAAGAGGCACTGCCCTCTTTAGGGGACAGTGCACTGTGTAGGTGAAGCTGCCCTATGTAGCAGACACCGCCCTGCATCGGAGACTCTGCCCTGTTCAGAAGTCGCTGTCCTGTGTAGGCAGCACTGCACTGTGTAGGAGACACTGCCCTGTGTAGAAGACACTGCCCTCTGTAGGAGACACTGCCCGGTGTAGGAGTCACTGCCCTGTGTATGAGGCGCTGCACTGTGTAGGAGACGGTGCCCTGTGTAGGAGACGCTGCCATGTGTAGGAAATACTGCCCTGTGTATGTGACACTGTCGTGTATAGGAGACACTGCACTGTGGAGGAGAAGCTGCCCTGTGTAGGAATCACTGCCTTCTTCAGGAGACACTGCCCTGTGTAGGAGACACTGCCCTGTGTAGCAGACACTGCCCTGCATAGGAGACCCTGCCCTGCATAGGAGACACTACCCTGCGTAGGAGGCACTGCCCTGTTCAGGAGATGCTGTCCTGTGTAGGAGGCACTGCCTTGTGTGGGAGACGCTGCCCTGTGTAGGAGGTGCTGCCCTGTGTAGGAGACGCTACCTATTCAGGAGACACTGCCCTGTGTAGGAGGTACTGCCATGTTTTGGAGAGGCTGCCCTGTGTACCAGACACTGCCCTGTGTAGCAGGCACGGCCCTGCATAGGAGACACCATCCTGCGTAGCAGACACAGCTCTTTGTAGGAAGCACTGTCCTGCATAGGAGACTCTGCCCTGTTCAGGAGACGCTGTCCTGTGTAGTAGGCGCTGCCCTGTGTGCAAGACGCTGCCCAGTGTATGAGGGGCTCCCCTGTGTGTCAGACGCTGCGCTGTGTGAAAGACGCTGCCCTTTTTAGGAAACACTGCCCTGTGTAGGAGGTACTGCCATGTTTAGGGGTCGCTGCACTGTGTAGGGGTCACTGCACTGTGTAGGAGGGTCTGCCCTGTGTACGAGATCCCGTGCTGTGTAGAAAACACTGCCCTGTGTAGGGGTCACTGCCCTGTGTAGGAGACACTGCCCTGTGTAGGTGGCACAGACCTGTGTCAGAGTCACTGCCAACTGTAGGAGACACTTCCCTGTGTAGGTGGCACTGCCCTGTCTAGGAGATGCTGCAATGTGTAGGAGACACTGCCTTATATAGGAGTCACTGCCCTGTGTAGGAGACTCAGTCCTGTGTAGGAGACACTGCCCTGCTTAGGAGGCACTACCCTGCATAGGAGGCATTGACCTGCGTAGGTATTCGATGCCCTTTTCAGGAGATGCTTCCCTGTTCAGGGGACGCTGCACTGTTTAGGAGATGCTACCCTGTTCAGGAGACACTGCCCTCTGTAGGAGGCATGGCCCTCTGTAGGAGACACTGCCCTGTGTAGGAGGCACTGACCTGTGTAGGAGACATTGCCCTATGTAGGAGGCACTGACCTGTGTAGGAGACATTGCCCTGTGTAACAGTCACTGCCCTGTGTAGGAGACACTGCCCTGTGTCGGAGGCACTGCCCTGTGTAGGAGACACTGCCCTGTGTAGCAGACACTGCCCTGTGTAGCAGACACTGCCCAGTGTGGAAGACGCTGCCCTGTGTAGGAGGTGCTGCTCTGTGTAGGAGACACTGCCCTGTGTAGGAGACACTGCCCTCTATAGGAGACACTGCCCCGTGTAGGAGTCACTGCCCTCTGTAGGAGGCGCTGCACTGTGTAGGAGACACTGCCCTGTGCAGGAGACGCTGCCTTGTGTAGGGGCTACTGCCAAGTGTAGGAGACACTGCCCTGTGTAGAAGACACTGCTCTGTGTAGGAGAAGCTGCCCTGTGTAAGAATCATCTGCCCTCTTTTTGAGGCACTGCCCTGTGTAGGAGGCACTGCCCTGTGTAGCACACACTGCCCTGTGTAGCAGACACTGCAATGCATAGGAGACTGTTCCTGCGTAGGAGACACTGCCCTGCGTAGGAGGCACTGCCCTGCGTAGTACACTGCCCTGTTCAGGAGATGCTGTCCTGTGTAGAAGGCGCTGCCCTGTGTGGGAGACACTGCCCTGTGTAGGAGGCGCTGCCAGTGTAGGAGATGCTACCCTGTTCAGGAGGCCCAGCCCTTTGTAGGAGACGCTGCGTTGTGTTGGAGATGCTGCCATGTGTAGGAGACGCTGATCTGTTCAGGAGACACTGCCCTGCGTAGTCGGCACTGCACTGTGCAGGAGGCACTGCCCTGTGTAGGAGACACTCTCCTCTGTAGGAGGTACTGCCATGTTTAGGAGATGCTGCCCTTTGTAGCAGACACTGCCCTGTGTAGCAGACACTGCCCTGCAGAGGAGAAACTGATCTGCGTACGAGACACTGCCCTGCGTAGGAGGCACTGCCCTGCGTAGGAGACTCTGCCGTGTTCAGGAGAAGCTCTCCTGTGTAGGAGGTGCTGCCCTGTGTAGGAGGACCTGCCCTGTGTGGGAGACGTTGCCCTGTCTAGGAGAAACTGCCCTGTGTAGGAGACGCTGCCCTGTGTAGGAGAGACTGCCCTGTGTAGCAGGCACTGCCCTGTGAAGCAGACACTGCCCTGCGTAGGATACACTGCCCTGCATAGGAGACACTGCCCTGCGTAGGAGGCACTGCCCTGCGTAGGAGACTCTCCCCTGTTCAGGGGCTGCATCCTGTGTAGGAGGCGCTGCCCTGGGTGGGAGATGCTGACTTGTGTAGGAGGCGCTGCCTTGTGTAGGAGACGCTGCCCTGTGTAGGATACACTGCCCTGTGTAGCAGACACTGCCCTGTGCAGCAGACACGGCCTTCGTAGGAGGCACTGACCTGCGTTTGAGACACTGCCCTGCGTAGGAGGCACTGCCCTGCATAGGAGACTCATGCTGCCCTGTGTAGAAGGCGCTGCCCTGTGTAGGGCACGATACACTGTTCAGGAGACACAGCCCTCTATGGGTGGAACTGCCCTGTGTAGGAGACAATGTCCTGTGTAGCAGACACTGCCCCGTGTAGCAGACACTGCCCTGTGTGGGAGACGCTGCCCTGTGTAGGAGGCGCTGCTCTGTGTAGGAGACACTGCCCTGTGTAGGAGACACTGGCCTGTGTACAAGACACTGCCCTGTGTAAGAGACATTGCCCTGTGTAGGAGGCACTGCCATGTGTATGAGACACTGCCCTATGTAGGAGGTACTGCCCAGTGTAGTAGATACTACCCTCTGTAGAAGTCACTGCCCTGTGTAGCAGAAAATGCCCTGTGTAGGAGACATTGCCCTATTTCGTTGACACTGCCCGGTGTAGGAGACACTACTCTGTTCAGGAGATGCTGCCCTGTGTAGGAGACGTTGCACACGTAGGGCATGCTGCTATGTGTAGAGGACGCTGCCCTGTGTAGGAGGCGCTGCCCTGCCTAGGAGAATCTGCCCTGTTCAGATGAAGCTGTCCTGTGTAGGAGGCGCTGCCCTGTGTGAGAGACGCTGCACTGTTTAGGAGACATTGCCATTTGTAGGAGGCACTGCCCTGTGTAGGAGAGACTGCCCCATGTAGGAGGCACTGCACTGTGTAGGAGGCGCTGCCCTGCCTAGGAGACTCTGCCCTGATCAGAAGACACTGTCCTTTGTAGGAGGCACTGCCTTGAGTAGCTGACACTGCCCTGTGAAGGAGGGACTGCCCTGTGTAGGAGACACTGCCCGTTTCTGTTGACACTTCACGGTGCAGGAGACTCTTCCCTGTTCAGGAGATGCTGCCCTGCATAGGACACGCTGCACTGTGTAGGAGACGCTGGCCTGTGTAGGAGGCGCTTCCCTGTGTGTGAGATGCTGCACTTTGTAGGAGACGCTGCCCTCTGTAGGAGATGCTGCCCTGTGTAGGAGGCACTACCCTGCCTAGGAGACTCTGCCCTGTTCAGAATACGCTGTCCTGTGTAGGAGTCGCTGCCCTCTGTGGGAGTCACTGCCCATTGTAGGAGACGCTGCCTGCGTAGCAGACACTGCCCTGTGTAGGAGGCACTGCCCTTTGTGGGAGACACTGCCCTGTGTTGGAGACGCTGCCCTGTGTAGGAGACATTGCCCTGTGAAAGAGTCACTGCCCTTTGTAGGAGACACTGTACTGTGTAGGAGGCACTGCCCTTTGTAGAGACAATGCCCTGCGTATGAGATTAATCCCGGGGATGAGGGGGTGGTCATATGAGGAGAGGTTAAGTAGATTGGGACTCTACTCATTGGAGTTCAGAAGAATGAGAGGCGATCTTATTGAAAGATATAATATGTGAAGGGGCTTGATTGGGTGGATGCGGTGAGGATGTTCCCAATGATGGCTGAAACTAGAACTAGGGGGCATAATCTTAAAATAAGTGGCTGCTCATTCAAAACCGAGATGAGGAGAAACTTCTTCACTCAGAGGGTGGTAGGTTTGTGGAATTTGCTGCCCCAGAAAGCTGCGGAAGCTACATCATTAAATAAATTTAAAACAGAAATAGATAGTTTCCTAGAAGTAAATGGAATTAAGGGTTATGGGGAGCGTGCAGGAAATTGGACATGTGTCTAGCTTCGGAATGGTCATGGCCCTGTGGGTAGTGGAGTGGGCCCAGGGGCCGTGTAGCCTTTTTCTGCTCCTACTGTGTTCTAATTCTGTGTTAGATTTCAGGAGATGGTTTTTTCCTGTTCCTGGCTGGGGTGGAGATCGCCTTTACAGAAGGTAAGTACTGTAGAAAATATAGGGACAGAGTGATCTCCTGGAAGAATTTCGATTGCCTAGATGGGTCGGAGCGGAATTTCCCAGATTTTTTTCTCCCAAATTGGCCATTGGGTCTTTATCTGGTTTTTCGCCTCTCCTGGGAGATCACATGTGTTCACGTGGATGCAGAGTGATAGAAGATTTGAGGTTAGAATCAGATCAGCCATGATCTTATTGAATGGTGGAGCAGGCTCGAGGGGCCGATTGGCCTACTCCTGCTCCTATTTCTTATGTTCTTATGTTCTTAGGTACTGCCCTGTGGATGAGGCACTGCACTCTCTGTGAGGCACTGCCCTGTATAGCAGACACAGCCCTGTGTAGGTGGCACTGCCCTTTGTAGGAGACACTGCCCTGTGTAGGAGACATTGCCCTGTGAAAGTGTCACTGCGCTTTGTAGGACACACTGCACTCTGTAGGAGGCACTTTCCTGTGTAGAGACACTGCCCTGCGTAGGAGGTACTTCCCGGTGTAGGAGGCACTGCCCTCTGTAGGAAATGCTGCCCTGTGTAGGAGACGCTGCCCTGTGTAGGAGTCACTGCCCTGTGTAGGAGACGCTGCTCTGTGTAAGAGATACTGCCCTGTGTAGGAGACGCTGCCCTGCATAGTAGGTTCTGCCCTGTGTAGGAGACTCTGCCTTGTGTAGGAGACACTGCACTGTGTAGGATTCACTGCCCTGTGTATCAGACTCTGCCCTGTGTAGGAGACACTGCGCTGTGTAGGAGACACTGCCCTGTGTAGGAAGCACTGCATTGTGTAGGTGGCACTGCCCTGTGTAGGAGACACTGCCCTGTGTAGAAGACACTGCCCTGTGTAGGAGACATTGCCCTGTGTAGGAGAAACTGCCCTGTGTAGGAGACGCTACCATGGTCAGGAGATGCTGCCCGGTGTAGGAGACGCTGCACACTGTAGGACACGCTGCACTCTGTAGGAGACGCTGCCCTGTGAAGGAGGCGCTGCCCTGCCTAGGTGACTGCCCTGTTCAGAAGACGCTGTGCTGCGTAGGTGGTGCTGCCCTGTGTGAGAGACGCTGCCCCGTGTAGGAGACACTGCCCTTTGTAGGAGGCATGGCCCTGTGTAGGAGACACTGCCCCGTGTAGGAGGCACTGCACCATGTAGGAGGCGCTGCCCTGCCTAGGAGACTCTGCCCTGTTCAGAAGACACTGCCCTGTGTAGGAGGCACTGCCCTGTGTAGGAGACATTGCGCTGTGTCGGAGTCACTGCCCTGTGTAGGAGACACTGCCCTGTGTAGGAGGGACTGCACTGTGTCGGAGACACTGACCTGTTCCGTAGACACTCCCCGATGTAGGAGCCACTGCCCTGTTCAGGAGATGCTGCCCTGCGTAGGACACACTGCACTCTGTAGGAGATGCTGTCCTGTGTAGGAGGCACTGCCCTGTGTGGGAGACGCTGCCCTGTGTAGGAGACGCTGCCCCGTGTAGGAGGTACTGCACTGTGTAGGAGGTTTTGCCCTGCGTAGGAGACTCTGCCCTGTTCAGAAGACACTGTCCTGTGTAGGAGGTGCATCCCTCTGTGGGAGATGCTGCCCTGTGTAGGAGACGCTGCCCTGTGTAGGAGACGCTATCCTGTTCTGGAGGTGCTGCCCTGTGTAGGAGGCACTGTACTTTGTAGGAGACTCTACACTATGTAGGAGACTCTACCCTGTGTAGGAGATACTGCACTTTTCAGGAGGCACTGCCCTGTGTAAGAGGCACTGCCCTGTGAATGAGACACTGGCCTCTCCAGCAGACACTGCCCTGTGTAGGAGGTACTGCCCTGTGTAGGAGTCATTGCCCTGTGTAGGAATTACTGCACTGTGTAAGAAGTACTGCCCTGTGTAGGAGACACAGCCCTGTGTAGAAGTCAATGCCCTGTGTAGGAGACACTGCCCTGTGTAGGAGACGCTGCCATGTGTAGGACGTGCTGCCCTGCATTGGAGGTACTGCCCTGTGTATGAGGCACTGCCCTCTGTAAGAGGCATTGCCCTGTGTAGCAGACACAGCCCTGTGTAGGTGGCTCTGCCCTGTGTAGGAGAAACTGCCCTGTGTAGGATACATTGCCCTGTGAAAGATTCACTGACCTTTGCAGGAGACACTGTACTGTGTAGAAGGCACTGCCCTGTGTCGAGATATTGACCTGCGTAGGAGGCACTGCCCTTTATAGGAGGCACTGCCCTGTGTAGATGGCACTACTCTGTGTAGGAGACGCTGCATTGTGTAGGAGACAGTGCACTATGTAGAAGTCACTGCGCTGTTCAGGAGACAATGCCCTGTTCAGGAGATGCTGCCCTGTGTAGGAGACGCTGCCCTCTGTAGGAGACGATGCCTTATGTAGGAGACACTGCCCTTTGTAGGAGAAACTGCCCTGCGTAGGAGGTACTGCCCTGTGTAGGAGACACTGCTTTGTGTATGAGACGCTGCCCTGTGTAGGAGACGCTGCCTCTGTAGAAGACACTGCCCTGTGTAGAAGACGCTGCCCTGCGTAGGGGGTACAGCCCTGTGTAGGAGATGCTGCCTTTTGCAGAAGACGCTGCCCTGTGTAGGAATCACTGCCCTGTGTAGGAGTCACTGCATTGTGTAGCAGACTCTGCCCTGTGTAGGAGACACTGCCCTGTGTAGGAGACACTGCCCTGTTTAGGAAACACTGCATTGTGTAAGTGGCACTGCCCTGTGTAGGAGACGCTGCCCTGTGTATAAGACACTGCCCTGTGTAAGAGACACTGCCCTGTGTAGGAGGCACTGTCCTGTGTTGGAGATACTGCCCTGTGTAGGAGGTACTGCCCAGTGTAGGAGATACTGCCCTGTTTAGAAGTCACTGCCCTGTGTAGGAGGCACTGCCCTGTGTTGGAGACATTGCCCTGTCTCGTAGACACTGCCCGGAGTAGGAGACACTACCCTGTTCAGGAGATGCTGCCCTGTGTAGGAGACGCTGCACACTGTAGGACATGCTGCCCTGTGTAGGAGATGCTGCCCTGTTTAGGAGGCGCTGCCCTGCCTAGGAGAATCTGCGCTATTCAGAAGACGCTGTCCTGTGTAGAAGGCACTGCCCTGTGTAGGAGACACTGCGCTGTGTCGGAGTCACTGCCCTGTGTAGGTGACAGTGCCCTGTGTAGGAGGGACTGCCCTGTGTAGGAGACACTGTCCTGTTCTGTAGACACTTCCCGCTGCAGGAGACACTACCCTGTTCAGGAGATGGTGCCCTGCGTAGGACACGCTGCACTGTGTAGGAGACGCTGTCCGGCGTAGGAGGTGCTGCCATCTGTGGGAGACGAAGCCCTGTGAAGGAGACGTTGCCCTGTGTAGGAGGCACTGCCCTGCCTTGGAGGCTCTGTTCTGTTCAGAAGACGCTGTCCTGTGTAGGAGTCGCTGCCCTCTGTGGGAGATGCTGCCCTTTGTAGGGGACACTGCCCGTGTAGCAGACACTGCCCTGTGTGGGAGGTGCTGCCCTGTGTGGGAGACGCTGCCCTGTGTAGGAGACGCTGCCCTGTGTAGGAGACATTGCCCAGTGAAAGTGTCACTGCCCTTTGTAGGAGACACTGTATTGTGAAGGAGGCACTGCCCTGTGTAGAGACACTGCCCTGCGTATGAGGTACTTCCCTGTGGTGGAGTGACTGCCCTCCGTAGGAGGCACTGCCATGTGTAGCAAGCACAGCCCTGTGTAGGTGGCACTGCACTATGTAGGAGACATTGCCCTGTGAAAGAGACACTGCCCTTTGTAGGAGACACTGCACTGTGTAGGAGGCACTGCCCTGTGTAGAGGCACTGCCCTGCGTAGGAAGTACTTCCCGGTGTAGGAGGCACTGCCCTGTGTACGAAATGCTGCCCTGTGTAGTAGACACTGCCCTGTGTAGGAGATGCTGCCCTGTGTAGGAGACGCTGCCCCGTGTAGGAGACGCTGCCCTGTGTAGGAGACGCTGCCCCGTGTAGGAGATGCTGCCCTGTGTAGGAGACACTGAGCTGTGTAGGAGACACTGCCCGGCGTAGGATGTACTTCCCTTTGTAGGAGAGTCTGCCTTGTGTAGGAGATGCTGACCGGTGTAGGAATCACTGCCCTGTGTATGAGACACTGCACTGTTTAGGAGACATTGCCCTGTGTAGGAGTCACTGACTTGTGTAGGAAAAACTGCATTGTGTAGGTGGCACTGCCCTGTGTAGGAGACACTGCCCTGTGTAGAAGACACTGCCCTGCGTAGGAGACATTGCCCTGTTTCATAGACACTGCTCTGTGTAGGAGACGCTACCATGTTCAGGAGTTGCTGCCCTTTGTAGTAGACGCTGCACACAGTTGGACACGCTGCCCTGTGTAGGAGACGATGCCCTGTGTAGAAGGCACTGCCCTGTGTGGGAGATGCTGCCTTGTGTACGAGACACTGCACTGTGTAGGAGATGCTGCACTGTGTAGGAGGCACTGCCCTGTGTAGAAGACGCTGCCCTGCGTAGGGGGTACAGCCCTGTGTAGGAGATGCTGCCTTTTGCAGAAGACGCTGCCCTGTGTAGGAATCACTGCCCTGTGTAGGAGTCACTGCATTGTGTAGCAGACTCTGCCCTGTGTAGGAGACACTGCCCTGTGTAGGAGACACTGCCCTGTTTAGGAAACACTGCATTGTGTAAGTGGCACTGCCCTGTGTAGGAGACGCTGCCCTGTGTATAAGACACTGCCCTGTGTAAGAGACACTGCCCTGTGTAGGAGGCACTGTCCTGTGTTGGAGATACTGCCCTGTGTAGGAGGTACTGCCCAGTGTAGGAGATACTGCCCTGTTTAGAAGTCACTGCCCTGTGTAGGAGGCACTGCCCTGTGTTGGAGACATTGCCCTGTCTCGTAGACACTGCCCGGAGTAGGAGACACTAACCTGTTCAGGAGATGCTGCCCTGTGTAGGAGACGCTGCACACTGTAGGACATGCTGCCCTGTGTAGGAGATGCTGCCCTGTTTAGGAGGCGCTGCCCTGCCTAGGAGAATCTGCGCTATTCAGAAGACGCTGTCCTGTGTAGAAGGCACTGCCCTGTGTAGGAGACACTGCGCTGTGTCGGAGTCACTGCCCTGTGTAGGTGACAGTGCACTGTGTAGGAGGGACTGCCCTGTGTAGGAGACACTGTCCTGTTCTGTAGACACTTCCCGCTGCAGGAGACACTACCCTGTTCAGGAGATGGTGCCCTGCGTAGGACACGCTGCACTGTGTAGGAGACGCTGTCCGGCGTAGGAGGTGCTGCCATCTGTGGGAGACGAAGCCCTGTGAAGGAGACGTTGCCCTGTGTAGGAGGCACTGCCCTGCCTTGGAGGCTCTGTTCTGTTCAGAAGACGCTGTCCTGTGTAGGAGTCGCTGCCCTCTGTGGGAGATGCTGCCCTTTGTAGGGGACACTGCCCGTGTAGCAGACACTGCCCTGTGTGGGAGGTGCTGCCCTGTGTGGGAGACGCTGCCCTGTGTAGGAGACGCTGCCCTGTGTAGGAGACATTGCCCAGTGAAAGTTTCACTGCCCTTTGTAGGAGACACTGTATTGTGAAGGAGGCACTGCCCTGTGTAGAGACACTGCCCTGCGTATGAGGTACTTCCCTGTGGTGGAGTGACTGCCCTCCGTAGGAGGCACTGCCATGTGTAGCAAGCACAGCCCTGTGTAGGTGGCACTGCACTATGTAGGAGACATTGCCCTGTGAAAGAGACACTGCCCTTTGTAGGAGACACTGCACTGTGTAGGAGGCACTGCCCTGTGTAGAGGCACTGCCCTGCGTAGGAAGTACTTCCCGGTGTAGGAGGCACTGCCCTGTGTACGAAATGCTGCCCTGTGTAGTAGACACTGCCCTGTGTAGGAGATGCTGCCCTGTGTAGGAGACGCTGCCCCGTGTAGGAGACGCTGCCCTGTGTAGGAGACGCTGCCCCGTGTAGGAGACGCTGCCCTGTGTAGGAGACACTGAGCTGTGTAGGAGACGCTGCCCGGCGTAGGATGTACTTCCCTTTGTAGGAGAGTCTGCCTTGTGTAGGAGATGCTGACCGGTGTAGGAATCACTGCCCTGTGTATGAGACACTGCACTGTTTAGGAGACATTGCCCTGTGTAGGAGTCACTGACTTGTGTAGGAAAAACTGCATTGTGTAGGTGGCACTGCCCTGTGTAGGAGACACTGCCCTGTGTAGAAGACACTGCCCTGCGTAGGAGACATTGCCCTGTTTCATAGACACTGCTCTGTGTAGGAGACGCTACCATGTTCAGGAGTTGCTGCCCTTTGTAGTAGACGCTGCACACAGTTGGACACGCTGCCCTGTGTAGGAGACGATGCCCTGTGTAGAAGGCACTGCCCTGTGTGGGAGATGCTGCCTTGTGTAGGAGACACTGCACTGTGTAGGAGATGCTGCACTGTGTAGGAGGCACTGCCCTGCCTAGGAGACTCTACCCTGTTCAGAAGACGCTGTCCTGTGTAGGAGGTGCTGCCCTCTGTCGGAGACGCTGCCCTGTGTAGGAGACGCTGCCCTGTGTAGGAGATGCTGCCCTGTGTAGGATACGCAATCTTGTTCTGGGGACGCTGCCCTGTGTAGAAGGCACTGCACTGTGTAGGAGACACTAGCCTGTGTAGGAGACTCTGCCCTGTGTATGCGATACTGCCCTGTTCAGGAGGCACTGCACTGTGTAAGAGGATCTGCCCTGTGTAGGAGACACTGCCCTGTCCAGCAGACACTACCCTGTGTAGGAGGTACTGCCCTGTGTAGGATTCACTGCCCAGTGTAGGAGTTACTGCTCTGGGTAAGAGGTACTGCAATGTGTAGAATACACAGCCCTGTGTAGGAGTCAATGCCCTGTGTAGGAGACACTGCCCTGTGAAGGAGACGCTGCCATGTGTAGGACGTGCTGCCCTGTGCAGGAGACACTGCCCTGTGTAGGAGGCACAGCCCTGTGTAAGAGACATTTCCCTGTGAAAGTGTCACTGCCCTTTGTAGGAGACACTGTACTTTGCAGGAGGCACTGCCCTCTGTTGAGACACTGCCCTGCATAGGAGGTGCTGCCCTGTGTAGGAGGCACTGCACTGTGTAGGAGGCATTGCCCTGTGTAGCAGACACAGCCCTGTGTAGGTGGCACTGCCCTGTGTAGGAGACACTGCCCTGTGTAGGTGGCACTGCCCTGTGTAGGAGACACTGTACTATGTGGGAGGCACTGCCCTGTGTAGAGACATTGCCCTGCATAGGAGGTACTGCACTATATAGGAGGCACTGGCCTGTGTAGATGGCACTGCCCTGTGTAGGAGGCGCTGCCCTGTGTAGGAGACACTGCCCTATGTAGGAGTCACTGCCCTGTTCAGGAGACACTGCCCTGTTCAGGAGATGCTGTCCTGTTTACGAGACGCTGCCCTCTGTAGGAGACGCTGCCCTGTGTAGTAGGCACTGCCTTGTGTAGGTGACGCTGCCCTGTGTAGCATTCACTGCCCTGTGTATTAGACACTGCCCTGTGTAGCAGACTCTGCCCTGTGTATGAGACTCTGCCCAGGAAGGAGGCACTGCCCTATGTAGGAAACACTGCCCTGTGTAGAAGACACTGCCCTGTGTAAGAAACACTGCTCTGTGTAGGAGGCACTTCCCTTTGTAGGAGACACTGCCCTGAGCAGGAGGTACTGGCCAGTGTAAGAGATATGGCCCTGTTAAGAAGTCACTTTCCTGTGTAGGAGTCACTGCCCATTGTAGGAGGCACTGCCCTCTGTAGGAGATGCGGCCCTGTGTAGGAAGCACTGCATGTGTAAGAGATATTGCCCTGTGTAAGTGTCACTTCCCTGTGTAGGAGGCACTACCCTGTATAGGAGGCACTGCCCTGTGTAGGAGTCGCTGCCTTGTGTAGGAGTTACTGCCCTGTGTAGGAGGTACTGCACTGTGTAGGAGACACTGCCCTCTGTAGGAGGTGCTGCCCTCTTTAGAGGACACTGCCCTGTGTAGGAGACGCTGCCATGTGTAGGAGACACTGCCCTGTGCAGGAGACACTGCCATGTGTAAGAGTCACTGTCCTGTGTAGGGGACACTGCCCTCTGTAGGAGCCACTGTCCTATTTAGTAGACACTGCCCTGTGTAGGAATCACTGCCCTGTGTAAGAGACACTGCTCTGTGTAGGAGACACTGTCCTGTGTAGAAGACACTGCCCTGCGTAGGAGGCTCTGACCTGTGTGTGAGACAGTGCCCTGTGTAGGAGACGCTGCCCTGTGTAGGAGACATTGCCCTGTGAAAGAGTCACTGACCTTTGTAGGAGACACTGTAATGTGTAGGAGGCACTGCCCTGTGCAGAGACACTGCCCTGCGTATGAGGTACTGCCCTGTGGACGAGGCACTGCCCTCTGTAGGAGGCACTGCCCTGTGTAGCAGACACAGCCCTGTGTAGGAGACACTGTACTGTGTAGGAGGCACTGCCCTGTGTAGGAAATGCTGCCCTGTGTATGAGACGCTTCCCTGTGTAGGAGACACTGCCCTGTGTAGGAGAAGCTGCCCTGCATAGGAGGTACTGCCCTGCATAGGAGATGCTGCCTTGTGTAGGAGACGCTGCCCTGTGTAGGAATCACTGCCCTGTGTATGAGACACTGCTCTGTGTAGCAGACTCTGCCCTGTGTAGGAGACACTGCCCTCTGTTGGAGACACGGCCCTGTGTAATAAACACTGCATTGTGCAGGTGGCACTAACCTGTGTAGGAGACGCTGCCCTGTGTAGTAGACGCTGCCCTGTGCAGGAGACACTGCCATGTGTAAGAGTCACTGCCCTGTGTAGGTGTCACTGCCCTGTGTAGATGACCCTGCCCTGTGTAGGAATCACTGTCCTGTGTAGGAGACACTGGCCTGTGTAGGAGCCACGGTCCTGTGTAACAGACACTGCCCTGTGTAGGAGACACTGTCCTTTGTAGCAGACTCTGCCCTGTGTAGGAGGCACTGCCCTGTGTAGGAGTCGCTGCCTTGTGTAGGAGTTATTGCCCTGTGTAGGAGGTACTGCACTGTGTAGGAGATACTGCCCTCTGTAGGAGGCACCGCACTCTTTAGGAGACACTGCCCTGTGTAGGAGACGCTGCCATGTGTAGGAGACACTGCCCTGTGCAGGAGACACTGCCATGTGTTAGAGTCACTGTCCTGTGTAGGGGAAACTGCCCTGTGTAGGAGCCACTGTCCTGTTTAGTAGACCCTGCCCTGTGTAGGAATCACTGTCCTGTGTAAGAGACACTGCTCTGTGTAGGAGACACTGTCCTGTGTAGAAGACACTGCCCTGCGTAGGAGGCTCTGACCTGTGTGTGAGACAGTGCCCTGTGTAGGAGATGCTGCACTGTGTAGGAGGCACTGCCCTGCCTAGGAGACTCTACCCTGTTCAGAAGACGCTGTCCTGTGTAGGAGGTGCTGCCCTCTGTCGGAGACGCTGCCCTGTGTAGGAGACGCTGCCCTGTGTAGGAGATGCTGCCCTGTGTAGGATACGCAATCCTGTTCTGGGGACGCTGCCCTGTGTAGGAGGCACTGCACTGTGTAGGAGACACGAGCCTGTGTAGGAGACTCTGCCCTGTGTATGAGATACTGCCCTGTTCAGGAGGCACTGCACTGTGTAAGAGGAACTGCCCTATGTATGAAATACTGCCCTTTTCAGGAGGCACTGCACTGTGTAAAGGAACTGCCCTGTGTCGGAGACACTGCCCTGTCCAGCAGACACTACCCTGTGTAGGAGGTACTGCCCTGTGTAGGGTTCACTGCCCTGTGTAGGAGTTACTGCTCTGGGTAAGAGGTACTGCAATGTGTAGAATCCACAGCCCTGTGTAGGATTCAATGCCCTGTGTAGGATACACTGCCCTGTGTAGGAGACGCTGCCATGTGTAGGACGTGCTGCCCTGTGCAGGTGACACTGCCCTGTGTAGGAGGCACAGCCCTGTGTAAGATACATTGCCCTGTGAAAGAGTCACTGCCCTTTGAAGGAGACACTGTACTTTGCAGGAGCACTGCCCTGTGTTGAGACACTGCCCTGCGTAGGAGGTACTGCCCTGTGTAGGAGGCACTGCACTGTGTAGGAGGCATTGCCCTGTGTAGCAGACACAGCCCTGTGTAGGTGGCACTGTCCTGTGTAGGAGACACTGCCCTGTGTAGGTGGCACTGCCCTGTGTAGGCGATACTGTACTATGTGGGAGGCACTGCCATGTGTAGAGACATTGCCCTGCGTAGGAGGTACTGCGCTATATAGGAGGCACTGGCCTGTGTAGATGGCACTGCCCTGTGTAGGAGGCGCTGCCCTGTGTAGGAGACACTTCCCTATGTAAGAGTCACTGCCCTGTTCAGGAGACACTGCCCTGTTCAGGAGATGCTGTCCTGTTTAGGAGACGCTGCCCTCTGTAGGAGACGCTGCCCTGTGTACTAGGCACTGCCTTGTGTAGGTGACGCTGCCCTGTGTAGCATTCACTGCCCTGTGTATTAGACACTGCCCTGTGTAGCAGACTCTGCCCTGTGTATGAGACTCTGCCCTGTGTAGGAGGCACTGCCCTGTGTAGGAAACACTGCCCTGTGTAGAAGACACTGCCCTGTGTAAGAAACACTGCTCTGTGTAGGAGGCACTTCCCTTTGTAGGAGACACTGCCCTGAGCAGGAGGTACTGGCCAGTGTAGGAGATATGGACCTGTTAAGAAGTCACTGCCCTGTGTAGGAGTCACTGCCCTTTGTAGGAGGCACTGCCCTGTGTAGGAGACGCGGCCCTGTGTAGGAAGCACTGCATGTGCAGGAGATATTGCCCTGTGTAAGTGTCACTGCCCTGTGTAGGAGGCACTTCCCTGTATAGGAGGCACTGCCCTGTGTAGGAGTCGCTGCCATGTGTAGGAGACACTGCACTGTGCAGGAGACACTGCCATGTGTAAGAGTCACTGTCCTGTGTAGGGGACACTGCCCTGTGTAGGAGCCACTGTCCTGTTTAGTAGACCCTGCCCTGTGTAGGAATCACTGCCCTGTGTAAGAGACACTGCTCTGTGTAGGAGACACTGTCCTGTGTAGAATATACTGCCCTGCGTAGGAGGCTCTGACCTGTGTGTGAGACAGTGCCCTGTGTGGGAGACGCTGTCCTGTGTAGGAGACATTGCCCTGTGAAAGAGTCACTGACCTTTGTAGGAGACACTGTAATGTGTAGGAGGCACTGCCCTGTGTAGAGACACTGCCCTGCGTATGAGGTACTGCCCTGTGGACGAGGCACTGCCCTCTGTAGGAGGCACTGCCCTGTGTAGCAGACACAGCCCTGTGTAGGAGACACTGTACTGTATAGGAGGCACTGCCCTGTGTAGGAAATGCTGCCATGTGTAGGAGACGCTGCCCTGTGTAGGAGTCGCTGCGCTGTGTAGGAGACGCTGCCCTGTGTAGGAGACACTGCCCTGTGTCGGAGACGCTGCCCTGCATAGGAGGTACTGCCCTGCATAGGAAATGCTGCCTTGTGTAGGAGACGCTGCCCTGTGTAGGAATCACTGCCCTGTGTATGAGACACTGCTCTGTGTAGCAGACTCTGCCCTGTTTAGGAGACACTGCCCTGTGTAGGAGACACGGCCCTGTGTATTAAACACTGCATTGTGTAGGTGGCACTGACCTGTGTAGGAGACGCTGCCCTGTGTAGTAGACGCTGCCCTGTGCAGGAGACACTGCCATGTGTAAGAGTCACTGCCCTGGGTAGGAGTCACAGCCCTGTGTAGGTGTCACTGCCCTGTGTAGATGACCCTGCCCTGTGTAGGAATCACTGTTCTGTGTCGGAGACACTGGCCTGTGTAAGAGCCACGGTCCTGTGTAACAGACACTGCCCTGTGTAGTAGACACTGTCCTTTGTAGCAGACTCTGCCCTGTGTAGGACGCACTGCCCTCTGTAGGAGTCGCTGCCTTGTGTAGGAGTTACTGCCCTGTGTCGGAGGTACTGCACTGTGTAGGAGATACTGCCCTCTGAAGGAGGCACCGCCCTCTTTAGGAGACACTGCCCTGTGTAGGAGATGCTGCCATGTGTAGGAGACACTGCCCTGTGCAGGAGACACTGCCATGTGTAAGAGTCACTGTCCTGTGTAGGGGACACTGCCCTGTGTAGGAGCCATTGTCCTTTTTAGTAGACCCTGCCCTGTGTAGGAATCACGGCCCTGTGTAAGAGACACTGCTCTGTGTAGGAGACACTGTCCTGTGTAGAAGACACTGCCCTGCGTAGGAGGCTCTGACCTGTGTGTGAGACAGTGCCCTGTGTAGGAGATGCTGCACTGTGTAGGAGGCACTGCCCTGCCTAGGAGACTCTACCCTGTTCAGAAGACGCTGTCCTGTGTAGGAGGTGCTGCCCTCTGTCGGAGACGCTGCCCTGTGTAGGAGACGCTGCCCTGTGTAGGAGATGCTGCCCTGTGTAGGATACGCAATCCTGTTCTGGGGACAGTGCCCTGTGTAGGAGGCACTGCACTGTGTAGGAGACACTAGCCTGTGTAGGAGACTCTGCCCTGTGTATGAGATACTGCCCAGTTCAGGAGGCACTGCACTGTGTAAGAGGAACTGCCCTGTGTATGAGATACTGCCCTGTTCAGGAGGCACTGCACTGTGTAAGAGGAACTGCCCTGTGTAGGAGACACTGCCCTGTCCAGCAGACACTACCCTGTGTAGGAGGTACTGCCCTGTGTAGGATTCACTGCCCTGTGTAGGACTTACTGCTCTGGTAAGAGGTACAGCAATGTGTAGAATACACAGCCCTGTGTAGGATTCAATGCGCTGTGTAGGAGACACTGCCCTGTGTAGGAGACGCTGCCATGTGTAGGACGTGCTGCCCTGTGCAGGTGACACTGCCCTGTGTAGGAGGCACAGCCCTGTGTAAGAGACATTGCCCTGTGAAAGAGTCACTGCCCTTTGAAGGAGACACTGTACTTTGCAGGAGGCACTGCCCTGTGTTGAGACACTGCCCTACGTAGGAGGTACTGCCCTGTGTAGGAGGCACTGCACTGTGTAGGAGGCATTGCCCTGTGTAGCAGACACAGCCCTGTGTAGGTGGCACTGCCCTGTGTAGGAGACACTGCCCTGTGTTGGTGGCACTGCCCTGTGTAGGAGATACTGTACTATGTGGGAGGCACTGCCATGTGTAGAGACATTGCCCTGCGTAGGAGGTACTGCGCTATATAGGAGGCACTGGCCTGTGTAGATGGCACTGCCCTGTGTAGGAGGCGCTGCCCTGTGTAGGAGACACTGCCCTATGTAGGAGTCACTGCCCTGTTCAGGAGACACTGCCCTGTTCAGGAGATGCTGTCCTGTTTAGGAGACGCTGCCCTCTGTAGGAGGCGCTGCCCTGTGTAGTAGGCACTGCCTTGTGTAGCTGACGCTGCCCTGTGTAGCATTCACTGCCCTGTGCATTAGACACTGCCCTGTGTAGCAGACTCTGCCCTGTGTATGAGACTCTGCCCTGTGTAGGAGGCACTGCCCTGTGTAGGAAAAACTGCCCTGTGTAGAAGACACTGCCCTGTGTAAGAAACACTGCTCTGTGTAGAAGGCACTTCCCTTTGTAGGAGACACTGCCCTGAGCAGGAGGTACTGGCCAGTGTTGGAGATATGGCCCTGTTAAGAAGTCACTGCCCTGTGTAGGAGTCACTGCCCTTTGTCGGAGGCACTGCACTTTGTAGGAGACGCGGCCCTGTGTAGGAAGCACTGCATGTGTAAGAGATATTGCCCTGTGTAAGTGTCACTGCCCTGTGTAGGAGGCACTTCCCTATATAGGAGGCACTGCCCTGTGTAGGAGTCGCTGCCTTGTGTAGGAGTTACTGCCCTGTGTAGGAGGTACTGCACTGTGTAGGACACACTGCCCTCTGTAGGAGGCGCCGCCCTCTTTAGGAGACACTGCCCTGTGTAGGAGACGCTGACATGTGTAGGAGACACTGACCTGTGCAGGAGACACTGCCCTGTGTAAGAGTCACTGTCCTGTGTAGGGGACACTGCCCTGTGTAGGAACCACTGTCCTGTTTAGTAGACCCTGCCCTGTGTAGGAATCACTGCCCTGTGTAAGAGACACTGCTCTGTGTAGGAGACACTGTCCTGTGTAGAAGACACTGCCCTGCGTAGGAGGCTCTGACCTGTGTGTGAGACAGTGCCCTGTGTAGGAGACGCTCTCCTGTGTAGGAGACATTGCCCTGTGAAAGAGTCACTGACATTTGTAGGAGACACTGCCCTGCGTATGAGGTACTGCCCTGTGGACGAGGCACTGCCCTCTGTAGGAGGCACTGCCCTGTGTAGCAGACACAGCCCTGTGTAGGAGACACTGTACTGTGTAGGAGGCACTGCCCTGTGTAGGAAATGCTGCCATGTGTAGGAGACGCTGCCCTGTGTAGGAGTCGCTGCCCTGTGTAGGAGACGCTGCCCTGTGTAGGAGACACTGCCCTGTGTAGGAGACGCTGCCCTGCATAGGAGGTACTGCCCTGCATAGGAGATGCTGCCTTGTGTAGGAGACGCTGCCCTGTGTAGGAATCACTGCCCTGTGTATGAGACACTGCTCTGTGTAGCAGACTCTGCCCTGTTAAGAGACACTGCCCTGTGTAGGAGACACGGCCCTGTGTATTAAACACTGCATTGTGTAGGTGGCACTGACCTGTGTAGGAGACGCTGCCCTGTGTACTGGACGCTGCCCTGTGCAGGAGACACTGCCATGTGTAAGAGTCACTGCCCTGGGTAGGAGTCACTGCCCTGTGTAGGTGTCACTGCCCTGTGTAGATGACCCTGCCCTGTGTAGGAATCACTGTCCTGTGTCGGAGACACTGGCCTGTGTAAGAGCCACGGTCCTGTGTAACAGACACTGCCCTGTGTAGGAGACACTGTCCTTTGTAGCAGACTCTGCCCTGTGTAGGAGGCACTGCCCTGTGTAGGAGTCGCTGCCTTGTGTAGGAGTTACTGCCCTGTGTAGGAGGTACTGCACTGTGTAGGAGATACTGCCCTCTGAAGGAGGCGCCGCCCTCTTTAGGAGACACTGCCCTGTGTAGGAGACGCTGCCATGTGTAGGAGACACTTCCCTGTGCAGGAGACACTGCCATGTTTAAGAGTCACCGTCCTGTGTAGGGGACACTGCCCTGTGTAGGAGCCACTGTCCTGTTTAGTAGACCCAGCCCTGTGTAGGAATCACTGCCCTGTGTAAGAGACACTGCTATGTGTAGGAGACACTGTCCTGTGTAGAAGACACTGCCCTGCGTAGGAGGCTCTGACCTGTGTGTGAGACAGTGCTCTGTGTAGGAGATGCTGCACTGTGTACGAGGCACTGCCCTGCCTAGGAGACTCTACCCTGTTCAGAAGACGCTGTCCTGTGTAGGAGGTGCTGCCCTCTGTCGGAGACGCTGCCCTGTGTAGGAGACGCTGCCCTGTGTAGGAGATGCTGCCCTGTGTAGGATACGCAATCCTGTTCTGGGGACGCTGCCCTGTGTAGGAGGCACTGCACTGTGTAGGAGACACTAGCCTGTGTAGGAGACTCTGCCCTGTGTATGAGATACTGCCCTGTTCAGGAGGCACTGCACTGTGTAAGAGGAACTGCCCTGTGTAGGATTCACTGCCCTGTGTAGGAGTTACTGCTCTGGGTAAGAGGTACTGCAATGTGTAGAATACACAGCCCTGTGTAGGAGTCAATGCCCTGTGTAGGAGACACTGCCCTATGTAGGAGACGCTGCCATGTGTAGGACGTGCTGCCCTGTGCAGGAGACACTGCCCTGTGTAGGAGGCACAGCCCTGTGTAAGAGACATTGCCCTGTGAAAGAGTCACTGCCCTTTGTAGGAGACACTGTACTTTGCAGGAGGCACTGCCCTGTGTTGAGACACTGCCCTGCATAGGAGGTACTGCCCTGTGTAGGAGGCACTGCACTGTGTAGGAGGCATTGCCCTGTGTAGCAGACACAGCCCTGTGTAGGTGGCACTGCCCTGTGTAGGAGACACTGCCCTGTGTAGGTGGCACTGCCCTTTGTAGGATTCAGTGCCCTGTGTATTAGACACTGCCCTGTGTAGCAGACTCTGCCCTGTGTATGAGACTCTGCCCTGTGTAGGAGGCACTGCCCTGTGTCGGAAACACTGCCCTGTGTAGAAGACACTGCCCTGTGTAAGAAACACTGCTCTATGTAGGAGGCACTTCCCTTTGTAGGAGACACTGCCCTGAGCAGGAGGTACTGGCCAGTGTAGGAGATATGGCCCTGTTAAGAAGTCACTGCCCTGTGTAGGAGTCACTGCCCTTTGTAGGAGGCACTGCCCTGTGTAGGAGACGCGGCCCTGTGTAGGAAGCACTGCATGTGTAAAAGATATTGCCCTGTGTAAGTCTCACTGCCCTGTGTAGGAGGCACTACCCTGTATAGGAGGCACTGCCCTGTGTAGGAGTCGCTGCCTTGTGTAGGAGTTACTGCCCTGTGTAGGAGGTACTGCACTGTGTAGGAGACACTGGCCCCTGTAGGAGGCGCCGCCCTCTTTAGGAGACACTGCCCTGTGTAGGAGACGCTGCCATGTGTAAGAGACACTGCCCTGTGCAGGAGACACTGCCATGTGTAAGAGTCACTGTCCTGTGTAGGGGACACTGCCCTGTGTAGGAGCCACTGTCCTGTTTAGTAGACCCTGCCCTGTGTAGGAATCACTGCACTGTGTAAGAGACACTGCTCTGTGTAGGAGACACTGTCCTGTGCAGAAGACACAGCCCTGTGTAGGAGGCTCTGACCTGTGTGTGAGACAGTGCCCTGTGTAGGAGACGCTGCCCTGTGTCGGAGACATTGCCCTGTGAAAGAGTCACTGACCTTTGTAGGAGACACTGTAATGTGTAGGAGGCACTGCCCTGTGTAGAGACACTGCCCTGCGTATGAGGTACTGCCCTGTGGACGAGGCACTGCCCTCTGTAGGAGGCACTGCCCTGTGTAGCAGACACAGCCCTCTGTAGGATACACTGTACTGTGTAGGAGGCACTGTCCTGTGTAGGAAAAACTGCCATGTGTAGGAGACGCTGCCCTGTGTAGGAGTCGCTGCCCTGTGTGGGAGACGCTGCCCTGCGTAGGAGACACTGCCCTGTGTAGGAGAAGCTGCCCTGCATAGGAGGTACTGCCCTGCATAGGAGATGCTGCCTTGTGTAGGAGACGCTGCCCTGTGTAGGAATCACTGCCCTGTGTATGAGACACTGCTCTGTGCAGCAGACTCTGCCCTGTGTAGGAGACACTGCCCTGTGTAGGAGACACGGCCCTATGTATTAAACACAGCATTGTTTAGGTGGCACTGACCTGTGTAGGAGACGCTGCCCTGTGTAGTAGACGCTGCCCTGTGCAGGAGACACTGCCATGTGTAAGAGTCACTGCCCTGGGTAGGAGTCACTGCCCTGTGTAGGTGTCACTGCCCTGTGTAGATAACCCTGCCCTGTGTGGGAATCACTGTCCTGTGTAGGAGACACTGGCCTGTGTAGGAGCCATGGTCCTGTGTAACAGACACTGCCCTGTGTAGGAGACACTGTCCTTTGTAGCAGACTCTGCCCTGTGTAGGAGGCACTGCCCTGTGTAGGAGTCGCTGCCTTGTGTAGGAGTTACTGCCCTGTGTAGGAGGTACTGCACTGTGTAGGAGATACTGCCCTCTGTAGGAGGCGCCGCCCTCTTTAGGAGACACTGCCCTGTGTAGGAGACGCTGCCCTGTGCAGGAGACACACGCCCATGTGTAAGAGTCACTGTCCTGTTTAGTAGACCCTGCCCTGTGTAGGAATCACTGCCCTGTGTAAGAGACACTGCTCTGTGTAGGAGACACTGTCCTGTGTAGAAGACACTGCCCTGCGTAGGAGGCTCTGAACTGTGTGTGAGACAGTGCCCTGTGTAGGAGATGCTGCGCTGTGTACGAGGCACTGCCCTGCCTAGGAGACTCTACCCTGTTCAGAAGACGCTGGTCTGTGCAGGAGGTGCTGCCCTCTGTCGGAGACGCTGCCCTGTGTAGGAGACACTGCCCTGTGTAGGAGATGCTGCCCTGTGTAGGATACGCAATCCTGTTCTGGGGACGCTGCCCTGTGTAGGAGGCACTGCACTGTGTAGGAGACACTAGCTTGTGTAGGAGACTCTGCCCTGTGTATGAGATACTGCCCTGTTCAGGAGGCACTGCACTGTGTAAGAGGAACTGCCCTGTGTAGGAGACACTGCCCTGTCCAGCAGACACTACCCTGTGTAGGAGGTATTCCCCTGTGTAGGATTCACTGCCCTGTGTAGGAGTTACTGCACTGGGTTAGAGGTACTGCAATGTGTAGAATACACAGCCCTGTGTAGAAGTCAATGCCCTGTGTAGGAGACACTGCCCTGTGTAGGAGACGCTGCCATGTGTAGGACGTGCTGCCCTGTGCAGGAGAAACAGCCCTGTGTATGAGGCGCAGCCCTGTGTAAGAGACATTGCCCTGTGAAAGAGTCACTACCCTTTGTAGGAGACAATGTACTTTGCAGGAGGCACTGCCCTGTGTTGAGACACTGCCCTGCGTAATAGGTACTGCCCTGTGTAGGAGGCACTGCACTGTGTAGGAAGCATTGCACTGTGTAGCAGACACAGCCCTATGTAGGTGGCACTGCCCAGTGTAGGAGACACTGCCCTGTGTAGGTGGCACTGCCCTGTGTAGGAGACACTGTACTATGTGGGAGGCACTGCCCTGTGTAGAGACATTGCCCTGCGTAGGAGGTACTGCGCTTTATAGGAGGCACTGGCCTGTGTAGATGGCACTGCCCTGTGTAGGAGGCGCTGCCCTGTGTAGGAGACACTGCCCTATGTAGGAGTCACTGCCCTGTTCAGGAGACACTGCCCTGTTCAGGAGATGCTGTCCTGTTTAGGAGACGCAGCCCTCTGTAGGAGACGCTGCCCTGTGTAGTAGGCACTGCCTTGTGTAGGTGACGCTGCCCTGTGTAGCATTCACTGCCCTGTGTATTAGACACTTCCCTGTGTAGCAGACTCTGCCCTGTGTATGAGACTCTGCCCTGTGTAGGAGGCACTGCCCTGTGAAGGAAACAATGCCCTGTGTAGAAGACACTGCCCTGTGTACGAAACACTGCTCTGTGTAGGAGGCACATCCCTTTGTAGGAGACACTGCCCTAAGCAGGAGGTACTGGCCAATGTAGGAGATATGGCACTGTTAAGAAGTCACTGCCCTGTGTAGGAGTCACTGCCCTTTGTAGGAGGCACTGCCCTGTGTAGGAGACGCGGCCCTGTGTAGGAAGCACTGCATGTGCAGGAGATATTGCCCTGTGTAAGTGTCACTGCCCTGTGTAGGAGGCACTTCCCTGTATAGGAGGCACTGCCCTGTGTAGGAGTCGCTGCCATGTATAGGAGACACTGCACTGTGCAGGAGACACTGCCATGTGTAAGAGTCACTGTCCTGTGTAGGGGCACTGCCCTGTGTAGGAGCCACTGTCCTGTTTAGTAGACCCTGCCCTGTGTAGGAATCACTGCCCTGTGTAAGAGACACTGCTCTGTGTAGGAGACACTGTCCTGTGTAGAATACACTGCCCTGCGTAGGAGGCTCTGACCTGTGTGTGAGACAGTGCCCTGTGTGGGAGACGCTGTCCTGTGTAGGAGACATTGCCCTGTGAAAGAGTCACTGACCTTTGTAGGAGACACTGTAATGTGTAGGAGGCACTGCCCTGTGTAGAGACACTGCCCTGCATATGAGGTACTGCCCTGTGGACGAGGCACTGCCCTCTGTAGGAGGCACTGCCCTGTGTAGCAGACACAGCCCTGTGTAGGAGACACTGTACTGTATAGGAGGCACTGCCCTGTGTAGGAAATGCTGCCATGTGTAGGAGACGCTGCCCTGTGTAGGAGTCGCTGCCCTGTGTAGGAGACGCTGCCCTGTGTAGGAGACACTGCCCTGTGTCGGAGACGCTGCCCTGCATAGGAGGTACTGCACTGCATAGGAAATGCTGCCTTGTGTAGGAGACGCTGCCCTGTGTAGGAATCACTGCCCTGTGTATGAGACACTGCTCTGTGTAGCAGACTCTGCCCTGTTCAGGAGACACTGCCCTGTGTAGGAGACACGGCCCTGTGTATTAAACACTGCATTGTGTAGGTGGCACTGACCTGTGTAGGAGACGCTGCCCTGTGTAGTAGACGCTGCCCTGTGCAGGAGACACTGCCATGTGTAAGAGTCACTGCCCTGGGTAGGAGTCACTGCCCTGTGTAGGTGTCACTGCCCTGTGTAGATGACCCTGCCCTGTGTAGGAATCACTGTCCTGTGTCGGAGACACTGGCCTGTGTAAGAGCCACGGTCCTGTGTAACAGACACTGCCCTGTGTAGTAGACACTGTCCTTTGTAGCAGACTCTGCCCTGTGTAGGACGCACTGCCCTCTGTAGGAGTCGCTGCCTTGTGTAGGAGTTACTGCCCTGTGTCGGAGGTACTGCACTGTGTAGGAGATACTGCCCTCTGAAGGAGGCACCGCCCTCTTTAGGAGACACTGCCCTGTGTAGGAGACGCTGCCATGTGTAGGAGACACTGCCCTGTGCAGGAGACACTGCCATGTGTAAGAGTCACTGTCCTGTGTAGGGGACAATGCCCTGTGTAGGAGCCATTGTCCTTTTTAGTAGACCCTGCCCTGTGTAGGAATCACGGCCCTGTGTAAGAGACACTGCTCTGTGTAGGAGACACTGTCCTGTGTAGAAGACACTGCCCTGCGTAGGAGGCTCTGACCTGTGTGTGAGACAGTGCCCTGTGTAGGAGATGCTGCACTGTGTAGGAGGCACTGCCCTGCCTAGGAGACTCTACCCTGTTCAGAAGACGCTGTCCTGTGTAGGAGGTGCTGCCCTCTGTTGGAGACGCTGCCCTGTGTAGGAGACGCTGCCCTGTGTAGGAGATTGCCCTGTGTATGAGATACTGCCCTGTTCAGGAGGCACTGCACTGTGTAAGAGGAACTGCCCTGTGTAGGAGACACTGCCCTGTCCAGCAGACACTACCCTGTGTAGGAGGTACTGCCCTGTGTAGGATTCACTGCCCTGTGTAGGACTTACTGCTCTGGGTAAGAGGTACAGCAATGTGTAGAATACACAGCCCTGTGTAGGATTCAATGCCCTGTGTAGGAGACACTGCCCTGTGTAGGAGACGCTGCCATGTGTAGGACGTGCTGCCCTGTGCAGGTGACACTGCCCTGTGTAGGAGGCACAGCCCTGAGTAAGAGAGATTGCCCTGTGAAAGAGTCACTGCCCTTTGAAGGAGACACTGTACTTTGCAGGAGGCACTGCCCTGTGTTGAGACACTGCCCTACGTAGGAGGTACTGCCCTGTGTAGGAGGCACTGCACTGTGTAGGAGGCATTGCCCTGTGTAGCAGACACAGCCCTGTGTAGGTGGCACTGCCCTGTGTAGGAGACACTGCCCTGTGTAGGTGGCACTGCCCTGTGTAGGAGATACTGTACTATGTGGGAGGCACTGCCATGTGTAGAGACATTGCCCTGCGTAGGAGGTACTGCGCTATATAGGAGGCACTGGCCTGTGTAGATGGCACTGCCCTGTGTAGGAGGCGCTGCCCTGTGTAGGAGACACTGCCCTATGTAGGAGTCACTGCCCTGTTCAGGAGACACTGCCCTGTTCAGGAGATGCTGTCCTGTTTAGGAGACGCTGCCCTCTGTAGGAGGCGCTGCCCTGTGTAGTAGGCACTGCCTTGTGTAGCTGACGCTGCCCTGTGTAGCATTCACTGCCCTGTGTATTAGACACTGCCCTGTGTAGCAGACTCTGCCCTGTGTATGAGACTCTGCCCTTTGTAGGAGGCACTGCCCTGTGTAGGAAAAACTGCCCTGTGTAGAAGACACTGCCCTGTGTAAGAAACACTGCTCTGTGTAGAAGGCACTTCCCTTTGTAGGAGACACTGCCCTGAGCAGGAGGTACTGGCCAGTGTAGGAGATATGGCCCTGTTAAGAAGTCACTGCCCTGTGTAGGAGTCACTGCCCTTTGTAGGAGGCACTGCACTTTGTAGGAAACGCGGCCCTGTGTAGGAAGCACTGCATGTGTAAGAGATATTGCCCTGTGTAAGTGTCACTGCCCTGTGTAGGAGGCACTTCCCTGTATAGGAGGCACTGCCCTGTGTAGGAGTCGCTGCCTTGTGTAGGAGTTACTGCCCTGTGTAGGAGGTACTGCACTGTGTAGGACACACTGCCCTCTGTAGGAGGCGCCGCCCTCTTTAGGAGACACTGCCCTGTGTAGGAGACGCTGACATGTGTAGGAGACACTGACCTGTGCAGGAGACACTGCCCTGTGTAAGAGTCACTGTCCTGTGTAAGGGACACTGCCCTGTGTAGGAGCCACTGTCCTGTTTAGTAGACCCTGCCCTGTGTAGGAATCACTGCCCTGTGTAAGAGACACTGCTCTGTGTAGGAGACACTGTCCTGTGTAGAAGACACTGCCCTGCGTAGGAGGCTCTGACCTGTGTGTGAGACAGTGCCCTGTGTAGGAGACGCTCTCCTGTGTAGGAGACATTGCCCTGTGAAAGAGTCACTGACCTTTGTAGGAGACACTGCCCTGCGTATGAGGTACTGCCCTGTGGACGAGGCACTGCCCTCTGTAGGAGGCACTGCCCTGTGTAGCAGACACAGCCCTGTGTAGGAGACACTGTACTGTGTAGGAGGCACTGCCCTGTGTAGGAAATGCTGCCATGTGTAGGAGACGCTGCCCTGTGTAGGAGTCGCTGCCCTGTGTAGGAGACGCTGCCCTGTGTAGGAGACACTGCCCTGTGTAGGAGACGCTGCCCTGCATAGGAGGTACTGCCCTGCATAGGAGATGCTGCCTTGTGTAGGAGACGCTGCCCTGTGTAGGAATCACTGCCCTGTGTATGAGACACTGCTCTGTGTAGCAGACTCTGCCCTGTTAAGAGACACTGCCCTGTGTAGGAGACACGGCCCTGTGTATTAAACACTGCATTGTGTAGGTGGCACTGACCTGTGTAGGAGACGCTGCCCTGTGTACTGGACGCTGCCCTGTGCAGGAGACACTGCCATGTGTAAGAGTCACTGCCCTGGGTAGGAGTCACTGCCCTGTGTAGGTGTCACTGCCCTGTGTAGATGACCCTGCCCTGTGTAGGAATCACTGTCCTGTGTCGGAGACACTGGCCTGTGTAAGAGCCACGGTCCTGTGTAACAGACACTGCCCTGTGTAGGAGACACTGTCCTTTGTAGCAGACTCTGCCCTGTGTAGGAGGCACTGCCCTGTGTAGGAGTCGCTGCCTTGTGTAGGAGTTACTGCCCTGTGTAGGAGGTACTGCACTGTGTAGGAGATACTGCCCTCTGAAGGAGGCGCCGCCCTCTTTAGGAGACACTGCCCTGTGTAGGAGACGCTGCCATGTGTAGGAGACACTTCCCTGTGCAGGAGACACTGCCATGTTTAAGAGTCACTGTCCTGTGTAGGGGACACTGCCCTGTGTAGGAGCCACTGTCCTGTTTAGTAGACCCAGCCCTGTGTAGGAATCACTGCCCTGTGTAAGAGACACTGCTATGTGTAGGAGACACTGTCCTGTGTAGAAGACACTGCCCTGCGTAGGAGGCTCTGACCTGTGTGTGAGACAGTGCCCTGTGTAGGAGATGCTGCACTGTGTACGAGGCACTGCCCTGCCTAGGAGACTCTACCCTGTTCAGAAGACGCTGTCCTGTGTAGGAGGTGCTGCCCTCTGTCGGAGACGCTGCCCTGTGTAGGAGACGCTGCCCTGTGTAGGAGACACTGCCCTGTGTAGGAGACGCTGCCCTGCATAGGAGGTACTGCCCTGCATAGGAGATGCTGCCTTGTGTAGGAGACGCTGCCCTGTGTAGGAATCACTGCCCTGTGTATGAGACACTGCTCTGTGTAGCAGACTCTGCCCTGTTAAGAGACACTGCCCTGTGTAGGAGACACGGCCCTGTGTATTAAACACTGCATTGTGTAGGTGGCACTGACCTGTGTAGGAGACGCTGCCCTGTGTACTGGACGCTGCCCTGTGCAGGAGACACTGCCATGTGTAAGAGTCACTGCCCTGGGTAGGAGTCACTGCCCTGTGTAGGTGTCACTGCCCTGTGTAGATGACCCTGCCCTGTGTAGGAATCACTGTCCTGTGTCGGAGACACTGGCCTGTGTAAGAGCCACGGTCCTGTGTAACAGACACTGCCCTGTGTAGGAGACACTGTCCTTTGTAGCAGACTCTGCCCTGTGTAGGAGGCACTGCCCTGTGTAGGAGTCGCTGCCTTGTGTAGGAGTTACTGCCCTGTGTAGGAGGTACTGCACTGTGTAGGAGATACTGCCCTCTGAAGGAGGCGCCGCCCTCTTTAGGAGACACTGCCCTGTGTAGGAGACGCTGCCATGTGTAGGAGACACTTCCCTGTGCAGGAGACACTGCCATGTTTAAGAGTCACTGTCCTGTGTAGGGGACACTGCCCTGTGTAGGAGCCACTGTCCTGTTTAGTAGACCCAGCCCTGTGTAGGAATCACTGCCCTGTGTAAGAGACACTGCTATGTGTAGGAGACACTGTCCTGTGTAGAAGACACTGCCCTGCGTAGGAGGCTCTGACCTGTGTGTGAGACAGTGCCCTGTGTAGGAGATGCTGCACTGTGTACGAGGCACTGCCCTGCCTAGGAGACTCTACCCTGTTCAGAAGACGCTGTCCTGTGTAGGAGGTGCTGCCCTCTGTCGGAGACGCTGCCCTGTGTAGGAGACGCTGCCCTGTGTAGGAGATGCTGCCCTGTGTAGGATACGCAATCCTGTTCTGGGGACGCTGCCCTGTGTAGGAGGCACTGCACTGTGTAGGAGACACTAGCCTGTGTAGGAGACTCTGCCCTGTGTATGAGATACTGCCCTGTTCAGGAGGCACTGCACTGTGTAAGAGGAACTGCCCTGTGTAGGATTCACTGCCCTGTGTAGGAGTTACTGCTCTGGGTAAGAGGTACTGCAATGTGTAGAATACACAGCCCTGTGTAGGAGTCAATGCCCTGTGTAGGAGACACTGCCCTATGTAGGAGACGCTGCCATGTGTAGGACGTGCTGCCCAGTGCAGGAGACACTGCCCTGTGTAGGAGGCACAGCCCTGTGTAAGAGACATTGCCCTGTGAAAGAGTCACTGCCCTTTGTAGGAGACACTGTACTTTGCAGGAGGCACTGCCCTTTGTTGAGACACTGCCCTGCGTAGGAGGTACTGCCCTGTGTAGGAGGCACTGCACTGTGTAGGAGGCATTGCCCTGTGTAGCAGACACAGCCCTGTGTAGGTGGCACTGCCCTGTGTAGGAGACACTGCCCTGTGTAGGTGGCACTGCCCTTTGTAGGATTCAGTGCCCTGTGTATTAGACACTGCCCTGTGTAGCAGACTCTGCCCTGTGTATGAGACTCTGCCCTGTGTAGGAGGCACTGCCCTGTGTCGGAAACACTGCCCTGTGTAGAAGACACTGCCCTGTGTAAGAAACACTGCTCTGTGTAGGAGGCACTTCCCTTTGTAGGAGACACTGCCCTGAGCAGGAGGTACTGGCCAGTGTAGGAGATATGGCCCTGTTAAGAAGTCACTGCCCTGTGTAGGAGTCACTGCCCTTTGTAGGAGGCACTGCCCTGTGTAGGAGACGCGGCCCTGTGTAGGAAGCACTGCATGTGTAAGAGATATTGCCCTGTGTAAGTCTCACTGCCCTGTGTAGGAGGCACTACCCTGTATAGGAGGCAGTGCCCTGTGTAGGAGTCGCTGCCTTGTGTAGGAGTTACTGCCCTGTGTAGGAGGTACTGCACTGTGTAGGAGACACTGGCCCCTGTAGGAGGCGCCGCCCTCTTTAGGAGACACTGCCCTGTGTAGGAGACGCTGCCATGTGTAAGAGACACTGCCCTGTGCAGGAGACACTGCCATGTGTAAGAGTCACTGTCCTGTGTAGGGGACACTGCCCTGTGTAGGAGCCACTGTCCTGTTTAGTAGACCCTGCCCTGTGTAGGAATCACTGCCCTGTGTAAGAGACACTGCTCTGTGTAGGAGACACTGTCCTGTGCAGAAGACACAGCCCTGCGTAGGAGGCTCTGACCTGTGTGTGAGACAGTGCCCTGTGTAGGAGACGCTGCCCTGTGTCGGAGACATTGCCCTGTGAAAGAGTCACTGACCTTTGTAGGAGACACTGTAATGTGTAGGAGGCACTGCCCTGTGTAGAGACACTGCCCTGCGTATGAGGTACTGCCCTGTGGACGAGGCACTGCCCTCTGTAGGAGGCACTGCCCTGTGTAGCAGACACAGCCCTCTGTAGGATACACTGTACTGTGTAGGAGGCACTGTCCTGTGTAGGAAAAGCTGCCATGTGTAGGAGACGCTGCCCTGTGTAGGAGTCGCTGCCCTGTGAGGGAGATGCTGCCCTGCGTAGGAGACACTGCCCTGTGTAGGAGAAGCTGCCCTGCATAGGAGGTACTGCCCTGCATAGGAGATGCTGCCTTGTGTAGAAGACGCTGCCCTGTGTAGGAATCACTGCCCTGTGTATGAGACACGGCTCTGTGCAGCAGACTCTGCCCTGTGTAGGAGACACTGCCCTGTGTAGGAGACACGGCCCTGTGTATTAAACACTGCATTGTTTAGGTGGCACTGACCTGTGTAGGAGACGCTGCCCTGTGTAGTAGACGCTGCCCTGTGCAGGAGACACTGCCATGTGTAAGAGTCACTGCCCTGGGTAGGAGTCACTGCCCTGTGTAGGTGTCACTGCCCTGTGTAGATAACCCTGCCCTGTGTGGGAATCACTGTCCTGTGTAGGAGACACTGGCCTGTGTAGGAGCCATGGTCCTGTGTAACAGACACTGCCCTGTGTAGGAGACACTGTCCTTTGTAGCAGACTCTGCCCTGTGTAGGAGGCTCTGCCCTGTGTAGGAGTCGCTGCCTTGTGTAGGAGTTACTGCCCTGTGTAGGAGGTACTGCACTGTGTAGGAGATACTGCCCTCTGTAGGAGGCGCCGCCCTCTTTAGGAGACACTGCCCTGTGTAGGAGACGCTGCCATGTGTAGGAGACACTGCCCTGTGCAGGAGACACACGCCCATGTGTAAGAGTCACTGTCCTGTTTAGTAGACCCTGCCCTGTGTAGGAATCACTGCCCTGTGTAAGAGACACTGCTCTGTGTAGGAGACACTGTCCTGTGTAGAAGACACTGCCCTGCGTAGGAGGCTCTGAACTGTGTGTGAGACAGTGCCCTGTGTAGGAGATGCTGCGCTGTGTACGAGGCACTGCCCTGCCTAGGAGACTCTACCCTGTTCAGAAGACGCTGGCCTGTGCAGGAGGTGCTGCCCTCTGTCGGAGACGCTGCCCTGTGTAGGAGACACTGCCCTGTGTAGGAGATGCTGCCCTGTGTAGGATACACAATCCTGTTCTGGGGACGCTGCCCTGTGTAGGAGGCACTGCACTGTGTAGGAGACACTAGCCTGTGTAGGAGACTCTGCCCTGTGTATGAGATACTGCCCTGTTCAGGAGGCACTGCACTGTGTAAGAGGAACTGCCCTGTGTAGGAGACACTGCCCTGTCCAGCAGACACTACCCTGTGTAGGAGGTATTCCCCTGTGTAGGATTCACTGCCCTGTGTAGGAGTTACTGCACTGGGTTAGAGGTACTGCAATGTGTAGAATACACAGCCCTGTGTAGATGTCAATGCCCTGTGTAGGAGACACTGCCCTGTGTAGGAGACGCTGCCATGTGTAGGACGTGCTGCCCTGTGCAGGAGACACTGCCCTGTGTATGAGGCACAGCCCTGTGTAAGAGACATTGCCCTGTGAAAGAGTCACTGCCCTTTGTAGGAGACAATGTACTTTGCAGGAGGCTCTGCCCTGTGTTGAGACACTGCCCTGCGTAATAGGTACTGCCCTGTGTAGGAGGCACTGCACTGTGTAGGAAGCATTGCACTGTGTAGCAGACACAGCCCTATGTAGGTGGCACTGCCCAGTGTAGGAGACACTGCCCTGTGTAGGTGGCACTGCCCTGTGTAGGAGACACTGTACTATGTGGGAGGCACTGCCCTGTGTAGAGACATTGCCCTGCGTAGGAGGTACTGCGCTTTATAGGAGGCACTGGCCTGTGTAGATGGCACTGCCCTGTGTAGGAGGCGCTGCCCTGTGTAGGAGACACTGCCCTATGTAGGAGTCACTGCCCTGTTCAGGAGACACTGCCCTGTTCAGGAGATGCTGTCCTGTTTAGGAGACGCAGCCCTCTGTAGGAGACGCTGCCCTGTGTAGTAGGCACTGCCTTGTGTAGGTGACGCTGCCCTGTGTAGCATTCACTGCCCTGTGTATTAGACACTTCCCTGTGTAGCAGACTCTGCCCTGTGTATGAGACTCTGCCCTGTGTAGGAGGCACTGCCCTGTGTATGAAACACTGCCCTGTGTAGAAGACACTGCCCTGTGTACGAAACACTGCTCTGTGTAGGAGGCACATCCCTTTGTAGGAGACACTGCCCTAAGCAGGAGGTACTGGCCAGTGTAGGAGATATGGCACTGTTAAGAAGTCACTGCCCTGTGTAGGACTCACTGCCTTTTGTAGGAGGCACTGCCCTGTGTAGGAGACGCGGCCCTGTGTAGGAAGCACTGCATGTGTAAGAGATATTGCCCTGTGTAAGTGTCACTGCCCTGTGTAGGAGGCACTACCCTGTATAGGAGGCACTGCCCTGTGTAGGAGTCGCTGCCTTGTGTAGGAATTACTGCCCTGTGTAGGAGGTAGTGCACTTTGTAGGAGACACTGCCCTCTGTAGGAGGCGCCGCCCTCTTTAGGAGACACTGCCCTGCGTAGGAGGCCCTGCCATGTGTAGGAGACACTGCCCTGTGCAGGAGACACTGCCATGTGTAAGAGTCACTGTCCTGTGTAGGGGACACTGCCCTGTGTAGGAGCCACTGTCCTGTTTAGTAGACCCTGCCCTGTGTAGGAATAACTGCCCTGTGTAAGAGACACTGCTCTGTGTAGGAGACACTGTCCTGTGTAGAAGACACTGCCCTGCGTAGGAGGCTCTGACCTGTGTGTGAGACAGTGCCCTGTGTAGGAGACGCTGCCCTGTGTCGGAGACATTGCCCTGTGAAAGAGTCACTGACCTTTGTAGGAGACACTGTAATGTGTAGGAGGCACTGCCCTGTGTAGAGACACTGCCCTGCGTATGAGGTACTGCCCTGTGGACGAGGCACTGCCCTCTGTAGGAGGCACTGCCCTGAGTAGGAGACACTGTACTGTGCAGGAGGCACTGCCCTGTGTCGAGACACTGCCCTGCGTAGGAGGTACTGCCCGGTGTAGGAGGCACTGCCCTGTGTAGGAAATGCTGCCATGTGTAGGAGACTCTGCCCTGTGTAGGAGACACTGGCCTGTGTAGGAGACGCTGCCCTGTGTAGGAGACACTGCCCTGTGTAGGAGATGCTGCCCTGCATAGGAGGTACTGCCCTGCATAGGAGATGCTGCCTTGTGTAGGAGACGCTGCCCTGTGTAGGACTCACTGCCCTGTGTATGAGACACTGCTCTGTGTAGCAGACTCTGCCCTGTGTAGGAGACACTGCCCTGTGTAGGAGACACGGCTCTGTGTATTAAACACTGCATTGTGTAGGTGGCACTGACCTGTGTAGGAGACGCTGCCCTGTGTAGTAGACGATGCCCTGTGCAGGAGACACTGCCATGTGTAAGAGTCACTGCCCTGGGTAGGAGTCACTGCCCTGCGTAGGTGTCACTGCCCTGTGTAGATGACCCTGCCCTGTGTAGGAATCACTGTCCTGTGTAGGAGACACTGGCCTGTGTAGGAGCCACGGTCCTGTGTAACAGACACTGCCCTGTATAGGAGACACTGCCCTTTGTAGCAGACTCTGCCCTGTGTAGGAGGCGCTGCCCTGTGTGGGAGACGCTGCCCTGTGTAGGAGACGCTGCCCTGTGTAGGAGACATTGCCCTGTGAAAGAATCACTGCCCATTGTAGGAGACACTGTACTGTGTAGGAGGCACTGCCCTGTGCAGAGACACTGCGCTGCATATGAGGTACTGCCCTGTGGAGGAGGCATTGCCCTCTGTAGGAGGCACTGCCTTTTGTAGCAGACACAGCCCTGTGTAGGTGGCACTGCACTGTGTAGGAGACACTGCCCTGTGTAGGAGACATTGCCCTCTGAAAGTGTCACTGCACTTTGTAGGAGACACTGTACTGTGTAGGAGGCACTGCCCTGTGTAGAGACACTGCCCTGCGTAGGAGGTACTGCCCGATGTAGGAGGCACTGCCCTGTGTAGGAAATGCTGCCCTTTGTAGGAGACGCTGCCCTTGGTAGGAGACGCTGCCCTTTGTAGAAACGCTGCACTCTGCAGGAGACACTACCCTGTGTAGGAGACACTGCCCTGTGTAGGAGACGCTGCCCTGCATAGGAGGTACTGCCCTGTGTCGGAGATGCTGCCTTGTGTAGGAGACGCTGCACTGTGTAGGAATCACTGCCCTGTGTAGGAGACACTGCCCTGTGTAGCAGACCCTGCCCTGTGCAGGAGACACTGCCCTGTGTAGTAGACACTGCCCTGTGTATGAGACACTGCCCTCTACCGGAGGTACTGCCCTGTGCAGGAGATACTGCCCTGTTTCGAATTCACTGCCCTGTGTAGGAGACACTGTCCTTTGAAGGAGGCACTGCCCTGTGTAAGAAACACGGCCCTATGTAGCTGACTCTGACTTGTGCAGCAGATACTGCCCTGTGTAGGAGTCACATCCCTGTGTATGAGGCACTACCCTGTGTAGGAGGCACTGCCCTGTATAGGAGACACTGCCCTGTGTAGGAGACGCTAAGCTGTTCTGGAAACGCTGCCCTTTGTAGGAGGCACTGCACTGTGTAGGAGACACTGCCCTGTGTAGGAGACATTGCCCTCTGAAAGTGTCACTGCACTTTGTAGGAGACACTGTACTGTGTAGGAGGCACTGCCCTGTGTAGAGACACTGCCCTGCGTAGGAGGTACTGCCCGATGTAGGAGGCACTGCCCTGTGTAGGAAATGCTGCCCTTTGTAGGAGACGCTGCCCTTAGTAGGAGACGCTGCCCTTTGTAGGAACGCTGCCCTCTGCAGGAGACACTGCCCTGTGTAGGAGACACTGCCCTGTGTAGGAGACGCTGCCCTGCATAGGAGGTACTGCCCTGTGTAGGAGATGCTGCCTTGTGTAGGAGACGCTGCACTGTGTAGGAATCACTGCCCTGTGTAGGAGACACTGCCCTGTGTAGAAGTCAATGCCCTGCGTAGGAGACACTGCCCTGTGTAGGAGACGCTGCCATGTGTAGAACGTGCCGCCCTGTGTAGGAGACACTGCCCTGTGAAGGAGGCACTGCCCTGTGTAGCAGACAAGGCCTGTGTATTTGGCACTGCCCTGTGTAGGAGACACTGGCCTGCGTAGGAGACATTGCCCTGTGAAAGATTAACTGCACTTTGCAGGAGACACTGTATTTTGTAGAAGGCACTGCCCTGTGTAGAGACGCTGCCCTGCATATGAGGTACTGCCCTCTGTAGGAGGCACTGCCCTGCGTACTTGGCACTGCCCTGTGTAGGAGACGCTGCCCTGTGCAGGAGACACTGCCCTATGTACGAGTCACTGCCCTGTGCAGTGACACAACCCTGTGTAGGAGGTACTACCCTGTGTAGGAGGCACTGCCCTGCGTAGATGGCACTGCCCTGTGTAGGAGACGCTGCCCTGTGTAGGAGACACTGCCCTATGTAGGAGTCACTGCCCTTTTCAGAAGACAATGCCCAGTTCAGGATATGCTGCCCTGTGTAGGAGACGCTGCCCTGTGTAGGAGGTACTGCCCTGTGTAGGATTCGCTGACCTGTGTAGAAGGGACTGCCCTGTGTAGGAGCTACAGCCCTGTTTAGGAGTCGCTGCCCTGTGTAGGAGTTACTGCCCTGTGTAGGAGGCACTGCCCTGTGTAGGCGATACTGCCCTGTGTAGGAGTCACTGCCCTGTGTAGGAGGCACTACCCTGTAAAGGATGCATTGCCCTGTGTAGGAGGTACTGCCCTGTGTAGGAGTCGCTGCCCTTTGTAGGAGTTACTGCCCTGTGTAGGAGGTACTGCACTGTGTAGGAGACACTGCCCTGTGTAGGAGGCGCCCCTCTGTTTAGGAGACACTGCCCTGTGTAGGAGACGCTGCCCTGTGTAGGAGATACTGCCCTGTGCAGCAGACACTGCCATATGTAAGTGTCACTGCCCTGCGTCGGAGTCACTGTCCTGTGTAGGTGTCACTGCCCTGTGTAGGACACCCTGCCCTGTGTAGGAATCACTGTCCTGCATAGGAGACACTGACCTGTGTCGGAGCCACTGTCCTGTGTAGTAGACACTGCCCTGTGCAGGAATCACTGCCCTGTGTAAGAGACACTACCCTGTGTAGGAGACACTGTCCTGTGTAGCAGACATTGCCCTGCGTAAGAGGCTCTGCCCTGTGTGTGAGTCGCTGCCCTGTGTAGGAGGTACTACCCTGTGTAGGAGTCACTGTCCTGTGTAGGAGGCACTGCCCTGTGTAGGAGGTACTGCCCTGTGTAGGAGTCGCTGCCCTGTGTAGGTGATACTGCCCTTCTGTAGCAGGTACTGCACTGTGTAGGAGACACTGCCCTGTGTAGGAGACGCTGCCCTGTGTAGGAGACGCTGCCCTGTGCAGGAGACACTGCCATGTGTAAGAGCCACTGCCCTGGGTAGGTGTCACTGCCCTGTGTAGGTTTCACTGCCCTGTGTAGGAGACCCTGCCATGTGTAGCAATCACTGTCCTGTGTAGGAGACACTGCCCTGTGTCGGAGACACTGTCCTTTGTAGGAGACACTGCCCTGTGTAGAAATCACTGCCCTGTGTAAGAGCTGCCCTGTGTAGGAGAAACTGTCTTGTGTAGCAGACACTGCCCTGTGTAGGAGGCGCTGCCCTGTGTGGGAGACGCTGCCCTGTGTTGGAGACGCTGCCCTTTGTAGGAGACATTGTCCTGTGAAAGAGTCACTGCCCTTTGTAGGGACACTGTACTTTGTAGGAGGCACTGCTCTGTGTAGAGACACTGCCCTGTGTATGAGTTACTGCATTGTGGGGGAGGCACTGCCCTCTGTAGGAGGCACTGCCCTCTGTAGCAGACACAGCCCTGTGTACGTGGCACTGCCCTGTGTAGGAGGCACTGCCCTGTGTTGGAGACACTGCCCTGAGTAGGAGATACTGGCCAGTGTAGGAGATATGGCCCTGTTAAGAAGTCACTGCCCTGTGTAGGAGGCACAACCCTGTATAGGAGGCACTGCCCTGTGTGGGGGACACTGCCCTGTGCAGGAGATTCATCCCTGTGTAGAAAACACTGCCCTTTGTAGGAGGCACTGCCCTGTGTAGGAGACATTGCCCTGTTTCGTAGACTCTGCCCAGTGTAGGAGATGCTGCCCTGTTCAGGAGAAGCTGCCCTTTGTAGAAGACGCTGCCCTGTGTAGGAGGCACTGCCCTGTGTACGACATACTGCCCTGTGTAGGAGTCACTGCCCTGTGTAGGAGGCACAACAATGTATAGGAGGCACTGCCCTGTGTGGGAGACACTGCCCTGTGTAGGAGACACAGCCCTGTGTGGAAAACACTGCCCTTTGTAGGAGGCACTGCCCTGTGTAGGAGACATTGCCCTGTTTCGTAGACACTGCCCAGTGTAGGAGATGCTGCCCTGTTCACGAGAAACTGCCCTCTGCAGGAGACGCTGCCCTGTTCAAGACATACTGCCCTGTGTAGGAGACGCTGCCTGTGTAGGAGACGCTGCCCTGTGTAGTAGACTTTGCCCTGTGTAGGAGACACTGCTCTGTGTAGGAGACAGTACCCTGCATAGGAGGTACTGCCCTGTGTAGAAGACGCTGCCCTGTGTAGGAGGCGCTGCCCTGCCTAGGAGACTCTGCCCTGTGTAGGAGACACTGCCCTTTGTAGGAGGCACTTCCCTGTGTACAAGACACTGCCCCATGTTGGAGGCACTGCACTGTTTAGGAGGCGTTGCCCTGCCTAGGAGAATCTGCACTGTTCAGAAGACGCTGTCCTGTGTAGGAGGCACTGCCCTGTGTAGGAGGCACTGCGCTGTGTCGCTGTCACTGCCCTGTGTAGGAGACACTGCACTGTGTAAGTGACACTGCCCTGTGTAGGAGGCGCTGCCCTGTGTAGGAGACACTGCTCTGTGTAGGTGGTACTGCCCAGTGTAGGAGATATGGCCCTGTGTAGAAGTCACTTCCCTGTGTAGGAGTCACTGTCCTTTCTAAGAGGCACTGCCCTGTGTAGGAGCCACTGCCCTTTGTAAGAGGCACGGCCCTGTGTAGGAGACACAGCCCTGTGTAGGAGGCACTATCCTGTGTAGGAGAAGCTGCCCTGTGTAGAAGTCACTGCCCATCGTAGGAGGCACTACCCTGTATAGGAGGCACTGCCTTCTGAAGGAGACACTGCCCTGTGTAGGAGACACTGCCCTGTGTAGGAAACACTGCACTGTGTAGGAGGCACTGCCCTGTGTAGGAGACATTGCCCTATTTCGTAGACACTGCCCGGTGTAGGAGACGCTGCCCAGCTCAGGAGATGCTGCACTTTGTATGAGACACTGACCTATTTGGGAGTCACTGCCCTGTTCAGGAGACGCTGCCTTGTTCAGGAGATGCTGCCCTGTGTAGGAGATGCTGCCCTGTGTAAGTCACTCTGCCCTTTGTAGGAGATGCTGCACTGTGTAGGAGACGCTGCCCTGTGTAGGAGACGCTGCCCTGTGTAGGAGACACTGCCCTGTGTAGTAGACGCTGCCCTGTGTAGGAGACACTGCCCTGTGTAGGAGGTACTGCCCTGTGTAGGAGATGCTGCCCTGTGTAGAAGACCCTGCCGTGTGTAGTAATCACTGCCCTTTGTAGGAGACACTGCCCTGTGTAGCAGACTCTGCACTGTGTAGGAGACACTGCCCTGTGTAGGAAGCACTGCACTGTGTAGGAGGCACAGCTCTGTGTAGGAGACATTGCCCTGTTTCGTAGACACTGCCCGGTGTAGGAGACGCTAACCAGTTCTGGAGATGCTCCCCTGTGCAGGAGATGCTGCACACTGTAGGTGATGCTGCCCTGTGTAGGAGGCGCTGCCCTGTGTAAGAGGCGCTCACCTGCCTAGGAGACCCTGCACTGTGTAGGAGACACTGCCTTTTGTAGGAGGCACTGCTCTGTGTAGGAGACACTGCCCCGTGTAGGAGGCACTGCACTATGTAGGTGGCGTTGCACTGCCTAGGAGACTCTACCCTGTTCAGAAGACACTGTCCTGTGTCGGAGGCACTGCCCTATGTCAGAGACACTGCACTCTGTCGGTGTCACTGCCCTGTGTAGGAGACACTGCACTGTATAGTTGGACTGCCCTGTTTAGGAGACATTGCCCTGTTCCGTAGACACTTCCCGGTGCCGGAGACACTGCCCTGTTCAGGAGATGCTGCCCTCTGTTGGACACGCTGCAATGTGTAGGAGACGCTTCCCTGTGTAGGAGGCGCTGCCCTGTGTGGGAGACTCTACCCTGTGTAGGAGACGCTGCACTTTGTAGGAGATGCTGCCCTGTGTAAGAGGAATTGCCCTGCCTAGGTGACTCTGCCCTGTTCAGAAGACGCTGTCCTGTGTAGGAGGCGCTTCCCTATGTGGGAGACGCTGCCCTGTGTAGGAGACGCTGCCCTGTGTAGGAGATGCTACACTGTTGTGGAGATGCTGCCCTGTGTAGGTGGCACTGCACTTTGTAGGAGACACTACCTTCTGTAGGAGACTCTGCCCTGTGTAGGAGATACTGCCCTGTTCAGGAGGCACTGCCCTGTGTAGAGGCACTGCCCTGTGTAGGAGACATTGCAATGTCCAGCAGACACTGCCCTCTGTAGGGGGTACTGCCCTTTGTAGGAGTCACTGCTCTGTGTAGATGTTACTGCACTGTGTAAGAGCTACTGCCCTGTGTGGGAGACACAGCCCTGTGTAGAAGACGCTGCCATGTGTAGGACGTGCTGCCCTGTGTAGGAGACACTGCCCTGTGAAAGGGTCACTATTCTTTGAAGGAAACACTGTACTGTGTAGGAGGCACTGCCCTGTGTAGAGACACTGCCCTGCGTTGGAGGTACTGCACTGTGTAGGAGGCACTGCCCTGTGTAGTTGGAACTGCCCTGTGTAGGAGACGCTGCCCTGTGTAGGAGACACTGCCCTATGTAGTAGTCACTGCACTGTTCAGGAGACACTGCCCTTTTCAATAGATGCTGCCCTGTGTAGGAGACGCTGCCCTGTGTAGGAGACGCTGCCCTGTGTAGGAGACGCTGCCCTGTGTAGGAGACACTGCCCTGTGCAGGAAACACTGCCCTGCGTAGAAGGTACTGCCCTGTGTAGGAGACACTGCCTTGTGTAGGAGACGCTGCCCTGTGTAGGAATCACTGCCCTCTGTAGGAGACACTGCCCTATGTAGCAGACTCTGCCCTGTGTAGGCGACTCCGCCCTGTGTAGGAGGCACTGAGCTGTGTAGGAAACACTGCATTGTGCAGGTGGCGCTGCCCTGTGTAGGAGACATTGCGCTGTGTAGAAGACACTGCCCTGTGTAAGAGACACTGCCCTATATAGGAGGTACTGCCCTGTGTAGGAGACACTGCCCTGTGTAGGAGGTACTGCCCAGTGTAGAAGATACTGCCCTGTGTAGAAGTCACTATCCTGTGTAGGAGTCACTGCCCTTTGTAGGAGGCACTGCCCTGTGTAGGAGGTGCTGCCCTGTGTGTGAGACGCTATCCTGTGTAGGAGATGCTGCACTGTGTACGAGATGCTGCCCTGTGTAGGAGGCACTGCCCTGCCTATGAGACACTGCCCTGTTCAGAAGAAGCTGTCCTGTGTAGGAGGCGCGTCCCTCTGTGGAAGACACTGCCCTGTGTTGGAAACACTGCCCTGTGTAGGAGACGCTACCCTGTTCTGGAGATGCTGCCCTGTGTAGGAGGCAATTCACTTTGTAGGAGACACTACCCTATGTAGGAGACTCTGCCCTGTGTAGGAGATAGTGCCCTGTTCAGGAGGCACTGCCCTGTGTAAGAGGCACTTCCCTGTGTAGGAAAAACTGCCCTGTCCAGCAGACACTGCCTCTGTAGGAGGTACTGCCCTGTGTAGGAGTCACTGCTCTGTGTAGGTGTTACTGCACTGTGTAAGAGGTACTGCCCTGTGTAGGAGACACAGCCCTGTGTAGAAGACGCTGCCATGTGTAGGACGTGCTGCTCTGTGTAGGCGACACTGCACTGTGTGGGACGCACTGACCTGTGTAGGAGATACTGCCCTCTGTAAGAGTCACTGCCCTGTGTAGGAGGCACTGCCCTGTGTAGGAGACATTGCACTGTGAAGGAGGCACTGCCCTGTGCAGGAGACTTTGCCCTTTTTCGTAGACACTGCCTGGTGTAGGAGACGCTGCCTGTTCAGGAGATGCTGCCTTGTGTAGGAGACACTGCCTGTCTAGGAGTCGCTGCCCTGTGTAGGAGACGCTGCCCTGTGTAGGAGACACTGCCCTGTGTAGGAGACACTGCCCTGCGTAGGAGGAACTGCCCTGTGTAGGAAACGCTGCCCTGTGTAGAAGAGCCTGCCCTGTGTAGGAATCACTGCCCTGTGTAGAAGACACTGCCCTGTGTAGCAGACTCTGCCCTGTGTAGGAGACTCTGCCCTGTGTAGGAGGCACTGCCCTGTTTAGGAGACACTGCAGTTTGTAGGTCGCACTGCCCTGTGTAGGAGACACTGTCCTGTGTACTAGACACTGCCCTGTGTAGGAGACACTGCCCTGTTCAGGAGACACTGCCCTGTGTAGGAGACCATGACCTGTGCAGGACACACTGCCCTTTGTAGGAGGCACTGCCCTGTATAGGAGACACGGCCCTGTGTAGGATGCAATGCCCAGTGTCGGAGATACTGCCCTGTGTCGGAGTCACGGCCCTCTGTAGGAGGCACTACCCTATGTAGGAGGCACTGCCCTGTGTAGCAGACACTGCCCTGTGTAGGAGACCTTGCCCTGTTCCGTAGACACTGCCCTGTGTAGGAAAAGCTGCCCTGTTCAGGAGATGCTGCCCTGTGTAGGAGACGCAGCACTTGGTAGAAGATGCTGCCCTGTGTAGGAGATGCTGCACTGTTTAGGGGGCGCTGCCCTGTGTAGGAGACACTGCCTGTGTGGGAGACACTGCCCTGTGTAGGAGAGGCTGCCCTGTGTAGGTATCACTGCCCTGTGTAGGAGTCACTGCCCTGTGTAGCAGACTCTGCCTTGTGTAGGAGACACTGCCCTATGTGCAGGTTAGGTTGATTGGCTATAATAAATTGATCCTTAGTGTTAGGGGGCTTAAAAATACGTGGGGTTACAGGGATAGGGTGGGATATCTGTTGGGGTTATGGGGATCGGGTGGGATATGTGTCGGTGCAGGCTCGATGGGCCGAAATGGCCTCTATCTGCACTGTGGGGTTTCTGTGATTTCTGTGATTACTGTGATGTAGGAGACACTGCCCTGTGTAGGAGGCGCTGCCCTTCATAGGAGGTACTGCCCTGTGTAGGAGATGCTGCCTTCTGTAGGAGACGCTGCCCTGTGTAGGAATCACTGCCCTGTGTAGGAGACACTGCCCTGTGTAGCAGACACTGACCTGTGCAGGAGACACTGCACTGTGCAGGAGACATTGCCCTGTGTAGGAAACATTGCATTGTATAGGTGGCACTGCCCTGTGTAGGAGAGACTGCCCTGTGTAGAAGTCTCTGCACTGTGTAAGAGACACTGCACTTTGTAGGACGCACTGCCCTGTGTAGGAGACACTGCCCTGTGTAGGAGGTACTGCACAGTGCAGGAGATACTGCCCTGTTTTGAATTCACTGCCCTGTGTAGGATACACTGCGCTTTGAAGGAGGCACTGCACTGTGTAGGATACACGGCCCTGTGTAGCTGCCACTGACTTTTGCAGAAGATACTGCCCTGTGTAGGAGTCACTGCCCTGTGTATGAGGCACTACCCTGTGTAGTAGGCACTGCCCTGTGTAGGAGACACTGACCTGTGTAGGAGACTCTACCTGTTTGATGACGCTGCCCTTTGTAGGAGGCACTGCACTGTGTAGGAGACATTACACTGTGTAGGAGACTCTGCCCTGTGTAGGAGATACTGCCCTGTTCAGGAGGCACTGCCCTGTGTAAGATGCACTGCCCTGTGTAGGAGGCACTGCCCTGTGCAGCACACACTGCCCTGTGTAGGGGGCACTGCCCTGTTTAGGAGTGACTGCACTTTTTAAGAGGTACTGCCCTGTGTAGAAGACACAGTCCTGTTTAGGAGTCAATGCCCTGTGTAGGAGACACTGCCCTTTGTAGGAGGCACTGCCGTGTGTAGGAGGCATGGCCCTGTGAAGGAGGCACTGCCCTGTGTAGGAGATACTGCCCTGTGTAGGAGTCACTGCCCTGTGTAGGTGGCACTACCCTGTGTAGGAGGCGCTGCCCTGTGTGGGAGACGCTACCCTGTGTAGGAGCCGCTGCACTGGGTAGGAGACGCTGCCCTTGGTAGGAGACGCTGCCCTTTGTAGAAACGCTGCACTCTGCAGGAGACACTACCCTGTGTAGGAGACACTGCCCTGTGTAGGAGACGCTGCCCTGCATAGGAGGTACTGCCCTGTGTCGGAGATGCTGCCTTGTGTAGGAGACGCTGCACTGTGTAGGAATCACTGCCCTGTGTAGGAGACACTGCCCTGTGTAGCAGACCCTGCCCTGTGCAGGAGACACTGCCCTGTGTAGTAGACACTGCCCTGTGTATGAGACACTGCCCTCTACCGGAGGTACTGCCCTGTGCAGGAGATACTGCCCTGTTTCGAATTCACTGCCCTGTGTAGGAGACACTGTCCTTTGAAGGAGGCACTGCCCTGTGTAAGAAACACGGCCCTATGTAGCTGACTCTGACTTGTGCAGCAGATACTGCCCTGTGTAGGAGTCACATCCCTGTGTATGAGGCACTACCCTGTGTAGGAGGCACTGCCCTGTATAGGAGACACTGCCCTGTGTAGGAGACGCTAAGCTGTTCTGGAAACGCTGCCCTTTGTAGGAGGCACTGCACTGTGTAGGAGACACTGCCCTGTGTAGGAGACATTGCCCTCTGAAAGTGTCACTGCACTTTGTAGGAGACACTGTACTGTGTAGGAGGCACTGCCCTGTGTAGAGACACTGCCCTGCGTAGGAGGTACTGCCCGATGTAGGAGGCACTGCCCTGTGTAGGAAATGCTGCCCTTTGTAGGAGACGCTGCCCTTAGTAGGAGACGCTGCCCTTTGTAGGAACGCTGCCCTCTGCAGGAGACACTGCCCTGTGTAGGAGACACTGCCCTGTGTAGGAGACGCTGCCCTGCATAGGAGGTACTGCCCTGTGTAGGAGATGCTGCCTTGTGTAGGAGACGCTGCACTGTGTAGGAATCACTGCCCTGTGTAGGAGACACTGCCCTGTGTAGAAGTCAATGCCCTGCGTAGGAGACACTGCCCTGTGTAGGAGACGCTGCCATGTGTAGAACGTGCCGCCCTGTGTAGGAGACACTGCCCTGTGAAGGAGGCACTGCCCTGTGTAGCAGACAAGGCCTGTGTATTTGGCACTGCCCTGTGTAGGAGACACTGGCCTGCGTAGGAGACATTGCCCTGTGAAAGATTAACTGCACTTTGCAGGAGACACTGTATTTTGTAGAAGGCACTGCCCTGTGTAGAGACGCTGCCCTGCATATGAGGTACTGCCCTCTGTAGGAGGCACTGCCCTGCGTACTTGGCACTGCCCTGTGTAGGAGACGCTGCCCTGTGCAGGAGACACTGCCCTATGTACGAGTCACTGCCCTGTGCAGTGACACAACCCTGTGTAGGAGGTACTACCCTGTGTAGGAGGCACTGCCCTGCGTAGATGGCACTGCCCTGTGTAGGAGACGCTGCCCTGTGTAGGAGACACTGCCCTATGTAGGAGTCACTGCCCTTTTCAGAAGACAATGCCCAGTTCAGGATATGCTGCCCTGTGTAGGAGACGCTGCCCTGTGTAGGAGGTACTGCCCTGTGTAGGATTCGCTGACCTGTGTAGAAGGGACTGCCCTGTGTAGGAGCTACAGCCCTGTTTAGGAGTCGCTGCCCTGTGTAGGAGTTACTGCCCTGTGTAGGAGGCACTGCCCTGTGTAGGCGATACTGCCCTGTGTAGGAGTCACTGCCCTGTGTAGGAGGCACTACCCTGTAAAGGATGCATTGCCCTGTGTAGGAGGTACTGCCCTGTGTAGGAGTCGCTGCCCTTTGTAGGAGTTACTGCCCTGTGTAGGAGGTACTGCACTGTGTAGGAGACACTGCCCTGTGTAGGAGGCGCCCCTCTGTTTAGGAGACACTGCCCTGTGTAGGAGACGCTGCCCTGTGTAGGAGATACTGCCCTGTGCAGCAGACACTGCCATATGTAAGTGTCACTGCCCTGCGTCGGAGTCACTGTCCTGTGTAGGTGTCACTGCCCTGTGTAGGACACCCTGCCCTGTGTAGGAATCACTGTCCTGCATAGGAGACACTGACCTGTGTCGGAGCCACTGTCCTGTGTAGTAGACACTGCCCTGTGCAGGAATCACTGCCCTGTGTAAGAGACACTACCCTGTGTAGGAGACACTGTCCTGTGTAGCAGACATTGCCCTGCGTAAGAGGCTCTGCCCTGTGTGTGAGTCGCTGCCCTGTGTAGGAGGTACTACCCTGTGTAGGAGTCACTGTCCTGTGTAGGAGGCACTGCCCTGTGTAGGAGGTACTGCCCTGTGTAGGAGTCGCTGCCCTGTGTAGGTGATACTGCCCTTCTGTAGCAGGTACTGCACTGTGTAGGAGACACTGCCCTGTGTAGGAGACGCTGCCCTGTGTAGGAGACGCTGCCCTGTGCAGGAGACACTGCCATGTGTAAGAGCCACTGCCCTGGGTAGGTGTCACTGCCCTGTGTAGGTTTCACTGCCCTGTGTAGGAGACCCTGCCATGTGTAGCAATCACTGTCCTGTGTAGGAGACACTGCCCTGTGTCGGAGACACTGTCCTTTGTAGGAGACACTGCCCTGTGTAGAAATCACTGCCCTGTGTAAGAGCTGCCCTGTGTAGGAGAAACTGTCTTGTGTAGCAGACACTGCCCTGTGTAGGAGGCGCTGCCCTGTGTGGGAGACGCTGCCCTGTGTTGGAGACGCTGCCCTTTGTAGGAGACATTGTCCTGTGAAAGAGTCACTGCCCTTTGTAGGGACACTGTACTTTGTAGGAGGCACTGCTCTGTGTAGAGACACTGCCCTGTGTATGAGTTACTGCATTGTGGGGGAGGCACTGCCCTCTGTAGGAGGCACTGCCCTCTGTAGCAGACACAGCCCTGTGTACGTGGCACTGCCCTGTGTAGGAGGCACTGCCCTGTGTTGGAGACACTGCCCTGAGTAGGAGATACTGGCCAGTGTAGGAGATATGGCCCTGTTAAGAAGTCACTGCCCTGTGTAGGAGGCACAACCCTGTATAGGAGGCACTGCCCTGTGTGGGGGACACTGCCCTGTGCAGGAGATTCATCCCTGTGTAGAAAACACTGCCCTTTGTAGGAGGCACTGCCCTGTGTAGGAGACATTGCCCTGTTTCGTAGACTCTGCCCAGTGTAGGAGATGCTGCCCTGTTCAGGAGAAGCTGCCCTTTGTAGAAGACGCTGCCCTGTGTAGGAGGCACTGCCCTGTGTACGACATACTGCCCTGTGTAGGAGTCACTGCCCTGTGTAGGAGGCACAACAATGTATAGGAGGCACTGCCCTGTGTGGGAGACACTGCCCTGTGTAGGAGACACAGCCCTGTGTGGAAAACACTGCCCTTTGTAGGAGGCACTGCCCTGTGTAGGAGACATTGCCCTGTTTCGTAGACACTGCCCAGTGTAGGAGATGCTGCCCTGTTCACGAGAAACTGCCCTCTGCAGGAGACGCTGCCCTGTTCAAGACATACTGCCCTGTGTAGGAGACGCTGCCTGTGTAGGAGACGCTGCCCTGTGTAGTAGACTTTGCCCTGTGTAGGAGACACTGCTCTGTGTAGGAGACAGTACCCTGCATAGGAGGTACTGCCCTGTGTAGAAGACGCTGCCCTGTGTAGGAGGCGCTGCCCTGCCTAGGAGACTCTGCCCTGTGTAGGAGACACTGCCCTTTGTAGGAGGCACTTCCCTGTGTACAAGACACTGCCCCATGTTGGAGGCACTGCACTGTTTAGGAGGCGTTGCCCTGCCTAGGAGAATCTGCACTGTTCAGAAGACGCTGTCCTGTGTAGGAGGCACTGCCCTGTGTAGGAGGCACTGCGCTGTGTCGCTGTCACTGCCCTGTGTAGGAGACACTGCACTGTGTAAGTGACACTGCCCTGTGTAGGAGGCGCTGCCCTGTGTAGGAGACACTGCTCTGTGTAGGTGGTACTGCCCAGTGTAGGAGATATGGCCCTGTGTAGAAGTCACTTCCCTGTGTAGGAGTCACTGTCCTTTCTAAGAGGCACTGCCCTGTGTAGGAGCCACTGCCCTTTGTAAGAGGCACGGCCCTGTGTAGGAGACACAGCCCTGTGTAGGAGGCACTATCCTGTGTAGGAGAAGCTGCCCTGTGTAGAAGTCACTGCCCATCGTAGGAGGCACTACCCTGTATAGGAGGCACTGCCTTCTGAAGGAGACACTGCCCTGTGTAGGAGACACTGCCCTGTGTAGGAAACACTGCACTGTGTAGGAGGCACTGCCCTGTGTAGGAGACATTGCCCTATTTCGTAGACACTGCCCGGTGTAGGAGACGCTGCCCAGCTCAGGAGATGCTGCACTTTGTATGAGACACTGACCTATTTGGGAGTCACTGCCCTGTTCAGGAGACGCTGCCTTGTTCAGGAGATGCTGCCCTGTGTAGGAGATGCTGCCCTGTGTAAGTCACTCTGCCCTTTGTAGGAGATGCTGCACTGTGTAGGAGACGCTGCCCTGTGTAGGAGACGCTGCCCTGTGTAGGAGACACTGCCCTGTGTAGTAGACGCTGCCCTGTGTAGGAGACACTGCCCTGTGTAGGAGGTACTGCCCTGTGTAGGAGATGCTGCCCTGTGTAGAAGACCCTGCCGTGTGTAGTAATCACTGCCCTTTGTAGGAGACACTGCCCTGTGTAGCAGACTCTGCACTGTGTAGGAGACACTGCCCTGTGTAGGAAGCACTGCACTGTGTAGGAGGCACAGCTCTGTGTAGGAGACATTGCCCTGTTTCGTAGACACTGCCCGGTGTAGGAGACGCTAACCAGTTCTGGAGATGCTCCCCTGTGCAGGAGATGCTGCACACTGTAGGTGATGCTGCCCTGTGTAGGAGGCGCTGCCCTGTGTAAGAGGCGCTCACCTGCCTAGGAGACCCTGCACTGTGTAGGAGACACTGCCTTTTGTAGGAGGCACTGCTCTGTGTAGGAGACACTGCCCCGTGTAGGAGGCACTGCACTATGTAGGTGGCGTTGCACTGCCTAGGAGACTCTACCCTGTTCAGAAGACACTGTCCTGTGTCGGAGGCACTGCCCTATGTCAGAGACACTGCACTCTGTCGGTGTCACTGCCCTGTGTAGGAGACACTGCACTGTATAGTTGGACTGCCCTGTTTAGGAGACATTGCCCTGTTCCGTAGACACTTCCCGGTGCCGGAGACACTGCCCTGTTCAGGAGATGCTGCCCTCTGTTGGACACGCTGCAATGTGTAGGAGACGCTTCCCTGTGTAGGAGGCGCTGCCCTGTGTGGGAGACTCTACCCTGTGTAGGAGACGCTGCACTTTGTAGGAGATGCTGCCCTGTGTAAGAGGAATTGCCCTGCCTAGGTGACTCTGCCCTGTTCAGAAGACGCTGTCCTGTGTAGGAGGCGCTTCCCTATGTGGGAGACGCTGCCCTGTGTAGGAGACGCTGCCCTGTGTAGGAGATGCTACACTGTTGTGGAGATGCTGCCCTGTGTAGGTGGCACTGCACTTTGTAGGAGACACTACCTTCTGTAGGAGACTCTGCCCTGTGTAGGAGATACTGCCCTGTTCAGGAGGCACTGCCCTGTGTAGAGGCACTGCCCTGTGTAGGAGACATTGCAATGTCCAGCAGACACTGCCCTCTGTAGGGGGTACTGCCCTTTGTAGGAGTCACTGCTCTGTGTAGATGTTACTGCACTGTGTAAGAGCTACTGCCCTGTGTGGGAGACACAGCCCTGTGTAGAAGACGCTGCCATGTGTAGGACGTGCTGCCCTGTGTAGGAGACACTGCCCTGTGAAAGGGTCACTATTCTTTGAAGGAAACACTGTACTGTGTAGGAGGCACTGCCCTGTGTAGAGACACTGCCCTGCGTTGGAGGTACTGCACTGTGTAGGAGGCACTGCCCTGTGTAGTTGGAACTGCCCTGTGTAGGAGACGCTGCCCTGTGTAGGAGACACTGCCCTATGTAGTAGTCACTGCACTGTTCAGGAGACACTGCCCTTTTCAATAGATGCTGCCCTGTGTAGGAGACGCTGCCCTGTGTAGGAGACGCTGCCCTGTGTAGGAGACGCTGCCCTGTGTAGGAGACACTGCCCTGTGCAGGAAACACTGCCCTGCGTAGAAGGTACTGCCCTGTGTAGGAGACACTGCCTTGTGTAGGAGACGCTGCCCTGTGTAGGAATCACTGCCCTCTGTAGGAGACACTGCCCTATGTAGCAGACTCTGCCCTGTGTAGGCGACTCCGCCCTGTGTAGGAGGCACTGAGCTGTGTAGGAAACACTGCATTGTGCAGGTGGCGCTGCCCTGTGTAGGAGACATTGCGCTGTGTAGAAGACACTGCCCTGTGTAAGAGACACTGCCCTATATAGGAGGTACTGCCCTGTGTAGGAGACACTGCCCTGTGTAGGAGGTACTGCCCAGTGTAGAAGATACTGCCCTGTGTAGAAGTCACTATCCTGTGTAGGAGTCACTGCCCTTTGTAGGAGGCACTGCCCTGTGTAGGAGGTGCTGCCCTGTGTGTGAGACGCTATCCTGTGTAGGAGATGCTGCACTGTGTACGAGATGCTGCCCTGTGTAGGAGGCACTGCCCTGCCTATGAGACACTGCCCTGTTCAGAAGAAGCTGTCCTGTGTAGGAGGCGCGTCCCTCTGTGGAAGACACTGCCCTGTGTTGGAAACACTGCCCTGTGTAGGAGACGCTACCCTGTTCTGGAGATGCTGCCCTGTGTAGGAGGCAATTCACTTTGTAGGAGACACTACCCTATGTAGGAGACTCTGCCCTGTGTAGGAGATAGTGCCCTGTTCAGGAGGCACTGCCCTGTGTAAGAGGCACTTCCCTGTGTAGGAAAAACTGCCCTGTCCAGCAGACACTGCCTCTGTAGGAGGTACTGCCCTGTGTAGGAGTCACTGCTCTGTGTAGGTGTTACTGCACTGTGTAAGAGGTACTGCCCTGTGTAGGAGACACAGCCCTGTGTAGAAGACGCTGCCATGTGTAGGACGTGCTGCTCTGTGTAGGCGACACTGCACTGTGTGGGACGCACTGACCTGTGTAGGAGATACTGCCCTCTGTAAGAGTCACTGCCCTGTGTAGGAGGCACTGCCCTGTGTAGGAGACATTGCACTGTGAAGGAGGCACTGCCCTGTGCAGGAGACTTTGCCCTTTTTCGTAGACACTGCCTGGTGTAGGAGACGCTGCCTGTTCAGGAGATGCTGCCTTGTGTAGGAGACACTGCCTGTCTAGGAGTCGCTGCCCTGTGTAGGAGACGCTGCCCTGTGTAGGAGACACTGCCCTGTGTAGGAGACACTGCCCTGCGTAGGAGGAACTGCCCTGTGTAGGAAACGCTGCCCTGTGTAGAAGAGCCTGCCCTGTGTAGGAATCACTGCCCTGTGTAGAAGACACTGCCCTGTGTAGCAGACTCTGCCCTGTGTAGGAGACTCTGCCCTGTGTAGGAGGCACTGCCCTGTTTAGGAGACACTGCAGTTTGTAGGTCGCACTGCCCTGTGTAGGAGACACTGTCCTGTGTACTAGACACTGCCCTGTGTAGGAGACACTGCCCTGTTCAGGAGACACTGCCCTGTGTAGGAGACCATGACCTGTGCAGGACACACTGCCCTTTGTAGGAGGCACTGCCCTGTATAGGAGACACGGCCCTGTGTAGGATGCAATGCCCAGTGTCGGAGATACTGCCCTGTGTCGGAGTCACGGCCCTCTGTAGGAGGCACTACCCTATGTAGGAGGCACTGCCCTGTGTAGCAGACACTGCCCTGTGTAGGAGACCTTGCCCTGTTCCGTAGACACTGCCCTGTGTAGGAAAAGCTGCCCTGTTCAGGAGATGCTGCCCTGTGTAGGAGACGCAGCACTTGGTAGAAGATGCTGCCCTGTGTAGGAGATGCTGCACTGTTTAGGGGGCGCTGCCCTGTGTAGGAGACACTGCCTGTGTGGGAGACACTGCCCTGTGTAGGAGAGGCTGCCCTGTGTAGGTATCACTGCCCTGTGTAGGAGTCACTGCCCTGTGTAGCAGACTCTGCCTTGTGTAGGAGACACTGCCCTATGTGCAGGTTAGGTTGATTGGCTATAATAAATTGATCCTTAGTGTTAGGGGGCTTAAAAATACGTGGGGTTACAGGGATAGGGTGGGATATCTGTTGGGGTTATGGGGATCGGGTGGGATATGTGTCGGTGCAGGCTCGATGGGCCGAAATGGCCTCTATCTGCACTGTGGGGTTTCTGTGATTTCTGTGATTACTGTGATGTAGGAGACACTGCCCTGTGTAGGAGGCGCTGCCCTTCATAGGAGGTACTGCCCTGTGTAGGAGATGCTGCCTTCTGTAGGAGACGCTGCCCTGTGTAGGAATCACTGCCCTGTGTAGGAGACACTGCCCTGTGTAGCAGACACTGACCTGTGCAGGAGACACTGCACTGTGCAGGAGACATTGCCCTGTGTAGGAAACATTGCATTGTATAGGTGGCACTGCCCTGTGTAGGAGAGACTGCCCTGTGTAGAAGTCTCTGCACTGTGTAAGAGACACTGCACTTTGTAGGACGCACTGCCCTGTGTAGGAGACACTGCCCTGTGTAGGAGGTACTGCACAGTGCAGGAGATACTGCCCTGTTTTGAATTCACTGCCCTGTGTAGGATACACTGCGCTTTGAAGGAGGCACTGCACTGTGTAGGATACACGGCCCTGTGTAGCTGCCACTGACTTTTGCAGAAGATACTGCCCTGTGTAGGAGTCACTGCCCTGTGTATGAGGCACTACCCTGTGTAGTAGGCACTGCCCTGTGTAGGAGACACTGACCTGTGTAGGAGACTCTACCTGTTTGATGACGCTGCCCTTTGTAGGAGGCACTGCACTGTGTAGGAGACATTACACTGTGTAGGAGACTCTGCCCTGTGTAGGAGATACTGCCCTGTTCAGGAGGCACTGCCCTGTGTAAGATGCACTGCCCTGTGTAGGAGGCACTGCCCTGTGCAGCACACACTGCCCTGTGTAGGGGGCACTGCCCTGTTTAGGAGTGACTGCACTTTTTAAGAGGTACTGCCCTGTGTAGAAGACACAGTCCTGTTTAGGAGTCAATGCCCTGTGTAGGAGACACTGCCCTTTGTAGGAGGCACTGCCGTGTGTAGGAGGCATGGCCCTGTGAAGGAGGCACTGCCCTGTGTAGGAGATACTGCCCTGTGTAGGAGTCACTGCCCTGTGTAGGTGGCACTACCCTGTGTAGGAGGCGCTGCCCTGTGTGGGAGACGCTACCCTGTGTAGGAGCCGCTGCACTGGGTAGGAGATGCTGCCCTGTGAAGGAGGCACTGCCCTGCCTAGGAGACTCTGCCCTGTTCAGAAGACACTGTCCTGTGTAAGAGGCGCTTCCCTCTGTGGGAGACGCTGCCCTGTGTAGGAGACGCTGCCCTGTGTAGGAGATGCTACCCTGTTCTGGAGATGCTGCCCTGTGTAGGAGGCACTGCACTTTGTAGGAGACACTACCCTGTGTAAGAGACCCTGCCCTGTGTAGGAGATACTGCCCTGTTCAGGAGGCAGTGCCCTGTGTAAGAGGCACTGCCCTGTGTAGGAGACACTGCCCTGTCCAGCAGACACTGCCCTCTGTAGGAGTCCCTGCCCTGTGTAGGAGTCACTGCTCTGTGTAGGTGTTACTGCACTTTGTAAGAGGTACTGCCCTGTGTAGGAGACACAGCCCTGTGTAGGAGTCAATGCCCTGTGTAGGAGACACTGCCCTGTGTAGAAGACACTGCCATGTTTAGGGCGTGCTGCCCTGTGTAGGGGACACTGCCCTCTGTAGGAGATACTGCCCTGTGTAGGAGTCACTGCCCTGTGTAGGAGGCACTACCCTGTATAGGAGGCACTGCCCTGTGCAGGAGACACTGCCCTGTGTAGTAGTCACTGCCCTGTGTAGGAAACACTGCCCTGTGAAGGAGGCACTGCCCTGTGTAGGAGACATTGCCCTGTGTAGGAGACACTGCTCGGTGTAGGAGACGCTGCCCTGTTCAGGAGATGCTGCCCTGTGTAGGAGGCACTGCCATTTGTAGGAGTCAATGCCCTGTTCAGGAGACGCTGCCCTGTTCAGGAGCTGCTGCCCTGTGTAGGAGACGCTGTTGTGAAGGAGTCGCTGCCCTGTGTAGGAGATGCTGCTCTGTATAGGAGATGCAGCCCTGTGTAGTAGAGCCTGCCCTGTGTAGGAATCACTGCCCTGTTCAGCAGACACTGCACTATGTAGGTCGCACTGCCCTGTGTAGGAGACGCTGCCCTGTGTAGAAGAGCCTGCCCAGTGTAGGAGGCACTGCCCTGTTCAGGAGACACTGCTCTATGTAGGTCGCACTGCCCTGTGTAGGAGACACTGTCCTGTGTACAAGACACTGCCCTGTGTAGGAGACACTGCCCTGTTCAGGAGACACTGCCCTGTGTAGGAGACCATGCCCTGTGCAGGAGAAACTGCCCTTTGTAGGAAGCACTGCCCTGTGTAGGACATACGGCCCTGTGTAGGATGCACTGCCCTGTGTCGGAGATACTGCCCTGTGCAGGAGTCACTGCCCTCTGTAGAGGCACTACCCTGTGTAGGAGGCACTGCCCTGTGTAGCAGACACTGCCCTGTGTAGGAGACATTGCCCTGTTCCGTAGACACTGCCTGGTGTAGGAGAAGCTGCACTGTTCAGGAGATGCTGCCCTGTGTAGGAGACGCAGCACTCTGTAGTAGATGCTGCCCTGTGTAGGAGACGCTGCACTGTGTAGGAGGCGCTGCCCTGTGTAGGAGACACTGCCTGTGTAGGAGACACTGCCCTGCGTAGGAGAGGCTGACCTGTGTAGGAATCACTGCCCTGTGCAGGAGGCACTGCCTGTGTAGCAGGCTCTGCCCTGTTTAGGGGACACTGCCCTGTGTAGGAGATACTGCCCTGTGTAGGAGACGCTGCCTTGCATAGGAGGTACTGCCCTGTGTAGGAGTTGCTGCCTTGTGTAGGAGACGCTGCCCTGTGTAGGAATCACTGCCCTGTGTAGGAGACACTGCCCTGTGTAGCAGACTCTGCCCTGTGCAGGAGACACTGCCCTGTGTAGGAGGCACTGCCCTGTGTAGGAAACACTGCATTTTGTAGGTGGCACTGCCCTGTGTAGGAGACACTGCCATGTGTAGAAGACTCTGACCTGTGTAAGAGACACTGCCATATGTAGGAGGCACTGCCCTGTGTAGGAGACACTGCCCTGTGTAGGACGTATTGCCCAGTGCAGGAGATACTGCCCTGATTCGAATTCACTGCCCTGTGTAGGATACACTGCCGTTTGAAGGAGGCACTGCACTGTGTAGGAGAGACGGCCCTGTGTAGCTGCCACTGACCTTTGCAGAAGATACTGACCTGTGTAGGAGTCACTGCCCTGTGTATGAGGCACTACCTGTTTGGTGATGCTGCCCTTTGTAGGAGGCACTGCACTGTGTAGGAGTCATTACACTGTGTAGGAGACTCTGCCCTGTGTAAGTGATACTGCACTGTTCAGGAGGCACTGCCCTGTGTGCGACGCAGTGCCCTGTGTAGGAGACACTTCCCTGTCCAGCACACACTGCCCTGTGTATGAGTCCCTGCCCTGTTTAGGAGTTACTGCACTATGTAAAAGATACTGTCCTGTGTAGGAGACACAGTCATGTGTAGGAGTCAATGCACAGTGTAGGAGACACTGCCCTGTGTCGGAGACGCTGCCATGTGTAGGACGTGCTGCCCTGTGTAGGAGACACGGCCTGTGTAATTGGTTCTGCCCTGTGTAGGAGACACTGGCCTGCGTAGGAGACATTGCCCTGTGAAAGATAAAATGCCCATTGCAGGAGACACTGTACTGTGCACGAGGCACTGCCCTCTGTAGAGACACTTCCCTGTGTAGGAGACACTGCCCTGTGGAGGAGACGCTACCTGTTTGGTGACGCTGCCCTTTGTAGGAGTCACTGCACTGTGTAGGAGACATTACACTGTGTAGGAGACTCTGCCCTGTGTAGGAGATACTGCCCTGTTCAGGAGGCACTGCCATGTTAAAGACGCACTGCCCTGTCTAGGAGACACTGCCCTGTGCAGCACACACTGCCCTGTGTCGGAGGCACTGCCCTGTTTAGGAGTGACTGCACTTTTTAAGAGGTACTGCCCTGTGTAGGAGACACAGTCCTGTGTAGGAGTCAATGCCCTGTGTAGGAGACACTGCCCTTTGTAGGAGGCACTGCCCTGTGTAGGAGGCACTGCCCTGTGTAGGAGTCACTGCCCTGTGTAGGAGGCACTACCCTGTGTAGGAGGCGCTGACCTGTGTGGGAGACGCTACCCTGTGTAGGAGTCGTTGCACTGTGTAGGAGATGCTGCCATGTGTAGGAGGCACTGCCCTGCCTAGGAGACTCTGCCCTGTTCAGAAGACACTGTCCTGTATAGGAGGCGCTTCCCTCTATGGGAGACGCTGCCCTGTGTAGGAGACGCTGCCCTGTGTAGGAGACGCTACCCTGTGCTGGAGATGCTGCCCTGTGTAGGAGGCACTGCACTTTGTAGGAGACACTATCCTGTGTAGGAGACACTGCCCTGTCTAGCAGTCACCGCCCTCGGTAGGAGTCCCTGCCCTGTGTAGGAGTCACTGCTCTGTGTAGGTGCTACTGCACTGTGTAAGAGGTACTGCCCTGTGTAGGAGACACAGCCCTGTGTAGGAGACAATGCCCTGTGTTGGAGACACTGCCCTGTGAAGAAGACGCTTCCATGTGTAGGACGTGCTGCACTGTGTAGGAGACACTGCCCTGTGTAGGAGATACTGCCCGGTGTACGAGTCACTGCCCTGTGTAGGAGGCACTACACTGTATAGGAGGCACTGCCATGTGCAGGAGACACTGCCCTGTGTAGTAGTCACTGTCCTGTGTAGGAAACACTGCCCTGTGAAGGAGGCACTGCTCTGTGTCGGAGACATTGCCCTTTTTCGTAGACACTGCCCGGTGTACGAGGCGCTGCCCTGTTCAGGAGATGCTGCCTTGTGTAGGAGACACTGCCCTATGTAGGAGTCAATGCCCTGTTCAGGAGACGCTGCCCTGTTCAGGAGATGCTGCCCTGTGTAGGAGACGCTGCCTGTGAAGGAGTCGCTGCCCTGTGTAGGAGATGCTGCTCTGTGTAGGAGGTGCTGCACTCTGTAGGAGACGCTGCCCTGTGTAGGAGCCGCTGCCCTGTGTTGGAGGCACTGCCCTGTGTAGGAGACACTGCCCTGCGTAGGAGGTACTGCCCTGTGTAGGAGACGCTGCCCTGTGTAGATGAGCCTGCTTTGTGTAGGAATCACTGCCCTGTTCAGGAGACACTGCACTATGTAGGTCACACTGACCTGTGTAGGAGACGCTGCCCTGTGTAGAAGTGCCTGCCCAGTGTAGGAGGCACTGCCCTGTTCAGGAGACAGTGCACTATGTAGGTCGCACTGCCCTGTGTTGGAGACACTGTCCTGTGTACAAGACACTGCCCTGTGTTGGAGACACTGCCCTGTGTAGAAGACGCTGCCATGTGTAGGACGTGCTGCACTGTGTAGGAGACACTGCCCTGTGTAGGAGATACTGCCCGGTGTACGAGTCACTGCCCTGTGTAGGAGGCACTACACTGTATAGGAGGCACTGCCATGTGCAGGAGACACTGCCCTGTGTAGTAGTCACTGTCCTGTGTAGGAAACACTGCCCTGTGAAGGAGGCACTGCTCTGTGTCGGAGACATTGCCCTTTTTCGTAGACACTGCCCGGTGTACGAGGCGCTGCCCTGTTCAGGAGATGCTGCCCTGTGTAGGAGACACTGCCCTATGTAGGAGTCAATGCCCTGTTCAGGAGACGCTGCCCTGTTCAGGAGATGCTGCCCTGTGTAGGAGACGCTGCCTGTGAAGGAGTCGCTGCCCTGTGTAGGAGATGCTGCTCTGTGTAGGAGATGCTGCACTCTGTAGGAGACGCTGCCCTGTGTAGGAGCCGCTGCCCTGTGTTGGAGGCACTGCCCTGTGTAGGAGACACTGCCCTGCGTAGGAGGTACTGCCCTGTGTAGGAGACGCTGCCCTGTGTAGATGAGCCTGCTTTGTGTAGGAATCACTGCCCTGTTCAGGAGACACTGCACTATGTAGGTCACACTGACCTGTGTAGGAGACGCTGCCCTGTTAAGAAGTGCCTGTCCAGTGTAGGAGGCACTGCCCTGTTCAGGAGACAGTGCACTATGTAGGTCGCACTGCCCTGTGTTGGAGACACTGTCCTGTGTACAAGACACTGCCCTGTGTAGGAGACACTGCCCTGTTCAGGAGACACTGCCCTGTGTAGGAGACCATGCTCTTTGCAGGAGACAGTGCCCTTTGTAGGAAGCACTGCCCTGTGTAGGAGACACGGCCCTGTGTAGGATGCACTGCCCTGTGTCGGAGATACTGCCCTGTGAAGGAGTCACTGCCCTCTGTAGGAGGCACTACCCTGTGTAGGAGGCACTGATCTGTGTAGCAGACACTACCCTGTGTAGGAGACATTGCCCTGTTCCGTAGACACTGCCCGGTGTAGGAGACGCTGCCCTGTTCAGGAGATGCTGCCCCCTGTGTAGGAGACGCAGCACTCTGTAGAAGATGCTGCCCTGTGTAGGAGACGCTGCATTGTGTAGAAGGCGCTGCCCTGTGTCGGAGACACTGCCTGTGTAGGAGACACTGCCCTTTGTAGGAGAGTCTGCCCTGTGTAGGAATCACTGCCCTGTGTAGGAGGCACTGCCCTGTGTAGCAGGCTCTGCCCTGTTTAGGAGTCACTGCCCTGTGTAGGAGACACTGCCCTGTGTAGGAGACGCTGCCTTTCATAGGAGGTACTGCCCGGTGTAGGAGATGCTGCCTTTTGTAGGAGACGCTGCCCTGTGTAGGAATCACTGTCCTGTGCAGGAGACACTGCCCTGTGTAGCAGACTCCTGCCCTGTGCAGGAGACACTGCCCTGTGTAGGAGGCACTGCCCTGTGTAGGAAACACTGCATTGTGTAGGTGGCACTGCCCTGTGTAGGAGATCCTGCCATGTGTAGAAGACACTGACCTGTGTAAGAGACACTGCCCTATGTAGGAGGCACTGCCCTGTGTAGGAGACACTGCCCTGTGTAGGAGGTATTGCCCAGTGCAGGAGATGCTGCCCTGTTTAGAATTCACTGCCTTGAGTAGGATACACTGCCCTTTGAAGGAGGCACTGCCCTTTGAAGAAACACGGCCCTGTGTAGCTGCCACTGACTTTTGCAGATGATACTGACCTGTGTAGGAGTCACTGCCCTGTGTATGAGGCACTACCCTGTGTTGGAAGCATGGCCCTGTGTAGGAGACACTGCCCTGTGTAGCAGACGCTACCTGTTTGGTGACGCTGCTCTTTGTAGGAGGCACTGCAATGTGTAGGAGACATTACACTGTGTAGGAGACCCTGCCCTGTGTAGGAGATACTGCCCTGTTCAGGAGGCACTGCCCTGTGTAAGACGCACTGCCCTGTGTAGGAGACACTGCCCTGTCCAGCACACACTGCCCTTTGTAGGAGTCCCTGCCCTGTTTATGAGTGACTGCACTATGTAAAAGGTACTGCCCTGCGTAGGAGACACAATCCTGTGTAGGACTCAATGCACTGTGCAGGAGACACTGCCCTGTGTAGGAGACGCTGCCATGTGTAGGACGTGTTGCCCTGTGTAGGAGACACGGCCTGTGTATTTGGTTCTGCCCTGTGTAGGAGACACTGGCCTGCGTAGGAGACATTGCCCTGTGAAAGATTAACTGCCCTTTGCAGGAGACACTGTACTGTGTAGGAGGCTCTGCCCTGTGTAGAGACACTGCCCTGCGTAGGAGGTACTGCCCTGTGTAGGAGGCACTGCCCTGCATAGATGGCACAGCACAGTGTAGGAGACGCCGCCCTGTGTAGGAGACACAGCCCTATGTAGGCGTCACTGCCCTGTGTAGAGACACTGCCCTGCGTAGGAGGTACTGCTCTGTGTAGGAGGCACTGCCCTGCGTAGATGGCACTGCCCTGTGTAGGAGATGCTGCCCTGTGTAGGAGACACTGCCCTATGTAGGATTCACTGCCCTTTTCAGGAGACACTGCTATATGTAGAAGTCACTGCCCTGTGTAGAGACACTGCCCTGCGTAGGAGGTACTGCTCTGTGTAGGAGGCACTGCCCTGCGTACATGGCACTGCCCTGTGTAGGAGATGCTGCCCTGTGTAGGAGACACTGCCCTATGTAGGAGTCACTGCCCTGTTCAGGAGACACTGCCCTGTTCAGGATATGCTGCCCTGTTTAGGAGACGCTGCCCTGTGTAGGAGCTACTGCCCTGTGTAGGAGTCGCTGACCTGTGTAGGAGGCACTGCCCTGTGCAGGAGGTACTGCCCTCTGTAGGAGTCGCTGCCCTGTGCAGGAGTTACTGCCCTGTGTAGAAGTCACGGCCCTGTGCAGGAGGAACTACCCTTTATATGATGCACTGCTCTGTGTAGGAGGTACTGCCCTGTGTAGGAGTCGCTGCTCTGTGTAGGAGTTACTGCCCTGTGTAGGAGACACGGCCCTGTGTAGCTGCCACTGACTTTAGCAGAAGATACTGACCTGTGTAGTAGTCACTGCCCTGTGTATGAGGCACTACCCTGTGTAGGAGGCACTGCCCTGTGTAGGAGACAATGCCCTGTGTAGGAGACGCTAACCTGTTTGGTGACGTTGCATTTTGCAGGAGGCTTTGCACTGTGTAGGAAACATTACCCTGTGTTGGAGACTCTGCCCTGTGTAGGAGATAGTGCCCTGTTCAGGAGGCACTGCCCTGTGTAAGACACATTGCCCTGTGTAGGAGATACTGCCCTGTCCAGCACACACTGCCCTGTGTAGCATTCCCTGCCCTGCTTAAGAGTTACTGCACTATGTAAGAGGTACTGCCCTGTGTAGGAGACACAGTCCTGTGTAGGAGTCAATGCACTGTGTAGGAGACACTGCCCTGTGTTGGAGACGCTGCCATGTGTAAGTCGTGCTGCCCTGTGTAGGAGACGCGGACTGTGTATTTGGTTCTGCCCTGTGTAGGAGACACTGTCCTGCGTATGAGACATTGCCCTGTGAAAGATTAACTGACCTTTGCAGGAGACACTGTACTGTGTAGGAGGCACTGCCCCGTGTAGAGACACTGCCCTGCGTAGGAGGTATTGCCCTGTGTAGGAGGCACTGCCCTGCGCAGATGGCACTGCCCTGTGTAGGAGATGTTGCCCTGTGCAGGAGGCACCGCCCTATGTAGGAGTCACTGCCCTGTGTAGAGACACGGCCCTGCGTAGTATGTACTGCTCTGTGTAGGAGGCACTGCTCTGCATAGATGGCACTGCCCTGTGTAGGAGACGCTGCCCTGTGTAGGAGACACTGCCCTATGTAAGAGTCACTGCCCTGTTCAGGAGGCACCGCCCTGTTCTGGATATGCTGCCCTGTGTAGGAGACGCTGCCCTGTGTAGGAGGCACTGCCCTGTGTAGGAGTCGCTGACCTGTGTAGGAGGCACTGCCCTGTGCACGAGGTACTGCCCTCTGTAGGAGTCGCTGCCCTGTGTAGGAGTTACTGCCCTGTGTAGGAGGCACTGCCGTGTGTAGGAGATACTGCCCTATGTAGGAGTCACTGCCCTGTTCAGGGGACACTGCCCTGTTCAGGATATGCTGCCCTGTTTCGGAGACGCTGCCTTGTGTAGGAGGTACTGCCCTGTGTAGGAGTCGCTGACCTGTGTAGGAGGCACTGCCCTCTGCAGGAGGTACTTCCCTCTGTAGGTGTCACTGCCCTGTGTAGGAGTTACTGCCCTGTGTAGGAGGCACTGCCGTGTGTAGGAGATACTGCCCTGTGTAGAAGTCACTGCCCTGTGCAGGAGGCACTACCCTTTATAGAATGCACTGCCCTGTGTAGGAGGTACTGCCCTGTGTAGGAGTCGCTGCCCTGTGTAGGAGTTACTGCCCTGTGTAGGAGACACGGCACTGTGTAGCTGCCACTGACTTTTGGGGAAGATACTGACCTGTGTAGGAGTCACTGTCCTGTGTATGAGGCACTACCCTGTGTAGGAGGCACTGCCCTGTGTAGGAGACACTGCCCTGTGTAGGAGACGCTACCCTGCTTGGTGATGCTGCCCTTTGTAGGAGGCACTGCACTGTGTAGGAGACATTACGCTGTGTAGGAGACTCTGCCCTGTGTAGGAGATACTGCCCTGTTCAGGAGGCACTGCCCTGTGTAAGGCGCACTGCCCTGTGTAGGAGACACTGCCCTGTCCAACATACTCAGCCCTGTGTAGGAGTCACTGCCCTGTTTAGGAGTTACTAAACTGTGTCAGAGGTACTGCCCTGTGTAGGAGTCACAGTCCTGTGTAGGAGTCAATGCCCTGTGCAGGAGGCACTACCCTTCATAGGATGTAATGCCCTGTGTAGGAGGTACTGCCCTGTGTAGGAGTCGCTGCCCTGTGTAGGAGTTACTGCCATATGTAGGAGGTACTGCACTGTGTAGGAGACACTGCCATGTGCAGGAGAAGCCGCACTGTTTAGGGGAGACTGCCCTGTGTAGGAGACGCTGCCCTGTGTAGGAGACGCTGCCCTGTGCAGGAGACCCTGCCATGTGTATGTTTCACTGCCCTGCGTAGGAGTCACTGCCCTGTGTAGGTGTCACTGCCCTGTGTAGGACACCGTGCCCTGTGTAGGTATCACTGTCCTGTGTAGGAGACACTGCCCTGTGTAGGACCAACAGTCCTGTGTAGTAGACCCTGCCCTGTGTAGGAATCACTGCCCTGTGTAAGAGACACTACCCTGTGTAGGAGACACTGTCCTGCGTAGCAGACACTGCAATGTGTAGGAGGCTCTGCCCTGTGTGTGTGACGCTCCCCTGTGTAGGAGACGCTGCCCTTTGTAGGAGACATTGCCCTGTGAAGGAGTCACTGCCCTTTCTAGGAGACACTGTACTATGTAGGAGGCACTACCCTGTGCAGAGACACTGCCCTGTGTATGAGGTACTGCCCTGTGGAGGAGGCACTGCCCTCTGTAGGAGGCACTGCCCTGTGTAGCAGACACAGCCCTGTGTAGGAGACACTGTACTGTGTAGGAGGCACTGCGCTGTGTAGAGACACTGCCCTGCGTAGGAGGTACTGCCCGGTGTAGGAGGCACTGCCCTGTGTAGGAAATGCTGCCCTGTTTAGGAGATGCTGCCCTGTGTAGGAGACGCTGCCCTGTGTAAGAGACGCTGCCCTGTGTAGGAGATGCTGCCCTGCATAGGAGGTACTGCCCTGCATAGGAGATGCTGCATTGTGTAGGAGACGCAGCCCTTTGTATGAATCACTGCTTTGTGTAGGAGACACTGCTCTGTGCAGCAGACTCTGCCCTGTGTAGGAGACACTGCCCTGTGTAGGAGACACTGCCCTGTATAGGAAACACTGCATTGTGTAGGTGGCACTGCCCTGTGCAGGAGACACTGTCCTGTGTAGGAAACGCTGCCCTATGCAGGAGACACTGCCATATGTAAGAGTCACTGCCCTGGGTAGGAGTCACTGCCCTGAGTAGGTGTAACTGCCCTGTGTAGGATACCCTGCCCTGTGTAGGAATCACTGTCCTGTGTAGGAGACACTGGCCTATGTAGGAGCCACGGTCTTGTGTAACAGACACTGCCCTGTGTAGGAGACACTGTCCTGTGTAGCAGACACTGCCCTGTGTAGGAGGTACTGCCCTGTGTAGGAGACGCTGCCCTGTGTAGAAGAGCCTGCCCTCTGTAGGAATCACTGCCCTGTGTAGAAGACACTGCCCTGTGTAGCAGACTCTGCCCTGTGTAGGAGACTCTGCCCTGTGTAGGAGGCACTGCCCTGTTTAGGAGACACTGCAGTTTGTAGGTCGCACTGCCCTGTGTAGGAGACACTGTCCTGTTACTAGACACTGCCCTGTGTAGGAGACACTGCCCTGTTCAGGAGACACTGCCCTGTGTAGGAGACCCTGACCTGTGCAGGACACACTGCCCTTTGTAGGAGGCACTGCCCTGTATAGGAGACCCGGCCCTGTGTAGGATGCACTGCCCAGTGTCGGAGATACTGCCCTGTGTCGGCGTCACGGCCCTCTGTAGGAGGCACTACCCTATGTAGGAGGCACTGCCCTGTGTAGCAGACACTGCCCTGTGTAGGAGACCTTGCCCTGTTCCGTAGACACTGCCCTGTGTAGGAAAAGCTGCCCTGTTCAGGAGATGCTGCCCTGTGTAGGAGACGCAGCACTTTGTAGAAGATGCTGCCCTGTGTAGGAGATGCTGCACTGTTTAGGGGGCGCTGCCCTGTGTAGGAGACACTGCCTGTGTGGGAGACACTGCCCTGTATAGGAGAGGCTGCCCTGTGTAGGTATCACTGCCCTGTGTAGGAGTCACTGCCCTGTGTAGCAGACTCTGCCATGTGTAGGAGACACTGCCCTATGTGCAGGTTAGGTTGATTGGCTATGATAAATTGATCCTTAGTGTTAGGGGGCTTAAAAATACGTGGGGTTACAGGGATAGGGTGGGATATCTGTTGGGGTTAAGGGGATCGGGTGGGATATGTGTCGGTGCAGGCTCGATGGGCCGAAATGGCCTGTATCTGCACTGTGGGGTTTCTGTGATTTCTGTGATTACTGTGATGTAGGAGACACTGCCCTGTGTAGGAGACGCTGCCCTTCATAGGAGGTAATGCCCTGTGTAGGAGATGCTGCCTTCTGTAGGAGACGCTGCCCTGTGTAGGAATCACTGCCCTGTGTAGGAGTCACTGCCCTGTGTAGGAGGCACTACCCTGTGTAGGAGGCGCTGACCTGTGTGGGAGACGCTACACTGTGTAGGAGTCGTTGCACTGTGTAGGAGATGCTGCCATGTGTAGGAGGCACTGCCCTGCCTAGGAGACTCTGCCCTGTTCAGAAGACACTGTCCTGTATAGGAGGCGCTTCCCTCTATGGGAGACGCTGCCCTGTGTAGGAGACGCTGCCCTGTGTAGGAGACGCTACCCTGTGCTGGAGATGCTGCCCTGTGTAGGAGGCACTGCACTTTGTAGGAGACACTATCCTGTGTAGGAGACACTGCCCTGTCTAGCAGTCACCGCCCTCGGTAGGAGTCCCTGCCCTGTGTAGGAGTCACTGCTCTGTGTAGGTGCTACTGCACTGTGTAAGAGGTACAGCCCTGTGTAGGAGACACAGCCCTGTGTAGGAGACAATGCCCTGTGTTGGAGACACTGCCCTGTGAAGAAGACGCTGCCATGTGAAGGACGTGCTGCACTGTGTAGGAGACACTGCCCTGTGTAGGAGATACTGCCCGGTGTACGAGTCACTGCCCTGTGTAGGAGGCACTACACTGTATAGGAGGCACTGCCATGTGCAGGAGACACTGCCCTGTGTAGTAGTCACTGTCCTGTGTAGGAAACACTGCCCTGTGAAGGAGGCACTGCTCTGTGTCGGAGACATTGCCCTTTTTCGTAGACACTGCCCGGTGTACGAGGCGCTGCCCTGTTCAGGAGATGCTGCCCTGTGTAGGAGACACTGCCCTATGTAGGAGTCAATGCCCTGTTCAGGAGACGCTGCCCTGTTCAGGAGATGCTGCCCTGTGTAGGAGACGCTGCCTGTGAAGGAGTCGCTGCCCTGTGTAGGAGATGCTGCTCTGTGTAGGAGATGCTGCACTCTGTAGGAGACGCTGCCCTGTGTAGGAGCCGCTGCCCTGTGTTGGAGGCACTGCCCTGTGTAGGAGACACTGCCCTGCGTAGGAGGTACTGCCCTGTGTAGGAGACGCTGCCCTGTGTAGATGAGCCTGCTTTGTGTAGGAATCACTGCCCTGTTCAGGAGACACTGCACTATGTAGGTCACACTGACCTGTGTAGGAGACGCTGCCCTGTGTAGAAGTGCCTGCCCAGTGTAGGAGGCACTGCCCTGTTCAGGAGACAGTGCACTATGTAGGTCGCACTGCCCTGTGTTGGAGACACTGTCCTGTGTACAAGACACTGCCCTGTGTTGGAGACACTGCCCTGTGTAGAAGACGCTGCCATGTGTAGGACGTGCTGCACTGTGTAGGAGACACTGCCCTGTGTAGGAGATACTGCCCGGTGTACGAGTCACTGCCCTGTGTAGGAGGCACTACACTGTATAGGAGGCACTGCCATGTGCAGAAGACACTGCCCTGTGTAGTAGTCACTGTCCTGTGTAGGAAACACTGCCCTGTGAAGGAGGCACTGCTCTGTGTCGGAGACATTGCCCTTTTTCGTAGACACTGCCCGGTGTACGAGGCGCTGCCCTGTTCAGGAGATGCTGCCCTGTGTAGGAGACACTGCCCTATGTAGGAGTCAATGCCCTGTTCAGGAGACGCTGCCCTGTTCAGGAGATGCTGCCCTGTGTAGGAGACGCTGCCTGTGAAGGAGTCGCTGCCCTGTGTAGGAGATGCTGCTCTGTGTAGGAGATGCTGCACTCTGTAGGAGACGCTGCCCTGTGTAGGAGCCGCTGCCCTGTGTTGGAGGCACTGCCCTGTGTAGGAGACACTGCCCTGCGTAGGAGGTACTGCCCTGTGTAGGAGACGCTGCCCTGTGTAGATGAGCCTGCTTTGTGTAGGAATCACTGCCCTGTTCAGGAGACACTGCACTATGTAGGTCACATTGACCTGTGTAGGAGACGCTGCCCTGTGTAGAAGTGCCTGCCCAGTGTAGGAGGCACTGCCCTGTTCAGGAGACAGTGCACTATGTAGGTCGCACTGCCCTGTGTTGGAGACACTGTCCTGTGTACAAGACACTGCCCTGTGTAGGAGACACTGCCCTGTTCAGGAGACACTGCCCTGTGTAGGAGACCATGCTCTTTGCAGGAGACAGTGCCCTTTGTAGGAAGCACTGCCCTGTGTAGGAGACACGGCCCTGTGTAGGATGCACTGCCCTGTGTCGGAGATACTGCCCCGTGAAGGAGTCACTGCCCTCTGTAGGAGGCACTACCCTGTGTAGGAGGCACTGATCTGTGTAGCAGACACTACCCTGTGTAGGAGACATTGCCCTGTTCCGTAGACACTGCCCGGTGTAGGAGACGCTGCCCTGTTCAGGAGATGCTGCCCCCTGTGTAGGAGATGCAGCACTCTGTAGAAGATGCTGCCCTGTGTAGGAGACGCTGCACTGTGTAGAAGGCGCTGCCCTGTGTCGGAGACACTGCCTGTGTAGGAGACACTGCCCTTTGTAGGAGTGGCTGCCCTGTGTAGGAATCACTGCCCTGTGTAGGAGGCACTGCCCTGTGTAGCAGGCTCTGCCCTGTTTAGGAGTCACTGCCCTGTGTAGGAGACACTGCCCTGTGTAGGAGACGCTGCCTTTCATAGGAGATACTGCCCGGTGTAGGAGATGCTGCCTTTTGTAGGAGACGCTGCCCTGTGTAGGAATCACTGTCCTGTGCAGGAGACACTGCCCTGTGTAGCAGACTCCTGCCCTGTGCAGGAGACACTGCCCTGTGTAGGAGGCACTGCCCTGTGTAGGAAACACTGCATTGTGTAGGTGGCACTGCCCTGTGTAGGAGATCCTGCCATGTGTAGAAGACACTGACCTGTGTAAGAGACACTGCCCTATGTAGGAGGCACTGCCCTGTGTAGGAGACACTGCCCTGTGTAGGAGGTATTGCCCAGTGCAGGAGATGCTGCCCTGTTTAGAATTCACTGCCTTGTGTAGGATACACTGCCCTTTGAAGGAGGCACTGCCCTTTGAAGAAACACGGCCCTGCGTAGCTGCCACTGACTTTTGCAGATGATACTGACCTGTGTAGGAGTCACTGCCCTGTGTATGAGGCACTACCCTGTGTTGGAAGCATTGCCCTGTGTAGGAGACACTGCCCTGTGTAGCAGACGCTACCTGTTTGGTGACGCTGCTCTTTGTAGGAGGCACTGCAATGTGTAGGAGACATTACACTGTGTAGGAGACTCTGCCCTGTGTAGGAGATACTGCCCTGTTCAGGAGGCACTGCCCTGTGTAAGACGCACTGCCCTGTGTAGGAGACACTGCCCTGTCCAGCACACACTGCCCTTTGTAGGAGTCCCTGCTCTGTTTAGGAGTTACTGCACTATGTAAAAGGTACTGCCCTGCGTAGGAGACACAATCCTGTGTAGGACTCAATGCACTGTGCAGGAGACACTGCCCTGTGTAGGAGACGCTGCCATGTGTAGGACGTGTTGCCCTGTGTAGGAGACACGGCCTGTGTATTTGGTTCTTCCCTGTGTAGGAGACACTGGCCTGCGTAGGAGACATTGCCCTGTGAAAGATTAACTGCCCTTTGCAGGAGACACTGTACTGTGTAGGAGGCTCTGCCCTGTGTAGAGACACTGCCCTGCGTAGGAGGTACTGCCCTGTGTAGGAGGCACTGCCCTGCATAGATGGCACAGCACAGTGTAGGAGACGCCGCCCTGTGTAGGAGACACAGCCCTATGTAGGCGTCACTGCCCTGTGTAGAGACACTGCCCTGCGTAGGAGGTACTGCTCTGTGTAGGAGGCACTGCCCTGCGTAGATGGCACTGCCCTGTGTAGGAGATGCTGCCCTGTGTAGGAGACACTGCCCTATGTAGGATTCACTGCCCTTTTCAGGAGACACTGCTATATGTAGAAGTCACCGCCCTGTGTAGAGACACTGCCCTGCGTAGGAGGTACTGCTCTGTGTAGGAGGCACAGCCCTGCGTACATGGCACTGCCCTGTGTAGGAGATGCTGCCCTGTGTAGGAGACACTGCCCTATGTAGGAGTCACTGCCCTGTTCAGGAGACACTGCCCTGTTCAGGATATGCTGCCCTGTTTAGGAGACGCTGCCCTGTGTAGGAGCTACTGCCCTGTGTAGGAGTCGCTGACCTGTGTAGGAGGCACTGCCCTGTGCAGGAGGTACTGCCCTCTGTAGGAGTCGCTGCCCTGTGCAGGAGTTACTGCCCTCTGTAGGAGGCACTGCCGTGTGTAGGAGATACTGCCCTGTGTAGAAGTCACAGCCCTGTGCAGGAGGAACTACCCTTTATATGATGCACTGCTCTGTGTAGGAGGTACTGCCCTGTGTAGGAGTCGCTGCCCTGTGTAGGAGTTACTGCCCTGTGTAGGAGACACGGCCCTGTGTAGCTGCCACTGACTTTAGCAGAAGATACTGACCTGTGTAGTAGTCACTGCCCTGTGTATGAGGCACTACCCTGTTTAGGAGGCACTGCCCTGTGTAGGAGACAATGCCCTGTGTAGGAGACGCTAACCTGTTTGGTGACGTTGCATTTTGCAGGAGGCTTTGCACTGTGTAGGAAACATTACCCTGTGTTGGAGACTCTGCCCTGTGTAGGAGATAGTGCCCTGTTCAGGAGGCACTGCCCTGTGTAAGACACATTGCCCTGTGTAGGAGATACTGCCCTGTCCAGCACACACTGCCCTGTGTAGCATTCCCTGCCCTGTTTAAGAGTTACTGCACTATGTAAGAGGTACTGCCCTGTGTAGGAGACACAGTCCTGTGTAGGAGTCAATGCACTGTGTAGGAGACACTGCCCTGTGTTGGAGACGCTGCCATGTGTAAGTCGTGCTGCCCTGTGTAGGAGACGCGGACTGTGTATTTGGTTCTGCCCTGTGTAGGAGACACTGTCCTGCGTATGAGACATTGCCCTGTGAAAGATTAACTGACCTTTGCAGGAGACACTGTACTGTGTAGGAGGCACTGCCCTGCGTAGGAGGTATTGCCCTGTGTAGGAGGCACTGCCCTGCGCAGATGGCACTGCCCTGTGTAGGAGATGCTGCCCTGTGCAGGAGGCACCGCCCTATGTAGGAGTCACTGCCCTGTGTAGAGACACTGCCCTGCGTAGTATGTACTGCTCTGTGTAGGAGGCACTGCTCTGCATAGATGGCACTGCCCTGTGTAGGGGACGCTGCCCTGTGTAGGAGACACTGCCCTATGTAAGAGTCACTGCCCTGTTCAGGAGGCACCGCCCTGTTCTGGATATGCTGCCCTGTGTAGGAGACGCTGCCCTGTGTAGGAGGCACTGCCCTGTGTAGGAGTCGCTGACCTGTGTAGGAGGCACTGCCCTGTGCAGGAGGTACTGCCCTCTGTAGGAGTCGCTGCCCTGTGTAGGAGTTACTGCCCTGTGTAGGAGGCACTGCCGTGTGTAGGAGATACTGCCCTATGTAGGAGTCACTGCCCTGTTCAGGGGACACTGCCCTGTTCAGGATATGCTGCCCTGTTTCGGAGACGCTGCCTTGTGTAGGAGGTACTGCCCTGTGTAGGAGTCGCTGACCTGTGTAGGAGGCACTGCCCTCTGCAGGAGGTACTTCCCTCTGTAGGAGTCACTGCCCTGTGTAGGAGTTACTGCCCTGTGTAGGAGGCACTGCCGTGTGTAGGAGGTACTGCCCTGTGTAGAAGTCACTGCCCTGTGCAGGAGGCACTACCCTTTATAGAATGCAGTGCCCTGTGTAGGAGGTACTGCCCTGTGTAGGAGTCGCTGCCCTGTGTAGGAGTTACTGCCCTGTGTAGGAGACACGGCACTGTGTAGCTGCCACTGACTTTTGGAGAAGATACTGACCTGTGTAGGAGTCACTGTCCTGTGTATGAGGCACTACCCTGTGTAGGAGGCACTGCCCTGTGTAGGAGACACTGCCCTGTGTAGGAGACGCTACCCTGCTTGGTGATGCTGCCCTTTGTAGGAGGCACTGCACTGTGTAGGAGACATTACGCTGTGTAGGAGACTCTGCCCTGTGTAGGAGATACTGCCCTGTTCAGGAGGCACTGCCCTGTGTAAGGCGCACTGCCCTGTGTAGGAGACACTGCCCTGTCCAACACACTCAGCCCTGTTTAGGAGTCACTGCCCTGTTTAGGAGTTACTAAACTGTGTCAGAGGTACTGCCCTGTGTAGGAGTCACAGTCCTGTGTAGGAGTCAATGCCCTGTGCAGGAGGCACTACCCTTCATAGGATGTAATGCCCTGTGTAGGAGGTACTGCCCTGTGTAGGAGTCGCTGCCCTGTGTAGGAGTTACTGCCATATGTAGGAGGTACTGCATTGTGTAGGAGACACTGCCATGTGCAGGAGAAGCCGCACTGTTTAGGGGAGACTGCCCTGTGTAGGAGACGCTGCCCTGTGTAGGAGACGCTGCCCTGTGCAGGAGACACTGCCATGTGTATGTTTCACTGCCCTGCGTAGGAGTCACTGCCCTGTGTAGGTGTCACTGCCCTGTGTAGGACACCGTGCCCTGTGTAGGTATCACTGTCCTGTGTAGGAGACACTGCCCTGTGTAGGACCAACAGTCCTGTGTAGTAGACCCTGCCCTGTGTAGGAATCACTGCCCTGTGTAAGAGACACTACCCTGTGTAGGAGACACTGTCCTGCGTAGCAGACACTGCAATGTGTAGGAGGCTCTGCCCTGTGTGTGTGACGCTCCCCTGTGTAGGAGACGCTGCCCTTTGTAGGAGACATTGCCCTGTGAAGGAGTCACTGCCCTTTCTAGGAGACACTGTACTATGTAGGAGGCACTACCCTGTGCAGAGACACTGCCCTGTGTATGAGGTACTGCCCTGTGGAGGAGGCACTGTCCTCTGTAGGAGGCACTGCCCTGTGTAGCAGACACAGCCCTGTGTAGGAGACACTGTACTGTGTAGGAGGCACTGCGCTGTGTAGAGACACTGCCCTGCGTAGGAGGTACTGCCCGGTGTAGGAGGCACTGCCCTGTGTAGGAAATGCTGCCCTGTTTAGGAGATGCTGCCCTGTGTAGGAGACGCTGCCCTGTGTAAGAGACGCTGCCCTGTGTAGGAGATGCTGCCCTGCATAGGAGGTACTGCCCTGCATAGGAGATGCTGCATTGTGTAGGAGACGCAGCCCTTTGTATGAATCACTGCTTTGTGTAGGAGACACTGCTCTGTGCAGCAGACTCTGCCCTGTGTAGGAGACACTGCCCTGTGTAGGAGACACTGCCCTGTATAGGAAACACTGCATTGTGTAGATGGCACTGCCCTGTGTAGGAGACACTGTCCTGTGTAGGAGACGCTGCCCTATGCAGGAGACACTGCCATATGTAAGAGTCACTGCCCTGGGTAGGAGTCACTGCCCTGAGTAGGTGTAACTGCCCTGTGTAGGATACCCTGCCCTGTGTAGGAATCACTGTCCTGTGTAGGAGACACTGGCCTATGTAGGAGCCACGGTCTTGTGTAACAGACACTGCCCTGTGTAGGAGACACTGTCCTGTGTAGCAGACACTGCCCTGTGTAGGAGGTACTGCCCTGTGTAGGAGACGCTGCCCTGTGTAGAAGAGCCTGCCCTCTGTAGGAATCACTGCCCTGTGTAGAAGACACTGCCCTGTGTAGCAGACTCTGCCATGTGTAGGAGACTCTGCCCTGTGTAGGAGGCACTGCCCTGTTTAGGAGACACTGCAGTTTGTAGGTCGCACTGCCCTGTGTAGGAGACACTGTCCTGTTACTAGACACTGCCCTGTGTAGGAGACACTGCCCTATTCAGGAGACACTGCCCTGTGTAGGAGACCCTGACCTGTGCAGGACACACTGCCCTTTGTAGGAGGCACTTCCCTGTATAGGAGACACGGCCCTGTGTAGGATGCACTGCCTAGTGTCGGAGATACTGCCCTGTGTCGGAGTCACGGCCCTCTGTAGGAGGCACTACCCTATGTAGGAGGCACTGCCCTGTGTAGCAGACACTGCCCTGTGTAGGAGACCTTGCCCTGTTCCGTAGACACTGCCCTGTGTAGGAAAAGCTGCCCTGTTCAGGAGATGCTGCCCTGTGTAGGAGACGCAGCACTTTGTAGAAGATGCTGCCCTGTGTAGGAGATGCTGCACTGTTTAGGGGGCGCTGCCCTGTGTAGGAGACACTGCCTGTGTGGGAGACACTGCCCTGTGTAGGAGAGGCTGCCCTGTGTAGGTATCACTGCCCTGTGTAGGAGTCACTGCCCTGTGTAGCAGACTGCCATGTGTAGGAGACACTGCCCTATGTGCAGGTTAGGTTGATTGGCTATGATAAATTGATCCTTAGTGTTAGGGGGCTTAAAAATACGTGGGGTTACAGGGATAGGGTGGGATATCTGTTGGGGTTATGGGGATCGGGTGGGATATGTGTCGGTGCAGGCTCGATGGGCCGAAATGGCCTCTATCTGCACTGTGGGGTTTCTGTGATTTCTGTGATTACTGTGATGTAGGAGACACTGCCCTGTGTAGGAGACGCTGCCCTTCATAGGAGGTAATGCCCTGTGTAGGAGATGCTGCCTTCTGTAGGAGACGCTGCCCTGTGTAGGAATCACTGCCCTGTGTAGGAGACACTGCCCTGTGTAGCAGACACTGACCTGTGCAGGAGACACTGCACTGTGCAGGAGACACTGCCCTGTGTAGGAAACATTGTATTGTATAGGTGACACTGCCCTGTGTAGGAGAGACTGCCCTGTGTAGAAGTCTCTGCACTGTGTAAGAGACACTGCACTTTGTAGGACGCACTGCCCTGTGTAGGAGACACTGCCCTGTGTAGGAGGTACTGCACAGTGCAGGAGATACTGCCCTGTTTTGAATTCACTGCCCTGTGTAGGATACACTGCGCTTTGAAGGAGGCACTGCACTGTGTAGGATACACGGCCCTGTGTAGCTGCCACTGACTTTTGCAGAAGATACTGCCCTGTGTAGGAGTCACTGCCCTGTGTATGAGGCACTACCCTGTGTAGTAGGCACTGCCCTGTGTAGGAGACACTGACCTGTGTAGGAGACACTGACCTGTGTAGGAGACTCTACCTGTTTGGTGACGCTGCCCTTTGTAGGAGGCACTTCACTGTGTAGGAGACATTACACTGTGTAGGAGACTCTGCCCTGTGTAGGAGATACTGCCCTGTTCAGGAGGCACTGCCCTGTGTAAGATGCACTGCCCTGTGTAGGAGACACTGCCCTGTGCAGCACACAATGCCCTGTGTATGGGGCACTGCCCTGTTTAGGAGTGACTGCACTTTTTAAGAGGTACTGCCCTGTGTAGAAGACACAGTCCTGTTTAGGAGTCAATGCCCTGTGTAGGAGACACTGCCCTTTGTAGGAGGCACTGCCGTGTGTAGGAGGCATGGCCCTGTGAAGGAGGCACTGCCCTGTGTAGGAGATACTGCCCTGTGTAGGAGTCACTGCCCTGTGTAGGTGGCACTACCCTGTGTGGGAGGCGCTGCCCTGTGTGGGAGACGCTACCCTGTGTAGGAGCCGCTGCACTGTGTAGGAGATGCTGCCCTGTGAAGGAGGCACTGCCCTGCCTAGGAGACTCTGCCCTGTTCAGAAGACACTGTCCTGTGTAAGAGGCGCTTCCCTCTGTGGGAGACGCTGCCCTGTGTAGGAGACGCTGCCCTGTGTAGGAGATGCTACCCTGTTCTGGAGATGCTGCCCTGTGTAGGAGGCACTGCACTTTGTAGGAGACACTACCCTGTGTACGAGACCCTGCCCTGTGAAGAGATACTGCCCTGTTCAGGAGGCAGTGCCCTGTGTGAGAGGCACTGCCCTGTGTAGGAGACACCGCCCTGTCCAGCAGACACTGCCCTCTGTAGGAGTCCCTGCCCTGTGTAGGAGTCACTGCTCTGTGTAGGTGTTACTGCACTGTGTAAGAGGTACTGCCCTGTGTAGGAGACACAGCCCTGTGTAGGAGTCAATGCCCTCTGTAGGAGACACTGCCCTGTGTAGAAGACACTGCCATGTGTAGGGCGCGCTGCCCTGTGTAGGGGACACTGCCCTCTGTAGGAGATACTGCCCTGTGTAGGAGTCACTGCCCTGTGTAGGAGGCACTACCCTGTATAGGAGGCACTGACCTGTGCAGGAGACATTGCCCTGTGTAGTAGTCACTGCCCTGTGTAGGAAACACTGCCCTGTGAATGAGGCACTGCCCTGTGTAGGAGACATTGCCCTGTTTCGTAGACACTGCCCGGTGTAGGAGACGCTGCCCTGTTCAGGAGATGCTGCCCTGTGTAGGAGGCACTGCCCTTTGTAGGAGTCAATGCCCTGTTCAGGAGACGCTGCCCTGTTCAGGAGCTGCTGCCCTGTGTTGGAGATGCTGCTCTGTATAGGAGATGCAGCCCTGTGTAGTACAGCCTGCCCTGTGTAGGAATCACTGCCCTGTTCAGGAGACACTGCACTATGTAGGTCGCACTGCCCTGTGTAGGAGACGCTGCCCTGTGTAGAAGAGCCTGCCCAGTGTAGGAGGCACTGCCCTGTTCAGGAGACACTGCACTATGTAGGTCGCACTGCCCTGTGTAGGAGACACTGTCCTGTGTACAAGACACTGCCCTGTGTAGGAGACACTGCCCTGTTCAGGAGACACTGCCCTGTGTAGGAGACCATGCCCTGTGCAGGAGAAACTGCCCTTTGTAGGAAGCACTGCCCTGTGTAGGAGACACGGCCCTGTGTAGGATGCACTGCCCTGTGTCAGAGATACTGCCCTGTGTAGGAGTCACTGCCCTCTGTAGAGGCACTACCCTGTGTAGGAGGCACTGCCCTGTGTAGCAGACACTGCCCTGTGTAGGAGACATTGCCCTGTTCCGTAGACACTGCCTGGTGTAGGAGAAGCTGCACTGTTCAGGAGATGCTGCCCTGTGTAGGAGACGCAGCACTCTGTAGTAGATGCTGCCCTGTGTAGGAGATGCTGCACTGTGTAGGAGGCGCTGGCCTGTGTAGGAGACACTGCCCTGCGTAGGAGAGGCTACCCTGTGTAGGAATCACTGCCCTGTGTAGGAGGCACTGCCTGTGTAGCAGGCTCTGCCCTGTTTAGGGGACACTGCCCTGTGTAGGAGACACTGCCCTGTGTAGGAGACGCTGCCTTGCATAGGAGGTACTGCCCTGTGTAGGAGATGCTGCCTTGTGTAGGAGACGCTGCCCTGTGTAGGAATCACTGCCCTGTGTAGGAGACACTGCCCTGTGTAGCAGACTCTGCCCTGTGCAGGAGACACTGCCCTGTGTAGGAGGCACTGCCCTGTGTAGGAAACACTGCATTTTGTAGGTGGCACTGCCCTGTGTAGGAGACACTGCCATGTGTAGAAGACTCTGACCTGTGTAAGAGACACTGCCATATGTAGGAGGCACTGCCCTGTGTAGGAGACACTGCCCTGTGTAGGACGTATTGCCCAGTGCAGGAGATACTGCCCTGATTCGAATTCACTGCCCTGTGTAGGATACACTGCCGTTTGAAGGAGGCACTGCACTGTGTAGGAGAGACGGCCCTGTGTAGCTGCCACTGACTTTTGCAGAAGATACTGACCTGTGTAGGAGTCACTGCCCTGTGTATGAGGCACTACCTGTTTGGTGATGCTGCCCATTGTAGGAGGCACTGCACTGTGTAGGAGTCATTACACTGTGTAGGAGACTCTGCCCTGTGTAAGTGATACTGCACTGTTCAGGAGGCACTGCCCTGTGTGCGACGCAGTGCCCTGTGTAGGAGACACTGCCCTGTCCAGCACACACTGCCCTGTGTATGAGTCCCTGCCCTGTTTAGGAGTTACTGCACTATGTAAAAGATACTGCCCTGTGTAGGAGACACAGTCATGTGTAGGAGTCAATGCACTGTGTAGGAGACACTGCCCTGTGTAGGAGACGCTGCCATGTGTAGGACGTGCTGCCCTGTGTAGGAGACACGGCCTGTGTAATTGGTTCTGCCCTGTGTAGGAGACACTGGCCTGCGTAGGAGACTTTGACCTGTGAAAGATTAAATGCCCATTGCAGGAGACACTGTACTGTGCAGGAGGCACTGCCCTCTGTAGAGACACTTCCCTGTGTAGGAGACACTGCCCTGTGGAGGAGACGCTACCTGCTTGGTGACGCTGCCCTTTGTAGGAGGCACTGCACTGTGTAGGAGACATTACACTGTGTAGGAGACTCTGCCCTGTGTAGGAGATACTGCCCTGTTCAGGAGGCACTGCCCTGTTAAAGACGCACTGCCCTGTCTAGGAGACACTGCCCTGTGCAGCACACACTGCCCTGTGTCGGAGGCACTGCCCTGTTTAGGAGTGACTGAACTTTTTAAGAGGTACTGCCCTGTGTAGGAGACACAGTCCTGTGTAGGAGTCAATGCCCTGTGTAGGAGACACTGCCCTTTGTAGGAGGCACTGCCCTGTGTAGGAGACACGGCCCTGTGTAGGAGGCACTGCCCTGTGTAGGAGATGCTGCACTGTGTAGGAGTCACTGCCCTGTGTAGGAGGCACTACCCTGTGTAGGAGGCGCTGACCTGTGTGGGAGACGCTACCCTGTGTAGGAGTCGTTGCACTGTGTAGGAGATGCTGCCATGTGTAGGAGGCACTGCCCTGCCTAGGAGACTCTGCCCTGTTCAGAAGACACTGTCCTGTATAGGAGGCGCTTCCCTCTATGGGAGACGCTGCCCTGTGTAGGAGACACTGCCCTGTGTAGGAGACGCTACCCTGTGCTGGATATGCTGCCCTGTGTAGGAGGCACTGCACTTTGTAGGACACACTATCCCGTGTAAGAGGCACTGCCCTGTCTAGCAGTCACTGCCCTCGGTAGGAGTCCCTGCCCTGTGTAGGAGTCACTGCTCTGTGTAGGTGCTACTGCACTGTGTAAGAGGTACTGCCCTGTGCAGGAGACACAGCCCTGTGTAGGAGACAATGCCCTGTGTTGGAGACACTGCCCTGTGTAGAAGACGCTGCCATGTGTAGGACGTGCTGCCCTGTGTAGGAGACACTGCCCTGTGTAGGAGATACTGCCCGGTATAGGAGTCACTGCCCTGTGTAGGAGGCACTACACTGTATAGGAGGCACTGCCATGTGCAGGAGACACTGCCCTGTGTAGTAGTCACTGTCCTGTGTAGGAAACACTGCCCTGTGAAGGAGGCACTGCTCTGTGTCGGAGACATTGCCCTTTTTCGTAGACACTGCCCGGTGTACGAGGCGCTGCCCTGTTCAGGAGATGCTGCCCTGTGTAGGAGACACTGCCCTATGTAGGAGTCAATGCCCTGTTCAGGAGACGCTGCCCTGTTCAGGAGATGCTGCCCTGTGTAGGAGACGCTGCCTGTGAAGGAGTCGCTGCCCTGTGTAGGAGATGCTGCTCTGTGTAGGAGATGCTGCACTGTGTAGGAGACGCTGCCCTGTGTAGGAGCCGCTGCCCTGTGTTGGAGGCACTGCCCTGTGTAGGAGACACTGCCCTGCGTAGGAGGTACTGCCCTGTGTAGGAGACGCTGCACTGTGTAGATGAGCCTGCTTTGTGTAGCAATCACTGCCCTGTTCAGGAGACACTGCACTATGTAGGTCACACTGACCTGTGTAGGAGACGCTGCCCTGTGTAGAAGTGCCTGCCCAGTGTAGGAGGCACTGCCCTGTTCAGGAGACAGTGCACTATGTAGGTCGCACTGCCCTGTGTAGGAGACACTGTCCTGTGTACAAGACACTGCCCTGTGTAGGAGACACTGCCCTGTTCAGGAGACACTGCCCTGTGTAGGAGACCATGCCCTTTGCAGGAGACAGTGCCCTTTGTAGGAAGCACTGCCCTGTGTAGGAGACACGGCCCTGTGTAGAATGCACTGCCCTGTGTCGGAGATACTGCCCTGTGAAGGAGTCACTGCCCTCTGTAGGAGGCACTACCCTGTGTAGGAGGCACTGATCTGTGTAGCAGACACTACCCTGTGTAGGAGACATTGCCCTGTTCCGTAGACACTGCCAGGTGTAGGAGACACTGCCCTGTTCAGGAGATGCTGCCCTGTGTAGGAGACGCAGCACTCTGTAGAAGATGCTGCCCTGTGTAGGAGACGCTGCACTGTGTAGAAGGCGCTGCCCTGTGTCGGAGACACTGCCTGTGTAGGAGACACTGCCCTTTGTAGGAGAGGCTGCCCTGTGTAGGAATCACTGCCCTGTGTAGGAGGCACTGCCCTGTGTAGCAGGCTCTGCCCTGTTTAGGAGTCACTGCCCTGTGTAGGAGACACTGCCCTGTGTAGGAGACGCTGCCTTTCATAGGAGGTACTGTCCTGTGTAGGAGATGCTGCCTTTTGTAGGAGACGCTGCCCTGTGTAGGAATCACTGTCCTGTGCAGGAGACACTGCCCTGTGTAGCAGACTCCTGCCCTGTGCAGGAGACACTGCCCTGTGTAGGAGGAACTGCCCTGTGTAGGAAACACTGCATTGTGTAGGTGGCACTGCCCTGTGTAGGAGACCCTGCCATGTGTAGAAGTCTCTGACCTGTGTAAGAGACACTGCCCTATGTAGGAGGCACTGCCCTGTGTAGGAGACACTGCCCTGTGTAGGAGGTATTGCCCAGTGCAGGAGATGCTGCCCTGTTTAGAATTCACTGCCTTGTGTAGGATACACTGCCCTTTGAAGGAGGCGCTGCCCTTTGTAGGAGACACGGCCCTGCGTAGCTGCCACTGACTTTTGCAGATGATACTGACCTGTGTAGGAGTCACTGCCCTGTGTATGAGGCACTACCCTGTGTTGGAAGCATGGCCCTGTGTAGGAGACACTGCCCTGTGTAGCAGACGCTACCTGTTTGGTGACGCTGCTCTTTGTAGGAGGCACTGCAATGTGTAGGAGACATTACACTGTGTAGGAGACTCTGCCCTGTGTAGGAGATACTGCCCTGTTCAGGAGGCACTGCCCTGTGTAAGACGCACTGCCCTGTGTAGGAGACACTGCCCTGTCCAGCACACACTGCCCTTTGTAGGAGTCCCTGCCCTGTTTAGGAGTTACTGCACTATGTAAAAGGTACTGCCCTGTGTAGGAGACACAGTCCTGTGTAGGAGTCAATGCACTGTGCAGGAGACACTGCCCTGTGTAGGAGACGCTGCCATGTGTAGGACGTGTTGCCCTGTGTAGGAGACACGGCCTGTGTATTTGGTTCTGCCCTGTGTAGGAGACACTGGCCTGCGTAGGAGACATTGCCCTGTGAAAGATTAACTGCCCTTTGCAGGAGACACTGTACTGTGTAGGAGGCTCTGCCCTGTGTAGAGACACTGCCCTGCGTAGGAGGTACTGCCCTGTGTAGGAGGCACTGCCCTGCATAGATGGCACAGCACAGTGTAGGAGACGCCGCCCTGTGTAGGAGACACAGCCCTATGTAGGCGTCACTGCCCTGTGTAGAGACACTGCCCTGCGTAGGAGGTACTGCTCTGTGTAGGAGGCACTGCCCTGCGTAGATGGCACTGCCCTGTGTAGGAGATGCTGCCCTGTGTAGGAGACACTGCCCTATGTAGGAGTCACTGCCCTGTTCAGGAGACACTGCTATATGTAGGAGTCACTGCCCTGTGTAGAGACACTGCCCTGCGTAGGAGGTACTGCTCTATGTAGGAGGCACTGCCCTGCGTAGATGGCACTGCCCTGTGTAGGAGATGCTGCCCTGTGTAGGAGACACTGCCCTATGTAGGAGTCACTGCCCTGTTCAGGAGACACTGCCCTGTTCAGGATATGCTGCCCTGTTTAGGAGACGCTGCCCTGTGTAGGAGCTACTGCCCTGTGTAGGAGTCGCTGACCTGTGTAGGAGGCACTGCCCTGTGCATGAGGTACTGCCCTCTGTAGGAGTCGCTGCCCTGTGCAGGAGTTACTGCCCTGTGTAGGAGGCACTGCCGTGTGTAGGAGATACTGCCCTGTGTAGAAGTCACAGCCCTGTGCAGGAGGAACTACCCTTTATATGATGCACTGCCCTGTGTAGGAGGTACTGCCCTGTGTAGGAGTCGCTGCCCTGTGTAGGAGTTACTGCCCTGTGTAGGAGACACGGCCCTGTGTAGCTGCCACTGACTTTTGCAGAAGATACTGACCTGTGTAGTAGCCACTGCCCTGTGTATGAGGCACTACCCTGTGTAGGAGGCACTGCCCTGTGTAGGAGACAATGCCCTGTGTAGGAGACGCTAACCTGTTTGGTGACGCTGCATTTTGCAGGAGGCATTGCACTGTGTAGGAGACATTACCCTGTGTTGGAGACTCTGCCCTGTGTAGGTGATAGTGCCCTGTTCAGGAGGCACTGCCCTGTGTAAGACGCACTGCCCTGTGTAGGAGATACTGCCCTGTCCAGCACACACTGCCCTGTGTAGCAGTCCCTGCCCTGTTTAAGAGTTACTGCACTATGTAAGAGGTACTGCCCTGTGTAGGAGACACAGTCCTGTGTAGGAGTCAATGCACTGTGTAGGAGACACTGCCCTGTGTTGGAGACGCTGCCATGTGTAAGACGTGCTGCCCTGTGTAGGAGACGCTGACTGTGTATTTGGTTCTGCCCTGTGTAGGAGTCACTGTCCTGCGTATGAGACATTGCCCTGTGAAAGATTAACTGACCTTTGCAGGAGACACTGTACTGTGTAGGAGGCACTGCCCCGTGTAGAGACACTGCACTGCGTAGGAGGTATTGCCCTGTGTAGGAGGCACTGCCCTGCGCAAATGGCACTGCCCTGTGTAGGAGACGCTGCCCTGTGCAGGAGGCACCGCCCTATGTAGGAGTCACTGCCCTGTGTAGAGACACTGCCCTGCGTAGTATGTACTGCTCTGTGTAGGAGGCACTGCTCTGCGTAGATGGCACTGCCCTGTGTAGGAGACGCTGACCTGTGTAGGAGACACTGCCCTATGTAAGAGTCACTGCCCTGTTCAGGAGGCACCGCCCTCTTCTGGATATGCTGCCCTGTGTAGGAGACGCTGCCCTGTGTAGGAGGCACTGCCCTGTGCATGAGGTACTGCCCTCTGTAGGAGTCGCTGCCCTGTGCAGGAGTTACTGCCCTGTGTAGGAGGCACTGCCGTGTGTAGGAGATACTGCCCTGTGTAGAAGTCACAGCCCTGTGCAGGAGGAACTACCCTTTATATGATGCACTGCCCTGTGTAGGAGGTACTGCCCTGTGTAGGAGTCGCTGCCCTGTGTAGGAGTTACTGCCCTGTGTAGGAGACACGGCCCTGTGTAGCTGCCACTGACTTTTGCAGAAGATACTGACCTGTGTAGTAGCCACTGCCCTGTGTATGAGGCACTACCCTGTGTAGGAGGCACTGCCCTGTGTAGGAGACAATGCCCTGTGTAGGAGACGCTAACCTGTTTGGTGACGCTGCATTTTGCAGGAGGCATTGCACTGTGTAGGAGACATTACCCTGTGTTGGAGACTCTGCCCTGTGTAGGTGATAGTGCCCTGTTCAGGAGGCACTGCCCTGTGTAAGACACACTGCCCTGTGTAGGAGATACTGCCCTGTCCAGCACACACTGCCCTGTGTAGCAGTCCCTGCCCTGTTTAAGAGTTACTGCACTATGTAAGAGGTACTGCCCTGTGTAGGAGACACAGTCCTGTGTAGGAGTCAATGCACTGTGTAGGAGACACTGCCCTGTGTTGGAGACGCTGCCATGTGTAAGACGTGCTGCCCTGTGTAGGAGACGCTGACTGTGTATTTGGTTCTGCCCTGTGTAGGAGTCACTGTCCTGCGTATGAGACATTGCCCTGTGAAAGATTAACTGACCTTTGCAGGAGACACTGTACTGTGTAGGAGGCACTGCCCCGTGTAGAGACACTGCACTGCGTAGGAGGTATTGCCCTGTGTAGGAGGCACTGCCCTGCGCAAATGGCACTGCCCTGTGTAGGAGACGCTGCCCTGTGCAGGAGGCACCGCCCTATGTAGGAGTCACTGCCCTGTGTAGAGACACTGCCCTGCGTAGTATGTACTGCTCTGTGTAGGAGGCACTGCTCTGCGTAGATGGCACTGCCCTGTGTAGGAGACGCTGACCTGTGTAGGAGACACTGCCCTATGTAAGAGTCACTGCCCTGTTCAGGAGGCACCGCCCTCTTCTGGATATGCTGCCCTGTGTAGGAGACGCTGCCCTGTGTAGGAGGCACTGCCCTGTGTAGGAGTCGCTGACCTGTGTAGGAGGCACTGCCCTGTGCAGGAGGTACTGCCCTCTGTAGGAGTCGCTGCCCTGTGTAGGAGTTACTGCCCTGTGTAGGAGGCACTGCCGTGTGTAGGAGATACTGCCCTATGTAGGAGTCACTGCCCTGTTCAGGGGACACTGCCCTGTTCAGGATATGCTGCCCTGTTTCGGAGACGCTGCCTTGTGTAGGAGGTACTGCCCTGTGTAGGAGGCACTGCCCTCTGCAGGAGGTACTTCCCTCTGTAGGAGTCACTGCCCTGTGTAGGAGTTACTGCCCTGTGTAGGAGGCACTGCCGTGTGTAGGAGATACTGCCCTGTGTTGAAGTCACTGCCCTGTGCAGGAGGCACTACCCTTTATAGAATGCACTGCCCTGTGTAGGAGGTACTGCCCTGCGCAGGCGTCGCTGCCCTGTGTAGGAGTTACTGCCCTGTGTAGGAGACACGGCACTGTGTAGCTGCCACTGACTTTTGGAGAAGATACTGACCTGTGTAGGAGTCACTGTCCTGTGTATGAGGCACTACCCTGTGTAGGAGGCACTGCCCTGTGTAGGAGACACTGCCCTGTGTAGGAGACGCTACCCTGCTTGGTGATGCTGCCCTTTGTAGGAGGCACTGCACTGTGTAGGAGGCACTACCCTTTATAGAATGCACTGCCCTGTGTAGGAGGTACTGCCCTGTGTAGGAGTCGCTGCCCTGTGTAGGAGTTACTGCCCTTTGTAGGAGACACGGCACTGTGTAGCTGCCACTGACTTTTGGAGAAGATACTGACCTGTGTAGGAGTCACTGTCCTGTTTTAAAGGACTACCCTGTGTAGGAGGCACTGCCCTGTGTAGGAGACACTGCCCTGTGAAGGAGACGCTACCCTGCTTGGTGATGCTGCCCTTTGTAGGAGGCACTGCACTGTGTAGGAGACATTACGCTGTGTTGGAGACTCTGCCCTGTGTAGGAGATACTGCCCTGTTCAGGAGGCACTGCCCTGTGTAAGGCGCACTGCCCTGTGTAGGAGACACTGCCCTGTCCAGCACACTCAGCCCTGTGTAGGAGTCACTGCCCTGTTTAGGAGTTACTACACTGTGTCAGAGGTACTGCCCTGTGTAGGAGTCACAGTCCTGTGTAGGAGTCAATGCCCTGTGCAGGAGGCACTACCCTTCATAGGATGTAATGCCCTGTGTAGGAGGTACTGCCCTGTGTAGGAGTCGCTGCCCTGTGTAGGAGTTACTGCCATATGTAGGAGGTACTGCACTGTGTAGGAGACACTGCCATGTGTAGGAGACGCCGCACTGTTTAGGAGAGACTGCCCTGTGTAGGAGACGCTGCCCTGTGTAGGAGACGCTGCCCTGTGCAGGAGACACTGCCATGTGTAAGGTTCACTGCCCGGCGTAGGAGTCACTGCCCTGTGTAGGTGTCACTGCCCTGTGTAGGACACCCTGCCCTGTGTAGGTATCACTGTCCTGTGTAGGAGACACTGCCCTGTGTAGGACCAACAGTCCTGTGTAGTAGACCCTGCCCTGTGTAGGAATCACTGCCCTGTGTAAGAGACACTACCCTGTGTAGGAGACACTGTCCTGTGTATCAGACACTGCAATGTGTAGGAGGCTCTGCCCTGTGTGTGTGACGCTGCCCTGTGTAGGAGACGCTGCCCTTTGTAGGAGACATTGCCCTGTGAAAGAGTCACTGCCCTTTCTAGGAGACACTGTACTATGTAGGAGGCACTACCCTGTGCAGAGACACTGCCCTGTGTATGAGGTACTGCCCTGTGGAGGAGGCACTGCCCTCTGTAGGAGGCACTGCCCTGTGTAGCAGACACAGCCCTGTGTAGGAGACACTGTACTGTGTAGGAGGAACTGCCCTGTGTAGAGACACTGCCATGCATAGGAGGTACTGCCCGGTGTAGTAGGCACTGCCCTGTGTAGGAAATGCTGCCCTGTTTAGGAGATGCTGCCCTGTGTAGGAGACGCTGCCCTGTATAAGAGACGCTGCCCTGTGTAGGAGATACTGCCCTGCATAGGAGATGCTGCATTGTGTAGGAGACGCAGCCCTTTGTATGAATCACTGCTTTGTGTAGGAGACACTGCTCTGTGCAGCAGACTCTGCCCTGTGTAGGAGACACTGCCCTGTGTAGGAGACACTGCCCTGTATAGGAAACACTGCATTGTGTAGGTGGCACTGCCCTGTGTTGGAGACACTGTCCTGTGTAGGAGACGCTGCCCTATGCAGGAGACACTGCCATATGTAAGAGTCACTGCCCTGGGTAGGAGTCACTGCCCTGTGTAGGTGTAACTGCCCTGTGTAGGATACCCTGCCCTGTGTAGGAATCACTGTCCTGTGTAGGAGACACTGGCCTATGTAGGAGCCACGGTCTTGTGTAACAGACACTGCCCTGTGTGGGAGACACTGTCCTGTGTAGCAGACACTGCCCTGTGTAGGAGGCGCTGCCCTGTGTGGCAGACGCTGCCCTGTGTAGGAGACGCTGCCCTTTGTAGGAGACATTGCCCTGTGAAAGAGTCACAGCTCATTGCAACAGACACTGTACTGTATAGGAGGGACTGCCCTGTGCAGAGACACTGCCCTGCGTATGAGGTGCTGCCCTGTGGAGGAGGCACTGCCCTTTGTAGGAGGCACTGCCCTGTGTAGCAGACACAGCCCTCTGTAGGTGGCACTGCCCTGTGTAGGAGACGCTGCCCTGCATAAGAGGTACTGCCCTGTGTAGGAGATCCTGCTTGTGTAGGAGACGCTGCCCTGTGTAGGAATCACTGGCCTGTGTAGGAGACACTGCCCTGTGTAGCAGACTCTGCCCTGTGCAGGAGCCACTGCCCGTTGTAGGAGATATTACATTGTGTAGGAGACTCTGCCCATTGTAGGAGATACTGCCCTGTTCAGGAGGCACTGCCCTGTGTAAGACGCACTGCACTGTGTAGGAGAAACTGCCCTGTGCAGCACACACTGCCCTGTGTAGGAGGCACTGCCCTGTTTAGGAGTGACTGCACTTTTTAAGAGGTACTGCCCTGTGTAGGAGACACAGTCCTGTGTAGGAGTCAATGCCCTGTGTAGGAGACACTGACCTTTGTAGGAGGCACTGCCCTGTGTAGGAGACAAGGCCCTGTGTAGAAGGCACTGCCCTGTTTAGGAGATGCTGCCCTGTGTAGGAGTCACTGCCCTGTGTAGGAGGCACTACCCTGTGTAGGAGGCGCTGCCCTGTGTGGGAGATGCTACCCTGTGTAGGAGTCGTTGCACTGTGTAGGAGATGCTGCCATGTGTAGGAGGCACTGCCCTGCCTAGGAGACTCTGCCCTGTTCAGAAGACACTGTTCTGTGTAGGAGGCGCTTCCCTCTGTGGGAGACGCTGCCCTGTGTAGGAGACGCTGCCCTGTGTAGGAGACGCTACCCTGTTCAGGAGATACTGCCCTGTGTAGGAGGCACTGCACTCTGTAGGAGACACTAACCTGTGTATGAGATTCTGCCCTGTGTAGGGGATACTGCTCTGTTCAGGAGGCAGTGCCCTGTGTAAGAGGCACTGCCCTGTGTAGGAGACACTGCCCTGTCCAGCAGACACTGCCCTCTGTAAGAGCCCCTGCCCTGTGCATGAGTCACTGCTCTGTGTAGGTGTTACTGCACTGTGTAAGAGGTACTGCCCTGTGTAGGAGACACAGCCCTGTGTAGGACACAATGCCCTGTGTAGGAGATACTGCCCTGTGTAGAAGACGCTGCCATGTGTAGAACGAGCTGCCCTGTGTAGGAGACACTGCCCTGTGTACGAGATACTGCCCTGTGTAGGAGTCACTGCCCTGTGTAGGAGGCACTACACTGTATAGGAGGCACTGCCCTGTGCAGGAGACACTGCCCTGTTTAGTAGTCACTGCCCTGTGTAGGAAACACTGCCCTGTGAAGGAGGCACTGCCCTGCATAGGAGACATTGCCCTGTTTCGTAGACACTGCCCGGTGTAGGAGACGCTGCCCTGTTCAGGAGATGCTGCCCTGTGTAGGAGACACTGCCCTATGTAGGAGTCAATGCCCTGTTCAGGAGACGCTGCCCTGTTCAGGAGATGCTGCCCTGTGTAGGAGACGCTGCCTGTGAAGGAGTCGCTGCCCTGTGTATGAGATGCTGCTCTGTGTAGGAGATGCTGCCCTGTGTAGGAGACGCTGCCCTGTGTAGGAGACGCTGCCCTGTGTTGGAGACACTGCCCTGTGTAGGAGACACTGCCCTGCATAGGAGGTACTGCCGTGTGTAGGAGATGTTGCCCTGTGTAGATGAGACTGCCCTGTGTAGGAATCACTGCCCTGTTCAGGAGACACTGCACTATGTAGGTCGCACTGCCCTGTGTAGGAGACGCGGCCCTGTGTAGAAGAGCCTGCCCAGTGAAGGAGGCACTGCCCTGTTCAGGAGACACTGCACTATGTAGGTCGCACTGCCCTGTGTAGGAGACACTGTTCTGTGTACAAGACACTGCCCTGTGTAGGAGACAATGCCCTGTTCAGGAGACACTGCCCTGTGTAGGAGATCATGCCTTGTGCAGGAGACACTGCCCTTTGTAGGAAGCACTGCCCTGTGTAGGAGACACCGCCCTTTGTAGGATGCACTGCCCTGTGTCGGAGATATTGCCCTCTGAAGGAGTCACTGCCCTCTGTAGGAGGCACTACACTGTGTAGGAGGCACTGCCCTGTGTAGCAGACTCTGCCCTGTGCAGGAGACACTGCCCTGTGTAGGAGGCACTGCCCTTTGTAGGAAACACTGCATTTTGTTGGTGGCACTGCCCTGTGTAGGAGACACTGCCATGTGTAGAAGACTCTGACCTGTGTAAGAGACACTGCCCTATGTAGGAGGCAGTGCCCTGTGTAGGAGACACTGCCATGTGTAGGAGGTACTGCCCAGTGCAGGAGATACTGCCCTGTTTAGAATTCACTGCCCTGTGTAGGATACACTGCCCTTTGAAAGAGGCACTGCCCTGTGTAGGAGACACGGCCCTGTGTAGCTGCCACTGACTTTTGCAGAAGATACTGACCTGTGTAGGAGTCACTGCCCTGTGTATGAGGCACTACCCTTTGTTGGAGGCACTGCCCTGTGTAGGAGACACTGCCCTGTGTAGGAGACGCTACCTGTTTGGTGATGCTGCCCTTTGTAGGAGGCACTGCACTGTGTAGGAGGCATTACACTGTGTAGGAGACTCTGCCCTGTGTAGGAGAGACTGCCCTGTTCAGGAGGCACTGCCCTGTGTAAGACGCACTGCCCTGTGTAGGAGACACTGCCCTGTCCAGCACACACTGCCCTGTGTAGGAGTCCCTGCCTTGTTTAGGAGTTACTGCACTATGTAAAAGGTACTGCCCTGTGTAGGAGACACAGTCCTGTGTAGGAGTCAATGCACTGTGTAGGAGACACTGCCCTGTGTAGGAGACACGGCCTGTGTATTTAGTTCTGCCCTGTGTAGGAGACACTGGCCTGCGTAGGAGACATTGCCCTGCGAAGGATTAACTGCCCTTTGCAGGAGACACTGTACTGTGTAGGCTGCACTGCCCTGTGTAGGGACACTGCCCTGCGTAGGAGGTACTGCCCTGTGTAGGAGGCACTGCCCTGCGTAGATGGCACAGCCCAGTGTAGTAGAGGCCGCCCTGTGTAGGAGACACAGACCTATGTAGGAGTCACTGCCCTGTGTAGAGACACTGCCCTGCGTAGGAGGTACTGCACTGTGTAGGAGGCACTGACCTGCGTAGATGGCACTGCCCTGTGTAGGAGATGCTGCCCTGTGAAGGAAACACGGCCCCATGTAGGAGTCACTGCCCTGTTCAGGAGAAACAGCCCTATGTAGGAGTCACTGTCTTGTGTAGAGACACTGCCCTGCGTAGGAGGTAGTGCTCTGTTTAGGAGGCACTGCCCTGCCTAGATGGCACTGCCCTGTGTAGGAGATGCTGCCCTGTGTAGGAGACACTGCCCAATGTAGAAGTCACTGCCCTGTTCAGGAGACACTGCCCTGTTCAGGATATGCTGCCCTGTTTAGGAGACACTGCCCTGTGTAGGAGGTACTGCCCTGTGTCGGAGTCGCTGACCTGTGTAGGAGGCACTGCCCTGTGCAGGAGGTACTGCTCTCTGTAGGAGTCGCTGCCCTGTGTAGGAGTTACTGCCCTGTGTAGGAGGTACTGCCATGTGTAGGAGATACTTTCCTGTGTAGAAGTCTCTGCCCTGTGCAGGAGGCACTACCCTTTATAGGATGCACTGCCCTGTGTAGGAGGTACTGCCCTGTGTAGGAATCGCTGCCCTGTGTAGGTGTTACTGCCCTGTGTAGGAGACACGGCCATGTGTAGCTGCCACTGACTTTTGCAGAAGATACTGACCTGTGTAGTAGTCACTGCCCTGTGTATGAGGCACTACCCTGTGTAGAAGGCACTGCCCTGTGTAGGAAACAGTGCCCTGTGTAGGAGACGCTAACCTGTTTGGTGACGCTGCCCTTTGCAGGAGGCATTGCACTGTGTAGGAGACATTACCCTGTGTAGGAGACCCTGCCCTGTGTAGGAGATACTGCCCTGTTCAGGAGGCAATGCCCTGTGTAAGACACACTGCCCTGTGTAGGAGATACAGCCCTGTCCAGCACACACTGCCCTGTGTAGGAGTCCCTGCCCTGTTTAGGAGTTACTGCAATATGTAAGAGGCACTGCCCTGTGTAGGAGACACAGTCCTGTGTAGGAGTCAATGCACTGTGTAGGAGACACTGCCCTGTGTAGGAGACGCTGCCTTGTGTAGGACGTGCTGCCATGTGTAGGAGACGCGGCCTGTGTCTTTGGTTCTGCCCTGTGTAGGAGACACTGGCCTGCGTAGGAGACATTGCCCTGTGAAAGATTAACTGACCTTTGCAGGAGACACTGTACTGTGTAGGAGGCACTGCCCCGTGTAGAGACACTGCCCTGCATAGGAGGTAATGCCCTGTGTAGGAGGCACTGCCCTGCGTAGATGGCACTGCCCTGTGTAGGAGATGCTGCCCTGTGTAGGAGGCACAGCCCTATGTAGGAGTCACTGCACTGTGCAGAGACACTGCCCTGCGTAGGATGTACTGCTCTGTGTAGGAGGCACTGCACTGCGTAGGTGGCACTGCCCTGTGTAGAAGATGCTGCCCTGTGTAGGAGACACTGCCCTATGTAAGAGTCACTGCCCTGTTCAGAAGACTCCGCCCTGTTCAGGATATGCTGCCCTGTGTAGGAGAGGCTGCCCTGTGTAGGAGGCACTGCCCTGTATAGGAGTCGCTGACCTGTGTAGGAGTCAGTGCCCTGTGCAGGAGGTAATGCACTCTGTAGGATTCGCTGCCCTGTGTAGGAGTTACTGCCCTGTGTAGGAGGCACTGCCGTGTGTAGAAGATACTGCCCTATGTAGGAGTCACTGCCCTCTTCAGGAGACACTGCCCTGTTCAGGATATGCTGCCCTGTGTAGGAGACGCTGCCCTGTGTAGGAGGTACTGCCCTGTGTAGGAGCCGCTGACCTGTGTCGGAGGCACTGCCCTGTGAAGGAGGAACTTCCCTCTGTAGGAGTCGCTGCCCTGTGTAGGAGTTACTGCCCTGTGTAGGAGGAACTGCCGTGTGTAGGAGATACTGCCCTGTGTAGAAGTCATTGCAGTGTGCAGGAGGCACTACCCTTTATAGGATGAACTGCCCTGTGTAGGAGGTACTGCCCTGTGTAGGAGTCGCTGCCCTGTGTAGGAGTTACTGCCATGTGTAGGAGACACGGCCCTGTGCAGCTGCCACTGACTTTTGCAGAAGATACTGACATGTGTAGGAGTCACTGCCCTGTATATGAGGCACTACCCTGTGAAGGAGGCACTGCCCTGTGTAGGAGACGCTACCCTGCTTGGTGATGCTGCCCTTTGTAGGAGGCACTGCACTGTGTAGGAGACATTATGCTGTGTAGGAGACTCTGCCCTGTGTAAGTGATACTGCCCTTTTTAGGAGGCACTGCCCTGTGTAAGGCGCACTGCCCTGTGTAGGAGACACTGCCCTGTCCAGCACACACAGCCCTGTGTACGAGTCACGGCCCTGTTTAGGAGTTAATGCACTGTGTAAGAGGTACTGCCCTGTGTAGGAGTCGCAGTCCTGTGTAGGAGTCAATGCCCTGTGCAGGAGGCACTACCCTTTATAGGATGTAATGCCCTGCGTAGGAGGTACTGCCCTGTGTAGGAGTCGCTGCCCTGTGTAGGAGTTACTGCCATAAGTAGGAGGTACTGCACTGTGTAGCAGACACTGCCATGTGTAGGAGACGCCGCACTGTTTAGGAGAGACTGCCCTGTGTAGGAGATGCTGCCCTGTGTCGGAGACGCTGCCCTGTGCAGGAGACACTGCCATGTGTAAGGTTCACTGCCCTGCGTAGGAGTCACTGCCCTGTGTAGGTGTCACTGCCCTGTGTAGGACACCCTGCCCTGTGGAGGTATCACTGTCCTGTGTAGGAGACACTGCCCTGTGTAGGAGCCACAGTCCTGTGTAGTAGACCCTGCCCTGTGTAGGAATCACTGCCCTGTGTAAGAGGCACTACCCTGTGTAAGAGACACTGTCCTGTGTAGGAGACGCTGCCATGTGTAGGACGTGCTGCCCTGTGTAGGAGACGCGGACTGTGTATTTGGTTCTGCCCTGTGTAGGAGACACTGTCCTGCGTATGAGACATTGCCCTGTGAAAGATTAACGGACCTTTGCAGGAGACACTGTACTGTGTAGGAGGCACTGCCCCGTGTAGAGACACTGCCCTGCGTAGGAGGTATTGCCCTGTGTAGGAGGCACTGCCCTGCGCAGAAGGCACTGCCCTGTGTAGGAGACGCTGCCCTGTGCAGGAGGCACAGCCCTATGTAGGAGTCACTGCCCTGTGTAGAGACACTGCCCTGCGTAGGATGTACTGCTCTGTGTAGGAGGCACTGCTCTGCGTAGATGGCACTGCCCTGTGTAGGAGGCGCTGCCCTGTGTAGGAGACACTGCCCTATGTAAGAGTCACTGCCCTGTGTAGAGACACTGCCCTGCGTAGGATGTACTGCACTGTTTAGGAGGCACTGCTCTGCATAGATGGCACTGCCCTGTGTAGGAGACGCTGCCCTGTGTAGGAGACACTGCCCTATGTAAGAGTCACTGCCCTGTTCAGGAGACACCGCCCTGTTCTGGATATGCTGCCCTGTGTTGGAGACGCTGCCCTCTGTAGGAGGCACTGCCCTGTGTAGGAGTCGCTGACCTGTGTAGGAGGCACTGCCCTGTGCAAAAGGTACTGCCCTCTGTAGGAGTCGCTGCCCTGTGTAGGAGTTACTGCCCTGTGTAGGAGGCACTGCCGTGTGTAAGAGATACTGCCCTATGTAGGAGTCACTGCCCTGTTCAGGAGACACTGCCCTGTTCAGGATATGCTTCCCTGTGTAGGAGACGCTGCCTTGTTTAGGAGGTACTGCCCTGTGTAGGAGTCGCTGACCTGTGTAGGAGGCACTGCCCAGTGCAGGAGGTACTTCCCTCTGTAGGAGTCGCTGCCCTGTGTAGGAGTTACTGCCCTGTGTAGGAGGTACTGCCGTGTGTAGGAGATACTGCCCTGTGTAGAAGTCACTGCCCTGTGCAGGAGGCACGACCCTTTATAGAATGCACTGCCCTGTGTAGGAGGTACTGCCCTGTGTAGGAGTCGCTGCCCTGTGTAGGAGTTACTGCCCTGTGTAGGAGACACGGCACTGTGTAGCTGCCACTGACTTTTGGAGAAGATACTGACCTGTGTAGGAGTCACTGCCCTGTGTATGAGGCACTACCCTGTGTAGGAGGCACTGCCCTGTGTAGGAGACGCTACCCTGCTTGGTGATGCTGCCCTTTGTAGGAGGCACTGCACTGTGTAGGAGTTACTGCCATATGTAGGAGGTACTGCACTGTGTAGGAGACACTGCCATGTGTAGGAGACGCCGCACTGTTTAGGAGAGACTGCCCTGTGTAGGAGACGCTGCCCTGTGCAGGAGATGCTGCCCTGTGCAGGAGACACTGCCATGTGTAAGGTTCACTGCCCGGCGTAGGAGTCACTGCCCTGTGTAGGTGTCACTGCCCTGTGTAGGACACCCTGCCCTGTGTAGGTATAACTGTCCTGTGTAGGAGACACTGCCCTGTGTAGGACCAACAGTCCTGTGTAGTAGACCCTGCCCTGTGTAGGAATCACTGCCCTGTGTAAGAGACACTACCCTGTGTAGGAGACACTGTCCTGTGTCGCAGACACTGCACTGTGTAGGAGGCTCTGCCCTGTGTGTGTGACGCTGCCCTGTGTAGGAGACTCTGCCCTTTGTAGGAGACATTGCCCTGTGAAAGAGTCACTGCCCTTTCTAGGAGACACTGTACTATGTAGGAGGCACTACCTGTGCAGAGACACTGCCCGGTGTATGAGGTACTGCCCTGTGGAGGAGGCACTGCCCTCTGTAGGAGGCACTGCCCTGTGTAGCAGACACAGCCCTGTGAAGGACACACTGTACTGTGTAGGAGGCACTGCCCTGTGTAGAGACATTGCCCTGCGTAGGAGGTACTGCCCGGTGTAGGAGGCACTGCCCTGTGTAGGAAATGCTGCCCTGTTTAGGAGATGCTGCCCTGTGTAGGAGACGCTGCCCTGTGTAAGAGACGCTGCCCTGTGTAGAAGACGCTGCCCTGTGTAGGAGATACTGCCCTGTGTAGGAGATGCTGCCCTGCATAGGAGGTACTGCCCTGCATAGGAGATGCTGCATTGTGTAGGAGACGCAGCCCTTTGTATGAATCACTGCTTTGTGTAGGAGACACTGCTCTGTGCAGCAGACTCTGCCCTGTTTAGGAGACACTGCCCTGTGTAGGACACACTGCCCTGTATAGGAAACAGTGCATTGTGTAGGTGGCACTGCCCTGTGTAGGAGACACTGTCCTGTGTAGGAGACGCTGCCCTATGCAGGAGACTCTGCCATATGTAAGAGTCACTGCCCTGGGTAGGAGTCCCTGCCCTGTGTAGGTGTAACTGCCCTGTGTAGGATACCCTGCCCTGTGTAGGAATCACTGTCCTGTGTAGGAGACACTGGCCTATGTAGGAGCCACGGTCTTGTGTAACAGACACTGCCCTGTGTAGGAGACACTGTCCTGTGTAGCAGACACTGCCCTGTGTAGGAGGCGCTGCCCTGTGTGGCAGACGCTGCCCTGTGTAGGAGACGCTGCCCTTTGTAGGAGACATTGCCCTGTGAAAGAGTCACAGCTCATTGCAGAAGACACTGTACTGTGTAGGAAGGACTGCCCTGCGTATGAAATGCTGCCCTGTGGAGGAGGCACTGCCCTCTGTAGGAGGCACTGCCCTGTGTAGCAGACACAGCCCTCTGTAGGTGGCACTGCCCTGTGTAGGAGACAATGCCCTGTGTAGGAGACATTTCCCTGTGAAAGACTCACTGCACTTTGTAGGAGACACTTTACTGTGTAGGAGGCACTGCCCTGTGTAGAGACACTGCCTGTGTAGTATGTACTGCCCGGTGTAGGATGCACTGCCCTGTGTAGCATATGCTGCCCTGTGTAGGAGGCGCTGCCCTGTGTAGGAAACGCTGCCCTGTGTAGGAGACGCTGCCCTGCATAAGAGGTACTGCCCTGTGTAGGAGATCCTGCTTGTGTAGGAGACGCTGCCCTGTGTAGGAATCACTGGCCTGTGTAGGAGACACTGCCCTGTGTAGCAGACTCTGCCCTGTGCAGGAGCCACTGCCCGTTGTAGGAGATATTACACTGTGTAGGAGACTCTGCCCATTGTAGGTGATACTGCCCTGTTCAGGAGGCACTGCCCTGTGTAACACGCACTGCCCTGTGTAGGAGACTCTGCCCTGTGCAGCACACACTGCCCTGTGTAGGAGGCACTGCCCTGTTTAGGAGTGACTGCACTTTTTAAGAGGTACTGCTCTGTGTAGGAGACACAGTCCTGTGTAGGAGTCAATGCCCTGTGTAGGAGACAAGGCCCTGTGTAGAAGGCACTGCCCTGTGTAGGAGATGCTGCCCTGTGTAGGAGTCACTGCCCTGTGTAGGAGGCACTACCCTGTGTAGGAGGCGCTGCCCTGTGTGGGTGATGCTACCCTGTGTAGGAGTCGTTGCACTGTGTCGGAGGTGCTGCCATGTGTAGGAGGCACTGCCATGCCTTGGAGACTCTGCCCTGTTCAGAAGACACTGTTTTGTGTAGGAGGCGCTTCCCTCTGTGGGAGACGCTGCCCTGTGTAGGAGACGCTGCCCTGTGTAGGAGACGCTACCCTGTTCTGGAGATGCTGCCCTGTGTAGGAGGCACTGCACTCTGTAGGAGACACTACCCTGTGTATGAGATTTTGCCCTGTGTAGGAGATACTGCTCTGTTCAGGAGGCAGTGCCCTGTGTAAGAGGCACTGCCCTGTGTAGGAGAAACTGCCCTGTCCAGCAGACACTGCCCTCTGTACGAGCCCCTGCCCTGTGTATGAGTCACTGCTCTGTGTAGGTGTTACTGCACTGTGTAAGAGGTACTGCCCTGTGTAGGAGACACAGCCCTGTGTAGGACACAATGCCCTGTGTAGGAGACACTGCCCTGTGTACGAGAAACTGCCCTGTGTAGGAGTCACTGCCCTGTGTAGGAGGCACTACACTGTATAGGAGGCACTGCCCTGTGCACGAGACACTGCCCTGTTTAGTAGTCACTGCTCTGTGTAGGGGACATTGCCCTGTTTCGTAGACACTGCCCGGTGTAGGAGACGCTGCCCTTTTCAGGAGATGCTGCCCTGTGTAGGAGACACTGCCCTATGTAGGAGTCAATGCCCTGTTCAGGAGACGCTGCCCTGTTCAGGAGATGCTGCCCTGTGTAGGAGACGCTGGCTGTGAAGGAGTCGCTGCCCTGTGTATGAGATGCTGCTCTGTGTAGGAGAGGCTGAATTCAGAGAGAATGTTTCCAATGGCCGGGGAGCACAGAACCAGGGGCCACAGTCTAAAAATAGCGGGCAAATCATTTAAAACAGAGATGAGGAAGAATTTCTTCACTCAAAGAGTGGTGAGCCTGTGGAATTCCCTGCCACAGAGGGCTGTGAAGGCTAATTCAATAAATATTTTCAAGAGAGAATTGGATATATTTCTGAAGGCTAAGGGGATTAAGGGTTACGGAGAAAGGGCGGGGACGGGGTACTGAACTGGTAAGATCAGCTATGATCTCAGACGAAGATCAGCCATGATCTCATTGAATGGCGGAGCAGGCTCGAAGGGCCGAATGGCCTACTCCTGTTCCTATCTCTATGTTTCTATGTTTCTATGCTGCCCTGTGTAGGAGACGCTGCCCTGTGTAGGAGATGCTGCCCTGTGTTGGAGAAACTGCCCTGTGTAGGAGACACTGCCCTGCATAGGACGTACTGCCCTGTGAAGGAGATGTTGCCCTGTGTAGATGAGACTGCCCTGTGAAGGAATCACTGCCCTGTTCAGGAGACACTGCACTATGTAGGTCGCACTGCCCTGTGTAGGAGACGCTGCCCTGTGTAGAAGAGCCTGCCCAGTGAAGGAGGCATTGCCCTGTTCAGGAGGCACTGCACTATGTAGGTCGCACTGCCCTGTGTAGTAGACACTGTCCTGTGTACAAGACACTGTGCTGTGTAGGAGACAATGCCCTGTTCAGGAGACACTGCCCTGTGTAGGAGACCATGCCCTGTGCAGGAAACACTGCCCTTTGTAGGAAGCACTGCCCTGTGTAGGAGACACGGCCCTGTGTAGGATGCACTGCCCTGTGTCGGAGATACTGCCCTGTGAAGGAGTCACTGCCCTCTGTAGGAGGCACTACACTGTGTAGGAGGCACTGCCCTGTGTAGCAGACTCTGCCCTGTGCAGGAGACACTGCCCTGTGTAGGAAACACTGCATTTTGTAGGTGGCACTGCCCTGTGTAGGAGACACTGCCATGTGTAGAAGACTCGGACCTTTGTAAGTGACACTGCCCTATGTAGGAGGCACTGCCCTGTGTAGGAGACACTGCCATGTGTAGGAGGTGCTGCCCAGTGCAGGAGATACTGCCCTGTTTAGAATTCACTGCCCTGTGTAGGATACACTGCCCTTTGAAAGAGGCACTGCCCTGTGTAGGAGACACGGCCCTGTGTAGCTGCCACTGAATTTTGCAGAAGATACTGACCTGTGTAGGAGTCACTGCCCTGTGTATGAGGCACTACCCTTTGTTGGAGGCACTGCCCTGTGTAGGAGACACTGCCCTGTGTAGGAGACGCTACCTGTTTGGTGACGCTGCCCTTTGTAGGAGGCACTGCACTGTGTAGGAGGCATTACACTGTGTAGGAGACTCTGCCCTGTGTAGGAGATACTGCCCTGTTCAGGAGGCACTGCCCTGTGTAAGACACACTGCCCTGTGTAGGAGACACTGCCCTGTCCAGCACACACTGCCCTGTGTAGGAGTCCCTGCCCTGTTTAGGAGTTACTGCACTGTGTAAAAGGTACTGCCCTGTGTAGGAGACACAGTCCTGTGTAGGAGTCAATGCCCTGTGTAGGAGACACTGGCCTGCGTAGGAGACATTGCCCTGCGAAAGATTAACTGCCCTTTGCAGGAGACACTGTACTGTGTAGGATGCACGGCCCTGTGTAGAGACACTGCCCTGCATAGAAGGTACTGCCCTGTGTAGGAGGCACTGCCCTGCGTAGATGGCACAGCCCAGTGTAGTAGAGGCCGCCCTGTGTAGGAGACACAGGCCTATGTAGGAGTCACTGCCCTGTGTAGAGACACTGCCCTGCGTAGGAGGTACTGCTCTGTGTAGGAGGCACTGACCTGCGTAGATGGCACTGCCCTGTGTAGGAGATGCTGCCCTGTGAAGGAAACACGGCCCTATGTAGGAGTCACTGCCCTGTTCAGGAGAAACTGCCCAATGTAGGAGTCACTTTCTTGTGTAGAGATACTGCCCTGCATAGGAGGTAGTGCTCTGTTTAGGAGGCACAGCCCTGCGTAGATGGCACTGCCCTGTGTAGGAGATGCTGCCCTGTGTAGGAGACACTGCCCAATGTAGAAGTCACTGCCCTGTTCAGGAGACACAGCCCTGTTCAGGATATGCTGCCCTGTTTAGGAGACACTGCTCTGTGTATGAGGTACTGCCCTGTGTAGGAGTCGCTGACCTGTGTAGGAGGCACTGCCCTGTGCAGTAGGTACTGCCCTCTGTAGGAGTCGCTGCCCTGTGTAGGAGTTACTGCCCTGTGTAGGAGGCACTGCCATGTGTAGGAGATACTTTCCTGTGTAGAAGTCTCTGCCCTGTGCAGGAGGCACTGCCCTTTATAGGATGCACTGCCCTGTGTAGGAGGTACTGCCCTGTGTAGGAGTCGCTGCCCTGTGTAGGTGTTACTGCCCTGTGTCGGAGACACGGCCCTGTGTAGCTGCCACTGACTTTTGCAGAAGATACTGACCTGTGTAGTAGTCACTGCCCTGTGTATGAGGCACTACCCTGTGTAGGAGGCACTGCCCTGTGTAGGAAAGAGTGCCCTGTGTAGGAGATGCTAACCTGTTTGGTGACGCTGCCCTTTGCAGGAGGCATTGCACTGTGTAGGAGACATTACCCTGTGTAGGAGACTCTGCCCTGGCAGGAGATAATTCCCTGTTCAGGAGGCAATGCCCTGTGTAAGACACACTGCCCTGTGCAGGAGATACTGCCCTGTCCAGCACACACTGCCCTGTGTAGGAGTCCCTGCCCTGTTTAGGAGTTACTGCAATATGTAAGAGGTACTGCCCTGTGTAGGAGACACAGTCCTGTGTAGGAGTCAATGCACTGTGTAGGAGACACTGCCCTGTGCAGGAGACGCTGCCATGTGTAGGACGTGCTGACATGTGTAGGACGTGCTGCCATGTGTAGGAGACGCGGCCTGTATATTTGGTTCTGCCCTGTGTAGGAGACACTGGCCTGCGTAGGAGACATTGCCCTGTGAAAGATTAACTGACCTTTGCAGGAGACACTGTACTGTGTAGGAGGCACTGCCCCGTGTAGAGACACTGCCCTGCATAGGAGGTACTGCCCTGTGTAGGAGGCACTGCCCTGCGTAGATGGCACTGCTCTGTGTTGGAGGCAATGCCCTGTGTACGAGATACTGCCCTGTGTAGGAGTCATTGCCCTGTGTAGGAGGCACTACACTGTATAGGAGGCACTGCCCTGTGCAGGAGACACTGCCCTGTTTAGTAGTCACTGCCCTGTGTAGGAAACACTGCCCTGTGAAGGAGGCACTGCCCTGTGTAGGAGACATTGCCCTGTTTCGTAGACACTGCCCGGTGTAGGAGACGCTGCCCTGTTCAGGAGATGCTGCCCTGTGTAGGAGACACTGCCCTATGTAGGAGTCAATGCCCTGTTCAGGAGACGCTGCCCTGTTCAGGAGATGCTGCCCTGTGTAGGAGACGCTGCCTGTGAAGGAGTCGCTGCCCTGTGTATGAGATGCTGCTCTGTGTAGGAGACGCTGCCCTGTGTAGGAGACGCTGCCCTGTGTAGGAGACGCTGCCCTGTGTTGGAGACACTGCCCTGTGTAGGAGACACTGCCCTGCATAGGAGGTACTGCCGTGTGTAGGAGATGTTGCCCTGTGTAGATGAGACTGCCCTGTGTAGGAATCACTGCCCTGTTCAGGAGACACTGCACTATGTAGGTCGCACTGCCCTGTGTAGGAGACGCTGCCCTGTGTAGAAGAGCCTGCCCAGTGAAGGAGGCACTGCCCTGTTCAGGAGACACTGCACTATGTAGGTCGCACTGCCCTGTGTAGGAGACACTGTTCTGTGTACAAGACACTGCCCTATGTAGGAGACAATGCCCTGTTCAGGAGACACTGCCCTGTGTAGGAGATCATGCCTTGTGCAGGAGACACTGCCCTTTGTAGGAAGCACTGCCCTGTGTAGGAAACACTGCCCTTTGTAGGATGCACTGCCCTGTGTCGGAGATACTGCCCTGTGAAGGAGTCACTGCCCTCTGTAGGAGGCACTACACTGTGTAGGAGGCACTGCCCTGTGTAGCAGACTCTGCCCTGTGCAGGAGACACTGCCCTGTGTAGGAGGCACTGCCCTTTGTAGGAAACATTGCATTTTGTAGGTGGCACTGCCCTGTGTAGGAGACACTGCCATGTGTAGAAGACTCTGACCTGTGTAAGAGACACTGCCCTATGTAGGAGGCACTGCCCTGTGTAGGAGACACTGCCATGTGTAGGAGGTACTGCCCAGTGCAGGAGATACTGCCCTGTTTAGAATTCACTGCCCTGTGTAGGATACACTGCCCTTTGAAAGAGGCACTGCCCTGTGTAGGAGACACGGCCCTGTGTAGCTGCCACTGACTTTTGCAGAAGATACTGACCTGTGTAGGAGTCACTGCCCTGTGTATGAGGCACTACCCTTTGTTGGAGGCACTGCCCTGTGTAGGAGACACTGCCCTGTGTAGGAGACGCTACCTGTTTGGTGACGCTGCCCTTTGTAGGAGGCACTGCACTGTGTAGGAGGCATTACACTGTGTAGGAGACTCTGCCCTGTGTAGGAGAGACTGCCCTGTTCAGGAGGCACTGCCCTGTGTAAGACGCACTGCCCTGTGTAGGAGACACTGCCCTGTCCAGCACACACTGCCCTGTGTAGGAGTCCCTGCCCTGTTTAGGAGTTACTGCACTATGTAAAAGGTACTGCCCTGTGTAGGAGACACAGTCCTGTGTAGGAGTCAATGCACTGTGTAGGAGACACTGCCCTGTGTAGGAGACACGGCCTGTGTATTTAGTTCTGCCCTGTGTAGGAGACACTGGCCTGCGTAGGAGACATTGCCCTGCGAAGGATTAACTGCCCTTTGCAGGAGACACTGTACTGTGTAGGATGCACTGCCCTATGTAGGGACACTGCCCTGCGTAGGAGGTACTGCCCTGTGTAGGAGGCACTGCCCTGCGTAGATGGCACAGCCCAGTGTAGTAGTGGCCGCCCTGTGTAGGAGACACAGACCTATGTAGGAGTCACTGCCCTGTGTAGAGACACTGCCCTGCGTAGGAGGTACTGCACTGTGTAGGAGGCACTGACCTGCGTAGATGGCACTGCCCTGTGTAGGAGATGCTGCCCTGTGAAGGAAACACGGCCCCATGTAGGAGTCACATCCCTGTTCAGGAGAAACAGCCCTATGTAGGAGTCACTGTCTTGTGTAGAGACACTGCCCTGCGTAGGAGGTAGTGCTCTGTTTAGGAGGCACTGCCCTGCCTAGATGGCACTGCCCTGTGTAGGAGATGCTGCCCTGTGTAGGAGACACTGCCCAATGTAGAAGTCACTGCCCTGTTCAGGAGACACTGCCCTGTTCAGGATATGCTGCCCTGTTTAGGAGACACTGCCCTGTGTAGGAGGTACTGCCCTGTGTCGGAGTCGCTGACCTGTGTAGGAGGCACTGCCATGTGTAGGAGATACTTTCCTGTGTAGAAGTCTCTGCCCTGTGCAGGAGGCACTACCCTTTATAGGATGCACTGCCCTGTGTAGGAGGTACTGCCCTGTGTAGGAGTCGCTGCCCTGTGTAGCTGTTACTGCCCTTTGTAGGAGACACGGCCATGTGTAGCTGCCACTGACTTTTGCAGAAGATACTGACCTGTGTAGTAGTCACTGCCCTGTATATGAGGCACTACCCTGTGTAGGAGGCACTGCCCTGTGTAGGAGACGCTGCCCTGTGTAGGAGGTACTGCCCTGTGGAGGAGCCGCTGACCTGTGTAGGAGGCACTGCCCTGTGAAGGAGGTACTTCCCTCTGTAGGAGTCGCTGCCCTGTGTAGGAGTTACTGCCCTGTGTAGGAGGAACTGCCGTGTGTAGGAGATACTGCCCTGTGTAGAAGTCATTGCCCTGTGCAGGAGGCACTACCCTTTATAGGATGCACTGCCCTGTGTAGGAGGAACTGCCGTGTGTAGGAGATACTGCCCTGTGTAGAAGTCATTGCCCTGTGCAGGAGGCACTACCCTTTATAGGATGCACTGCCCTATGTAGGAGTTACTGCCCTGTTCAGGAGACACTGCACTGTTCAGGAGATGCTGCCCTGTGTAGGAGACACTGCTCTGTGTAGGAGACACTGCCCTGTGTAGGAGACGCTGCCCTGTTGAGGAGACACTGCCCTGTATAGGAGAAACTGCCCTGCGTAGTTGGTACTGCCCTGTGTAGGAGACACTGCCTTGTGTAGGAGACGCTGCCCTGTGTAGAAATCAATGCCCTCTGTAGGAGACACTGCCCTATGTAACAGACTCTGCCCTGTGTAGGAATCTCCGCCCTGTGTAGGAGGCACTGCGCTGTGTAGGAAACTCTGCATTGTGTAGGTAGCACTGCCCTGTTTCGGAGACATTGCGCTGTGTAGAGGACACTGCCCTGTGTAAGAGACACTGCCCTGTATAGGAGGTACTGCTCAGTGTAGGAGATACTGCCCTGTGTAGAAGTCATTGCCCTGTATAGAAGTCACTGACCTTTGTAGGAGGCACTGCCTGTGTAGGAGACACGGCCCTGTGTAGGAGGCACTGCCGTGTGTAGGAGATAGTGCCCTGTGTAGGAGTCACTGCCCTCTGTAGGAGGCACTACGCTGTGTAGGAAGCACTGCCCTGTGTACCAGACACTGCCCTGTGCAGGTGACAATGCCCTGTTCCGTAGACACTGCCCGGTGTAGGAGTTGCTGCCCTTTTAAGGAGATGCTGCCCTGTGTAGCAGATGCAGCACTCTGAAGGAGATGCCACCCTTTGTAGTAGATGCTGTACTGTGTAGGAGGCGCTGCCCTGTGTAGGAGAGACTGCCTGTGTAGGAGACACTGCACTGTGTAGGAGAGGCTGCCCTGTGTAGGAATCACTGCCCTGTGTAGGAGGCACTGCCCTGTGTAGCAGATTCTGCCCTGTGTAGGAGACTCTGCCGTATGTAGGAGGCACTGTCCTGTGTAGGAAACACTGCATTGTGTAGGTGACACTGCCCTCTGTAGGAGAAACTGCCCTGTGTAGATGACACTGCCCTGTGTAAGAGACACTGCCCTGTGTAGGAGAAACTGCCCTGTGTAGGAGGTACTGCCAAGTGTAGGAGATACTGCACTGTGCAGAAGTCACTGCCCTGTTTACGAGACACTGCCCTGTGTAGGAAACACTGCACTGTGTAGGAGGGACTGCCCCGTGTAGGAGACATTGCCCTGTTTCATAGTCACTGCCCGGTGTAGGAGACGCTAACCAGTTCAGGAGATGCTCCCCTGTGTAGGAGATTCTGCACACTGTAGGTGAAGCTGCCCTGTTTCGTAGGCGCTGCCCTGTGTAGGAGGCGCTGCCCTGCCTAGGAGAATCTGCACTGTTTTGGAGACACTGCCTTTTGTAGGAGGCACTGCTCTGTGTAGGAGACACTGCCCCGTGTAGGAGGCACTGCACTGTTTAGGAGGCATTGCCCTGCCTATGAGCCTCTGCCCTGTTCAGAAGACGCTGTCCTGTGTCGGAGGCACTGCCCTGTGTAGCAGACAATGGCCTGTGTAGGAGGGACTGCCCTGTGTAGGAGACACTGCCCTGTTCCGTAGACACTTCCCGGTGTAGGAGACACTGCCCTGTTCAGGAGATGCTGCCCTGCGTTGGACACGCTGCTATGTGTAGGAGACGCTTCCCTGTGTAGGAGGCATTGCCCTGTGTGGGAGATGCTACCCTGTGTAGGAGACGCTGCACTTTGTAGGAGATGCTGCCCTGTGTAGGAGGCACTGCCCTGCCTAGGAGTCTCTGCCCTGTTCAGAAGACGCTGTCCTGTGTAGGAGGCGCTTCCCTCTGTGGGAGACGCTGCCCTGTGTAGGAGACGCTGCCCTGTGTAGGAGATGCTACCTTGTTCTGGAGATGCTGCCCTGTGTAGGAGGCACTGCACTTTGTAGGAGACATTATTCTGTGTAGGAGACTCTGCCCTGTGTAGGAGAAACTGCCCTGTGTATGAGGTACTGCCAAGTTTAGGAGATACTGCCCTGTGTAGAGGTCACTGCCCTGTGTAGGAGACACTGCCCTTTGTAGGAGGCACTGCCCTGTGTAGGTGTCACTGCCCTGTGTAGGAGGCACTACCCTGTGTAGGAGGCACTGCCCTGTGTAGGAAACTCTGCCCTGTGTAGGAGACACTGCCCTGTGTAGGAGGCATTGCACTGTTTCATAGACACTGCCCGGTATAGTAGACGCTAACCAGTTCAGGAGATGCTCACCTGTGTAGGAGATGCTGCACACTGTTTGTGATGCTGCCCTGTGTTGGATGCGCTGTCCTGTGTAGGAGGAGCTGCCCTGCCTAGGAGAATCTGCACTGTTTAGGAGACACTGCCTTTTGTAGGAGGCACTGTTCTGTGTAGGAGACACTGCCCCGTGAAGGAGGCACTGCACTGTGTCGGAGGCATTGCCCTGCCTAGGAGCCTCTGCCCTGTTCAGAAGACGCTGCCCTTTGTCGGAGGCACTGCCCTGTGTCAGAGACACTGCGCTGTGTCGGTGTCACTGCCCTGCGTAGGAGACGCTGCCCTGTGTAGGAGGTACTGCTCAGTGTAGGTGATACTGCCCTGTGTAGAAGTCCCTGCCCTGTATAGAAGTCACTGACCTTTGTAGGAGGCACTGCCTGTGTAGGAGACACGGCCCTGTGTAGGAAGCACTGCCCTGTGTAGGAAACACTGCATTGTGTAGGTGGCACTGCCCTGTGTAGGAGACACTGCCCTGTGTAATGACACTGCCCTGTGTAAGAGACACTGCCCTGTGTAGGAGATACTGCACTGTGTAGGAGGTACTGCCAAGTGCAGGAGATACTGACCATTGCAGAAGTCACTGCCCTGTTTACGAGACACTGCCCTTTGTAGGAGGCACTGCCCTGTGTAGGAGACATGGCCCTGTGTAGGAGGCACTGCCATTTGTAGGCGATACTGCCCTGTGTAGGAGTCACTGCCCTGTGTAAGAGGCACAACCCTGTGTAGGAGGCACTGCCCTGTGTATGAGACACTGCACTGTGTAAGAGACTCTGCCCTGTGTAAGAGACACTGCCCTGTGTACGAGAAACTGCCCTGTGTAGGAGGTACTGCCAAGTGTAGGAGATACTGCACTGTGCAGAAGTCACTGCCCTGTTTACGAGACACTGCCCTGTGTAGGAAACACTGCACTGTGTAGGAGGGACTGCCCCGTGTAGGAGACATTGCCCTGTTTCATAGTCACTGCCCGGTGTAGGAGACGCTAACCAGTTCAGGAGATGCTCCCCTGTGTAGGAGATTCTGCACACTGTAGGTGAAGCTGCCCTGTTTAGTAGGCGCTGCCCTGTGTAGGAGGCGCTGCCCTGCCTAGGAGAATCTGCACTGTTTAGGAGACACTGCCTTTTGTAGGAGGCACTGCTCTGTGTAGGAGACACTGCCCCGTGTAGGAGGCACTGCACTGTTTAGGAGGCGTTGCCCTGCCTATGAGCCTCTGCCCTGTTCAGAAGATGCTGTCCTGTGTCGGAGGCACTGCCCTGTGTCGGAGACACTGCGCTGTGTTGGTGTCACTGCCCTGTGTAGGAGACACAGCCCTGTGTAGGAGGTACTGCTCAGTGTAGGAGATACTGCCCTGTGTAAAATTCCCTGCCCTGTATAGAAGTCACTGACCTTTGCAGGAGGCACTGCCTGTGTAGGAGACACGGCCCTGTGTAGGAGGCACTGCCCTGTGTAGGAGATACTGCCCTGTGTAGGAGTCACTGCCCTCTGTAGGAGGGACTACGCTGTGTAGGAGGCACTGCCCTGTGTACCAGACACTGCCCTGTGTAGGAGACATTGCCCTGTTCCGTAGACACTGCCCGGTGTAGGAGATGCTGCCCTGTTCAGGAGATGCTGCCCTGTGTAGCAGACGCAGCACTCTGTAGGAGATGCCGCCCTGTGTAGTAGACGCTGTAGTGTGTAGGAGGCGCTGCCCTGTGTAGGAGAGACAGCCTGTGTAGCAGACACTGCCCTGTGTAGGAGAGGCTGCCCTGTGCAGGAATCACTGCCCTGTGTAGGAGGCACTGCCCTGTGTAGCAGATTCTGCCTTTGTAGGAGACCCTGCCCTATGTAGGAGGCACTGCCCTGTGTAGGAAACACTGCATTGTGTAGGTGGCACTGCCCTGTGTAGGAGACACTGCCCTGTGTAGATGACACTGCCCTCTGTAAGAGACACTGCCCTGTGTAGGAGATACTGCCCTGTGTAGGAGGTACTGCCAAGTGTAGGAGATACTGACCTGTGCAGAATTCATTGCCCTGTTTACGAGACACTGCCCTTTGTAGGAGGCACTGCCCTTTGTAGGAGACATGGCCCTGTGTAGGAGGCACTGCCTTTTGTAGGAGATACTGCCCTGTGTAGGAGTCACTGCCCTGTGTAGGAGGCACTACCCTGTGTAGGAGGCACTGTCCTGTATAGGAGACACTGCACTGTGTAGGAGACACTGCCCTCTGTAAGAGACACTGCCCTGTGTAGGAGAAACTGCCCTGTGTAGGAGGTACTGCCAAGTTTAGGAGATACTGCCCTGTGCAGAAGTCACTGCCCTGTTTACGAGACACTGCCCTTTGTAGGAGGCACTGCCCTGTGTAGGAAACACTGCACTGTGTAGGAGGGACTGCCCTGTGTAGGAGACATTGCCCTGTTTCATAGTCACTGCCCGGTGTAGGAGATGCTGCCCTGTTCAGGAGATGCTGCCCTGTGTAGCAGACGCAGCACTCTGTAGGAGATGCCGCCCTGTGTAGTAGACGCTGTAGTGTGTAGGAGGCGCTGCCCTGTGTAGGAGAGACAGCCTGTGTAGCAGACACTGCCCTGTGTAGGAGAGGCTGCCCTGTGCAGGAATCACTGCCCTGTGTAGGAGGCACTGCCCTGTGTAGCAGATTCTGCCTTTGTAGGAGACCCTGCCGTATGTAGGAGGCACTGCCCTGTGTAGGAAACACTGCATTGTGTAGGTGGCACTGCCCTGTGTAGGAGACACTGCCCTGTGTAGATGACACTGCCCTGTGTAAGAGACACTGCCCTGTGTAGGAGATACTGCCCTGTGTAGGAGGTACTGCCAAGTGTAGGAGATACTGACCTGTGCAGAATTCACTGCCCTGTTTACGAGACACTGCCCTTTGTAGGAGGCACTGCCCTGTGAGGAGACATGGCCCTGTGTAGGAGGCACTGCCTTTTGTAGGAGATACTGCCCTGTGTAGGAGTCACTGCCCTGTGTAGGAGGCACTACCCTGTGTAGGAGGCACTGTCCTGTATAGGAGACACTGCACTGTGTAGGAGACACTGCCCTCTGTAAGAGACACTGCCCTGTGTAGGAGAAACTGCCCTGTGTAGGAGGTACTGCCAAGTTTAGGAGATACTGCCCTGTGCAGAAGTCACTGCCCTGTTTACGAGACACTGCCCTTTGTAGGAGGCACTGCCCTGTGTAGGAAACACTGCACTGTGTAGGAGGGACTGCCCTGTGTAGGAGACATTGCCCTGTTTCATAGTCACTGCCCGGTGTAGGAGACGCTAACCAGTTCAGGAGATGCTCCCCTGTGTAGGAGATGCTGCACACTGTAGGTGAAGCTGCCCTGTTTAGGAGGCACTGCCCTGTGTAGGAGGCGCTGCCCTGCCTAGGAGAATCTGCACTGTTTAGGAGACACTGCCTTTTGTAGGAGGCACTGCACTGTGTAGGAGACACAGCCCCGTGTAGGAGGCACTGCACTGTTTAGGAGGCGTTGCCCTGCCTAGGAGACTCTGCCCTGTTCAGAAGACGCTTTCCTGTGTCGGAGGCACTGCCCTGTGTTGGAGACACTGCGCTGTGTCGGTGTCACTGCCCTGTGTAGCAGACACTGCCCTGTGTAGGAGGGACTGCCCTGTGTTAGAGACACTGCCCTGTTCCGTAGAAACTTCCCGGTGTAGGAGACACTGCCCTGTTCAGGCGATGTTGCCCTGCGTTGGACACGCTGCTATGAGTAGGAGACGCTTCCCTGTGTAGGAGGCACTGCCATGTGTGGGAGACGCTACACTGTGTAGGAGACGCTGCACTTTGTAGGAGATGCTGCCCTGTGTAGAAGGCACTGCCCTGCCTAGGAGACGCTGCCCTGTTCCGAAGATGCTGTCCTGTGTAGGAGGCGCTTCCCTCTGTGGGAGACGCTGCCCTCTGTAGGAGACGCTGCCCTGTGTAGGAGACGCTACCCTGTTCTGGAGACGCTGCCCTGCGTAGGAGGCACTGCACTTTGTAGGAGAAACTATTCTGTGTAGGAGACTCTGCCCTGTGTAGGAGAAACTGCCCTGTGTATGAGGTACTGCCAAGTTTAGGAGATACTGCCCTGAGTAGAAGTCACTGCCCTGTGTAGGAGACACGGCCCTGAGTAGAAGTCACTGCCCTGTGTAGGAGGCACTGCCCTGTGTAGGAGACACGGCCCTGTGTAGGAGGCACTGCCTTGTGTAGGAGATACTGCTCTGTGTAGGTGTCACTGTCCTGTGTAGGAGGCACTACCCTGTGTAGAAGGCACTCCCCTGTGTAGAAGACACTGCACTGTGTAAGAGAAACTGCCCTGTGTAGGAGGCACTGCCCTGCCTAGGAGACTCTGCCCTGTTCAGAAGACGCTGTCCTGTGTAGGAGGTGCTTCCTTCTGTGGGAGACGCTGCCCTGTGTAGGAGACGCTGCCCTGTGTAGGAGACACTACCCTGTTCTGGTGATGCTGCCCTGTGTAGGAGGCACTGCACTTTGTAGGAGGCACTACCCTGTGTAGGAGACTCTGCCCTGTGTAGGAGATACTGCCCTGTTCAGGAGACGCTGCCCTGTTCAGGAGATGCTGCCCTGTGTAGGATACGCTGCCTGTGTAGGAGTCACTGCCCTGTGTGGGAGATGCTGCTCTGTGTAGGAGATGCTGCCCTGTGTCGGAGACGCTGCCCTGTGTAGGAGACGCTGCCCTGTGTAGTTCGCACTGCCATGTGTAGGATACACTGTCCTGTGTACAAGTCACTGCCCAGTGTAGGAGAAACGGCCCTGTGTCGGATGCATTGCCCTGTGTCAGAGATACTGCCCTCTCTAGGAGTCACTGCCCTCTGTAGGATGCACTACCCTGTGTAGGAGGCACTGCCCTGTGTAACAGACACTGCCCTGTGTAGGAGAGATTGCCCTGTTCCGTGGACACTACCCAGTGTAGGAGATGCTGCCCTGTTCAGGAGATGCTGCCCTGTGTAGCAGACGCAGCACTCTGTAGGAGATGCTGCCCTGTGTAGTAGACGCTGTACTGTTTAGGAGGCGATGCCCTGTGTGGGAGACGCTACACTGTGTTGTAGATGCTGCACTTTGTAGGAGATGCTGCCCTGTGTAGGAGGCACTGCCCTGCCTAGGAGACTCTGCCCTGTTCAGAAGACGCTGTTCTGTGTAGGAGGCGCTTCCGTCTGTGGGAGACGCTGCCCTGTGTAGGAGACACTGCCCTATGTAGGAGACGCTACCCTGTTCTGGGGATGCTGCCCTGTGTAGGAGGCACTGCACTTTGTAGGAGACACTACCCTGTGTAGGAGACTCTGCACTGTGTAGGAGAAACTGCCCTGTGTATGAGGTACTGCCAAGTGTAGGAGATACTGCTCTGTGTAGAAATCACTGCCCTGTGTAGAAGACACTGCCCTTTGTAGGAGGCACTGCCCTGTGTAGGAGACACTGATCTTTGTAGGAGGCACTGCCTTGTGTGGGAGATACTGCTCTGTGTAGGAGTCACTGCCCTGTGTAGGAGGTACTACCCTGTGTAGGAGGCACTGCACTGTGTAGGAGACACTGCACTGTGTAGGAGACACTGCCCTGTGTAGGAAACACTGCCCTGTGTGGGAGGCACTGCCCTGTGTAGGAGGCATTGCCCTGTTTCGTAGAAACTGCCCGGTGTAGGAGACGCTAACCAGTTCAGGAGATGCTCCCCTCTGTAGGAGAAGCTGCACACTGTAGTTGACACTGCCCTGTCTTGCAGGCGCTGTCCAGTGTTGGAGGCGCTGCCCTGCCGAGGAGAATCTGCACTGTTTAGGAGACACTGCCTTTTGTAGGAGGCACTGCTCTGTGTAGGAGACACTGCCCCGTGTAGGAGGCACTGCACTGTGTAGGAGGCATTGCCCTGCGTAGGAGCCTCTGCACTGTTCAGAAGATGCTGTCCTGTGTCGGAGGCACTGCCCTGTGTTAGAGACACTGCGCTGTGTCGGTGTCACTGCCCTGTGTAGGAGACACTGCCCTGTGTAGGAGGGGCTGCCCTGTGTATGAGACACTGCCCTGTTCCGTCGACTCTTCCCGGTGTAGGAGACACTGCCCTGTTCAGGAGATGCTGCCCTGCGTTGTACACACTGCTATGTGTAGGAGACACTTCCCTGTCTGGGAGGCGCTGCCCTGTGTGGGAGACGCTATCCTGTGTAGGAGACACTGCACTTTGTAGGAGATGCTGCCCTGTGTAGGAGGCACTGCCCTGCCTAGGAGACTCTGCCCTGTTCAGAAGACGCTGTCCTGTTTAGGAGGCACTTCCTTCTGTGGGAGACGCTGCCCTGTGTAGGAGACGCTTCCCTGTGTAGGAGACGCTACCCTGTTCTGGTGATGCTGCCCTGTGTAGGAGGCACTGCACTTTGTAGGAGACACTACCCTGTGTAGGAGACCCTGCCCTGTGTAGGAGATACTGCCCTGTTCAGGAGGCACTGCCCTGTGTAAGAGGCACTGCCCTGTGTAGGAGACACTGCAATACCCAGCAGACACTGCCCTCTGTTGGAGGTACTGCCCTTTGTAGGAGTCACTGCTCTGTGTAGATGTTACTGCACTGTGTAAGAGGTACTGCCCTGTGTAGAAGACACAGCCCTGTGTAGGAGTCAATGCTCTGTGTAGGAGACACTGCCCTGCGTAGAAGACGCTGCCATGTGTAGGACATGCTGCCCTGTGTAGGATACACTGCCCTGTGTGGGATGCACTGCCCATTGTAGGAGACATTGCCATGTGAAAGAGGCACTATGCTTTGTAGGAGACACTGTACTGTGTAGGAGGCACTGCCCTGTGTAGAGACACTGCTCTGCGTAAGAGGTGCTGCCCTGTGTAGGAGGCACTGCCCTGTGTAAATGGCACTGCCCTGTGTAGGAGACGCTGCCCTATGTAGGAGACACTGCCCTATGTATGAGTCACTGCCCTGCTCAGGAGACACTGCACTGTTCATGAGATGCTGCCCTGTGCAGGAGACACTGCCCTGTGTAGGAGACGCTGCCTGTGTAGGAGATGCTGCCCTGTTGAGGAGACACTGCCCTGTGTAGGAGAAACTGCCCTGCGTAGTTGGTACTGCCCTGTGTAGGAGACCCTGCCTTGTGTAGGAGACGCTGCCCTGTGTAGGAATGACTGCCCTCTGTAGGAGACACTGCCCTATGTAACAGACTCTGCCCTGTGTAGGAGACTCCGCCCTGTGTAGGAGGTACTGCTCAGTGTAGGAGATACTGCCCTGTGTAAAATTCCCTGCCCTGTATAGAAGTCACTGACCTTTGTAGGATGCATTGCCTGTGTAGGAGACACGGCCCTGTGTAGGAGGCCCTGCCCTGTGTAGGAGATACTGCCCTGTGTAGGAGTCACTGCCCTCTGTAGGAGGCACTACGCTGTGTAGGAGGCACTGCCCTGTGTACCAGACACTGCCCTGTGTAGGAGACATTGCCCTGTTCCGTAGACACTGCCCGGTGTAGGAGATGCTGCCCTGTTCAGGAGATGCTGCCCTGTGTAGCAGACGCAGCACTCTGTAGGAGATGCCGCCCTGTGTAGTAGACGCTGTAGTGTGTAGGAGGCGCTGCACTGTGTAGGAGAGACTGCCTGTGTAGCAGACACTGCCCTGTGTAGGAGAGGCTGCTCTGTGTAGGAGGTACTGCCAAGTGTAGGAGATACTGACCTGTGCAGAAGTCACTGCCCTGTTTACGAGACACTGCCCTTTGTAGGAGGCACTGCCCTGTGTAGGAGACATGGCCCTGTGTAGGAAGCACTGCCTTTTGTAGGAGATACTGCCCTGTTTAGGAGTCACTGCCCTGTGTAGGAGGCACTACCCTGTGTAGGAGGCACTCTCCTGTATAGGAGACACTGCACTGTGTAGGAGACACTGCCCTCTGTAAGAGACACTGCCCTGTGTAGGAGAAACTGCCCTGTGTAGGAGGTACTGCCAAGTTTAGGAGATACTGCCCTGTGCAGAAGTCACTGCCCTGTTTACGAGACAGTGCCTTTTGTAGGAGGCACTGCCCTGTGTAGGAAACACTGCACTGTGTAGGAGGGACTGCCTTGTGTAGGAGACATTGCCCTGTTTCATAGTCACTGCCCGGTGTAGGAGACGCTAACCAGTTCAGGAGATTCTCCCCTGTGTAGGAGATGCTGCACACTGTAGGTGAAGCAGCCCTGTTTAGGAGGCGCTGCCCTGTGTAGGAGGCGCTGCCCTGCCTCGGAGAATCTGCACTGTTTAGGAGACACTGCCTTTTGTAGGAGGCACTGCACTGTGTAGGAGACACAGCCCCGTGTAGGAGGCACTGCACTGTTTGGGAGGCGTTGCCCTGCCTAGGAGCCTCTGCCCTGTTCAGAAGACGCTTTCCTGTGTCGGAGGCACTGCCCTGTGTTGGAGACACTGCGCTTTGTCGGTGTCACTGCCCTTTGTAGCAGACACTGCCCTGTGTAGGAGGGACTGCCCTGTGTAGGAGACACTGCACTGTTCCGTAGAAACTTCCCGGTGTAGGAGACACTGCCCTGTTCAGGAGATGTTGCCCTGCGTTGGAAACTCTGATATGAGTAGGAAACGCTTCCCTGTGTAGGAGGCACTGCCTGTGTGGGAGACGCTACACTGAGTAGGAGACGCGGCACTTTGTAGGAGATGCTGCCCTGTGTAGGAGGCACTGCCCTGCCTAGGAGACTCTGCCCTGTTCCGAAGATGCTGTCCTGTGTAGGAGGCGCTTCCCTCTGTGGGAGACGCTGCCCTGTGTAGGAGCCGCTGCCCTGTGTAGGAGACACAGCCCTTTGTAGGAGGCACTGCCCTGTGTAGGAGACACGGCCCTGTGTAGGAGGCACTGCCTTGTGTAGGAGATACTGCTCTGTGTAGGTGTCACTGCCCTGTGTAGGAGGCACTACCCTCTGTAGAAGGCACTCCCCTGTGTAGGAGACACTGCACTGTGTAAGAGAAACTGCCCTGTGTAGGAAACTCTGCCCTGTGTAGGAGGCACTGCCCTGTGTAGGAGGCATTGCCCTGTTTCGTAGACGATGCCCGGTGTAGTCGACGCTAACCAGTTCAGGAGATGCTCCCCTGTGTAGGAGATGCTGCACACTGTAGGTGACGCTGCCCTGTGTTGGATGCGCTGTCCTGTGCAGGAGGCGGTGCCCTGCCTAGGAGAATCTGCACTGTTTAGGTGACACTGCCTTTTGTAGGAGGCACTGCTCTGTGTAGGAGACACTGCCCCGTGTAGGAGGCACTGCACTGTGTAGGAGGCATTGCCCTGCCTAGGAGCCTCTGCCCTGTTCAGAAGACGTTGCCCTTTGTCGGAGGCACTGCCCTGTGTCAGAGACACCGTGCTGTGTCGGTGTCACTGCCCTGTGTAGGAGATACTGCCCTGTGTAGGAGGGACTGCACTGTGTCGGAGACACTGCCCTGTTCTGTAGACACTTCCCGGTGTAGGAGACACTGCCCTGTGCAGGAGATGCTGCCCTTCGTTGGACACGCTGCTATGTGTCAGAGATGCTTCCCTGTCTGGGAGGCGCTGCCCTGTGTGGGAGGTGCTATCCTGTGTAGGAGACGCTGCACTTTGTAGGAGATGCTGCCCTGTGTAGGAGGCACTGCCCTGCCTAGGAGACTCTGCCCTGTTCAGAAGGCGCTGTCCTGTGTAGGAGGTGCTTCCTTCTGTGGGAGACGCTGCCCTGTGTAGGAGACGCTGCCCTGTGTAGGAGACACTACCCTGTTCTGGTGATGCTGCCCTGTGTAGGAGGCACTGCACTTTGTAGGAGACACTACCCTGTGTAGGAGACTCTGCCCTGTGTAGGAGATACTGCCCTGTTCAGGAGACGCTGCTCTGTTCAGGAGATGCTGCCCTGTGTAGGATACGCTGCCTGTGTAGAAGTCACTGCCCTGTGTGGGAGATGCTGCTCTGTGTAGGAGATGCTGCCCTCTGTAGGAGACGCTGCCCTGTGTAGGAGACGCTGCCCTGTGTAGGAGACACTGCCCTGTGTAGGAGGCACTGCCCTGTTTAGGAGACACTGCACTGTGTAGTTCGCACTGCCATGTGTAGGATACCCTGTCCTGTGTACAAGTCACTGCCCTGTGTAGGAGTCACTGCCCTATGTAGGAGGCACTGCCTAGTGTAGGAGACACGGCCCTGTGTCGGATGCATTGCCCTGTGTCGGAGATACTGCCCTCTCTCGGAGTCACTGCCCTCTGTAGGATGCACTACCCTGTGTAGGAGGCACTGCCCTGTGTACCAGACGCTGCCCTGTGTAGGAGAGTTTGCCCTGTTCCGTAGACACGACCCGGTGTAGGAGATGCTGCCCTGTTCAGGAGATGCTGCCCTGTGTAGCAGACGCAGCACTCTGTAGGAGATGCTGCCCTGTGTAGTAGACGCTGTACTGTTTAGGAGGCGATGACCTGTGTGGGAGACGCTACACTGTGTTGTAGATGCTGCACTTTGTAGGAGATGCTGCCCTGTGTAGGAGGCACTGCCCTGCCTAGGAGATTCTGCCCTGTTCAGAAGACGCTGTTCTGTGTAGGAGGCGCTTCCGTCTGTGGGAGACGCTGCCCTGTGTGGGAGACACTGCCCTATGTAGGAGACGCTACCCTGTTCTGGGGATGCTGCCCTGTGTAGGAGGCACTGCACTTTATAGGAGACACTACCCTGTGTAGAAGACTCTGCACTGTGTAGGAGAAACTGCCCTGTGTATGAGGTACTGCCAAGTGTAGGAGATACTGCTCTGTGTAGAAGTCACTGCCCTGTGTAGAAGACACTGCCCTTTGAAGGAGGCACTGCCCTGTGTAGGAGACACTGATCTGTGTGGGAGGCACTGCCTTGTGTGGGAGATACTGCTCTGTGTAGGAGTCACTGCCCTGTGTAGGAGGTACTACCCTGTGTAGGAGGCACTGCACTGTGTAGGAGACACTGCACTGTGTAGGAGACACTGCCCTGTGTAGGAAACTCTGCCCTGTGTAGGAGGCACTGCCCTGTGTAGGAGGCATTGCCCTGTTTCATAGACACTGCCCGGTGTAGGAGACGCTAACCAGTTCAGGAGATGCTCCCCTGTGTAGGAGATGCTGCACAGTGTAGGTGACACTGCCCTGTGTTGCAGGCGCTGTCCAGTGTAGGAGGCGCTGCCCTGCCTAGGAGAATCAGCACTGTTTAGGAGACACTGCCTTTTGTAGGAGGCACTGCTCTGTGCAGGAGACACTGCCCCGTGTAGGAGGCACTGCACTGTGTAGGAGGCATTGCCCTGCGTAGGAGCCTCTGCACTGTTCAGAAGACGCTGTCCTGTGTCGGAGGCACTGCCCTGTGTCAGAGACACTGCGCTGTGTCGGTGTCACTGCCCTGTGTAGGCGACACTGCCCTGTGTAGGAGGGACTGCCCTGTGTAGGAGACACTGCCCTGTTCCATCGACTCTTCCCGGTGTAGGAGACACTGCCCTGTTCAGGAGATGCTGCCCTGCGTTGTACACGCTGCTATGTGTAGGAGACACTTCCCTGTCTGGGAGGCGCTGCCCTGTGTGGGAGATGCTATCCTGTGTAGGAGACGCTGCACTTTGTACGAGATGCTGCCCTGTGTAGGAGACACTGCCCTGCCTAGGAGACTCTGCCCTGCCTAGGAGACTCTGCCCTGTTCAGAAGACGCTGTCCTGTGTAGGAGGCACTTCCTTCTGTGGGAGACGCTGCCCTGTGTAGGAGACGCTTCCCTGTGTAGGAGACGCTACCCTGTTCTGGTGATGCTGCCCTGTGTAGGAGGCACTGCACTTTGTAGGAGACACTACCCTGTGTAGGAGACTCTGCCCTGTGTAGGAGATACTGCCCTGTTCAGGAGGCACTGCCCTGTGTAAGAGGCACTGCACTGTGTAGGAGACACTGCAATATCCAGTAGACACTGCCCTCTGTTGGAGGTACTGCCCTTTGTAGGAGTCACTGCTCTGTGTAGATGTTACTGCACTGTGTAAGAGGTACTGCTCTGTGTAGAAGACACAGCCCTGTGTAGGAGTCAATGCTCTGTGTAGTAGACACTGCCCTGTGTAGAAGACACTGCCATGTGAAGGACGTGCTGCCCTGTGTAGGATACACTGCCCTGTGTGGGATGCACTGCCCATTGTAGGAGACATTGCCCTGTGAAAGAGGCACTATGCTTTGTATGAGACACTGTACTGTGTAGGAGGCACTTCCCTGTGTAGAGACACTGCTCTGCATATGAGGTACTGCCCTGTGTAGGAGGCACTGCCCTGTGTAACTGGCACTGCCCTGTGTAGGAGACGCTGCCCTATGTAGGAGACACTGCCCTATGTAGGAGTCACTGCCCTGTTCAGAAGACACTGCACTGTTCAGGAGATGCTGTCCTGTGCAGGAGACACTGCCCTGTGTAGGAGACGCTGCCTGTGTAGGAGATGCTGCCCTGTTGAGGAGACACTGCCCTGTGCAAGAGAAACTGCCCTGCGTAGTTGGTACTGCCCTGTGTAGGAGACCCTGCCTTGTGCAGGAGACGCTGCCCTGTGTAGGAATCACTGCCCTCTGTAGGAGACACTGCCCTATGTAACAGACTCTGCCCTGTGTAGGAGACTCCGCCCTGTGTAGGAGGCACTGCGCTGTGTAGGAAACACGGCATTGTGTAGGTAGCACTGCCCTGTTTAGGAGACACTGCGCTGTGTAGAGGACACTGCCCTGTGTAAGAGACACTGCCCTGTATAGGAGGCACTGCTCAGTGTAGGAGATACTGCCCTGTGTAGAAGTCACTGCCCTGTATAGAAGTCACTGCCCTTTGTAGGAGGTACTGCCTGTGTAGGAGGCACGGCCCTGTCTATGTGGCACTGCCCTGTGTAGGAGATACTGCCCTGTGTAGGAGTCACTGCCCTGTGTAGGAGGCACTACCCTGTATTGGAGGCACTGCCCTGTGCAGGAGACACTGCACTGTGTAGTAGACACTGCCCTGTGTAGGAAGCACTGCCCTGTGAAGGAGGCACTGCCCTGTGTAGGAGACATTGCCCTGTTTCGTAGGCACTGCCCGTTGGAGGAGACGCTGCCCTGTTCAGGACATACTGCCTTGTGTAGGAGACACTGCCCAATGTAGGAGTCAATGCCCTGTTCAGGAGACGCTGCACTGTTCAGGAGATGCTACCCTGTGTAGTATACGCTTCCTGTGTAGGAGTCGCTGCCCTGTGTTGGAGATGCTGCTCTGTGTAAGAGATGCTGCCCTGTGTAGGAGACGCTGCCCTGTGTAGGAGGCGCTGCCCTGTGTAGGAGACACTGCCCTGCGTAAGAGTTACTGCCCTGTGTAGGAGACGCTGTTCTGTGTAGAAGAGCCTGCCCTTTGTAGGAATCACTGCCCTGTGTAGGAGACACTGCCCTGTGTAGCAGACTCTGCCCTGTGTAGGAGACTCTGCCCTGTGTAGGAGGCACTGCCCTGTTTAGGAGACACTGCACTGTGTAATTCGCACTGCCATGTGTAGGAGGCACTGTCCTATGTACAAGTCACTGCCCTGTGTAGGAGTCACTGCCCTTTGTAGGAGGCACTGCCCAGTTTAGGAGACACTGCCCTGTCTACCAGACACTGCCCTGTGTAAGAGACATTGCCCTGTTCCGTAGACACTGCCCGGTGTAGGAGATGCTGCCCTGTTCACGAGATACTGCCCTGTGTAGCAGACGCAGCACTCTGTAGGAGATGCTGCCCTGTGTAGGAGGTACTGCCAAGTGTAGGAGATACTGCCATGTGCAGAAGTCACTGCCCTGTGTAGGAAACACTGCATTGTGTAGGTGGCACTGTCCTGCGTAGGAGACACTGCCCTGTGTAGATGACACTGCCCTGTGTAAGAGACACTGCCCTGTGTAGGAGAAACTGCCCTGTGTAGGAGGTACTGCCAAGTGTAGGAGATACTGCCATGTGCAGAAGTCACTGCGTGTGTACGAGACACTGCCCTTTGTAGGAGGCACTGCCCTGTGTAGGAGAGACGGCCCTGTGTAGGAGGCACTGCCTTGTGTAGGAGATACTGCCCTGTGTACGAGTCACTGCCCTGTGTAGGAGGCACTACCCTGTGAAGGAGGCACTGCCCTGTGTAGGAGACACTGCACTGTGTAGGAGACACTGCCCTGTGTAGGAAACACTGCACTGTGTAGGAGGGAGTGCCCTGTTGTGGTAAACCACTGTTTGTATTCCACTGTGTACATGCCTGGACATGCCTCGGCTGACTCCTCCCCCAAGTCCTAGTATAAAGGTGACTGCTCCCCAGCCCTTTGTATTTCTGGACCGGTCGACCACTCGAGGCAGACCTTCATTCTTTTGTTAATAAAAGCCTTTAGTTACTCTCTTAACTCTCAGTCTTTTATGAGTAATTGATAGCGCATCAATTTTATTAACAAAATTTTTATAATGGAGAAGATCCTCACACCAGCATGCCTGGGCTTAGATCATTGGAAGGCGGAATCATTAACCAAGTTTACTCACTGGCTTAAGTGTTTCAAAAAATTCCTGACCGCCTCCGCAGCAATCAAATCGGACGAGGACAAACTGGATGTCCTGACCTCCAAAGTGAACCACCGAGTGTACTCGGTCATCCAAGACGCGACCTCGTACGCGGACGCTATCAAGCTCCTCAAGGACCAGGACACGTGCCCAGTGAACGAAGTGTACGCCAGGCACCTTCTGGGGAGTTGTAAACAACAACCTGGGGAATCGACCGTGGAATACCTTCAGGCACTGTCTGTGCTTGGCCGGGCCTGTGGTTGTAAGGATGTAAAGGCCGCTGTGTACACAGAGGAACTTATCCGGGACGCTTTTGTAGCGGGCCACAGATCCAATTACACCCGACAGCGACTGTTGGAGCAGAGTGACCTCGACCTCAACAAGGCCTCTGAACTTGCACTATCATTGGTTGCAGCCTACCGGGGCATGGATGCCTACTCCTCTGCACCGTGGACGCCACGGGGAATGACAGCCTGGGAAACGGTAGGACTTCCTCATTGCGCCGTGCCACCCCAGCCACAACCCAGCAACGGCCCAACTACCGCAGCAGTGTCCCAAGGCCAGACAGCAGTGCCCCAAGGCCAGAAATGCTACTTCTGTGGCCAGGCAAAACACCCCAGAGCGCGCTGCCCGGCGAAAAACGCGAATTGCTCGGGCTTCAGGAAGAAGGGACACTACCCTAACGTCTGCAGGGCCAAAGCCACCCCGAACCCCAGCAGCGCCGCGTGTGGGCCATGCGGGCCGCCATCTTGGGCCGCCCCGGCCATGTGCGAACCACCGGTACAGCAGCCATTTTGGACGCCTCCAGCCACATGGGGATCATGGACGCCGCCATCTTGGACGACAGCCAGAACGCAGCAGGCCCCCAACACCGCCTCATCTGATACCCGCAGCGACACACCGACCCCTACGCTGGCATCCGTTACACTGGACCAAGCGAGACCGCACCAGCTGGCCAGTTCCACAATGGACATTAAGGTAAATGGCCATGATACAATCTGCCTTTTTGACTCTGGGAGCACGGAGAGCTTCATCCACCCTGACACGGTGCGGCGTTGCTCTCTCCCAGTCCTGCCTGTGCATCAGCGGATTTCTATGACTTCCGAGTCCCAGTCGGCGGACATCGGCGGCGCCTGCGTAGTGACACTCGTAGTAGACGGGACCGTGTACGATCATTTTAAACTTCTGGTCCTGCCCGACCTCTGCGCTGCCGTCCTGCTGGGGTAAGGTTTTCAGTGCCACCTTAAAAGTGTTACGATGGCGTACGGTGGACCCCTACCCCCACTCACAGTCCGCAGCCAGCAGCTCCAAAATTGCCCACCGCGCACCAGGTGCAACCTCTCCACACTCAGAGTCACCCCCCCCCACTGTTTGCTAACCTCACCCCCGACTGTAAGCCCATCGCCACAAAGAGCAGGCGATACAGTGCCGGGGACAGGGTTTTCATTAAAACCGAAGTGGAGCGGCTCCTGAAGGAAGGGATTATTGAGGGCAGCACCAGCCCCTGGCGAGCCCAGGTTGTGGTCGTTAAGACCGGCGAGAAGCAGCACCTGGTCATGGACTACAGCCAGACAATAAATCGCTACACCCTGCTGGACGCCTACCCACTCCCCCGCATAGCTGATATGGTCAACCAGATCGCGCAGTACCGCGTCTTCTCGACCATTGACCTGAAATCAGCGTACCACCAGCTCCCTATCCACCCTGAGGACCGCCAGTATACTGCCTTTGAGGCAAACGGCCGCCTCTACCACTTCCTTAGGGTTCCCTTTGGCGTCACCAACGCGGTCTCCGTCTTCCAAAGGGAGATGGACCGGATGGTAGATCAAAATGCGTTGCAGGCCACTTTCCCATATCTGGACAATGTGACCATCTGCGGCCGTGGCTTGCAGGCGCATGACGCAAACCTCGAAAAATTCTTCCGCACCGCCCAACTCCTGAACCTAACATATAACAAGGAGAAGTGCATATTCCGCACAAACCGCCTCGCCATCCTTGGCTGTGCTTTGGAACACGGAGTCATCGGCCCCGACCCCGACCGGATGCATCCCCTTATGGAACTCCCACTGCCCCACTGCCTCAAGGCCCTGAAGAGGTGCCGAGGGTTTTTCTCCTATTATGCCCAGTGGGTCCCCTACTATGCGGACAAGGCCCATCCGCTGATCAAGTCCACCTCTTTTCCCTTGACGGCAGAGGCCCGCTTAGCCTTCCACCGTATCAAGGAAGACATTGCCAAAGCCACCATGCACGCAGTGGACGAATCCATCCCCTTCCAGATGGAAAGCGACGCGTCCGACTTTGTCCTGGCCGCTACCCTCAATCAGGCGGGGAGACCTGTGGCCTTCTTTTCATGAACCCTCCAAGGCCCAGACACTAGACACTCCGCTGTTGAGAAGGAGGCCCAGGCGATTGTGGAGGCTGTGCGTCATTGGAGGCAGTACCTGGCCGGAAAACGATTTAGCCTGCTCACTGACCAACGTTCAGCTGCTTTCATGTTTAACAACAAGCAGAGGGGCAAAATCAAAAATGACAAGATCTTGAGGTGGAGAATCGAACTTTCCACCTACAATTACGAGATCTTGTACCGGCCTGGGAAGCTCAATGAACACCCGGATGCGCTATCGCGTGGCACCTGCGCCAGCGCGCAGATCGATAGACTGCGGGCCCTCCACAATGACCTCTGCCACCCGGGGGTCACCAGGTTCTTCCACTTCATCAAGGCCCGCAACCTGCCTTACTCTATTGAGGAGGTCAGGACCATGACCTGGAACTGCCAAGTCTGCGCTAAGTGCAAACCGCACTTTTATAGAACAGACAGGGCCCACCTGATAAAAGCCACTCGCCCCTTCGAGCGCCTGAGCGTTGATTTTAAAGGGCCTCTCCCCTCCTCCGACCGCAATGTGTACTTCCTCAATATTATTGATGAGTACTCCCGTTTCCCGTTCGCCATCCCCTGCCCGGACATGACCAGTGCCATGGTCATTAAATGTCTGAACGACGTCTTCACCCTGTTCGGTTTCCCCAGCTATATCCATAGCGACCGGGGCTCATCGTTTATGTGCGATGAACTCCGTCAGTACCTGCTAACTAGGGGTATTGCCACAAGCAGGACCACCAGTTACAACCCCCGGGGGAATGGACAGGTGGAAAGAGAAAATGCGACAGTTTGGAAGGCCGCCCTGCTAGCCTTAAAGTCTAGGGGCCTTCCAACCTCCCGTTGGCAGGATGTGCTCCCCGATGCGCTCCACTCTATTCGGTCACTGCTCTGCACTGCCATTAACGCCACCCCTCATGAGAAAATGTTTGTCTTCCCAAGGAAGTCCACATCGGGGACATCACTACCGCCATGGCTGACGTCCCCAGGGCCGGTCCTACTGAGAAGACACGTGAGGACCCATAAAACGGACGCCCTGGTCGAGAGGGTCGACCTCCTCCACGCCAACCCCCAGTATGCTTACATTGCATACCCGGACGGGCGGGAGGACACAGTCTGCATAAGAGACCTTGCACCCTCGGGGGCCGCAGTAACCCACTACTCACTACCAACACCCCCACGATCCGATATCCAGCCCCAGCAGACGGCAGGCCTGGGCCCCACGACCCGCTCGACATCTACGAGGACGACACACCTCTGCCACAGCCCACGCAGGACTCGACGCCGGAAGCTCCACTACCCCTGCCATTGCCACGCCGATCACAGCGGCAGACAAGACCTCCAGAGAGACTCCAATACATTAACTTTTAATACACTTCACCCCGCCGGACTCAATTTTAAACAAGGGGTGAATGTGGTAAACCACTGTTTGTATTCCACTGTGTACATGCCTGGACATGCCTCGGCTGACTCCTCCCCCAAGTCCTAGTATAAAGGTGACTGCTCCCCAGCCCTTTGTATTTCTGGACCGGTCGACCACTCGAGGCAGACCTTCATTCTTTTGTTAATAAAAGCCTTTAGTTACCCTCTTAACTCTCAGCCTTTTATGAGTAATTGATAGCGCATCACCTGTGTAGGAGACATTGCCCTCTTTCATAGTCACTGCCCGGTGTAGGAGACGCTAACCAGTTCAGGAGATGCTCCCCTGTGTAGGAGACACTGCCCTGTGTAGGAGACACTGCCCTGCGTAGGAGGTTCTGCCCTGTGTAGGAGACGCTGTTCTGTGTAGAAGAGGCTGCCCTGTGTAGGAATCACTGCCCTGTGTAGGAGACACTGCCCTGTGTAGCAGACTCTGCCCTGTGTAGGAGACGCTGCCCTGTGTAGGAGGCACTGCCCTGTTTTGGAGACACTGCACTGTGTAGTTCGCACTGCCATGTGTAGGAGACACTGTCCTGTGTACAAGTCACTGCCCTGTGTAGGAGTCACTGCTCTTTGTAGGAGGCACTGCCCAGTGTAGGAGACACTGCCCTGTCTACCAGACACTGCCCTGTGTAAGAGACATTGCCCTGTTCCGTAGACATGGCCCGGTGTAGGAGATGCTGCCCTGTTCACGAGATGCTGCCCTGTGTAGCAGATGCAGCACTCTGTAGGAGACGCTGCCCTGTGTAGTAGACTCTGCCCTGTGTAGGAGGCACTACCCTGTGTAGGAGGCACTGCCCTGTGTAGGAAACACTGCATTGTGTAGGTGGCACTGCCCTGCGTAGGAGACACTGCCCTGGGTAGACAACACTGCCCTGTGTAAGAGACACTGCCCTGTGTAGGAGAAACTGCTCTGTGCAGGAGGTACTGCCAAGTGTAGGAGATACTGCCATGTGCAGAAGTCACTGCCCTGTGTAGGAGGCACTGCCCTGTGTAGGAAACACTGCATTGTGTAGGTGGCACTGCCCTGCGTAGGAGAAACTGCCCTGTGTAGATGACACTGCCCTTTGTAAGAGACACTGCCCTGTGTAGGAGAAACTGCCCTGTGTAGGATGTACTGCCAAGTGTAGGAGATACTGCCATGTGCAGAAGTCACTGCCCTGTGTACGAGACACTGCCCTTTGTAGGAGGCACTGCCCTGTGTTGGAGACATGGCCCTGTGTAGGAGGCACTGCCTTGTGTAGGAGATACTGCCCTGTGTAGGAGTCACTGCCCTGTGTAGGAGGCACTACCCTGTGAAGGAGGCACTGCCCTGTGTAGGAGACACTGCACTGTGTAGGAGACACTGCCCTGTGTAGGAAACACTGCACTGTGTAGGAGGGACTGCCCTGTGTAGGAGACATTGCCCTGTTTCATAGTCACTGCCCGGTGTAGGAGATGCTAACCAGTTCAGGAGATGCTCCCCTGTGTAGAAGATGCTGCACACTGTCGGTGATGCTGCCCTGCGTAGGAGGCGCTGCCCTGTGTATGAGGTGCTGCCCTGCCTCGGAGAATCTGCACTGTTTAGGAGACACTGCCTTTTGTAGGATGCACTGCTCTGTGTAGGAGATACTGCCGCGGCTAGGAGGTACTGCACTGTGTAGGAGGCGTTGCCCTGCCTAGGAGCCTCTGCCCTGTTCAGAAGACGCTTTCCTGTGTCGGAGGCACTGCCCTGTGTTGTCGACACTGCGCTGCGTTGGTGTCACTGCCCTGTGTAGCAGACACTGCCCTTTGTAGGAGGGACTGCCCTGTGTAGGAGACACTGCCCTGTTCCGTAGACACTTCCCGGTGTTGAAGACATTACCCTGCTCAGGAGATGCTGCTCTGCGTTGGACACGTTGCTATGTGTAGGAGACTCTTCCCTGTGTAGGTGGCGCTGCCCTGTGTGGGAGACGCTACCCTGTGTAGGAGACGCTGCAATTTGTAGGAGATGCTGCCCTGTGTATGAGGCACTGCCCTGCCTAGGAGGCTCTGCCCTGTTCAGAAGACGCTGTCCTGTGTAGCAGGTGCTTCCCTCTGAGGGAGACGCTGCCCTGTGTAGGAGACGCTGCCCTGTGTAGGAGACGCTACCCTGTTCTGTTGATGCTGCCCTGTGTAGGAGGCACTGCACTTTATAGGAGACATTACTCTGTGTAGGAGACTCTGCCCTGTGTAGGAGAAAGTGCCCTGTGTATGAGGTACTGCCAAGTTTAGGAGATACTGCCCTGTGTAGAAGTCACTGACCTGTGTAGGAGACACTGCCCTTTGTAGGAGGCAGTGCCCTGTGTAGGAGACACGGCCCTGTGTAGGAGGAACTGCCTTGTGTAGGAGGCACTACCCTGTGTAGGAGGCACTGCCCTGTGTAGGAGACACTGCACTGTGTAAGAGACACTGCCCTGTGTAGGAAACACTGCCCTGTGTAGGAGGTACTGCCCTGTGTAGGAGGCATTGCCCTGTTTCGTAGACACTGCCCGATGTGGGAGATGTTAACCAGTTCAGGAGATGCTCCACTGTGTAGGAGACACTGCCCTGTGTAGGAGACACTGCCCTGCGTAGGAGGTTCTGCCCTGTGTAGGAGACGCTGTTCTGTGTAGAAGAGGCTGCCCTGTGTAGGAATCACTGCCCTGTGTAGGAGACACTGCCCTGTGTAGCAGACTCTGCCCTGTGTAGGAGACGCTGCCCTGTGTAGGAGGCACTGCCCTGTTTAGGAGACACTGCACTGTGTAGTTCGCACTGCCATGTGTAGGAGACACTGTCCTGTGTACAAGTCACTGCCCTGTGTAGGAGTCACTGCTCTTTGTAGGAGGCACTGCCCAGTGTAGGAGACACTGCCCTGTCTACCAGACACTGCCCTGTGTAAGAGACATTGCCCTGTTCCGTAGACATGGCCCGGTGTAGGAGATGCTGCCCTGTTCACGAGATGCTGCCCTGTGTAGCAGATGCAGCACTCTGTAGGAGACGCTGCCCTGTGTAGTAGACTCTGCCCTGTGTAGGAGGCACTACCCTGTGTAGGAGGCACTGCCCTGTGTAGGAAACACTGCATTGTGTAGGTGGCACTGCCCTGCGTAGGAGACACTGCCCTGGGTAGACAACACTGCCCTGTGTAAGAGACACTGCCCTGTGTAGGAGAAACTGCTCTGTGCAGGAGGTACTGCCAAGTGTAGGAGATACTGCCATGTGCAGAAGTCACTGCCCTGTGTAGGAGGCACTGCCCTGTGTAGGAAACACTGCATTGTGTAGGTGGCACTGCCCTGCGTAGGAGAAACTGCCCTGTGTAGATGACACTGCCCTTTGTAAGAGACACTGCCCTGTGTAGGAGAAACTGCCCTGTGTAGGATGTACTGCCAAGTGTAGGAGATACTGCCATGTGCAGAAGTCACTGCCCTGTGTACGAGACACTGCCCTTTGTAGGAGGCACTGCCCTGTGTTGGAGACATGGCCCTGTGTAGGAGGCACTGCCTTGTGTAGGAGATACTGCCCTGTGTAGGAGTCACTGCCCTGTGTAGGAGGCACTACCCTGTGAAGGAGGCACTGCCCTGTGTGGGAGACACTGCACTGTGTAGGAGACACTGCCCTGTGTAGGAAACACTTCACTGTGTAGGAGGGACTGCCCTGTGTAGGAGACATTGCCCTGTTTCATAGTCACTGCCCGGTGTAGGAGATGCTAACCAGTTCAGGAGATGCTCCCCTGTGTAGAAGATGCTGCACACTGTAGGTGATGCTGCCCTGCGTAGGAGGCGCTGCCCTGTGTATGAGGTGCTGCCCTGCCTCGGAGAATCTGCACTGTTTAGGAGACACTGCCTTTTGTAGGATGCACTGCTCTGTGTAGGAGATACTGCCGCGGCTAGGAGGTACTGCACTGCGTAGGAGGCGTTGCCCTGCCTAGGAGCCTCTGCCCTGTTCAGAAGACGCTGTCATGTGTCGGAGGCACTGCCCTGTGTTGTCGACACTGCACTGCGTTGGTGTCACTGCCCTGTGTAGCAGACACTGCCCTTTGTAGGAGGGACTGCCCTGTGTAGGAGACACTGCCCTGTTCCGTAGACACTTCCCGGTGTTGGAGACATTACACTGCTCAGGAGATGCTGCCCTGCGTTGGACACGCTGCTATGTGTAGGAGACTCTTCCCTGTGTAGGGGGCGCTGCCCTGTGTGGGAGACGCTACCCTGTGTAGGAGACGCTGCAATTTGTAGGAGATGCTGCCCTGTGTATGAGGCACTGCCCTGCCTAGGAGGCTCTGCCCTGTTCAGAAGACGCTGTCCTGTGTAGCAGGTGCTTCCCTCTGAGGGAGACGCTGCCCTGTGTAGGAGACGCTGCCCTGTGTAGGAGACGCTACCCTGTTCTGTTGATGCTGCCCTGTGTAGGAGGCACTGCACTTTATAGGAGACATTACTCTGTGTAGGAGACTCTGCCCTGTGTAGGAGAAAGTGCCCTGTGTATGAGGTACTGCCAAGTTTAGGAGATACTGCCCTGTGTAGAAGTCACTGACCTGTGTAGGAGACACTGCCCTTTGTAGGAGGCAGTGCCCTGTGTAGGAGACACGGCCCTGTGTAGGAGGAACTGCCTTGTGTAGGAGGCACTACCCTGTGTAGGAGGCACTGCCCTGTGTAGGAGACACTGCACTGTGTAAGAGACACTGCCCTGTGTAGGAAACACTGCCCTGTGTAGGTGGTACTGCCCTGTGTAGGAGGCATTACCCTGTTTCGTAGACACTGCCCGATGTGGGAGATGTTAACCAGTTCAGGAGATGCTCCCCTGTGTAGGAGATGCTGCACACTGTATGTGACGCTGCCCTGTATAGGAGGCGCTGCCCTGTGTAGGAGGCGCTGCCCTGCCTAGGAGTATCCGCACTGTTTAGGATGCACTGCCTTTTGTAGGAGGCACTGCTCTGTGTAGCAGACACTGCCCCATGTAGGAGGCACTGCACTGTGAAGGAGGCGTTGCCCTGCCTAGTAGCCTCTGCCCTGTTCAGAAGACGCTGTCCTGTGTCGGAGGCACTGCCCTCTGTTGGAGACACTGCCCTGTTCCGTAGACACTTCCCAGTGTAGGAGACACTGCCCTGTTCAGGAGATGCTGCCCTGCGTTGGACACGCTGCTATGTGGAGGAGACGCTTCCCTGTGTAGGAGGCGCTGCCCTGTGTGAGAGGTGCTACCCCGTGTAGGAGACGCTGCACTTTGTAGGAGATGATGCCCTGTGTAGGAGGCACTGCCCTGCCTAGGAGACTCTGCCCTGTTCAGAAAACGCTGTCCTGTGTAGGAGGTGCTTCCCTCTGTGGGAGACGCTGCCCTGGGTAGGAGACGCTGCCCTGTGTAGGAGACGCTACCCTGTTCTGGAGATGCTGCCCTGTGTAGGAGGCACTGCACTTTGTAGGAGACACTACACTGTGTAGGATACTCTGCACTTTGTAGGAGATACTGCCCTGTTCAGGAGGCACTGCCCTCTGTAAGAGGCACTGCCCTGTGTAGGAGACACTGCAATGTCCAGCAGACACTGCCCTCTGTTGGAGGTACTGCCCTTTGTAGGAGTCACTGCTCTGTGTAAATGCTACTGCACTGTGTAAGAGGTAGTGCCCTTTGTAGCAGACACAGCCCTGTGTAGGAGTCAATGCTCTGTGTAGGAGACACTGCCCTGTGTAGAAGATGCTGCCATGTGTAGGACGTGCTGCCCTATGCAGGAGACAATGCCCTGTGTAGAGGGCAGTGCCCTGTGTAGCAGACAGTGCCCTGTGAAAATTCACTGCCCTTTGCAGGAGATGCTTTACTGTTTAGAACTCACTGCCCTGTGTAGAGCCACTGCCCTGCGTAGGAGGTACTGCCCTGTGTAGGAGACGCTGCCCTGTGTAGGAGACACTGCCCTATGTAGGAGTCACTGACTTGTTCAGGAGACACTGATCTGTTCAGGGGATGCTGCCCTGTGTAGGAGACGCTGCCCTGTGTAGGAGACGCTGCCCTGTGTAGGAGACGTTGCCCTGTGTAGGAGAGACTGCCCTGTTTAGGAAACACTGCCCTGCGTAGAAGGTACTGCCCTGTGTAGGAGACACTGCCTTGTGTAGGAGACGCTGCCCTGTGTAGGAATCACTGCCCTCTGTAGGAGACACTGCCCTATGTAGCAGACTCTGCCCTGTGTAGGAGACTCCGCCCTGTGTAGGAGACTTCGCCCTGTGTAGGAGGCACTGCGCTGTGTAGGAAACACTGCATTGTGTAGGTGGCACTACCCTGTGTAGGAGACACTGCGCTGTGTAGAATACACTGCCCTGTGTAAGAGACACTGCCCTGTATAGGAGGCATTGCCCTATGTAGAAGGCACTGCCCTGTGTATGAGGCACTGCCCTGTGTAGGAGATACTGCCCTGTGTAGATGTCACTGCCCTGTGTTGGAGTCACTGCCCTTTGTAGGAGGCACTGCCCTGTGTTGCAGATACGGCCCTGTGTAGGAGGCACTGACCTGTGTAGGAGATACTGCCCTGTGTAGGAGTCACTGCCCTGTGTAGGAGGCACTAACCTGTGTAGGAGGCGCTGCCCTGTGTGGGAGACGCCACCCTGTGTAGGAGACGTAGCACTGTGTAGGAGATGCAGCCCTGTGTAGGAGGCACTGCCCTGCTTAGGAGACTCTGCCCTGTTCAGAGAATGCTGTCCTGTGTAGGAGGTGCTTCCCTCTGTGGGAGATGCTGCCCTGTGTATGAGACGCTGCCCTGTGTAGGAGACGCTACCCTGTTCTGGAGATGCTGCCCTGTGTAGGAGGCACTGCACTTTGTAGGAGACACTACACTGTGTAGGAGACTCTGCCCTGTGTAGGAGATACTGCCCTGTTCAAGAGGCACTGCCCTCTGTAAGAGGCACTGCCCTGTGTAGGAGACACTGCCCTGTCCAGCAGACACTGCCCTCTGTAGGAGGTACTGCCCTGTGTAGGAGTCACTGCTCTGTGTAGGTGTTACTGCCCTGTAAAAGAGGTATTGCCCTGTGTAGGAGACATAGCCCTGTGTAAGATTCAATGCCCTGTGTCGGAGACACAGCCACGTGTAGAAGACTCTGCCATGTTTAGGACGTGCTGCCCTCTGTAGGAGACACTGCCCTGTGTGGGACGAACTGCCCTGTGAATGAGTCACTGCCCTTTGTAGGAGACACTGCCCTGTGTAGGAGTCAATGCCCTGTTCAGGAGACGCTGCACTGTTCAGGAGATGCTGCCCTGTGTAGTATACGCTTCCTGTGTAGGAGTCGCTGCCCTGTGTGGGAGATGCTGCTCTGTGTAGGAGATGCTGCCCTGTGTAGGAGACGCTGCCCTGTGTAGGAGGCGCTGCCCTGTGTAGGAGACACTGCCCTGCGTAGGAGTTACTGCCCTGTGTAGGAGACGCTGTTCTGTGTAGAAGAGCCTGCCATTTGTAGGAATCACTGCCCTGTGTAGGAGACACTGCCCTGTGCAGCAGACTCTGCCCTGTGTAGGAGACTCTGCCCTGTGTAGGAGAAAGTGCCCTGTGTATGAGGTACTGCCAAGTTTAGGAGATACTGCCCTGTGTAGAAGTCACTGACCTGTGTAGGAGACACTGCCCTTTGTAGGAGGCAGTGCCCTGTGTAGGAGACACGACCCTGTGTAGGAGGAACTGCCTTGTGTAGGAGGCACTACCCTGTGTAGGAGGCACTGCCCTGTGTAGGAGACACTGCACTGTGTAAGAGACACTGCCCTGTGTAGGAAACACTGCCCTGTGTAGGAGGTACTGCCCTGTGTAGGAGGCATTGCCCTGTTTCGTAGACACTGCCCGATGTGGGAGATGTTAACCAGTTCAGGAGATGCTACCCTGTGTAGGAGATGCTGCACATTGTATGTGACGCTGCCCTGTATAGGAGGCGCTGCCCTGTGTAGGAGGCGCTGCCCTGCCTAGGAGTATCCGCACTGTTTAGGATGCACTGCCTTTTGTAGGAGGCACTGCTCTGTGTAGCATACACTGCCCCGTGTAGGAGGCACTGCACTGTGATGGAGGCGTTGCCCTGCCTAGTAGCCTCTGCCCTGTTCAGAAGACGCTGTCCTGTGTCGGAGGCACTGCCCTCTGTTGGAGACACTGCCCTGTTCCGTAGACACTTCCCGGTGTAGGAGACACTGCCCTGTTCAGGAGATGCTGCCCTGCGTTGGACACGCTGCTATGTGGAGGAGACGCTTCCCTGTGTAGGAGGCGCTGCCCTGTGTGAGAGGTGCTACCCCGTGTAGGAGACGCTGCACTTTATAGGAGATGATGCCCTGTGTAGGAGGCACTGCCCTGCCTAGGAGACTCTGCCCTGTTCAGAAAACGCTGTCCTGTGTAGGAGGTGCTTCCCTCTGTGGGAGACGCTGCCCTGGGTAGGACACGCTGCCCTGTGTAGGAGACGCTACCCTGTTCTGGAGATGCTGCCCTGTGTAGGAGGCACTGCACTTTGTAGGAGACACTACACTGTGTAGGATACTCTGCACTTTGTAGGAGATACTGCCCTGTTCAGGAGGCACTGCCCTCTGTAAGAGGCACTGCCCTGTGTAGGAGACACTGCAATGTCCAGCAGACACTGCCCTCTGTTGGAGGTACTGCCCTTTGTAGGAGTCACTGCTCTGTGTAAATGCTACTGCACTGTGTAAGAGGTAGTGCACTTTGTAGCAGACACAGCCCTGTGTAGGAGTCAATGCTCTGTGTAGGAGACACTGCCCTGTGTAGAAGACGCTGCCATGTGTAGGACGTGCTGCCCTATGCAGGAGACAATGCCCTGTGTAGAGGGCAGTGCCCTGTGTAGCAGACAGTGCCCTGTGAAAATTCACTGCCCTTTGCAGGAGATGCTTTACTGTTTAGGACTCACTGCCCCGTGTAGAGCCACTGCCCTGCGTAGGAGGTACTGCCCTGTGTAGGAGGCACTTCGCTTTGTAGATGGCACAGCCCTGTGTAGGAGACGCTGCCCTGTGTAGGAGACACTGCCCTATGTAGGAGTCACTGACTTGTTCAGGAGACACTGATCTGTTCAGGGGATGCTGCCCTGTGTAGGAGACGCTGCCCTGTGTAGGAGACGCTGCCCTGTGTAGGAGACGCTGCCCTGTGTAGGAGAGACTGCCCTGTTTAGGAAACACTGCCCTGCGTAGAAGGTACTGCCCTGTGTAGGAGACACTGCCTTGTGTAGGAGACGCTGCCCTGTGTAGGAATCACTGCCCTCTGTAGGAGACACTGCCCTATGTAGCAGACTCTGCCCTGTGTAGGAGACTCCGCCCTGTGTAGGAGACTTCGCCCTGTGTAGAAGGCACTGCGCTGTGTAGGAAACACTGCATTGTGTAGGTGGCACTACCCTGTGTAGGAGACACTGCGCTGTGTAGAAGACACTGCCCTGTGTAAGAGACACTGCCCTGTATAGGAGGCATTGCCCTATGTAGAAGGCACTGCCCTGTGTATGAGGCACTGCCCTGTGTAGGAGATACTGCCCTGTGTAGATGTCACTGCCCTGTGTTGGAGTCACTGCCCTTTGTAGGAGGCACTGCCCTGTGTTGCAGACACGGCCCTGTGTAGGAGGCACTGACCTGTGTAGGAGATACTGCCCTGTGTAGGAGTCACTGCCCTGTGTAGGAGGCACTAACCTGTGTAGGAGGCGCTGCCCTGTGTGGGAGACGCCACCCTGTGTAGGAGACGTAGCACTGTGTAGGAGATGCAGCCCTGTGTAGGAGGCACTGCCCTGCTTAGGAGACTCTGCCCTGTTCAGAGAATGCTGTCCTGTGTAGGAGGTGCTTCCCTCTGTGGGAGATGCTGCCCTGTGTATGAGACGCTGCCCTGTGTAGGAGACGCTTCCCTGTTCTGGAGATGCTGCCCTGTGTAGGAGGCACTGCACTTTGTAGGAGACACTACCCTGTGTAGGAGACTCTGCCCTGTGTAGGAGATACTGCCCTGTTCAAGAGGCACTGCCCTCTGTAAGAGGCACTGCCCTGTGTAGGAGACACTGCCCTGTCCAGCAGACACTGCCCTCTGTAGGAGGTACTGCCCTGTGTAGGAGTCACTGCTCTGTGTAGGTGTTACTGCACTGTAAAAGAGGTATTGCCCTGTGTAGGAGACATAGCCCTGTGTAAGATTCAATGCCCTGTGTAGGAGACACAGCCACGTGTAGAAGACGCTGCCATGTTTTGGACGTGCTGCCCTCGGTAGGAGACACTGCCCTGTGTGGGACGAACTGCCCTGTGAATGAGTCACTGCCCTTTGTAGGAGACACTGCCCTGTGTAGGAGTCAATGCCCTGTTCAGGAGACGCTGCACTGTTCAGGAGATGCTGCCCTGTGTAGTATACGCTTCCTGTGTAGGAGTCGCTGCCCTGTGTGGGAGATGCTGCTCTGTGTAGTAGATGCTGCCCTGTGTAGGAGACGCTGCCCTGTGTAGGAGGCGCTGCCCTGTGTAGGAGACACTGCCCTGCGTAGGAGTTACTGCCCTGTGTAGGAGACGCTGTTCTGTGTAGAAGAGCCTGCCATTTGTAGGAATCACTGCCCTGTGTAGGAGACACTGCCCTGTGCAGCAGACTCTGCCCTGTGTAGGAGACTCTGCCCTGTGTAGGAGGCACTGCCCTGTTTAGGAGACACTGCACTGTGTAGTTCGCACTGCCATGTGTAGGAGACACTGTCCTATGTACAAGTCACTGCCCTGTGTAGGAGTCACTGCCCTTTTTAGGAGGCACTGCCCAGTTTAGGAGACACTGCCCTGTCTACCAGACACTGCCCTGTGTAAGAGACATTGCCCTGTTCTGTAGACACTGCCCGGTGTAGGACATGCTGCTCTGTTCACGAGATGCTGCCCTGTGTAGCAGACGTAGCACTCTGTAGGAGATGCTGCCCTGTGTAGGAGGTACTGCCATGTGTAGGAGATACTGCCATGTGCAGAAGTCACTGCCCTGTGTAGGAAACACTGCATTGTGTAGGTGGCACTGTCCTGCGTAGGAGACACTGCCCTGTGTAGATGACACTGCCCTGTGTAAGAGACACTGCCCTGTGTAGGAGAAACTGCCCTGTGTAGGAGGTACTGCCAAGTGTAGGAGATACTGCCATGTGCAGAAGTCACTGCGTGTGTACGAGACACTGCCCTTTGTAGGAGGCACTGCCCTGTGTAGGAGACACGGCCCTGTGTAGGAGGCACTGCCTTGTGTAGGAGATACTGCCCTGTGTACAAGTCACTGCCCTGTGTAGGAGGCACTACCCTGTGAAGGAGGCACTGCCCTGTGTAGGAGACACTGCACTGTGTAGGAGACACTGCCCTGTGTAGGAAACACTGCACTGTGTAGGAGGGAGTGCCCTGTTGTGGTAAACCACTGTTTGTATTCCACTGTGTACATGCCTGGACATGCCTCGGCTGACTCCTCCCCCAAGTCCTAGTATAAAGGTGACTGCTCCCCAGCCCTTTGTATTTCTGGACCGGTCTACCACTCGAGGCAGACCTTCATTCTTTTGTTAATAAAAGCCTTTAGTTACTCTCTTAACTCTCAGTCTTTTATGAGTAATTGATAGCGCATCAATTTTATTAACAAAATTTTTATAATGGAGAAGATCCTCACACCAGCATGCCTGGGCTTTGATCATTGGGAGGCAGACTCATCCACCAAGTTTACTCACTGGCTTAAGTGTTTCGAAAAATTCCTGACCGCCTCCGCAGCAATCAAATCGGACGAGGACAAACTGGATGTCCTGACCTCCAAAGTGAACCACCGAGTGTACTCGGTCATCCAAGACGCGGCCTCGTACGCGGACGCTATCAAGCTCCTCAAGGACCAGGACACGCGCCCAGTGAACGAAGTGTACGCCAGGCACCTTCTGGGGAGTCGTAAACAACAACCTGGGGAATCGACCGTGGAATACCTTCAGGCACTGTCTGTGCTTGGCCGGGCCTGGAGTTGTAAGGATGTAAAGGCCGCTGTGTACACAGAGGAATTTATCCGGGACGCTTTTGTAGCGGGCCACAGATCCAATTACACCCGACAGCGACTGTTGGAGCAGAGTGACCTCGACCTCAACAAGGCCTCTGAACTCGCACTATCATTGGATGCAGCCTACCGGGGCATGGATGCCTACTCCTCTGCACCGTGGACGCCACGGGGAATGACAACCTGGGACACGGAAGGACTGCCTCATAGCGCCGTGCCACCCCAGCCACAACCCAGCAACGGCCCAACTACCGCAGCAGTGTCCCAAGGCCAGACAGCAGTGCCCCAAGGCCAGAAATGCTACTTCTGTGGCCAGGCAGAACACCCCAGAGCGCGCTGCCCGGCGAAAAACGCGATCTGCTCGGGCTGCGGGAAGAAGGGACACTACGCTAACGTCTGCAGGGCCAAAGCCACCCCGAACCCCAGCAGCGCCGCGTGTGGGCCATGCGGGCCGCCATCTTGGGCCGCTCCGGCCATGTGCGAACCACCGGTACAGCAGCCATTTTGGACGCCTCCAGCCACATGGGGATCATGGACGCCGCCATCTTGGATGACAGCCAGAACGCAGCAGGCCCCCAACACCGCCTCATCTGATACCCACAGCGACACACCGACCCCTACGCTGGCAGCCGTTACACTGGACCAAGCGAGACTGCACCAGCTGGCCAGTTCCACAATGGACATTAAGGTAAATGGCCACGATACAATCTGCCTTTTTGACTCTGGGAGCACGGAGAGCTTCATCCACCCCGACACGGTGCGGCGTTGCTCTCTCCCAGTCCTGCCTGCGCACCAGCGGATTTCTATGGCTTCCGAGTCCCAGTCGGCGGACATCGGCGGCTAATCCGTAGTGACACTCGTAGTAGACGGGACCGTGTACGATCATTTTAAACTTCTGGTCCTGCCCAATCTCTGCGCTGCCGTCCTGCTGGGGTTAGATTTTCAGTGCCACCTTAAAAGTGTTACGATGGCGTACGGTGGACCCCTACCCCCACTCACAGTCCGCAGCCAGCAGGTCCCAAATTGCCCGCCGCACACCAGGTGCAACCTCTCCACACTCAGAGTCACCCCCCCCCCACTGTTTGCTAACCTCACCCCCGACTCTAAGCCCATCGCCACAAAGAGCAGGCGATACAGTGCCGGGGACCAGGTTTTCATTAAAACCGAAGTGGAGCGGCTCCTGAAGGAAGGGATTATTGAGGGCAGCACCAGCCCCTGGCGAGCCCAGGTTGTGGTCGTTAAGACCGGCGAGAAGCAGCACCTGGTCATGGACTACAGCCAGACAATAAATCGCTACACCCTGCTGGACGCCTACCCACTCCCCCGCATAGCTGATATGGTCAACCAGATCGCGCAGTACCGCGTCTTCTCGACCATTGACCTGAAATCAGCATACCACCAGCTCCCTATCCGCCCTGATGACCGCCAGTATACTGCCTTTGAGGCAAACGGCCGCCTCTACCACTTCCTTAGGGTTCCCTTTGGCGTCACCAACGGGGTCTCCGTCTTCCAAAGGGAGATGGACCGGATGGTAGATCAAAATGCGTTGCAGGCCACTTTCCCATATCTGGACAATGTGACCATCTGCGGCTGTGGCTTGCAGGAGCATGACACAAACCTCGAAAAATTCTTCCGCACCGCCCAGCTCCTGAACCTGACATATAACAAGGAGATGTGCATATTCCGCACAAACCACCTCGCCATCCTTGGCTGTGCTTTGGAACACGGAGTCATCGGCCCCGACCCCGACCGGATGCGTCCCCTTATGGAACTCCCACTGTCCCACTGCCTCAAGGCCCTGAAGAGGTGCCTAGGGTTTTTCTCCTATTATGCCCAGTGGTTCCCCTACTATGCGGACAAGGCCCATCCGCTGATCAAGTCCACCTCTTTTCCCTTGACGGCAGAGGCCCGCTTAGCCTTCCACCGTATCAAGGAAGACATTGCCAAAGCCACCATGCATGCAGTGGACGAATCCATCCCCTTCCAGGTGGAAAGCGACGCGTCCGACTTTGTCCTGGCCGCTACCCTCAATCAGGCGGGGAGACCTGTGGCCTTCTTTTCATGAACCCTCCAAGGCCCAGAGACTAGACACTCCGCTGTTGAGAAGGAGGCCCAGGCGATTGTGGAGGCTGTGCGTCATTGGAGGCACTACCTGGCCGGAAAACGATTTACCCTGCTCACTGACCAACGTTCAGCTGCTTTCATGTTTAACAACAAGCAGGGGGGCAAAATCAAAAATGACAAGATCTTGAGGTGGAGAATCGAACTTTCCACCTACAATTACGAGATCTTGTACCGGCCTGGGAAGCTCAATGAACACCCGGATGCGCTATCGCGTGGCACCTGCGCCAGCGCGCAGATCGATAGACTGCGGGCCCTCCACAATGACCTCTGCCACCCGGGGGTCACCAGGTTCTTACACTTCATCAAGGCCCACAAACTGCCTTACTCTATTGAGGAGGTCAGGACCATGACCTGGAACTGCCAAGTCTGCGCTGAGTGCAAACCGCACTTTTATAGAACAGACAGGGCCCACCTGATAAAAGCCACTCGCCCCTTCGAGCGCCTGAGCGTTGATTTTAAAGGGCCTCTCCCCTCCTCCGACCGCAATGTGTACTTCCTCAATATTATTGATGAGTACTCCCGTTTCCCGTTCGCCATCCCCTGCCCGGACATGACCAGTGCCACGGTCATTAAATGTCTGAACGACGTCTTCACCCTGTTCGGTTTCCCCAGCTATATCCATAGCGACCGGGGATCATCGTTAATGTGTGACGAATTCCGTCAGTACCTGCTAACTAGGGGTATTGCCACAAGCAGGACCACCAGTTACAACCCCCGGGGGAACGGACATGTGGAAAGAGAAAATGCGACAGTTTGGAAGGCCGCCCTGCTAGCCTTAAAGTCTAGGGGCCTTCCAACCTCCCGTTGGCAGGATGTGCTCCCCGATGCGCTCCACTCTATTCGGTCACTGCTCTGCACTGCCATTAACGCCACCACTCATGAGAAAATGTTTGTCTTCCCAAGGAAGTCCACATCGGGGACATCGCTACCGCCATGGCTGACGTCCCCAGGGCCGGTCCTACTGAGAAGGCACGTGAGGACCCATAAAATGGACCCCCTGGTCGAGAGGGTCGACCTCCTCCACGCCAACCCCCAGTATGCTTACATTGCATACCCGGACGGGCGGGAGGACACAGTCTGCATAAGAGACCTTGCACCCTCGGGGGCCGCAATAACCCACTACTCACTACGACCCCCCCCACGATCTGATATCCAGCCCCAGCAGACGGCAGGCCTGGGCCCCGCGACCCGCTCGACATCTACGAGGACGACACACCTGTGCCACAGCCCACGCAGGACTCGACGCCGGAAGCTCCACTACCCCTGCCATTGCCACGCCGATCACAGCGGCAGACAAGACCTCCGGAGAGACTCCAATACATTAACTTTTAATACACTTCACCACGGCGGACTCAATTTTAAACAAGGTGTGAATGTGGTAAACCACTGTTTGTATTCCACTGTGTACATGCCTGGACATGCCTCGGCTGACTCCTCCCCCAAATCCTAGTATAAAGGTGACTGCTCCCCAGCCCTTTGTATTTCTGGACCGGTCGACCACTCGAGGCAGACCTTCATTCTTTTGTTAATAAAAGCCTTTAGTTACCCTCTTAACTCTCAGCCTTTTATGAGTAATTGATAGCGCATCTCCTGTGTAGGAGACATTGCCCTCTTTCATAGTCACTGCCCGGTGTAGGAGACGCTAACCAGTTCAGGAGATGCTCCCCTGTGTAGGAAACACTGCCCTGTGTAGGAGACACTGCCCTGCGTAGGAGGTTCTGCCCTGTGTAGGAGACGCTGTTCTGTGTAGAAGAGCCTGCCCTGTGTAGGAATCACTGCCCTGTGTAGGAGACACTGCCCTGTGTAGCAAACTCTGCCGTGTGTAGGAGACTCTGCCCTGTGTAGGAGGCACTGCCCTGTTTAGGAGACACTGCACTGTGTAGTTCGCACTGCCATGTGTAGGAGACACTGTCCTGTGTACAAGTCACTGCCCTGTGTAGGAGTCACTGCTCTTTGTAGGAGGCACTGCCCAGTGTAGGAGACACTGCCCTGTCTACCAGACACTGCCCTGTGTAAGAGACATTGCCCTGTTCCGCAGACATGGCCCGGTGTAGGAGATGCTGCCCTGTTCACGAGATGCTGCCCTGTGTAGCAGATGCAGCACTCTGTAGGAGACGCTGCCCTGTGTAGTAGACTCTGCCCTGTGTAGTAGACTCTGCCCTATGTAGGAGGCACTACCCTGTGTAGGAGGAACTGCCCTGTGTAGGAAACACTGCATTGTGTAGGTGGCACTGCCCTGCGTAGGAGACACTGCCCTGGGTAGATAACACTGCCCTGTGTAAGAGACACTGCCCTGTGTAGGAGAAACTGCCCTGTGCAGGAGGTACTGCCAAGTGTAGGAGATACTGCCATGTGCAGAAGTCACTGCCCTGTGTAGGAGGCACTGCCCTGTGTAGGAAACACTGCATTGTGTAGGTGGCACTGCCCGGCGTAGGAGAAACTGCCCTGTGTAGATGACACTGCCCTTTGTAAGAGACACTGCCCTGTGTAGGAGAAACTGCCCTGTGTAGGAGGTACTGCCAAGTGTAGGAGATACTGCCATGTGCAGAAGTCACTGCCCTGTGTACGATACACTGCCCTTTGTAGGAGGCACTGCCCTGTGTAGGAGACATGGCCCTGTGTAGGAGGCACTGCCTTGTGTCGGAGACACTGCACTGCGTAGGAGACACTGACCTGTGTAGGAAACACTGCACTGTGCAGGAGGGACTGCCCTGTGTAGGAGACATTGCCCTGTTTCATAGTCACTGCCCAGTGTAGGAGACGCTAACCAGTTCAGGAGATGCTCCCCTGTGTAGAAGATGCTGCACACTGTAGGTGATGCTGCCCTGTGTAGGAGGCGCTGCCCTGTGTATGAGGTGCTGCCCTGCCTCGGAGAATCAACACTGTTTAGCAGACACTGCCTTTTGTAGGATGCACTGCTCTGTGTATGAGATACTGCCCCGGCTAGGAGGTACTGCTCTGTGTAGGAGGCGTTGCCCTGCCTAGGAGCCTCTGCCCTATTCAGAAGACGCTGTGCTGTGTCGGAGGCACTGCCCTGTGTTGTCGACACTGTGCTGCGTTGGTGTCACTGCCCTGTGTAGCAGACACTGCCCTTTGTAGGAGGGACTGCCCTGTGTAGGAGACACTGCCCTGTTCCGTAGACACTTCCCGGTGTAGGAGACATTACCCTGCTCAGGAGATGCTGCCCTGCGTTGGACACGCTGCTATGTGTAGGAGACTCTTCCCTGTGTAGGTGGCGCTGCCCTGTGTGGGAGACGCTACCCTGTGTAGGAGACGCTGCACTTTGTAGGAGATGCTGCCCTGTGTATGAGGCACTGCCCTGCCTAGGAGGCTCTGCCCTGTTCAGAAGACGCTGTCCTGTGTAGGAGGTGCTTCCCTCTGAGGGAGACGCTGCCCTGTGTAGGAGACGCTGCCCTGTGTAGGAGACGCTACCCTGTTCTGTAGATGCTGCCCTGTGTAGGAGGCACTGCACTTTATAGGAGACATTACTCTGTGTAGGAGACTCTGCCCTGTGTAGGAGAAAGTGCCCTGTGTATGAGGTACTGCCAAGTTTAGGAGATACTGCCCTGTGTAGAAGTCACTGACCTGTGTAGGAGGCACTGCCCTTTGTAGGAGACAGTGCCCTGTGTAGGAGACACGGCCCTGTGTAGGAGGAACTGCCTTGTGTAGGAGATACTGCTCTGTGTAGGTGTCACTGCCCTGTGTAGGAGGCACTACCCTGTGTAGGAGGCACTGCCCTGTGTAGGAGACACTGCACTGTGTAAGAGACACTGCCCTGTGTAGGAAACACTGCCCTGTGTAGGAGGTACTGCCCTCTGTAGAAGGCATTGCCCTGTTTCGTAGACACTGCCCGGTGTGGGAGATGTTAACCAGTTCAGGAGATGCTCCCCTGTGTAGGAGATGCTGCACACTGTATGTGACGCTGCCCTGTGTAGGAGGCGCTGCCCTGTGTAGGAGGCGCTGCCATGCCTAGGAGTATCCGCACTGTTTAGGATGCACTGCCTTTTGTAGGAGGCACTGCTCTGTGTAGCAGACACTGCCCCGTGCAGGAGGCACTGCACTGTGAAGGAGGCGTTGCCCTGCCTAGTAGCCTCTGCCCTGTTCAGAAGACGCTGTCCTGTGTCGGAGGCACTGCCCTGTGTTGGAGACACTGCCCTGTTCCGTAGACACTTCCCGGTGTAGGAGACACTGCCCTGTTCAGGAGATGCTGCCCTGCGTTGAACACGCTGCTATGTGGAGGCGACGCTTCCCTGTGTAGGAGGTGCTGCCCTGTGTGGGAGGTGCTACCCCGTGTAGGAGACGCTGCACTTTGTAGGAGATGATGCCCTGTGTAGGAGGCACTGCCCTGCCTAGGAGTCTCTGCCCTGTTCAGAAAACGCTGTCCTGTGTAGGAGGTGCTTCCCTCTGTGGGAGACGCTGCACTGGGTAGGAGACGCTGCCCTGTGTAGGAGACGCTTCCCTGTTCTGGAGATGCTGCCCTGTGTAGGAGGCACTGCACTTTGTAGGAGACACTACACTGTGTAGGATACTCTGCACTTTGTAGGAGATACTGCCCTGTTCAGGAGGCACTGCCCTCTGTAAGAGGCACTGCCCTGTGTAGGAGACACTGCAATGTCCAGCAGACACTGCCCTCTGTTGGAGGTACTGCCCTTTGTCGGAGTCACTGCTCTGTGTTGATGCTACTGCACTGTGTAAGAGGTAGTGCCCTTTGTAGCAGACAGAGCCCTGTGTAGGAGTCAATGCTCTGTGTAGGAGACACTGCCCTGTGTAGAAGACGCTGCCATGTGTAGGACGTGCTGCCCTATGCAGGAGACAATGCCCTGTGTAGAGGGCACTGCCCTGTGTAGCAGACAGTGCCCTGTGAAAATTCACTGCCCTTTGCAGGAGATGATTTACTGTTTAGGACGCACTGCCCTGTGTAGAGACACTGCCCTGCGTAGGAGGTACTGCCCTGTGTAGGAGGGACTTCGCTTTGTAGATGGCACAGCCCTGTGTAGGAGACGCTGCCCTGTGTAGGAGACCCTGCCCTGTGTAGGAGACTCCGCCCTGTTTAGGAGACTTCGCCCTGTGTAGGAGGCACTGCGCTGTGTAGGAAACACTGCATTGTGTAGGTGGCACTACCCTGTGTAGGAGACACTGCGCTGTGTAGAAGACACTGCCCTGTGTAAGAGACACTGCCCTGTATAGGAGGCATTGCCCTATGTAGGAGGCACTGCCCTGTGTATGAGGCACTGCCCTGTGTAGGAGATACTGCCCTGTGTAGATGTCACTGCCATGTGTAGGAGGCACTGACCTTTGTAGGAGATACTGCCCTGTGTAGGAGTCACTGCCCTGTGTAGGAGGCATTAACCTGTGTAGGAGGCGCTGCCCTGTGTGGGAGACGCTACCCTGTGTAGGAGACGTAGCACTGTGTAGGAGATGCAGCCCTGTGTAGGAGGAACTGCCCTGCTTAGGAGATTCTGCCCTGTTCAGAGAATGCTGTCCTGTGTAGGAGGCGCTTCCCTCTGTGGGAGATGCTGCCCTGTGTATGAGACGCTGCCCTGTGTAGGAGACGCTACCCTGTTCTGGAGATGCTGCCCTGTGTAGGAGGCACTGCACTTTGTAGGAGACACTACCCTGTGTAGGAGACTCTGCCCTGTGTAGGAGATACTGCCCTGTTCAAGAGGCACTGCCCTCTGTAAGCGGCACTGCCCTGTGTAGGAGACACTGCCCTGTCCAGCAGACACTGCCCTCTGTAGGAGGTACTGCCCTGTGTAGGAGTCACTGCTCTGTGTAGGTGTTACTGCACTGTAAAAGAGGTACTGCCCTGTGTAGGAGACATAGCCCTGTGTAAGATTTAATGCCCTGTGTAGGAGACACAGCCACGTGTAGAAGACGCTGCCATGTTTAGGACGTGCTGCCCTCTGTAGGAGACACTGCCCTGTGTGGGACGCACTGCCCTGTGTAGGAGTCACTGCCCTTTGTAGGAGGCACTGCCCTGTGTAGGAGACATGGCACTGTGTAGGAGGCACTGCCCTGTGTAGGAGATACTGCACTGTGTAGGAGACACTGCCCTGTGTAGAAGACTCTGCCCTTTGTAAGAGACACTGCCCTATGTAGGAGGCACTGCCCTATGTAGGAGACACTGCCCTGTGTAGGAGGTACTGCCCAGTGCAGGAGATACTGCCCTGTTTATAATTCACTGCCCTGTATAGGATGCACTGCTCTGTGTATGAGTCACTACCTTGTGGAGGAGGCACTGCCATATGTAGGAGAAACTGACCTGTGTAGGAGACGCTACCCTGTTTGGTGACGCTGCCCTTTGTAGGAGGCATTGCACTCTGTAGGAGACATTACCCTGTGTAGGAGACTCTGCCCTGTGTAGGAGATATTGCACTGTTCAGGAGCCACTGCCCTGTGTAAGACACACTGCCCTGTGTAGGAGACACTGCCCTATCCAGCACACACTGCCCTGTGTAGGAGTCACTGCCCTGTTTAGGAGTTACTGCACTGTGTAAGAGGTACTGCCCTGTGTAGGAGACACAGTCCTGTGTAGGAGTCAATGCCCTGTGTAGGAGACACTGCCCTGTGTAGGAGACGCTGCCATGTGTAGGATGTGCTGCCCTGTGTAGGAGACACTGCTCTGTGAAGGAGGCACTGCCCTGTGTAGCAGACCAGGCCTGTGTATTTGGCACTGCCCTGTGTAGGAGACACTGGACTGCATAGGAGACATTGCCCTGTGAAAGATTAACTGTCCTTTGCAGGAGACACTGTACTGTATAAGAGGCACTGCCCTGTGTAGAGTCACTGCCCTGCGTAGGAGGTACTGCCCTGTGTTGGAGGCACTGCCCTACGTAGATGGCCCTGCCCTGTGTAGGAAACGCTGCCCTGTGTAGGAGACACTGCCCTATGTAGGAGTCACTGCCCTGTGTAGAGACACTGCCCTGCGTAGGAGGTACTGCCCTGTGTAGGAGGCACTACCCTGTGTAGATGGCACTGCCCTGTGTAGCAGACACTGCCCTGTGTAGGAGACACTGCCCTAAGTAGGAGGCACTGCTCTTTACAGGAGACACTGCCCTGTTCAGGTTATGCTGCCCTGTGTAGGAGACGCTCCCTGTATAAGAGGTACTGCTCTGTGTAGGAGTCGCTGACCTGTGTAGGAGGCACTGCCCTGTGCAGGAGATACTGCCCTGTGTAGAAGTCGCTGCCCTGTGTAGGAGGCACTACCCTGTATAGGATGCACTGCCCTGTGTAGGAGGTACTGCCCTGTGTAGGAGTCGCTGCCCTGTGTAGGAGACACAGCCATGTGTAGGAGGCGCCGCCCTGTTTAGGAGACACTGCCCTGTGTAGGAGACGCTGCCCTGTGTAGGAGACACTGCCCTGTGCAGGAGACACTGCCATGTATAAGAGTCACTGCCCTGTGAGGAGTCACTGCCCTGTGTAGGTGTCACTGCCCTGTGTAGGACACCCTGCCCTGTGTAGGAATCATTGTCCTGTGTAGGAGACACTGCCCTGTGTAGGAGCCACTGTCCTGTGTAGTAGACCCTGCCCTGTGTAGGAATCACTGCCCTGTTTAAGAGACACTACCGTGTAGGAGACACTGTCCTGTGTAGCAGAAAATGCACTGCGTAGGAGGCTCTGCCCTGTGTGTGAGACGCTGCCCTGTGTAGGAGATACTTCCCTGTGTAGGAGACATTGCCCTGCGATAGAGTCACTTCCCTTTGTAGGAGACACTGTACTGTGTAGGAGGCACTGCCCTGTGTAGAGACACTGCCCTGCGTATGAGGTACTGCCCTGTGGAGGAGTCACTGCCCTCTGTAGGAGGCACTGCCCTGTGTAGCAGACACAGCCCTGTGTAGGAGACACTGTACTCTGTAGGAGGCACTGCCCTGTGTAGAGACACTGCCCTGCATAGGAGGTACTGCCCGGTTTAGGAGGCACTGCCCTGTGTAGGAAACCCTGCCCTGTGTAGGGGACGCTGCCCTGTGTAGGAGACGCTGCCCTGTGTAGGATACGCTGCCCTGTTTAGGAGACGCTGCCCTGCATAGGAGATGCTGCCTTGTGTAGGAGACTCTGCCCAGTTAGGCATCACTGCACTGTGAAGGAGACACTGCTCTGTGTAGCAGACTCTGCCCTGTGTATGAGACATTGCCCTGCGAAAGATTCACTGCCATTTGCAGGAGACGCTGTACTGTGTAGGAGGCACTGCCCTGTGTAGAGACACTGCCCTGCGTAGGAGGTACTGCCCTGTGTAGGAGGCACTGCCCTGTTTAGGAGACGCTGCCCTGTGTAGGAGACACTGCCCTGTGTAGGAGACGCTGCCCTGCATAGGAGGTACTGCCCTGCATAGGAGATGCTGCCTTGTGTAGGAGATGCTGCCTTTTTACGAATCACTGCGCTGTGCAGGAGACACTGCCCTGTGCAGGAGACACTGCCCTGTGTAGGAAAAACTGAATTGTGTAGGTGGCACTGCCCTGTGTAGGAGTCACTGCCCTGTGTAGAAGACTCTGCCCTGTGTAAGAGACACTGCCCTATGTAGGAGGCACTGCCCTGTGTAGGAGACACTGCCCTGTGTCGGAGGTACTGCCCAGTGCAGGAGATACTGCCCTGTTTAGAATTCACTGCCCTGTGTAGGAGACACTGCCCTTTGAAGGAGGCGCAGCCCTGTGTAGGAGACATGGCCCTGTGTAGCTGCCACTGACTTCTGCAGAAGATACTGCCCTGTGTAGGTGTCACTGCCCTGTGTAGGAGGCACTACCCTGTGTAGGAGGCACTGCCCTGTGAAGGAGACACTGCCCTGTGTAGCAGATGCTACCCTGTTTGGTGATGCTGCCCTTTGTAGGAGGCACTGCACTGTGTAGGGGACATTACCCTGTGTAGGAGACTCTGCCCTGTGTAGGAGATACTGCCCTGTTCAGGAGGCAGTGCCCTGTGTAAGACGCACTGCCCTTTGTAGGATACTTTGCCCTCTCCAGCACACACTGCCCTGTGTAGAAGTCACTGCACTGTTTACGAGTTTCTGCACTGTGTAAGAGGTACTGCCCTGTATAGGAGACATAGCCCTGTGTAGGAGTCAATGCCCTGTGTAGGAGACAGTGCCCTGTGTAGGAGACGCTGCCATGTGTAGGACGTGCTGTACTGTGTAGGAGACACTGAACTGTGAAGGAGGCACTGCCCTGTGTAGCAGACCAGGCCTGTGTATTTGGCACTGCCCTGTGTAGGAGACACTGGCCTGCGTAGGAGACATTGCCCTGTGAAAGATTAACTGCCATTTGCAGGAGACACTGTACTGTTTAGGAGGCACTGCCCTGCATAGAGACACTGCCCTGCGTAGGAGGTACAGCCCTGTGTAGGAAGCACTGCCCTGCGTAGATGGCACTGCCCTGTGTAGGAGACGCTGCCCTGGGTAGGAGACATTGCCCTATGTAGGAGTCACTGCCCTGTGTAGGGACACTGCACTGCGTAGGAGGTACTGCCCTGTGTAGAAGGCACTGCCCTGCATAGATGGCACTGCCGTGTGTAGGAGACGCTGCCCTGTGTAGGAGACACTGCCCTATGAAGGAGTCACTGCCCTGTTCAGGAGACACTGCCCTGTTCAGGATATGCTGCCCTTTGTAGGAGACGCTGCCCTGTGTAGGAGGTACTGCCCTGTGTAGGAGTTGCTGACCAGTGTAGGAGGCACTGCCCTGTGTTGGAGGTACTGCCCTGTGTAGGAGTCGCTGCCCTGTGTAGGAGTTACAGCCCTGTGTAGGAGGCACTGCCCTGTGTAGGAGATACTGCCCTCTCTAGAAGTCACTGCTCTGTGTAGGAGGCACTACCCTGTATAGGATGCACTGCCCTGTGCAGGAGGTACTGCACTGTGTAGCAGACACTGCCATGTGTAGGAGGCGCCGCCCTGTTTAGAAGACACTGCCCTGTGTAGGAGACGCTGCCCTATGTAGGAGACACTGCCCTGTGCAGGAGACACTGCCATGTGTAAGAGTCACTGCCCTGGGTAGGAGTCACTGCCCAGTGTAGGTGTCACTGCCCTGTAAAGGACACCCTGCCCTGTGTAGTAATCACTGTCCTGTGTAGGAGACACTGCCCTGTGTAGGAGCCACTTTCCTGTGTAGTAGAACCTGCCCTGTGTAGGAATCACTGCCCTGTGTAAAAGACACTACCCTGTGTAGGAGACACTGTCCTGTGTAGCAGACACTGCACTGGGTAGAAGGCTCTGCTCTGTGTGTGAGATGCTGCGCTGTGTAGGAGACACTGCCCGGTGTAGGAGACATTGCCCTGTGAAAGAATCACTTCCCTTTGTAGGAGACACTGTACTGTGTAGGAGGCACTGCCCTGTGTAGAGACACTGCCCTGCGTATGAGGTACTGCCCTGTGGAGGAGGCAGTGCCCTCTGTAGGATGCACTGCCCTGTGTAGCAGACACAGCCCTGTGTTGGAGACACTGTACTGTGTAGGACGCACTGCCCTGTGTAGCGACCTGCCCTGCCTAGGAGGTACTGCCCAGTGTAGGAGGCACTGCCCTGTGTAGGAAATGCTCCCCCGTGTAGGAGACGCTGCCCTGTGTAGGAGACGCTGCCCTGTGTACGAGACGCTGCCCTGTGTAGTAGATGCTGCCCTGTGTAGAAGACACTGCCCTGTGTAGGAGACGCTGCCCTGCATAGGTGGTACTGCCCTGCTTTGTAGATGCTGCCTTGTGTAGGAGACGCTGCCCTGTGCAGGAATCACTGCCCTGTGCAGGAGACACTGCTCTGTGTAGCAGGCTCTGCCCTGTGTAGGAGACACTGCCCGGTGGAGGAGACACTGCCCTTTGTAGGAAACACTGCACTGTGTAGATGGCAGTGCCCTGTGTAGGAGACCCTGCCCTGTGTAGGAATCAGTGTCCTGTGTAGGAGACACTGGCCTGTGTAGGAGCCACGGTCATGTGTAACAGACACGGCCCTGTGTAGGAGACACTGTCCTGTGTAGCAGACACTGCCCTGTGTAAGAGGCGCTGCCCTGTGTGGGAGACGCTGCCCTGTGAAAGAGGCGCTGCCCTGTGTGGGAGACGCTGCCCTGTGAAAGAGTCACAGCCCATTGTAGGAGACACTGTAATGTGTAGGAGGTACTGCCCAGTGCAGAGACACTGCCGTGCATATGAGGTACTGCCCTGTGGAGGAGGCACTGCCCTCTGTAGGAGGCACTGCCCTGTGTAGCAGACACAGCCCTTTGTAGGTGGCACTGCCCTGTGTAGGAGACACTGCCCTGTGTAGGAGACATTGCCCTGTGAAAGAGTCACTGCACTTTGTAGGAGACACTGTACTGTGTAGGAGGCACTGCCCTATGTAGAGACACTGCCCTGCGTAGGATGTACTGCCCGGTGAAGGAGGCACTGCCCTGTGTAGCAAATGCTGCCCTGTGTAGGAGACGCTGCGCTGTGTAGGAGATGCTGCCCTTTGTAGGAGACGCTGCCCTGTGCAGGAGACACTGCCCTGTGTAGGAGTCTCTGCCATGTGTAGGAGACGCTGCCCTGCATAGGAGGTACTGCCCTGTGTAGGAGATGCTGCACTGTGTAGGAATCACTGCCCTGTGTAGGAGACACTGCCCTCTGTAGCAGACTCTGCCCTGTGCAGGAGCTACTGCCCTGTGTAGGAGACACTGCCCTGTGTAGGAAGCACTGCATTGTATAGGTGGCACTGCCCTGTGTAGGACTCACTGCCCTGTGTAGAAGACTGTGCCCTGTGTAAGAGGCACTGCCCTGTGTAGGAGGCACTGCCCTGTGTAGGAGACACTGCCCTGTGTAGGAGGTACTGCCCAGTGCAGGAGATACTGCCCTGTTTAGAATTCACTGCCCTGTGTAGGAGACACTGCCCTTTGAAGGAGGCGCAGCCCTGTGTAGGAGATATGGCCCTGTGTAGCTGCCACTGACTTCTGCAGAAGATACTGCCCTGTGTAGCTGTCACTGCCCTGTGTAGGAGGCACTACCCTGTGTAGGAGGCACTGCCCTGTGTAGGAGACACTGCCCTTTGCAGGAGGCTCTACCCTGTTCTGGAGACGCTGCCCTGTGTAGGAGGCACTGCACTGTGTAGGAGACATTACCCTGTGTAGGATACTTTGCCCTGTGTTGGAAATACTGCCCTGTTCAGGAGGCACTGCCCTGTGTAAGACGCACTAACCTCTGTAGGAGACACTGCCCTGTCCAGCACACACTGCACTGTGTAGGAGTCACTGCCCTGTTTAGGAGTTACTGCACTCTGTATGAGGTACTGCCCTGTGAAGGAGACACAGCCCTGTGTAGGAGTCAATGACCTGTGTAGGAGACACTGCCCTGTGTAGGAGACGCTGCCATGTGTAAGACGTGCTGCCCTGTGTAGGAGGCACTGCCCTGTGAAGGAGGCACTGCCCTGTGTAGCAGACCAGGCCTGTTTATTTGGCACTGCCCTGTGTAATAGACACTGGCCTGCGTAGGAGACATTGCCCTGTGAATGATTAACTGCCATTTGCAGGAGACACTGTACATTGTAGGAGGCACTGCCCTGTGTAGAGACACTGCCCTGCGTAGGAGGTACTGCCCTGTGTAGGAGGCACTGCCCTGTGTAGATGGCATTGCCTGTGTAGGAGACGCTGCCTTGTGTAGGAGACACTGCCCTATGTAGGAGTCACTGCCCTGTGTAGAGACACTTCCCTGCGTAGGAGGTACTGCCCTGTGTAGGAGGCACTGCCCTGCGTAGATGGCACAGCCCTGTGTGGGAGACACTGCCCTGTGTAGGAGACACTGCCCTATGTAGGAGTCACTGCCCTGTTCAGAAGACTCTGCCCTGTTCAGGATATGCTGCCCTGTGCAGGAGTCGCTGCCCTGTGTAGGAGGCACTGCCCTGTGTAGGAGTTACTGCACTTTGTAGGAGTCGCTGCCCTGTGTAGGAGTTACTGCCCTGTGTAGGATGTACTGCACTGTCTAGGAGACACTGCCCTGTGTAGGAGACGCTGCCCTGTGTAGGAGACGCTGCCCTGCATATGTATTACTGCCCTGTGGAGGAGGGACTGCCATCTGTATGAGGCACTGCCCTGTGTAGCAGACACAGCCCTGTGTATGTGGCACTGCCCTGTGCAGGAAGCACTGCACTGTGTAGCAGACACTGCCTTGAGTATGAGTTACTGGCCAGTGTAGGAGATAGGGCCCTGTTAAGAAGTCACTGCCCTGTGTAGGAGACACTGCCCTTTGTAGGAGGCACTGCCCTGTGTATGAGACATGGCCATGTGTAGGAGGCACTGCCCTGTGTAGGAGATACTGCCCTGTGTAAGAGGCACTGCCCTGTGAAGGAGGCACTACCCTGTATAGGAGGCACTGCCCTGTGTAGGAGATGCTGCCCTGTGTAGGAGACACTGCCCTGTGTAGTAAACACAGCCCTTTGTAGGAGGCACTGCCCTGTATAGGAGACATTGCCCTGTTTCGTAGACACTGCCCAGTGTTGGAGACGCTGCACTGTTCAGGAGATGCTGCCCTGTGTAGGAGACACTGCCCTATGTAGGAGTCACTGCCGTCTTCAGGAGACGCTGTGCTGTTCCGGAGATGCTGCCCTGTGTAGGAGACGCTGCCTGTGTAGGAGACGCTGCCCTGTGTAGGAGACGCAGCCCTGTGTAGGAGACACTGCTCTGTGTAGGAGACACTACCCTGCATAGGAGGTACTGCCCTGTGTAGGAGATGCTGCCCTGTGTACGCGGCACTGCCCTGCCTAGGAGACACTGCCCTGTGTAGGAGACACTGCCCTTTGTAGGAGGCACTGCCCTATGTAGGAGACACTGCCCCATGTAGGAGGCACTGCACTGTGTAGGACGCGTTGCCCTGCCTAGGAAACTCTGTACTGTTCAGAAGACGCTGTCCTGTATAGGAGCCACTGCCCTGTGCAGGAGACACTGCGCTGTGTCACTCTCACTGCCCTGTGTAGGAGACACTGCCCTGTCTAAGAGACACTGCGCTGTGTCGCTGTCACTGCCCTGTGTAGGGGATACAGCCCTGTGTAGAAGTCACTGCCCTGTGCAGGAGTCACTGCCCTTTGTAAGAGGCACTGCCCTGTGTAGGAGACACTGCCCTGTTTGGAAGACACTGCCCTGTGTAAAAGACACTGCCCTGTGTAGGAGACACTGCTCTGTGTCGGAAATACTGCCCAGTGTAGGACATACGGCCCTGTGTAGGAGTCACTGCCCTGTGTAGGAGTCATTGCACTTTGTAGGAGGCACCGCCCTGTGTAGTAGACATGGCCCTGTTTAGGAGGCACTGCCCTGTGTAGGAGAAACTGCCCTGTGTAGGAGTCACTGCCCTGTGTAGGAGGCACTACCCTGTATAGGAGGCAATGCCCTGTGAAGGAGACACTGCCCTGTGTAGGAGACACTGCCCTGTGTAGGAAACACTGCCCTGTGCAGGAGGCACTGCCCTGTGTAGGAGACATTGCCCTATTTCGTAGACACTGCCCAGTGTAGGTGACGCTGCAATGTTCAGGAGATGCTGCCCTGTGTAGGAGATACTGCCATATGTAGGAGTCACTGCCCTGTTCAGGAGACACTGCCCTGTTCAGCAGATGCTGCACTGTGTAGCAGACGCTGCCCTGTGTAAGTGACGCTGCCCTGTGTAGGAGACGCTGCCCTGTGTAGGAGACGCTGCCCTGTGTAGGAGGCACTGCCCTGTGTAGGAGACACGGCCCTGTGTAGGAGGCACTGCCCTGTTTAGAAGTCACTGCCCTGTGTAGGAGACATTGCACTGTTCCGTAGACATTGCCCGGTGTAGGAGATGCTGCCCTGTTCAGGAGATGCTGCCCTGCGTAGGAGACGATGCACTCTGTAGGAGATGCTGCCCTGTGTAGGAGACGCTGCCATGTTTATGTGGCGCTGCCCTGCCGAGGAGACTCGGCCCTGTTCAGGAGACGCTGTGCTGTGTCGGAGGCACTGCCCTGTTTGAGAGACGCTGCCCTGTGTAGGAGAAACTGCCCTTTGTAGGAAGCACTGCCCTGTGTCGGAGACACTGCCCTTTGTAGGAGACTCTACCCTGTGTAGTTGGTGCTGCCCTACCTAAGAGACTCTGCCCTTTTCAGAAGACGATGTCCTGTGTAGGAGGCACTGCCCTGTGTAGGAGACGCTGCGCTGTGTAGGAATCATTGTACTGTGTAGGAGACACTGCCCTGTGTAGGAGGGACGGCCCTGTTCCACAGAAACGGCCCTGTTCCACAGACACTGCACGGTGTAGGAGATGCTGCCATGTTCAGGAAATGCTGCCCCGTGTAGGAGATGCTGCCCTGTGTAGGAGACGCTGTCCTGTGTCGGAGAATCTGCCCTGTGCAGGAGACACTGCTTGTGTAGGAGACACTGCCCTGTGTAGGGGGTACTGTTCTGTGTAGGAGACGCTGCCTTGTGTAGGAGAGGCTGCCCTGTGTAGGAATCACTGCCCTGTTTAGGAGACACTGCCCTTTGTAGCAGACACTGCCCTGTGTAAGAGACACTGCCCTATGTAGAACTCACTGCCCTGTGTAGGAAACACTGCCCTTTGTAGGAGGCACTGCCCTGTGTAGGAGACACGGCCCTGTGTAGGAGGCACTGCGTTGTGTATGTGATACTGCCCTGTGTAGGAGTCACAGCCCCGTTTAAGAGACACTGCCCTGTGTAGGAGGCACTGCCCTGTGTAGGAGGCACTGCTTTGTGTAGGTGGTACTGCCCAGAGTAGGAGATACGGCCCTTTGTAGAAGTCACTGCCCTGGGTAGGAGTCACTGCCCTATGTAAGAGGCACTGCCCTGTGTAGGAGACACTGAGCTGTTTGGAAGACACTGACTTTGTAAGAGACACTTACCTGTGTAGGAGGCACTGCCCTGTGTAGGAGACACTGCTCTGTGTAGGAGGTACTGCCCAGTGTAGGACATACGGCCCTGTGCAGAAGTCACTGCCCTGTGTAGGAGTCACTGCACATTTTAGGAGGCACTGCCCTGTGTAGGAGACACGGCCCCGTGTAAGAGGCACTGCCCTGTGTAGGAGAAACTGCCCTGTGTCGGAGTCACTGCCCTGTGTAGGAGACACAGCCCTGTGTAGGAAACACTGCTCTATGTAGGAGGCTCTGCCCTGTGTAGGAGACATTGCCCTATTTCGTAGACACTGCCCGGTGTAGGAGACGCTGCCCTGTTTAGGAGATGCTGCCCTGTGTAGGAGACGCTGCCCTATATAGGAGTCACTGCCATGTTCAGGAGACGCTGCCCTGTTCAGGAGATGCTGCCCTGTGTGGGAGACGCTGCCCTGTGTAAGTGACGCTGCCCTGTGTAGGAGATGCTGCACTGTGTAGGAGACGCTGCCCTTTGTAGGAGACGCTGCCCTGTGTACGAGACGTTGCCCTGTGTAGGAGACACGGCCCTGTGTAGGCAGCACTGCCCTGTTTAGGAGTCACTGCCCTGTGTAGCAGACATTGCCCTGTTCCGTAGACATTGCCCGGTATAGGAGATGCTGCCCTGTTCAGGAGATTCTGCCCCGTGTATGTGACGCTGCACTCTGTAGGAGATGCTGCCCTGTGCAGGAGACACTTCCATGTGTTTGCGGCGCTGCCCTGCCGAGCAGACTCGGCCCTGTTCAGGAGACGCTGTGCTGTGTAGGAGGCACTGCCCTGTGTGAGAGACGCTGCCCTGTGTAGGAGAAACTGCACTTTGTAGGCGGCACTGACCTGTGTAGGAGACAATGCCCTGTGTATGAGGCACTGCCCTGTGTAGTTGGTGCTGCCGTACCCAGGAGACTCTGCCCTTTTCAGAAGACAATGTCCTGTGTAGGTGGCACTGCCCTGTGTAGGAGACACTGCGCTGTGTAGGAGTCACAGCCCTGTGTAGGAGACGCTGCCCTGTTCCGTAGACACGGCACCATGTAGGAGACACTGCCCTGTTCAGGAGATGCTGCCCTGTGTAGGAGACGCAGCCCTGTGTAGGAGACGCTGCCCCGTGTAGGAGAAGCTGCCCTTTGTAGGAGACACTGCTTGTGTAGGAGACGCTGCCCTGTGTAGGAGACGCTGCCCCGTGTAGGAGAAGCTGCCCTTTGTAGGAGACACTGCTTGTGTAGGAGACACTGCCCTGTGTAGGATGTACTGCCCTGTGTAGGAGACGCTGCCTTGTGCAGGAGAGGCTGCCCTGTGTAGGAATCAGTGCCCTGTTTAGGAGACATTGCCCTGTGTTGCAGACTCTGCCCTGTGTGGGAGACTGTGCCCTATGTAGGAGGCACTGCCCTGTGTAGGAAACAGTGCATTGTGTAGGTGGAACTGCACTGTTTAGGAGACACTGCCCTGTATAGAAGACACTGCCCTGTGTAAGAGACACTGCCCTGTGTAGGAGGAACTGCCCAGTGTAGGAGATACTGCCCTGTCTAGAAGTCACTGCCCTGTGTAGGAGACACTGCCCTTTCTAGGAGGCACTGCCCTGTGTAGGAGACACGGCCCAGTGTAGGAAGCACTGCCTTTTGTAGGAGATGCTGCCCTGTGTAGGAGTCACTGCCCTGTGTACGAGGCACTACCCTATGTAGATGGCACTGCCCTTTGTAGAAGGCACTGCCCTGTGTAGGAAACACTGCCCTGTGTAGGAGGCACTGCCCTTCGTAGGAGACATTGCCCTGTTTTGTAGACACTGCCCAGTGTATGAGGCGCTCACCTTTTCAGGAGATGCTCCTCTGTGTAGGGACGCTGCACACTGTAGGAGGCACTGCCCTGTGTAGGAGACACTGCCCCGTGTAGGAGGCACTGCACTGTGTAGGAGGCGTTGCCCTGCCTAGGAGACTCTGCCCTGTTCAGAAGATGCTGTCCTGTGTCGGAGGCACTGCCCTGTGTAGGAGAGATTGCGCTGTGTCGGTGCCACTGCCCTGCGTAGGAGACACTGCCCTGTGTAGGAGGGATTGCCCTGTGTAGGAGACACTGCCATGTTCCATAGACACATCCTGCTTCAGGAGACACTGCCCTGTTCAGGAGATGCTCCCCTTTGTAGGACACGCTGCAATGTGTAGGAGACTCTTTCCTGTGTAGGAGGTGCTGCCCTGTGTAAGAGACGCTACCCTGTGTAGGAGACGCTGCCCTGTGTAGGAGATGCTGCCCTGTGTAGGAGGCACTACCCTGCCAAGAAGGCACTGCCCTGTTCAGAAGACGCTGTCCTGTGTAGGAGGTGCTTCGCTCTGTGGTACACGCTGCCCTGTGTAGGAGATGCTGCCCTGTGTAGGAGATACTACCCTGTTCTGGAGATGCTGCCCTGTGTAGGAGGCACTGCACTTTGTAGGAGACACTACGCTGTGTAGGAGACTCTGCCCTGTGTAAGAGATACTGCCCTGTTCAGGAGGCTCTGCCCTGTGTAAGAGGCATTGCCCTGTGTAGAAGACACTGCCCTGTCCAGCAGACATTGCCCTGTGTAGGAGGTACTGCCCTGTGTAGGAGTCACTGCTCTGTGTAGGTGATACAGCACTGTGTAAGATGTACGGCCTTGTGTAGGAGACACAGCCCTGTGTAGCAGTCAATGCCCTGTGTAGGAGACACTGCCATGTGTAGAAGACGCTGCCATGTGTAGGACGTGCTGCCCTGTGTAGGAGACACTGCACTGTGTGGGAGGCACTGCCCATTGAAGGAGACATTGCCCTGTGAAAGAGTCACTATTCCTTGTAGGAGACACTGTACTGTGTAGGAGGCACTGCCCTGTATAGAGACACTGCCCTGCGTAGGAGGTACTGCCCTGTGCAAGAGGCACGACCCTGTGTAGGGGGCACTGCCCTGAGTAGCAGACAAAGACCTATGTAGGTGGCACTGCCCTTTGTAGGAGACACTGCCCTGTGTCGGAGTCACTGCCCTGTGTAGGAGGCACTATCCTGTATAGGAGGCACTGCCCTTTGCAGGAGGCACTGCCCTTTTTAGTAGACACTGCCCTGTGTTGGAAACACTGCCCTGTGAAGGAGGCACTGCCCTGTGTAGGAGACATTGCCCTGTTTCGTAGACACTGCCCGTTGTAGGAGAAGCTGCCCTGTTAAAGAGATGCTGCCCTGTGTAGGAGGTACTGCCCTGTGTAAGAGGCACGACCCTGTGTAGGGGGCACTGCCCTGAGTAGCAGACAAAGCCCTGTGTAGGTGGGACTGCCCTTTGTAGGAGACACTGCCCTGTGTAGGAGACATTGCCCAGTGAAATATTCGCTCCCCTTTGCAGGAGACACTGTACTGTGTAGGAGGCACTGCCTTGTGTAGAGACACTACACTGCGTAGGAGGTACTGCCCTGTTTAGGTGGCACTGCCCTGTGTAGATGGCACTGACCTGTGGATGAGACGCTGCCCTGTGTAGGAGACACTGCCCTATGTAAGAGTCACTGCCCTGTTCAGGAGACACTGCACTGTTCAGGAGATGCTGCCCTGTTTAGGAGACGCTGCCCTGTGTAGGAGAAGCTGCCCTGTGTAGGAGACGCTGCCCTGTGTAGGAGACACTGCCCTGTGTAGGAGATACAGCCCTGTGTAGATGGTACTGCCCTGTGTAGGAGACACTGCCTTGTGTAGAAGACGCTGCCCTGTGTAGGAATCACTGCCTTCTGTAGGAGACACTGCCCTATGTAGCAGACTCTGCCCTGTGTAGGAGACTCCGCCCTGTGTAGGAGGCACTGCGCTGTGTAGGAAACACTGCATTTTGTAGGTGGCACTGCCCTGCGTAGGAGACACTGCGCTGTGTAGTAGACACTGCCCTGTATAAGAGACACTGCCCTGTATAGGAGGCACTGACCTGTGTAGGAGACACTGCCCTGTGTAGGAGGTACTGCCCAGTGTAGGAGATACTGCCCTGTGTAGGAGTCACTGCCTTGTGTAGGAGTCACTGCCCTTTGTAGTAGGCACTGCCCTGTGTAGGAGACACGGCCCTGTGTAGGAGGCTCTGCCCTGTGTAGGAGATACTGCCCTGTGTAGGAGTCACTGCCCTGTGTAGGAGGCACTACCCTCTCTAGGAGGCACTGCCCTGTGCAGGAGACACTGCCCTTTTTAGTAGACACTGCCCTGTGTTGGAAACACTGCCCTGTGAAGGAGGCACTGCCCTGTGAAGGAGACATTGCCCTGTTTCGTAGACACTGCCCGTTGTAGCAGAAGCTGCCCTGTTAAAGAGATGCTGCCCTTTGTAGGAGACACTGCCCTATGTATGTGTCAATGCCCTGTTCAGGAGACGCTGCCCTGTTCAGGAGATGCTGCCCTGTGTAGGAGACACTGCCCTGCATATTAGGTACTGCCCTGTGTAGGAGACGCTGCCCTGTGTAGAAGAGCCTGCCCTGTGTAGGAATCACTGCCCTATGTAGGAGGCACGGCCCTGTGTAGGAGGCACTGCCCTGTTTAGGAGACACGGCACTGTGTAGTTCGCACTGCCCTGTGTCGGAGACACTGTCCTGTATACAAGACACTGCCCTGTGTAGGAGACACTGCCCTGTTCAGGAGACACTGTCCTGTGTAGGAGACACTGCACTTTGTAGGAGGCACTGCCCTGTGTAGGAGACATGGCCCTGTGTAGGATGCACTGCCCAGTGTTGGAGATACTGCCCTGTGTTGGAGTCACTGCCCTCTATAGAAGGCACTACCCTGTGGAGGAGGCACTGGCCTGTGTAGCAGACACTGCCCTGTGTAGGAGACATTGCCCTATTCCGTAGACACTGACCGGTGTATCTGACGCTGCCCTTTTCAGGAGATGCTGCCCTGTGTAGGAGACGCAGCACTCTGTAGGAGATGCTGCCCTGTGTAGGAGACGCTGCACTGTGTAGGAGGCGCTGCCCTGTGTTGGAGAAACTGCCTGTGTAGGAGACACTGCCCTGTGTAGGACAGGCTGCCCTGTGTACGAATTACTGCCCTTTGTATGAGGCATTACCCTGTGTAGCAGACTCTGCCCTATGTAGGAGACTCTGCCCTATGTAGGAGGCACTGCCCTGTGTAGGAAACACTGCATTGTGTAGGTGGCACTGCCCCGTGTAGGAGACACCGCCCTGTGTAGAAGACACTGCCCTCTGTAAGAGACACTGCCCTGTGTAGGATAAACTGCGCTGTGTAGGAGGTACTGCCAAGTGTAGGAGATACTGCCCTGTGTAGAAGTCACTGCCCTGTGTAGGAGAAACTGCGCTTTGTAGGAGGCACTGCCCTGTGTAGGAGACACGGCCCTGTGTAGGATGCACTGCCTTGTCTAGGAGATACTGCCCTGTGTAGGAGTCACTGCCCTGTGTAGGAGGCACTACCCTGTGTAGGAGGCACTACCCTGTGTAGGAGACACTGCACTGTGTAGGAGGCACTGCCCTGTGTAGGAAACACTGCCCTGTGTAGGATGCACTGCCCTGTGTACGAGATATTGCCCTGTTTCCTAGACACTGCCCGGTGTATGAGACGCTAACCAGTTCAGGAGATACTCCCCTATGTAGGAGACGCTGCACACTGTAGGAGATGCTGCCCTGTGTAGAAGGTGCTGCCCTGTGTAGGAGGCGCTGCCCTGCCTAGGTGGCTCTGCACTCTGTAGGAGACACAGCATTTTGTAGGAGGCACTGCCCTGTGTAGGAGACACTGCCCCGTGTAGGAGGCACTGCACTGTGTAGGAGGCGTTGCCCTGCCTAGAAGACTCTGCCTTGTTCAGAAGACGCTGTCCGGTGTCGGAGGCACTGCCCTGTGTCGGAGACACTGCGCTGTGTCGGTGTCACTGCCCTGTGTAGGAGACACTGCCCTGTGTAGTAGGGACTGCCCTGTGTAGGAGACATTGCCCTGTTCCGTAGACACTTCCTGGTGTCGGAGACACTGCCCTTTTCAGGAGATGCTGCCCTGCGTAGGACATGCTGCACTGTGTAGGAGACGCTTTCCTGTGTAGGAGGTGCTGCCCAGTGTGGGAGATGCTGCACTGTGCAGGAGATGCTGCCCTGTGTAGGAGATGCTGCCCTGTGTCGGAGGCACTGCCCTGCCTAGGAGACTCTTCCCTGATCAGAAGATGCTGTCCTGTGTAAGAGGCGCTGCCCTCTGTGGGAGATGCTGCCCAGTGTAGGCAACGCTACCCTGTTCTGAAGATGCTGCCCAGTGTAAGATGCACTGCACTTTGTAGGAGACACTAACCTGTGTAGGGGTCACTGCCCTGTGTAGGAGATACTGCCCTGTTCAGGAGGCACTGCCCTGTCCAGCAGGCACTGCCCTGTGTAGGAGGTACTGCCCTGTGTAGGAGACACAGCCCTGTGTAGGAGTCAATTCCCTGATTAGGAGACACTGCCCTGTATAGAGGACGCTGCCATGTTTAGGACGTGCTGCTCTGTGTAGATGACACTGCCCTGTGTAGGAGGCACTGCCCTGTGTAGGAGACATTGCCCTGTGAAAGTGTCACTACCCTTCCTAGGTGACACTCTACCGTGTAGGAGGCACTGCCCTGTGTAGTGACACTGCCCTGTGTAGGAGGCACTGCCCTGTGTAGGAGGCACTGCCCTGTGTAGGGGGCACTGCCCTTTGTAGAAGGCAAAGCCCTGTGTAGGTGGCACTGCACTGTGTAGGAGACACTGCCCTGTGAAGGAGACATTGCCCTGTGAAAGTTTCAATGCCCTTTGCAGGAGACACTGTAATGTGTAGGAGTAACTGCCTTGTGTAGTGACACTGCACTGCATAGAAGGTATTGCCCTGTGTCCGAGGCATTGCACTGTGTAGATGGTACTGCCCTGTGAAGGAGACACTGCCATATGTAGGAGTCACTGCCCTGTTCAGGAGACACTGCCCTGTTCAGGAGATGCTGCCCTGTGTAGGAGACGCTGCCCTGTGTAGGAGATGCTGCCCTGTGTAGGGACTCTGCCCTGTGTAGGAGACACTGCCTTGTGTAGGAGACGCTGCCCTGTGTAGGAATCACTGCCCTGTGCAGAAGTCTCCGCACTCTGTAGGAGGCACTGCCCTGTGTCGGAAACATTGCATTGTGCTGGTGGCACTGCCCTGTGTAGGAGACACTGCCCTATGTAGAAGACACTGCCCTGTGTAAGATACACTGCACTGTATAGGAGGCACTGCCCTGTGTAGGAGCCACTGCCCTGTGTAGGAGGTACTGCCCAGTTTAGGAGATACGGCACTGTGTAGAAATCACTGCCCTGTGTAGGAGTCACTGCCCTTTGTAGGAGGCACTGCCCTCTGTAGTAGACACGGCCCTGTGTAGGAGGCACTGCCCTGTGTAGGAGACACTGCCCTGTGTAGGAGTCACTGACCCGTGTAGGAAGCACTGCCCTGTGTAGGATGCACTGCCCTGTGTAGGAGACATTGCCCTGTTTCGTAGACACTGCCCGGTGTAGGAGATGTTGCTCTGTGTAGGATATGCTGCCCTGTGTAGGAGACGCTGCCCTGTGTAGGAGACACTGCCCTGTGTAGGCGACACTGCCCTGTGTAAGAGACACTGCCCTGTATAGGAGACGCTGCCCTGTGTAGATGTGTATGCCCTGTGTAGGAGACGCTTCACTGTGTAGGAGATGCTGCACTGTGTAGGAGATGCTGCCCAGTGTGGGAGACGCTGCCCTGTGCAAGAGACGCTGCCCTGTGTAGGAGACACTGCCCTGTGTAAGTGGCAGTGCCCTGCGTAGGAGGTACTGCACTGTGTAGGAGACGCTGCCCAGTGTAGAAGAGCCTGCCCTGTGTAGGAATCACTGCCCTGTGTAGGAGACACTGCCCTGTGTAGCAGACTCTGCCCTGTGTAGGAGATTCTGCTCTTTGTAGGAGGCACTGCCCTGTTTAAGAGACACTGCACTGTGTAGTTCGCACTGCCCTGTGTAGGAGACACTGCCCTGTGTAGAAGACACTGCCCTGTGTAGGAGACACTGCCCTGTTCAGGAGACACTGCCCTGTGTAGGAGACACTGCCCTGTGTAGGAGACACTTCCCTTTGTAGGAGGCACTGCCCTGTGTAGGAGACACGGCTCTGTGTAGGATGCACTGCCCTGTGTAGGAGATACTGCCCTGTGTAGCAGTCACTGCACTCTGTAGGAGGCACTACCATTTGTAGGAGGCACTCCCCTGTGTAGGAGACACTGCCCTGTGTAGGAGACATTGCCATGTTCCGTAGGCACTGCACAGTGTAGGAGACGCTGCCCTGTTCAGGAAATGCTGCACTGTGTATGAGACGCTACACTGTGTAGTAGACGCTGCCCTGTGCAGGAGACGCTGCCCTGTGTAGAGGCCCTGCCCTGCATAGGAGTCTCTGCCCTGTTCAGAAGACGCTGTCCTGTGTAGGAGGCGCTGACCTGTGTGGGAGATGCTGCCCTGTGTAGGGGACGCTGCCCTGTGAAGTAGATGTTGCCCTGTGTAGGAGGCACTGCCCTGCCTAGGAGAATCTGCCCTGTTCACATGGTGCTGTCCTGTGTAGGAGGCGCTGCCCTCTGTGGGAGGTGCTGCACTGTGTCGAAGACGCTGCACTGTGTAGGAGACGCTACCCTGTGTAGGAGGCACTGCACTATTTAGGAGACACTGCCCTGTACAGGGGACACTGCCCTGTGTAAGAGGCACTGCCCTGTGTAAGAGACACTGCCCTGTCCAGCAGACACTGCCCTGTGTACGAGTCGCTGCCCTGTGTAGTAGTTACTGCACTGTGTAAGAGGTACTGCTCTGTGTAGGAGGTACTCCACTGTGTAGGATTCACTGGCCTGTGTAGAAGGCACTACACTGTGTAGGAAACACTGCTTTGTGTAGGTGGCACACCCCTGTGTAGGAGACACTGCATTGTGTAGGTGGCACTGCCCTGTGTAGGAGACACTGCCCTGTGTAGAAGACACTGCCCTGTGTAAGAGACACTGCCCTGTGTAGGAGAAACAGCCCTGTGTACGAGGTACTGCCAAGTGTAGGAGATACTGCCCTGTGTAGAAGTCACTGCCCTGTGTAGGATAAACTGCACTTTGTAGGAAGCACTGCCCTGTGTAGGAGACACGGCCCTGTGTAGAATGCACTGCCTTGTGTAGGAGATACTGCCCTGTGTAGGAGTCACTGCCCTGTGTAGGAGACACTACCCTCTGTAGGAGGCACTGCCCTGTGTAGGAGACACTGCACTGTGTAGGAGACACTGCCCTGTGTAGGAAACACTGCCCTGTGTAGAAGGCACTGCCCTGTGTAGGAGACATTGCCTTGTTTCCTAGACACTGCCCGGTGTAGGACACGCTAACCAGTTCAGGAGATGCTCCCCTGTGTAGGAGACGCTGAACACTGTAGGAGACGCAGCCCTGTGTAGGAGGCGCTGCCCTGTGTAGGAGGCGCTGCACTGTCTAGGAGACTCTGCACTGTGTAGGAGACACAGCCTTTTGTAGGAGGCACTGCCCTGTGTAGGAGACACTGCCCCGTGTAGGAGGCACTGCACTGTGTAGGAGGCGTTGCCCTGCCTAGGAGACTCTGCCCTGTTCAGAAGACGCTGTCCTGTGTCGGAGGCACTGCCCTGTGTCAGAGACACTGTGCTGTGTCGGTGTCACTGCCCTGTGTAGGAGACACTGCCCTGTGTCGGAGTCACTGCCCTGTGTAGGAGGCACTATCCTGTATAGGAGGCACTGCCCTTTGCAGGAGGCACTGCCCTTTTTAGTAGACACTGCCCTGTGTTGGAAACACTGCCCTGTGAAGGAGGCACTGCCCTGTGTAGGAGACATTGCCCTGTTTCGTAGACACTGCCCGTTGTAGGAGAAGCTGCCCTGTTAAAGAGATGCTGCCCTGTGTAGGAGGTACTGCCCTGTGTAAGAGGCACGACCCTGTGTAGGGGGCACTGCCCTGAGTAGCAGACAAAGCCCTGTGTAGGTGGGACTGCCCTTTGTAGGAGACACTGCCCTGTGTAGGAGACATTGCCCAGTGAAATATTCGCTCCCCTTTGCAGGAGACACTGTACTGTGTAGGAGGCACTGCCTTGTGTAGAGACACTACACTGCGTAGGAGGTACTGCCCTGTTTAGGTGGCACTGCCCTGTGTAGATGGCACTGACCTGTGGATGAGACGCTGCCCTGTGTAGGAGACACTGCCCTATGTAAGAGTCACTGCCCTGTTCAGGAGACACTGCACTGTTCAGGAGATGCTGCCCTGTTTAGGAGACGCTGCCCTGTGTAGGAGAAGCTGCCCTGTGTAGGAGACGCTGCCCTGTGTAGGAGACACTGCCCTGTGTAGGAGATACAGCCCTGTGTAGATGGTACTGCCCTGTGTAGGAGACACTGCCTTGTGTAGAAGACGCTGCCCTGTGTAGGAATCACTGCCTTCTGTAGGAGACACTGCCCTATGTAGCAGACTCTGCCCTGTGTAGGAGACTCCGCCCTGTGTAGGAGGCACTGCGCTGTGTAGGAAACACTGCATTTTGTAGGTGGCACTGCCCTGCGTAGGAGACACTGCGCTGTGTAGTAGACACTGCCCTGTATAAGAGACACTGCCCTGTATAGGAGGCACTGACCTGTGTAGGAGACACTGCCCTGTGTAGGAGGTACTGCCCAGTGTAGGAGATACTGCCCTGTGTAGGAGTCACTGCCTTGTGTAGGAGTCACTGCCCTTTGTAGTAGGCACTGCCCTGTGTAGGAGACACGGCCCTGTGTAGGAGGCTCTGCCCTGTGTAGGAGATACTGCCCTGTGTAGGAGTCACTGCCCTGTGTAGGAGGCACTACCCTCTCTAGGAGGCACTGCCCTGTGCAGGAGACACTGCCCTTTTTAGTAGACACTGCCCTGTGTTGGAAACACTGCCCTGTGAAGGAGGCACTGCCCTGTGAAGGAGACATTGCCCTGTTTCGTAGACACTGCCCGTTGTAGCAGAAGCTGCCCTGTTAAAGAGATGCTGCCCTTTGTAGGAGACACTGCCCTATGTATGTGTCAATGCCCTGTTCAGGAGACGCTGCCCTGTTCAGGAGATGCTGCCCTGTGTAGGAGACACTGCCCTGCATATTAGGTACTGCCCTGTGTAGGAGACGCTGCCCTGTGTAGAAGAGCCTGCCCTGTGTAGGAATCACTGCCCTATGTAGGAGGCACGGCCCTGTGTAGGAGGCACTGCCCTGTTTAGGAGACACGGCACTGTGTAGTTCGCACTGCCCTGTGTCGGAGACACTGTCCTGTATACAAGACACTGCCCTGTGTAGGAGACACTGCCCTGTTCAGGAGACACTGTCCTGTGTAGGAGACACTGCACTTTGTAGGAGGCACTGCCCTGTGTAGGAGACATGGCCCTGTGTAGGATGCACTGCCCAGTGTTGGAGATACTGCCCTGTGTTGGAGTCACTGCCCTCTATAGAAGGCACTACCCTGTGGAGGAGGCACTGGCCTGTGTAGCAGACACTGCCCTGTGTAGGAGACATTGCCCTATTCCGTAGACACTGACCGGTGTATCTGACGCTGCCCTTTTCAGGAGATGCTGCCCTGTGTAGGAGACGCAGCACTCTGTAGGAGATGCTGCCCTGTGTAGGAGACGCTGCACTGTGTAGGAGGCGCTGCCCTGTGTTGGAGAAACTGCCTGTGTAGGAGACACTGCCCTGTGTAGGACAGGCTGCCCTGTGTACGAATTACTGCCCTTTGTATGAGGCATTACCCTGTGTAGCAGACTCTGCCCTATGTAGGAGACTCTGCCCTATGTAGGAGGCACTGCCCTGTGTAGGAAACACTGCATTGTGTAGGTGGCACTGCCCCGTGTAGGAGACACCGCCCTGTGTAGAAGACACTGCCCTCTGTAAGAGACACTGCCCTGTGTAGGATAAACTGCGCTGTGTAGGAGGTACTGCCAAGTGTAGGAGATACTGCCCTGTGTAGAAGTCACTGCCCTGTGTAGGAGAAACTGCGCTTTGTAGGAGGCACTGCCCTGTGTAGGAGACACGGCCCTGTGTAGGATGCACTGCCTTGTCTAGGAGATACTGCCCTGTGTAGGAGTCACTGCCCTGTGTAGGAGGCACTACCCTGTGTAGGAGGCACTACCCTGTGTAGGAGACACTGCACTGTGTAGGAGGCACTGCCCTGTGTAGGAAACACTGCCCTGTGTAGGATGCACTGCCCTGTGTACGAGATATTGCCCTGTTTCCTAGACACTGCCCGGTGTATGAGACGCTAACCAGTTCAGGAGATACTCCCCTATGTAGGAGACGCTGCACACTGTAGGAGATGCTGCCCTGTGTAGAAGGTGCTGCCCTGTGTAGGAGGCGCTGCCCTGCCTAGGTGGCTCTGCACTCTGTAGGAGACACAGCATTTTGTAGGAGGCACTGCCCTGTGTAGGAGACACTGCCCCGTGTAGGAGGCACTGCACTGTGTAGGAGGCGTTGCCCTGCCTAGAAGACTCTGCCTTGTTCAGAAGACGCTGTCCGGTGTCGGAGGCACTGCCCTGTGTCGGAGACACTGCGCTGTGTCGGTGTCACTGCCCTGTGTAGGAGACACTGCCCTGTGTAGTAGGGACTGCCCTGTGTAGGAGACATTGCCCTGTTCCGTAGACACTTCCTGGTGTCGGAGACACTGCCCTTTTCAGGAGATGCTGCCCTGCGTAGGACATGCTGCACTGTGTAGGAGACGCTTTCCTGTGTAGGAGGTGCTGCCCAGTGTGGGAGATGCTGCACTGTGCAGGAGATGCTGCCCTGTGTAGGAGATGCTGCCCTGTGTCGGAGGCACTGCCCTGCCTAGGAGACTCTTCCCTGATCAGAAGATGCTGTCCTGTGTAAGAGGCGCTGCCCTCTGTGGGAGATGCTGCCCAGTGTAGGCAACGCTACCCTGTTCTGAAGATGCTGCCCAGTGTAAGATGCACTGCACTTTGTAGGAGACACTAACCTGTGTAGGGGTCACTGCCCTGTGTAGGAGATACTGCCCTGTTCAGGAGGCACTGCCCTGTCCAGCAGGCACTGCCCTGTGTAGGAGGTACTGCCCTGTGTAGGAGACACAGCCCTGTGTAGGAGTCAATTCCCTGATTAGGAGACACTGCCCTGTATAGAGGACGCTGCCATGTTTAGGACGTGCTGCTCTGTGTAGATGACACTGCCCTGTGTAGGAGGCACTGCCCTGTGTAGGAGACATTGCCCTGTGAAAGTGTCACTACCCTTCCTAGGTGACACTCTACCGTGTAGGAGGCACTGCCCTGTGTAGTGACACTGCCCTGTGTAGGAGGCACTGCCCTGTGTAGGAGGCACTGCCCTGTGTAGGGGGCACTGCCCTTTGTAGAAGGCAAAGCCCTGTGTAGGTGGCACTGCACTGTGTAGGAGACACTGCCCTGTGAAGGAGACATTGCCCTGTGAAAGTTTCAATGCCCTTTGCAGGAGACACTGTAATGTGTAGGAGTAACTGCCTTGTGTAGTGACACTGCACTGCATAGAAGGTATTGCCCTGTGTCCGAGGCATTGCACTGTGTAGATGGTACTGCCCTGTGAAGGAGACACTGCCATATGTAGGAGTCACTGCCCTGTTCAGGAGACACTGCCCTGTTCAGGAGATGCTGCCCTGTGTAGGAGACGCTGCCCTGTGTAGGAGATGCTGCCCTGTGTAGGGACTCTGCCCTGTGTAGGAGACACTGCCTTGTGTAGGAGACGCTGCCCTGTGTAGGAATCACTGCCCTGTGCAGAAGTCTCCGCACTCTGTAGGAGGCACTGCCCTGTGTCGGAAACATTGCATTGTGCTGGTGGCACTGCCCTGTGTAGGAGACACTGCCCTATGTAGAAGACACTGCCCTGTGTAAGATACACTGCACTGTATAGGAGGCACTGCCCTGTGTAGGAGCCACTGCCCTGTGTAGGAGGTACTGCCCAGTTTAGGAGATACGGCACTGTGTAGAAATCACTGCCCTGTGTAGGAGTCACTGCCCTTTGTAGGAGGCACTGCCCTCTGTAGTAGACACGGCCCTGTGTAGGAGGCACTGCCCTGTGTAGGAGACACTGCCCTGTGTAGGAGTCACTGACCCGTGTAGGAAGCACTGCCCTGTGTAGGATGCACTGCCCTGTGTAGGAGACATTGCCCTGTTTCGTAGACACTGCCCGGTGTAGGAGATGTTGCTCTGTGTAGGATATGCTGCCCTGTGTAGGAGACGCTGCCCTGTGTAGGAGACACTGCCCTGTGTAGGCGACACTGCCCTGTGTAAGAGACACTGCCCTGTATAGGAGACGCTGCCCTGTGTAGATGTGTATGCCCTGTGTAGGAGACGCTTCACTGTGTAGGAGATGCTGCACTGTGTAGGAGATGCTGCCCAGTGTGGGAGACGCTGCCCTGTGCAAGAGACGCTGCCCTGTGTAGGAGACACTGCCCTGTGTAAGTGGCAGTGCCCTGCGTAGGAGGTACTGCACTGTGTAGGAGACGCTGCCCAGTGTAGAAGAGCCTGCCCTGTGTAGGAATCACTGCCCTGTGTAGGAGACACTGCCCTGTGTAGCAGACTCTGCCCTGTGTAGGAGATTCTGCTCTTTGTAGGAGGCACTGCCCTGTTTAAGAGACACTGCACTGTGTAGTTCGCACTGCCCTGTGTAGGAGACACTGCCCTGTGTAGAAGACACTGCCCTGTGTAGGAGACACTGCCCTGTTCAGGAGACACTGCCCTGTGTAGGAGACACTGCCCTGTGTAGGAGACACTTCCCTTTGTAGGAGGCACTGCCCTGTGTAGGAGACACGGCTCTGTGTAGGATGCACTGCCCTGTGTAGGAGATACTGCCCTGTGTAGCAGTCACTGCACTCTGTAGGAGGCACTACCATTTGTAGGAGGCACTCCCCTGTGTAGGAGACACTGCCCTGTGTAGGAGACATTGCCATGTTCCGTAGGCACTGCACAGTGTAGGAGACGCTGCCCTGTTCAGGAAATGCTGCACTGTGTATGAGACGCTACACTGTGTAGTAGACGCTGCCCTGTGCAGGAGACGCTGCCCTGTGTAGAGGCCCTGCCCTGCATAGGAGTCTCTGCCCTGTTCAGAAGACGCTGTCCTGTGTAGGAGGCGCTGACCTGTGTGGGAGATGCTGCCCTGTGTAGGGGACGCTGCCCTGTGAAGTAGATGTTGCCCTGTGTAGGAGGCACTGCCCTGCCTAGGAGAATCTGCCCTGTTCACATGGTGCTGTCCTGTGTAGGAGGCGCTGCCCTCTGTGGGAGGTGCTGCACTGTGTCGAAGACGCTGCACTGTGTAGGAGACGCTACCCTGTGTAGGAGGCACTGCACTATTTAGGAGACACTGCCCTGTACAGGGGACACTGCCCTGTGTAAGAGGCACTGCCCTGTGTAAGAGACACTGCCCTGTCCAGCAGACACTGCCCTGTGTACGAGTCGCTGCCCTGTGTAGTAGTTACTGCACTGTGTAAGAGGTACTGCTCTGTGTAGGAGGTACTCCACTGTGTAGGATTCACTGGCCTGTGTAGAAGGCACTACACTGTGTAGGAAACACTGCTTTGTGTAGGTGGCACACCCCTGTGTAGGAGACACTGCATTGTGTAGGTGGCACTGCCCTGTGTAGGAGACACTGCCCTGTGTAGAAGACACTGCCCTGTGTAAGAGACACTGCCCTGTGTAGGAGAAACAGCCCTGTGTACGAGGTACTGCCAAGTGTAGGAGATACTGCCCTGTGTAGAAGTCACTGCCCTGTGTAGGATAAACTGCACTTTGTAGGAAGCACTGCCCTGTGTAGGAGACACGGCCCTGTGTAGAATGCACTGCCTTGTGTAGGAGATACTGCCCTGTGTAGGAGTCACTGCCCTGTGTAGGAGACACTACCCTCTGTAGGAGGCACTGCCCTGTGTAGGAGACACTGCACTGTGTAGGAGACACTGCCCTGTGTAGGAAACACTGCCCTGTGTAGAAGGCACTGCCCTGTGTAGGAGACATTGCCTTGTTTCCTAGACACTGCCCGGTGTAGGACACGCTAACCAGTTCAGGAGATGCTCCCCTGTGTAGGAGACGCTGAACACTGTAGGAGACGCAGCCCTGTGTAGGAGGCGCTGCCCTGTGTAGGAGGCGCTGCACTGTCTAGGAGACTCTGCACTGTGTAGGAGACACAGCCTTTTGTAGGAGGCACTGCCCTGTGTAGGAGACACTGCCCCGTGTAGGAGGCACTGCACTGTGTAGGAGGCGTTGCCCTGCCTAGGAGACTCTGCCCTGTTCAGAAGACGCTGTCCTGTGTCGGAGGCACTGCCCTGTGTCAGAGACACTGTGCTGTGTCGGTGTCACTGCCCTGTGTAGGAGACACTGCCCTGTGTAGGAGGGACTGCCCTGTGTAGGAGACATTGCCCTGTTCCATAGACACTTCCCGGTGTAGGAGACACTGCCCTGTTCAGGAGATGCTGCCCTGCGTAGGACACGCTGCACTGTGTAGGAGACGCTTTCCTTTGTAGGAGGCGCTGCCCTGTGTGGGAGACGCTGCCCTTTGTAGGAGAGGCTGCCCTGTGTAGGAGATGCTGCCCTGTGTAGGAGGCACTGCCCTGCCTAGGAGACTCTTCCCTGATCAGACTCTAGGGGGGGAGGATCTAAATACGATTAAAATCACTAAGGAAGTGGTACTTGGTATAATAATGGGACTCAAGCTGGATAAATCCCCTGGACCTGATGGCTTGCATCCTAGGGTCTTGAGGGAATTAGCGGTAGGGATTGTGGATGCATTGGTAATAATATTCCAAAACTCACTGGACTCAGCAAAGGTCCCGGCAGATTGGAAAACTGCTAATGTAACACCCTTATTTAAAAAGGGTAGTAGGCAAAAGGCTGGAAACTATAGACCTGTTAGCCTAGCATCTGTGGTTGGTAAAATGTTAGAGTCCATTATTAAGGAGACAGTAACGGGACATTTGGATAAACATAATTTAATAGGACAAACTCAGCACGGTTTCATGAAGGGGAAGTCATGTTTGACAAATTTGCTTGAGTTTTTTGAGGAAGTAACATACAGGGTGGATAAAGGGGAACCAGTGGACGTAGTGTATTTCGACTTCCAAAAGGCATTTGACAATGTGCCACACAAAAGATTATTGCTCAAGATAAAAAATCACGGGATTGGGGGTAATATTCTGGCGTGGGTGGAGGATTGGCTCTCTAACAGAAAGCAGAGAATTGGGATAAATGGTTCGTTCTCAGATTGGCAACCATTAACTAGTGGTGATCCGCAGGGGTCAGTGCTGGGTCCCCAACTCTTTACAATCTATATTAACGATTTGGAGGAGGGGACCGAGTGTAACATATCAAAGTTTGCAGATGATACAAAGATGGGATGGAAAGTAGTGAGTAAGGAGGACAAAAATAACCTGCAAAGGGACATAGACAGGCTAAATAAGTGGGCAGAGATTTGGCAGATGGAATACAAAACTGGAAAGTGTCAGATTATGCACTTTGGCAGGAAAAATCATAGACCAAGTTATTATCTTAATGGCAAGAAACTGGAAAGTACTGTAGTACAAAGGGATCTGGGGGTCCTGGTGCACCAAACTCAAAAAGTTAGTATGCAGTTGCAGCAAGTGATTAAGAATGCCAATGGAATGTTGGCTTTTATTGCTAGGGGGATGGAATATAAAAACAGGGAGGTATTGCTGCAGTTGTACAAGGTATTGGTGAGACCGCACCTGGAATACTGCATATAGTTTTGGTGTCCATACTTAAGAAAAGACATACTTGCTCTCGAGTCAGTACAAAGAAGGTTCACTCGGTTAATCCCGGGGATGAGGGGGTGGTCATATGAGGAGAGGTTGAGTAGATTGGGACTCTACTCATTGGAGTTCAGAATAATGAGAGGCGATCTCATTGAAACATATAAGATTGTGAAGGGGCTTGATTGGGTGGATGCGGTGAGGATGTTCCCAATGATGGGTGAAACTAGAACTAGGGGGCATAATCTTAAAAGAAGGGGCTGCTCATTCAAAACTGAGATGAGGAGAAACTTCTTCACTCAGAGGGTGGTAGGTTTGTGGAATTTGCTGCCCCAGAAAGCTGTGGAAGCTACATCATTAAATAAATTTAAAAAAAAATAGATAGTTTCCTAGAAGTAAAGGGAATTAAGGGTTACGGAGAGCGGGCAGGAAATTGGACATGAGTCTAGGTTCGGAATGGTCATGGCCCTGTGGGTAGTGGAGTGGGCCCAGGGGCCGTGTAGGCTTGTTCTGCACCTACTGTTTTCTAATTCTGTGTTAGATTTCAGGAGATGGTTTTATTCCTGTTCCTGGCTGGGGTGGCGATCGCCTTTACAGAAGGTAAGTACTGCAGAAAATATAGGGACAGAGTGATCGCCTGGAAGAATTTCGATCGCCTAGATGGGTCAGAGAGGAATTTCCCAGATTCTTTTCTCCCAAATTGGCCATTGGGTCTTTATCTGGTTTTTCGCCTCTCCCGGGAGATCACATGGGTTCGGGTGGATGCAGAGTGATAGAAGATTTGAGGTTAGGATCAGATCAGCCATGATCTTATTGAATGGTGCAGCAGGCTTGAGGGGCCGATTGGCCTACTCCTGCTCCTATTTCTTATGTTCTTATGTTCTTATGCTGTCCTGTGTAGGAGGCGCTGACCTCTGTGGGAGATGCTGCCCTGTGTAGGAGACGCTACCCTGTTCTGGAGTTGCTGCCCTGTGTAAGAGGCACTGCTCTTTCTAGGGGACACTACCCTGTGTAGGAGATCTGCCCTGTGTAGGAGATACTGCCCTGATCAGGAGGCACTGCCCTGTTCAGAAGTAACTGGACTGTGTAAGATGCACTGCCCTCTGTAGGAGACACTGCCCTGTCCAGCACAGACTGCACTGTGTAGGAGGCACTCCCCTATTTAGGAGATATTACCCTGTTTGCTAGACACTGCCCGGTGTATGAGACGCTAACCAGTTCAGGAGATACTCCCCTATGTAGGAGACGCTGCACACTGTAGGAGACGCTGCCCTGTGTAGGAGGCGCTGCCCTGTGTAGGAGGCGCTCCCCTGCCTAGGAGGTTCTGCACTGTGTCAGAGACACAGCATTTTGTAGGAGGCACTGCCCTGTGTAGGAGACACTGCCCCGTGTAGGAGGCACTGCACTGTGTAGGAGGCGTTGCCCTGCCTAGGAGACTCTGCCCTGTTCAGAAGACGCTGTCCGGTGTCGGAGGCACTGCCCTGTGTCGGAGACACTGCGCTGTGTCAGTGTCACTGCCCTGTTTCGGAGACACTCCCCTGTGTAGTAGGGACTGCCCTGTGTAGGAGACATTGCCCTGTTCCATAGACACTTCCCGGTGTAGGAGACACTGCCCTTTTCAGGAGATGCTGCCCTGCGTAGGACATGCTGCACTGTGTTGGAGACGCTTTCCTTTGTAGGAGGTGCTGCCCTGTGTGGGAGATGCTGCCCTGTGCAGGAGATGCTGCCCTGTGTAGGAGATGCTGCCCTGTGTCGGAGGCACTGCCCTGCCTAGGAGACTCTTCCCTGATCAGAAGATGCTGTACTGTGTAAGAGGCGCTGCCCTCTGTGGGAGATGCTGCCCTGTGTACGCAACGCTACCCTGTTCTGGAGATGCTGCTCAGTGTAAGAGGCACTGCACTTTGTAGGAGACACTACCCTGTGTAGGAGTCACTGCCCTGTGTAGGAGATACTGCCCTGTTCAGGAGGCACTGCCCTGTCCAGCAGGCACTGCCCTGTGTATGAGGTACTGCCCTTTGTAGGAGACACAGCCCTGTGTAGGAGTCAATTCCCTGTTTAGGAGACACTGCCCTGTATAGAAGACGCTGCCATGTGTATGACGTGCTGCTCTGTGTAGGTGACACTGCGCTGTGTAGGAGGCACTGCCCTGTGTAGCAGACATTGCCCTGTGAAAGTGTCACTACCCTTTCTAGGTGACACTTCACCGTGTAGGAGGCACTGCCCTGTGTAGTGACACTGCCCTGCGTAGGAGGTACTGCCCTGTGTAGGAGGCACTGCCCTGTGTAGGGGGCACTGCCCTTTGTAGAAGGCAAAGCCCTGTGTAGGTGGCACTGCACTGTGTAGGAGACACTGCCCTGTGTAGGAGACATTGCCCTGTGAAAGATTCAATGCCCTTTGCAGGAGACACTGTAATGTGTAGGAGGCACTGCCTTGTGTAGTGACACTGCCCTGCATAGAAGGTATTGCCCTGTGTACGAGGCACTGCACTGTGTAGATGTTACTGCCCTGTGAAGGAGAAACTGCCATATGTAGGAGTCACTGCCCTGTTCAGGAGACACTGCCCTGTTCAGGAGATGCTGCCCTGTGTAGGAGACGCTGCCCTGTGTAGGAGATGCTGCCCTGTGTAGGAGACGCTGCCCTGTGTAGGAGGCACTGCCCTGCGTAGAAGGTACTGCCCTGTGAAGGAGACACTGCCTTGTGTAGGAGACGCTGCCCTGTGTAGGAATCACTGCCCTGTGCAGAAGTCTCCGCACTCTGTAGGAGGCACTGCCCTGTGTAGGAAACATTGCATTGTGCTGGTGGCACTGCCCTGTGTAGGAGGCACTGCCCTATGTAGAAGACACTGCCCTGTGTAAGATACACTGCACTGTATAGGAGGCACTGCCCTGTGTAGGAGACACTGCCCTGTGTAGGAGGTACTGCCCAGTGTAGGAGATACGGCACTGTGTAGAAATCACTGCCCTGTGTAGGAGTCACTGCCCTTTGTAGGAGGCACTGCCCTCTGTAGTAGACACAGCCCTGTGTAGGAGGCACTTCCCTGTGTAGAAGAAACTGCCCTGTGTAAGAGTCACTGACCCGTGTAGGAAACACTGCCCTGTGTAGGATGCACTGCCCTGTGTAGGAGACATTGCCCTGTTTCGTAGACACTGCCCGGTGTAGGAGCTGCTGCTCTGTGTAGGATATGCTGCCCTGTGTAGGAGACGCTGCCCTGTGTACGAGACACTGCCCTGTGTAGGAGACACTTCCCTGTGTAAGAGACACTGCCCTGTATAGGAGACGCTGCCCTGTGTAGAAGCGTATGCCCTGTATAGGAGACGCTTCACTGTGTAGGAGATGCAGCACTGTGTAGGAGATGCTGCCCAGTGTAGGAGACGCTGCCCGGTGCAGGAGACGCTGCCCTGTGTAGGAGACACTGCCCTGTGTAAGAGACAGTGCCCTGCGTAGGAGGTACTGCACTGTGTAGGAGACGCTGCCCTGTGTAGAAGAGCCTGACCTGTGTAGGAATCACTGCCCTGTGTAGGAGACACTGCCCTGTGTAGCAGACTCTGCCCTGTGTAGGAGACTCTGCTCTTTGTAGGAGGCACTGCCCTGTTTAAGAGACACTGCACTGTGTAGTTCGCACTGCACTGTGTAGGAGACACTGCCCTGTGTAGAAGACACTGCCCTGTGTAGGAGACACTGCCCTGTTCACGAGACACGGCCCTGTGTAGGAGACACTGCCCTGTGTAGAAGACACTTCCCTTTGTAGGAGGCACTGCCCTGTGAAGGAGATACTGCCCTGTGTAGCAGTCACTGCCCTCTGTAGGAAGCATTACCCTTTGTTTGAGGCACTGCTCTGTGTAGCAGACACTGCCCTGTGTAGGAGACACGGCTATGTGTAGGATGCACTGCCCTGTGAAAGAGATACTGCCCTGTGTAGCAGTCACTGCCCTCTGTAGGAAGCATTACCCTTTGTTTGAGGCACTGCCCTGTGTAGCAGACACTGCCCTGTGTAGGAGACATTGCCCTGTTCCGTAGGCACTTCACAGTGTTGGAGACGCTGCCCTGTTCAGGAAATGCTGCCCTGTGCAGGAGACGCTGCCCTGTGTAGAGGCCCTGCCCTGCCTAGGAGTCTCTGCCCTGTTCAGAAGACGCTGTCCTGTGTAGGAGGCGCTGACCTGTGTGGGAGATGTTGCCCTGTGTAGTGGACGCTGCCCTGTGAAGTAGATGCTGCCCTGTGTAGGAGGCACTGCCCTGCCTAGGAGACTCTGCCCTATTCAGATGGTGCTGTCCTGTGTAGGAGGCGCTGCCCTCTGTGGGAGGTGCTGCACTGTGTAGAAGACGCTGCACTGTGTAGGAGACACTGCACTGTTCAGGAGACACTGCCCTGTGTAAGAGGCACTGCCCTGTGTAAGAGACACTGCCCTGTCCAGCAGACACTGCCCTGTGCACGAGTCGCTGCCCTGTGTAGGAGTTACTGCACTGTGTAAGAGGTACTGCTCTGTGTAGGAGGTACTCCACTGTGTAGGATTCACTGCCCTGTGTAGAAGGCACTACACTGTGTAGGAAACATTGCTTTGTGTAGGTGGCACTCCCCTGTGTAGGAGACACTGCATTGTTTAGGTGGCTCTGCCCTATGTAGGAGACACTGCCCTGTGTAGAAGACACTGCCCTGTGTAAGAGACACTGCCCTGTGTAGGAGAAACTGCCCTGTGTACGAGGTACTGCCAAGTGTAGGAGATACTGCCCTGTGCAGAAGTCACTACCCTGTGTAGGATAAACTGCACTTTGTAGGAGGCACTGCCCTGTGTAGGAGACACGGCCCTGTGTAGAATGCACTGCCTTGTGTCGAAGACACTGCCCTGTGTAGGAGTCACTGCCCTGTGTAGGAGGCACTACCCTCTGTAGGAGGCACTGACCTGTGTAGGAGACACTGCACTGTGTAGGAGACACTGCCCTGTGTAGGAAACACTGCCCTGTGTAGGAGGCACTGCCCTGTGTAGGAGACATTGCCCTGTTTCCTAGACACTGCCCGGTGTAGGACACGCTAACCAGTTCAGGAGATGCTCCCCTGTGTAGGAGACGCTGCACGCTGTTGGAGACGCTGCCCTGTGTAGGAGATGCTGCCCTGTGTAGGAGGCGCTGCACTGCCTAGGAGACTCTGCACTGTGTAGGAGACATAGCCTTTTGTAGGAGGCACTGCCCTGTGTAGGAGACACTGCCCCGTGTAGGAGGCACTGCACTGTGTAGGAGGCATTGCCCTGCCTAGGAGACTCTGCCCTGTTCAGAAGACGCTGTCCTGTGTCGGAGGCACTGCCCTGTGTCGGAGATACTGCGCTGTGTCGGTGTCACTGCCCTGTGTAGGAGACACTGCCCTGTGTAGGAGGGACTGCCCTGTGTAGGAGACATTGCCCTGTTCCATAGACACTTCCCGGTGTAGGAGACACTGCCCTGTTCAGGAGATGCTGCCCTGCGTAGGACACGTTGCACTGTGTAGGAGATGCTTTCCTTTGTAGGAGGCGCTACCCTGTGTGGGAGACGCTGCCCTTTGCAGGAGAGGCTGCCCTGTGTAGGAGCTGCTGCCCTGTGTAGGAGGCACTGCTCTGTGCAGGGGTCACTGCCCTGTGTAGCAGGCAAAGCCCTGTGTAGGTGGCACTGCACTGTGTAGGAGACACTGCCCTGTGTAGGAGACATTGCCCTGTGAACGAATCACTACCCTTTGCAGGAGATACTGTAATGTGTAGGAGGCATTGCCTTGTGTAGTGACACTGCCCTGCATAGGAGGTATTGCCCTGTGGACGAGGCACTGCCCTGTGTCGATGGTACTGCACTGTGTAGGAGATGCTGCCCTGTGAAGGAGACACTGCCATATGTAGGAGTCACTGCCCTGTTCAGGAGACACTGCACTGTTCAGGAGATGCTGCCCTGTGTAGGAGATGCTGCCCTCTGTAGGAGACGCTGCCCTGTGTAGGAGACGCTGCCCTGTGTAGGAGACACTGCCCTTTGTAGAAGATACTGCCCTGTGTAGGAGACACTGCCTTGTGTAGGAGACGCTGCCCTCTGTAGGAATCATTGCCCTTTGTAGGAGACACGGCCCTGTGTAGCAGACTCTGCCCTGTGCAGAAGACTCCACACTCTGTAGGAGGCACTGCCCTGTGTAGGAAACATTGCATTGTGTAGATGGCACTGCCCTGTGTAGGAGATACTGCCCTGTGTAGAAGACACTGCCCTGTGTAAAATACACTGCCCTGTATAGGAGGCACTGCCCTGTGTAGGAGACACTGCCCTGTGTAGGAGGTACTGCAAATTGTAGGAGATACTGCGCTGTGTAGAAGTCACTGCCCTGAGTAGGAGTCACTGCGCTTTGTAGGAGGCACTGACCTGTGTAGTAGACACGGCCTTGTGTAGGAGGCACTGCCCTGTGTAGGAGACACTGCCCTTTGTAGGAGTCACTGCCCTGTGTAGGAAACACTGCCCTGTGTAGGAGGCACTGCCCTGTGTAGGAGACATTGCCCTGTTTCGTAGACACTGCCCGGTGTAGGAGATGCTGCCCTGTTCAGGAGATGCTGCCCTGTGTAGGAGACGCTGCTCTGTGTAGGAGCTGCTGCCTTGTGTAGGAGACGCTGCCCTGTGTAGGAGACCATGCCCTGTGTAGGAGACACTGCCCTGTGTAGGAGACACTGCCCTGCATAGGAGACACTGCCCTGTGTAGAAGAGTATGCCCTGTGTAGGAGATGGTTCACTGTGTTGGAGATGCTGCAGTGTGTAGGAGATGCTGCCCAGTGTAGGAGACGCTGCCCTGTGTAGGAGACACTGCCATGTGTAGGAGACTCTGCCCTGCGTAGGAGGTTCTGCCCTGTGTAGGAGACGCTGCCCTGTGAAGAAGAGACTGCCCTGTGTAGGAATCACTGCCCTGTGTATGAGACACTGCCCTGTGTAGCAGACTCTGCCCTGTGTAGGAGACTCTGCTCTGTGTAGGAGGCACTGCCCTGTTTAAGAGACACTGCACTGTGTAGGAGGCACTGCCCTGTGTAGGAGACACTGCCCTTTGTAGGAGGCACTGCCTTGTGTAGGAGACACGGCTCTGTGTAGGATGCACTGCCCTTTGTAGGAGATACTGCCCTGTGTAGCAGTCACTGCCCTCTGTAGGAGGCACTACCCTGTGAAAGAGGCTCTGCCCTGTGCAGGAGACACTGCCCTGTGTAGGAGACATTGCCCTGTTCCGTAGACACTGCACTGTGTAGTAGATGCTGACCTGTGCAGGAGACGCTGTCCTGTGTGGAGGCCCTGCCCTGCCTAGGAGGCTCTGCCCTGTTCAGAAGACGCTGTCCTGTGTAGCAGGCGCTGACCTGTGTGGGAGATGCTGCCCTGTGTAGGAGACGCTGCCCTGTGAAGGAGGTGCTGCCCTGTGTAGAAGGCACTGCCCTGCCTAGGAGACTCTGCCCTGTTCAGAAGACGCTGTCATGTGTAGGAGGTGCTGCCCTTTGTGGGAGATGCTGCCCTGTGTAAGAGAGACTGCCCTGTCCAGCAGACACTGCCCTGTGCACGAGTCGCTGCCCTGTGTAGGAGTTACTGCACTGTGTAAGAGGTACTGCTCTGTGTAGGAGGTACTCCACTGTGTAGGATTCACTGCCCTGTGTAGAAGGCACTACACTGTGTAGGAAACATTGCTTTGTGTAGGTGGCACTCCCCTGTGTAGGAGACACTGCATTGTTTAGGTGGCTCTGCCCTATGTAGGAGACACTGCCCTGTGTAGAAGACACTGCCCTGTGTAAGAGACACTGCCTTGTGTAGGAGAAACTGCCCTGTGTACGAGGTACTGCCAAGTGTAGGAGATACTGCCCTGTGCAGAAGTCACTGCCCTGTGTAGGATAAACTGCACTTTGTAGGAGGCACTGCCCTGTGTAGGAGACACGGCCCTGTGTAGAATGCACTGCCTTGTGTAGAAGACACTGCCCTGTGTAGGAGTCACTGCCCTGTGTAAGAGGCACTACCCTCTGTAGGAGGCACTGACCTGTGTAGGAGACACTGCACTGTGTAGGAGACACTGCCCTGTGTAGGAAACACTGCCCTGTGTAGGAGGCACTGCCCTGTGTAGGAGACATTGCCCTGTTTCCTAGACACAGCCCGGTGTAGGACACGCTAACCAGTTCAGGAGATGCTCCCCTGTGTAGGAGACGCTGCACACTGTTGGAGACGCTGCCCTGTGTAGGAGGCGCTGCCCTGTGTAGGAGGCGCTGCACTGCCTAGGAGACTCTGCACTGTGTAGGAGACATAGCCTTTTGTAGGAGGCACTGCCCTGTGTAGGAGACACTGCCCCGTGTAGGAGGCACTGCACTGTGTAGGAGGCGTTGCCCTGCCTAGGAGACTCTGCCCTGTTCAGAAGACGCTGTCCTGTGTCGGAGGCACTGCCCTGTGTCGGAGACACTGCGCTGTGTCGGTGTCACTGCCCTGTGTAGGAGACACTGCCCTGTGTAGGAGGGACTGCCCTGTGTAGGAGACATTGCCCTGTTCCATAGACACTTCCCGGTGTAGGAGACACTGCCCTGTTCAGGAGATGCTGCCCTGCGTAGGACCCGTTGCACTGTGTAGGAGACGCTTTCCTTTGTAGGAGGCGCTACCCTGTGTGGGAGACGCTGCCCTTTGCAGGAGAGGCTGCCCTGTGTAGGAGCTGCTGCCCTGTGTAGGAGGCACTGCTCTGTGCAGGGGGCACTGCCCTGTGTAGCAGGCAAAGCCCTGAGTAGGTGGCACTGCACTGTGTAGGAGACACTGCCCTGTGTAGGAGACATTGCCCTGTGAACGATTCACTACCCTTTGCAGGAGACACTGTAATGTGTAGGAGGCATTGCCTTGTGTAGTGACACTGCCCTGCATAGGAGGTATTGCCCTGTGTACGAGGCACTGCCCTGTGTAGATGGTACTGCACTGTGTAGGAGATGCTGCCCTGTGAAGGAGACACTGCCATATGTAGGAGTCACTGCCCTGTTCAGGAGACACTGCACTGTTCAGGAGATGCTGCCCTGTGTAGGAGATGCTGCCCTCTGTAGGAGACGCTGCCCTGTGTAGGAGACGCTGCCCTGTGTAGGAGACACTGCCCTGTGTAGAAGGTACTGCCCTGTGTAGGAGACACTGCCTTGTGTAGGAGACGCTGCACTCTGTAGGAATCACTGCCCTTTGTAGGAGACACGGCCCTGTGTAGCAGACTCTGCACTGTGCAGAAGACTCCACACTCTGTAGGAGGCACTGCCCTGTGTAGGAAACATTGCATTGTGTAGATGGCACTGCCCTGTGTAGGAGATACTGCCCTGTGTAGAAGACACTGCCCTGTGTAAAATACACTGCCCTGTATAGGAGGCACTGCCCTGTGTAGGAGGTACTGCAAATTGTAGGAGATACTGCGCTGTGTAGAAGTCACTGCCCTGAGTAGGAGTCACTGCGCTTTGTAGGAGGCACTGACCTGTGTAGTAGACACGGCCCTCTGTAGGAGGCACTGCCCTGTGTAGGAGACACTGCCCTTTGTAGGAGTCACTGCCCTGTGTAGGAAACACTGCCCTGTGTAGGAGGCACTGCCCTGTGTAGGAGACATTGCCCTGTTTCGTAGACACTGCCCGGTGTAGGAGATGCTGCCCTGTTCAGGAGATGCTGCCCTGTGTAGGAGACGCTGCTCTGTGTAGGAGCTGCTGCCTTGGGTAGGAGACGCTGCCCTGTGTAGGAGACCATGCCCTGTGTAGGAGACACTGCCCTGTGTTGGAGACACTGCCCTGCATAGGAGACACTGCCCTGTGTAGAAGAGTATGCCCTGTGTAGGAGATGGTTCACTGGGTAGGAGATGCTGCAGTGTGTAGGAGATGCTGCCCAGTGTAGGAGACGCTGCCCTGTGTAGGAGACACTGCCATGTGTAGGAGACACTGCCCTGCGTAGGAGGTTCTGCCCTGTGTAGGAGACGCTGCCCTGTGTAGAAGAGCCTGCCCTGTGTAGGAATCACTGCCCTGTGTATGAGACACTGCCCTGTGTAGCAGACTCTGCCCTGTGTAGGAGACTCTGCTCTGTGTAGGAGGCACTGCCCTGTTTAAGAGACACTGCACTGTGTAGGAGGCGCTGCCCTGTGTAGGAGACACTGCCCTTTGTAGGAGGCACTGCCTTGTGTAGGAGACACGGCTCTGTGTAGGATGCACTGCCCTTTGTAGGAGATACTGCCCTGTGTAGCAGTCACTGCCCTCTGTAGGAGGCACTACCCTGTGAAAGAGGCTCTGCCCTGTGCAGGAGACACTGCCCTGTGTAGGAGACATTGCCCTGTTCCGTAGACACTGCACTTTGTAGTAGATGCTGACCTGTGCAGGAGACGCTGTCCTGTGTGGAGGCCCTGCCCTGCCTAGGAGGCTCTGCCCTGTTCAGAAGACGCTGTCCTATGTAGCAGGCGCTGACCTGTGTGGGAGATGCTGCCCTGTGTAGGAGACGCTGCCCTGTGAAGGAGATGCTGCCCTGTGTAGAAGGCACTGCCCTGCCTGGGAGACTCTGCCCTGTTCAGAAGACGCTGTCATGTGTAGGAGGTGCTGCCCTTTGTGGGAGATGCTGCATTGTGTAGGAGACGCTGCCCTGTGTAGGAGACACTACCCTGTGTAGGAGGCACTGCACTGTTTAGGAGACACTGCCCTGTTCAGGAGACACTGCCTTGTGTAAGAGGCACTGCCCTGTGTAAGAGACACTGCCCTGTCCAGCAGACACTGCCCTGTGTACGAGTCGCTGCCCTGTGTAGGAGTTACTGCACTGTGTAAGAGGTACTGCTCTGTGTAGGAGCTACTGCCCTGTGTAGGATTCACTGCCCTGTGTAGGGGGCACTACCCTGTGTAGGAAACACTGCATTGTGTAGGGGGCACACCCCTGTGTATGAGACTCTGCCCTGTTTAGGAGAATCTGCTCTGTGTAGGAGGCACTGCCCTGTTTAAGAGACACTGCACTGTGTAGCTCGCACTGCCCGGTGTAGGAGACACTGCCCGGTGTAGGAGACCCTGCCCTGTTCAGGAGATGCTGCCCTGTGTAGGAGACGCTGCACTCTGTAAGAGACGCTGCACTGTGTAGGAGACACTGCACTAAAAAGGAGGTGCTGCACTGTGTAGGAGGCGCTGCCCTGCCTAGCAGACTCTGCCCTGTTCAGAAGATGCTGTCCTGTGTAGGAGATACTGCCCTGTGTAGGAGGCACTGCGCTCTGAAGGAGTCACTGCCCTTTGTAGAATACACTGCCCTGTGTAGGAGTCAATGCCCTGTTTAGGAGACACTGCCCTGTGTAGGAGACGCTCCCCTGTGTTGGAGACGCTGCCATGTGTAGGACGCGTTGCCCTGTGCAGGAGACACTGCCCTGTGTAGGAGACAATGCACTGTGTAGGAGATGTTACCTTATGTAAGAGACGCTGCCCTGTGCAGGAGGCACAGCCCAGTGTAGGAGACATTGCCCTGTGTAGGAGACACTGCCCTGTGTAGAGACACTGCCCTGTGTTGGAGGCACTGCCCAGTGTAGGAGATACTGCCCTTTGTAGGAGGCACTGCCACTGCCCTGTGTTGGAGACACGGCCCTTTGTAGGAGGCACTGACCTGTGTAAGAAATACTGAACTGTGTAGGAGTCACTGCCCTGTGTAGGAGGCAGTACCCTGTGTAGGAGGCACTGCCCTGTTAAGGAGACACTGCCCTTTGTAGAAGACACTGCCCTGTGGAGGAGACACTGCCCTGTGTCGGAGGCACTGCCATGTGTAGGAGACATTGCCCTGTTACATAGACGCTGCCTCGTGTAGGAGAGGCTGCCCTGTTCAGGAGATGCTGCGCTGTGTAGGAGACGATGCACTCTGTAGGAGACGCTGCCCTGTGTAGGAGACACTGGTCTGATAAGGAGGCGCTGCCGTGCCTAGGACACTCTGCCCAGTTCAGAAGATGCTGTCCTGTGTCGGAGGCGCTGCCCTGTATGAGAGATGCATCCCTGTGTAGGAGACACAGCCCTTTGTAGGAGGCACTGTCCTGTGTAGGAGACACTGCCCTGTGCAGGAGGCACTGCCCTGTGTAGGAGGCGCTGCCGTGCCTAGGAGACTCTGCCCTGTTCAGAAGACGCTGTCCTGTGTAGGAGGCACTGCTCTGTGTAGGAGGCACTGCGCTGTGTATGAGTCACTGCCCTGTGTAGGAGACACTGCCCTGTGTAGGAGGGCCTGCCCTGTGTAGGAGACACTGCCCTGTTCCGTAGACACTGCCCGGTGTAGGAGACACTGCCCTGTTCAGAAGACGCTGTCCTGTGTAGCAGGCGCTGACCTGTGTGGGAGATGCTGCCCTGTGTAGTTGACGCTGCCCTGTGAAGGAGATGCTGCCCTGTGTAGAAGGCACTGCCCTGCCTAGGAGACTCTGCCCTGTTCAGAAGACGCTGTCATGTGTAGGAGGTGCTGCCCTTTGTGGGAGTTGCTGCATTGTGTAGGAGACGCTGCCCTGTGTAGGAGACGCTACCCTGTGTAGGAGGCACTGCTCTGTTTAGGAGACACTGCCCTGTTCAGGAGACACTGCCTTGTGTAAGAGGCACTGCCCTGTGTAAGAGACACTGCCCTGTCCAGCAGACACTGCCCTGTGTACGAGTCGCTGCCCTGTGTAGGAGTTACTGCACTGTGTAAGAGGTACTGCTCTGTGTAGGAGCTACTGCCCTGTTTAGGATTCACTGCCCTGTGTAGGAGGCACGACCCTGTGTAGGAAACACTGCATTGTGTAGGGGGCACTCCCCTGTGTATGAGACTCTGCCCTGTTTAGGAGACTCTGCTCTGTGTAGGAGGCACTGCCCTGTTTAAGAGACTCTGCACTGTGTAGGTCGCACTGCCCTGTGTAGGAGACACTGCCCTGTGTAGGAGACACAGCCCTGTTCAGGAGACACTGCCCTGTGTAGGAGACACTGCCCTGTGTAGGAGACAGTGCCCTTTGTAGGAGGCACTGCCCTGTGTAGGAGACACGGCTCTGTGTAGGATGCACTGCCCTGTGCGGGAGATACTGCCCTGTGTAGAAGTCACTGCCCTCTGTAGGAGGCACTAACCTGTGTAGGAGGCACTGCCCTGTGTAGGAGACACTGCCCTGTGTAGGAGACATTGCCCTGTTCCGTAGACACTGCACGGTGTAGGAGACGCTGCCCTGTTCAGGAGATTCTTTCCTGTGTAGTAGACACTGCCCTGTGCAGGAGACACTGCCCTGTGTAGAGGCCCTGCCCTGCCTAGGAGTCTCTGCCCTGTTCAGAAGACGCTGTCCTGTGTTGGAGGCGCTGACCTTTGTGGGAGATGCTGCCCTGTGTAGGAGACGCTGCCCTGTGAAGGAGATGCAGCCCTGTGTAGGAGGCACTGCCCTGCCTCGGAGACTCTGCCCTGTTCAGAAGACGCTGTCCTGTGTAGGAGGCACTGCCATCTTTGGGAGATGCTGCACTGTGTAGGAGACGCTGCCCTGTGTCGGAGACGCTACCCTGTGTAGGAGGCACTGCTCTGTTTAGGAGACACTGCCCTGTGTAGGAGACACTGCCCTGCGTAGAAGGTACTGCCCTGTGAAGGAGACACTGCCTTGTGTAGGAGACGCTGCCCTGTGTAGGAATCACTGCCCTGTGCAGAAGTCTCCGCACTCTGTAGGAGGCACTGCCCTGTGTAGGAAACATTGCATTGTGCTGGTGGCACTGCCCTGTGTAGGAGGCACTGCCCTATTTAGAAGACACTGCCCTGTGTAAGATACACTGCACTGTATAGGAGGCACTGCCCTGTGTAGAAGACACTGCCCTGTGTAGGAGGTACTGCCCAGTGTAGGAGATACGGCACTGTGTAGAAATCACTGCCCTGTGTAGGAGTCACTGCCCTTTGTAGGAGGCACTGCCCTCTGTAGTAGACACGGCCCTGTGTAGGAGGCACTGCCCTGTGTAGAAGAAACTGCCCTGTGTAAGAGTCACTGACCCGTGTAGGCAACACTGCCCTATGTAGGATGCACTGCCCTGTGTAGGAGACATTGCCCTGTTTCGTAGACACTGCCCGGTGTAGGAGATGCTGCTCTGTGTAGGATATGCTGCCCTGTGTAGGAGACGCTGCCCTGTGTACGAGACACTTCCCTGTGTAGGAGACACTGCCCTGTGTAAGAGACACTGCCCTGTATAGGAGACGCTGCCCTATGTAGAAGCGTATACCCTGTGTAGGAGATGCTTCACTGTGTAGGAGATGCTGCCCTGTGCAGGAGACGCTGCCCTGTGTAGGAGACACTGCCCTGTGTAAGAGACAGTGCCCTGCGTAGGAGGTACTGCACTGTGTAGGAGACGCTGCCCTGTGTAGAAGAGCCTGCCCTGTGTAGGAATCAATGCCCTGTGTAGGAGACACTGCCCTGTGTATCAGACTCTGCCCTGTGTAGGAGACTCTGCTCTTTGTAGGAGGCACTGCCCTGTTTAAGAGACACTGCACTGTGTAGTTCGCACTGCACTGTGTAGGAGACACTGCCCTGTGTAGAAGACACTGCCCTGTGTAGGAGACACTGCCCTGTTCAGGAGACACGGCCCTGTGTAGGAGACACTGCCCTGTGTAGGAGACACTGCCCTGTTCAGGAGACACGGCCCAGTGTAGGAGACACTGCCCTGTGTAGGAGACACTTCCCTTTGTAGGAGGCACTGCCCTGTGTAGGAGACACGGCTCTGTGTAGGATGCACTGCCCTGTGAAGGAGATACTGCCCTGTGTAGCAGTCACTGCCCTCTGTAGGAGGCACTACACTTTGTAGGAGGCACTCCCCTGTGTAGCAGACACTGCCCTGTGTAGGAGACATTGCCCTGTTCCGTAGGCACTTCACAGTGTAGGAGACGCTGCCCTGTTCAGGAAATGCTGCACCGTGTATGAGACGCTGCACTGTGTAGTAGACGCTGCCCTGTGCATGAGGTGCTGCCCTGTGTAGAGGCCCTGCCCTGCCTAGGAGTCTCTGCCCTGTTCAGAAGACGCTGTCATGTGTAGGAGGCGCTGACCTGTGTGGGAGATGCTGCCCTGTGTAGGGGACGCTGCCCTGTGAAGTAGATGCTGCCCTGTGTAGGAGGCACTGCCCTGCCTAGGAGACTCTGCCCTATTCAGATGGTGCTGTCCTGTGTAGGAGGCGCTGCCCTCTGTGGGAGGTGCTGCACTGTGTAGAAGACGCTGTACTGTGTAGGAGACACTGCACTGTTCAGGAGACACTGCCCTGTGTAAGAGGCACTGCCCTGTGTAAAAGACACTGCCCTGTCCAGCAGACACTGCCCTGTGCACGAGTCGCTGCCCTGTGTTGCAGTTACTGCACTGTGTAAGAGGTACTGCTCTGTGTAGGAGGTACTCCACTGTTTAGGATTCACTGCCCTGTGTAGAAGGCACTACACTGTGTAGGAAACATTGCTTTGTGTAGGTGGCACTCCCCTGTGTAGGAGACACTGCATTGTTTAGGTGGCACTGCCCTGTGTAGGAGACACTGCCCTGTGCAGAAGACACTGCCCTGTGCAAGAGACACTGCCCTGTGTAGGAGAATCTGCCCTGTGTACGAAGTACTGCCAAGTGTAGGAGATACTGCCCTGTGCAGAAGTCACTGCCCTGTGTAGGATAAACTGCACTTTGTAGGAGGCACTGCGCTGTGTAGGAGACACGGCCCTGTGTAGAATGCACTGCCTTGTGTAGAAGACACTGCCCTGTGTAGAAGTCACTGCCCTGTGTAGGAGGCACTACCCTCTGTAGGAGGCACTGACCTGTGTAGGAGACACTGCACTGTGTAGGAGACACTGCCCTGTGTAGGAAACACTGCCCTGTGTAGGAGGCACTGCCCTGTGTAGGAGACATTGCCCTGTTTCCGAGACACTGCCCGGTGTAGGACACGCTAACCAGTTCAGGAGATGCTCCCCTGTGTAGGAGACGCTGCACACTGTTGGAGACGCTGCCCTTTGTAGGAGGCGCTGCCCTGTGTAGGAGGCGCTGCACTGCCTAGGAGACTCTGCACTGTGTAGGAGACATAGCCTTTTGTAGGAGGCACTGCCCTGTGTAGGAGACACTGCCCCGTGTAGGAGGCACTGCACTGTGTAGGAGGCGTTGCCCTGCCTAGGAGACTCTGCCCTGTTCAGAAGACGCTGTCCTGTGTCGGAGGCACTGCCCTCTGTCGGAGACACTGCGCTGTGTCGGTGTCACTGCCCTGTGTAGGAGACACTGCCCTGTGTAGGAGGGACTGCCCTGTGTAGGAGACATTGCCCTGTTCCATAGACACTTCCCGGTGTAGGAGACACTGCCCTGTTCAGGAGATGCAGCCCTGCGTAGGACCCGCTGCACTGTGTAGGAGACGCTTTCCTTTGTAGGAGGCGCTACCCTGTGTGGGAGACGCTGCCCTTTGTAGGAGAGGCTGCCCTGTGTAGGAGATGCTGCCCTGTGTAGGGGGCACTGCTCTGTGCAGGGGGCACTGCACTGTGAACGATTCACTGCCCTTTGCAGGAGACACTGTAATGTGTAGGAGGCATTGCCTTGTGTAGTGACACTGCCCTGCATAGGAGGTATTGCCCTGTGTACGAGGCACTGCCCTGTGTAGATGGTACTGCACTGTGTAGGAGACACTGCCCTGTGTAGGAGACATTGCCCTGTGAACGATTCACTGCCCCTTGCAGGAGACACTGTAATGTGTAGGAGGCATTGCCTTGTGTAGTGACACTGCCCTGCATAGGAGGTATTGCCCTGTGTACGAGGCACTGCCCTGTGTAGATGGTGCTGCACTGTGTCGGAGATGCTGCCCTGTGAAGGAGACACTGCCATATGTAGGAGTCACTGCCCTGTTCAGGAGACACTGCCCTGTTCAGGAGATGCTGCCCTGTGTAGGAGATGCTGCCCTCTGTAGGAGACGCTGCCCTGTGTAGGAGACGCTGCCCTTTGTAGGAGACACTGCCCTGTGTAGAAGGTACTGCCCTGTGTAGGGGGCACTGCCCTGTGTAGGAAACATTGCATTGTGTAGATGGCACTGCCCTGTGTAGGTGACACTGCCCTGTGTAGAAGACACTGCCCTGTGTAAAATACACTGCCCTGTATAGGAGGCACTGCCCTGTGTAGGAGACACTGCCCTGTGTAGGAGGTACTGCAAATTGTAGGAGATACTGCGCTGTGTAGAAGTCGCTGCCCTGAGTAGGAGTCACTGCGCTTTGTAGGAGGCACTGCCCTGTGTAGTAGACACGGCCCTGTGTAGGAGGCACTGCCCTGTGTAGGAGACACTGCCCTTTGTAGGAGTCACTGCCCTGTGTAGGAAACACTGCCCTGTGTAGGATGCACTGCCCTGTGTAGGAGACATTGCCCTGTTTCGAAGACACTGCCTGGTGTAGGAGATGCTGCCCTGTTCAAGAGATGCTGCCCTGTGTAGGAGACGCTGCTCTGTGTAGGAGCTGCTGCCTTGTGTAGGAGACGCTGCCCTGTGTAGGAGACCATGCCCTGTGTAGGAGACACTGCCCTGTGTAGGAGACACTGCCCTGCATAGGAGACACTGCCCTGTGTAGAAGAGTATGCCCTGTGTAGGAGATGGTTCACTGTGTAGGAGATGCTGCAGTGTGTAGGAGATGCTGCCCAGTGTAGGAGACGCTGCCCTGTGTAGGAGACACTGCCATGTGTGGGAGACACTGCCCTGCGTAGGAGGTTCTGCCCTGTGTAGGAGACGCTGCCCAGTGTAGAAGAGCCTGCCCTGTGTAGGAATCACTGCCCTGTGTATGAGACACTGCCCTGTGTAGCAGACTCTGCCCTGTGGAGGAGACTCTGCTCTGTGTAGGAGGCACTGCCCTGTTTAAGAGACACTGCACTGTGTAGGTCGCACTGCCCTGTGTAGGAGACACTGCCCTGTGTAGAAGACACTGCCCTGTGCAGAAGACACTGCCCTGTTCAGGAGACACTGCCCTGTGTAGGAGGCACTGCCCTGTGTAGGAAACACTGCCCTTTGTAGGAGGCACTGCCTTGTGTAGGAGACACGGCTCTGTGTAGGATGCACTGCCCTGTGTAAGAGATACTGCCCTGTGTAGCAGTCACTGCCCTCTGTGGAGGCCCTACCCTGTGAAAGAGGCTCTGCCCTGTGCAGGAGACACTGCCCTGTGTAGGAGACATTGCCCTGTTCCATAGACACTGCACTGTGTAGTAGATGCTGCCCTGTGCAGGAGACGCTGTCCTGTGTGGAGGCCCTGCCCTGCCTAGGAGGCTCTGCCCTGTTCAGAAGACGCTGTCCTGTGTAGCAGTCGCTGACCTGTGTGGGAGATGCTGCCCTGTGTAGGAGACGCTGCCCTGTGAAGGAGATGCTGCCCTGTGTCGAAGGCACTGCCCTGCCGAGGAGACTCTGCCCTGTTCAGAAGACGCTGTCATGTGTAGGAGGTGCTGCCCTTTGTGGGAGATGCTGCATTGTGTAGGAGATGCTGCCCTGTGTAGGAGACGCTACCCTGTGTAGGAGGCACTGCTCTGTTTAGGAGACACTGCCCTGTTCAGGAGACACTGCCTTGTGTAAGAGGCACTGCCCTGTGTAAGAGACACTGCCCTGTCCAGCAGACACTGCCCTGTGTACGAGTCGCTGCCCTGTGTAGGAGTTACAGCACTGTGTAAGAGGTACTGCTCTGTGTAGGAGCTACTGCCCTGTGTAGGATTCACTGCCCTGTGTAGGAGGCACTACCCTGTGTAGGAAACACTGCATTGTGTAGAGGGCACTCCCCTGTGTATGAAACTCTGCCCTGTTTAGGAGACCCTGCTCTGTGTAGGAGGCACTGCCCTGTTTAAGAGACACTGCACTGTGTAGGTCGCACTGCCCTGTGTAGGAGACACCGCCCTGTGTAGGAGACACAGCCCTGTTCAGGAGACACTGCCCTGTGTAGGTCGCACTGCCCTGTGTAGGAGACACCGCCCTGTGTAGGAGACACAGCACTGTTCAGGAGACACTGCCCTGTGTAGGAGACACTGCCCTGTGTAGGAGACACTGCCCTTTGTAGGAGGCACTGCCCTGTGTAGGAGACACGGCTCTGTGTAGGATGCACTGCCCTGTGCGGGAGATACTGCCCTGTGTAGAAGTCACTGCCCTCTGTAGGAGGCACTAACCTGTGTAGGAGGCACTGCCCTGTGTAGGAGACACTGCCCTGTGTAGGAGACATTGCCCTGTTCTGTAGACACTGCACGGTGTAGGAGACGCTGCCCTGTTCAGGAGATTCTTTCCTGTGTAGTAGACACTGCCCTGTGCAGGAGACGCTGCCCTGTGTAGAGGCCCTGCCCTGCCTAGGAGTCTCTGCCCTGTTCAGAAGACGCTGTCCTGTGTAGGAGGCACTGACCTTTGTGGGAGATGCTGCCCTGTGTAGGAGACGCTGCCCTGTGAAGGAGATGCAGCCCTGTGTAGGAGGCACTGCCCTGCCTCGGAGACTCTGCCCTGTTCAGAAGACGCTGTCCTGTGTAGGAGGCGCTGCCATCTTTGGGAGATGCTGCACTGTGTAGGAGACGCTGCCCTGTGTAGGAGACGGTACCCTGTGTAGGAGGCACTGCTCTGTTTAGGAGACACTGCCCTGTTCAGGAGACACTGCAATGTGTATGAGGCACTGCCCTGTGTAAGAGACACTGCCCTGTCCAGCAGACACTGCCCTGTGTACGAGTCGCTGCCCCGTGTAGGAGTTACTGCACTGTGTAAGAGGTACTGCTCTGTGTAGGAGGTACTGACCTGTGTAGGATTCACTGCCCTGTGTAGGAGGCACTACCCTGTGTAGGAGGCACTGCCCTGTGTAGGAGAATCTGCACTGTGTAGGAGACACTGTCCTGTGTAGGAAACACTGCCCTGTGTAGGAGGCACTGCCCTGTGTAGGAAGCACTACCCTGTGTAGGAGGCAAAGCCCTGTGCAGGAGACACTGCACTGTGTAGGAGACACTGCCCTGTGTAGGAAACACTGCCCTGTGTAGGAGGCACTGCCCTGTGTAGGAGACATTGCCATGTTTCGCAGTCACTACCCGGTGTAGGAGACGCAAACCAGTTCAGGAGATGCTCCCCTCTGTAGGAGACGCTGCACACTGTAGGAGACGCTGCCCTGTATAGGAGGCACTGCCCTGTGTAGGAGACACTGCCCTGTGTAGGAGGTACTGCAAATTGTAGGAGATACTGCACTGTGTAGAAGTCACTGCCCTGTTTAGGAGACTCTGCTCTGTGTAGGAGGCACTGCCCTGTTTCAGAGACACTGCACTGTGTAGGTCGCACTGCCCTGTGTAGGAGACACTGCCCTGTGTAGGAGACACAGCCCTGTTCAGGAGACACTGCCCTGTGTAGGAGACACTGCCCTGTGTAGGAGGCACTGCCCTTTGTAGGAGTCACTGCCCTGTGTAGGAAACATTGCCCTATGTAGGAGGCACTGCCCTGTGTAGGAGACATTGCCCTGTTTCGTAGACACTGCCCGATGTAGGAGATGCTGCCCTGTGAAGGAGATGCTGCCCTGTGTAGGAGATGCAGCTCTGTGTAGGAGATGCTGCCCTGTGTAGGAGACGCTACCCTGGGTAGGGGGCACTGCTCTGTTTAGGAGACACTGCCCTGTTCAGGAGACACTGCCCTGTGTAAGAGGCACTGCCATGTGTAAGAGACACTGCCCTGTCCAGCAAACACTGCCCTGTGTACGAGTCGCTGCCGTGTGTAGGATTTACTGCATTGTGTAAGAGGTACTGCCCTGTGAAGGAGGTACTGCCCTGTGTAGGAGATTCTGCCCTGTGTAGGAATCAATGCCCTGTGTAGGAGACACTGCCCTGTGTAGGAGACGCTGCCATGTTAAGGTCACGCTGCCCTCTGTAGGAAACATTGCCCTGTGAAGTAGGCACTGACCTTCGTAGATGGCACTGCCCTGTGTAGGATGCGCTGCCTTGTTTAGGAGACACTGCCCTGTGCAGCAGACACTGCCCTGAGCAGGAGACACTACCCTGTGTAGGATACGCTACCTAATGTAACAGACGCTTCCCTGTGTAGGAGGCACTGCCCAGTGTAGGAGACATTGCCCTGTGTAGGAGACACTGCCCTGCGTAGGAGACACTGCCCTGTGTAGAAGGCACTGCAAAGTGTAGGAGTCACTGCCCTATGAACAAGTCACTGCGCTGTGTATGAGACACTGCCCTTTGTAGGAGGCACTGCCCTGTGTAGGAGGCACTACCCTGTGTTGGAGGCACTGCCCTGTGTAGGAGACACTGCCCTGTGTAGGAGAAACAACCTGTGTAAGAGACACTGCCCTGTTTATGAGGCATTGACCTGTGTAGGAGACATTGCCCTGTTGCATAGACACTGCCCGGTGTAGGAGACCCTGCCCTGTTCAGGACATGCTGCCCTGTGTAGGAGACGCTGCATTCTGTAAGAGACGCTGCATTGTGTAGGAGACACTGCTCTGATAAGGAGGCGCTGCCCTGTGTAGGAGGCGCTGCCCTGCCAAGGAGACTCTGCCATGTTCAGAAGATGCTTTCCTGTGTAGGAGAAACTGCCCTGTTTAGGAGGCACTGCGCTGTGAAGGAGTCACTGCCCTGTGTAGAATACAGTGCCCTGTGTAGGAGTCAATACCCTGTGTAGGAGATACTGCCCTGTGTAGGAGACAATCCCCTGTGTTGGAGACGCTGCCATGTGTAGGACGCGCTCCCCTGTGCAGGAGACACTGCACTGTGTAAGCGGCGCTGCCCTGTGTAGGAGACAATGCCCTGTGTAGAAGATGTTACCTTTTGTAAGAGACGCTGCCCTGTGCAGGAGGCACAGCCCAGTGTAGGAGACATTGCCCTGTGTAGGCGACGCTGCCCTTTGTAGGAGACACTGCCCTGTGTACGAGACACTGCCTTTGTAAGAGGTACTGCCCTGTGTTGGAGACGCTGCCCTGTGTAGAAGAGCCTGCCCTGTGTAGGAGACACTGCCCTGTGTAGCAGACTCTGCCCTGTGTAGGAGACACTGCCCTGTGTAGGAGGGATTGCCCTGTTAAGAGACACTGCACTGTGTCGGTCGCACTGCCCTGTGTAGGAGACACTGCCCTGTGTAGAAGACACTGCCCTGTGTAGGAGACACTGCCCTGTTCAGGAGACACTGCCCTGTGTAGGAGACTCAGCCCTGTGTAGGAGACACTGCCCTTTGTAGGAGGCACTGCCCTGTGTAATAGACGCTGCACTGTGTAGGATACACTGCCCTGTGTAGGAGATACTGCCTTGTTTAGGAGTCACTGTCCTCTGTAGGAGGCACTACCCTGTGTAGGAGGCACTGCCCTGTGTATGAGACACTGCCTTCGTAAGAGGTACTGCCCTGTGTTGGAGACGCTGCCCTGTGTAGAAGTGCCTGCCCTGTGTAGGAGACACTGCCCTGTGTAGCAGACTCTGCCCTGTGTAGGAGACACTGCCCTGTGTAGGAGGGATTGCCCTGTTTAAGAGACACTACACTGTGTCGGTCGCACTGCCGTGTGTAGGAGACAATGCCCTGTTTAGAAGACACTGCCCTGTGTAGGAGACACTGCCCTGTTCAGGAGACACTGCCCTGTGTAGGAGACTCAGCCCTGTGTAGGAGACACTGCCCTTTGTAGGAGGCACTGCCCTATGTAGGAGACACAGCTCTGTGTAGGATACACTGCCCTGTGTAGGAGATACTGCCTTGTGTAGGAGTCACTGCCCTCTGTAGGAGGCAGTACCCTGTGTCGGAGACATTGCCCTGTTCCTTCGACACTGCACGGTGTAGGAGATGCTGCCCTGTTCAGGAGATGCTGCCCTGTGTAATAGACGCTGCACTGTGTAGGATACACTGCCCTGTGTAGGAGATACTGCCTTGTTTAGGAGTCACTGCCCTCTGTAGGAGGCACTACACTGTGTAGGAGGCACTGCCCTGTGTAGGAGACACTGCCCTGTGTAGGAGACATTGCCCTGTTCCTTAGACACTGCACGGTGTAGGAGATGCTGCCCTGTTCAGGAGATGCTGCCTTGTGTAGTAGACGTTGCACTGTGTCGAGGCCCTGCCCTGCCTAAGAGTCTCTGCCCTGTTCAGAAGACTCAGTCCTGTGTAGGAGGTGCTGACCTGTGTGGGAGATGCTGCCCTGTGTAGGAGACGCTGCCCTGTGAAGGAGATGCTGCCCTGTGTAGGAGGCACTGCCCTGCCTAGGAGACTCTGCCCTGTTCAGAAGATGCTGTACTGAGTAGAAGGCGCTGCCCTCTTTGGGAGATGCTGCACTGTGTAGGAGACGCTGCCCTGTGTAGGAGATGCTACCCTGTGTAGGAGGCACTGCCCTGTGTAGGAGGCACTACCCTATGTAGGAGGCACTGCCCTGTGTAGGAGACACTGCCCCGTGTAGGAGAAACAACCTGTGTAAGAGACACTGCCCTGTTTATGAGGCACTGCCCTGTGTAGGAGACATTGCCCTGTTGTGTAGACACTGCCCGGTGTAGGAGACCCTGCCCTGTTCAGGAGATGCTGCCCTGTGTAGGAGACGCTGCACTCTGTAAGAGACGCTGCACTGTGTAGGAGACACTGCACTAAAAAGGAGGCGCTGCACTGTGTAGGAGGCGCTGCCCTGCCTAGCAGACTCTGCCCTGTTCAGAAGATGCTGTCCTGTGTAGGAGATACTGCCCTGTGTAGGAGGCACTGCGCTGTGAAGGAGTCACTGCCCTTTGTAGAATACACTGCCCTGTGTAGGAGTCAATGCCCTGTTTAGGAGACACTGCCCTGTGTAGGAGACGCTCCCCTGTGTTGGAGACGCTGCCATGTGTAGGACGCGTTGCCCTGTGCAGGAGACACTGCCCTGTGTAGGAGACAATGCACTGTGTAGGAGATGTTACCTTATGTAAGAGACGCTGCCCTGTGCAGGAGGCACAGCCCAGTGTAGGAGACATTGCCCTGTGTAGGAGACACTGCCCTGTGTAGAGACACTGCCCTGTGTTGGAGGCACTGCCCAGTGTAGGAGATACTGCCCTTTGTAGGAGGCACTGCCACTGCCCTGTGTTGGAGACACGGCCCTTTGTAGGAGGCACTGACCTGTGTAAGAAATACTGAACTGTGTAGGACTCACTGCCCTGTGTAGGAGGCAGTACCCTGTGTAGGAGGCACTGCCCTGTTAAGGAGACACTGCCCTTTGTAGAAGACACTGCCCTGTGGAGGAGACACTGCACTGTGTCGGAGGCACTGCCATGTGTAGGAGACATTGCCCTGTTACATAGACGCTGCCTCGTGTAGGAGAGGCTGCCCTGTTCAGGAGATGCTGCGCTGTGTAGGAGACGATGCACTCTGTAGCAGACGCTGCCCTGTGTAGGAGACACTGGTCTGATAAGGAGGCGCTGCCATGCCTAGGACACTCTGCCCAGTTCAGAAGATGCTGTCCTGTGTCGGAGGCGCTGCCCTGTATGAGAGATGCATCCCTGTGTAGGAGACACAGCCCTTTGTAGGAGGCACTGTCCTGTGTAGGAGACACTGCCCTGTGCAGGAGGCACTGCCCTGTGTAGGAGGCGCTGCCGTGCCTAGGAGACTCTGCCCTGTTCAGAAGACGCTGTCCTGTGTAGGAGGCACTGCTCTGTGTAGGAGGCACTGCGCTGTGTATGAGTCACTGCCCTGTGTAGGAGACACTGCCCTGTGTAGGAGGGCCTGCCCTGTGTAGGAGACACTGCCCTGTTCCGTAGACACTGCCCGGTGTAGGAGAAACTGCCCTGTTCAGAAGACGCTGTCCTGTGTAGCAGGCGCTGACCTGTGTGGGAGATGCTGCCCTGTGTAGTTGACTCTGCCCTGTGAAGGAGATGCTGCCCTGTGTAGAAGGCACTGCCCTGCCTAGGAGACTCTGCCCTGTTCAGAAGACACTGTCATGTGTAGGAGGTGCTGCCCTTTGTGGGAGTTGCTGCATTGTGTAGGAGACGCTGCCCTGTGTAGGAGACGCTACCCTGTGTAGGAGGCACTGCTCTGTTTAGGAGACACTGCCCTGTTCAGGAGACACTGCCTTGTGTAAGAGGCACTGCCCTGTGTAAGAGACACTGCCCTGTCCAGCAGACACTGCCCTGTGTACGAGTCGCTGCCCTGTGTAGGAGTTACTGCACTGTGTAAGAGGTACTGCTCTGTGTAGGAGCTACTGCCCTGTGTAGGATTCACTGCCCTGTGTAGGAGGCACGACCCTGTGTAGGAAACACTGCATTGTGTAGGGGGCACTCCCCTGTGTATGAGACTCTGCCCTGTTTAGGAGACTCTGCTCTGTGTAGGAGGCACTGCCCTGTTTAAGAGACTCTGCACTGTGTAGGTCGCACTGCCCTGTGTAGGAGACACTGCCCTGTGTAGGAGACACAGCCCTGTTCAGGAGACACTGCCCTGTGTAGGAGACACTGCCCTGTGTAGGAGACAGTGCCCTTTGTAGGAGGCACTGCCCTGTGTAGGAGACACGGCTCTGTGTAGGATGCACTGCCCTGTGCGGGAGATACTGCCCTGTGTAGAAGTCACTGCCCTCTGTAGGAGGCACTAACCTGTGTAGGAGGCACTGCCCTGTGTAGGAGACACTGCCCTGTGTAGGAGACATTGCCCTGTTCCGTAGACACTGCACGGTGTAGGAGACGCTGCCCTGTTCAGGAGATTCTTTCCTGTGTAGTAGACACTGCCCTGTGCAGGAGACACTGCCCTGTGTAGAGGCCCTGCCCTGCCTAGGAGTCTCTGCCCTGTTCAGAAGACGCTGTCCTGTGTTGGAGGCGCTGACCTTTGTGGGAGATGCTGCCCTGTGTAGGAGACGCTGCCCTGTGAAGGAGATGCAGCCCTGTGTAGGAGGCACTGCCCTGCCTCGGAGACTCTGCCCTGTTCAGAAGACGCTGTCCTGTGTAGGAGGCACTGCCATCTTTGGGAGATGCTGCACTGTGTAGGAGACGCTGCCCTGTGTCGGAGACGCTACCCTGTGTAGGAGGCACTGCTCTGTTTAGGAGACACTGCCCTGTGTAGGAGACACTGCCCTGCGTAGAAGGTACTGCCCTGTGAAGGAGACACTGCCTTGTGTAGGAGACGCTGCCCTGTGTAGGAATCACTGCCCTGTGCAGAAGTCTCCGCACTCTGTAGGAGGCACTGCCCTGTGTAGGAAACATTGCATTGTGCTGGTGGCACTGCCCTGTGTAGGAGGCACTGCCCTATTTAGAAGACACTGCCCTGTGTAAGATACACTGCACTGTATAGGAGGCACTGCCCTGTGTAGAAGACACTGCCCTGTGTAGGAGGTACTGCCCAGTGTAGGAGATACGGCACTGTGTAGAAATCACTGCCCTGTGTAGGAGTCACTGCCCTTTGTAGGAGGCACTGCCCTCTGTAGTAGACACGGCCCTGTGTAGGAGGCACTGCCCTGTGTAGAAGAAACTGCCCTGTGTAAGAGTCACTGACCCGTGTAGGAAACACTGCCCTATGTAGGATGCACTGCCCTGTGTAGGAGACATTGCCCTGTTTCGTAGACACTGCCCGGTGTAGGAGATGCTGCTCTGTGTAGGATATGCTGCCCTGTGTAGGAGACGCTGCCCTGTGTACGAGACACTTCCCTGTGTAGGAGACACTGCCCTGTGTAAGAGACACTGCCCTGTATAGGAGACGCTGCCCTATGTAGAAGCGTATACCCTGTGTAGGAGACGCTTCACTGTGTAGGAGATGCTGCCCTGTGCAGGAGACGCTGCCCTGTGTAGGAGACACTGCCCTGTGTAAGAGACAGTGCCCTGCGTAGGAGGTACTGCACTGTGTAGGAGACGCTGCCCTGTGTAGAAGAGCCTGCCCTGTGTAGGAATCAATGCCCTGTGTAGGAGACACTGCCCTGTGTATCAGACTCTGCCCTGTGTAGGAGACTCTGCTCTTTGTAGGAGGCACTGCCCTGTTTAAGAGACACTGCACTGTGTAGTTCGCACTGCACTGTGTAGGAGACACTGCCCTGTGTAGAAGACACTGCCCTGTGTAGGAGACACTGCCCTGTTCAGGAGACACGGCCCTGTGTAGGAGACACTGCCCTGTGTAGGAGACACTGCCCTGTTCAGGAGACACGGCCCAGTGTAGGAGACACTGCCCTGTGTAGGAGACACTTCCCTTTGTAGGAGGCACTGCCCTGTGTAGGAGACACGGCTCTGTGTAGGATGCACTGCCCTGTGAAGGAGATACTGCCCTGTGTAGCAGTCACTGCCCTCTGTAGGAGGCACTACACTTTGTAGGAGGCACTCCCCTGTGTAGCAGACACTGCCCTGTGTAGGAGACATTGCCCTGTTCCGTAGGCACTTCACAGTGTAGGAGACGCTGCCCTGTTCAGGAAATGCTGCACCGTGTATGAGACGCTGCACTGTGTAGTAGACGCTGCCCTGTGCATGAGGTGCTGCCCTGTGTAGAGGCCCTGCCCTGCCTAGGAGTCTCTGCCCTGTTCAGAAGACGCTGTCATGTGTAGGAGGCGCTGACCTGTGTGGGAGATGCTGCCCTGTGTAGGGGACGCTGCCCTGTGAAGTAGATGCTGCCCTGTGTAGGAGGCACTGCCCTGCCTAGGAGACTCTGCCCTATTCAGATGGTGCTGTCCTGTGTAGGAGGCGCTGCCCTCTGTGGGAGGTGCTGCACTGTGTAGAAGACGCTGCACTGTGTAGGAGACACTGCACTGTTCAGGAGACACTGCCCTGTGTAAGAGGCACTGCCCTGTGTAAAAGACACTGCCCTGTCCAGCAGACACTGCCCTGTGCACGAGTCGCTGCCCTGTGTTGCAGTTACTGCACTGTGTAAGAGGTACTGCTCTGTGTAGGAGGTACTCCACTGTTTAGGATTCACTGCCCTGTGTAGAAGGCACTACACTGTGTAGGAAACATTGCTTTGTGTAGGTGGCACTCCCCTGTGTAGGAGACACTGCATTGTTTAGGTGGCACTGCCCTGTGTAGGAGACACTGCCCTGTGCAGAAGACACTGCCCTGTGTAAGAGACACTGCCCTGTGTAGGAGAATCTGCCCTGTGTACGAAGTACTGCCAAGTGTAGGAGATACTGCCCTGTGCAGAAGTCACTGCCCTGTGTAGGATAAACTGCACTTTGTAGGAGGCACTGCGCTGTGTAGGAGACACGGCCCTGTGTAGAATGCACTGCCTTGTGTAGAAGACACTGCCCTGTGTAGAAGTCACTGCCCTGTGTAGGAGGCACTACCCTCTGTAGGAGGCACTGACCTGTGTAGGAGACACTGCACTGTGTAGGAGACACTGCCCTGTGTAGGAAACACTGCCCTGTGTAGGAGGCACTGCCCTGTGTAGTGACACTGCCCTGCATAGGAGGTATTGCCCTGTGTACGAGGCACTGCCCTGTGTAGATGGTACTGCACTGTGTAGGAGACACTGCCCTGTGTAGGAGACATTGCCCTGTGAACGATTCACTGCCCCTTGCAGGAGACACTGTAATGTGTAGGAGGCATTGCCTTGTGTAGTGACACTGCCCTGCATAGGAGGTATTGCCCTGTGTACGAGGCACTGCCCTGTGTAGATGGTGTGCACTGTGTAGGAGATGCTGCCCTGTGAAGGAGACACTGCCATATGTAGGACTCACTGCCCTGTTCAGGAGACACTGCCCTGTTCAGGAGATGCTGCCCTGTGTAGGAGATGCTGCCCTCTGTAGGAGACGCTGCCCTGTGTAGGAGACGCTGCCCTTTGTAGGAGACACTGCCCTGTGTAGAAGGTACTGCCCTGTGTAGGAGGCACTGCCCTGTGTAGGAAACATTGCATTGTGTAGATGGCACTGCCCTGTGTAGGAGACACTGCCCTGTGTAGAAGACACTGCCCTGTGTAAAATACACTGCCCTGTATAGGAGGCACTGCCCTGTGTAGGAGACACTGCCCTGTGTAGGAGGTACTGCAAATTGTAGGAGATACTGCGCTGTGTAGAAGTCGCTGCCCTGAGTAGGAGTCACTGCGCTTTGTAGGAGGCACTGCCCTGTGTAGTAGACACGGCCCTGTGTAGGAGGCACTGCCCTGTGTAGGAGACACTGCCCTTTGTAGGAGTCACTGCCCTGTGTAGGAAACACTGCCCTGTGTAGGATGCACTGCCCTGTGTAGGAGACATTGCCCTGTTTCGAAGACACTGCCCGGTGTAGGAGATGCTGCCCTGTTCAAGAGATGCTGCCCTGTGTAGGAGACGCTGCTCTGTGTAGGAGCTGCTGCCTTGTGTAGGAGACGCTGCCCTGTGTAGGAGACCATGCCCTGTGTAGGAGACACTGCCCTGTGTAGGAGACACTGCCCTGCATAGGAGGCACTGCCCTGTGTAGAAGAGTATGCCCTGTGTAGGAGATGGTTCACTGTGTAGGAGATGCTGCAGTGTGTAGGAGATGCTGCCCAGTGTAGGAGACGCTGCCCTGTGTAGGAGACACTGCCATGTGTGGGAGACACTGCCCTGCGTAGGAGGTTCTGCCCTGTGTAGGAGACGCTGCCCTGTGTAGAAGAGCCTGCCCTGTGTAGGAATCACTGCCCTGTGTATGAGACACTGCCCTGTGTAGCAGACTCTGCCCTCTGGAGGAGACTCTGCTCTGTGTAGGAGGCACTGCCCTGTTTAAGAGACACTGCACTGTGTAGGTCGCACTGCCCTGTGTAGGAGACACTGCCCTGTGTAGAAGACACTGCCCTGTGCAGAAGACACTGCCCTGTTCAGGAGACACTGCCCTGTGTAGGAGGCACTGCCCTGTGTAGGAAACACTGCCCTTTGTAGGAGGCACTGCCTTGTGTAGGAGACACGGCTCTGTGTAGGATGCACTGCCCTGTGTAAGAGATACTGCCCTGTGTAGCAGTCACTGCCCTCTGTGGAGGCCCTACCCTGTGAAAGAGGCTCTGCCCTGTGCAGGAGACACTGCCCTGTGTAGGAGACATTGCCCTGTTCCATAGACACTGCACTGTGTAGTAGATGCTGCCCTGTGCAGGAGACGCTGTCCTGTGTGGAGGCCCTGCCCTGCCTAGGAGGCTCTGCCCTGTTCAGAAGACGCTGTCCTGTGTAGCAGTCGCTGACCTGTGTGGGAGATGCTGCCCTGTGTAGGAGACGCTGCCCTGTGAAGGAGATGCTGCCCTGTGTCGAAGGCACTGCCCTGCCGAGGAGACTCTGCCCTGTTCAGAAGACGCTGTCATGTGTAGGAGGTGCTGCCCTTTGTGGGAGATGCTGCATTGTGTAGGAGACGCTGCCCTGTGTAGGAGACGCTACCCTGTGTAGGAGGCACTGCTCTGTTTAGGAGACACTGCCCTGTTCAGGAGACACTGCCTTGTGTAAGAGGCACTGCCCTGTGTAAGAGACACTGCCCTGTCCAGCAGACACTGCCCTGTGTACGAGTCGCTGCCCTGTGTAGGAGTTACAGCACTGTGTAAGAGGTACTGCTCTCTGTAGGAGCTACTGCCCTGTGTAGGATTCACTGCCCTGTGTAGGAGGCACTACCCTGTGTAGGAAACATTGCATTGTGTAGAGGGCACTCCCCTGTGTATGAAACTCTGCCCTGTTTAGGAGACCCTGCTCTGTGTAGGAGGCACTGCCCTGTTTAAGAGACACTGCACTGTGTAGGTCGCACTGCCCTGTGTAGGAGACACCGCCCTGTGTAGGAGACACAGCCCTGTTCAGGAGACACTGCCCTGTGTAGGTCGCACTGCCCTGTGTAGGAGACACCGCCCTGTGTAGGAGACACAGCCCTGTTCAGGAGACACTGCCCTGTGTAGGAGACACTGCCCTGTGTAGGAGACACTGCCCTTTGTAGGAGGCACTGCCCTGTGTAGGAGACACGGCTCTGTGTAGGATGCACTGCCCTGTGCGGGAGATACTGCCCTGTGTAGAAGTCACTGCCCTCTGTAGGAGGCACTAACCTGTGTAGGAGGCACTGCCCTGTGTAGGAGACACTGCCCTGTGTAGGAGACATTGCCCTGTTCTGTAGACACTGCACGGTGTAGGAGACGCTGCCCTGTTCAGGAGATTCTTTCCTGTGTAGTAGACACTGCCCTGTGCAGGAGACGCTGCCCTGTGTAGAGGCCCTGCCCTGCCTAGGAGTCTCTGCCCTGTTCAGAAGACGCTGTCCTGTGTAGGAGGCACTGACCTTTGTGGGAGATGCTGCCCTGTGTAGGAGACGCTGCCCTGTGAAGGAGATGCAGCCCTGTGTAGGAGGCACTGCCCTGCCTCGGAGACTCTGCCCTGTTCAGAAGACGCTGTCCTGTGTAGGAGGCGCTGCCATCTTTGGGAGATGCTGCACTGTGTAGGAGACGCTGCCCTGTGTAGGAGACGGTACCCTGTGTAGGAGGCACTGCTCTGTTTAGGAGACACTGCCCTGTTCAGGAGACACTGCAATGTGTATGAGGCACTGCCCTGTGTAAGAGACACTGCCCTGTCCAGCAGACACTGCCCTGTGTACGAGTCGCTGCCCCGTGTAGGAGTTACTGCACTGTGTAAGAGGTACTGCTCTGTGTAGGAGGTTCTGCTCTGTGTAGGATTCACTGCCCTGTGTAGGAGGCACTACCCTGTGTAGGAGGCACTGCCCTGTGTAGGAGAATCTGCACTGTGTAGGAGACACTGTCCTGTGTAGGAAACACTGCCCTGTGTAGGAGGCACTGCCCTGTGTAGGAAGTACTACCCTGTGTAGGAGGCAAAGCCCTGTGCAGGAGACACTGCACTGTGTAGGAGACACTGCCCTGTGTAGGAAACACTGCCCTGTGTAGGAGGCACTGCCCTGTGTAGGAGACATTGCCATGTTTCGCAGTCACTACCCGGTGTAGGAGACGCAAACCAGTTCAGGAGATGCTCCCCTCTGTAGGAGACGCTGCACACTGTAGGAGACGCTGCCCTGTATAGGAGGCACTGCCCTGTGTAGGAGACACTGCCCTGTGTAGGAGGTACTGCAAATTGTAGGAGATACTGCACTGTGTAGAAGTCACTGCCCTGTTTAGGAGACTCTGCTCTGTGTAGGAGGCACTGCCCTGTTTCAGAGACACTGCACTGTGTAGGTCGCACTGCCCTGTGTAGGAGACACTGCCCTGTGTAGGAGACACAGCCCTGTTCAGGAGACACTGCCCTGTGTAGGAGACACTGCCCTGTGTAGGAGGCACTGCCCTTTGTAGGAGTCACTGCCCTGTGTAGGAAACATTGCCCTATGTAGGAGGCACTGCCCTGTGTAGGAGACATTGCCCTGTTTCGTAGACACTGCCCGATGTAGGAGATGCTGCCCTGTGAAGGAGATGCTGCCCTGTGTAGGAGATGCAGCTCTGTGTAGGAGATGCTGCCCTGTGTAGGAGACGCTACCCTGGGTAGGGGGCACTGCTCTGTTTAGGAGACACTGCCCTGTTCAGGAGACACTGCCCTGTGTAAGAGGCACTGCCATGTGTAAGAGACACTGCCCTGTCCAGCAAACACTGCCCTGTGTACGAGTCGCTGCCGTGTGTAGGATTTACTGCATTGTGTAAGAGGTACTGCCCTGTGAAGGAGGTACTGCCCTGTGTAGGAGATTCTGCCCTGTGTAGGAATCAATGCCCTGTGTAGGAGACACTGCCCTGTGTAGGAGACGCTGCCATGTTAAGGTCACGCTGCCCTCTGTAGGAAACATTGCCCTGTGAAGTAGGCACTGACCTTCGTAGATGGCACTGCCCTGTGTAGGATGCGCTGCCTTGTTTAGGAGACACTGCCCTGTGCAGCAGACACTGCCCTGAGCAGGAGACACTACCCTGTGTAGGATACGCTACCTAATGTAACAGACGCTTCCCTGTGTAGGAGGCACTGCCCAGTGTAGGAGACATTGCCCTGTGTAGGAGACACTGCCCTGCGTAGGAGACACTGCCCTGTGTAGAAGGCACTGCAAAGTGTAGGAGTCACTGCCCTATGAACAAGTCACTGCGCTGTGTATGAGACACTGCCCTTTGTAGGAGGCACTGCCCTGTGTAGGAGGCACTACCCTGTGTTGGAGGCACTGCCCTGTGTAGGAGACACTGCCCTGTGTAGGAGAAACAACCTGTGTAAGAGACACTGCCCTGTTTATGAGGCATTGACCTGTGTAGGAGACATTGCCCTGTTGCATAGACACTGCCCGGTGTAGGAGACCCTGCCCTGTTCAGGACATGCTGCCCTGTGTAGGAGACGCTGCATTCTGTAAGAGACGCTGCATTGTGTAGGAGACACTGCTCTGATAAGGAGGCGCTGCCCTGTGTAGGAGGCGCTGCCCTGCCAAGGAGACTCTGCCATGTTCAGAAGATGCTTTCCTGTGTAGGAGAAACTGCCCTGTTTAGGAGGCACTGCGCTGTGAAGGAGTCACTGCCCTGTGTAGAATACAGTGCCCTGTGTAGGAGTCAATACCCTGTGTAGGAGATACTGCCCTGTGTAGGAGACAATCCCCTGTGTTGGAGACGCTGCCATGTGTAGGACGCGCTCCCCTGTGCAGGAGACACTGCACTGTGTAAGCGGCGCTGCCCTGTGTAGGAGACAATGCCCTGTGTAGAAGATGTTACCTTTTGTAAGAGACGCTGCCCTGTGCAGGAGGCACAGCCCAGTGTAGGAGACATTGCCCTGTGTAGGCGACGCTGCCCTTTGTAGGAGACACTGCCCTGTGTACGAGACACTGCCTTTGTAAGAGGTACTGCCCTGTGTTGGAGACGCTGCCCTGTGTAGAAGAGCCTGCCCTGTGTAGGAGACACTGCCCTGTGTAGCAGACTCTGCCCTGTGTAGGAGACACTGCCCTGTGTAGGAGGGATTGCCCTGTTAAGAGACACTGCACTGTGTCGGTCGCACTGCCCTGTGTAGGAGACACTGCCCTGTGTAGAAGACACTGCCCTGTGTAGGAGACACTGCCCTGTTCAGGAGACACTGCCCTGTGTAGGAGACTCAGCCCTGTGTAGGAGACACTGCCCTTTGTAGGAGGCACTGCCCTGTGTAATAGACGCTGCACTGTGTAGGATACACTGCCCTGTGTAGGAGATACTGCCTTGTTTAGGAGTCACTGCCCTCTGTAGGAGGCACTACCCTGTGTAGGAGGCACTGCCCTGTGTAGGAGAAACTGCCCTGTGTAGGAGACATTGCCCTGTTCCTTAGACACTGCACGGTGTAGGAGATGCTGCCCTGTTCAGGAGATGCTGCCTTCTGTAGTAGACGCTGCACTGTGTCGAGTCCCTGCCCTGCCTAGGAGTCTCTGCCCTATTCAGAAGACTCTGTCCTGTGTAGGAGGCGCTGACCTGTGTGGGAGATGCTGCCCTGTGTAGGAGACGCTGCCCTGTGAAGGAGATGCTGCCCTGTGTAGGAGGCACTGCCCTGCCTAGGAGACTCTGCCCTGTTCAGAAGATGCTGTACTGAGTAGAAGGCGCTGCCCTCTTTGGGAGATGCTGCACTGTGTAGGAGACGCTGCCCTGTGTAGGAGATGCTACCCTGTGTAGGAGGCACTGCCCTGTGTAGGAGGCACTACCCTATGTAGGAGGCACTGCCCTGTGTAGGAGACACTGCTCCGCGTAGGAGAAACAACCTGTGTAGGAGACATTCCCCTGTTGTGTAGACACTGCCCGGTGTAGGAGACCCTGCCCTGTTCAGGAGATGCTGCCCTGTGTAGGAGACGCTGCACTCTGTAAGAGACGCTGCCCTGTGTAGGAGACACTGCACTAATAAGGAGGCGCTGCACTGTGTAGGAGGCGCTGCCCTGCCTAGCAGACTCTGCCCTGTTCAGAAGATGCTGTCCTGTGTAGGAGATACTGCCCTGTGTAGGAGGCACTGCGCTGTGAAGGAGTCACTGCCCTGTGTAGAATACACTGCCCTGTGCAGGAGTCAATGCCCTGTTTAGGAGACACTGCCCTGTGTAGGAGACGCTCCCCTGTGTTGGAGACGCTGCCATGTGTAGGACGCGTAGCCCTGTGCAGGAGACACTGCCCTGTGTAGGAGACAATGCCCTGTGTAGGAGATGTTACCTTTTGTAAGAGACGCTGCCCTGTGCAGGAGGCACAGCCCAGTGTAGAAGACATTGCCCTGTGTAGGAGACTCAGCCCTGTGTAGAGACACTGCCCTGTGTTGGAGGCACTGCCCAGTGTAGGAGATACTGCCCTTTGTAGGAGGCACTGCCACTGCCCTGTGTTGGAGACACGGCCCTTTGTAGGAGGCACTGACCTGTGTAAGAGATACTGAACTGTGTAGGAGTCACTGCCCTGTGTAGGAGGCAGTACCCTGTGTAGGAGGCACTGCCCTGTTAAGGAGACACTGCCCTTTGTAGAAGACACTGCCCTGTGGAGGAGACACTGCCCTGTGTCGGAGGCACTGCCATGTGTAGGAGACATTGCCCTGTTACATAGACGCTGCCTCGTGTAGGAGAGGCTGCCCTGTTCAGGAGATGCTGCGCTGTGTAGGAGACGATGCACTCTGTAGGAGACGCTGCCCTGTGTAGGAGACACTGGTCTGATAAGGAGGCGCTGCCGTGCCTAGGATACTCTGCCCAGTTCAGAAGATGCTGTCCTGTGTCGGAGGCGCTGCCCTGTATGAGAGATGCATCCCTGTGTAGGAGACACAGCCCTTTGTAGGAGGCACTGTCCTGTGTAGGAGACACTGCCCTGTGCAGGAGGCACTGCCCTGTGTAGGAGGCGCTGCCCTGCCTAGGAGACTCTGCCCTGTTCAGAAGACGCTGTCCTGTGTAGGAGGCACTGCCCTGTGTAGGAGGCACTGCGCTGTGTATGAGTCACTGCCCTGTGTAGGAGACACTGCCCTGTGTAGGAGGCACTGCCCTGTGTAGGAGACACTGCCCTGTTCCGTAGACACTGCCCGGTGTAGGAGACACTGCTCTGTTCAGGAGATGCTGCCCTGTGTAGGAGGCCCTGCCCTTCCTAGGAGACACTGCCCTGTCCAGCAGACACTGCCCTCTGTAGGAGGCACTGCCCTCTTTAGGAGGCACTTCCCTGTGTAGGAGGCACAGCCCTGTGTAGGAGACACTGCCCTGTGTCGGAAACACTGCCCTTTGTAGAAAGCACTGCCCTGTGTGGGAGACATGGCCTTTTTTCGTAGACACTGCACGGTGTAGGAGACGCTGCCCTGTTCAGGTGATGCTGCCCTGTGTAGGAGACACTGCCCTATGTAGGACTCACTGCCCTGTTCAGGAGACGCCGCCCTGTTCAGGAGATGCTGCCATGTGTAGGAGACGTTGCCTGTGTAGGAGACGCTGCCCTGTGTATGAAATGCTGCACTCTGTAGGAGACACTGCCCTGTGTAGGAGACACTGCCCTGTGTAGGAAACGCTGCCCTGTGTAGGAGACACTGCCCTGTGTAGGAGACACTGCCCTGTGTAGGAGACATTGCCCTGTTCCTTAGACACTGCACGGTGTAGGAGATGCTGCCCTGTTCAGGAGATGCTGCCTTGTGTAGTAGACGCTGCACTGGGTCGAGGCCCTGCCCTGCCTAGGTGTCTCTGCCCTGTTCAGAAGACTCTGTCCTGTGTAGGAGGCGCTGACCTGTGTGGGAGATGCTGCCCTGTGTAGGAGACGCTTCCCTGTGAAGGAGATGCTGCCCTGTGTAGGAGGCACTGCCCTGCCTAGGAGACTCTGCCCTGTTCAGAAGATGCTGTACTGAGTAGAAGGCGCTGCCCTCTTTGGGAGATGCTGCACTGTGTAGGAGACGCTGCCCTGTGTAGGAGATGCTACCCTGTGTAGGAGGCACTGCCCTGTGTAGGAGGCACTACCCTATGTAGGAGGCACTGCCCTGTGTAGGAGACACTGCCCCGTGTAGGAGAAACAACCTGTGTAAGAGACACTGCCCTGTTTATGAGGCACTGCCCTGTGTAGGAGACATTGCCCTGTTGTTTAGACACTGCCCGGTGTAGGAGACCCTGCCCTGTTCAGGAGATGCTGCCCTGTGTAGGAGACGCTGCAATCTGTAAGTGACGCTGCCCTGTGTAGGAGACACTGCACTAATAAGGAGGCGCTGCTCTGTGTAGGAGGCGCTGCCCTGCCTAGCAGACTCTGCCCTGTTCAGAAGATGCTGTCCTGTGTAGGAGATACTGCCCTGTGTAGGAGGCACTGCGCTGTGAAGGAGTCACTGCCCTGTGTAGAATACACTGCCCTGTGCAGGAGTCAATGCCCTGTTTAGGAGACACTGCCCTGTGTAGGAGACGCTCCCCTGTGTTGGAGACGCTGCCATGTGTAGGACGCGTTGCCCTGTGCAGGAGACACTGCCCTGTGTAGGAGACAATGCCCTGTGTAGGAGATGTTACCTTTTGTAAGAGACGCTGCCCTGTGCAGGAGGCACAGCCCAGTGTAGGAGACATTGCCCTGTGTAGGAGACACTGCCCTGTGTAGAGACACTGCCCTGTGTTGGAGGCACTGCCCAGTGTAGGAGATACTGCCCTTTGTAGGAGGCACTGCCACTGCCCTGTGTTGGAGACACGGCCCTTTGTAGGAGGCACTGACCTGTGTAAGAGATACTGAACTGTGTAGGAGTCACTGCCCTGTGTAGGAGGCAGTACCCTGTGTAGGAGGCACTGCCCTGTTAAGGAGACACTGCCCTTTGTAGAAGACACTGCCCTGTGTCGGAGGCACTGCCATGTGTAGGAGACATTGCCCTGTTACATAGACGCTGCCTCGTGTAGGAGAGGCTGCCCTGTTCAGGAGATGCTGCGCTGTGTAGGAGACGATGCACTCTGTAGGAGACGCTGCCCTGTGTAGGAGACACTGGTCTGATAAGGAGGCGCTGCCGTGCCTAGGACACTCTGCCCAGTTCAGAAGATGCTGTCCTGTGTCGGAGGCGTTGCCCTGTATGAGAGATGCATCCCTGTGTAGGAGACACAGCCCTTTGTAGGAGGCACTGTCCTGTGTAGGAGACACTGCCCTGTGCAGGAGGCACTGCCCTGTGTAGGAGGCGCTGCCCTGCCTAGGAGACTCTGCCCTGTTCAGAAGACGCTGTCCTGTGTAGGAGGCACTGCCCTGTGTAGGAGGCACTGCGCTGTGTATGAGTCACTGCCCTGTGTAGGAGACACTGCCCTGTGTAGGAGGTACTGCCCTGTGTAGGAGACACTGCCCTGTTCCGTAGACACTGCCCGGTGTAGGTGACACTGCCCTGTTCAGGAGATGCTGCCCTGTGTAGGAGGCCCTGCCCTTCCTAGGAGACACTGCCCTGTCCAGCAGACACTGCCCTCTGTAGGAGGCACTGCCCTCTTTAGGAGGCACTACCCTGTGTAGGAGGCACAGCCCTGTGTAGGAGACACTGCCCTGTGTCAGAAACACTGCCCTTTGTAGAAAGCACTGCCCTGTGTGGGAGACATGGCCTTTTTTCGTAGACACTGCACGGTGTAGGAGACGCTGCCCTGTTCAGGTGATGCTGCCCTGTGTAGGAGACACTGCCCTATGTAGGACTCACTGCCCTGTTCAGGAGACGCTGCCCTGTTCAGGAGATGCTGCCATGTGTAGGAGACGTTGCCTGTGTAGGAGACGCTGCCCTGTGTATGAAATGCTGCACTCTGTAGGAGACACTGCCCTGTGTAGGAGACGCTGCCCTGTGTAGGAAACGCTGCCCTGTGTAGGAGACACTGCCCTGTGTAGGAGACACTGCCCTGCGTAGGAGGTGCTGCCCTGTGTAGGAGACGCTGCCCAGCGTAGAAGAACCTACCCTGTGTAGGAATCACGGCCCTGTGTAGGAGACACTGCCCTGTGTAGCAGACTCTGCCCTGTGTAGGACACTCTGCCCTGTGTAGGAGAAACTGCCCTGTTCAGGAGACACTGCACTGTGTAGGTCGCACTGCCCTGTGTAGGAGACACTGCCTTTTGTAGGAGGCACTACCCTGTGTATGAGGCGCTGCCCTGCCTAGGAGACTCGGTCCTGTTCAGAAGATGGTGTCCTGTTTAGGAGGCACTGTCCTGTGTGAGAGACGCTGCCCTGTGTAGGAGACACTGCCCTTTGTATGAGGCACTGCACTGTGCAGGAGACACTGCCCTGTGTAGCAGGCACTGACCTGTGTAGTCGGCGCTCCCTCGCCAGGAGACTCTGCCCTGTTCAGAAGACGCTGTCATGTGTAGGAGGCACTGCCCTTTGTCGGAGACACTGCGCTGTGTACGAGTCACTGCCCTGTGTAGCAGACACTGCCCTGTTTAGAAGGGACTGCCCTGTGTAGGAGACACTGCCCTGTTCCGTAGACACGGCCCGGTTTAGGAGATGCTGCCCTGTTCAGGAGATGCTGCCCTGTGTAGGAGATGCTGCACTGTGTAGGAGACGCTGCCCTGTGTAGGAGACACTGCACTGTGTAGGAGACGCTGCCCTGTGTGGTAGACGCTGCAATGTGTAGGAGATGCTGCCCTGTGTAGGAGGCACTGCCCTACCTAGGAGAATCTGCGCTGTTCAGATGACGCTGTCCTGTGTAGGAGGCGCTGCACTCTGTGGGAATTACTGCCCTGTGTAGGAGACGCTACCCTGTGTAGGAGACACTACCCTGTTCAGGAGACGCTGCCCCGTGTAGGAGTCACTGCACTGTGTAGGAGACACTGCCCTGTTCAGGAGACACTGCCCTGTGTAAGAGGCACTGCCTGTGTAAGACACACTGCCCTGTCCAGCAGACACTGCACTGTGTTGGAGTCGCTGCCCTGTGTAGGAGTTACTGCACTGTGTAAAATATACTGCCCTGTGTAGGAGGTACTACCCTGTGTAGGAGACACTGCCTTGTGTAGGATGCGCTGCCCTGTGTAGGAGACACTGCCCTGTGAAGGAGGCACTGCCCTGTGAAGGAGACACTGCCCTGTGTAAGAGATCCTACCTTTTGTAAGAGATGCTGCCCTGTGTAGGAGTCACTGCCCTGTGTAGGAGACATTGCCCTGTTTAGGAGACACTGCAATGTGTAGGAGACACTGCCCGTTTAGGAGGTACTGCCCAGTGTAGGAGATACTGCCCTGTGTAGAAGTCAGTGCCCTGTGTAGGAGACACTGATCTTTCTAGGAGGCACTGCCCTGTGTATGTGTCACGGCCCTGCGTAGGAGGCACTGCCCTGTGTACGAGATACTGCTCTGTGTAGGAGTAACTGCCCTGTGTAGGAGGAAGTACCCTGTGTAGGAGGCATTGCCCTGTGTAGGAGATACTGCCCTGCATAGGAGACACTGCCCTGTGTAGGAGACACTGCCCTGTGGAGGAGGCACTACCCTGTGTACGAGACATTGCCCTGTTCCGTAGAAACTGCCCAGTGTAGTTGATGCTGGTCTGCTCAGTAGATGCTGCCCTGTGTAGGAGGCCCTGCCCTGCCTAGGAGGCTCTGCCCTGTTCAGAAGATGCAGTCCTGAGTAGGAGGCGCTGCCCTGTGTAGGTGACACTGCCCTGTGTATGAGGGACTGCCCTGTGCAAGAGACACTGCCCTGTTCCGTAGACACTGCCCGGTGTAGTAGACGCTGCCCTGTTCAGGAGATGCTGCCCTGTGTAGAAGACGCTGCCCTGTGTAGGAGGCCCTGCCCTGCCTAGGAGACTCTGCCCTGTTCAGAAGATGCTGTCCTGTGTAGGAGGCGCTGCCCTGTGTATGAGACGCTGCCCTGTGTAGGAGACGCTGCCCCGTGTAGGAAATGCTGCCATCTGTAGGAGGCACTGCCCTGCCTAGGAGACTCTGCCCTGTTCAGAGGATGCTGTCCTGTGTAGGAGGTGCTGCCCTCTGTGGGAGATACTGCCCTGTGTAGGAGACGCTGCCCTGTGCAGGAGACTCTACCCTGTTCAGGAGACGCTGCCCCGTGTAGGAGGCACTGCACTGTGTAGGAGACACTGCCCTGTGTAGAAGAGCCTGCCCTGTGTAGGAGACGCTTCACTGTGTAGGAGATGCTGCACTGTGTAGGAGATGCTGCCCTGTGTATGAGACGCTGCCCTGTGTAGGAGACGCTGCTCTTTGTAGGAGACACTGCCCTGTGTACGAGACACAGCCTTCGTAAGAGGTACTGCCCTGTGTTGGAGACGCTGCCCTGTGTAGATGAGCCTGACCTGTGTAGGAATAACTGCCCTGTGTAGGAGGCATTGCCCTGTTTAAGAGACACTGCACTGTGTCAGTCGCACTGCCCTGTGTAGGAGACACTGACCTGTTTAGAAGACACTGCCCTGTGTAGGAGACACTGCCCTGTTCAGGAGACACTGCCCTGTGTAGGAGACTCAGCCCTGTGTAGCAGACACTGCCCTTTGTAGGAGGCACTGCCCTGTGTAGGAGACATGGCTCTGTGTAGGATGAACTGCCCTATGTAGGCGGTACTGCCCTGTGTAGGAGTAACTGCCCTCTGTAGGAGGCACTTCCCAAGTGTAGGAGGCACTGCCCTGTGTAGGAGACATTGCCCTGTGTAGGAGACATTTCCCTGTACCGTAGACACTGCACGGTGTAGGAGACGCTGCCCTGTTCAGGAGATGCTGCCCTGTGTAGTAGACGCTGCACTGTGCAGTAGACGCTGCCCTGTGCAGGAGAAGCTGCCCTGTGTAGAGGCCCTGCACTGCCTAGGAGACTCTGCCCTGTTCAGAAGACGCTGTCCTGTGTAGAAGGCGCTGACCTGTGTGGGAGATGCTGCCCTGTGTACGAGACGCTGCCCTGTGAAGGAGATGCTGCCCTGTGTAGGAGGCACTGCCCTGCCTAGGAGACTCTGCCCTGTTCAGAAGACGCTGTCCTGTGTAGAAGGCGCTGACCTCTTTGGGCGATGCTGCACTGTGTAGGAGACATGGCCCTGTGTAGTAGTCACTGCCCTTTGTAGGAGGCAATACCCTGTGTAGGAGGCCCTGCCCTGTGTAGGAGACACTGCCCTGTGTAGGAGAAACAACCTGTGTAAGAGAAACTGCCCTGTTTATGAGGCACTGCCCTGTGTAGGAGACATTGCCCTGTTGCGTACACTGCCTGGTGTAGGAGAATCTGCCCTGTTCAGGAGATGCTGCCCTGTGTAGGAGAAGCTGCACTCTGTAAGAGACGTTGCCCTGTGTGGGAGAAACTGCTCTGATAAGGAGGCGCTGCCCTGTGTAGGAGGCACTGCACTGCCTAGGAGACTCTGCCCTGTTCAGAAGATGCTGTCCTGTGTAGGAGATACTGCACTGTGTCGGAGGCACTGCGCTGTGAAGGAGTCACTGCCCTGTGTAGAATACACTGCCCTGTGTAGGATTCAATTCCCTGTGTAGCAGACACTGCCCTGTGTAGGAGACACTCCCCTGTGTTGGAGACACTGCCATGTGTAGGACGCGCAGCCCTGTGCAGGAGACACTGCCCTGTGTAGTAGACGCTGCACTGTGTAGTAGACGCTGCCCTGTGCAGGAGACGCTGCCCTGTGTAGAGGCCCTGCCCTGCCTAGGAGTCTCTGCCCTGTTCAGAAGTCGCTGTCCTGTGCAGGAGGCGCTGACCTTTGTGGGAGATGCTGCCCTGTGTAGGAGATGCTGCCCTGTGAAGGAGATGCTGCCCTGTGTAGGAGGCACTGCCCTGCCTAGGAGACTCTGCCCTGTTCAGAAGACGCTCTCCTGTGTAGAAGGCGCTGCCCTCTTTGGGAGATGCTGCCCTGTGTAGGAGACACTACCCTGTGTAGGAGGCACTGCTCTGTTTAGGAGACACTGCCCTGTTCAGGAGACACTGCCCTGTGTAAGAGGCACGGCCATGTGTAAGAGACACTGCCCTGTCCAGCAGACACTGCCCTGTGTACGAGTCACGGCCATGTGTAGGATTTACTGCACTGTGTAAGAGGTACAGCCCTGTGTAGGAGGTACTGCCCTGTGTAGGAGATTCTGCCCTTTGTAGGAATCAATGCCCTGTGTAGGTGGCACTGCCCTGTGTAGGAGGCGCTGCCTTATTTAGTAGACACTGCCCTGTGTAGCAGAAACTGCCCTGAGCAGGAGACACAACCCTGAGTAGGAGACGCTACCTATTGTAAGAGATGCTTCCCTGTGTAGGAGGCACTGCCCAGTGTAGGAAACATTGCCCTGTGTAGGAGACACTGCCCTGCGTAGGAGGCATGGCCCTGTGCAGGAGGGACTGCCCTGTGTAGGAGATATTGCCCTGTGTAGTAGTCACTGCCCTGTGTAGAAGGCACTACCCTGTGTAGAAGGCACTGCCCTGTGTAGGAGACACTGCCCTGTGTAGGAGAAACAACCTGTGTAAGAGACATTGCCCTGTTTATGAGGCACTGCACTGAGTTGGAGACATTTCCCTGTTGCGTAGACACTGCCCAGTGCAGGAGACCCTGCCCTGTTCAGGAGATGCTGCCCTGTGTGGGAGACGCTGCACTCTGTAAGAGACGCTGCCCTGTGTAGGAGACACTGCTCTGATAAGGAGGTGCTGCCCTGTGTAGGAGGCGTTGCCATGCCGAGCAGACTCTGCCCTGTTCAGAAGATGCTGTCCTGTGTAGTAGATACTGCCCTGTGTAGGAGGCACTGCGCTGTGAAGGAGTCACTGCCCTTTGTAGAATACACTGCCCTGTGTAGGAGTCAATGCCCTGTGTAGGAGACACTACCCTGTGTAGGAGACACTCCCCTGTGTTGGAGACGCTGCCATGTGTAGGACGCGCTGCCCTGTGCAGGAGACACTGCCCTGTGTAAGCAGCACTGCCCTGTGTAGGAGACAATGCCCTGTGTAGGAGATGTTACCTTTTGTAAGAGACACTGCCCTGTGCAGGAGGCACAGCCCAGTGTAGGAGACATTGCCCTGTGTAGGAGACGCTGCCCTGTGTAGGAGACACTGCCCTGTGTACGAGACACTGCTTTCGTAAGAGGTCCTGCCCTGTGTTGGAGACGCTGCCCTGTCTAAAAGAGCCTGCCCTGTGTAGGAATCACTGCCTTGTGTAGGAGACACTGCCCTGTGCAGCAGAATCTGCCCTGTGTAGGAGACACTGCCCTGTGTAGGAGGCACTGCTCTGTTTAGGAGACACTGCCCTGTTCAGGAGACACTGCCCAGTGTAAGAGGCACGGCCATGTGTAAGAGACACTGCCCTGTCCAGCAGACACTGCCCTGTGTACGAGTCACGGCCATGTGTAGGATTTACTGCACTGTGTAAGAGGTACTGCCCTGTGTAGGAGGTACTGCCCTGTGTAGGAGATTCTGCCCTTTGTAGGAATCAATGCCCTGTGTAGGAGACACTGCCCTGTGTAGGAGATGCTGCCATGGGTAGGATGCGCTGCCCTCTGTAGGAGACAATGCCCTGTGAAGTAGGCACTGCCCTGTGCAGGAGGCACAGCCCAGTGTAGGAGACATTGCCCTGTGTAGGAGACGCTGCCCTGTGTAGGAGACACTGCCCTGTGTACGAGACACTGCCTTCGTAAGAGGTACTGCCCTGTGTTGGAGATGCTGCCCTGTGTAAAAGAGCCTGCCCTGTGTAGGATTCACTGCCCTGTGTAGGAGACACTGCCCTGTGTGGCAGACTCTGCCCTGTGTAGGAGATACTGCCCTGTGTAAGAGGCATTGCCCTGTGTAAGAGACACTGCACTGTGTCGGTCGCAAGGCCCTGTGTAGGAGACACTGCCCTGTGTAGAAGACACTGCCCTGCGTAGGAGACACTGCCCTGTTCAGGAGACGCTGCCCTGTGTAGGAGACCAAGCCCTGTGTAGGAGACATGGCTCTGTGTAGGATGCACTGCTCTGTGTAGGAGATACTGCCCTGTGTAGGAGTCACTGCCCTCTGTAGGAGGCACAACCCTGTTTAGGAGGCACTGCCCTGTGTAGGAGACACTGCCCTGTGTAGGAGACATTGCCCTGTTCCGTAGACACTGCACGGTGTAGGAGACGCTGCCCTGTTCAGGAGATGCTGCCCTGTGTAGGAGGCACTGTCCTGCCTAGCAGACTCTGCCCTGTTCAGAAGACGCTGTCATGTGTAGAAGGCGCTGACCTGTGTGGGAGATGCTGCCCTGTGTACGAGACGCTGCCCTGTGAAGGAGATGCTGCCCTGTGTAGGAGGCACTGCCCTGCCTAGGAGACTCTGCCCTGTTCAGAAGACGCTGTCCTGTGTAGAAGGCGCTGACCTCTTTGGGCGATGCTGCACTGTGTAGGAGACATGGCCCTGTGTAGTAGTCACTGCCCTTTGTAGGAGGCAATACCCTGTGTAGGAGGCCCTGCCCTGTGTAGGAGACACTGCCCTGTGTAGGAGAAACAACCTGTGTAAGAGAAACTGCCCTGTTTATGAGGCACTGCCCTGTGTAGGAGACATTGCCCTGTTGCGTACACTGCCTGGTGTAGGAGACCCTGCCCTGTTCAGGAGATGCTGCCCTGTGTAGGAGACGCTGCACTCTGTAAGAGACGTTGCCCTGTGTGGGAGACACTGCTCTGATAAGGAGGCGCTGCCCTGTGTAGGAGGCGCTGCACTGCCTAGGAGACTCTGCCCTGTTCAGAAGATGCTGTCCTGTGTAGGAGATACTGCACTGTGTCGGAGGCACTGCGCTGTGAAGGAGTCACTGCCCTGTGTAGAATACACTGCCCTGTGTAGGATTCAATTCCCTGTGTAGCAGACACTGCCCTGTGTAGGAGACACTCCCCTGTGTTGGAGACACTGCCATGTGTAGGACGCGCAGCCCTGTGCAGGAGACACTGCCCTGTGTAAGCGGCACTGCCCGGTGTAGGAGACAATGCCCTTTGTAGGAGACGTTACATTTTGTAAGAGACGCTGCCCTGTGCAGGAGGCACAGCCCAGTTTAAGAGGCATTGCCCTGTGTAGGAGACACTGCCCTGTGTAGAGACACTGCCCTGTGTAGGAGGCACTGCCCAGTGTAGGAGATACTGCCCTTTGTAGGAGGCACTGCCATTGCCCTCTGTAGGAGACGCGGCCCTTTGTAGGAGGCACCGATCTGTGTAAGAGATACTGCCCTGTGTAGGAGTCACTGCCCTGTGTAGGAGGCAGTACCCTGTGTAGGAGGCACTGCCCTCTTTAGGAGACACTGCCCTGTGTAGGAGACACTGCCCTGTGTAGGAGACACTGGTCTGATAAGGAGGCGCTGCCCTGCCTAGGACACTCTGCCCAGTTCAGAAGATGCTGTCCGGTGTAGGAGGCGCTGCCCTGTGTGAGAGATGCATCACTGTGTAGGAGACACAGCCCTTTGTAGGATTCACTGTCCTGTGTAGGAGACACTGCCCTGTGCAGGAGGCACTGCCCTGTGTAGGAGGCGCTGCCCTGCATAGGAGACTCTGCCCTGTTCAGAAGACGCTGTCATGTGTCGGAGTTACTGCCCTGTGTAGGAGGCACTGCGCTGTGTATGAGTCACTGCCCTGTGTAGGAGACACTGCCCTTTGTAGCAGGGACTGCCCTGTGTAGGAGACACTGCCCTGTTCCATAGACACTGCCCGGTGTAGCGGACGCTGCCCTGTTCAGGAGATGCTGCCCTGTGTAGAAGGCCCTACCCTTCCAAGGAGACACTGCCCTATCCAGCAGACACTGCACTCTGTAGGAGGCACTGCACTTTGTAGGAAATAGTGCCCTGTGTAGTAGGCACTGCCCTGTGTAGGAGGCACTACCCTGTGTAGGAGGCACTGCCCTGTGTAGGAGACACTGCCCTGTGTTGGAGACACTGCCCTGTGTCGGAAACACTGCCCTGCGTAGAAAGCACTGCCCTGTGTAGGAGACATTGCCTTTTTTCGTAGACACTGCCCTGTGTATTAGTCGCTGCCCTGTTCAGGAGATGCTGCCCTGTGTAAGAGACACTGCCCTATGTAGGAGTCACTGCCCTGTTCAGGAGACGCTGCCCTGTTCAGGAGATGCTGCCCTGTGTAGGAGACTTTGCCTGTGTAGGAGACGCTGCCCTGTGTATGAAATGCTGCACTCTGTAGGAGACACTGACCTGTGTAGGAGACGCTGCCCTGTGTAGGAAGCACTGCCCTGTGTAGGAGACACTGCCCTGTATAGGAGACACTGCCCTGCGTAGGAGGTACTGCCCTGTGTAAGAGACGCTGCCCAGCATAGAAGAACCTACCCTGTGTAGGAATCACTGCCCTGTGTATGAGAGACTGCCCTGTGGAGCAGACTCTGCCCTGTGTAGGATACTCTGCCCTGTGTAGGAGGTACTGCCATGTGTAGGAGACGCTGCACTGTGTAGGTCGCACTGCCCTGTGTAGGAGACACTGCCCTGTGCAGAAGACACTGCAATGTGTAGGAGACACCGCCCTGTTCAGGAGACAATGCACTCTATAGGTCGCAATGCCCTGTGTAGGAGACACTGCCCTTTGTAGGAGGCACTACCCTGTGTATGAAGCGCTGCCCTGCCTAGGAGACTCGGCTCTGTTCAGAAGATGGTGTCCTGTTTAGGAGGCACTGCCCTGTGTGAGAGACGCTGCCCTGTGTAGGAGACACTGCCCTTTGAAGGAGGCACTGCACTGTGCAGGAGACACTGCTCTGTGTAGAAGGCACTGCCCTGTGTAGGAGGGACTCCCTTGCCAGGAGACTCTGCCCTGTTCAGAAGACGCTGTTATGTGTAGGAGGCACTGCCCTTTGTAGGAGACACTGCCCTGTTTAGGAGGGACTGCCCTGTGTAGGAGACACTGCCCTGTTCCGTAGACACGGCCCGTTGTAGGAGGCGCTGCCCTGTTCAGGAGATGCTGCCCTGTGTAGGAGATGCTGCACTGTGTAGGAGACGCTGCCCTGTGTAGGAGACACTGCACTGTGTACGAGACGCTGCCCTCTGTAGGAGATTCTGCCCTGTGTAGGAGGCCCTGCCTTGCCTAGGAGACTCTGCTCTGTTCAGAAGGCGCTGTCCTGTGTTGGAGACGCTGCCCTGTGTGGTAGACGCTGTAATGTGTAGGAGATGCTGCCCTCTGTAGGAGGCACTGCCCTACCTAGGAGAATCTGCCCTGTTCAGAAGACGCTGTCCTGTGTAGGAGGCGCTGCCCTCTGTGGGAATTACTGCCCTGTGTAGGAGACACTGCTCTGTGTAAGAGGCACTGCCCTGTGTAAGACACACTGCCCTGTCCAGCAGACACTGCACTTTGTTGGAGTCGCTGCACTGTGTAGGAGTTACTGCACTGTGTAAAAGATACTGCCCTGTGTAGGAGGTACTGCCCTGTGTAGGAGACACTGCCCTGTGTAGGAGTCAATGCCCTGTGTAGGAGACACTGCCCTGTGTAGGAGACACTGCCCTGCGTAGGAGACGCTGCCATGTGTAGGATGCGCTGCCCTGTGTAGGAGACACTGCCCCATGAAGGAGGCACTGCCCTGTGAAGGAGACACTGCCCTGTGTAGGAGATCCTACCTTTTGTAAGAGATGCTGCCCTGTGTAGGAGTCACTGCCCTGTGTAGGAGACATTGCCCTGTGTAGGATGCACTGCCCTGTGTAGGAGACACTGCCTGTGTAGGAGGCACTGCCCAGTGTTGGAGATACTGCCCTGTGTAGAAGTCACTGCCCTGTGTAGGAGACACTGCTCTTTGTACGTGTCACGGCCCTGTGTAGGAGGCACTGCCCTGTGTACGAGATACTGCTCTGTGTATGAGTCGCTGCCCTGTGTAGGAGGAACTACCCTGTGTAGGAGGGATTGCCCAGTGTAGGAGATACTACCCTGCGTAGGAGACACTGCCCTGTGTAGGAGACACTGCCCTGTGGAGGAGGCACTACCCTGTGTAGGAAACATTGCCCTGTTCCGTAGAGACTGCCCAGTGTAGGAGATGCTGCTCTGTTCAGTAGATGCTGCCCTGTGTAGGAGGCCCTGCCCTGCCTCGGAGGCTCTGCCTGTTCAGAAGACGCAGTCCTGAGTAGGAGGCGCTGCCCTGTGTGGGAGACGCTGCTCTTTGTAGGTGACACTGCCCTGTGTAGGAGGGACTGCCCTGTGCAGGAGACACTGCCCTGTTCCGTAGACACTGCCCGGTGTAGGAGACGCTGCCCAGTTCAGGAGATGCTGCCCTGTGTAGAAGAAGCTGCCCTGTGTAGGAGTCCCTGCCCTGCCGAGGAGACTCTTCCCTGTTCAGAAGATGCTGTCTTGTGTAGGAGGCGCTGCCCTGTGTGTGAGACGCTGCCATGTGTAGGAGACGCTGCCCTGTGTAGGAAATGCTGCCCTGTGTAGGAGGCACTGCCCTGCCTAGGAGACTCTGCCCTGTTCAGGAGACACTGCCCTGTGTAAGAGGCAATGCCCTCGGTAAGAGACACTGCCCTGTCCAGCAGACACTGCCCTGTGGAGGAGTCGCTGCCCTGTGTAGGATTTACTGCAATGTGTAAAAGGTTCTGCCTTGTTCAGAATGTACTGCCCTGTGTAGGAGACACTGCCCTGTGTACGAGTCAATGCTCTGTGTAGGAGACACTGCCCTGTGTAGGAGACATTGCCCTGTGTAGGAGACGCTGCCATGTGTAGGACGCGCTGCCCTGTATAGGAGGCACTGAACTGTGTAGGGGAAACTACCCTGTGTAGGAGACTCTGCCCAGTGTAGGAGACACTGCCCTTTGTAGGAGACACTGCCCTGTGTAAGAGGCACTGCCCTGTGTAGGAGACACTGCCCTGTCCTGCAGACACTGCCCTGTGTAGGAGGGACTGCCCTGTGTAGCAGTCGCTGCCCTGTGTAGGAGTTACTGCCCTGTGTAAGAGGTACAGCCCTGTGTAGGAGGTTCTGCCCTGTGTAGGAGACACTGCCTGTGCGGGATCCAATGACCTGTGTAGGAGACAATGCCCTCTGTAGGAAACATTGTCCTGTGTTGGAGATGCTGCCATGTTTAGGACGAGCTGCCCTGTGTAGGAGAAACTGCCCTGTGTAGTAGGCACTGCACTGTTTAGTTGGCACTGCCCTCTGTAGGAGGCGCTGCCTTGTTTAGGAGACACTGCCCCGTGTAGCAGACATTGCCCTGTGTAGGAGACGCGGCCCTGTGTAGGAGATGCTGCCCTGTGTAGGAAGCATTGCCCTGCGTAGGAGAATCTGCCCTATTCAGAAGACGCTATACTGTGTAAGAGACACTGCCCTCTGTGGGAGACGCTGCCCTTTGTAGGAGACGCTGCCCTGTGTAGGAGACGCTAATCTGTTCAGGAGACGCTGCCTTGTTTAGGAAGCACTGCAATGTGTTGGAGACACTGCCCTGTTCAGGAGACACTGCCCTGTGTAAGAGGCACTGCCCTGTGTAAGAGACACTGCCCTGTCCAGCACGCACTGCCCTGTTTAGGAGTCACTGCCCTGTGTAGGAGTTACTGCAATGTGTAAGATGTACTGCCCTGTGTAGGAGGTACTGCCCTGTGTGGGAGACACTGCCCTGTGTAGGAGTCAATGCCCTGTGTAGGAGACAATGCCCTGTGTAGGAGACACTGCCCTGTGTAGGAGAAGCTGCCATGAGTAGGACACCCTGCCCTGTGTAGGAGACACTGCCCTGTGTAGGAGGCACTGCCCTGTGTAGGTGGCACTGCCCTGTGTAGCATGCGCTGCCTTGTTTAGGAGACACTGCCCTGTGTAGCAGATGCTACCTTTTGGAAGAGACGCTGCCCTGTGTAGGAGACACTGCACTGTGTAGGAGACACGGCCCTGTGCAGGAGGCACTGCCCAGTGTAGGAGATACTGCCCTGTGTTGAAGTCACTGCCCTGTGTATTAGGCACTGCCCTTTGTAGGAGATACTGCCCTGTGTATGAGACACTGCCCTGTGTAGGAGGCACTGCCCTGTGTAGGAGACATTGCCCTGTTCCATAGACACTGCCCGGTTTAGGAGATGCTGCCCTGTTCAGGAGATGCTGCCCTGTGTAGGAGACACTGCCCTATGAAGGAGATGCTGCCCTGTGTAGGAGACGCTGCACTGTGTATGAGTCACTGCCCTGTGTAGGAGACACTGCCCTGTTCAGGAGACACTGCCCTGCGTAGGAGACATTGCCCTGTGTAGGAGACGCTACCCTGTGTAGGAGACGCTGCCCTGTGTATGAGACACTGCTCTGTGTAGGAGACGCTACATTGTGTAGGAGACGCTGCACTGTGTAGGAGTCGCTGCCCTGTTCAGGAGGCACTACCCTGTGTAGGAGGGAATGCCCTGTGTAGTAGACAGTGCCCTGTGTAGGAGACTCTGCCCTGTGTATGAGACACTGCCCTGTGTAGGAGGCACTGCGCTGTGTAGGAGACATTTCCCTGTTCGTTAGACACTGCCCGGTGTAGGAGACGCTGCCCTGTTCAGGAGATGCTGCCCTGTGTAGGAGGCGCTGCACTCTGTAGGAGATGCTGCCCTGTGTAGGAGACACTGCTCTGATAAGGAGTTACTTCCCTGCCTAGAACACACTGCGCTGTTCAGGAGATGCTGTCCTGTGCAGGAGGCGCAGCCCTGTTTGAGACATGCTTCCTGTGTACGAGACACTGCCCTTTGTATGAGGCACTGCCCTGTGTAGGAGACACTGCCCTGTTCAGGAGGCACTGCCCTGTGTAGAAGGCGCTACCCTGCCTAGGAGACTCTGCCCTGTTCAGAAGACACTGCCCTGTGTAGGAGGCACTGCTCTGTGTAGGAGGTACTGCGCTGCGTAGGAGTCACTGCAATATGTAGGAGACACTGCCCTGTGTAGGAGGGACTGCCCTGTGTAGGAGACACTGCCCTGTGTAGGAGACCCTGCCCGGTGTAGGAGATGCTGCCCTGTTCAGGAGATGCTCCCCTGTGTTGGAGGCCCTTCCCTGCCTAGGAAGCGCTGCCCTGTTCAGAAGACGCTGTCCTGTGTAGGAGGCGCTGCTCTGTGTGGGAGACGCTGCCCTGTGTAGGAGATGCTGCCCTGTGTAGGATATGCTGCCCTGTGTAGGAGGCACTGCCCTGCCCAGGAGTCTCTGCCCTGTTCAGAATATGCTGTCCTGTGTAGGAGGCGCTGCCCTCTGTTGGAGACGCTGCCCTGTGTAGGAGATGCTGCCCTGTGTAGGAGATGATAGCCTGTTCAGGAGAGGCTGCCCTGTGTAGGAGGCACTGGACTGTGTAGGAGACTACCCTGTGTAGGAGACTCTGCCCAGTGTAGGAGACACTGCCCTGTGTAGGAGACACTGCCCTGTGTAAGAGGCACTGTCCTGTGTAGGAGAAACTGCCCTGTCCAGCAGACACTGCCCTGTGTAGAAGTGACTGCACTTTTTAGCAGTCGCTGGTCTTTGTACGAGATACTGCCCTGTGTAAGAGGTACTGCCCTTTGTAGGAGGTTCTGCCCTCTGTACGAGACACTGCGCTGTGTAAGAGGGACTGCCCTGTGTAGGAGACACTGCCCTGTTCCGTAGACACTGCCCAGTGTAGGAGATGCTGCCCTGTTCAGGAGATGCTGCCCTGTGTATGAGGCCCTGCCCTGCCTAGGAAGCTCTGCCCTGTTCAGAAGACACTGTCCTGTGTAGAAGGTGCTGCCCTGTGTGGAGGACGCTGCCCTGTGTAGCATTTGCTGCCCTTTGTAGGAGGCACTGCCCTGCCCAGGGGACTCAGCCCTTTTCAGAAGATGCTGTCCTGTGTAGGAGGCGCTGCTCTCCGTGGGAGACGCTGCCCTGTGTAGGAGATGCTGCCCTGTGTAGGAGATGCTACCCTGTGTAAGAGGCACTGCCCTGTGTAGGAGACACTGCACTGTCCAGCAGACACTGCCCTGTGTAGGAGGGACTGCCCTGTGTACCAGGTGCTGCCCTGTGTATGAGTTACTGCCCTGTGTAAAAGGTAATGCCCTGTGTGCGTGGTACTGCCCTGTGTAGGAGACACTGCCCTGTGTTTGAGCCAATGCCCTGTGTAGGAGACAATGCCCTGAGTAGGAGACACTGCCCTGTGTATGAGATGCTACCATGTGTAGGACGCACCGCCCTGTGTAGGAGACACTGCCCTGTATATTAGGCACTGCCCTGTGTAGGTTGCACTGCCCTGTGTAGGAGGCGCTGCCTTGTTTAGGAGACACTGCCCTGTGTAGCAGACATTGCCCTGTGTAGGAGACACTGCACTGTGTAGGAGATGCTGCCCTGTGTAGGATGCACTGCCCTGCCTAGGAGACCCTGCCCTGTTCAGAAGACGCTGTCCTGTGTAGGAGGCACTGCCCTGTGTAGAAATCACTGCCCTGTGTAGGAGACACTGCACATTGTAGGAGGCACTGCCCTGTGTAGGAGACATGGTGCTGTGTAGGAGGCACTGCCCTGTGTAGGAGACACGGCCCTGTGTAGGAGGCATTGCCCTTTGTAGGACATACTGCCTTTTGTAGGAGTCACTGCCCTGTGTAGGAGGCACAACCCTGTGTAGGAGGCACTGCCCTGTGTAGGAGACACTGCCCTGTGTAGGAGACACTGCCCTGTGTAGGAGACACTGCCCTGTGTAGGAGGCACAGCCCTGTGTAGGAGACATTGCCCTGTTCCGTAGACACTGCCCAGTGTAGGAGACGCTGCCCTGTTTAGGAGATGCTGCCCTGTGTAAGAGATGCAGCACTCTGTAGGAGACGCTGACCTGTGTAGGAGACACTGCTCTGATAAGGAGGCGCTGCCCTGCCTAGAACACTCTAAACTGTTCAGAAGATGCTGTCCTGTGTATGAGGCGCTGCCCTGTGTGAGAGATGCTTCCCTGTGTAGGAGACACTGCCCTTTGTATGAGGCACTGACCTGTGTAGTAGACCCTGCCCTGTGCAGGATGCACTGCAATGAGTAAGAGGTGCTACTCTGCCTAGGAGACTCTGCCCTGTTCAGAAGACACTGCCCTGTGTAGGAGGCACTGCTCTGTGTAGAAGGCCCGTCACTGTGTCGGAGTCACTGCCCTTTGTAGGAGACACTGCCCTGTGGAGGAGGGAATGCCCTGTGTAGGAGACACTGCCCTGTTCCGTAGACATTACCGGTGTAGGAGACACTGCCCTGACCAGGAGATGCTGCCCTGTGTAGGATGCCCTGCCCTGCCTAGGAAGCTCTGCCGTGTTCAGAAGACGCTGTCCTGTGTAGGAGGCACTGCCCTGTGTGGGAGACGCTGCCCTGTGTAGGAGACCCTGCCCTGTGTAGGATATGCTGCCCTGTGTAGGAGGCACTGCCCTGCCCAGGAGACACTGCCCTGTTTAGAAGATGCTGTCCTGTGTATGAGGCGCTGCCCACTGTGGGAGATGCTGCCCTGTGTAGGAGATGCTGCCCTGTGTAGGAGACGCTACCCTATTCAGGAGACACTGCCTTGTGTAGGAGGAACTGCACTGTGTAGGAGACACTACCCTGTGTAGGAGACACTGCCCTGTGTAAGAGACACTGCCCTGTGAAGGAGAAACTGCCCTGTCCAGCAGACACTGCCCTGTGTAGGAGGTACTGCCCTGTGTAGGAGTCGCTGCCCTGTGTAGGAGTTACTGCCCTGTGTAAGAGGTACTGCACTGTGTAGGAGGTACTGCCCTGTGTAGGAGACACTGCCCTGTGTAGGAGTCAATGCCCTGTGTAGGAGACAATGCCCGGTGTAGAAGACATGGCCCTGTGTAGGAGACGTTCCACATGTAGGACGCACTGCCCTTTGTAGAAGTCACTGCCCTGTGTAGGAGACACTGCCCTTTGTAGGACGCACTGCCCTGTGTAGGAGACACCACCCTGTGCCGGAGGCACTGCCCTGTGTAGGAGATGCAGCCCTGTGTAGGCGTCACTGCCCTGTGTAGGAGGCACTATCCTGTGTAGGTGACACTGCCCTGTGTAGGAGACACTGCCCTGTGTAGGAGACACTGCCCTGTGTAGGAGACACTGCCCTGTGTAGGAGACTTTGCACTGTTCCGTAGATACTGCCCGGTGTAGGAGACGCTGCAATGCTCAGGAGATGCTGCCCTGTGTAGGAGACGCTGCATCCTGTAGGAGCTACTGCACTGTGTTGAAGACACTGCCCTGTGTAGGTGGCGCTGCCCTGCCTAGGAGACTCTGCCCTGTTCGGAAAATGCTGTCCTTTGTAAGAGGTGCTGCCCTGTGTGAGAGACGCTGCCCTTTGTAAGAGACACTGCCCTTTATAGAAGGCACTGCCCTGTGTATGAGACACTGCCCTGTGTCGGAGCCACTGCCCTGTGTAGGAGGCACTGCCCTGCCTCGGAGACTCTGCCCTGTTCAGAAGGCGCTATCCTGTGTAGAAGGCACTGCCCTGTGTAGGAGGCACTGCCCTGTGTAGGAGACACTGCGCTGTCTAGGAGGGACTGGCCTGCGTAGGAGACACTGCCCTGTTCCGTAGACACTGCTTGGTGTAGGAGACACTGCCCTGTTCAGGTTATGCTGCCCTGTGTAGGAGACACTGCCCTGTGTAGGAGGCACTGCCCTGCCAAGAGATTCTGCCCTGTTCAGAAGACGCTGTCCTGCGTAGGAGGCACTGCCCTGTGTGCGAGATGCTGCCCTGTGTGGGAGACGCTGCCCTGTATAGGAGATGCTGACCTGTGTAGGAGGCACGGCCCTGCCTAGGAGACTCTGCACTGTTCAGAAGACGCTGTCCTGTGTAGCAGGCACTGCACTGTGTAGGAGACGCTGCCCTGTGTAGGAGATGCTGCTCTGTATAGGAGGCCGTGCGCTACCTAGGAGACCCTGCCCTGTTCAGAAGACGCTGTTCTGTGTAGGAGACGCTGTCCTGTGTAGGAGATGCTGTCCTCTGTGGGAGATGCTGCCCTGTGTAGGAGACGCTGCCCTGTGTAGGAGACGCTACCCTGTTATGGAGACTCTGCCCTGTGTAGGAGGCACTGCACTGTCTAGGAGACACTAACATGTGTAGGAGACTCTGCACTGTGTAGGAGACACTGCCCTTTTCAGGAGATACTGACCTGTGTAAGAGACACTGCACTGTGTAGGAGACACTGCCCTGTCCAGCAGACACTGCCATGTGTCGGAGATACTGCCTTTGTGTAGGAGTCGCTGACCTGTGTAGGAATTACTGCCCTGCGTATGAGACACTGCCCTGTGTAGGAATCAATTCCCTGTGTAGGAGACACTGCCCTGTCCAGCAGACACTGCCATTTGTAGGAGACTCTGCCCTGTGTAGGAGACACTGCCCTGTGCAGGAGAGGCTGCCCTGTGTAGGAGACGCTGCCCTGTGTACGAGTCACTGCACTGTGTAGGAGACACTGCTCTGTTCAGGAAACACTGCCCTGTGTAGGAGACATTGCCCTGTGTAGGAGACGCTACACTGTGTAGGAGACGCTGCCCAGTGTAGGAGACACTGCCCTGTGTAGGAGACGCTAAACTGTGTAGGAGATGCTGCACTGTGTAGGAGTCGCTGCCCTGTGTAGGAGTCACTGCCCTGTGTAGGAGTCACTGCCCTGTGTAGGAGGCGCTGCCCTGTGTAGGAGTCGCTGCCCTGTGTAGGAGTCACTGCCCTGTGTAAGACGTGCTTCTCTTTGTAGGAGTCGCTGCCCTGTGTAGGAGACACTGCCCTGTGTAGGAGACGCTACCCTGTGTAGGAGACGCTGCCCTGTGTAAGAGTCGCTGCCCTTTGTAGGAGTCACTGTACTGTGAAGGAGTCACTGCCCTGTGTAAGACGTGCTTCTCTTTGTAGGAGTCGCTGCCCTGTGTAGGAGACACTGCCCTGTGTAGGAGACGCTACCCTGTGTAGGAGACGCTGCCCTGTGTAAGAGTCGCTGCCCTTTGTAGGAGTCACTGTACTGTGAAGGAGTCACTGCCCTGTGTAGGAGGCCCTGCCCTGTGTAGGAGTCGCTGCCCTGGGTAGGAGTCACTGCCCTGTGTAGGAGACACTACCCTGTGTCAGAGCCACTGCCCTGTGTAGGAGACATTGCCCTGTACAATAGACACTGCCCGCTGAAGGAGACTCTGCCCTGTTCAGGAAATCCTGCCCTGTGTAGGAGACGCTGCACTCTGTAGGAGACGCTGACCTGTGTAGGAGACACTGCTCTGATAAGGAGGCGCTGCCCTGCCTAGAACACACTGCCCTGTTCAATAGATGCTGTCCTGTGTAGGAGGCGCTGCCCTGTGTGAGAGATGCTTCCCTGTGTAGGAGACACTGCCCTTTGCATGAGGCACTGCCCTGAGTAGGAGACCCTGCCCTGTTCAGAAGACACTGTCCTGTGTAGGAGGCGCTGCTCTGTGTAGGAGGCATTGCGCTGTGTAGGATTCACTGCCCTGTGATGAGACACTGCCCTGTGTAGGAGGGACTGCCCTGTGTAGGAGATGCTGCCCTGTTCCATAGACACTGCCCGGTGTAGGAGACGCTGCCCTGTTCAGGAGATGCTGCCCTGTGTAGGAGGCCCAGCCCTGCCTAGGAAGCTCTGCCCTGTTCAGAAGATGCTGTCCTGTGTATGAGGCGCTGCCCTGTGTGGGAGACGCTGCCCAGTGTAGGAGACGCTGCCCTGTGTAGGATATGCTGCCCTGTGTAGGAGGCACTGCCCTGCCCAGGAGACTCTGCCCTGTTCAGAAGATGCTGTCCTGTGTAGGAGACGCTGCCCTCTATGGAAGACGCTGCACTGTGTAGGAGACGCTGCCCTGTGTAGGAGACGCTACCCTGTTCAGGAGACGCTGTCCTGTGTAGGAGGAACTGCACTGAGTAGGAGACAGTACTCTGTGTAGGAGACTCTGCCCTGTGTAGGAGACACTGCCCTGTTTAGGAGACACTGCCCTGTGTAAGAGGCACTGCCCTGTGTAGGAGACACTGCCCTGTCCAGCAGTCACCGCCCTGTGTAGGAGGCACTGCCCTGTGTAGGAGTCGCTGCCTTGTGTAGGAGTTAATGCCCTGTGTAACAGGAACTGCCCTGTGTCGGAGGTACAGCCCTGTGCAGCAGACACTGCCCTGTGTAGTAGTCAATGCCCTGTGTAGGAGACAATGCCCTGTGTAGGAGATATTGCCCTGTGTAAGAGACGCTGCCATATGTAGGATGCGCTGCCCTTTGTAGGAATCACTGCCTTGTGTAGGTTGCACTGCCCTGTGTAGGTGGCACTGCCATGTGCAGGAGTCGCTGCCTTGTTTAGGGGACACTGCCCTGTGTAGCAGACATTGCCCTGTGTAGTAAACACTAAACTGTGTAGGAGGAACTGCCCTGTGTTGAAGTCACTGCCCTGTGTAGGAGACACTGCCCTTTGTAGTAGGCACTGCCCTGTGTAGGAGACACGGACCTGTGTAGGAGGCACTGCCCTTTATAGAAGATACTGCCCTGTGTAGGTGTCACAGCCCTGTGAAGAAGACACGGCCCTGTGTAGGAGACAACTCCCTGTGTAGTAGGCACTGCCCTGTGTAGGAGACATAGCCCTGTTCCGTAGACACTACGCGGTGTAGGAGATGCTACCCTGCTCAGGAGATGCTGCCCTGTGTAGGAGATGCTGCACCCTGTAGGAGACGCTGCACTGTGTAGGAGACGCTGCACTGTGTAGGTGGCGCTGCCCTGCCCAGGAGTCTCTGCCCTGTTCAGAAGATGCTGTCCTTTGTAGGAGGTGCTGCCCTGTGTGAGAGACGCTGCCCTGTGTAGGAGACACTACCCTGTGTAGGAGATGCTGCACTGTGTAGAAGTCGCTGCCCTGTGTGAGAGACGCTGCCCTGTGTAAGAGACACAGCCCATTGTAGGAAGCACTGCCCTGTGTAGGAGACAATGCTCTTTGTAGTAGGCACTGCCCTGTGTAGGAGGTGCTGCCTGCCTAGGAGACTCTGCCCTGTTCAGAAGACGCTGTCCTGTGTAGGAGTCACTGCCCAGTGTAGAACGTGCTTCCCTGTGTTGGAGTCACTGCCCTGTGTAGGAGGCACTGCCCTGTGTAGGAGACGCTACCCTGTGTAGCAGATGCTGCCCTGTGTAGGATTCGCTGCCCTGGTAGGAGTCACTGCCCTGTGTAGGAATCGCTGCCCTGTGTAGGAGACGCTACCTTGCATAAGAGACGCTGCCCTTTGTAGGAGTCACTGCCCTGTGTAGGAGACATTGCCCTGTGTAGGATGTACTGCCCTGCTTTGGAGACACTGCCCTTTGTAGGAGACTCTGCACTCTGCAGGAGATTCTGCCCTATGTAGGAGACACTGCCCTCTGTAGGAGACGCTGCCCTGTGGAGGGGATGCTGCCCACTGTAGATGGCACTGCCCTGTGTAGGAGAAACTGTCCTGTATAGGAGGCACTGCCCTGTGTAGGAGACATTGCCCTGTGTATGAGACACTGCCCTGTGTAGGATGTACTGCCCTGCTTAGGAGACACTGCCCTTTGTAGGAGACTCTGCACTATGTAGGAGACTCTGCCCTGTGTACGAGGCACTGCCCTGTTCAGGAGACACTGCCCTGTGTAGGAGGCACTGCCCTGTGTAGGAAACACTGCCCTTTGTTGGAGACACTGCCCTGTGCAGGAGACACTGCCCTGTGTAGGAGGCGCTGCCCTGTGGAGGAGATGCTGCCCTGTGTAGATGGCACTGCCCTGTGTAGAAGACACTGCCCTTTGTAGGAGGCACTGCCCTGTGTAGATGGCGCTGCCCTGTGTAGGAGCCGCTGACCTGTGTAGGAGTAAGTGCCCTGTTCAGGAGACCTGCCCTGTTTAGTAGGCACTGCCCTGTGTAGGAGACACTGCCCTGTGAAGGATGCACTGCCCTGTGTAGGATGCACTGCCCTGGTTAGGAGGTACTGCCCTGTGTAGAGGTCGCTGCCCTGTTTAGGATGTATTGGTCTGTGTCGGAGATACTGCCCTGTTTAGGAGTCACTGCCCTGTGAAGGAGGCACTGCCCTGTGTAGGTGGCGCTGCCCTGTGTAGGAGGCTCTGCCCTGTGTAGGAGACAATGCCCTGTGTAGTAGGCACTGCCCTGTTTAGGAGACACTGCCCTGTGAAGGAGGCACTGCCCTGTGTAGGATGCTCTGCCCTGGTTAGGAGGTACTGCCCTATGTAGGAGTCGCTGCCCTGTTTAGGAGGTACTGGTCTGTGTACGAGATACTGGCATGTTTAGGAGTCACTGCCCTGTGAAGGAGGCACTGCCCTGTGTAGGTGGCACTGCCCTGTGTAGGAGGTTCTGCGCTGTGTAGGAGAGAATGCCCTGTGTAGCAGACACTGCCCTGTGTAGCAGACACTGCGCTGTGTAGTAGTCACTGCCCTGCGTATTAGACATTGCCCTGTTCAGGAGACACTGCCCTGGGTGGGAGGCACTGCCCAGTGTAGGAGACGCTGCCCTGTGTAGGAGACACTGCCCTGTGTAGGAGACGCTACCCTGTGCAGGAGACGCTGCAATTTTCTGGATCCGCTGACCTGTGTAGGAGCCACTGCCCTGTTCAGGAGACCTGCCCTGTGTAGGAAATACTGCCCTGTGTACTATGCACTGCCCTGTGTAGGAGACACAGCCCTGTGGAGGAGGCACTGCCCTGTGTAGGATGCACTGCCCTGTGTAGGATGTACTGCCCTGTGTAGGAGTCGCTGCCCTGTGTAGGAGGTACTGGTCTTTGTAGGAGATTCTGCCCTGTGTAGGAGTCACTGCCCTGTGTCGGAGGCACTGCCCTGTGTAGGTGGCACTGCCCTGTGTAGGAGGCTCTGCCCTGTGTAGGAGACAATGCCCTGTGTAGCAGACACTTCCCTGTGTAGCAGACAATGCGCTGTGTAGGAGGCACTGCCCTGCATAGGAGACACTGCCCTGTTCAGGAGACCCTGCCCTGGGTGGGTGGCGCTGCCCTGTGTAGGGGATGCTGCCCTGTGTAGGAGACACTGCCCTGTGTAGGAGATGCTACCCTGTGCAGGAGATGCTGCCCTGTGTATGAGTCGCTGCCCTGTCTAGGATTCATTGCCCTGTGTAGGAGACACTGCCCTGTGTAGGAAACACTGCCATCTGTAGATGGTGCTGCCCTGTGTAGGTGGCGCTGCACTGTGTAGGGGTCGCTGGCCTGTGTAGGAGTCACTGCCTTTGTAGGAGTCACTGTCCTGTGTAGGAGACACTGCCATATCTAGATGGCGCTGCCCTGTGTAGGAGGCGCTGCACTGTGTAGGAGATGCTGCCCTGTGTAGATGGCACTTCCCTGTGTAGGAGACACTGTCTTCTGTAGGAGGCACTGTGGTATCTTGAGGTGACCATAGATGGAGACGGACGCAGGTTACCTCCGTAGCATGGTTTAATCAACACTTGCACATAAAAGCTTTTGCCATTAGGCTGCAAAAATAAAGAGTACAACCAGTACAGATCAGACTTAACTCAGGAGACCAATTGCCAAAGCACCACCTGGTGGATCAGGTTACTCATAACCTCCCAGGTTACTACACTGCTCCCCCCTTAAGATTGCCGTATGCAATTCTTAAACAATAACCCTTACTAGGTACTACGTTTTAATTAACCAGTATGCTCTAACCATGGTTAACCTTGACTAATTTAACAGGTTTGTATAAGTCTTTCTGGCTGCTTGCGAATCCTTTGTGAACGTCTTAATTCCACTTGTGGTCGATTCTCAGATTCATTCGCACTTCAGATTGGAGTAATCTCTGTTGTTGGTTTTACTCTGTCCCGCTGTGGCCTGGCAGTACCATTGTCCACTGGCACCTTATAAGCCGTGCTGGGCCCTGGAACAGCCTCCTCTACTGCCCTTTGTTCCATCTGAGGCAGTACCCCCTGCTGCCGGCTGAAAAGCTGATCCACATGCCGACAAACACCTCGATCATCCCCTAGTAACACGGAGTATGACACAGGTCCTGTAATGTCCTGGATAAGTCCTGGTATCCATTTAGGTCCATAGCCGAAGTTTCGGGTGTACACAGAGTCCCATGGTGAAATGGCGAGCTTTCGTATGTTTGTCATGGTACGCTTTTAGGTTCCGCTCCATCCACGGATGTTCCCTGACCTGCTGAGTTTTTCCAGCATTTTCTGTTGTTATTAAGGCTCTATTGAGCTTGTTCTCCAGGGTGTCACCTGAGCTTTTCCTCATGAGCTCCTTAAAAGTCTGCACGGCTCGCTCGGCTAACCCATTTGAGGCTGGGTGATATGGAGCCGAGGTGACATGTGTGATTCCATTCCTTACCATGAATTCTTTGCTCCCTTCACTAACAAAACACTGTGCATTTTTGGATACAATCATTTCTGGAATACCATGCGTGCTGAAGCTGTTCCTGAGACAATTCAGTGTGGCATCAGTCATTGCAGAGTTCACTGGATAAACGTCGATCCACTTTGAGTGAGCGTCTACCAGCACCAAAAACATTTTGCCCCTAAAAGATCCCGCATAGTCTATGTGACTTCTCCTCCAGGGTTTGCTGGGCCACTCCCAGGGATGGAGTGGTGCCCCGCAGGTGCTTTTCTCTGTTCCTGACATATAGTGCATGACTTTACCTTTGACTCAATTTCAGCATCCAAGTTAGGCCACCACAGATAGCTCCTAGCCAGTCCTTTCATTCTAGTCATTCCTGGGTGCGATTGATGTAACTGTTCCATCCAAGTAGAGCGTCCCCGCTCTGGGACTATGATGCGTGCTCCCCATAGCACACATCCATCTTGGACACTGAGCTCGTGCTGTCTCTGTCTGTACGGCGCGAACTCCGGTCCCTCACGGTGATCTGGCCAGCCTTTCAACACATACTCACGGACCCTTGACAGAACGGGATCCTTGGCTGTCCAGCCCTGGATTTGCGTTGAAGTCATCAGGGGACTGATCTCCTGATCCAGTATCAGGACGTGCTCCTCAGGGGAAATACTGTGAGGAGATTTTGAGAGGGGCAGGGGGCTGAGAGCATCCGTGTTCCCGTTTTCCTTGCCGGCTCTGTATGTGATCACATATTCATAGGCTCTTAGTATTACTGCCCATCTCATTATTCTCTGTGATGCCATTTGAGGCACCGCTTTCATCTCATTCAGTAAGCTAATAAGAGGCTTGTGGTCAGTACTGATTACAAGATTCCTCCCATATATGTACTTATGGAATTTCTTTACTCCAAATATAATGGCTAACCCCTCTTTATCAAGCTGTGAATAGTTTTTTCTGCAGCTGTGAGCATGCGTGAAACAAACCCGATGGGCCTTTCCGCTCCATCTGGCATGCGGTGGGCCAACACTGCCCCCACTCCATAGGGTGATGCGTCGCAGGACATTATCAGCTCCTTCTTCTCGTCATAATGCACTAACACCCTGCTGGACTGAAGTAGGTCCTTTGACTGCTGAAACGCTTTTGCTTGCTCTGGCCCGCAACGCCATGGCTCCTCCTTTCTCAGCAGTTTGTGCAGGGGTGCCAGCAGCATCGATAAGTTTGGAAGAAACCAGTTATAATAATTCAGGAGCCCTAGATAGGCTTTCCGTTCAGTCACTGAGGTGGGTGCAGGTGCATCCTGCACTGCCCGCACTTTCCCTGGTAATGGATGGAGGCCTGTGGCATCCACCCGATGATCCAGGAATGTAACTTCCTTCTCCATGAAACTACACTTGCTCCGTTTCAGGCGTAGCCCCGCCTCTTCCAGCCACTGTAGCACTTTGTCCAGTGTTTTTAAGTGATCCTGATCGTCACTGCCTGTTAGCAGAATATCATCTAAGTACACGACCACCTTTGGAATGGCCTGCAGAATGCCCTCCATAGTCCGTTGGAATATTGCTGGGCTAGAACTGACACCAAATGGTAACCTGGCATACATGAACAGCCCCTTGTGTGTGTTCACCGTGACAAACTTTTTTGATTCTTCATCTAGCAATATCTGCTTATACGCATGACTGCTGTCCAGTTTGTTGAATCTTTCTCCCCCAGCGAGCGATGTTAACATGTCCTCCATTCTCGGAATGGGGTACTGTTCCAGTGATGATACTCTGTTCACTGTTAACTTATAGTCACCACACAACCTTACGTTACAGTCGAGCTTCAATACCGGGACTATTGGTGCCGCCCAGTCTGAAAATATCACTGGTTCTTTTACTTTGTCCTTTAGCAGGCGATCTAGTTCCGACTCAACCTTGGTTTTCATTGCAAAAGGTACCGACCTTGGTTTAAAGAAACGAGGCGTGGCATCACTGGCTACATGAATCTTGGCTGTGGCTTCCCTTAATGTGCCCAGTTCGTCCTTGAACGCTAACTCATGCTTCATCAGCACTTCTTGCAGTGCCGCTGTACTGTCCTCCATTTGATTCATTGCCTGCCTGTCCACACTCAACTCACTGATCCACCCTCGCCCTAACAGGTTTGGCCCTGACCCTGCTACCACTTCCACTGTAAGCTCTTTGGTGACTCCTTTGTGTTCCACTTGTACTTCGGCCACCCACAAAATGTCCACCTTCTGTCCTGTGTAGGTTTTGAGACTAATGGGGCGTGTACCTAGCTCTGGTACTTTTGCTTCCCCCCATAGCTTGGCATACTCAGTCTACGACATTATGGTTACACTACATCCGGCGTCAATCTCAAACTTTACTTGACCTCCGTTCACTATCAAATACAAAGTGAGAGGGGGTACATTGGGCCTTGAAGTGTCTATATTGTACATAGTGAAAACCTCCTCACTAGACTCACTAGACTCTTCCTCCTCTTGTATGTAATTTGCCCAATTTGTGTACTTCTCCCTATCCCCTTTAGCATGCTTTGCCCCTTTAGAACTGCTTCTCTCACTCACTGCCCTTTTACAGACTTTCTTTAAGTGCCCTATTTTTCCACAATTGTGGCACTTTGCCTTTGCAAACCTGCCGTCCTTTGCATAATGGCTCATCCCGCCACATCGGTAGCAATCCCCAACCCCGACTGGTGGACATTTCACGCCAGCTTCCATCTTGAAAACAGCTCCTCCCACTGGTTTACTCCATTTCTCCTTGCTCATACTGTTTAAGTCCTTAATGTCCTTGTTAGCTGTCTCCAAGGCTTGTGCTTTTTTAAGTGCCGTCTCAAACGTTAATCCTTCTTCTGACAGCAACCTTTGCTGTATACCGTCGTCATTTACTCCGCATACTAGTCTGTCCCTTAACATGACTGTGAGCGTATTTCCAAAATTACAGTCCTGTGCGAGCTTCCGAAGCTCCTCCACATACTCAGTAATGCTTTCTTCTGGCCTCCTAATCCTCGAATTCAATTTCCATCTTTGTACTATTTCACTAGGTTGCAGATTGAAATGATTATTTAGTAGACTCACCAACTCGGCAAAAGATTTTTCTCCTGGCCACTCCGGGCTCAGCAGATTCCTCAACCGTGTATAGGTTTGCGCTCCCACACAACTCAGTAAAATGGCCATTTTCTTTTCAGCACTCTCCACCTCGTTTGCCATAAAGAAATGGCTCAGTATTTCACAATATTGCTGTCAAAAGGTGCCACGGAGCCTACCGTTCCTGCCATCCTTGGAGTCCGGTCACTTCAGCCAAAAAATCAAACTCCATTGCGACTGCTGCGGCCTAGCCTCGTGCTTTTCCAACTAGTTTGCTAACCAACCTGAGCACCTCTTCCGAATACTCCCTAACTATGACTGATCCACCAAAACTTTTCCGTCCTTTACTCTCGTCGCCATATGTGGTATCTTGAGGTGGCCATAGATGGAGACGGACACAGGTTAACTCCGTAACATGGTTTAATCAACACTTGTGTAAGGGTTGGGGCTTCTTTAAACTGGTTTAAAGTAATTTTCCTGGTCTTGCAGCCTTTGCCTGCACTCAGACCAATTCCAACCTTTTACCTGGTTTAAGGTAATTCACCTGGTCAGCAGTCTTTTTGCTGCTGCACTCTAAACCAATTTACAAACAGTGGTTTTGAATCACTACCCCTCCTTTAGTTCTGAGTGGAGGAATGTATAATTAATGATATTAAAACGGAACAAGTGGTTTGGATGAGAGAAAAATCAAGTTTTAATACCTAAATAAACTACAATCCAAAGAATAAACTATACCACACGAACACAGTAATTACATTAAAACTATATAACAGGGGGGTTGCAGACGGCGAAAACGAGGGATAAAATGACTACAATGTTATTTAAACAATCTTAGCAATATCCTTAAATCACCACCCCAAACTCCTGCTAGGTTGCCTTGTTGAGGAGTCAGAACACCCTGCTCACCTGTGGTCCAGCGAAGTAAGACAGTGAGATAGCTTCTCAACAGCTATCTTTATACCTGGTGAGGCCCCTGCCGTTCTGCCTTGCAAGGGCTGTGTGCAAAATTCCCCACCCAAAGGGTCCAATACACAAGAGAAAGCTGTGATTGGCTAACTCAGAGTGGTTGGACTGTATTAATGTGTCTTCCAGAGCTCCCTGGGCTGAAACAAAAGGGAAATGCAACTGCTCTATTGTCCAGCATGCTAGGTGATTTAGACCCGTTCAATTCTTAAACGGATCCCATTCAAGATACAAAAGTCTCTTCTGCAGTTTAGATGTATCCACTCAATGTACAAACAACTGCTAATAGCATTTGATTGCTTTGTAAACAAAGCATTGTCCTTTGTCTTCATTAAACCTTACTTCGAGACACAGAAAGCTGCATTCCAAGCCTCTTTGTCTTCGGCCATGTGGTGCAACAGCCATTTTTATCCCTGGAAATTTAAAAGCACAACGCCCAGGGATTCTTTAATCAAAAAAATTGATCTTCAGAACTGTCAATTATTGTGAATTCTTACAGTCTGCCCTTGGATACTTCCAGCTTGCTTGTAGTATCCTCTTGAAGAAATGAGCAAAGATTTCTGACCCCTCACAAACAACCATCCCCTGTATTTACCTAATAGCTATCTGCCACTGATCCCCATCCAGTCTATTCCCCTTAAGTTCAAGAAAAAACCATGGTACGGTAGGCATCTTTCAGATACTTCAGTTATCAATAAGGGGTCTCATACCCTTACACGCTTGTAAAATTATACAGTGTAAAACAAATTTACAATCACTTTTTTACATCATAAGTTATTACAAAATGTTGCAATCTTAGTTACACAATGTAATCAAAATGATCCCTAGCACGGAGAGGGTCCTACGCCTCTGCTCAACTTGGAGTTGTCACAAACTGGTCCCAAGCACGGAGAGGATCCTACGCCTATGCTCAACTTGGGCTGTAACACAAAGTACAAAAAAACATTAAACAACATGCTTAAATGAACCCCGATCATCATGTGCCGATGATCGGTCACGAAATTCGAGTGGGTATTGCTCCTCCCACTTGGGCAGTAAAAGTACCTTCCACCCCCCCTGTTGATTGCTTAAACTTTAAAACAGGCAAAATGGATTAACAGACCAGCCTGCTTCGCCAGCCCCAAGCCTTTCCCTTGTCCCTGTGTGGAGGCGGGATACACCTCCTGTTTAAAAATTACCTTGGCACAGACCGAGACCCAGGAGTATGGGATCTCATGACTCCCAGTCCCTCCACCTCCTGTCTTCCCTCGACTGGCTGCAGAAAATGATGGGTGCCTTTGTGGCGGCTCTCCCTGGCCCCACACTGATCCGGCCACCCACTCATCCTTCCCAGCCACACTTATCCTCTTTGCCCGTGGGCCCCCAGTTGAGTTCCTCCCTCCCCCGACCACACCCACGTGACTCTTGGGTCTCCCCCTCCTCTATACAATCATTCCCGGGCCATCACCACCCACCCCCGGGGAATGCGTCCCTATCACAAGGCGCCCGTGCTTCCCCATCGTGACTCCTCAACAGCGAGGTCTCCCGCACGTGAACTTCGGTCCACCCAGTTGGAGCCATCTCTTCCCCGTAGGAGGAGTAGGCAAGTTCCTCCGGATCCTGTCCGTTTTCTTCCTGAAGATCGCTGCGGGGTCTCCTGGCTTCGTCCAGTGGCGAGGTGATCCCCAACATTCCGTATCCGTATCTTCATTCGATGCCCAGCTCGGGCTGGGCGAACATGGCAGCTTCATTTTCCAATCTCCTGCAAAAACTTAAAAGGACATGCAGCCAGGTCTCACTGACCTGCTGCCTTAGGTGGAGATGTGGTCGGGTCCCTTGACCTCTGACCAAAATGCTAACATTCGGCACACATGTAAACTTAAACTCTTTAAACTTAAAACTAGTTATGTCAACAAAACTTAAAATACACCTTAAAGCAAGCTATATACACACAAATAGCTATAATACAAATGCCGCCCATCTCTAGACGGCCAGCCTAATCTCTGGCACTGTCGCAGATTGCTGCTGGCTGCAGCGAAGCTGGACTGCCTCCTGTCTCTGGTCCCTCGCAGCTTATGGCTGTTGAGTGGGGGCCTCTGTCCTCTGGCTTCTCCCTGGCTCGGGAGGCCGCCCTACTCCACTGTAAAGTGGGTGACCATGCTTTCTTAGGCTGGGGCACCCGCTGAGACCTTCTGAGGGGTGTCTCTATGGGGGAAACTTTGGCTGGCGGACCCTGAGCTTGGGTCACAGCCCCAGCTGGCTGGGAACCTTCTCCCCATGTCCAAATAGCCTGCACTGTATAATGTACCTGGCAGCCTGCTGGTGCAAGTCTCTCTCTGGGTTTGTCTGCTTTTCCCTGGAAACAAGTCACAGTTCCTGTTTTTGTAGGCTGTGAACTTGAACTTGCATGGACAGCAAACTCATGTTCCCTCACCCAGGTGGCTTTAAATGGTGAATTTTGGACCTGCCTTTCGTTTGGGGCCAAAACAATCCCGTGTGTGCCTCCCTTGTCCCGGATTTCTGCTACTGGACCTGCTCTACAGGGCTCCTAGAACTCTCCTTTCCTCTTCCCTGGCTTAAACAGCTTACTCTGAATATGAATGGCACCTCCCCCCACACAAGCCACAGTGCTTGCCTGTGAACTCGAACATGCTGTGGGCTGAGGATTGCTATTCTCAGGCTCACTCCTCATGGGCGGACCGTACCTCCGTTGTTGGAGGGGGTACACTGGTCCTGGTTCCCGCCTGCCTAGCGGGACCTGCTGGTGTTCTCCTACCACCCCATTGTCCACCCCTCCTTGCTGCCAGAGCTCCTCAAAACCCGGAGCTGTGTGCTGCTGTCTTGGGATCTCTAATTCCCTAGCCAGCCTTTCCCTGGGTGTTGCCTGTGGGATGGTTTGATTTGGGCTGCCAGTAAAATCCAGCTGACCTGCCTTCGGACTGATCACGCAAATCATTCCCCTTGCTAACTTTAAAGCCATGTTAAGGCTTTCTATCTCTGCCCTACAGGGGCCATGATCTGCTTCCTCAAACGTTAGGGCGCAGGCCAGCTTATAAGCTGTCCTTACTTCCATAAACCTTTCTCCTGCTCTATTACTTCTGAGATGAGGCGGGCATTCTCTTCCCGCAGTCTCATCTCACTTTTCCTGGTCTCAGTGACTTCCTGCACCAGGCGCTCCACAAATGCCTGGCATTTTTCAAACTGGGACTCCCAATTCTTGGCCTCCTTAACCTCCTCCTGCTCCCTCATCCCATCCATCCTAAACCAGCCACCTATACCACGATAGGTCAGCCTACACACTGCCGCTAAAATCCACAGGGCTACCCACATAATGAAAACAACGAGAGAAACAAGAGCTGATGCTTTCACCAGATCCAGACCACTTATTAAATCAAAAACTGCCTCCACTTCTACCTGACTCGCCATTTGTAAGGGTTGGGGCTTCTTTAAACTGCTTTAAAGTAATTTTCCTGGTCTTGCAGCCTTTGCCTGCACTCAGACCAATTCCAAACTTTTACCTGGTTTAAGGTAATTCACCTGGTCAGCAGTCTCTTTGCTGCTGCACTCTAAACCAATTTACAAACAGCGGTATCGAATCGCTACCCCTCCTTTAGTTCTGACTGGAGGAACTTATAATTAATGATATTAAAATGGAACAAGTGGTTTGGATGAGAGAAAAATCAAGTTTTAATACCTAAATAAACTACAATCCAAAGAATAAACTATACCACACGAACACAGTAATTACTTTAAAACTATATAACAGGGGGGTTGCAGACAGCGAAAACGAGGGATAAAATGACTACAATGTTATTTAAACAATCTTAGCAATACCCTTAAATCACCACCCCAAACTCCTGCTAGGTTGCCTTGTTGAGGAGTCAGAACACCCTGCTCACCTGTGGTCCAGCAAAGTAAGAGAGAGATAGCTTCTCAGCAGCTATCTTTATACCTGGTGAGGCCCCTGCCATTCTGCCTTGCAAGGGCTGTGTGCAAAATTCCCCGCCCAAAGTGTCCAATACACAAAAGAAAGCTGTGATTGGCTAACTCAGAGTGGTTGGACTGGGTTAATGTGTCTTCCGGAGCTCCCTGGGCTGAAACAAAAGGGAAATACAACTGCTTTATTGGCAAGCATGCTAGGTGATTTAGACCCATTCAATTCTTAAACGGATCCCATTCAAGATACAAAAGACTCTTCTGCAGTTTAGATGTATCCACTCAATATACAAACAAATGCTAATAGCATTTGATTGCTTTGTAAACAAAGCATTGTCCTTTGTCTTCATTGAACCTTACTTCCAGACACAGAAAGCTGCATTCCAAGCCTCTTTGTCTCCGGCCATGTGGTGCGACAGCCATTTTAACCCCTGGAAATTTAAAAGCACAATGCCCAGGGATTCTTTAATCAAAAAAATTGATCTTCAGAACTGTAAATTATTGCGAATTCTTACACTTGCACATAAAAGCTTCTGCCATGGGGCAGCAAAAACAAAGAGTACAACCAGTACAGATCAGACTTAACTCAGGAAACCAATTGCCACAGCACCACCTGATGGTTCAGGTTACTCATAACCTCTCAGATTATGACACTCCACTGTCCTGTGTAGGAGGCACAGTACTGTGTAGGAGTAACTCCCCTGTGTAGGAGACACTCCCCTGTGTAGGAGCTGGTGCCCTGTATAGGAGTCAGAGCCCTGTGTAGGAGACACTGCCCTGTGTAGGAGACGCTGCCCTGTGAAGGACGTACTGCCCTGTGTAGTAGATGCTGCCCTGTGTCGGAGATGCTGCCCTGTGTCTGAGACGATGCCCTGTGTATGAGTCACTGCCCTGTGTTGGAGACACTGCCCTGTGTAGGAGACTTTGCCCTGTGTAGGAGGTGCTGCCATGTGTAGGAGATGCAGCCCTTTGTAGATGGTACTGCCCTCTGTAGGAGACGCTGTCCTGCGTCAGAGGCACTGCCCTGTGTAGGAGGCACTGCCATGTGTGTGAGATGCTGCCCTTTGTAGGAGGCACTGCCCTGTGTAGGAGACCCTGCCCTTTGTAGGAGACGCTGACCTGTGTAGGAGATGCTGCACAGTGTAGGAGACGCTGCCCTGTGTATGAGCCACTGCCCTGTGTAGGAGACTCTGCCCTCTCTACGAGAAACTGCCCTGTTCAGGAGACACTGCCCTGTGTAGGAGGCACTGCCCTGTTCAGGAGACACGGCCCTGTGTCGGGGACCCTGCCTGTGTAGGAGACACTGCCATGTGTAGATGGCACTGCCCTGTGTAGGAGACACTGCACTGTTCAGGAGACACTGCCTTTTGTAGGAGGCACTGCCCTAATTAGGAAACAATGCCCTGTGTAGGATAAACTGCACTGAGCAGGAGACACTGCCCTGTGTAGGAGGCACTGCCCTGTGTAGGAGACATTGCCCTGTTCAGTAGACACTGCCCTGTGTAGGAGACGCTGCCCTGTGGAGGAGATGCTGCCCTGCGTAGATGGCACTGCCCTGTGTAGGAGTCACTGTCCTGTGTAGGAGGCAGTGCCCTGTGTAGGAGACACTGCCCTGTGTAGATGGTGCTGACCTGTGTAGGAGACACTGCCCTGTGTAGGAGGCACTGCCCTATGTAGGAGACAATGCCCTGTGTAGCAGAAACTGCCCTGTGTAGCAGACACTGCGCTGTGTAGGAGACACTGCCCTGCGTAGGAGACACTGCCCTGTTCAGGAGACGCTGCCCTGGGCGGGAGGCGCTGCCCTTTGTAGGAGAGGCTGCCCTGTGTAGGAGACACAGCCTTGTGTAGGAGACGCTAACCTGTGTAGGATACGCTGCCCTGTGTAGGAGTCGCTGCCCTGTGTAGGAGTCACAGCCCTGTGTAGGAGACACTGCACTGTGTAGGAGAGACTGCCATGTGTAGATGGTGCTGCCCTGTGTAGGAGGCGCTGCTCTGTGTAGGAGCCGCTGCCCTGTGTAGCAGTCACTGCCCTGTGTAGAAGAAACTGCCCTGTTTAGGAGACGCTACCTTGTGTAAGAGACGCTGCCCTGTGTAGGATTCACTGCCCTGTGTAGTAGACATTGCCCTGTGTAGGAGACACTGCCCTGTGCAGGATGTACTGCCCTGTTTAGGAGACACTGCGCTGTGTAGGAGACTCTGCCCTGTGTTGGAGACTCTGCCCTCTGTAGGAGACACTATCCTGTTCAGGAGACACTGCACTGTGTAGGAGGCACTGGCCTCTGTAGGAAACACTGCCCTGTGTAGGAGACACTGCCCTGTGCAGGAGGCACTGCCCTATGTAGGAGACACTGCCCTGTGGAGGAGAGGCTGCCCTGTGTAGATGGCACTGCCCTTTGTAGGAGAAACTCTCCTGTGTAATGGCACTGCCCTGCGTATGAGACACTGCCCTGTTCTGGAGACACTGCACTGTGTAGGAGATGCTGCCCTGTGGGAGAGTGGCTTCCCTGTGTAGAGGGCACTGCCCTGTGTAGGAGACACTGCCCTGTGTAGATGGCACTGCCCTGTGTATGAGGCGCTGCCCTGTGTAGAAGGGACTGCCCTGTGTAGGAGACACTGCCCTGTTCCGTAGACACTGCCCGGTGTAGGAGACGCTGCCTTGTTCAGGAGATGCTGCCCTTTGTAGGAGACGCTGCACTGTGTAGGAGACGCTGCCCTGCGTAGGAGGAGCTGCCCGGCCTAGGAGTCTGTGCCCTGTTTAGAAGACGCTGTCCTGTGTAGAATGCGCTGCCCTGTGTGGGAGATGCTGCCCTGTGTAGGAGACGCTGCCCGTGTAGGAGATGGTGCCCTGTGTAGGAGGCACTGCCCTGCCTAGGAGACTCTGCCCTGTTCAGAAGATGCTGTCCTGTGTAGGAGGCACTTCCCTCTGTGGGAGACGCTGCCCTGTGTAGGAGATGCTGCCCTGTGTAGGAGATGCTACCCTGTTCAGGAGACGCTGCCCTGTGTAGGAGGCACTGCACTGTGTAGGAGACTCTACCCTGTGTAGGAGACTCTGCCCTGTGTAGGAGACAATGCCCTGTTCAGGAGACACTGCTCCGTGTAGCTGGCACTGCCCTGTAGCTGGTGCTGCCTTGTTTAGGAGACACTGCCCTGTGCAGCAGACACGGCCCTGTGTAGGAGACACTGCCCTGTGTAGGATGTACGGCCCTGTGTAGGATGCATTGCCCTGTTTAGGAGACACTGCCCTGTGTAGGAGACTGTGCCCTGTGCAGGAGGCACTGTCCTGTGTAGGAAACATTGCCCCGTGCAGGAGACACTGCCCTGTGCAGGATACACTGCCCTGTATAGGAGGCACTGCCCTGTGTAGGAGAAACTGCCCGATTCAGGAGCCACTGCCCTGTGCAGGAGACGCTGCAATGTGGAGGAGATGCTGCCCTGTGTAGATGGCACTGCCCTGTTCAGGAGACGCTGTCCTTAGTGGTAGGCGCTGCCCTGTGTACGAGACACTGCCCTGTGTAGGAGTCACTGCCCTGTGTAGGAGACACTGCCTGTGTAGGGGGTGCTGCCCTGTGTAGGAGTCGCTGCTCTGTGTAGAAGACATGGCCCTGTGTAGGAGCCACTGCCCTGTGTAGGATGTACAGCCCTGCTTAGAAGACACTGCCCTGCGTAGGAGACTCTGCTTGTGTAGGAGACTCTGCCCTGTGTAGGAGACACTGCCCTTTTCAGGAGACACTGCCCTGTTCAGGAGAAACTGCCTTGTGTAGGAGACGCTGCCGTGTGGAGGAGATGCTGCCCTGTGTAGATGGCACTGCATTGTGTAGGAGAAACTGTCCTTTGCAGGAGACACTGCCCTGTGTAGGAGACATTGCACTGTGTAGATGGCGCTGCCCTGTGTAGGAGGCACTGCCCTTTGTAGGAGTCACTGCCCTGTGTAGGAGACTCTGCCCTGTTCAGGAGACTCTGCCCTTTGTAGGAGCCGCTGGCCTCTGTAGGAGCCACTGCCCTGTTCAGGAGAAACAGCCCTGTGTAGGAGACACTGCCCTGTGTAGTAGGCACTGACCTGTGCAGGAGGCACTGCCCTGTGTAGGAGGCACAGCCCTGTGTAGGAGGTACTGCCCTGTGTTGGAGTCGCTGCCCTGTGTAGGAGGTAATGCCCTGTGAAGGAGCTACTGCCCTGTGTAGGAGTCACTGCCGGGTGTAGGAGGCACTACCCTGTGTTGGTGGCACTGCCCTGTGTAGGAGGCTCTGCCCTGTGTAGGAGACAATGCCCTGTGTAGAAGACACTGCCCTGTGTAGCAGACACTGCGCTGTGTAGGAGACACTGCCCTGCATAGGAGACACTTCCCTGTTCAGGAGTCACTGCCCTGGGTGGGACGTGCTGCCCTGTGTAGGAGACGCTGCCCTGTGTAGGAGGCACTGCCCTGTGTAGGAGACTCTGCCCTGTTCAGGAGACTCTGCCCTGTGTAGGAGTCGCTGACCTCTGTAGCAGCTACTGCCCTTTTCAGGAGACACTGCCCTGTGTATTAGACACTTCCCTGTTTAGTCGGCACTGCCCTGTGTAGGAGATACTGCCCTGTGTAGGAGGTACGGCCCTGTGTAGAAGTCGCTGCCCTGTGTAGGAGGCACAGACCTGTGTAGGTGGCACTGCCCTATGTAGGACGCTCTCCCCGTGTAGGTGACAATGCCCTGTGTAACAGACACTACCCTTTGTACCAGACAAAGCGCTGTGTAGTAGACACTGCCCTGTTTAGAGGACACTGCCCTGTGTCGGAGTCACTGCCCTGTGTAGGAGACACTGCCCTGTTCCGTAGAAACTGCCCGGTGTAGGAGACGCTGCACTGTTCGGGAGATGCTGCCCTGTGTCGGAGATGCTCCACTGTGTAGGAGACGCTGCCCTGTGTAGGAGACACTGCCCTGTGTAGGAGGCTCTGCCCTGCCGAGGAAACTCTGCCCTTTTCAGAAGATGCTCCCCTGTGTAGGAGGCGCAGCCCTGTCTGAGAGGCACTGCCCTGTGTAGAAGACACTGCCCTTTGTCGGAGGCACTGCCCTGTGTAGGAGACACTGCCCTGTGTAGGAGGCACTGCCCTGTGTAGGAGGCGCTGCCCTGCCTAGAAGACTCTGCCCTGATCAGAAGACGCTGCCCTGTGTAGAAGGCACTGCCCTGTGTAGGAGACACTACGCTGTGCAGGAGACACTGCCCTATGCAGGAGGGACTGCCCTGTCTAGGAGATACTGCCTTTTCTGGAGACACTGCACGGTTTATGAGACGCTGCCCTGTTCAGGAGATGCTGCCCTGTGTAGGAGACGCTGCACTGTGTAGGAGACGCTGCCCTGTGTAGGAGACGCTGCCCTGTGTCGGAGGCCCTGCCCTGCCTAGGAGACTCTGCCCTGTTCAGCAGACGGTGTCCTGTGTAGGAGGCTCTGCCCTGTGTGGGAGATACTGCACTGTGTAGGAGACGCTGCCCTGCATAGGAGATGCTGCCCTGTATAGGAGGCACTGCCCTGCCTATGAGATTCTTCCCTTTTCAGAAGATGCTCTCCTGCGTAGGAGGCGCTGCCCTCTGTGGGAGACACTGCCAAGTGTTGGAGACGCTGTCCTGTGTCGGAGACGCTACCCTGTTAAGGAGACGCTGCCATGTGTAGGAGGCACTGCACTGTGTATGAGGCAATACACTGTGTAGGAGACTCTGCCCTGTGTAGGAGACATTGCAATTTTCAAGAGACCCTGCGCGTTCTAATAGGCACTGCCCTGTGTAGGAGACACTGCCCTGTGTAGGAGGTACTGCCCTGTGTAGGAGTCACTGCCCTGTGTAGGAGTTACTGCCCTGTGTAAGAGGTACTACCCTGTGTAGGGTGTACTGCCCAGTGTAGGAGACACTGCCCTGTGTAGAAGTCAATGCCCTCTGTAGGAGACACTGCCCTATGTAGGTGACACTGCCCTGTTTAGAAGATGCTACCATGTGTAGGACGCGCTGCCCTGTTTAGGAGACACTGCCCTTTTTTAGGAGGCACTGCCCTGTATAGGAGACATTGCCCTGTCTAGGAGACATTGCCCTGTGTAGGTGACACTGCCCTGTGTAGGATGTACTGCCCTGTTTAGGAGACACTGCCCTCTGTAGGAGACTCTGACCTGTGTAGGGGACATTGCCCTGTGTAGGAGACCCTGCCCTGTGTAGGATGAACTGCCCTGTTTAGGATACACTGCCACGTGTAGGAGACACTGCCCTGTGTAGGGGATTCTGCCCTGTGTAGGTGACACTGCCCTGTTCAGGAGACACTGCCCTGTGTAGGAGGCACTGCCCTGTGTCGAAGACACTGCCCTGTGCAGGAGATATTCACCTGTGTAGGAGACTCTGCCCTGTGTAGGAGACTCTGCCCTATGTAGGAGACACTGCCCTGTTCTGGAGACACTGCCCTGTGTAGGAGGGACTGCCTTGTGTAGGAGACACTGCCCTGTTCAGGAGACACTGCCCTTTGTAGCAGAAGCTGCCAAGTGGAGGAGATGCTGCCCTGTGTAGATGGCACTGCACTGTGTAGGAGACACTGTCCAATGAAGGAGGCACTGCCCTGTGTATTAGATGCTGCTGCCTTTACGAGACGCTGCCCTGTGTAGGAGTAACAGCCCTGTGTAGGAGTCACTGCCCTGTGTAGGAGACACTGCTCTGTGTAGGAGACTCTGCCCTCTGTAGGAGCCGCTGACCAGTGTAGGAGCTTCTGTCCTGTTCAGGAAACACTGCCATGTGTAGGAGACACTGCCCTGTGTAGTAGGCATTGCCCTGTGTAGGAGACACTGCCCTGTGTAGGAGGCACTGCCTTGTGTAGCAGGTACTGCCCTGTGTAGGAGTCGCTGCCCTGTGTAGGAGGTACTGCACTGTGTAGGAGGTACTGCCCTGTGTAGGAGTCGCTGCTCTGTGTAGGAGGCACGGCCCTGTGTAGGAGATGCTACCCTGTGTAGGAGCTGCTGCCCTGGGTAGGAGTCGCTGCCCTGTGTAGGAGACACTGCCCTGTGTAGGAGGCGCTACCCTGTGCAGGAGACACTGCCCTGTGTAGGAGTCGCTGCCCTGTGTAGGAGCCGCTGCCCTGTGTAGGAGACACTGCCCTGTGAAGGAGGCATTGCCCTGTGTAGGAGTCGCTGCACTGTGTAGGAGTCACTGCCCTGTGTAAGAGACGCTGCCCTGTTTAGGAATCACAGCCCTGTGTAGGAGACATTGCCCTGCGTAAGAGGCACTGCCCTGTGTAGGATGTACTGCCGTGCTTAGGAGACTCTTCCCTGTGTAGGAGACTTTGCCCTGTGTAGGAGACTCTGCCCTGTGTTGGAGACACTGCCCTGTTCAGGAGATTCTGCCCTGTGTAGGAGGCACTGCCTTGTGTAGGAAAAACTGCCCTTTGTAGGAGGCACTGCCCTGTGTAGGAAACACTGCCTTGTGTAGGAGACACTGCCCTGTGCAGGAGGGACTGCCCTGTGTAGGAGACACTGCCTTGTTCCGTAGACAATGCCCGGTTTAGGAATCTCTGCCCTGTTCAGGAGATGCTGCCCTGTGTAGGAGATGCTGCACTGTGTAGGAGATGCTGCTTGTTTAAGAGATGCTGCCCTGTGTAGGAGGCCCTGCACTGCCTAGGAGACTCTGCACTTTTCAGATGATGCTGTCCTTTGTAGAAGGCGCTGCCCTCTGTGAGAGACACTGCCCTGTGTAGGGTACACTGCCCTTTGTAGGGGGCACTGCCCTGTGAAGGAGACACTGTCCTGTGTAGATGGCACTGTCCTGTGTAGGAGGCGCTGCCCTGCCTAGGAGGCTCTGCCCAGATCAGAAGACGCTGTCCTGTGTAGGAGGCACGGCCCTGTGTAGGAGACACTTCCCCATGTAGGAGAAACTGCGCTGTGTAGAAGACAATTCCCTGTTTAGTAGGGACTGCCCTGGGAAGGAGACACTGCCCTGTTCTGTAGACACTGCCCTGTGTAGAAGACGCTGCCCTGTGTAGGAGACGCTGCCCTGTGTAGGAGGCGCTGCCCTGTGTTGGAGTCGATGCCCTGTGTAGGAGTCACTGCCCTGTGTAGGAGACACTGCCCTGTGTAGGAGACGCTACCTTGTGTAAGAGACGCTGCCCTGTGTAGGAGTCACTGCCCTGTGTAGGAGACACTGACCTGTTCAGGAGACACTGCCCTGTGTAGGAGGCACTGCCTTGTGTAGGAAAATCTGCCCTGTGTAGGAGACACAGCCCTGTGCAGGAGACACTGCCCTGTTCTGTAGACACTGCCCTGTGTAGCAGACACTGCGCTGTGTAGGAGACACTGCCCTGTGTAGGGGACACTGCCATTTGTAGGAGTCACTGCCCTATGTAGGAGGCACTGCCCTGTGTAGCAGGCACTGCCCTTTGTAGGTGGCACTGCCCTGTGTAGTAGGCTCTGCCCTAAGTAGGAGACACTGCCCTGTGTAGCAGACACTGCGCTGTGTAGTAGACACTGCCCTGTGTAGGGGACAGTGCCCTTTGTAGGAGTCACTGCCCTGTGTAGGAGACACTGACCTGTGTGGGAGGGACTGCCCTGTGTAGGAGACGCTGCCCTGTTTAGGTGAGGCTGCCCTGTGTAGGAGGCACTGCCCTGCCTAGTAGACCCTGCCCTGTGTAGGTGACGCTGCCCTGTGTAGGAGATGCTGCCCTGTGTAGGAGGCACTGCCCTGCCTAGGAGACTCTGCACTGTTCAGAAGACGCTGTCCAGCGTAGGAGGCGCTGCCCTCTGTGGGAGATGCTGCCCTGTGTAGGAGATGCTGCCCTGTTCCGGAGATGCTGCCCTTTTTTGAGGCTCTGCACTGTGTAGGAGGCTCTGCTCTGTGTAGGAGACACTGCCCTGTTCAGGAGAAACTGCCCTCTGTAAGAGGCACTGCCCTGTGCAGGACACACTGCCCTCTCAAGCAGACATTGCCCTGTGGAGGAGGTACTGCCCTGTTTAGCAGACGCTGCCCTGTGGAGGAGTTACTGCACTGTGTAAAAGGTACTGCCCTGTGTAGGATGTACTGCCCTGTGTAGGAGACGCCACCTTGTATAAGAGATGCTGCCCTGTGTAGGAGTCACTGCCCTGTGTCAGAGACATTGCCCTGTGTAGGAGACACTGCCCTGTGTAGGTTGTACGGCCCTGCTTCGGAGACACTGCCCTGTGTAGGAGACTTTGCTCTGTGTAGGAGACTCTGCTGTGTGGGAAGCACTGCCCTGTTCAGGAGACACTGCCCTGTGTAGGAGGCTCTGCCCTGTGTAGGAAACACTGCCCTGTTTAGGAGACACTGCCCTGTGCAGCAGGCACTGCCCTGTGTAGGTGGCACTGCCCTGTGTAGGAGGCCCTTGCCCTGTGTAGCAGACACTGCGCTGTGTAGGGGACACTGCCCTGTGTAGGGGTCACTTCCCTGTGTAGGAGGGATTGCCCTGTGTAGGAGACACTGCCCTGTTCCGTAGACACTGCCCGGTGAAGGAGACTCTGCCCTGTTCAGGAGATGCTGCCCTGTGTAGGAGATGCTGCACTGTGTAGGAGATGCTGCCCTGTGTAAGAGACGCTGCCCTGTGTAGGAGGCCCTGCACTGCCTAGGAGACTCTGCACGGTTCAGAAGATGCTGTGCTTTGAAGGAGGTGCTGCCTTCTGTGAGAGACACTGCCCTGTGTAGGAGACACTGCCGTTTGTAGGGGGCACTGCCCTGTGAAGGAGACGCTGCCCTGTGTAGATGGCACTGCCCTGTGTAGGAGGCGCTGCCCTGCCTAGGAGACTCTGCCCTGATTAGAAGGCGCTATCCTGTGTAGGAGCCACAGCCCTGTGTAGGAGGCACTGCCCTGTGTCGGAGACACTGCGCTGTGTAGGAGGGACTGCCTTGTGTAGGAGACACTGCCCTGTTCCTTAGACACTGCCCTGTGTAGGAGACACTACCCTGTGTAGGAGACGCTGCCCTGTGTAGGAGTCGCTGCCCTGTGTAGGAGCCACTGCCCTGTGTAGGAGACACTGCCCTGTGTGGGAGGCGCTGCCCTGTGTAGGAGTCGCTGCCCAGTGTAGGAGTCACTGCCCTGTGTAGGAGACACTGCCCTGTGTAGGAGACGCTACCTTGTGTAAGAGACGCTGCCCTGTGTAGGAGTCACTGCCCTGTGTCGGAGACATTGCCCTGTGTAGGAGGCACTGCCCTATGTAGGATGTATTGCCCTGCTTAGGAGACACTGCCATGTGTATTAGACTTTGCCCTGTGTAGGAGACTCTACCCTTTATAGGAGACACTGCCCTGTTAAGGAGACACTGCCCAATGTAGGAGGCACTGCCTTGTGTAGGTAAAGCTGCCCTGTGTAGGAGACACTGCCCTGTGCGTGAGACATTGCTCTGTGTACGAGATGCTGCCCTGTGTAGCAGGCACTGCGCTTTGTAGGTGGCACTGCCTTTGTAGGAGGCTCTCCCCTAAGTAGGAGACACTGCCCTGTGTAGCAGACACTGCGCTGTGTAGGAGACACTGCCCTGTGTAGGGGACACTGCCCTTTGTAGGAGTCACTGCCCTGTGTAGGAGACACTGCCCTGTGTAGCAGGGACTGCCTTGTGTAGGAGACACTGCCCTGTTCCATAAACACTGCCCGGTGTAGGAGATGCTGCCCTGTTCAGGAGATGCTGCCCTGTGTAGGAAATGCTGCCCTGTGTAGGAGACGCTGCCCTGTGTAGGAGGCCCTGCCCTGCCTAGGAGACGCTGTCCAGTGTAGGAGGCGCTGCCCTGTGCAAGAGACACTGCCCGGTGTAGGAGAAACTGCCCTTTTAGGGAGGCACTGCCCTGTGAAGGAGAGGCTGCCCTGTGCAGATGGCACTGCCTGTGTAGGATGCGCTGCCCTGCCTAGGAGACTCTGCCCTGTTCAGAAGACGCTGTACTGTGCAGGAGGCACTGCCTTGTGTAGGAGGCACTGCCCTGTGTAGGAGACACTGCGCTGTGTAGGAGATACTGCTCTGTGTATGAGGGTCTGCCCGGTGTAGGAGATGAAGCCCTGTTCAGGAGATGTTGCTCTGTGTAGGAGACACTGCACTGTGTAGGAGACGATGCCCTTTGTAGAAGTCCCTGCCGTGCCTAGGACACTCTGCCCTGTTCAGAAGATGCTGTCCTGTGTAGGAGGCGCTGCCCTGTGTGGGAGACGCTGCACTGTGTAGGAGACGCTGACCTGTTTAGCATAGGATGCCGTATGTATGAGTTACTGCCCTACCTAGGAGACTCTGCCCTGTGCAGGAGACGCTGCCCTGTGTAGGAGATGCTTCCCTGTTTAGGAGGCACTGCCCTGCCTAGGAGACTCTACCCTTTTCAGTAGATGCTGTCCTGCGTAGGAGAAGCTGCGCTCTGTGGGTGATGCTTCCCTGTGTAGGAGACGCTGCCCTGTGTAGGGGACGCTACCCTGTTCAGGAGACGCTGCCCTATGTAGGAGGCAATGCACTTTGTAGGAGACATGACCCTGTGTAGGAGATTCCGCCCTGCGTAGGAGACACTGCCCTGTTCAGGAGACACCGCCCACTGTAAGAGGCACTGCCCTGTGCAGGTCACACTGCCCTGTCCAGCAGACAATGCCCTGTGCAGGAGGTACTGCCCTGTTTAGGAGACGCTGCCCTTTGTAGGAGCCTCTGCCCTGTGTAAGAGGTACTGCCTGTGTAGGATGTACTGCCCTGTGTAGGAGATGCCACCTTGTGTAAGAGGTGCTGCCCTGTGTAGGAGTCACTGCCCTGTGTCGGAGACATTGCCCTGTGTAGGAGACACTGCCCTGTGTAGGTTGTATGGCCCTGCTTAGGAGACACTGCCCTGTGTAGGAGACTTTGCTCTGTGTAGGAGACTCTGCCCTGTTCAGGAGACACTGCCATGTGTAGGAGACACTGCCCTGTGCAGGAGGCACTGCCCTATGTAGGGGACACTTCCCTCTGTATGAATCACTTCCCTGTGAAGGAGGGACTGCCCTGTGTAGGAGGCACTGCCCTGTTCCGTAGACACTGACCGGTTTAGGAGTCTCTGCCCTGTTCAGGAGATGCTGCTCTGTGTAGGAGATGCTGCACTGTGTAGGAGATGCTGCCCTGTGTAAGAGACGCTGCCCTGTGTAGGAGGCCCTGCACAGCCTAGGAGACTCTGCACTATTCAGAAGATGCTGTCCTTTGTAGAAGGCGCTGCCCTCTGTGAGAGACACTGCCCTGTGTAGGAGGCTCTGCCCTTTGTAGGAAACACTGCCCTGTTTAGGAGACACTGCCCTGTGCAGGAGACACTGACCTGTGTTAGAGACGCTGCCCTATGTAGCAGGCACTGCCCTGTGTAGGTGGCACTGCCCTGTGTAGGAGGCTCTGCCCTGTGTAGCAGACACTGCGCTGTGTAGGGGACACTGACCTGTGTAAGAGACGCTGCCCTGTGTAGGAGGCCCAGCACTGCCTAGGAGACTCTGCACTGTTCAGAAGATGCTGTCCTTTGAAGGAGGCGCTGCCCTCTGTGAGAGACACTGCCCTGTGTAGGAGACACTGCCCTTTGTAGGGGGCACTGCCCTGTGAAGGAAACTCTGCGCTGTGTAGATGGCACTGCCCTGTGTAGGAGGCGCTGCCCTGCCTAGGAGACTCTGTCCTGATCAGAAGACGCTATCCTGTGTAGGAGGCACTGCCCTGTGTAGAAGGCACTGCCCTGTGTAGGAGACACTGCGCTGTGTAGGAGACACTGCCCTGTGTAGGAGGTACTGCCCTGTGTAGGAGACACTGCCCTGTTCCGTAGACACTGCCCTGTGTAGGAGAAATTACCCTGTGTAGGAGACGCTGCCCTGTGTAGGAGTCGCTGCCCTATGTAGGAGCCATTGCCCTGTGTAGGAGACACTGCCCTGTGTTGGAGACGCTACCTTGTGTAAGAGACGCTGCCCTGTGTAGAAGTCACTGCCCTGTGCAGGAGACATAGCCCTGTGTAGGAGGCACTGCCCTGTGTAGGATGTATTGCCCTGCTTAGTAGACACTGCCATGTGTAGGATACTTTGTGCTGTGTAGGAGACTCTACCCTTTGTAGGAGCAACTGCCCTGTTCAGGAGACACTACCCTGTGTAGGAGGCATTACCTTGTGTAGGAAAAGCTGCCCTGTGTAGGAGACACTGCCCTGTGCATAAGACACTGCCCTGTGTAGGAGATGCTGCCCTGTGTAGCAGGCACTGCACTTTGTAGGTGGCACTGCCTGTGTAGGAGGCTCTGCCCTAAGTAGGAGACACTGCCCTGTGTAGCAGACACTGCGCTGTGTAGGAGACACTGACCTGTGTAGGGGACACTGCCCTTTGTAGGAGTCACTGCCATGTGTAGGAGACAGTGCCCTGTGTAGGAGGGACTGCCCTGCGTAGGAGACACTGCCCTGTTCCATAGACACTGCCCGGTGCAGGTGATGCTGCCCTGTGTAGGAAACGATGCCCTGTGTAGGAGACGCTGCCTTGTGTAGGAGGCCCTGCCCTGTGCAAGAGACACTGCCCAGTGTAGGAGAAACTGCCCTTTTTAGGAGGCACTGCCCTGTGAAGGAGACGCTGCCCTGTGCAGATGGCACTGTCTGTGTAGGAGGCGCTGCCCTGCCTAGGAGACTCTGCCCTGTTCAGAAGAAGCTGTACTGTGCAGGAGGCACTGCCCTGTGTAGGAAGCACTGCCCTGTGTAGGAGACACTGTGCTGTGTAGGAGATACTGCTCTGTGTATGAGGGACTGCCCTGTGTAGGAGACACTGCCCTGTTCTGTGGACATCGCCCGGTGTAGGAGACGATGCCCTTTTCAGGAGATGTTGCCCTTTGTAGGAGGCACTGCACTGTGTAGGAGACGATGCCCTGTGTAGGAGGCCCTGCCCTGCCTAGGAAACTCTGCCCTGTTCAGAAGAAGCTGTCCTGTGTCGGAGGCGCTGCCCTGTGTGGGACGCTGCACTGTGTAGGAGACGCTGCCCTGTTTAGCATAGGGTGCCCTATGTAGGAGGCATTGCCCTGCCTAGGAGACTCTGCCCTGTGCAGGAGACGCTGCCCTGTGTAGGAGATGCTGCCCTGTTTAGGAGGCACTGCTCTGCCTAGGAGACTCTGCCCTGTTCAGAAGATGCTGTCCTGCATAGGAGGTGCTGCGCTCTGTGGGGGATGCTGCCCTGTGTAGGAGACGCTGCCCTGTGTAGGAGACGCTACCCTGTTCAGGAGACTCTGCCCTATGTAGGAGGGACTGCACTTTGTAGGAGACCCTACCCTGTGTAGGAGACTCTGCCCTGCGTAGGAGACACTGCCCTGTTCAGGAGACACAGCCCTCTGAAAGAGGAGCTGCCCTGTGCTGGTCACACTGCCCTGTCCAGCAGACAATGCCCTGTGTAGGAGGTGCTGCCCTGTTTAGGAGACGCTGCCCTTTGTAGGAGCTACTGCCCTGTGTAAGAGGTACTGCCCTTAGTAGTATGTACTGCCCTGTGTAGGAGGTGCCACCTTGTGTAAGAGATGCTGCTCTGTGTAGGAGTCAATGCCCTGTGTCGGAGACATTGCCCTGTGTAGGAGACACTGCCCTGTGTAGGTTGTATGGCCCTGCTTAGGAGACACTGCCCTGTGTAGGAGACTTTGCGCTGTGTAGGAGACTCTGCCCTGTGTAGGAGACACTGCCCTGTTCAGGAGACAATGCCCTGTGTAGGAGGCACTGCCCTGTGTAGGAAACACTGCACTGTGTAGGAGACACTGCCCTGTGCAGGAGACACTGCCCTGTGTAGAAGACGCTGCCCTGTTCTGTAGACACTGCCCTGTGTAGACTCTTTGGCCCTGCTTAGGAGACACTGCCCTGTGTACGTGGCACTGCCCTGTGTAGAAGGCTCTGCCCTGTGTAGCACACACTGCGCTGTGTAGGAGACACTGCCCTGTTTATGGGACACTGCCCTGTGCAGGAATCACTTCCCTGTGTAGGAGACACTGCCCTTTGCAGGAGGGACTGCCCTGTGTAGGAGACACTGCCCTGTTCCATAGACACTGCCCAGTGTAGGAGACTCTACCCTGTTCAGCAGATGCAGTCCTGTGTAGGAGACGCTGCTTTGTGTAGGAGGCCCTGCCCTGCCTAGGAGAATCTGCACTGTTCAGAAGATGCTGTCCTGCTTAGAAGGCGCTGCCCTCTGTGAGAGACACGCCCTGTGTAGGAGACACTGCCCTTTGTAAGGGGCACTGCTCTGCGAAGGTGACACTGCCCTGTGTAGATGGCACTGCCCTGTGTAGGAGGTGCTGCCCTGCCTAGCAGACTCTGCCCTGTTCAGTAGATGCTGTCCTGTGTAGGAGGCACTGCCCTGTGTAGGAGGCACTGCGCTGTGTAGGAGACACTGCGCTGTGTAAGAGACACGCCCTGTGTTGGAGGGTCTGCCCTGTGTAGGAGACACTGCCCTGTTCCGTAGACACTGCCCGGTGTAGGAGACGCTGCCTTCTTCAGGAGATGCTGCCCTGTTTAGGAGACGCTGCACTGTGTAGGAGACACTGCCCTGTGTAGGAGACGCTGCACTGTGTAGGAGGCGCTGCCCTGCCTAGGAGTCTCTGCCCTGTTCAGAAGATGCTGTCCCGTGTAGGAGGTGCTGCCCTCTGTGGGAGACGCTGCCCTGTGTAGGAGATGCTGCCCTGTTTAGGAGATGCTGCACTGTGTAGGAAGCACTGCACTGTGTAGGAGACACTACCATCTGTAGGAGACTCTGCCCTGTGTAGGAGACACTGCCCTGTTCAGGAGACACTGCCCTGTGTAAGAGGCACTGCCCTGTGTAGAAGACACTGCCCTGTCCAGCAGACACTGCCCTGTGTAAGAGATACTGCCATGTGTAAGAATCGCTGCCCTGTGTAGGAGTTACTGCCCGGTGAAAGAGGTACTGCCCTGTGTAGGAGACACACCCCTGTGTAGGAGACATTGCTCTGTGTAGGTGGCACTGCCCTCTGAAGGAGGTGCTGACTTGTTTAGGAGACACTGCCCTGTGTAGCAGACACTGCCCTGAGTAGGAGACTCTGCCCTGTGTAGGATGTACTGCCCTGTGTAGGGTGTACTGCCCTGTTTAGGAGACACTGCCCTGTGTAGGACACCCTGCCCTGTGTAGGAGGCACTGCTCTGTGTAGGAAACACTGCCCCGTGTAGGAGACACTGCCGTGTGCAGGAGACACTGCCGTGTGTAGGAGGCTCTGCCCTGTGTAGGAGACACTGTCCTCTGTAGGAGGCTCTGCCCTGTGTAGAAGATATTGCCCTGTGTAGATGGCGCTGCCCTGTGTAGTAGGCACTGCCCTGTGTAGGAGGCGCTGCCCTGTGTAGGAGATGCTGCCCTGTGTAGGAGACGCTGCCCTGTGTAGGAGTCACTGCCCTGTGTAGGAGACAGTGCCCTGTGTAGGAGACTCTGCCCTGTTCAGGAGACTCTGCCCTGTGTAGGAGCCGCATACCTGTGTAGGAGCCACTGCCCTGTTCAGGAGACACTGCCCTGTGTAGGAGGCACTGCCCTGCGTAGGAGGTACTGCCCTGTGTAGGAGTTGCTTCCCTGTGTAGGAGGCCCTGCACTGCCTAGGAGACTCTGCACTGTTCAGAAGATGCTGTCCTTTGAAGGAGGCGCTGCCCTCTGTGAGAGACACTGCCCTGTGTAGGAGACACTGCCCTTTGTAGGGGGCATTGCCCTGTGAAGGAAACACTGCGCTGTGTAGATGGCACTGCCCTGTGTAGGAGGCGCTGCACTGCCTAGGAGGCTCTGCCCTGATCAGAAGACGCTATCCTGTGTAGGAGGCACTGCCCTGTGTAGGAGGCACTGCCCTGTGTAGGAGACACTGCGCTGTGTAGGAGACACTGCCCTGTGTAGGAGGGACTGCCCTGTGTAGGAGACACTGCCCTGTTCCGTAGACACTGCCCTGTGTAGGAGACATTACCCTGTGTAGGAGACGCTGCCCTGTGTAGGAGTCGCTGCCCTGTGTAGGAGCCATTGCCCTGTGTAGGAGACACTGCCCTGTGTTGGAGACGCTACCTTGTGTAAGAGACGCTGCCCTGTGTAGGAGTCACTGCCCTGTGCAGGAGACATAGCCCTGTGTAGGAGGCACTGCCCTGTGTAGGATGTATTGCCCTGCTTAGTAGACACTGCCATGTGTAGGATACTTTGTACTGTGTAGGAGACTCTACCCTTTGTAGGAGCAACTGCCCTGTTCAGGAGACACTACCCTGTGTAGGAGGCATTACCTTGTGTAGGAAAAGCTGCCCTGTGTAGGAGACACTGCCCTGTGCATAAGACACTGCCCTGTGTAGGAGATGCTGCCCTGTGTAGCAGGCACTGCACTTTGTAGGTGGCACTGCCTGTGTAGGAGGCTCTGCCCTAAGTAGGAGACACTGCCCTGTGTAGCAGACACTGCGCTGTGTAGGAGACACTGACCTGTGTAGGGGACACTGCCCTTTGTAGGAGTCACTGCCATGTGTAGGAGACACTGCCCTGTGTAGGAGGGACTGCCCTGCATAGGAGACACTGCCCTGTTCCATAGACACTGCCCGGTGTAGGTGATGCTGTCCTGTTCAGGAGATGCTGCCCTGTGTAGGAAACGATGCCCTGTGTAGGAGACGCTGCCTTGTGTTGGAGGCCCTGCCCTGTGCAAGAGACACTGCCCAGTGTTGGAGAAACTGCCCTTTTTAGGAGGCACTGCCCTGTGAAGGAGACGCTGCCCTGTGCAGATGGCACTGCCTGTGTAGGAGGCGCTGCCCTGCCTAGGAGACTCTGCCCTGTTCAGAAGACGCTGTACTGTGCAGGAGGCACTGCCCTGTGTAGGAAGCACTGCCCTGTGTAGGAGACACTGTGCTGTGTAGGAGATACTGCTCTGTGTATGGGTGACTGCCCTGTGTAGGAGACACTGCCCTGTTCTGTGGACATCGCCCGGTGTAGGAGACGGTGCCCTGTTCAGGAGATGTTGCCCTGTGTAGGAGACACTGCACTGTGTAGGAGACGATGCCCTGTGTTGGAGGCCCTGCCCTGCCTAGGAGACTCTGCCCTGTTCAGAAGATGCTGTCCTGTGTCGGAGGCGCTGCCCTGTGTGGGACGCAGCACTGTGTAGGAGACGCTGCCCTGTTTAGCATAGGGTGCCTTATGTAGGAGGCATTGCCCTGCCTAGGAGACTCTGCCCTGTGCAGGAGACGCTGCCCTGTGTAGGAGATGCTGCCCTGTTTAGGAGGCACTGCTCTGCCTAGGAGACTCTGCCCTGTTCAGAAGATGCTGTCCTGCGTAGGAGGTGCTGCGCTCTGTGGGGGATGCTGCCCTGTGTAGGAGACGCTGCCCTGTGTAGGAGACGCTACCCTGTTCAGGAGACTCTGCCCTATGTAGGAGGCACTGCACTTTGTAGGAGACCCTACCCTGTGTAGGAGACTCTGCCCTGCGTAGGAGACACTGCCCTGTTCAGGAGACACAGCCCTCTGAAAGAGGAGCTGCCCTGTGCAGGTCACACTGCCCTGTCCAGCAGACAATGCCCTGTGTAGGAGGTACTGCCCTGTTTAGGAGACGCTGCCCTTTGTAGGAGCTACTGCCCTGTGTAAGAGGTACTGCCCTTTGTAGTATGTACTGCCCTGTGTAGGAGGTGCCACCTTGTGTAAGAGATGCTGCTCTGTGTAGGGGTCAATGCCCTGTGTCGGAGACATTGCCCTGTGTAGGAGACACTGCCCTGTGTAGGTTGTATGGCCCTGCTTAGGAGACACTGCCCTGTGTAGGAGACTTTGCCCTGTGTAGGAGACTCTGCCCTGTGTAGGAGACACTGCCCTGTTCAGGAGACACTGCCCTGTGTAGGAGGCACTGCCCTGTGTAGGAAACTCTGCACTGTGTAGGAGACACTGCCCTGTGCAGGAGACACTGCCCTGTGTAGTAGACGCTGCCCTGTTCTGTAGACACTGCCCGGTGTAGACTCTTTGGCCCTGCTTAGGAGACACTGCCCTGTGTAGGTGGCACTGCCCTGTGTAGAAGGCTCTGCCCTGTGTAGCAGACACTGCGCTGTGTGGGAGACACTGCCCTGTTTATGGGACACTGCCCTGTGCAGGAATCACTTCCCTGTGTAGGAGACACTGCCCTTTGCAGGAGGGTCTGCCCTGTGTAGGAGACACTGCCCTGTACCATAGACACTGCCCAGTGTAGGAGACTCTGCCCTGTTCAGCAGATGCAGTCCTGTGTAGGAGACGCTGCTTTGTGTAGGAGGCCCTGCCCTGCCTAGGAGACTCTGCACTGTTCAGAAGATGCTGTCCTGCTTAGAAGGCGCTGCCCTCTGTGAGAGACACGCCCTGTGTAGGAGACACTGCCCTTTGTAAGGGGCACTGCTCTGCGAAGGTGACACTGCCCTGTGTAGATGGCACTGCCCTGTGTAGGAGGTGCTGCCCTGCCTAGGAGACTCTGCCCTGTTCAGTAGATGCTGTCCTGTGTAGGAGGCACTGCCCTGTGTAGGAGGCACTGCGCTGTGTAGGAGACACTGCGCTGTGTAAGAGACACTGCCCTGTTCCGTAGACACTGCCCGGTGTAGGAGACGCTGCCTTCTTCAGGAGATGCTGCCCTGTTTAGGAGACGCTGCACTGTGTAGGAGACACTGCCCTGTGTAGGAGACGCTGCACTGTGTAGGAGCCGCTGCCCTGCCTAGGAGTCTCTGCCCTGTTCAGAAGATGCTGTCCCGTGTAGGAGGTGCTGCCCTCTGTGGGAGACGCTGCCCTGTGTAGGAGATGCTGCACTGTGTAGGAAGCACTGCCCTGCCGAGTTGATTCTGCTCTGTTCAGAAGACGCTGTCCTGTGTAGGAGGTGCTGCCCTCTGTGGGAGACGCTGCCCTGTGTTGGAGACGCTACCCTGTTCAGGAGATGCTGCCCTGTGTAGGAGGCACTGCACTGTGTAGGAGACACTATCATCTGTAGGAGACTCTGCCCTGTGTAGGAGACACTGCCCTGTTCAGGAGACACTGCCCTGTGTAAGAGGCACTGCCCTGTGTAGAAGACACTGCCCTGTCCAGCAGACACTGCCCTGTGTAAGAGATACTGCCATGTGTAAGAGTCGCTGCCCTGTGTAGGAGTTACTGCCCGGTGAAAGAGGTACTGCCCTGTGTAGGAGACACACCCCTGTGTAGGAGACATTGCCCTGTGTAGGTGGCACTGCCCTCTGAAGGAGGTGCTGCCTTGTTTAGGAGACACTGCCCTGTGTAGCAGACACTGCCCTGTGTAGGAGACTCTGCCCTGTGTAGGATGTACTGCCCTGTGTAGGGTGTACTGCCCTGTTTAGGAGACACTGCCCTGTGTAGGAGACCCTGCCCTGTGTAGGAGGCACTGCTCTGTGTAGGAAACACTGCCCCGTGTAGGAGACACTGCCGTGTGCAGGAGACACTGCCGTGTGTAGGAGGCTCTGCCCTGTGTAGGAGACACTGTCCTCTGTAGGAGGCGCTGCCCTGTGTTGAAGATATTGCCCTGTGTAGATGGCGCTGCCCTGTGTAGGAGGCACTGCCCTGTGTAGGAGGCGCTGCCCTGTGTAGGAGATGCTGCCCTGTGTAGGAGACGCTACCCTGTGTAGGAGTCACTGCCCTGTGTAGGAGACACTGCCCTGTGTAGGAGACTCTGCCCTGTTCAGGAGACTCTGCCCTGTGTAGGAGACGCATACCTGTGTAGGAGCCACTGCCCTGTTCAGGAGACACTGCCCTGTGTAGGAGGCACTGCCCTGCGTAGGAGGTACTGCCCTTTGTAGGAGTTGCTTCCCTGTGTAGGAGGTACTGCCCTGTGTAGGAAGTACTGAACTGTGTAGGAGTCGCTGCCCTGTGTAGGTGGCACTGCCCTGTGTTGGTGCCACTGCCCTGTGTAGGAGGCTGTGCCCTGTGTAGGAGAGAATGCCGTGTGTAGCAGACACTGCCCTGTGTATCAGACACTGAACTGTTTAGGAGGCACTGCCCTGCGTAGGAGACACTGCCCTGTTCAGGAGACACTATCCTTGGTGGTAGGCGCTGCCCTGTGTAGGAGATGCTGCCCTGTGTAGGAGACACTGCCCTGTGTAGGAGACGCTACCTTGTGTAAGAGACGCTGCCTTGTTAAGGAGTCACTGCCCTGTGTAGGAGACATTGCCCTGTGTAGGAGACACTGCCCTGTGTAGGATGTACAGCCCTGCTTGGGAGACACTGCCATGTGTAGGAGACTCTGCACTGTGTAGGACATTCTGCCCTGTGTAGGAGACACTGCCCTGTTCAGGAGACTCCGCCCTGTGCAGGAGACATTGCCCTGTTTAGGAGACTCAGCCCTGTGTAGGAGACTCTGCCCTGTTCAGGAGACATTGCCCTGTGTAAGACGCACAGCCCTGTGTAGAAGACACTGCCCTGTCCAGCAGATACTGCCCTGTGTAGGAGATACTGCCCTGTGTAGGAGTCGCTGCGATGTGTTGGAGTTACAGCCCTGTTAAAGAGGTACTGCCCTGTGTAGGATGTACTGCCCTGTGTAGGAGACACTGCACTGTGTAGGAGTCAATGCCCTGTGTAGGAGACACGGCCCTGTGTAGGAGACACTGCCCTGTGTAGGTGGCAATGCGCTGTGGAGGAGGCGCTGCCTTCTTTAGAAGACACTGTCTTGTGTAGCAGACACTGCCCTGTGTAGGAGACACTGCCCTGTGTAGGATGTACTGCCCTGTGTAGGATGTGCTGCCCTGTTTAGGAGAAACTGCCCTGTGTAGGAGGCACTGCCCTGTTTAGGAAACACTGCCCAGTGTAGGAGACACTGCCATGTGCAGGAGACACTGCACTGTCTAGGAGGCATTGCCCTGTGTAGTAGACACTGCCCGGTTCAGGAGACACTGCCCTGTGTAGGAGACGCTGCCCAGTGGAGGTGATGCTGCCCTGTGAAGATGGCACTGCCCTGTGTAGGAGAAACTGTCCTCTGTAGGAGGCACTGCCCTGTGTAGGAGAATCTGCCCTGTGTAGATGGCGCTGCCCTGTTTAGGAGGCGCTGCCCTCTGTAGGAGGCGCTGCCCAGTGTTGGAGATGCTGCCCTGTGTAGGAGACGCTGCCCTGTGTAGGTGTCACTGCCCTGTGTAGGAGACACTGCGCTGTGTAGGAGACTCTGCCCTGTTCAGGAGACTCTGCCATGTGTAGGAGCCACTGACCTGTGTAGGAGCCATTGGGCTGTTCAGGAGACACTGCCCTGTGTAGAAGAGACTGCCCTGTGTAGTAGGCTCTTCCCTGTGTAGAAGACTCTGCCCTGTGTAGGAGGCACTGCCCTGTGTATCAGGCACTGCACTGTGTAGGAGGCACTGCCCTGCGTAGGAGACACTGCCCTGTTCAGGAGACGCTGTACTTGGTGGGTAGGAGATGCTATCTTGTGTAAGAGACGCTGCCCTGTTTAGGAGTCACTGCCCTGTTAAGGAGACATTGCCCTGTGTAGGAGACACTGCCCTGTGTAGGATGTACAGCCCTGCTTAGGAGACACTGCCCTGTGTAGGAGACTCTGCCCTGTGTAGGAGACTCTGCCCTGTGTAGGAGATACTGCCCTGTTCAGGAGACACTGCCCTGTGCAGGAGACACTGCCCTTTGTAGGAGGCGCTGCCCTGTGGAGGAGATGGTGACCTGTGTAGATGGAACTGCACTGCGTAGGAGACACTGTCCTGTGTAGGAGGCACTGCCTTTGTAGGAGACATTGCCCTGTGTAGTTGGCACTGCCCTGTGAAGGTGGCACTGCCCTTTGTAGGAGTCACTGCCCTGTGTAGGAGACTTTGCCCTGTTCAGGAATCTCTGCCCTTTGTAGGAGCTGCTGACCTGTATAGGAGCCACTGCCCTGTTCAGGAGACACAGCCCTGTGTAGGAGACAATGCTCTGTGTAGTAGGCACTGCCCTGTTCAGGAGACACTGCCCTGTGTAGGAGGTACTGCCCTGTGTAGGAGCTACTGCACTGTGTAGGAGTCACTGCCCTGTTTAGGAGGCACTACCCTGTGTTGGTGGCACTGCCCTGTGTAGGAGGCTCTTCCCTGTGTAGGAGACAATGCCCTGTGCAGAAGACACTTCCCTGTGGAGCAGACACTGCGCTGTGTAGGAGACACTGCCCTGCGTAGTGGACACTGACCTGTTCAGGAGTCACTGCCCAGGGTGGGAGGCCCTGCTCTGTGTAGGAGATGCTGCCCTTTGTAGGAGACACTGCCCTGTGTAGGCGACGCTACCCTGTGTAGGAGACGCTGCCCTTTGTAAGAGCCGCTGCCCTGTGTAGTAGTCACTGCCCTGTATAGGAGAAACTGACTTTTGTAGGAGGCACTGCCATGTGTAAATGGCGCTGCCCTATGTAGGAGGCGCTGCCCTGTGTAGGAGTCGCTGCCCTGACTAGGAGTCACTCCCCTTTGTAGGAGTCACTGCCCTGTGTAGGATACACTGCCAAGTGTAGATGGCGCTGCCCTGTGTAGGATTCGCTGCCCTGTGTAGGAGATGCTGCCCTGTGCAGATGGCACTTCCCTGTGTAGGAGACACTGTCTTGTGCAGGAGGCACAGTCCTGTTTAGCAGGCACTGTGCTGTGTAGGAGACACTGACCTGTGTAGGAAAAAACTGCCCTGTGTAGGAGACACTGCCCTGTGTAGTAGGCACTGCCCTGTATAGGAGACTCTGCCCTGTGTAGGAGACATTGTCTTGTTCAGGAGACACTGCCCTGTGTAGGAGGCACTGCCCTGTGTAGGAAACACTGCCCTGTGTAGGAGACACTGCCCTTTGTAGGAGACACTGCCCTCTTCAGGAGACACTGACCTGTGAAAATGGCGCTGCCCTGTGTAGGTGGCACTGCCCTGTGTAGATAGCGCTGCCTTGTGTAGGAGACTCTGACCTGTGTAGATGGCGCTGCCCTGTGTAGCAGGCGCTGCCATGTGAAAGTGATGCTTCCCTGTGTAGATGGCACTGCCCTGGGTAGGAGACTCTGTCCTGCGTGGGAGACACTGCCCTGTTCAGGAGACACTGCAATGTGTAGGAGGCACTGCACTGTGTAGGAAACACTGCCCTGTGCAAGAGACAGTGCCCTGTACAGAAGACACTGCCCTTTGAAGGAGGCACTGTCCTGTTGCAGAGATACTGCCCTGTTTAGGAGACACTGCCCGGTGTAGGAGGCTTTGCCCTGTTCAGGAGATGCTGCCCTGTGTAGGAGATGCTGCACTCTATAGGAGACGCTGCCCTGTGTAGGAGTCGCTGCCCTTTGTAGGAGGCCCTGCCCTGCCTAGGAGACTCTGGACTGTTCAGGAGACGCTGGCCTGTGTAGGAGGCGCTGCCCTGTGTGAGAGACACAGCCCTGTATAGGAGACACTGCCCTTTGTAAGGGGCACAGCCCTGTGAATGAGACACTGCCCTGTGTAGATAGCGCTGCCTTGTGTAGGAGACTCTGACCTGTGTAGATGGCGCTGCCCTGTGTAGCAGGCGCTGCCATGTGAAAGTGATGCTTCCCTGTGTAGATGGCACTGCCCTGGGTAGGAGACTCTGTCCTGCGTGGGAGACGCTGCCCTGTTCAGGAGACACTGCAATGTGTAGGAGGCACTGCACTGTGTAGGAAACACTGCCCTGTGCAAGAGACAGTGCCCTGTACAGAAGACACTGCCCTTTGAAGGAGGCACTGTCCTGTTGCAGAGATACTGCCCTGTTTAGGAGACACTGCCCGGTGTAGGAGGCTTTGCCCTGTTCAGGAGATGCTGCCCTGTGTAGGAGATGCTGCACTCTATAGGAGACGCTGCCCTGTGTAGGAGTCGCTGCCCTTTGTAGGAGGCCCTGCCCTGCCTAGGAGACTCTGGACTGTTCAGGAGACGCTGGCCTGTGTAGGAGGCGCTGCCCTGTGTGAGAGACACAGCCCTGTATAGGAGACACTGCCCTTTGTAAGGGGCACAGCCCTGTGAATGAGACACTGCCCTGTGTAGATGGCACTGCCCTGTGTAGGAGGCGCTGCCCTGCCTAGGAGACACTGTCCTTTTCAGAAGATGCTGTCCTTTGTAGGAGGCACTGCCCTGTGTAGGAGGCACTGCCCTGTGTAGGAGGGACTGCGCTGTGTAGGAGACACTGTCCTGTTCCGTAGACGCTGCTCGATGTAGGAGACGCTGCCCTTTTCAGGAGACACAGCCCTGTGTAGGAGACGCTGCCCTGTGTTGGAGTCGCTGCCCTTTGTAGGAGCCGCTGACCTGTGTAGGAGCCACTGCCCTGTTCAGGAGACACAGCCTGTGTAGGAGACACTGCCCTGTGTAGTAGGCACTGCCCTGTGCAGGAGACACTGCCCTGTGTAGGAGGCACTTCTCTGTGTTGGAGTCGCTGCCCTTTGAAGGAGGTACTGCCCTGTTTTGAAGTCGCTGCCCTGTGTAGGAAGTACTGCCCTATGTTGGAGCTACCGCCCTGTGTAGGAGTCACTGCCCTGTGTAGGAGGCACTACACTGTGTTGGTGCCACTGCCCTGTGTAGGCGGCTCTGCCCTGTGTAGGAGACAGTGCCCTGTGTAGATGACACTTCCCTGTGGAGCAGACACTGCGCTGTGTAGGAGACACAGCCCTGCGTCGGAGACACTGCCCTGTTCAGGAGTCACTGCCCTGGGTGGGAGGTGCTGCCCTGTGTCGGAGATGCTGCCCTGTGTAGGAGTCGCTGCCCTGTGTAGGAGTAACTGCCCTGTGTAGGAGACACTGCCCTGTGTAGGAGACACTGCCATGTGTAAATGGCGCTGCCCTATGTAGGAGTCGCTGCCCTGAGTAGGAGTCACTGCCCTGATTAGGAGTCACTGCGCTGTGTAGGTGTCACTGCCCTGTGTAGGAGACACTGCCATGTGTAGATGGCGCTGCCCTGTGTAGGCGTCGCTGCCCTGTGTAGGAGGTGCTGCCCTGTGTAGATGGCACTTCCCTCTGTTGGAGACACTGTCTTGTGCAGGAGGCACTGTCCTGTGTAGGAGGCACTGTGCTGTGTAGGAGACACTGCCCTGTGTAGGAGAAACTGCCCTCTGTAGGAGACACTGCCCTGTGTAGTAGGCACTGCCCTGTGTAGGAGACTCTGCCCTGTGTAGGAGACACTGCCTTGTTCAGGAGACACTGCCCTGTGTAGGAGGCACTGTCCTGTGTAGGAAACACTGCCCTGTGTAGGATACACTGCCCTGTGTAGGAGACACTGCCCTGTTTAGATAGCGCTACCTTGTGTAGGAGGCTCTGACCTGTGTAGATGGCGCTGCCCTGTGTAGGAGGCGCTGCCCTGTTAGGTGATGCTGCCCTGTGTAGAGGGCACTGCTCTGGGTATGAGACTCTGTCCTGTGGAGGAGGCACTGCCCTCTGTAGATGGCGCTGCACTGTGTAGGAGACACTGCCCTGTTCAGGAGACACTGCACTGTGTAGGAAACACTGCCCTGTGTAAGAGACACTGCCCTGTACAGGAGACACTGCACTTTGAAGGAGGCACTGCCCTGTGTAGCAGACACTGCCCTGTTCAGGAGACACTGCCCGGTGTAGGAGATGCTGCACTCTGTAGGAGACGCTGCTCTGTGTAGGAGATTCTGCCCTCTGTCGGAAGCCCTGCCCTGCCTAGGAGACTCTGCACTTTTCCGAAGACGCTGGCCTGTGTAGGAGGCACTGCCCTGTGTGAGAGACACAGCCCTGTGTACGAGACACTGAACTTTGTAGGCGGTACTGCCCTTTGAAGGAGACACTGCGCTGTGTAGATGGCACTGCCCAGTGTAGGAGGCGCTGCTCTACCTAAGAGACACTGTCCTGTTCAGAAAACACTGTCCTGTGTAGGAGGCACTGCCCTGTGTAGGAGGCAGTGCCCTGTGTAGGAGACACTGCGCTGTGTAGGTGACACTGCATTGTGTAGGAGGGACTGCCCTTTGTAGGAGACACTGCCCTGTTCCGTAGACACTGCCCGGTGTAGGAGACGCTGCCCTGTTCAGGAGATGCTGCCTTGAGTAGGAGATGCTGCACTGTGTAGGAGATGCTGCCCTGTGTAGGAGATGCTGCCCTGTGTAGCAGGCACTGCACTTTGTAGGTGGCACTGCCTGTGTAGGAGGCTCTGCCCTAAGTAGGAGACACTGCCCTGTGTAGCAGACACTGCGCTGTGTAGGAGACACTGACCTGTGTAGGGGACACTGCCCTTTGTAGGAGTCACTGCCATGTGTAGGAGACACTGCCCTGTGTAGGAGGGACTGCCCTGCGTAGGAGACACTGCCCTGTTCCATAGACACTGCCCGGTGTAGGTGATGCTGCCCTGTTCAGGAGATGCTGCCCTGTGTAGGAAACGATGCCCTGTGTAGGAGACGCTGCCTTGTGTTGGAGGCCCTGCTCTGTGCAAGAGACACTGCCCAGTGTTGGAGAAACTGCCCTTTTTAGGAGGCACTGCCCTGTGAAGGAGACGCTGCCCTGTGCAGATGGCACTGCCTGTGTAGGAGGCGCTGCCCTGCCTAGGAGACTCTGCCCTGTTCAGAAGACGCTGTACTGTGCAGGAGGCACTGCCCTGTGTAGGAAGCACTGCCCTGTGTAGGAGACACTGTGCTGTGTAGGAGATACTGCTCTGTGTATGGGTGACTGCCCTGTGTAGGAGACACTGCCCTGTTCTGTGGACATCGCCCGGTGTAGGAGACGGTGCCCTGTTCAGGAGATGTTGCCCTGTGTAGGAGACACTGCACTGTGTAGGAGACGATGCCCTGTGTTGGAGGCCCTGCCCTGCCTAGGAGACTCTGCCCTGTTCAGAAGATGCTGTCCTGTGTCGGAGGCGCTGCCCTGTGTGGGACGCAGCACTGTGTAGGAGACGCTGCCCTGTTTAGCATAGGGTGCCTTATGTAGGAGGCATTGCCCTGCCTAGGAGACTCTGCCCTGTGCAGGAGACGCTGCCCTGTGTAGGAGATGCTGCCCTGTTTAGGAGGCACTGCTCTGCCTAGGAGACTCTGCCCTGTTCAGAAGATGCTGTCCTGCGTAGGAGGTGCTGCGCTCTGTGGGGGATGCTGCCCTGTGTAGGAGACGCTGCCCTGTGTAGGAGACGCTACCCTGTTCAGGAGACTCTGCCCTATGTAGGAGGCACTGCACTTTGTAGGAGACCCTACCCTGAGTAGGAGACTCTGCCCTGCGTAGGAGACACTGCCCTGTTCAGGAGACACAGCCCTCTGAAAGAGGAGCTGCCCTGTGCAGGTCACACTGCCCTGTCCAGCAGACAATGCCCTGTGTAGGAGGTACTGCCCTGTTTAGGAGACGCTGCCCTTTGTAGGAGCTACTGCCCTGTGTAAGAGGTACTGCCCTTTGTAGTATGTACTGCCCTGTGTAGGAGGTGCCACCTTGTGTAAGAGATGCTGCTCTGTGTAGGGGTCAATGCCCTGTGTCGGAGACATTGCCCTGTGTAGGAGACACTGCCCTGTGTAGGTTGTATGGCCCTGCTTAGGAGACACTGCCCTGTGTAGGAGACTTTGCCCTGTGTAGGAGACTCTGCCCTGTGTAGGAGACACTGCCCTGTTCAGGAGACACTGCCCTGTGTAGGAGGCACTGCCCTGTGTAGGAAACACTGCACTGTGTAGGAGACACTGCCCTGTGCAGGAGACACTGCCCTGTGTAGTAGACGCTGCCCTGTTCTGTAGACACTGCCCGGTGTAGACTCTTTGGCCCTGCTTAGGAGACACTGCCCTGTGTAGGTGGCACTGCCCTGTGTAGAAGGCTCTGCCCTGTGTAGCAGACACTGCGCTGTGTGGGAGACACTGCCCTGTTTATGGGACACTGCCCTGTGCAGGAATCACTTCCCTGTGTAGGAGACACTGCCCTTTGCAGGAGGGTCTGCCCTGTGTAGGAGACACTGCCCTGTACCATAGACACTGCCCAGTGTAGGAGACTCTGCCCTGTTCAGCAGATGCAGTCCTGTGTAGGAGACGCTGCTTTGTGTAGGAGGCCCTGCCCTGCCTAGGAGACTCTGCACTGTTCAGAAGATGCTGTCCTGCTTAGAAGGCGCTGCCCTCTGTGAGAGACACGCCCTGTGTAGGAGACACTGCCCTTTGTAAGGGGCACTGCTCTGCGAAGGTGACACTGCCCTGTGTAGATGGCACTGCCCTGTGTAGGAGGTGCTGCCCTGCCTAGGAGACTCTGCCCTGTTCAGTAGATGCTGTCCTGTGTAGGAGGCACTGCCCTGTGTAGGAGGCACTGCGCTGTGTAGGAGACACTGCGCTGTGTAAGAGACACTGCCCTGTTCCGTAGACACTGCCCGGTGTAGGAGACGCTGCCTTCTTCAGGAGATGCTGCCCTGTTTAGGAGACGCTGCACTGTGTAGGAGACACTGCCCTGTGTAGGAGACGCTGCACTGTGTAGGAGCCGCTGCCCTGCCTAGGAGTCTCTGCCCTGTTCAGAAGATGCTGTCCCGTGTAGGAGGTGCTGCCCTCTGTGGGAGACGCTGCCCTGTGTAGGAGATGCTGCACTGTGTAGGAAGCACTGCCCTGCCGAGTTGATTCTGCTCTGTTCAGAAGACGCTGTCCTGTGTAGGAGGTGCTGCCCTCTGTGGGAGACGCTGCCCTGTGTTGGAGACGCTACCCTGTTCAGGAGATGCTGCCCTGTGTAGGAGGCACTGCACTGTGTAGGAGACACTATCATCTGTAGGAGACTCTGCCCTGTGTAGGAGACACTGCCCTGTTCAGGAGACACTGCCCTGTGTAAGAGGCACTGCCCTGTGTAGAAGACACTGCCCTGTCCAGCAGACACTGCCCTGTGTAAGAGATACTGCCATGTGTAAGAGTCGCTGCCCTGTGTAGGAGTTACTGCCCGGTGAAAGAGGTACTGCCCTGTGTAGGAGACACACCCCTGTGTAGGAGACATTGCCCTGTGTAGGTGGCACTGCCCTCTGAAGGAGGTGCTGCCTTGTTTAGGAGACACTGCCCTGTGTAGCAGACACTGCCCTGTGTAGGAGACTCTGCCCTGTGTAGGATGTACTGCCCTGTGTAGGGTGTACTGCCCTGTTTAGGAGACACTGCCCTGTGTAGGAGACGCTGCCCTGTGTAGGAGGCACTGCTCTGTGTAGGAAACACTGCCCCGTGTAGGAGACACTGCCGTGTGCAGGAGACACTGCCGTGTGTAGGAGGCTCTGCCCTGTGTAGGAGACACTGTCCTCTGTAGGAGGCGCTGCCCTGTGTTGAAGATATTGCCCTGTGTAGATGGCGCTGCCCTGTGTAGGAGGCACTGCCCTGTGTAGGAGGCGCTGCCCTGTGTAGGAGATGCTGCCCTGTGTAGGAGACGCTACCCTGTGTAGGAGTCACTGCCCTGTGTAGGAGACACTGCCCTGTGTAGGAGACTCTGCCCTGTTCAGGAGACTCTGCCCTGTGTAGGAGACGCATACCTGTGTAGGAGCCACTGCCCTGTTCAGGAGACACTGCCCTGTGTAGGAGGCACTGCCCTGCGTAGGAGGTACTGCCCTTTGTAGGAGTTGCTTCCCTGTGTAGGAGGTACTGCCCTGTGTAGGAAGTACTGAACTGTGTAGGAGTCGCTGCCCTGTGTAGGTGGCACTGCCCTGTGTTGGTGCCACTGCCCTGTGTAGGAGGCTGTGCCCTGTGTAGGAGAGAATGCCGTGTGTAGCAGACACTGCCCTGTGTATCAGACACTGAACTGATTAGGAGGCACTGCCCTGCGTAGGAGACACTGCCCTGTTCAGGAGACACTATCCTTGGTGGTAGGCGCTGCCCTGTGTAGGAGATGCTGCCCTGTGTAGGAGACACTGCCCTGTGTAGGAGACGCTACCTTGTGTAAGAGACGCTGCCTTGTTAAGGAGTCACTGCCCTGTGTAGGAGACATTGCCCTGTGTAGGAGACACTGCCCTGTGTAGGATGTACAGCCCTGCTTGGGAGACACTGCCATGTGTAGGAGACTCTGCACTGTGTAGGACATTCTGCCCTGTGTAGGAGACACTGCCCTGTTCAGGAGACTCCGCCCTGTGCAGGAGACATTGCCCTGTTTAGGAGACTCAGCCCTGTGTAGGAGACTCTGCCCTGTTCAGGAGACATTGCCCTGTGTAAGACGCACTGCCCTGTGTAGAAGACACTGCCCTGTCCAGCAGATACTGCCCTGTGTAGGAGATACTGCCCTGTGTAGGAGTCGCTGCGATGTGTTGGAGTTACAGCCCTGTTAAAGAGGTACTGCCCTGTGTAGGATGTACTGCCCTGTGTAGGAGACACTGCACTGTGTAGGAGTCAATGCCCTGTGTAGGAGACACGGCCCTGTGTAGGAGACACTGCCCTGTGTAGGTGGCAATGCGCTGTGGAGGAGGCGCTGCCTTCTTTAGAAGACTCTGTCTTGTGTAGCAGACACTGCCCTGTGTAGGAGACACTGCCCTGTGTAGGATGTACTGCCCTGTGTAGGATGTGCTGCCCTGTTTAGGAGAAACTGCCCTGTGTAGGAGACTCTGCCCTGTGTAGGAGGCACTGCCCTGTTTAGGAAACACTGCCCAGTGTAGGAGACACTGCCATGTGCAGGAGACACTGCACTGTCTAGGAGGCATTGCCCTGTGTAGTAGACACTGCCCGGTTCAGGAGACACTGCCCTGTGTAGGAGACGCTGCCCAGTGGAGGTGATGCTGCCCTGTGAAGATGGCACTGCCCTGTGTAGGAGAAACTGTCCTCTGTAGGAGGCACTGCCCTGTGTAGGAGAATCTGCCCTGTGTAGATGGCGCTGCCCTGTTTAGGAGGCGCTGCCCTCTGTAGGAGGCGCTGCCCAGTGTTGGAGATGCTGCCCTGTGTAGGAGACGCTGCCCTGTGTAGGTGTCACTGCCCTGTGTAGGAGACACTGCGCTGTGTAGGAGACTCTGCCCTGTTCAGGAGACTCTGCCATGTGTAGGAGCCACTGACCTGTGTAGGAGCCATTGGGCTGTTCAGGAGACACTGCCCTGTGTAGAAGAGACTGCCCTGTGTAGTAGGCTCTTCCCTGTGTAGAAGACTCTGCCCTGTGTAGGAGGCACTGCCCTGTGTATCAGGCACTGCACTGTGTAGGAGGCACTGCCCTGCGTAGGAGACACTGCCCTGTTCAGGAGACGCTGTCCTTGGTGGGTAGGAGATGCTATCTTGTGTAAGAGACGCTGCCCTGTTTAGGAGTCACTGCCCTGTTAAGGAGACATTGCCCTGTGTAGGAGACACTGCCCTGTGTAGGATGTACAGCCCTGCTTAGGAGACACTGCCCTGTGTAGGAGACTCTGCCCTGTGTAGGAGACTCTGCCCTGTGTAGGAGATACTGCCCTGTTCAGGAGACACTGCCCTGTGCAGGAGACACTGCCCTTTGTAGGAGGCGCTGCCCTGTGGAGGAGATGGTGACCTGTGTAGATGGAACTGCACTGCGTAGGAGACACTGTCCTGTGTAGGAGGCACTGCCTTTGTAGGAGACATTGCCCTGTGTAGTTGGCGCTGCCCTGTGAAGGTGGCACTGCCCTTTGTAGGAGTCACTGCCCTGTGTAGGAGACTTTGCCCTGTTCAGGAATCTCTGCCCTTTGTAGGAGCTGCTGACCTGTATAGGAGCCACTGCCCTGTTCAGGAGACACAGCCCTGTGTAGGAGACAATGCTCTGTGTAGTAGGCACTGCCCTGTTCAGGAGACACTGCCCTGTGTAGGAGGTACTGCCCTGTGTAGGAGCTACTGCACTGTGTAGGAGTCACTGCCCTGTTTAGGAGGCACTACCCTGTGTTGGTGGCACTGCCCTGTGTAGGAGGCTCTTCCCTGTGTAGGAGACAATGCCCTGTGCAGAAGACACTTCCCTGTGGAGCAGACACTGCGCTGTGTAGGAGACACTGCCCTGCGTAGTGGACACTGACCTGTTCAGGAGTCACTGCCCAGGGTGGGAGGCCCTGCTCTGTGTAGGAGATGCTGCCCTTTGTAGGAGACACTGCCCTGTGTAGGCGACGCTACCCTGTGTAGGAGACGCTGCCCTTTGTAAGAGCCGCTGCCCTGTGTAGTAGTCACTGCCCTGTATAGGAGAAACTGACTTTTGTAGGAGGCACTGCCATGTGTAAATGGCGCTGCCCTATGTAGGAGGCGCTGCCCTGTGTAGGAGTCGCTGCCCTGACTAGGAGTCACTCCCCTTTGTAGGAGTCACTGCCCTGTGTAGGATACACTGCCAAGTGTAGATGGCGCTGCCCTGTGTAGGATTCGCTGCCCTGTGTAGGAGATGCTGCCCTGTGCAGATGGCACTTCCCTGTGTAGGAGACACTGTCTTGTGCAGGAGGCACAGTCCTGTTTAGCAGGCACTGTGCTGTGTAGGAGACACTGACCTGTGTAGGAAAAAACTGCCCTGTGTAGGAGACACTGCCCTGTGTAGTAGGCACTGCCCTGTATAGGAGACTCTGCCCTGTGTAGGAGACATTGTCTTGTTCAGGAGACACTGCCCTGTGTAGGAGGCACTGCCCTGTGTAGGAAACACTGCCCTGTGTAGGAGACACTGCCCTTTGTAGGAGACACTGCCCTCTTCAGGAGACACTGACCTGTGAAAATGGCGCTGCCCTGTGTAGGTGGCACTGCCCTGTGTAGATAGCGCTGCCTTGTGTAGGAGACTCTGACCTGTGTAGATGGCGCTGCCCTGTGTAGCAGGCGCTGCCATGTGAAAGTGATGCTTCCCTGTGTAGATGGCACTGCCCTGGGTAGGAGACTCTGTCCTGCGTGGGAGACACTGCCCTGTTCAGGAGACACTGCAATGTGTAGGAGGCACTGCACTGTGTAGGAAACACTGCCCTGTGCAAGAGACAGTGCCCTGTACAGAAGACACTGCCCTTTGAAGGAGGCACTGTCCTGTTGCAGAGATACTGCCCTGTTTAGGAGACACTGCCCGGTGTAGGAGGCTTTGCCCTGTTCAGGACATGCTGCCCTGTGTAGGAGATGCTGCACTCTATAGGAGACGCTGCCCTGTGTAGGAGTCGCTGCCCTTTGTAGGAGGCCCTGCCCTGCCTAGGAGACTCTGGACTGTTCAGGAGACGCTGGCCTGTGTAGGAGGCGCTGCCCTGTGTGAGAGACACAGCCCTGTATAGGAGACACTGCCCTTTGTAAGGGGCACAGCCCTGTGAATGAGACACTGCCCTGTGTAGATAGCGCTGCCTTGTGTAGGAGACTCTGACCTGTGTAGATGGCGCTGCCCTGTGTAGCAGGCGCTGCCATGTGAAAGTGATGCTTCCCTGTGTAGATGGCACTGCCCTGGGTAGGAGACTCTGTCCTGCGTGGGAGACGCTGCCCTGTTCAGGAGACACTGCAATGTGTAGGAGGCACTGCACTGTGTAGGAAACACTGCCCTGTGCAAGAGACAGTGCCCTGTACAGAAGACACTGCCCTTTGAAGGAGGCACTGTCCTGTTGCAGAGATACTGCCCTGTTTAGGAGACACTGCCCGGTGTAGGAGGCTTTGCCCTGTTCAGGAGATGCTGCCCTGTGTAGGAGATGCTGCACTCTATAGGAGACGCTGCCCTGTGTAGGAGTCGCTGCCGTTTGTAGGAGGCCCTGCCCTGCCTAGGAGACTCTGGACTGTTCAGGAGACGCTGGCCTGTGTAGGAGGCGCTGCCCTGTGTGAGAGACACAGCCCTGTATAGGAGACACTGCCCTTTGTAAGGGGCACAGCCCTGTGAATGAGACACTGCCCTGTGTAGATGGCACTGCCCTGTGTAGGAGGCGCTGCCCTGCCTAGGAGACACTGTCCTTTTCAGAAGATGCTGTCCTTTGTAGGAGGCACTGCCCTGTGTAGGAGGCACTGCCCTGTGTAGGAGGGACTGCGCTGTGTAGGAGACACTGTCCTGTTCCGTAGACGCTGCTCGATGTAGGAGACGCTGCCCTTTTCAGGAGACACAGCCCTGTGTAGGAGACGCTGCCCTGTGTTGGAGTCGCTGCCCTTTGTAGGAGCCGCTGACCTGTGTAGGAGCCACTGCCCTGTTCAGGAGACACAGCCTGTGTAGGAGACACTGCCCTGTGTAGTAGGCACTGCCCTGTGCAGGAGACACTGCCCTGTGTAGGAGGCACTTCTCTGTGTTGGAGTCGCTGCCCTTTGAAGGAGGTACTGCCCTGTTTTGAAGTCGCTGCCCTGTGTAGGAAGTACTGCCCTATGTTGGAGCTACCGCCCTGTGTAGGAGTCACTGCCCTGTGTAGGAGGCACTACACTGTGTTGGTGCCACTGCCCTGTGTAGGCGGCTCTGCCCTGTGTAGGAGACAGTGCCCTGTGTAGATGACACTTCCCTGTGGAGCAGACACTGCGCTGTGTAGGAGACACAGCCCTGCGTCGGAGACACTGCCCTGTTCAGGAGTCACTGCCCTGGGTGGGAGGTGCTGCCCTGTGTCGGAGATGCTGCCCTGTGTAGGAGTCGCTGCCCTGTGTAGGAGTAACTGCCCTGTGTAGGAGACACTGCCCTGTGTAGGAGACACTGCCATGTGTAAATGGCGCTGCCCTATGTAGGAGTCGCTGCCCTGAGTAGGAGTCACTGCCCTGATTAGGAGTCACTGCGCTGTGTAGGTGTCACTGCCCTGTGTAGGAGACACTGCCATGTGTAGATGGCGCTGCCCTGTGTAGGCGTCGCTGCCCTGTGTAGGAGGTGCTGCCCTGTGTAGATGGCACTTCCCTCTGTTGGAGACACTGTCTTGTGCAGGAGGCACTGTCCTGTGTAGGAGGCACTGTGCTGTGTAGGAGACACTGCCCTGTGTAGGAGAAACTGCCCTCTGTAGGAGACACTGCCCTGTGTAGTAGGCACTGCCCTGTGTAGGAGACTCTGCCCTGTGTAGGAGACACTGCCTTGTTCAGGAGACACTGCCCTGTGTAGGAGGCACTGTCCTGTGTAGGAAACACTGCCCTGTGTAGGATACACTGCCCTGTGTAGGAGACACTGCCCTGTTTAGATAGCGCTACCTTGTGTAGGAGGCTCTGACCTGTGTAGATGGCGCTGCCCTGTGTAGGAGGCGCTGCCCTGTTAGGTGATGCTGCCCTGTGTAGAGGGCACTGCTCTGGGTATGAGACTCTGTCCTGTGGAGGAGGCACTGCCCTCTGTAGATGGCGCTGCACTGTGTAGGAGACACTGCCCTGTTCAGGAGACACTGCACTGTGTAGGAAACACTGCCCTGTGTAAGAGACACTGCCCTGTACAGGAGACACTGCACTTTGAAGGAGGCACTGCCCTGTGTAGCAGACACTGCCCTGTTCAGGAGACACTGCCCGGTGTAGGAGATGCTGCACTCTGTAGGAGACGCTGCTCTGTGTAGGAGATTCTGCCCTCTGTCGGAAGCCCTGCCCTGCCTAGGAGACTCTGCACTTTTCCGAAAACGCTGGCCTGTGTAGGAGGCGCTGCCCTGTGTGAGAGACACAGCCCTGTGTACGAGACACTGAACTTTGTAGGCGGTACTGCCCTTTGAAGGAGACACTGCGCTGTGTAGATGGCACTGCCCAGTGTAGGAGGCGCTGCTCTGCCTAAGAGACACTGTCCTGTTCAGAAAACACTGTCCTGTGTAGGAGGCACTGCCCTGTGTAGGAGGCAGTGCCCTGTGTAGGAGACACTGCGCTGTGTAGGTGACACTGCATTGTGTAGGAGGGACTGCCCTTTGTAGGAGACACTGCCCTGTTCCGTAGACACTGCCCGGTGTAGGAGACGCTGCCCTGTTCAGGAGATGCTGCCTTGAGTAGGAGATGCTGCACTGTGTAGGAGATGCTGCCCTGTGTAGGAGATGCTGCCCTGCGTAGGAGGCGCTGCCCTGCCTAGGAGTCTCTGCCCTGTTCAGAAGATGATGTCCTGTGTAGGAGGCGCTGCCCTGTGTGGGAGACGCTGCCCTGTTCAGGAGACACTGCCCTGTGTAGGAGGCACAGCCCTGTGTAGGAAACACTGCCCTGTGTAAGAGCCACTGCCCTGTGCAGGAGACACAGCCCTATGTAGGAGATGCTGCCCTGTTCCGTAGACACTGCCCGGTGTAGGTTGTATGGCACTGCTTAGGAGACACTGCCCTGTGCAGGTGGCACTTCCCTGTGTAGGATGCTCTGCCCTGTGTAGCAGATACTGCGCTGTGTAGGAGACACTGCCCTGTGTATGGGACACTGCCCTGTGTAGGATTCACTTCCCTGTATAGGAGACTCTGCCCTGTGTAGGAGCGACTGCCCTGTGTAGGCGACAATGCCCTGTTCCGTAGACACTGCCCGGTGTAGGAGACTCTGCCCTGTTCAGGAGATGCTGCCCTGTGTAGAAGGTGCTGCACTGTATAGGAGACGCTGCCCTGTGTAGGAGACGCTGCTCTGTGTAGGAGGCCCTGCCCTGCCTAGGAGAATCTGCACTGTTCAGAAGACGCTGTCCTGTGTAGGAGGCGCTGCCCTCTGATTGAGACACTGTCCTGTGTAGGAGATGCTGCCCTGTGTAGGAGATGCTGCACTTTGTAGGAAGCACTGCCCTGCCTAGGAGACTCTGCCCTGTTCAGAAGACGCTGTCTTGTGTAGGAAGCGCTGCCCTTTGTGGGAGGCGCTGCCCTGTGTAGGAGATGTTGCCCTTTGTAAGAGATGCTACCCTGTTCAGGAGATGCTGCCCTGTGTAGGAGGCACTGCACTGTGTAGGAGACACTACCCTGTGATGAAGACTCTGCCCTCTGTAGGAGCCGCTGCCCTGTGTAGGAGTTACTGCCCTGTGAAAGAAGTACTGCCCTTTGTAGGATGTACTGCCCTGTGTAGGAGACACTGCCCTGTTTAGGGGACACGGCCCTGTGTAGGAGGCACTGCCCTGTGTAGGAGACACTGCCCTGTGTAGGTGGCACTGCCCTGTGTAGGAGGCACTGCCTTGTTTAGGAGACACTGCCCTGTGTAGCAGACACTGCCCTGTGTAGGAGTCACTGCCCTGTGTAGGATGTACTGCCCTGTGTAATATGTACTGCCCTGTTTAGGAGAAACTGCCCTGTGTAGGAGACTTTGCCCTGTGTAGGAGGCACTGCCCTGTGTAGGAAACACTGCCCCGTGTAGGAGACACTGCCGTGTTTAGGAGACACTGCCCTGTCTAGGAGTCACTGCACTGTGTAGGAGACACTGCCCGGTTCAGGAGACACTGCCCTGTGTAGGAGAATCTGCCCTGTGGAGGAGATGATGCCCTGTGTAGATGTCACTGCCCTGTGTAGGAGACACTGTCATGTGTAGAAGGCAGTGCCCTGTGTTGGAGACACTGCCCTGTGTAGATGGCGCTGCCCAGTGTAGGAGGCGCTGCCCTGTGTAGGAGGCGCTGCCCTGTGTAGGGGATGCTGCCCTGTGTAGGAGACGCTGGACTGTGTAGGAATCACTGCCTGTGTAGGAGACACTGCCCTTTGTAGGAGACTCTTCCCTGTTCAGGAGACTCTGCCCTTTGTAGGAGGCACTGGCCTGCGTAGGAGACACTGCCCTGTGTAATAGGCACTGCCCTGTGTAGGAGACTCTGCCCTGTGTAGGAGGCACTGCCCTGTGTAGAAGGCACTACCCTGTGTAGGAGTTACTGCCCTGTGTAGGAGTCGCTGCCCTGTGTAGGAGGTACTGCCCTGTGTAGGAAGTACTGAACTGTGTAGGAGTCGCTGCCCTTTGTAGGAGGCACTGCCTTGTGTAGGTGCCACTGCCCTGTGTAGGAGCCTATGCCCTGCCTAGGAGACTCTGCCCTGTTCAGATGATGCTGTCCTGTGTAGGAAGCGCTGCCCTTTGTGGGAGACGCTGCCCTGTGTAGGAGATGTTGCTCTGTGTAGGAGACGCTACCCTGTTCAGGAGATGCTGCCCTGTGTAGGAGGCACTGCACAGTGTAGAAGGCACGACCCTGTGTAGAAGACTCTGCCCTGTGTAGGAAACACTGCCCTGTTCAGGAGACACTGCCCTGTATAAGAGGCACTGCCCTCTGTAGAAGACACTGCCCTGTCCAGCAGACACTGCCCTGTGTAAGAGATACTGCCCTGTGTAGGAGTCGCTGCCCTGTATAGGGGTTACTGCCCTGTGAAATAGGTACTGCCCTGTGTAGGATCTACTGAACAGTTTACGAGACACTGCCCTGTGTAGGAGACACTGCCCTGTGTAGGAGACACTGCCCTGTGTAGGAGACACTGCCCTGTGTAGGTGGCACTGCCCTGTATAGGAGGTGCTGCCTTGTTTAGGAGACACTGCCCTGTGTAGCAGACACTGCCCTGTGTAGGAAACCCTGCCCCGTGTAGGAGACACTGCCCTGTGCAGAAGACACTGCCCTGTGTAGGAGACACTGCCCTGTGCAGAAGACACTGCCCTGTGTAGGAAACCCTGCCCCGTGTAGGAGACACTGCCCTGTGCAGAAGACACTGCCCTGTGTAGGAAACCCTGCACCGTGTAGGAGACACTGCCCTGTGCAGAAGACACTGCCCTGTGTAGGAGACACTGCACTGTGTAGGAGACACTGCCCGGTTCAGGAGACACTGCCTTTTGTAGGAGACGCTGCCCTATGGAGGAGATGCTGCCCTGTGTAGATGTCACTGCCCTGTGTAGGAGACACTGTCCTGTGTAGGAGGCACTGCACTGTGTAGGAGACACTGCCCTGTGTAGATGGCTCTGCCCTGTGTAGGTGGCGCTGCACTGTGCAGGAGGCGCTGCCCTGTGTAGGAGATGCTGCCCTGTGTAGGAGACGCTGCCCTGTGTAGGAGTCACTGCCCTGTGTAGGAGACACTGCCCTGTGTAGGAGAATCTGCACTGTTCAGGAGACTCTGCCCTGAGTAGGAGCCGCTGACCTGTGTAGGAGCCACTGCCCTGTTCAGGAGACACTGCCCTGTGTAGGAGACACTGCCCTGTGTTGTAGGCCCTGTTCTGTGTAGGAGACTCTGCCCTGTGTAGGAGGCACTGCCCTGTGTAGAAGGCATTACGTTGTGTAGGAGGTACAGCCCTGTGTAGGAGTCGCTGCCCTGTGTAGAAGGTACTGCCCTGTGTAGGAGACAATGCCCGGTTCAGGAGACACTGCCCTGTGTAGGAGAATCTGCCCTGTGGAGGAGATGATGCCCTGTGCAGATGTCACTGCCCTGTGTAGGAGACACTGTCAAGTTTAGAAGGCAGTGCCCTGTGTAGGAGATAATGCCCTGTGTAGATGGCTCTGCCCAGTGTAGGAGGCGCTGCCCTGTGTAGGAGGCGCTGCCCTGTGTAGGAGATGCTGCCCTGTGTAGGAGACGCTGCCCTGTGTAGGAGTCACTGCCTGTGTAGGAGACACTGCCCTTTGTAGGAGACTCTGCCCTGTTCAGGAGACTCTGCCCTGCGTCGGAGGCACTGACCTGTGTTGGAGACACTGCCCTGTGTAATAGGCACTGCCCTGTGTAGGAGACTCTGCCCTGTGTAGGAGGCACTGCCCTGTGTAGAAGGCACTACCCTGTGTAGGAGTTACTGCCCTGTGTAGGAGTCGCTGCCCTGTGTAGGAGGTACTGCCCTGTGTAGGAGTTACTGCCCTGTGTAGGAGTCGCTGCCCTGTGTAGGAGGTACTGCCCTGTGTAGGAAGTACTGAACTGTGTAGGAGTCGCTGCCCTTTGTAGGAGGCACTGCCCTGTGTAGGTGCCACTGCCCTGTATAGGAGCCTATGCCCTGCCTAGGAGACTCTGCCCTGTTCAGATGATGCTGTCCTGTGTAGGAAGCGCTGCCCTTTGTGGGAGACGCTGCCCTGTGTAGGAGATGTTGCCCTGTGTAGGAGACGCTACCCTGTTCAGGAGATGCTGCCCTGTGTAGGAAACACTGCACTGTGTAGAAGGCACGACCCTGTGTAGAAGACTCTGCCCTGTGTAGGAAACACTGCCCTGTTCAGGAGACACTGCCCTGTATAAGAGGCACTGCCCTCTGTAGAAGACACTGCCCTGTCCAGCAGACACTGCCCTGTGTAAGAGATACTGCCCTGTGTAGGAGTCGCTGCCCTGTATAGGAGTTACTGCCCTGTGAAATAGGTACTGCCCTGTCTAGGATCTACTGAACTGTGTAGGAGACACTGCCCTGTGTAGGAGACACTGCCCTGTGTAGGAGACACTGCCCTGTGTAGGAGACACTGCCCTGTGTAGGTGGCACTGCCCTGTATAGCAGGTGCTGCCTTGTTTAGGAGACACTGCCCTGTGTAGCAGACACTGCCCTGTGTAGGAGTCACTGCCCTGTGTAGGATGTACTGCCCTGTTTAGGAGACACAGCCCTGTGTAGGAGACTCTGCCCTGTGTAGGTGGCACTGCCCTGTGTACGAAACACTGCCCCGTGCAGGAGACACTGCCCTGTGCAGGAGACACTGCCCTGTGTAGGAGACACTGCACTGTGTAGGAGACACTGCCCGGTTCAGGAGACACTGCCTTTTGTAGGAGATGCTGCCCTGTGGAGGAGATGCTGCCCTGTGTAGGTGTCACTGCCCTGTGTAGGAGACACTGTCCTGTGTAGGAGGCACTGCACTGTGTAGGAGACACTGCCCTGTGTAGATGGCTCTGCCCTGTGTAGGAGGCGCTGCTCTGTGTAGGAGGCGCTGCCCTGTGTAGAAGATGCTGCCCTGTGTCGGAGACGCTGCCCTGTGTAGGAGTCAATGCCCTGTGTAGGAGACACTGCCCTGTGTAGGAGACTCTGCACTGTTCAGGAGACTCTGCCCTGAGTAGGAGCCGCTGACCTGTGTAGGAGCCACTGCCCTGTTCAGGAGGCACTGCACTGTGTAGGAGACACTGCCCTGTGTAGTGGGCACTGTCCTGTGTAAGAGACTCTGCCCTGTGTAGGAGGCACTGCCCTGTGTAGAAGGCATTACCTTGTGTAGAAGGTACAGCCCTGTGTAGCAGTCGCTGCCCTGTGTAGGAGGTACTGCCCTGTGTAGGAAGTACTGAACTGTGTATGAATCGCTGCCCTTTGTCGGAGCAACTGCCCTGTGTAGGTGCCACTGCCCTGTGTAGGAGGCTCTGCGTTGTGAAGGAGACAATGCCGTGCGCAGCAGACACTGCCCTGTGTAGCAGACACTGCACTGTGTAAGAGGCACTGCCCTGCGTAGGAGACACTGCCCTGTTCAGGAGACGCTGTCCTTGGTGGTAGGCGCAGCCCTGTGTAGGAGACACTGCCCTGTATAGGAGACACTGCCCTGTATAGGAGACACTGCCCTGTGTAGGAGGTGCTGCCGTGTGTAGGAATCGCTGCCCGTGTAGGAGGCACTGCCCTGTGTAGGAGAAACTGCCCTGTGTGGAAGACACTACCTTGTGTAAGAAACGCTGCCCTGTGTAGGAGTCACTTCCCTCTGTAGGAGACATTGCCCTGTGTAGGAGACACTGCCCTGTGTAGGATGTATAGCCCTGCTTAGGAGACACTGCCCTGTGTAGGAGACACTGCCCTGTGTGTAGGAGAGTCTGCCCTGTGTAGGAGACACTGCCCTGTTCAGGAGACACTGCCCTGTGGAGGTTGTACGGCCCTGCTTAGGAGACAATGCCCTGTGTAGGACACTTTGCCCTGTGTAGGAGACTCTGCCCCGTGTAGGAGACACTGTCCTGTTCAGGAGACACTGCCCTGTGTAGGAGACACTGCCCTGTGCAGAAGATGCTGTCCTGTGTAGGAGGCGCTGCCCTGTGTGAGAGATGCTGCCCTGTGTAGGAGACGCTGCCCTGTGTAGGAGATGCTGCCCTGTGTAGGAGACGCTACCCTGTTCAGCAGACGCTGCCTGTGTAGGAGGCACTGCATTGTGTAGGAGACACTACCCTGTGTAGGAGACTCTGCCCTGTGTAGGAGGCACTGCCCTGTTCAGGAGATACTGCCCTGTGTAAGAGGCATTGCCCTGTGTAGAAGACCCTGCCCATTCCAGCAGACACAGCCCTGTGTAGGAGATACTGCCCTGTTCAGGAGCCGCTGCCCTGTGTAGAAGTTACTGCCCTGTGAAAGAGGTACTGCCCTTTGTAGGATGTACTGCCCTGTGTAGGAGACGCTGCCCTGTGTAGGAGTCAATGCCCTGTGTAGGAGACACGGACCTGTGTAGGAGACACTGCCCTGTGTAGGTGGCACTGCCCTGTGTAGGAGGCGCTGCCTTGTTTAGGAGACACTGCCCTGTGTAGCAGACACTTCCCTGTGAAGGAGACACTGCCCTGTGTAGGAAACACTGCACTGTGTACGAGGTGCTGCCCTTTGTAGGAGTCGCTGCCCTGTTTAGGAGACACTGCCCTGTGTAGGACGCACTGCCCTGTGTAGGAGATACAGCCCGGTTCAGGAGATGCTGTCCTTGGTGGTAGGCGCTGCCCTGTGCAGGAGACGCTGCCCTGTGTAGGAGACTCTGCCCTGTGTAGGAGACACTGCCCTGTGTAGGAGGTGCTGCCCTGTGTAGAAGGCACTACCCTGTGTAGGAGGTACTGCCCTGTGTAGGAGTTGCTGCCCTGTGTAGGAGGTTCTGCCCTGTGTATGATGTACTGCCATTTGTAGGAGGCACTGCCCTGTGTAGGAGACACTGCCCTGTGTAGGAGAGGCTGCTCTGTGGAGGAGATGCTGCCCTGTGTAGATGATACTGCCCTGTGTAGGAGACACTGTCCTGTGTAGGAGGCACTGCCCTGTGTAGGAGACACTGCCATTTGAAGGAGGCGCTGCCCTTTGTAGGAGATGCTGCCCCGTGTAGGAGACACTGCCCTGTGTAGGTGGCACTGCCCTGTGTAGGAGGCGCTAGCCTGTGTAGGAGGTACTGCCCTGTGTAGGAGTCGCTGCCCTGTGTAAGAGGTACTGCCCTGTGTAGGAAGTGCTGAACTGTGTAGGAGTCGCTGCCCTTTGTAGGAGACACTGCCCTGTGTAGGTGGCACTGCCCTGTGTAGGAGGCGCTAGCCTGTGTAGGAGGTACTGCCCTGTGTAGGAGTCGCTGCCCTGTGTAAGAGGTACTGCCCTGTGTAGGAAGTGCTGAACTGTGTAGGAGTCGCTGCCCTTTGTAGGAGGCAATGCCCTGTGTAGGTGCCACTGCCCTGTGTAGGAGACTACGCCCTGCCTAGGAGACTCTGCCCTGTTCAGATGATGCTGTCCTGTGTAGGAAGCGCTGCCCTTTGTGGGAGACGCTGCCCTGTGTAGGAGATGTTGCCCTGTGTAGGAGACGCTACCCTGTTCAGGAGATGCTGCCCTGTGTAGGAGGCACTGCACTGTGTAGAAGACACGACCCTGTGTAGAAGACTCTGCCCTGTGTAGGAAACATTGCCCTGTTCAGGAGATACTGCCCTGTATAAGAGGCACTGCCCTCTGTAGAAGACACTGCCCTGTCCAGCAGACACTGCCCTGTGTAAGAGATACTGCCCTGTGTAGGAGTCGCTGCCCTGTATAGGAGTTACTGCCCTGTGAAATAGGTACTGCCCTATGTAGGAGACACTGCCCTGTGTAGGAGACACTGCCCTGTGTAGGAGACACTGCCCTGTGTAGGTGGCACTGCCCTGTATAGGAGGTGCTGCCTTGTTTAGGAGACACTGCCTTGTGTAGCAGACACTGCCCTGTGTAGGAGTCACTGCCCTGTGTAGGATGTACTGCCCTGTGTAGGATGTACTGCCCTGTTTAGGAGACACAGCCCTGTGTAGGAGACTCTGCCCTGTGTAGGTGGCACTGCCCTGTGTCGGAAACACTGCCCCGTGTAGGAGACACTGCCCTGTGCAGGAGACACTGCCCTGTGTAGGAGACACTGCACTGTGTAGGAGACACTGCCCGGTTCAGGAGACACTGCCTTTTGTAGGAGACGCTGCCCTGTGGAGGTGATGCTGCCCTGTGTAGATGTCACTGCCCTGTGTAGGAGACACTGTCCTGTGTAGGAGGCACTGCACTCTGTAGGAGACACTGCCCTGTGTAGATGGCTCTGCCCTCTGTAGGAGGCGTTGCACTGTGTAGGAGGCGCTGCCCTGTGTAGGCGATGCTGCCCTGTGTTGGAGACGCTGCCCTGTGTAGGAGTCACTGCCCTGTGTAGGAGACACTGACCTGTGTAGGAGACTCTGCACTTTTCAGGAGACTCTGCCCTGAGTAGGAGCCGCTGACCTGTGTAGGAGCCACTGCTCTGTTCAGGAGACACTGCCCTGTGTCGGAGACACTGCCCTGTGTCGTAGGCACTGTCCTGTGTAGGAGACTCTGCCCTGTGTAGGAGGCACTGCCCTGTGTAGAAGGCATTACCTTGTGTAGGAGGTACAGCCCTGTGCAGGAGTCGCTGCCCTGTGTAGGAGGTACTGCCCTGTGTAGGAAGTAATGAACTGTGTATGAATCGCTGCCCTTTGTAGGAGCAGCTGCCCTGTGTAGGTGCCACTGCCCTGTGTAGGAGGCTCTGCGTTGTGAAGGAGATAACGCCGTGCGCAGCAGACACTGCCCTGTGTATCAGACACTGCACTGTGTAGGAGGCACTGCCCTGCGTAGGAGACACTGCCCTGTTCAGGAGAAGCTGTCCTTGGTGGTAGGCGCTGCCCTGTGTAGGGGACACTGCCCTGTATAGGAGACACTGCCCTGTATAGGAGACACTGCCCTGTGTAGGAGGTGCTGCCGTGTGTAGGAATCGCTGCCCTGTGTAGGAGACACTGCCCTGTGTAGGAGAAACTGCCCTGTGTAGGAGACACTACCTTGTGTAAGAGACGCTGCCCTGTGTAGGAGTCACTTCCCTGTGTAGGAGACATTGCCCTGTGTAGGAGACACTGCCCTGTGTAGGAAGTATAGCCCTGCTTAGGAGACACTGCCCTGTGTAGCAGACTCTGCCCTGTGTAGGAGAATCTGCCCTGTAAAGGAGACACTGCCCTGTTCAGCAGACACTGCCCTGTGGAGGTTGTACGGCCCTGCTTAGGAGACAATGCCCTGTGTAGGACACTTTGCCCTGTGTAGGCGACTTTGCCCTGTGTAGGAGACACTGTCCTGTTCAGGAGACACTGCCCTGTGTACGAGGCGCTGCGCTGTGTTGGAAACACTGCCCTGTGTAGGAGACACTGCCCTGTGCAGAAGATGCTGTCCTGCGTAGGAGGCGCTGCCCTGTGTGAGAGATGCTGCCCTGTGTCGGAGACGCTGCCCTGTGTAGGAGATGCTGCCCTGTGTAGGAGACGCTACCCTGTTCAGGAGACGCTGCCCTGTGTAGGAGGCACTGCACTCTGTAGGAGACACTATCCTGTGTAGGAGACTCTGCCCTGTGTAGGAGGCACTGCCCTGTTCAGGAGACACTGCCCTGTGTAGGAGACACTGCCCTGTGTAGGAGATACAGCCCTGTTCAGGAGATGCTGTCCTTGGTGGTAGGCGCTGCCCTGTGCAGGAGACGCTGCCCTGTGTAGGAGACTCTGCCCTGTGTAGGAGACACTGCCCTGTGTAGGATGTGCTGCCCTGTGTAGAAGGCACTACCCTGTGTAGGAGGTACTGCCCTGTGTAGGAGTCGCTGCCCTGTGTAGGAGGTTCTGCCCTGTGTATGATGTACTGCCATTTGTAGGAGGCACTGCCCTGTGTGGGAGACACTGCCCTGTGTAGGAGACGCTGCTCTGTGGAGGAGATGCTGCCCTGTGTAGATGACACTGCCCTGTGTAGGAGACACTGTCCTGTGTAGGAGGCACTGCCCTGTGTAGGAGACACTGCCATTTGTAGGAGGCGCTGCCCTTTGTAGGAGATGCTGCCCCGTGTAGGAGACACTGCCCTGTGTAGGTGGCACTGCCCTGTGTAGGAGGCGCTACCCTGTGTAGGAGTTACTGCCCTGTGTAGGAGTCGCTGCCCTGTGTAGGAGGTACTGCCCTGTGTAGGAAGTACTGAACTGTGTAGGAGTCGCTGACCTTTGTAGGAGGCGCTGCCCTGTGTAGGTGCCACTGCCCTGTGTAGGAGCCTACGCCCTGCCTAGGAGACTCTGCCCTGTTCAGATGATACTGTCCTGTGTAGGAAGCGCTGCCCTTTGTGGGAGACGCTGCCCTGTGTAGGAGATGTTGCCCTGTGTAGGAGACGCTACCCTGTTCAGGAGATGCTGCCCTGTGTAGGAGGCACTGCACTGTGTAGAAGACACGACCCTGTGTAGAAGACTCTGCCCTGTGTAGGAAACACTGCCCTGTTCAGGAGACACTGCCCTGTATAAGAGGCACTGCCCTCTGTAGAATACACTGCCCTGTCCAGCAGACACTGCCCTGTGTAAGAGATACTGCCCTGTGTAGGAGTCGCTGCCCTGTATAGGAGTTACTGCCCTGTGAAATAGGTACTGCCCTGTGTAGGATCTACTGAACTGTGTAGGAGACACTGCCCTGTGTAGGAGACACTGCCCTGTGTAGGAGACACTGCCCTGTGTAGGAGACACTGCCCTGTGTAGGTGGCTCTGCCCTGTATAGGAGGTGCTGCCTTGTTTAGGAGACACTGCCCTGTGTAGGAGTCACTGCCCTGTGTAGGATGTACTGCCCTGTGTAGGATGTACTGCCCTGTTTAGGAGACACAGCCCTGTGTAGGAGACTCTGCCCTGTGTAGGAGGCACTGCCCTGTGTAGGAGACAGTGCCTGGTTCAGTAGACACTGCCTTGTGTAGCAGAAGCTGCCGTGTGAAGGAGATGCTGCGCTGTGTAGATGTCACTGCCCTGTGTAGGAGACACTGTCCTGTGTAGGAGGCACTGCCCTGTGTAGGAGACACTGCCCTGTGTAGATGGTGCTGCCCTGTGTAGGAGGCGCAGCCCTGTGTAGGAGGCGCTGCCCTGTGTAGGAGGTGCTGCCCTGTGTAGGAGACGCTGCCCTCTGTAGGAGTCACTGCCCTGTGTAGGAGACACTGCCCTGTGTAGGAGACTCTGCCCTGTTCAGTAGACTCTGCCCTGTGTAGGAGCCGCTGACCTGTGTAGGAGCCACTGACCTGTCCAGGAGACACTGCCCTGTGTAGGAGACGCTGCCCTGTGTAGGTGGCACTGCCCTGTGTAGGAGGCGCTACCCTGTGTAAGAGATACTGCCCTGTGTAGGAGTCGCTGCCCTGTATAGGAGTTACTGCCCTGTGAAATAGGTACTGCCCTGTGTAGGAGACACTGCACTTTGTAGGAGGTACTGCCATGTGTTGGAGTCGCTGCCCTGTGTAGGAGGTACTGCCCTGTGTAGGAGCTACAGCCCTGTGTAGGAGGCTCTGCCCTGTGTAGGAGACAATGACCTGTGTAGAAGACACTTCCCTGTGTAGCAGACACAGCGCTGTGTAGGAGACACTGCCCTACATAGGAGAAACTGCCCTGTTCAGGAGTCACTGCCCTGGGTGGGAGGCTCTGCCCTGTGTAGAGATGCTGCCCTGTGTAGGAGACACTGCCCTGTGTAGGAGACGCTACGCTGTGTAGGAGACACTGCCCTGTGGAGGAGTCGCTGCCCTGACCAGCAGTCACTGCACTGTGCAGGAGTCACTGCACTGTGTAGGAGACACTGCCATGTAAAGCTGGCACTGCCCTGTGTACGAAGCACTGCCCTGTGTAGGAGATATTGCCCTGTGTAGATGGCACTTCCGGTGTAGGTGACACTGTCTTGTGCAGGAGGCACTGCCCTGTGTAGGAGGCACTGCCCTGTGTAGGAAACACTGCACTGTGTAAGAGAAACGGCCCTGTACAGGAGACACAGCCCTTTGCAGGAGGCACTGCCCTGTGTAGGAGACACTGCCCTATTCAGGAGACACTGCCCGGTGTAGGAGACTCTGCCCTGTTCAGGAGATGCTGCCCTGTGTAGGAGATGCTGCAATCTGTAGGAGACGCTGCCCTGTGTTGGAGACGCTGCCCTGTGTAGGAGGCCGTGCCCTGACTAAGAGAATCTGCACTGTTCAGAAGATGCTGGCCTGTGTATGAGGCGCTGCCCTGTGTGAGAGACACAGCCCTGTGTAGGAGACACTGCCCTTTGTAGTGGGCACTGCCCTGTGAAGCAGACACTGACCTGTGTAGACGGCACTGCCCTGTGTAGGAGGCGCTGCCCTGCCTAGCAGACTCTGTCCTGTTCAGAAGACGCTGTCCTGTGTAGGAGGCGCTGCCCTGCGTGGGAGACGCTGCCCTGTGTAGGAGACGCTGCCCCTGTAGGAGATGCTGCCCTGTGTAGGAGGCACTGCCCTGCCTAGGAGACTCTGCCCTGTTCAGAAGATGCTGTCCTGTGTAGGAGGTGCTGCCCTCTGTGGGAGATGCTGCCCTGCGTAGGAGATGCTGCCCTGTGTAGGAGGCACTACCCTGTTCAGGAGACGCTGCCCTGTGTAGGAGGCACTGCACTGTGTAGGAGACTCCACCCTGTGTAGGGGACTCTGCCCTGTGTAGGAGACACTATCCTGTCCAGCAGACACTGCCCTGTTTAAGGGATACTGCCCTGTGTAGGAGTCGCTGCCCTGTTTAGGAGTTACTGCCCTGTGAAAGAGGTACTGCCCTGTGAAGGATTTACTGCCCTGTGTAGGAGACACTGCCCCTTGTAGGAGTCAATGCCCTGTGTAGGAGACACTGCCCTGTGTAGGAGACACTGCCCTGTGTAGGTGGCACTGCCCTGTGTAAGTGGCACTGCCCTGTGTAGGAGGCGCTGCCTTGTTTAGGAGACACTGCCCCGTGTAGTAGACACTGCCCTGTGTAGGAGACACTGCCCTTTTTAGGATATACTGCCCTGTGTAGGATGTACTGCCCTGTTTAGGAGACACTGCCCTGTGTAGGAGACTCTGCCATGTGCAGGAGGCACTGCCCTGTGCAGGATACACTGCCCCGTTCAGGAGACACTGCCCTGCGCAGCAGAAACTGCCCTGTGTAGGAGGCTCTGCCCTGTGGACGAGACACTGCCCGATTCAGGAGACACTGCCCTGTGTAGGAGACGCTGCCTTGTGGAGGAGATGCTGCCCTGTGTAGATGGCACTGCCCTGTGTAGTAGACAATATCCTGTGTAAGAGGCACTGCCCTGTGTAGGAGGCACTGCCCTGTGTAGTTGGTGCTGCCCTGTGTAGGAGACACTGCCATTTGTAGGAGGCGCTGCCCTGTGTAGGCGATGCTGCCCTGTGTAGGAGATGCTGCCCCATGTAGGAGTCACTGCCCTGTGTAGGAGACACTGCCCTGTGTAGCAGACTTTGCCCTGTTCAGGAGACTCTGCCCTGTGTTGGAGCCGCTGACCTGTGTAGGAGCCACTGCCCTGTTCAGGGGACACTGCCTTTGGTGGTAGGCGCTGCCCTGTGTAGGAAACGCTGCCCTGTGTAGGAGACACTGCCCTGTGTAGGAGACACTGCCCTGTGTAGGAGGTGCTGCACTGTGTAGGAGTCGCTGCCCTGTGTAGGAGACACTGCCCTGTGTAGGAGACACTGCAATGTGTAGGAGACACTGCCCTATTCAGGAATCGCTTTCCTTTGTGGTAGGCGCTACCCTGTGTAGGTGACGCTGCCTTTGTAGGAGACACTGCCCTGTGTAGTAGACACTGCCCTGTGTAGGAGGTGCTGCCCTGTGTAGGAGTCGCTGCCCTGTGTAGGAGACACTGCCCTGTGTAGGAGGCACGGCCCTTTGTAGGAGACACTGCCCTGTTCAGGAGACGCTGTCCTTGGTGGTAGGTGCTGCCCTGTGTAGGAGGTGCTGCCCTGTGTAGGAGTCGCTGCCCTGTGTAGGAGACACTGCCCTGTGTAGGAGACACTGCCCTGTGTAGGAGACGCGACCTTGTGTAAGAGACGCTGATCTGTGTAGGAGTCACTGCCCTGTGTAGGAGACATTGGCCTGTGTAGGAGACACTGCCATGTGTAGGTTGTACAGCCCTGCTTAGGAGACACTGCCCTGTGTAGGAGACTCTGCCCTGTGTAGGAGACTCTGCCCTGCGAAAGAGACGCTACCTTGTGTAAGAGATGCTGCACTGTGTAGGAGTCACTGCCCTGTGTAGGAGACATTGCTCTGTGTAGGAGACACTGCCCTGTGTAGGATGTACAGCCCTGCTTACGAGACAGTGCCCTGTGTAGGAGACTCTGCCCTGTGTTGGAGACACTGCCCTGTTCAGGAGACACTGCCCTGTGCAGGAGATACTGCCCTGTGTAGGAGACGCTGCCCTGTGGAGGTGATGCTGCCCTGCGTAGATGGCACTGCACTGTGTAGGAGACACTGTCCTCTGTAGGAGGCACTGCGCTGTGTAGGGGACATAGCCCTCTGCAGGAGACTCTGCCCTGTGCAGGTGACACTGCCCTGTTCAGGAGACACAGCCCAATGTAAGAGGCACTGCCCTGTGTAGAAGACACTGCCCTGTCCAGCAGACAGTGCCCTGTGCAGGAGGTACTGCCCTGTGTAGGAGTCTCTGCCCTGTGTAGCAGTTACTGCCCTGTGAAAGAGGTACTGCCCTGTGTAGGATGTACTGCCCTGTGTAGGCGACACTGCCCTGTGTAGGAGTCAATGCACTGTGTAGGAGACACTGCCCTGTGTAGGAGACACTGCTCTGTGTAGCTGGCACTGCCCTGTGTAGGAGTCACTCTCTTGTTTAGGAGACACTGCACTGTGTAGCAGACACTGCCCTGTGTAGGTGACACTGCCCTGTGTAGGATGTACTGCCTTGTGTAGGATGTACTGCCCTGCTTAGGAGACACTGCCCTGTGTAGGAGACTCTGCCCTGTGTAGGAGGCACTGCCCTGTATAGGAAACACTGCCCCGTGTAGGAGGCACTGCCGTGTGCAGGAGACACTGCCCTGTGTAGGAGGAACTGCCCTGTGTAGGAGACACAGCCCGGTTCAGGAGACAGTGCCCTGTGTAGGAGACGCTGCCCTGTGGAGGAGGTGCGGCCCTGTGTAGATGGCACTGCCCTTTGTAGGAGACACTGTCCTGTGTAGGAGGCACTGCCCTGTGTAGGTGGCGCTGCCCTGTGTAGGAGGTGCTGCCCTGTGTAGGAAGTACTGAACTGTGTAGTAGTCGCTGCCCTGTGTAGGATGCACTTCCCTGTGTAGGTGCCAATGCCCTGCGTAGGAGGCTCTGCCCTGTGTAGGAGACAATGTGGTGTGTAGCAGACACTGCTCTGAGTATCATACACTGCACTGTGTACGAGGCACTGCCCTGCGTAGGAGACAAAGCCCTGTGTAGGAGACACTGCGCTGTGTAGGATGTAGAGCCCTGCTTAGGAGATGCTGCACTTTGTAGGAGACTCTGCCCTGTGTTGGAGACTCTGCCCTGTGTAGGAAACACTGCCCTGTTCATGAGACACTGCTCTGTGCAGGAGACACTGCCCTGTGTAGGTGACGCTGCCCTGTGGAGGAGTTGCTGCCCTGTGTAGATGGCACTGCACTGTGTAGGAGACACTGTCCTGTGTAGGAGGCACTGCCCTTTGTAGGAGACATTGCCCTGTGTAGAATGGCGCTGCCCTGTGTAGGAGACTCTGCCTTATTCAGGAGACCCTGCCCTTTGTAGGAGCCGCTGAACTGTGTAGTAGGCAGTGCCCTGTGCAGGAGACACTGCCCTGTGTAGGAGGCACTGCCCTGTGTAGGAGGCACTGCCCTTTGTAGGAGGTACTGCCCTGTGTTGGAGTCGCTGCCCTGTGTAGTAGGTACTGCCCTGTGTAAGAGCTACTGCCCTGTGTAGGAGTCACTGCCCTGTGTAGGAGGCACTACCCTGTGTTGGTGGCAACGACCGGTGTATGTGGCTCTGCCCTGTGTAGGAGACAATGACCTGCGTAGAAGACACTTCCCTGTGTAGCAGACACTGCACTGCGTAGGAGACACTGCCCTGCGTAGGAGACACTGCCCTGTTCATGAGTCACTTGCTGGGTGGGAGGCGCTGCCCTGTGTAGGAGATGCTGCACTGTGTAGGAGACACTGCCATGTGTAGGAGACGCTACACTGTGGACGAGATGCAGCCATGTGTAGGAGTCGCTGCCCTGTGTAGGAGTCACTGCCCTGTGTACGAGACACTGCCCTGTGTAGGAGACACTGCCATGTGTAGATGGCACTGCACTGTGTAGGAGACACTGTCCTGTGTAGGAGGCACTGCCGTGTGTCGGAGACATTGCCCTGTGTAGGAGATTCTGTCCTGTGTAGGTGACACTGCCGTGTTCAGGAGACACTGCCCTGTGTAAGAGGCACCGCCCTGTGTAGGAGTCGCTGCACTGTGTAGCAGTTACTGCCCTGTGAAAGAGGTACTGCCCTGTGTAGGATGTACTGCCCTGTGTAGGAGACACTGCCCTGTGTAGTAGTCAATGCCTTGTGTAGGAGACACTGCCCTGTGTAGGAGACACTGCCCTGTGTAGGTGGCACTGCCCTGTGTAAGAGGTGCTGCATTGTTTAGGAGAAACTGCCTTGTGCAGCAGACACTGCCCTGTGTAGGAGGCACTGCCCTGTGTAGGAGACACTGCACTGTGTAGGAGACACTGCCCTGTTCAGGAGATGCTGTCCTTCGTGATAGGCGCTGCCCTGTGTAGGAGGTGAAGCCCTGTGTATGAGTCGCTGCCCTGTGTAGGAGACACTGCCCTGTGTAGGAGACACTGCCCTGTGCAGGAGACGCTACCTTGTGTAAGAGACGCTGCAATTTGTAGGAGTCACTGCCCTGTGTAGGAGACATTGCCCTGTGTAGGAGACACTGCCCTGTGTAGGATGTACAGCCCTGCTTAGGAGACACTGCCCTGTGTAGGAGACTCTGCCCTGTGTAGGAGACTCTGCCCTGAGGAGGAGACACTGCCCTGTTCAGGAGACACTACCCTGTGCAGGAGACACTGCCCTGTGTAGGAGACGCTACCTTGTGTAAGAGATGCTGCCCTGTGTAGGAGTCACTGCCCTATGTAGGAGGCATTGCTCTGCGTATGAGACACTGCCCTGTGTAGGATGTACAGCCCTGCTTAGGAGACAGTGCCCTGTGTAGGAGACTCTGCCCTGTGTAGGAGACTCTGCCCTGTGTTGGAGACACTGCCCTGTTCAGGAGACACTGCCCTGTGAAGGAGACACTGCCCTGTGTAGGAGACGCTGCCCTGTGTTGGAGACATTGTACTGTGCAGGCGACTCTGCCCTGTGTAGGTGACACTGCCCTGTTCGGGAGACACAGCCCTGTGTAAGATGCACTGCCCTGTTTAGATGACACTGCCCTGTCCAGCAGACATTGCCCTGTGTAGGAGATACTTCCCTGTGAAAGAGGTACTGCACTGTGTAGGATGCACTGCCGTGTGTAGGAGACACTGCCCTGTGTAGGAGACACTGCCCTGTGTAGCTGGCAGTGCCCTGTGTAGGAGGCGCTGCCTTGTTTAGGAGAAACTGCACTGTGCAGCAGACACTGCCCTGTGTAGGTGACACTGCCCTGTGTAGGATGTACTGCCCTGTGAAGGATGTACTGCCCTGTTTAGGAGACACTGCCCTGTGTAGGAGGAACTGCGCTGTGTAGGAGACACAGCCCGGTACAGGAGACACTGCCCTGTGTAGGAGATTCTGCCCTATGGAGTAGATGCGGCCCTGTGTAGATGGCACTGCCCTGTGTAGGAGACACTGTCCTGTGTAGGAGGCACTGCCCTGTGTAGGAGACACTGCCGTGTAGATGGCGCTGCCCTGTGTAGGAGGCGCTGCCCTGTGTAGCAGGCGCTACCTGTGTAGGAGATGCTGCCCTGTGTCGGAGACGATGCCCTGTGTAGGAGACACTCTTCTGTGTAGTAGGCACTGCCCTGTGTAGGAGACTCTGCCCTGTGTAGGAGGTACTGCCCTGTGTAGGAAGTACTGAACTGTGTAGTAGTCGCTGCCCTGTGTCGGAGGCACTCCCCTGTGTAGGTGCCACTGCCCTGTGTAAGAGGCTATGCCCTGTGGAGGAGACAATGCCGTGTGTAGCAGACACTGCCCTGTGTATCAGACACTGCACTGTGTACGAGGCACTGCCCTGCGTAGGAGACATTGCCCTGTGTAGGAGACACTGCCCTGTGTAGGAGACTCTGCCCTGTGTAGGAGACTCTGCCCTGAGGAGGAGACACTGCCCTGTTCAGGAGACACTACCCTGTGCAGGAGACACTGCCCTGTGTAGGAGATGCTACCTTGTGTAAGAGACGCTGCCCTGTGTAGGAGTCACTGCCCTATGTAGGAGGCATTGCTCTGTGTATGAGACACTGCCCTGTGTAGGATGTACAGCCCTGCTTAGGAGACAGTGCCCTGTGTAGGAGACTCTGCCCTGTGTAGGAGACTCTGCCCTGTGTTGGAGACACTGCCCTGTTCAGGAGACACTGCCCTGTGAAGGAGACACTGCCCTGTGTAGGAGACGCTGCCCTGTGGAGGAGATGCTGCCCTGCGTAGATGGCACTGCACTGTGTAGGAGTCACTCTCCTGTGTAGGAGGCACTGCTCTGTGTTGGAGACATTGTACTGTGCAGGCGACTCTGCCCTGTGTAGGTGACACTGCCCTGTTCGGGAGACACAGCCCTGTGTAAGAGGCACTGCCCTGTTTAGATGACACTGCCCTGTCCAGCAGACATTGCCCTGTGTAGGAGATACTTCCCTGTGAAAGAGGTACTGCACTGTGTAGGATGCACTGCCGTGTGTAGGAGACACTGCCCTGTGTAGGAGACACTGCCCTGTGTAGCTGGCAGTGCCCTGTGTAGGAGGCGCTGCCTTGTTTAGGAGAAACTGCACTGTGTAGCAGACACTGCCCTGTGTAGGTGACACTGCCCTGTGTAGGATGTACTGCCCTGTGAAGGATGTACTGCCCTGTTTAGGAGACACTGCCCTGTGTAGGAGGAACTGCGCTGTGTAAGAGACACAGCCCGGTACAGGAGACACTGCCCTGTGTAGGAGATTCTGCCCTATGGAGTAGATGCGGCCCTGTGTAGATGGCACTGCCCTGTGTAGGAGACACTGTCCTGTGTAGGAGGCACTGCCCTGTGTAGGAGACACTGCCGTGTAGATGGCGCTGCCCTGTGTAGGAGGCGCTGCCCTGTGTAGCAGGCGCTACCTGTGTAGGAGATGCTGCCCTGTGTCGGAGACGATGCCCTGTGTAGGAGACACTCTTCTGTGTAGTAGGCACTGCCCTGTGTAGGAGACTCTGCCCTGTGTAGGAGGTACTGCCCTGTGTAGGAAGTACTGAACTGTGTAGTAGTCGCTGCCCTGTGTCGGAGGCACTCCCCTGTGTAGGTGCCACTGCCCTGTGTAAGAGGCTATGCCCTGTGTAGGAGACAATGCCGTGTGTAGCAGACACTGCCCTGTGTATCAGACACTGCACTGTGTACGAGGCACTGCCCTGCGTAGGAGACATTGCCCTGTGTAGGAGACACTGCCCTGTGTAGGATGTACAGCCCTGCTTAGGAAACACTGCCCTGTTCAGGAGACACAGCCCTGTGCAGGAGACAGTGCCCTGTGTAGGAGACGCTGCCCTGTGGAGGAGATGCTGCCCTGTGTAGATGGCACTGCACTGTGTAGGAGACACTGTCCTGTGTAGGAGGCACTGCCCTGTGTAGGAGACATTGCCCTTTGTAGATGGTGCTGCCCTGTGTAGGAGGCGCTGCCCTTTGTAGGAGTCACTGCCCTGTGTAGGAGACTCTGCCCTGTTCAGGAGACTCTGCCCTTTGTAGGAGCCGCTGAACTGTGTAGTAGGCACTGCCCTGTGCAGGAGACACTGCCCTGTGTAGGAGGCACTGCCCTGTGTAGGAGGCACTGCCCTTTGTAGGAGGTACTGCCCTGTGTTGGAGTCGCTGCCCTGTGCAGGAGGTACTGCCTTGTTTAGGAGCTACTGCCCTGTGTAGGAGGCACTGCCCTGTGTAGGAGACACTACCCTGTGTTGGTGGCACTGCCTTGTTTAGGAGGCTCTGCCCTGTGTAGGAGACAATGACCTGTGTAGAAGACACTTCCCTGTGTAGCAGACACTGCGCTGTGTAGGAGATACTGCCCTGTGTAGGAGACGCTACACTGTGGACGAGATGCAGCCATGTGTAGGAGTCGCTGCCCTGTGTAGGAGTCACTGCCCTGTGTAGGAGTCACTGCCCTGTGTACGAGACACTGCGCTGTGTAGCAGACACTGCCATGCGTAGATGGCACTGCACTGTGTAGGAGAAACTGTCCTGTTTAGGAGGCACTGCCGTGTGTAGGAGATATTGCCCTGTGTAGGAGATTCTGTCCTGTGTAGGTGACACTGCCGTGTTCAGGAGACACTGCCCTGTGTAAGAGGCACTGCCCTGTGTAGGAGTCGCTGCACTGTGTAGCAGTTACTGCCCTGTGAAAGAGGTACTGCCCTGTGTAGGATGTACTGCCCTGTGTAGGAGACACTGCCCTGTGTAGTAGTCAATGCCTTGTGTAGGAGACACTGCCCTGTGTAGGAGACACTGCCCTGTGTAGGTGGCACTGCCCTGTGTAAGAGGTGCTGCATTGTTTAGGAGAAACTGCCTTGTGTAGCAGACACTGCCCTGTGTAGGAGACACTGCCCTGTGTAGGAGACTGCACTGTGTAGGGGACACTGCCCTGTTCAGGAGATGCTGTCCTTCGTGTTAGGCGCTGCCCTGTGTAGGAGGTGAAGCCCTGTGTATGAGTCGCTGCCCTATGTAGGAGACACTGCCCTGTGTAGGAGACACTGCCCTGTGTAGGAGACGCTACCTTGTGTATGAGACGCTGCAATGTGTAGGAGTCACTGCCCTGTGTAGGAGACATTGCCCTGTGTAGGAGACACTGCCCTGTGTAGGATGTACAGCCCTGCTTAGGAGACACTGCCCTGTGTAGGAGACTCTGCCCTGTGTAGGAGACTCTGCCCTGAGGAGGAGACACTGCCCTGTTCAAAGAGACACTACCCTGTGCAGGAGACACTGCCCTGTGTAGGAGACGCTACCTTGTGTAAGAGACGCTGCCCTGTGTAGGAGTCACTGCCCTATGTAGGAGACATTGCTCTGTGTATGGGACAATGCCCTGTGTAGGATGTACAGCCCTGCTTAGGAGACAGTGCCCTGTGTAGGAGACTCTGCCCTGTGTAGGAGACCCTGCCCTGTGTTGGAGACACTGCCCTGTTCAGGAGACACTGCCCTGTGAAGGAGACACTGCCCTGTGTAGGAGACGCTGCCCTGTGGAGGAGATGCTGCCCTGTGAAAGAGGTACTGCACTGTGTAGGATGCACTGCCGTGTGTAGGAGACACTGCCCTGTGTAGGAGACACTGCCCTGTGTAGCTGGCAGTGCCCTGTGTAGGAGGTGCTGCCTTGTTTAGGAGAAACTGCACTGTGTAGCAGACACTGCCCTGTGTAGGTGACACTGCCCTGTGTAGGATGTACTGCCCTGTGTAGGATGTACTGCCCTGTTTAGGAGACACTGCCATGTGTAGGAGGAACTGCGCTGTGTAGGAGACACAGCCCGGTACAGGAGACACTGCCCTGTGTAGGAGACTCTGCCCTATGGAGGAGATGCGGCCCTGTGTAAATGGCACTGCCCTGTGTAGGAGACACTGTCCTGTGTAGGAGGCACTGCCCTCTGTAGGAGACACTGCCGTGTAGATGGCGCTGCCCTGTGTGGGAGGCGCTGCCCTGTGTAGGAGGCGCTACCTGTGTAGGAGATGCTGCCCTGTGTAGGAGACGATGCCCTGTGTAGGAGTCACTGCCCAGTGTAGGAGCCACTGCCCTGTGCAGGAGACACTGCCCTGTGTAGGAGACTCTGCCCTTTGTAGGAGGTACTGCCCTGTGTAGGAAGTGCTGAACTGTGTAGTAGTCGCTGCCCTGTGTAGGAGGCACTCCCCTTTGTAGGTGCCACTGCCCTGTGTAAGAGGCTATGCCCTCTGTAGGAGACAATGCCGTGTGTAGCAGACACTGCCCTGTGTATCAGACACTGCACTGTGTACGAGGCACTGCCCTGCATAGGAGACATTGCCATGTGTAGGAGACACTGCCCTGTGTAGGATGTACAGCCCTGCTTAGGAGACGCTGCCCTGTGTTGGAGACTCTGCCTTGTGTAGGAGACTCTGCCCTGTGTAGGAAATACTGCCCTGTTCAGGAGACACTGAGACACTGCCCTGTGCAGGAGACAGTGCCCTGTGTAGGAGACGCTGCCCTATGGAGGAGATGCTGCCCTGTGTAGATGGCACTGCACTGTGTAGGAGACACTGTCCTGTGTAGGAGGCACTGCCCTGTGTAGGAGACATTGCCCTTTGTAGATGGTGCTGCCCTGTGTAGGAGGCGCTGCCCTTTGTAGGAGTCACTGCACTGTGTAGGAGACTCTGCCCTGTTCAGGAGACTCTGCCCTTTGTAGGAGCCGCTGAACTGTGTAGTAGGCACTGCCCTGTGCAGGAGACACTGCCCTGTGTAGGAGGCACTGCCCTGCGTAGGAAGCACTGCACTTTGTAGGAGTTACTGCCCTGTGTTGGAGTCGCTGCCCTGTGCAGGAGGTACTGCCTTGTGTAGGAGCTACTGCCCTGTGTAGGAGGCACTGCCCTGTGTAGGAGACACTACCCTGTGTTGGAACCACTGCCTTGTGTAGGAGGCTCTGCCCTGTGTAGGAGACAATGACCTGTGTAGACGACACTTCCCTGTGTAGCAGACACTGCGCTGTGTAGGAGACACTGCCCTACATAGGAGACACTGCCCTGTTCAGGAATCACTGCCCTGGGTAGCAGGTGCTGCCCTGTGTAGGAGATGCTATCCTGTGTAGGAAACACTGCCCTGTGTAGGAGACGCTACCCTCTGTAGGAGATGCTGCCCTGTGTAGGAGTCGCTGCCCTGTGTCGGAGTCACTGCCCTGTGTAGGAGACACTGCCCTGTTTAGGAGACACTGCCATGTGTAAATGGCGCTGCCCTGTGTAGGATATGCTGCCCTGTGTAGATGGCACTTCCCTGTGTAGGAGACACTGTCTTGTGCAGGATGCACTGTCCTGTGTAGGAGGCACTGTGCTTTGAAGGAGCCACTGCCCTGTGTAGGAATCATTGCACTGTGTCAGAGAAACTGCCCTGTACAGGACACACAGCCGTTTGAAGGAGGCACTGCCCTGTGTAGGAGACACTGCCCTGTTGAGGAGACACTGCCCGGTGTAGGAGACTCTGCCCTGTTTAGGAGATGCTGCCCTGTGTAGGAGATGCTGCCATCTGTAGGAGACGCTGCCCTGTGTAGGAGACGCTGCCCTGTGTAGGAAGCCGTGCCCTGACTAAGAGACTCTGCACTGTTCAGAAGAGGCTGGACTGTGTAGGAGGCGCTGCCCTGTGTGATAGACACAGCCCTGTGTAGATGGCACTGCCCTGTGTAGGAGGCTGTCCTGTGTAAGAGGCACTGCCCTGAGTAGGAGGCGCTGCCCTGTGTAGGAGACACTGCCCTGTGTAGGAGGGACTGCCCTGTGTAGGAGGCACTGCTCTGTTCCGTAGAAACTGCCCGGTGTAGGAGACGCTGCCTTGTTCAGGAGATGCTGCCCTGTCTAGGAGAGGCTGCACTGTGTAGGAGACGCTGCCCTGTGTAGGAGACGCTGCCCTGTGTAGGAGGCGCTGCCCTGCCTAGGAGTCCCCGCCCTGTTCAGAAGACGCTGTCCTGTGCAGGAGGCGCTCCTCTCTGTGGGAGATGCTGCCCTGTGTAGGAGACGCTGCCCCTGTAGGAGATGCTGCCCTGTGTATGTGGCACTGCCCTGCCTAGGAGACTCTGCCCTGTTCAGAAGACGCTGTCCTGTGTAGGAGGCGCTGCCCTCTGTGGAGATGCTGCCCTGTGGAGGAGATGCTGCCCTGTGTAGGAGATGCTACCCTGTTCAGGAGACGCTGCCCTGTTTAGGAGGCACTGCACTGTGTAGGAGACTCTAACCTGTGTAGGAGACTCTGCCCTGTGTAGGAGACACTACCCTGTTCAGGAGACACTGCCCTGTGTAAGAGGCATTGCCCTGTGCAGAAGTCACTGCCCTGTCCAGCAGACACTGCCCTGTTTAAGGGATACTGCCCTGTGTAGGAGTCGCTGGCCTGTTTAGGAGTTACTGCCCTGTGAAAGAGTTACTGCCCTGTGAAGGATGTACTGCCCTGTTTAGGAGACACTGCCATTTGTAGGAGTCAATGCCCTGTGTAAGAGATACTGCCCTGTGTAGGAGACATTGCGCTGTGTAGGTGGCACTGCCCTGTGTAGAAGGCACTGCCCTGTGTAGGAGGCACTGCCTTGTTTAGGAGACACTGCCCCGTGTAGCAGACACTGCCCTGTGTAGGAGACACTGCCCTTTGTAGGATGTACTGCCCTGTATAGGATGTACTGCCCTGATTCGGAGACACTGCCCTGTGTAGGAGACTCTGCCATGTGCAGGAGGCACTGCCCTGTGTAGGAAACAATGCCCCGTGCAGGAGACACTGCACAGTGCAGGAGAAACTGCCCTGTGTAGGAGGCACTGCCCTGTGTAGGAGACACTGCCCGATTCAGGAGACACTGCCCTGTGTAGGAGACGCTGCCTTATGGAGGAGATGCTGCCCTGTGTAGATGGCACTGCCCTGTGTAGTAGACACTGTCCTGTGTAAGAGGCACTGCCCTGTGTAGGAGACACTGCCCTGTGTAGATGGTGCTGGCCTGTGTAGGAGGCGCTGCCATTTGTAGGAGGCACTGCCCGGTGTAGGCGATCCTGCCCTGTGTAGGAGATGCTGCCCTATGTAGGAGTCACTGCCCTGTGTATGAGACACTGCCCTGTGAAGGAGACTCTGCCCTGTTCAGGAGACTCTGCCCTGTGTAGGAGCCCCTGACCTGTGTAGGAGCCATTGCCCTGTTCAGGATACACTGCCCTTGGTGGTAGCCGCTGCCCTGTGTAGGAAACGCTCCCCTGTGTAGGAGACACTGCCCTGTGTAGGAGGCACTGCCCTGTGTAGGAGGTGCTGCCCTGTGTAGGAGTCGCATTTCTGTGTAGGAGACACTGCCCTTTGTAGGAGACACTGCCCTGTGTCCGAGGTGCTGCCCTGTGTCGGAGTCGCTGCCTTGTGCAGGAGACACTGCCCTGTGTAGGAGACACTGCCCTTTGTAAAAGACACTGCCCTGTTCAGGAGACGCTGTCCTTGGTGGTAGGCGCTGCCCTGTGTAGGAGGTGCTGCCCTGTGTAGGAGTCGCTGCCCTGTGTAGGAGACACTGCCCTGTGTTGGAGACGCTACCTTGTGTAAGAGACGCTGCACTGTGTAGGAGTCACTGCCCTGTGTAGGAGACATTGCCCTGTGTAGGAGACACTGCCCTGTGTATGATGTACAGCCCTGCTTAGGAGACACTCCCTGTGTAGGAGACTCTGCCCTGTGTAGGAGACTCTGCCCTGTGTAGGAGACACTGCCCTGTTCAGGAGACACTACCCTGTGCAGGAGACACTGCCCAGTGTAGGAGACGCTACCTTGTGTAAGAGACGCTGCCCTTTGTACTGTGTACAGCCCTGCTTAGGAGACAGTGCCCTGTGTAGGAGACTCTGCCCTGTGTAGGAGACTCTGCCCTGTGTTGGAGACACTGCCCTGTTCAGGAGACACTGCCCTGTGCAGGAGATACTGCCCTGTGTAGGAGACTCTGCACTGTGGAGGACATGCTGCCCTGCGTAGATGGCAACGCACTTTGTAGGCGACACTGTCCTGTGTAGGAGGCACTGCCCTCTGTAGGAGACATTGCCGTGTGCAGGAGACTCTGCCTGTGTAGGTGACACTGCCCTGTTTGTGAGACACAGCCCAATGTAAGATGCACTGCCCTGTGTAGAAGACACTGCCCTGTCCAGCAGACACTGCCCTGTGTAGGAGATACTGCCCTGTGTAGGAGTCACTGCCCTGTGTAGCAGTTACTGCCCTATGAAAGAGGTACTGCCCTGTTTTGGATTTACTGCCCTGTGTAGGAGACACTGCCCTGTGTAGTAGTCAATGCACTGTGTAGGAGACACTGCCCTGTGTAGGAGACACTGCCCTGTTCACGAGACACTGCCCTCTGTAAGAGGAACTGCCCTGTGCAGGACACACTGCCCTCTCAAGCAGACACTGCCCTGTGTAGGAGGTACTGCCCTGTTTAGCAGACGCTGCCCTGTGTAGGAGTTACTGCCCTGTGTAAAAGGTACTGCCCTGTGTAGGATGTACTGCCCTGTGTAGGAGACGCCACCTTGTGTAAGAGATGCTGCCCTGTGTAGGAGTCACTACCCTGTGTCGGACACATTGCCCTGTGTAGGAGACACTGCCCTTTGTAGGTTGTACGGCCCTGCTTAGGAGACACTGCCCTGTGTAGAAGACTTTGCCCTGTGTAGGAGACTCTGCTGTGTAGGAAACACTGCCCTGTTCAGGAGACAGTGCCCTGTGTAGGAGGCTCTGCCCTGTGTAGGAAACACTGCCCTGTTTAGGAGACACTGCCCTGTGCAGGAGACACTGCCCTGTGTAGGATACGCTGCCCTGTGTAGCAGGCACTGCCCTGTGTAGGTGGCACTGCCCTGTGTAGGAGGCTCTGCCCTGTGTAGCAGACACTGCGCTGTGTAGGGGACACTGCCCTGTGTAGGGGTCACTTCCCTGTGTAGGAGGGATTGCCCTGTGTAGGAGACACTGCCCTCTTCCGTAGACACTGCCCGGTGTAGGAGACTCTGCCCTGTTCAGGGGATGTTGCCCTGTGTAGGAGATGCTGCACTGTGTAGGAGATGCTGCCCTGTGTAAGCGACGCTGCCCTGTGTAGGAGGCCCTGCACTGCCTAGGAGACTCTGCACTGTTCAGAATATGCTGTGCTTTGAAGGAGGCGCTGCCCTCTGTGAGAGACACTGCCCTGTGTAGGAGACACTGCCGTTTGTAGGGGGCACTGTCCTGTGAAGGAGACACTGCCCTGTGTAGATGGCACTGCCCTGTGTAGGAGGCGCTGCCCTGCCTAGGAGACTCTGCCCTGATCAGAAGACGCTATCCTGTGTAGGAGGCACAGCCCTTTGTAGGAGGCACTGCCCTGTGTAGGAGATACTGCGCTGTGTAGGAGGGACTGCCTTGTGTAGGAGACACTGCACTTTGTAGGAGGCCCTATCCTGTGTAGGAGACTCTGCCCTGCGTAGGAGACACTGCCCTGTTCAGGAGACACTGCCCTCTGTAAGAAGAGCTGCCCTGTGCAGGTCACACTGCCCTGTCCAGCAGACAATGCCCTGTGTAGGCGGTACTGCCCTGTTTAGGAGACGCTGCACTTTGTAGGAGCTACTGCCCTGTGTAAGAGGTACTGCCTTTGTAGTATGTACTGCCCTGTGTAGGAGGTGCCACCTTGTGTATGAGATGCTGCCCTGTGTAGGAGTCAATGCCCTGTGTCGGAGACATTGCCCTGTGTAGGAGACACTGCCCTGTGTAGGTTGTATGGCCCTGCTTAGGAGACACTGCCCTGTGTAGGAGACTTTGCCCTGTGTAGGAGACTCTGCCCTGTGTAGGAGACACTGCCCTGTTCTGGAGACACTGCCCTGTGTAGGAGACACTGCCCTGTGCAGGAGACACTGCCCTGTGTAGGAGACGCTGCCCTGTTCTGTAGACATTGCCTGGTGTAGACTCTTTGGCCCTGCTTAGGAGACACTGCCCTGTTTAGGTGGCACTGCCCTGTGTAGAAGGCTCTGCCCTGTGTAGCAGACACTGCGCTGTGTAGGAGACACTGCCCAGTTTATGGGACACTGCCCTGTGCAGGAATCACTTCCCTGTGTAGGAGACACTGCCCTTTGCAGGAGGGACTGCCCTGTGTAGGAGAAACTGCCCTGTTCCATAGACACTGCACAGTGTAGGAGACTCTGCCCTGTTCAGCAGATGCAGTCCTGTGTAGGAGACGCTGCTCTGTGTAGGAGGCCCTGCCCTGCCTAGGAGACTCTGCACTGTTCAGAAGATGCTGTCCTGTTTAGAAGGCGCTGCCCTCTGCGAGAGACACGCCCTGTGTAGGACACACTGCCCTTTGTAAGGGGCACTGCTCTGCGAAGGTGACACTGCCTGTGTAGATGGCACTGCCCTGTGTTGGAGGTGCTGCCCTGCCTAGGAGACTCTGCCCTGTTCAGTAGATGCTGTCCTGTGTAGGAGGCACTGCCCTGTGTAGGAGGCACTGCGCTGTGTCGGAGACACTGCGCTGTGTAAGAGACACTGCCCTGTGTTGGAGGGACTGCCCTTTGTAGGAGACACTGCCCTGTTCCGTAGACACTGCCCGGTGTAGGAGACGCTGCCTTGTTCAGTAGATGCTGCCCTGTTTAGGAGACGCTGCACTGTGTAGGAGACACTGCCCTGTTTAGGAGACGCTGCACTGTGTAGGAGGCGCTGCCCTGCCTAGGAGTCTCTGCCCTGTTCAGAAGACGCTGTCCCGTGTAGGAGGTGCTGCCCTCTGTGGGAGACGCTGCCCTGTGTAGGAGACGCTGCCCTGTTTAGGAGATGCTGCACTGTGTAGGAAGCACTGCCCTGCCTAGTTGATTCTGCTCTGTTCAGAAGACGCTGTCCTCTGTAGGAGGTGCTGCCCTCTGTGGGAGACGCTGCCCTGTGTAGGAGACGCTACCCGGTTCAGGAGATGCTGCCCTGTGTAGGAGGCACTGCACTGTGTAGGAGACACTACCATCTGTAGGAGACTCTGCCCTGTGTAGGAGACACTGCCCTTTTCAGGAGACACTGCCCTGTGTAAGAGGCACTGCCCTGTGTAGAAGACACTGCCCTGTCCAGCAGACACTGCCCTGTGTATGAGATACTGCCATGTGTAGGAGTCGCTGCCCTGTGAGGAGTTACTGCCCTGTGAAAGAGGTACTGCCCTGTGTAGGAGACACACCCCTGTGTAGGAGACACTGCCCTGTGTAGGTGGCACTGCCCTCTGAAGGAGGCGGCGCCTTGTTAAGGAGACACTGCCCTGTGTAGCAGACACTGCCCTGTGTAGGAGACTCTGCCCTGTGTAGGATGTACTGCCCTGTGTAGGGTGTACTGCCCTGTTTAGGAGACACTGCCCTGTGTAGGAGGCACTGCCCTGTGTAGGAAACACTGCCCCGTGTAGGAGACACTGCCGTGTGCAGGAGACACTGCCCTGTGTAGGAGGCTCTGCCCTGTGTAGGAGACACTGTCCTGTGTAGGAGGCTCTGCCCTGTGTAGAAGATATTGCCCTGTGTAGATGGCGCTGCCCTGTGTAGGAGGCACTGCCCTGTGTAGGAGGCGCTGCCCTGTGTAGGAGATGCTGCCCTGTGTAGGAGAGGCTGCCCTGTGTAGGGGTCACTGCCCTGTGTAGGAGACACTGCCCTGTGTAGGAGACTCTGCCCTATTCAGGAGACTCTGCCCTGTGTAGGAGCCGCTTACCTGTGTAGGAGCCACTGCCCTGTTCAGGAGACACTGCCCTGTGTAGGAGACACTGTCCTGTGTAGGAGGCTCTGCCCTGTGTAGAAGATATTGCCCTGTGTAGATGGCGCTGCCCTGTGTAGGAGGCACTGCCCTGTGTAGGAGGCGCTGCCCTGTGTAGGAGATGCTGCCCTGTGTAGGAGAGGCTGCCCTGTGTAGGGGTCACTGCCCTGTGTAGGAGACACTGCCCTGTGTAGGAGACTCTGCCCTATTCAGGAGACTCTGCCCTGTGTAGGAGCCGCTTACCTGTGTAGGAGCCACTGCCCTGTTCAGGAGACACTGCCCTGTGTAGGAGGCACTGCCCTGCGTAGGAGGTACTGCCCTGTGTAGGAGTTGCTTCCCTGTGTAGGAGGTACTGCCCTGTGTAGGAAGTACTGAACTGTGTAGGAGTCGCTGCCCTGTGTAGGTGGCACTGCCCTGTGTAGGTGCCACTGCCCTGTGTAGGAGGCTGTGCCCTTTGTAGGAGACAATGCCGTGTGTAGCAGACACTGCCCTGTGTATCAGACACTGCACTGTGTAGGAGGCACTGCCCTGCATAGGAGACACTGCCCTGTTCAGGAGACACTGTCCTTGGTGGTAGGCACTGCCCTGTGTAGGAGATGCTGCCCTGTGTAGGAGACACTGCCCTGTGTAGGAGACACTGCCCTGTGTAGGAGACATTGCCCTGTGTCGGAGACACTGCACTGTGTAGGATGTACAGCCCTGCTTAGGAGACACTGCACTGTGTAGGAGACTCTGCCCTGTGTAGGACACACTGCCCTGTGTAGGAGACACTGCCCTGTTCAGGAGACACTGCCCTGTGCAGGGGACATTGCCCTGTTTAGGAGACTCAGCTCCGTGTAGGAGACTCTGCCCTGTTCAGGAGACATTGCCCTGTGTAAGACGCACTGCCCTGTGTAGAAGACACTGCCCTGTCCAGCAGATACTGCCCTGTGTAGGAGATGCTGCCCTGTGTCGGAGTCGCTGCGATGTGTAGGAGTTACTGCCCTGTTAAAGAGGTACTGCCCTGTGTAGGATGTACTGCCCTGTGTAGGAGACACTGCACTGTGTAGGAGTCAATGCCCTGTGTAGGAGACACGGCCCTGTGTAGGAGACACTGCCCTGTGTAGGTGGCAATGCCCTGTGTAGGAGGCACTGCCTTCTTTTGAAGACACTGCCTTGTGTAGCAGACACTGCCCTGTGTAGCAGACACTGCCCTGTGTAGGATGTACTGCCCTGTGTAGGATGTGCTGCCCTGTTTAGGAGAAACTGCCCTGTGTAGGAGACTCTGTCCTGTGTAGGAGGCACTGCCCTGTTTAGGAAAAACTGCCCAGTGTAGGAGAAACTGCCATGTGCAGGAGACACTGCACTGTCTAGGAGGCACTGCCCTGTGTAGGAGACACTGCCCGGTTCAGGAGACACTGCCCTGTGTAAGAGACGCTGCCCTGTGAAGGAGATGCTGCCCTGTGAAGATGGCACTGCCCTATGTAGGAGAAACTGTCCTCTGTAGGAGGCACTGCCCTGTGTAGGAGAATCTGCCCTGTGTAGTTGGCGCTGCACTGTTTAGGAGGCGCTGCCCTGTGTAGGAGGCGCTGCCCAGTGTAAGAGATGCTGCCCTGTGTAGGAGACGCTGCCCTGTGTATGAGTCACTGCCCTGTGTAGGAGACACTGCGCTGTGTAGGTGACTCTGCCCTGTTCAGGAGACTCTGCCCTGTGTAGGAGCCACTGACCTGTATAGGAGCCATTGCCCTGTTCAGAAGACACTGCCCTGTGTAGAAGAGACTGCCCTGTGTAGTAGGCACTGCCCTGTGTAGAAGACTCTGCCCTGTGTAGGAGGCACTGCCCTGTTTATCAGGCACTGCACTGTGTAGGAGGCACTGCCCTGCGTAGGAGACACTGCCCTGTTCAGGAGACGCTGTCCTTGGTGGGTAGGAGATGCTACCTTGTGTAAGAGACGCTGCCCTGTTTAGGAGTCACTGCCCTGTTAAGGAGACATTGCCCTGTGTAGGAGACACTGCCCTGTGTAGGATGTACAGCCCTGCTTAGGAGACACTGCCCTGTGTCGGAGACTCTGCCCTTTGTAGGAGACTCTGCCCTGTGTCGGAGACACTGCCCTGTTCAGGAGACACTGCCCTGTGCAGGAGACACTGCCCTTTGTAGGAGACGCTGCCCTGTGGAGGAGATGGTGCCCTGTGTAGATGGTACTGCACTGCGTAGGAGACACTGTCCTGTGTATGAGGCATTGCCTTTGTAGGAGACATTGTCCTGTGTATTTGGCGCTGCCCTGTGTAGGTGGCACTGCCCTTTGTCGCAGTCACTGCCCTGTGTAGGAGGCTTTGCCCTGTTCAGGAATCTCTGCCCTTTGTAGGAGCTGCTGACCTGTGTAGGAGCCACTGCCCTGTTCAGGAGACACAGCCCTGTGTCGGAGACACTGCCCTGTGTAGGAGGCTCTTCCTTGTGTTGGAGACAATGCCCTGTGTAGAAGACACTTCCCTGTGGAGCAGACACTGCGCTGTGTAGGAGACACTGCCCTGCGTAGGAGACACTGACCTGTTCAGGAGTCACTGCCCAGGGTGGGAGGCCCTGCTCTGTGTAGGAGATGCTGCCCTTTGTAGGAGCCACTGCCCTGTGTAGGAGTCACTGCCCTGTATAGGAGAAACTGACCTTTGTAGGAGACACTGCCATGTGTAAATGGCGCTGCCCTATGTAGGAGGCGCTGCCCTGTGTAGGAGTCGCTGCCCTGACTAGGAGTCACTCCCCTTTGTAGGAGTCACTGCCCTGTGTAGGATACACTGCCAAGAGTAGATGGCGCTGCCCTGTGTAGGATTCGCTGCCCTGTGTAGGAGATGCTGCCCTGTGTAGATGGCACTTCCCTGTGTAGGAGACACTGTCTTGTGCAGGAGGCACAGTCCTGTTTAGGAGGCACTGTGCTGTGTAGGAGACACTGACCTGTGTAGGAAAAAACTGCCCTGTGTAGGAGACACTGCCCTGTGTAGTAGGCACTGCCCTGTATAGGAGACTCTGCCCTGTGTAGGAGACATTGTCTTGTTCAGGAGACACTGCCCTGTGTAGGAGGCACTGCCCTGTGTAGGTAACACTGCCCTGTGTAGGAGACACTGCCCTTTGTAGGAGACACTGCCCTCTTCAGGAGACACTGACCTGTGAAAATGGCGCTGCCCTGTGTAGGTGGCACTGCCCTGTGTAGATAGCGCTGCCTTGTGTAGGAGACTCTGACCTGTGCAGGAGACACTGCCCTGTGTAGTAGACGCTGCCCTGTTCTGTAGACACTGCCCGGTGTAGACTCTTTGGCCCTGCTTAGGAGACACTGCCCTGTGTAGGTGGCACTGCCCTGTGTAGAAGGCTCTGCCCTGTGTAGCAGACACTGCGCTGTGTGGGAGACACTGCCCTGTTTATGGGACACTGCCCTGTGCAGGAATCACTTCCCTGTGTAGGAGACACTGCCCTGTGTAGGAGGCTCTTCCCTGTGTAGGAGACAATGCCCTGTGCAGAAGACACTTCCCTGTGGAGCAGACACTGCGCTGTGTAGGAGACACTGCCCTGCGTAGTGGACACTGACCTGTTCAGGAGTCACTGCCCAGGGTGGGAGGCCCTGCTCTGTGTAGGAGATGCTGCCCTTTGTAGGAGACACTGCCCTGTGTAGGCGACGCTACCCTGTGTAGGAGACGCTGCCCTTTGTAAGAGCCGCTGCCCTGTGTAGTAGTCACTGCCCTGTATAGGAGAAACTGACTTTTGTAGGAGGCACTGCCATGTGTAAATGGCGCTGCCCTATGTAGGAGGCGCTGCCCTGTGTAGGAGTCGCTGCCCTGACTAGGAGTCACTCCCCTTTGTAGGAGTCACTGCCCTGTGTAGGATACACTGCCAAGTGTAGATGGCGCTGCCCTGTGTAGGATTCGCTGCCCTGTGTAGGAGATGCTGCCCTGTGCAGATGGCACTTCCCTGTGTAGGAGACACTGTCTTGTGCAGGAGGCACAGTCCTGTTTAGCAGGCACTGTGCTGTGTAGGAGACACTGACCTGTGTAGGAAAAAACTGCCCTGTGTAGGAGACACTGCCCTGTGTAGTAGGCACTGCCCTGTATAGGAGACTCTGCCCTGTGTAGGAGACATTGTCTTGTTCAGGAGACACTGCCCTGTGTAGGAGGCACTGCCCTGTGTAGGTAACACTGCCCTGTGTAGGAGACACTGCCCTTTGTAGGAGACACTGCCCTCTTCAGGAGACACTGACCTGTGAAAATGGCGCTGCCCTGTGTAGGTGGCACTGCCCTGTGTAGATAGCGCTGCCTTGTGTAGGAGACTCTGACCTGTGCAGGAGACACTGCCCTGTGTAGTAGACGCTGCCCTGTTCTGTAGACACTGCCCGGTGTAGACTCTTTGGCCCTGCTTAGGAGACACTGCCCTGTGTAGGTGGCACTGCCCTGTGTAGAAGGCTCTGCCCTGTGTAGCAGACACTGCGCTGTGTGGGAGACACTGCCCTGTTTATGGGACACTGCCCTGTGCAGGAATCACTTCCCTGTGTAGGAGACACTGCCCTTTGCAGGAGGGTCTGCCCTGTGTAGGAGACACTGCCCTGTACCATAGACACTGCCCAGTGTAGGAGACTCTGCCCTGTTCAGCAAATGCAGTCCTGTGTAGGAGACGCTGCTTTGTGTAGGAGGCCCTGCCCTGCCTAGGAGACTCTGCACTGTTCAGAAGATGCTGTCCTGCTTAGAAGGCGCTGCCCTCTGTGAGAGACACGCCCTGTGTAGGAGACACTGCCCTTTGTAAGGGGCACTGCTCTGCGAAGGTGACACTGCCCTGTGTAGATGGCACTGCCCTGTGTAGGAGGTGCTGCCCTGCCTAGGAGACTCTGCCCTGTTCAGTAGATGCTGTCCTGTGTAGGAGGCACTGCCCTGTGTAGGAGGCACTGCGCTGTGTAGGAGACACTGCGCTGTGTAAGAGACACTGCCCTGTTCCGTAGACACTGCCCGGTGTAGGAGACGCTGCCTTCTTCAGGAGATGCTGCCCTGTTTAGGAGACGCTGCACTGTGTAGGAGACACTGCCCTGTGTAGGAGACGCTGCACTGTGTAGGAGCCGCTTCCCTGCCTAGGAGTCTCTGCCCTGTTCAGAAGATGCTGTCCCGTGTAGGAGGTGCTGCCCTCTGTGGGAGACGCTGCCCTGTGTAGGAGATGCTGCACTGTGTAGGAAGCACTGCCCTGCCGAGTTGATTCTGCTCTGTTCAGAAGACGCTGTCCTGTGTAGGAGGTGCTGCCCTCTGTGGGAGACGCTGCCCTGTGTTGGAGACGCTACCCTGTTCAGGAGATGCTGCCCTGTGTAGGAGGCACTGCACTGTGTAGGAGACACTATCATCTGTAGGAGACTCTGCCCTGTGTAGGAGACACTGCCCTGTTCAGGAGACACTGCCCTGTGTAAGAGGCACTGCCCTGTGTAGAAGACACTGCCCTGTCCAGCAGACACTGCCCTGTGTAAGAGATACTGCCATGTGTAAGAGTCGCTGCCCTGTGTAGGAGTTACTGCCCGGTGAAAGAGGTACTGCCCTGTGTAGGAGACACACCCCTGTGTAGGAGACATTGCCCTGTGTAGGTGGCACTGCCCTCTGAAGGAGGTGCTGCCTTGTTTAGGAGACACTGCCCTGTGTAGCAGACACTGCCCTGTGTAGGAGACTCTGCCCTGTGTAGGATGTACTGCCCTGTGTAGGGTGTACTGCCCTGTTTAGGAGACACTGCCCTGTGTAGGAGACCCTGCCCTGTGTAGGAGGCACTGCTCTGTGTAGGAAACACTGCCCCGTGTAGGAGACACTGCCGTGTGCAGGAGACACTGCCGTGTGTAGGAGGCTCTGCCCTGTGTAGGAGACACTGTCCTCTGTAGGAGGCGCTGCCCTGTGTTGAAGATATTGCCCTGTGTAGATGGCGCTGCCCTGTGTAGGAGGCACTGCCCTGTGTAGGAGGCGCTGCCCTGTGTAGGAGATGCTGCCCTGTGTAGGAGACGCTACCCTGTGTAGGAGTCACTGCCCTGTGTAGGAGACACTGCCCTGTGTAGGAGACTCTGCCCTGTTCAGGAGACTCTGCCCTGTGTAGGAGACGCATACCTGTGTAGGAGCCACTGCCCTGTTCAGGAGACACTGCCCTGTGTAGGAGGCACTGCCCTGCGTAGGAGGTACTGCCCTTTGTAGGAGTTGCTTCCCTGTGTAGGAGGTACTGCCCTGTGTAGGAAGTACTGAACTGTGTAGGAGTCGCTGCCCTGTGTAGGTGGCACTGCCCTGTGTTGGTGCCACTGCCCTGTGTAGGAGGCTGTGCCCTGTGTAGGAGAGAATGCCGTGTGTAGCAGACACTGCCCTGTGTATCAGACACTGAACTGTTTAGGAGGCACTGCCCTGCGTAGGAGACACTGCCCTGTTCAGGAGACACTATCCTTGGTGGTAGGCGCTGCCCTGTGTAGGAGATGCTGCCCTGTGTAGGAGACACTGCCCTGTGTAGGAGACGCTACCTTGTGTAAGAGACGCTGCCTTGTTAAGGAGTCACTGCCCTGTGTAGGAGACATTGCCCTGTGTAGGAGACACTGCCCTGTGTAGGATGTACAGCCCTGCTTGGGAGACACTGCCATGTGTAGGAGACTCTGCACTGTGTAGGACATTCTGCCCTGTGTAGGAGACACTGCCCTGTTCAGGAGACTCCGCCCTGTGCAGGAGACATTGCCCTGTTTAGGAGACTCAGCCCTGTGTAGGAGACTCTGCCCTGTTCAGGAGACATTGCCCTGTGTAAGACGCACTGCCCTGTGTAGAAGACACTGCCCTGTCCAGCAGATACTGCCCTGTGTAGGAGATACTGCCCTGTGTAGGAGTCGCTGCGATGTGTTGGAGTTACAGCCCTGTTAAAGAGGTACTGCCCTGTGTAGGATGTACTGCCCTGTGTAGGAGACACTGCACTGTGTAGGAGTCAATGCCCTGTGTAGGAGACACGGCCCTGTGTAGGAGACACTGCCCTGTGTAGGTGGCAATGCGCTGTGGAGGAGGCGCTGCCTTCTTTAGAAGACACTGTCTTGTGTAGCAGACACTGCCCTGTGTAGGAGACACTGCCCTGTGTAGGATGTACTGCCCTGTGTAGGATGTGCTGCCCTGTTTAGGAGAAACTGCCCTGTGTAGGAGACTCTGCCCTGTGTAGGAGGCACTGCCCTGTTTAGGAAACACTGCCCAGTGTAGGAGACACTGCCATGTGCAGGAGACACTGCACTGTCTAGGAGGCATTGCCCTGTGTAGTAGACACTGCCCGGTTCAGGAGACACTGCCCTGTGTAGGAGACGCTGCCCAGTGGAGGTGATGCTGCCCTGTGAAGATGGCACTGCCCTGTGTAGGAGAAACTGTCCTCTGTAGGAGGCACTGCCCTGTGTAGGAGAATCTGCCCTGTGTAGATGGCGCTGCCCTGTTTAGGAGGCGCTGCCCTCTGTAGGAGGCGCTGCCCAGTGTTGGAGATGCTGCCCTGTGTAGGAGACGCTGCCCTGTGTAGGTGTCACTGCCCTGTGTAGGAGACACTGCGCTGTGTAGGAGACTCTGCCCTGTTCAGGAGACGCTGCCATGTGTAGGAGCCACTGACCTGTGTAGGAGCCATTGGGCTGTTCAGGAGACACTGCCCTGTGTAGAAGAGACTGCCCTGTGTAGTAGGCTCTTCCCTGTGTAGAAGACTCTGCCCTGTGTAGGAGGCACTGCCCTGTGTATCAGGCACTGCACTGTGTAGGAGGCACTGCCCTGCGTAGGAGACACTGCCCTGTTCAGGAGACGCTGTCCTTGGTGGGTAGGAGATGCTATCTTGTGTAAGAGACGCTGCCCTGTTTAGGAGTCACTGCCCTGTTAAGGAGACATTGCCCTGTGTAGGAGACACTGCCCTGTGTAGGATGTACAGCCCTGCTTAGGAGACACTGCCCTGTGTAGGAGACTCTGCCCTGTGTAGGAGACTCTGCCCTGTGTAGGAGATACTGCCCTGTTCAGGAGACACTGCCCTGTGCAGGAGACACTGCCCTTTGTAGGAGGCGCTGCCCTGTGGAGGAGATGGTGACCTGTGTAGATGGAACTGCACTGCGTAGGAGACACTGTCCTGTGTAGGAGGCACTGCCTTTGTAGGAGACATTGCCCTGTGTAGTTGGCGCTGCCCTGTGAAGGTGGCACTGCCCTTTGTAGGAGTCACTGCCCTGTGTAGGAGACTTTGCCCTGTTCAGGAATCTCTGCCCTTTGTAGGAGCTGCTGACCTGTATAGGAGCCACTGCCCTGTTCAGGAGACACAGCCCTGTGTAGGAGACAATGCTCTGTGTAGTAGGCACTGCCCTGTTCAGGAGACACTGCCCTGTGTAGGAGGTACTGCCCTGTGTAGGAGCTACTGCACTGTGTAGGAGTCACTGCCCTGTTTAGGAGGCACTACCCTGTGTTGGTGGCACTGCCCTGTGTAGGAGGCTCTTCCCTGTGTAGGAGACAATGCCCTGTGCAGAAGACACTTCCCTGTGGAGCAGACACTGCGCTGTGTAGGAGACACTGCCCTGCGTAGTGGACACTGACCTGTTCAGGAGTCACTGCCCAGGGTGGGAGGCCCTGCTCTGTGTAGGAGATGCTGCCCTTTGTAGGAGACACTGCCCTGTGTAGGCGACGCTACCCTGTGTAGGAGACGCTGCCCTTTGTAAGAGCCGCTGCCCTGTGTAGTAGTCACTGCCCTGTATAGGAGAAACTGACTTTTGTAGGAGGCACTGCCATGTGTAAATGGCGCTGCCCTATGTAGGAGGCGCTGCCCTGTGTAGGAGTCGCTGCCCTGACTAGGAGTCACTCCCCTTTGTAGGAGTCACTGCCCTGTGTAGGATACACTGCCAAGTGTAGATGGCGCTGCCCTGTGTAGGATTCGCTGCCCTGTGTAGGAGATGCTGCCCTGTGCAGATGGCACTTCCCTGTGTAGGAGACACTGTCTTGTGCAGGAGGCACAGTCCTGTTTAGCAGGCACTGTGCTGTGTAGGAGACACTGACCTGTGTAGGAATAAACTGCCCTGTGTAGGAGACACTGCCCTGTGTAGTAGGCACTGCCCTGTATAGGAGACTCTGCCCTGTGTAGGAGACATTGTCTTGTTCAGGAGACACTGCCCTGTGTAGGAGGCACTGCCCTGTGTAGGAAACACTGCCCTGTGTAGGAGACACTGCCCTTTGTAGGAGACACTGCCCTCTTCAGGAGACACTGACCTGTGAAAATGGCGCTGCCCTGTGTAGGTGGCACTGCCCTGTGTAGATAGCGCTGCCTTGTGTAGGAGACTCTGACCTGTGTAGATGGCGCTGCCCTGTGTAGCAGGCGCTGCCATGTGAAAGTGATGCTTCCCTGTGTAGATGGCACTGCCCTGGGTAGGAGACTCTGTCCTGCGTGGGAGACGCTGCCCTGTTCAGGAGACACTGCAATGTGTAGGAGGCACTGCACTGTGTAGGAAACACTGCCCTGTGCAAGAGACAGTGCCCTGTACAGAAGACACTGCCCTTTGAAGGAGGCACTGTCCTGTTGCAGAGATACTGCCCTGTTTAGGAGACACTGCCCGGTGTAGGAGGCTTTGCCCTGTTCAGGAGATGCTGCCCTGTGTAGGAGATGCTGCACTCTATAGGAGACGCTGCCCTGTGTAGGAGTCGCTGCCCTTTGTAGGAGGCCCTGCCCTGCCTAGGAGACTCTGGACTGTTCAGGAGACGCTGGCCTGTGTAGGAGGCGCTGCCCTGTGTGAGAGACACAGCCCTGTATAGGAGACACTGCCCTTTGTAAGGGGCACAGCCCTGTGAATGAGACACTGCCCTGTGTAGATGGCACTGCCCTGTGTAGGAGGCGCTGCCCTGCCTAGGAGACACTGTCCTTTTCAGAAGATGCTGTCCTTTGTAGGAGGCACTGCCCTGTGTAGGAGGCACTGCCCTGTGTAGGAGGGACTGCGCTGTGTAGGAGACACTGTCCTGTTCCGTAGACGCTGCTCGATGTAGGAGACGCTGCCCTTTTCAGGAGACACAGCCCTGTGTAGGAGACGCTGCCCTGTGTTGGAGTCGCTGCCCTTTGTAGGAGCCGCTGACCTGTGTAGGAGCCACTGCCCTGTTCAGGAGACACAGCCTGTGTAGGAGACACTGCCCTGTGTAGTAGGCACTGCCCTGTGCAGGAGACACTGCCCTGTGTAGGAGGCACTTCTCTGTGTTGGAGTCGCTGCCCTTTGAAGGAGGTACTGCCCTGTTTTGAAGTCGCTGCCCTGTGTAGGAAGTACTGCCCTATGTTGGAGCTACCGCCCTGTGTAGGAGTCACTGCCCTGTGTAGGAGGCACTACACTGTGTTGGTGCCACTGCCCTGTGTAGGCGGCTCTGCCCTGTGTAGGAGACAATGCCCTGTGTAGATGACACTTCCCTGTGGAGCAGACACTGCGCTGTGTAGGAGACACAGCCCTGCGTCGGAGACACTGCCCTGTTCAGGAGTCACTGCCCTGGGTGGGAGGTGCTGCCCTGTGTCGGAGATGCTGCCCTGTGTAGGAGTCGCTGCCCTGTGTAGGAGTAACTGCCCTGTGTAGGAGACACTGCCCTGTGTAGGAGACACTGCCATGTGTAAATGGCGCTGCCCTATGTAGGAGTCGCTGCCCTGAGTAGGAGTCACTGCCCTGATTAGGAGTCACTGCGCTGTGTAGGTCTCACTGCCCTGTGTAGGAGACACTGCCATGTGTAGATGGCGCTGCCCTGTGTAGGCGTCGCTGCCCTGTGTAGGAGGTGCTGCCCTGTGTAGATGGCACTTCCCTCTGTTGGAGACACTGTCTTGTGCAGGAGGCACTGTCCTGTGTAGGAGGCACTGTGCTGTGTAGGAGACACTGCCCTGTGTAGGAGAAACTGCCCTCTGTAGGAGACACTGCCCTGTGTAGTAGGCACTGCCCTGTGTAGGAGACTCTGCCCTGTGTAGGAGACACTGCCTTGTTCAGGAGACACTGCCCTGTGTAGGAGGCACTGTCCTATGTAGGAAACACTGCCCTGTGTAGGATACACTGCCCTGTGTAGGAGACACTGCCCTGTTTAGATAGCGCTACCTTGTGTAGGAGGCTCTGACCTGTGTAGATGGCGCTGCCCTGTGTAGGAGGCGCTGCCCTGTTAGGTGATGCTGCCCTGTGTAGAGGGCACTGCTCTGGGTATGAGACTCTGTCCTGTGGAGGAGGCACTGCCCTCTGTAGATGGCGCTGCACTGTGTAGGAGACACTGCCCTGTTCAGGAGACACTGCACTGTGTAGGAAACACTGCCCTGTGTAAGAGACACTGCCCTGTACAGGAGACACTGCACTTTGAAGGAGGCACTGCCCTGTGTAGCAGACACTGCCCTGTTCAGGAGACACTGCCCGGTGTAGGAGATGCTGCACTCTGTAGGAGACGCTGCTCTGTGTAGGAGATTCTGCCCTCTGTCGGAAGCCCTGCCCTGCCTAGGAGACTCTGCACTTTTCCGAAAACGCTGGCCTGTGTAGGAGGCGCTGCCCTGTGTGAGAGACACAGCCCTGTGTACGAGACACTGAACTTTGTAGGCGGTACTGCCCTTTGAAGGAGACACTGCGCTGTGTAGATGGCACTGCCCAGTGTAGGAGGCGCTGCTCTGCCTAAGAGACACTGTCCTGTTCAGAAAACACTGTCCTGTGTAGGAGGCACTGCCCTGTGTAGGAGGCAGTGCCCTGTGTAGGAGACACTGCGCTGTGTAGGTGACACTGCATTGTGTAGGAGGGACTGCCCTTTGTAGGAGACACTGCCCTGTTCCGTAGACACTGCCCGGTGTAGGAGACGCTGCCCTGTTCAGGAGATGCTGCCTTGAGTAGGAGATGCTGCACTGTGTAGGAGATGCTGCCCTGTGTAGGAGATGCTGCCCTGCGTAGGAGGCGCTGCCCTGCCTAGGAGTCTCTGCCCTGTTCAGAAGATGATGTCCTGTGTAGGAGGCGCTGCCCTGTGTGGGAGACGCTGCCCTGTTCAGGAGACACTGCCCTGTGTAGGAGGCACAGCCCTGTGTAGGAAACACTGCCCTGTGTAAGAGCCACTGCCCTGTGCAGGAGACACAGCCCTATGTAGGAGATGCTGCCCTGTTCCGTAGACACTGCCCGGTGTAGGTTGTATGGCACTGCTTAGGAGACACTGCCCTGTGCAGGTGGCACTTCCCTGTGTAGGATGCTCTGCCCTGTGTAGCAGATACTGCGCTGTGTAGGAGACACTGCCCTGTGTATGGGACACTGCCCTGTGTAGGATTCACTTCCCTGTATAGGAGACTCTGCCCTGTGTAGGAGCGACTGCCCTGTGTAGGCGACAATGCCCTGTTCCGTAGACACTGCCCGGTGTAGGAGACTCTGCCCTGTTCAGGAGATGCTGCCCTGTGTAGAAGGTGCTGCACTGTATAGGAGACGCTGCCCTGTGTAGGAGACGCTGCTCTGTGTAGGAGGCCCTGCCCTGCCTAGGAGAATCTGCACTGTTCAGAAGACGCTGTCCTGTGTAGGAGGCGCTGCCCTCTGATTGAGACACTGTCCTGTGTAGGAGATGCTGCCCTGTGTAGGAGATGCTGCACTTTGTAGGAAGCACTGCCCTGCCTAGGAGACTCTGCCCTGTTCAGAAGACGCTGTCTTGTGTAGGAAGCGCTGCCCTTTGTGGGAGGCGCTGCCCTGTGTAGGAGATGTTGCCCTTTGTAAGAGATGCTACCCTGTTCAGGAGATGCTGCCCTGTGTAGGAGGCACTGCACTGTGTAGGAGACACTACCCTGTGATGAAGACTCTGCCCTCTGTAGGAGCCGCTGCCCTGTGTAGGAGTTACTGCCCTGTGAAAGAAGTACTGCACTTTGTAGGATGTACTGCCCTGTGTAGGAGACACTGCCCTGTTTAGGGGACACGGCCCTGTGTAGGAGGCACTGCCCTGTGTAGGAGACACTGCCCTGTGTAGGTGGCACTGCCCTGTGTAGGAGGCACTGCCTTGTTTAGGAGACACTGCCCTGTGTAGCAGACACTGCCCTGTGTAGGAGTCACTGCCCTGTGTAGGATGTACTGCCCTGTGTAATATGTACTGCCCTGTTTAGGAGAAACTGCCCTGTGTAGGAGACTTTGCCCTGTGTAGGAGGCACTGCCCTGTGTAGGAAACACTGCCCCGTGTAGGAGACACTGCCGTGTTTAGGAGACACTGCCCTGTCTAGGAGTCACTGCACTGTGTAGGAGACACTGCCCGGTTCAGGAGACACTGCCCTGTGTAGGAGAATCTGCCCTGTGGAGGAGATGATGCCCTGTGTAGATGTCACTGCCCTGTGTAGGAGACACTGTCATGTGTAGAAGGCAGTGCCCTGTGTTGGAGACACTGCCCTGTGTAGATGGCGCTGCCCAGTGTAGGAGGCGCTGCCCTGTGTAGGAGGCGCTGCCCTGTGTAGGGGATGCTGCCCTGTGTAGGAGACGCTGGACTGTGTAGGAATCACTGCCTGTGTAGGAGACACTGCCCTTTGTAGGAGACTCTTCCCTGTTCAGGAGACTCTGCCCTTTGTAGGAGGCACTGGCCTGCGTAGGAGACACTGCCCTGTGTATTAGGCACTGCCCTGTGTAGGAGACTCTGCCCTGTGTAGGAGGCACTGCCCTGTGTAGAAGGCACTACACTGTGTAGGAGTTACTGCCCTGTGTAGGAGTCGCTGCCCTGTGTAGGAGGTACTGCCCTGTGTAGGAAGTACTGAACTGTGTAGGAGTCGCTGCCCATTGTAGGAGGCACTGCCTTGTGTAGGTGCCACTGCCCTGTGTAGGAGCCTATGCCCTGCCTAGGAGACTCTGCCCTGTTCAGATGATGCTGTCCTGTGTAGGAAGCGCTGCCCTTTGTGGGAGACGCTGCCCTGTGTAGGAGATGTTGCTCTGTGTAGGAGACGCTACCCTGTTCAGGAGATGCTGCCCTGTGTAGGAGGCACTGCACAGTGTAGAAGGCACGACCCTGTGTAGAAGACTCTGCCCTGTGTAGGAAACACTGCCCTGTTCAGGAGACACTGCCCTGTATAAGAGGCACTGCCCTCTGTAGAAGACACTGCCCTGTCCAGCAGACACTGCCCTGTGTAAGAGATACTGCCCTGTGTAGGAGTCGCTGCCCTGTATAGGGGTTACTGCCCTGTGAAATAGGTACTGCCCTGTGTAGGATCTACTGAACAGTTTAGGAGACACTGCCCTGTGTAGGAGACACTGCCCTGTGTAGGAGACACTGCCCTGTGTAGGAGACACTGCCCTGTGTAGGTGGCACTGCCCTGTATAGGAGGTGCTGCCTTGTTTAGGAGACACTGCCCTGTGTAGCAGACACTGCCCTGTGTAGGAAACACTGCCCCGTGTAGGAGACACTGCCCTGTGCAGAAGACACTGCCCTGTGTAGGAGACACTGCCCTGTGCAGAAGACACTGCCCTGTGTAGGAAACCCTGCCCCGTGTAGGAGACACTGCCCTGTGCAGAAGACACTGCCCTGTGTAGGAAACCCTGCCCCGTGTAGGAGACACTGCCCTGTGCAGAAGACACTGCCCTGTGTAGGAGACACTGCACTGTGTAGGAGACACTGCCCGGTTCAGGAGACACTGCCTTTTGTAGGAGACGCTGCCCTATGGAGGAGATCCTGCCCTGTGTAGATGTCACTGCCCTGTGTAGGAGACACTGTCCTGTGTAGGAGGCACTGCACTGTGTAGGAGACACTGCCCTGTGTAGATGGCTCTGCCCTGTGTAGGTGGCGCTGCACTGTGCAGGAGGCGCTGCCCTGTGTAGGAGATGCTGCCCTGTGTAGGAGACGCTGCCCTGTGTAGGAGTCACTGCCCTGTGTAGGAGACACTGCCCTGTGTAGGAGAATCTGCACTGTTCAGGAGACTCTGCCCTGAGTAGGAGCCGCTGACCTGTGTAGGAGCCACTGCCCTGTTCAGGAGACACTGCCCTGTGTAGGAGACACTGCCCTGTGTTGTAGGCCCTGTTCTGTGTAGGAGACTCTGCCCTGTGTAGGAGGCACTGCCCTGTGTAGAAGGCATTACGTTGTGTAGGAGGTACAGCCCTGTGTAGGAGTCGCTGCCCTGTGTAGAAGGTACTGCCCTGTGTAGGAGACAATGCCCGGTTCAGGAGACACTGCCCTGTGTAGGAGAATCTGCCCTGTGGAGGAGATGATGCCCTGTGCAGATGTCACTGCCCTGTGTAGGAGACACTGTCAAGTTTAGAAGGCAGTGCCCTGTGTAGGAGATAATGCCCTGTGTAGATGGCTCTGCCCAGTGTAGGAGGCGCTGCCCTGTGTAGGAGGCGCTGCCCTGTGTAGGAGATGCTGCCCTGTGTAGGAGACGCTGCCCTGTGTAGGAGTCACTGCCTGTGTAGGAGACACTGCCCTTTGTAGGAGACTCTGCCCTGTTCAGGAGACTCTGCCCTGTGTCGGAGGCACTGACCTGTGTTGGAGACACTGCCCTGTGTAATAGGCACTGCCCTGTGTAGGAGACTCTGCCCTGTGTAGGAGGCACTGCCCTGTGTAGAAGGCACTACCCTGTGTAGGAGTTACTGCCCTGTGTAGGAGTCGCTGCCCTGTGTAGGAGGTACTGCCCTGTGTAGGAAGTACTGAACTGTGTAGGAGTCGCTGCCCTTTGTAGGAGGCACTGGCCTGTGTAGGTGCCACTGCCCTGTATAGGAGCCTATGCCCTGCCTAGGAGACTCTGCCCTGTTCAGATGATGCTGTCCTGTGTAGGAAGCGCTGCCCTTTGTGGGAGACGCTGCCCTGTGTAGGAGATGTTGCCCTGTGTAGGAGACGCTACCCTGTTCAGGAGATGCTGCCCTGTGTAGGAAACACTGCACTGTGTAGAAGGCACGACCCTGTGTAGAAGACTCTGCCCTGTGTAGCAAACACTGCCCTGTTCAGGAGACACTGCCCTGTATAAGAGGCACTGCCCTCTGTAGAAGACACTGCCCTGTCCAGCAGACACTGCCCTGTGTAAGAGATACTGCCCTGTGTAGGAGTCGCTGCCCTGTATAGGAGTTACTGCCCTGTGAAATAGGTACTGCCCTGTCTAGGATCTACTGAACTGTGTAGGAGACACTGCCCTGTGTAGGAGACACTGCCCTGTGTAGGAGACACTGCCCTGTGTAGGAGACACTGCCCTGTGTAGGTGGCACTGCCCTGTATAGCAGGTGCTGCCTTGTTTAGGAGACACTGCCCTGTGTAGCAGACACTGCCCTGTGTAGGAGTCACTGCCCTGTGTAGGATGTACTGCCCTGTTTAGGAGACACAGCCCTGTGTAGGAGACTCTGCCCTGTGTAGGTGGCACTGCCCTGTGTACGAAACACTGCCCCGTGCAGGAGACACTGCCCTGTGCAGGAGACACTGCCCTGTGTAGGAGACACTGCACTGTGTAGGAGACACTGCCCGGTTCAGGAGACACTGCCTTTTGTAGGAGATGCTGCCCTGTGGAGGAGATGCTGCCCTGTGTAGGTGTCACTGCCCTGTGTAGGAGACACTGTCCTGTGTAGGAGGCACTGCACTGTGTAGGAGACACTGCCCTGTGTAGATGGCTCTGCCCTGTGTAGGAGGCGCTGCTCTGTGTAGGAGGCGCTGCCCTGTGTAGAAGATGCTGCCCTGTGTCGGAGACGCTGCCCTGTGTAGGAGTCAATGCCCTGTGTAGGAGACACTGCCCTGTGTAGGAGACTCTGCACTGTTCAGGAGACTCTGCCCTGAGTAGGAGCCGCTGACCTGTGTAGGAGCCACTGCCCTTTTCAGGAGACACTGCACTGTGTAGGAGACACTGCCCTGTGTAGTGGGCACTGTCCTGTGTAGGAGACTCTGCCCTGTGTAGGAGGCACTGCCCTGTGTAGAAGGCATTACCTTGTGTAGGAGGTACAGCCCTGTGTAGCAGTCGCTGCCCTGTGTAGGAGGTACTGCCCTGTGTAGGAAGTACTGAACTGTGTATGAATCGCTGCCCTTTGTCAGAGCAACTGCCCTGTGTAGGTGCCACTGCCCTGTGTAGGAGGCTCTGCGTTGTGAAGGAGACAATGCCGTGCGCAGCAGACACTGCCCTGTGTAGCAGACACTGCACTGTGTAAGAGGCACTGCCCTGCGTAGGAGACACTGCCCTGTTCAGGAGACGCTGTCCTTGGTGGTAGGCGCTGCCCTGTGTAGCAGACACTGCCCTGTATAGGAGACACTGCCCTGTATAGGAGACACTGCCCTGTGTAGGAGGTGCTTCCGTGTGTAGGAATCGCTGCCCGTGTAGGAGGCACTGCCCTGTGTAGGAGAAACTGCCCTGTGTGGAAGACACTACCTTGTGTAAGAAACGCTGCCCTGTGTAGGAGTCACTTCCCTCTGTAGGAGACATTGCCCTGTGTAGGAGACACTGCCCTGTGTAGGATGTATAGCCCTGCTTAGGAGACACTGCCCTGTGTAGGAGACACGGCCCTGTGTGTAGGAGAGTCTGCCCTGTGTAGGAGACACTGCCCTGTTCAGGAGACACTGCCCTGTGGAGGTTGTACGGCCCTGCTTAGGAGACAATGCCCTGTGTAGGACACTTTGCCCTGTGTAGGAGACTCTGCCCCGTGTAGGAGACACTGTCCTGTTCAGGAGACACTGCCCTGTGTAGGAGACACTGCCCTGTGCAGAAGATGCTGTCCTGTGTAGGAGGCGCTGCCCTGTGTGAGAGATGCTGCCCTGTGTAGGAGACGCTGCCCTGTGTAGGAGATGCTGCCCTGTGTAGGAGACGCTACCCTGTTCAGCAGACGCTGCCCTGTGTAGGAGGCACTGCATTGTGTAGGAGACACTACCCTGTGTAGGAGACTCTGCCCTGTGTAGGAGGCACTGCCCTGTTCAGGAGATACTGCCCTGTGTAAGAGGCATTGCCCTGTGTAGAAGACCCTGCCCATTCCAGCAGACACAGCCCTGTGTAGGAGATACTGACCTGTTCAGGAGCCGCTGCCCTGTGTAGAAGTTACTGCCCTGTGAAAGAGGTACTGCCCTTTGTAGGATGTACTGCCCTGTGTAGGAGACGCTGCCCTGTGTAGGAGTCAATGCCCTGTGTAGGAGACACTGCCCTGTGTAGGAGACACTGCCCTGTGTAGGTTGCACTGCCCTGTGTAGGAGGCGCTGCCTTGTTTAGGAGACACTGCCCTGTGTAGCAGACACTGCCCTGTGAAGGAGAGACTGCCCTGTGTAGGATGTACTGCCCTGTGTATGATGTACTGCCCTTTTTAGGAGACACTGCCCTGTGTAGGAAACACTGCACTGTGTACGAGGTGCTGCCCTTTGTAGGAGTCGCTGCCCTGTTTAGGAGACACTGCCCTGTATAGGAGACACTGCCCTGTGTAGGAGGCGCTGCCTTGTTTAGGAGACACTGCCCTGTGTAGCAGACACTGCCCTGTGAAGGAGAGACTGCCCTGTATAGGATGTACTGCCCTGTGTATGATGTACTGCCCTTTTTAGGAGACACTGCCCTGTGTAGGAAACACTGCACTGTGTACGAGGTGCTGCCCTTTGTAGGAGTCGCTGCCCTGTTTAGGAGACACTGCCCTGTGTAGGAGACACTGCCCTGTGTAGGAGATACAGCCCGGTTCAGGAGATGCTGTCCTTGGTGATAGGCGCTGCCCTGTGCAGGAGACGCTGCCCTGTGTAGGAGACTCTGCCCTGTGTAGGAGACACTGCCCTGTGTAGGAGGTGCTGCCCTGTGTAGAAGGCACTACCCTGTGTAGGAGGTACTGCCCTGTGTAGGAGTCGCTGCCCTGTGTAGGAGGTTCTGCCCTGTGTATGATGTACTGCCATTTGTAGGAGGCACTGCCCTGTGTAGGAGACACTGCCCTGTGTAGGAGACGCTGCTCTGTGGAGGAGATGCTGCCCTGTGTAGATGATTCTGCCCTGTGTAGGAGACACTGTCCTGTGTAGGAGGCACTGCCCTGTGTAGGAGACACTGCCATTTGAAGGAGGCGCTGCCCTTTGTAGGAGATGCTGCCCCGTGTAGGAGACACTGCCCTGTGTAGCTGGCACTGCCCTGTGTAGGAGGCACTACCCTGTGTAGGAGTCGCTGCCCTGTGTAAGAGGTACTGCCCTGTGTAGGAAGTACTGAACTGTGTAGGAGTTGCTGCCCTCTGTAGGAGACATTGCCCTGTGTAGGAGACACTGCCCTGTGTAGGATGTATAGCCCTGCTTAGGAGACACTGCCCTGTGTAGGAGACACTGCCCTGTGTGTAGGAGAGTCTGCCCTGTGTAGGAGACACTGCCCTGTTCAGGAGACACTGCCCTGTGGAGGTTGTACGGCCCTGCTTAGGAGACAATGCCCTGTGTAGGACACTTTGCCCTGTGTAGGAGACTCTGCCCCGTGTAGGAGACACTGTCCTGTTCAGGAGACACTGCCCTGTGTAGGAGACACTGCCCTGTGCAGAAGATGCTGTCCTGTGTAGGAGGCGCTGCCCTGTGTGAGAGATGCTGCCCTGTGTAGGAGACGCTGCCCTGTGTAGGAGATGCTGCCCTGTGTAGGAGACGCTACCCTGTTCAGCAGATGCTGCCTGTGTAGGAGGCACTGCATTGTGTAGGAGACACTACCCTGTGTAGGAGACTCTGCCCTGTGTAGGAGGCACTGCCCTGTTCAGGAGATACTGCCCTGTGTAAGAGGCATTGCCCTGTGTAGAAGACCCTGCCCATTCCAGCAGACACAGCCCTGTGTAGGAGATACTGCCCTGTTCAGGAGCCGCTGCCCTGTGTAGAAGTTACTGCCCTGTGAAAGAGGTACTGCCCTTTGTAGGATGTACTGCCCTGTGTAGGAGACGCTGCCCTGTGTAGGAGTCAATGCCCTGTGTAGGAGACTCTGCCCTGTGTAGGAGACACTGCCCTGTGTAGGTGGCACTGCCCTGTGTAGGAGGCGCTGCCTTGTTTAGGAGACACTGCCCTGTGTAGCAGACACTTCCCTGTGAAGGAGAGACTGCCCTGTGTAGGATGTACTGCCCTGTGTATGATGTACTGCCCTTTTTAGGAGACACTGCCCTGTGTAGGAAACACTGCACTGTGTACGAGGTGCTGCCCTTTGTAGGAGTCGCTGCCCTGTTTAGGAGACACTGCCCTGTGTAGGACGCACTGCCCTGTGTAGGAGATACAGCCCGGTTCAGGAGATGCTGTCCTTGGTGGTAGGCGCTGCCCTGTGCAGGAGACGCTGCCCTGTGTAGGAGACTCTGCCCTGTGTAGGAGACACTGCCCTGTGTAGGAGGTGCTGCCCTGTGTAGAAGGCACTACCCTGTGTAGGAGGTACTGCCCTATGTAGGAGTCGCTGCCCTGTGTAGGAGGTTCTGCCCTGTGTATGATGTACTGCCATTTGTAGGAGGCACTGCCCTGTGTAGGAGACACTGCCCTGTGTAGGAGACGCTGCTCTGTGGAGGAGATGCTGCCCTGTGTAGATGATACTGCCCTGTGTAGGAGACACTGTCCTGTGTAGGAGGCACTGCCCTGTGTAGGAGACACTGCCATTTGAAGGAGGCGCTGCCCTTTGTAGGAGATGCTGCCCCGTGTAGGAGACACTGCCCTGTGTAGGTGGCACTGCCCTGTGTAGGAGGCGCTAGCCTGTGTAGGAGGTACTGCCCTGTGTAGGAGTCGCTGCCCTGTGTAAGAGGTACTGCCCTGTGTAGGAAGTGCTGAACTGTGTAGGAGTCGCTGCCCTTTGTAGGAGACACTGCCCTGTGTAGGTGGCACTGCCCTGTGTAGGAGGCGCTAGCCTATGTAGGATGTACTGCCCTGTGTAGGAGTCGCTGCCCTGTGTAAGAGGTACTGCCCTGTGTAGGAAGTGCTGAACTGTGTAGGAGTCGCTGCCCTTTGTAGGAGGCAATGCCCTGTGTAGGTGCCACTGCCCTGTGTAGGAGACTACGCCCTGCCTAGGAGACTCTGCCCTGTTCAGATGATGCTGTCCTGTGTAGGAAGCGCTGCCCTTTGTGGGAGACGCTGCCCTGTGTAGGAGATGTTGCCCTGTGTAGGAGACGCTACCCTGTTCAGGAGATGCTGCCCTGTGTAGGAGGCACTGCACTGTGTAGAAGACACGACCCTGTGTAGAAGACTCTGCCCTGTGTAGGAAACATTGCCCTGTTCAGGAGATACTGCCCTGTATAAGAGGCACTGCCCTCTGTAGAAGACACTGCCCTGTCCAGCAGACACTGCCCTGTGTAAGAGATACTGCCCTGTGTAGGAGTCGCTGCCCTGTATAGGAGTTACTGCCCTGTGAAATAGGTACTGCCCTATGTAGGAGACACTGCCCTGTGTAGGAGACACTGCCCTGTGTAGGAGACACTGCCCTGTGTAGGTGGCACTGCCCTGTATAGGAGGTGCTGCCTTGTTTAGGAGACACTGCCTTGTGTAGCAGACACTGCCCTGTGTAGGAGTCACTGCCCTGTGTAGGATGTACTGCCCTGTGTAGGATGTACTGCCCTGTTTAGGAGACACAGCCCTGTGTAGGAGACTCTGCCCTGTGTAGGTGGCACTGCCCTGTGTCGGAAACACTGCCCCGTGTAGGAGACACTGCCCTGTGCAGGAGACACTGCCCTGTGTAGGAGACACTGCACTGTGTAGGAGACACTGCCCGGTTCAGGAGACACTGCCTTTTGTAGGAGACGCTGCCCTGTGGAGGAGATGCTGCCCTGTGTAGATGTCACTGCCCTGTGTAGGAGACACTGTCCTGTGTAGGAGGCACTGCACTCTGTAGGAGACACTGCCCTGTGTAGATGGCTCTGCCCTCTGTAGGAGGCGTTGCACTGTGTAGGAGGCGCTGCCCTGTGTAGGCGATGCTGCCCTGTGTTGGAGACGCTGCCCTGTGTAGGAGTCACTGCCCTGTGTAGGAGACACTGACCTGTGTAGGAGACTCTGCACTTTTCAGGAGACTCTGCCCTGAGTAGGAGCCGCTGACCTGTGTAGGAGCCACTGCTCTGTTCAGGAGACACTGCCCTGTGTCGGAGACACTGCCCTGTGTCGTAGGCACTGTCCTGTGTAGGAGACTCTGCCCTGTGTAGGAGGCACTGCCCTGTGTAGAAGGCATTACCTTGTGTAGGAGGTACAGCCCTGTGCAGGAGTTGCTGCCCTGTGTAGGAGGTACTGCCCTGTGTAGGAAGTAATGAACTGTGTATGAATCGCTGCCCTTTGTAGGAGCAGCTGCCCTGTGTAGGTGCCACTGCCCTGTGTAGGAGGCTCTGCGTTGTGAAGGAGATAACGCCGTGCGCAGCAGACACTGCCCTGTGTATCAGACACTGCACTGTGTAGGAGGCACTGCCCTGCGTAGGAGACACTGCCCTGTTCAGGAGAAGCTGTCCTTGGTGGTAGGCGCAGCCCTGTGTAGGGGACACTGCCCTGTATAGGAGACACTGCCCTGTATAGGAGACACTGCCCTGTGTAGGAGGTGCTGCCGTGTGTAGGAATCGCTGCCCTGTGTAGGAGACACTGCCCTGTGTAGGAGAAACTGCCCTGTGTAGGAGACACTACCTTGTGTAAGAGACGCTGCCCTGTGTAGGAGTCACTTCCCTGTGTAGGAGACATTGCCCTGTGTAGGAGACACTGCCCTGTGTAGGAAGTATAGCCCTGCTTAGGAGACACTGCCCTGTGTAGCAGACTCTGCCCTGTGTAGGAGAATCTGCCCTGTAAAGGAGACACTGCCCTGTTCAGCAGACACTGCCCTGTGGAGGTTGTACGGCCCTGCTTAGGAGACAATGCCCTGTGTAGGACACTTTGCCCTGTGTAGGCGACTTTGCCCTGTGTAGGAGACACTGTCCTGTTCAGGAGACACTGCCCTGTGTACGAGGCGCTGCGCTGTGTTGGAAACACTGCCCTGTGTAGGAGACACTGCCCTGTGCAGAAGATGCTGTCCTGCGTAGGAGGCGCTGCCCTGTGTGAGAGATGCTGCCCTGTGTCGGAGACGCTGCCCTGTGTAGGAGATGCTGCCCTGTGTAGGAGACGCTACCCTGTTCAGGAGACGCTGCCCTGTGTAGGAGGCACTGCACTCTGTAGGAGACACTATCCTGTGTAGGAGACTCTGCCCTGTGTAGGAGGCACTGCCCTGTTCAGGAGACACTGCCCTGTGTAGGAGACACTGCCCTGTGTAGGAGATACAGCCCTGTTCAGGAGATGCTGTCCTTGGTGGTAGGCGCTGCCCTGTGCAGGAGACGCTGCCCTGTGTAGGAGACTCTGCCCTGTGTAGGAGACACTGCCCTGTGTAGGATGTGCTGCCCTGTGTAGAAGGCACTACCCTGTGTAGGTGGTACTGCCCTGTGTAGGAGTCGCTGCCCTGTGTAGGAGGTTCTGCCCTGTGTATGATGTACTGCCATTTGTAGGAGGCACTGCCCTGTGTGGGAGACACTGCCCTGTGTAGGAGACGCTGCTCTGTGGAGGAGATGCTGCCCTGTGTAGATGACACTGCCCTGTGTAGGAGACACTGTCCTGTGTAGGAGGCACTGCCCTGTGTAGGAGACACTGCCATTTGTAGGAGGCGCTGCCCTTTGTAGGAGATGCTGCCCCGTGTAGGAGACACTGCCCTGTGTAGGTGGCACTGCCCTGTGTAGGAGGCGCTACCCTGTGTAGGAGTTACTGCCCTGTGTAGAAGTCGCTGCCCTGTGTAGGAGGTACTGCCCTGTGTAGGAAGTACTGAACTGTGTAGGAGTCGCTGACCTTTGTAGGAGGCGCTGCCCTGTGTAGGTGCCACTGCCCTGTGTAGGAGCCTACGCCCTGCCTAGGAGACTCTGCCCTGTTCAGATGATGCTGTCCTGTGTAGGAAGCGCTGCCCTTTGTGGGAGACGCTGCCCTGTGTAGGAGATGTTGCCCTGTGTAGGAGACGCTACCCTGTTCAGGAGATGCTGCCCTGTGTAGGAGGCACTGCACTGTGTAGAAGACACGACCCTGTGTAGAAGACTCTGCCCTGTGTAGGAAACACTGCCCTGTTCAGGAGACACTGCCCTGTATAAGAGGCACTGCCCTCTGTAGAATACACTGCCCTGTCCAGCAGACACTGCCCTGTGTAAGAGATACTGCCCTGTGTAGGAGTCGCTGCCCTGTATAGGAGTTACTGCCCTGTGAAATAGGTACTGCCCTGTGTAGGATCTACTGAACTGTGTAGGAGACACTGCCCTGTGTAGGAGACACTGCCCTGTGTAGGAGACACTGCCCTGTGTAGGAGACACTGCCCTGTGTAGGTGGCACTGCCCTGTATAGGAGGTGCTGCCTTGTTTAGGAGACACTGCCCTGTGTAGGAGTCACTGCCCTGTGTAGGATGTACTGCCCTGTGTAGGATGTACTGCCCTGTTTAGGAGACACAGCCCTGTGTAGGAGACTCTGCCCTGTGTAGGAGGCACTGCCCTGTGTAGGAGACAGTGCCTGGTTCAGTAGACACTGCCTTGTGTAGCAGAAGCTGCCGTGTGAAGGAGATGCTGCGCTGTGTAGATGTCACTGCCCTGTGTAGGAGACACTGTCCTGTGTAGGAGGCACTGCCCTGTGTAGGAGACACTGCCCTGTGTAGATGGTGCTGCCCTGTGTAGGAGGCGCTGCCCTGTGTAGGAGGCGCTGCCCTGTGTAGGAGGTGCTGCCCTGTGTAGGAGACGCTGCCCTCTGTAGGAGTCACTGCCCTGTGTAGGAGACACTGCCCTGTGTAGGAGACTCTGCCCTGTTCAGTAGACTCTGCCCTGTGTAGGAGCCGCTGACCTGTGTAGGAGCCACTGACCTGTCCAGGAGACACTGCCCTGTGTAGGAGACGCTGCCCTGTGTAGGTGGCACTGCCCTGTGTAGGAGGCGCTACCCTGTGTAAGAGATACTGCCCTGTGTAGGAGTCGCTGCCCTGTATAGGAGTTACTGCCCTGTGAAATAGGTACTGCCCTGTGTAGGAGACACTGCACTTTGTAGGAGGTACTGCCATGTGTTGGAGTCGCTGCCCTGTGTAGGAGGTACTGCCCTGTGTAGGAGCTACAGCCCTGTGTAGGAGGCTCTGCCCTGTGTAGGAGACAATGACCTGTGTAGAAGACACTTCCCTGTGTAGCAGACACTGCGCTGTGTAGGAGACACTGCCCTACATAGGAGACACTGCCCTGTTCAGGAGTCACTGCCCTGGGTGGGAGGCTCTGCCCTGTGTAGAGATGCTGCCCTGTGTAGGAGACACTGCCCTGTGTAGGAGACGCTACGCTGTGTAGGAGACACTGCCCTGTGGAGGAGTCGCTGCCCTGACCAGCAGTCACTGCACTGTGCAGGAGTCACTGCACTGTGTAGGAGACACTGCCATGTAAAGCTGGCACTGCCCTGTGTACGAAGCACTGCCCTGTGTAGGAGATATTGCCCTGTGTAGATGGCACTTCCGGTGTAGGTGACACTGTCTTGTGCAGGAGGCACTGCCCTGTGTAGGAGGCACTGCCCTGTGTAGGAAACACTGCACTGTGTAAGAGAAACGGCCCTGTACAGGAGACACAGCCCTTTGCAGGAGGCACTGCCCTGTGTAGGAGACACTGCCCTATTCAGGAGACACTGCCCGGTGTAGGAGACTCTGCCCTGTTCAGGAGATGCTGCCCTGTGTAGGAGATGCTGCAATCTGTAGGAGACGCTGCCCTGTGTTGGAGACGCTGCCCTGTGTAGGAGGCCGTGCCCTGACTAAGAGAATCTGCACTGTTCAGAAGACGCTGGCCTGTGTATGAGGCGCTGCCCTGTGTGAGAGACACAGCCCTGTGTAGGAGACACTGCCCTTTGTAGTGGGCACTGCCCTGTGAAGCAGACACTGACCTGTGTAGACGGCACTGCCCTGTGTAGGAGGCGCTGCCCTGCCTAGCAGACTCTGTCCTGTTCAGAAGACGCTGTCCTGTGTAGGAGGCGCTGCCCTGCGTGGGAGACGCTGCCCTGTGTAGGAGACGCTGCCCCTGTAGGAGATGCTGCCCTGTGTAGGAGGCACTGCCCTGCCTAGGAGACTCTGCCCTGTTCAGAAGATGCTGTCCTGTGTAGGAGGTGCTGCCCTCTGTGGGAGATGCTGCCCTGCGTAGGAGATGCTGCCCTGTGTAGGAGGCACTACCCTGTTCAGGAGACGCTGCCCTGTGTAGGAGGCACTGCACTGTGTAGGAGACTCTACCCTGTGTAGGGGACTCTGCCCTGTGTAGGAGACACTATCCTGTCCAGCAGACACTGCCCTGTTTAAGGGATACTGGCCTGTGTAGAAGTCGCTGCCCTGTTTAGGAGTTACTGCCCTGTGAAAGAGGTACTGCCCTGTGAAGGATTTACTGCCCTGTGTAGGAGACACTGCCCCTTGTAGGAGTCAATGCCCTGTGTAGGAGACACTGCCCTGTGTAGGAGACACTGCCCTGTGTAGGTGGCACTGCCCTGTGTAAGTGGCACTGCCCTGTGTAGGAGGCGCTGCCTTGTTTAGGAGACACTGCCCCGTGTAGTAGACACTGCCCTGTGTAGGAGACACTGCCCTTTTTAGGATATACTGCCCTGTGTAGGATGTACTGCCCTGTTTAGGAGACACTGCCCTGTGTAGGAGACTCTGCCATGTGCAGGAGGCACTGCCCTGTGCAGGATACACTGCCCCGTTCAGGAGACACTGCCCTGCGCAGCAGAAACTGCCCTGTGTAGGAGGCTCTGCCCTGTGGACGAGACACTGCCCGATTCAGGAGACACTGCCCTGTGTAGGAGACGCTGCCTTGTGGAGGAGATGCTGCCCTGTGTAGATGGCACTGCCCTGTGTAGTAGACAATATCCTGTGTAAGAGGCACTGCCCTGTGTAGGAGGCACTGCCCTGTGTAGTTGGTGCTGCCCTGTGTAGGAGACACTGCCATTTGTAGGAGGCGCTGCCCTGTGTAGGCGATGCTGCCCTGTGTAGGAGATGCTGCCCCATGTAGGAGTCACTGCCCTGTGTAGGAGACACTGCCCTGTGTAGCAGACTTTGCCCTGTTCAGGAGACTCTGCCCTGTGTTGGAGCCGCTGACCTGTGTAGGAGCCACTGCCCTGTTCAGGGGACACTGCCTTTGGTGGTAGGCGCTGCCCTGTGTAGGAAACGCTGCCCTGTGTAGGAGACACTGCCCTGTGTAGGAGACACTGCCCTGTGTAGGAGGTGCTGCACTGTGTAGGAGTCGCTGCCCTGTGTAGGAGACACTGCCCTGTGTAGGAGACACTGCAATGTGTAGGAGACACTGCCCTATTCAGGAATCGCTTTCCTTTGTGGTAGGCGCTACCCTGTGTAGGTGACGCTGCCTTTGTAGGAGACACTGCCCTGTGTAGTAGACACTGCCCTGTGTAGGAGGTGCTGCCCTGTGTAGGAGTCGCTGCCCTGTGTAGGAGACACTGCCCTGTGTAGGAGGCACGGCCCTTTGTAGGAGACACTGCCCTGTTCAGGAGACGCTGTCCTTGGTGGTAGGTGCTGCCCTGTGTAGGAGGTGCTGCCCTGTGTAGGAGTCGCTGCCCTGTGTAGGAGACACTGCCCTGTGTAGGAGACACTGCCCTGTGTAGGAGACGCGACCTTGTGTAAGAGACGCTGATCTGTGTAGGAGTCACTGCCCTGTGTAGGAGACATTGGCCTGTGTAGGAGACACTGCCTTGTGTAGGTTGTACAGCCCTGCTTAGGAGACACTGCCCTGTGTAGGAGACTCTGCCCTGTGTAGGAGACTCTGCCCTGCGAAAGAGACGCTACCTTGTGTAAGAGATGCTGCACTGTGTAGGAGTCACTGCCCTGTGTAGGAGACATTGCTCTGTGTAGGAGACACTGCCCTGTGTAGGATGTACAGCCCTGCTTACGAGACAGTGCCCTGTGTAGGAGACTCTGCCCTGTGTTGGAGACACTGCCCTGTTCAGGAGACACTGCCCTGTGCAGGAGATACTGCCCTGTGTAGGAGACGCTGCCCTGTGGAGGTGATGCTGCCCTGCGTAGATGGCACTGCACTGTGTAGGAGACACTGTCCTCTGTAGGAGGCACTGCGCTGTGTAGGGGACATAGCCCTCTGCAGGAGACTCTGCCCTGTGCAGGTGACACTGCCCTGTTCAGGAGACACAGCCCAATGTAAGAGGCACTGCCCTGTGTAGAAGACACTGCCCTGTCCAGCAGACAGTGCCCTGTGCAGGAGGTACTGCCCTGTGTAGGAGTCTCTGCCCTGTGTAGCAGTTACTGCCCTGTGAAAGAGGTACTGCCCTGTGTAGGATGTACTGCCCTGTGTAGGCGACACTGCCCTGTGTAGGAGTCAATGCACTGTGTAGGAGACACTGCCCTGTGTAGGAGACACTGCTCTGTGTAGCTGGCACTGCCCTGTGTAGGAGTCACTCTCTTGTTTAGGAGACACTGCACTGTGTAGCAGACACTGCCCTGTGTAGGTGACACTGCCCTGTGTAGGATGTACTGCCTTGTGTAGGATGTACTGCCCTGCTTAGGAGACACTGCCCTGTGTAGGAGACTCTGCCCTGTGTAGGAGGCACTGCCCTGTATAGGAAACACTGCCCCGTGTAGGAGGCACTGCCGTGTGCAGGAGACACTGCCCTGTGTAGGAGGAACTGCCCTGTGTAGGAGACACAGCCCGGTTCAGGAGACAGTGCCCTGTGTAGGAGACGCTGCCCTGTGGAGGAGATGCGGCCCTGTGTAGATGGCACTGCCCTTTGTAGGAGACACTGTCCTGTGTAGGAGGCACTGCCCTGTGTAGGTGGCGCTGCCCTGTGTAGGAGGTGCTGCCCTGTGTAGGAAGTACTGAACTGTGTAGTAGTCGCTGCCCTGTGTAGGATGCACTTCCCTGTGTAGGTGCCAATGCCCTGCGTAGGAGGCTCTGCCCTGTGTAGGAGACAATGTGGTGTGTAGCAGACACTGCTCTGAGTATCATACATTGCACTGTGTACGAGGCACTGCCCTGCGTAGGAGACAAAGCTCTGTGTAGGAGACACTGCGCTGTGTAGGATGTAGAGCCCTGCTTAGGAGATGCTGCACTTGGTAGGAGACTCTGCCCTGTGTTGGAGACTCTGCCCTGTGTAGGAAACACTGCCCTGTTCATGAGACACTGCTCTGTGCAGGAGACACTGCCCTGTGTTGGTGACGCTGCCCTGTGGAGGAGTTGCTGCCCTGTGTAGATGGCACTGCACTGTGTAGGAGACACTGTCCTGTGTAGGAGGCACTGCCCTTTGTAGGAGACATTGCCCTGTGTAGAATGGCGCTGCCCTGTGTAGGAGACTCTGCCTTATTCAGGAGACCCTGCCCTTTGTAGGAGCCGCTGAACTGTGTAGTAGGCAGTGCCCTGTGCAGGAGACACTGCCCTGTGTAGGAGGCACTGCCCTGTGTAGGAGGCACTGCCCTTTGTAGGAGGTACTGCCCTGTGTTGGAGTCGCTGCCCTGTGTAGTAGGTACTGCCCTGTGTAAGAGCTACTGCCCTGTGTAGGAGTCACTGCCCTGTGTAGGAGGCACTACCCTGTGTTGGTGGCAACGACCGGTGTATGTGGCTCTGCCCTGTGTAGGAGACAATGACCTGCGTAGAAGACACTTCCCTGTGTAGCAGACACTGCACTGCGTAGGAGACACTGCCCTGCGTAGGAGACACTGCCCTGTTCATGAGTCACTTGCTGGGTGGGAGGCGCTGCCCTGTGTAGGAGATGCTGCACTGTGTAGGAGACACTGCCATGTGTAGGAGACGCTACACTGTGGACGAGATGCAGCCATGTGTAGGAGTCGCTGCCCTGTGTAGGAGTCACTGCCCTGTGTACGAGACACTGCCCTGTGTAGGAGACACTGCCATGTGTAGATGGCACTGCACTGTGTAGGAGACACTGTCCTGTGTAGGAGGCACTGCCGTGTGTCGGAGACATTGCCCTGTGTAGGAGATTCTGTCCTGTGTAGGTGACACTGCCGTGTTCAGGAGACACTGCCCTGTGTAAGAGGCACCGCCCTGTGTAGGAGTCGCTGCACTGTGTAGCAGTTACTGCCCTGTGAAAGAGGTACTGCCCTGTGTAGAATGTACTGCCCTGTGTAGGAGACACTGCCCTGTGTAGTAGTCAATGCCTTGTGTAGGAGACACTGCCCTGTGTAGGAGACACTGCCCTGTGTAGGTGGCACTGCCCTGTGTAAGAGGTGCTGCATTGTTTAGGAGAAACTGCCTTGTGCAGCAGACACTGCCCTGTGTAGGAGGCACTGCCCTGTGTAGGAGACACTGCACTGTGTAGGAGACACTGCCCTGTTCAGGAGATGCTGTCCTTCGTGATAGGCGCTGCCCTGTGTAGGAGGTGAAGCCCTGTGTATGAGTCGCTGCCCTGTGTAGGAGACACTGCCCTGTGTAGGAGACACTGCCCTGTGCAGGAGACGCTACCTTGTGTAAGAGACGCTGCAATTTGTAGGAGTCACTGCCCTGTGTAGGAGACATTGCCCTGTGTAGGAGACACTGCCCTGTGTAGGATGTACAGCCCTGCTTAGGAGACACTGCCCTGTGTAGGAGACTCTGCCCTGTGTAGGAGACTCTGCCCTGAGGAGGAGACACTGCCCTGTTCAGGAGACACTACCCTGTGCAGGAGACACTGCCCTGTGTAGGAGACGCTACCTTGTGTAAGAGACGCTGCCCTGTGTAGGAGTCACTGCCCTATGTAGGAGGCATTGCTCTGTGTATGAGACACTGCCCTGTGTAGGATGTACAGCCCTGCTTAGGAGACAGTGCCCTGTGTAGGAGACTCTGCCCTGTGTAGGAGACTCTGCCCTGTGTTGGAGACACTGCCCTGTTCAGGAGACACTGCCCTGTGAAGGAGACACTGCCCTGTGTAGGAGACGCTGCCCTGTGGAGGAGATGCTGCCCTGCGTAGATGGCACTGCACTGTGTAGGAGTCACTCTCCTGTGTAGGAGGCACTGCCCTGTGTTGGAGACATTGTACTGTGCAGGCGACTCTGCCCTGTGTAGGTGACACTGCCCTGTTCGGGAGACACAGCCCTGTGTAAGATGCACTGCCCTGTTTAGATGACACTGCCCTGTCCAGCAGACATTGCCCTGTGTAGGAGATACTTCCCTGTGAAAGAGGTACTGCACTGTGTAGGATGCACTGCCGTGTGTAGGAGACACTGCCCTGTGTAGGAGACACTGCCCTGTGTAGCTGGCAGTGCCCTGTGTAGGAGGCGCTGCCTTGTTTAGGAGAAACTGCACTGTGCAGCAGACACTGCCCTGTGTAGGTGACACTGCCCTGTGTAGGATGTACTGCCCTGTGAAGGATGTACTGCCCTGTTTAGGAGACACTGCCCTGTGTAGGAGGAACTGCGCTGTGTAGGAGACACTGCCCTGTGTAGGAGATTCTGCCCTATGGAGTAGATGCGGCCCTGTGTAGATGGCACTGCCCTGTGTAGGAGACACTGTCCTGTGTAGGAGGCACTGCCCTGTGTAGGAGACACTGCCGTGTAGATGGCGCTGCCCTGTGTAGGAGGCGCTGCCCTGTGTAGCAGGCGCTACCTGTGTAGGAGATGCTGCCCTGTGTCGGAGACGATGCCCTGTGTAGGAGACACTCTTCTGTGTAGTAGGCACTGCCCTGTGTAGGAGACTCTGCCCTGTGTAGGAGGTACTGCCCTGTGTAGGAAGTACTGAACTGTGTAGTAGTCGCTGCCCTGTGTCGGAGGCACTCCCCTGTGTAGGTGCCACTGCCCTGTGTAAGAGGCTATGCCCTGTGGAGGAGACAATGCCGTGTGTAGCAGACACTGCCCTGTGTATCAGACACTGCACTGTGTACGAGGCACTGCCCTGCGTAGGAGACATTGCCCTGTGTAGGAGACACTGCCCTGTGTAGGAGACTCTGCCCTGTGTAGGAGACTCTGCCCTGAGGAGGAGACACTGCCCTGTTCAGGAGACACTACTCTGTGCAGGAGACACTGCCCTGTGTAGGAGATGCTACCTTGTGTAAGAGACGCTGCCCTGTGTAGGAGTCACTGCCCTATGTAGGAGGCATTGCTCTGTGTATGAGACACTGCCCTGTGTAGGATGTACAGCCCTGCTTAGGAGACAGTGCCCTGTGTAGGAGACTCTGCCCTGTGTAGGAGACTCTGCCCTGTGTTGGAGACACTGCCCTGTTCAGGAGACACTGCCCTGTGAAGGAGACACTGCCCTGTGTAGGAGACGCTGCCCTGTGGAGGAGATGCTGCCCTGCGTAGATGGCACTGCACTGTGTAGGAGTCACTCTCCTGTGTAGGAGGCACTGCCCTGTGTTGGAGACATTGTACTGTGCAGGCGACTCTGCCCTGTGTAGGTGACACTGCCCTGTTCGGGAGACACAGCCCTGTGTAAGAGGCACTGCCCTGTTTAGATGACACTGCCCTGTCCAGCAGACATTGCCCTGTGTAGGAGATACTTCCCTGTGAAAGAGGTACTGCACTGTGTAGGATGCACTGCCGTGTGTAGGAGACACTGCCCTGTGTAGGAGTCACTGCCCTGTGTAGGATGTACTGCCCTGTGTAGGATGTACTGCCCTGTTTAGGAGACACAGCCCTGTGTAGGAGACTCTGCCCTGTGTAGGAGGCACTGCCCTGTGTAGGAGACAGTGCCTGGTTCAGTAGACACTGCCTTGTGTAGCAGAAGCTGCCGTGTGAAGGAGATGCTGCGCTGTGTAGATGTCACTGCCCTGTGTAGGAGACACTGTCCTGTGTAGGAGGCACTGCCCTGTGTAGGAGACACTGCCCTGTGTAGATGGTGCTGCCCTGTGTAGGAGGCGCTGCCCTGTGTAGGAGGCGCTGCCCTGTGTAGGAGGTGCTGCCCTGTGTAGGAGACGCTGCCCTCTGTAGGAGTCACTGCCCTGTGTAGGAGACACTGCCCTGTGTAGGAGACTCTGCCCTGTTCAGTAGACTCTGCCCTGTGTAGGAGCCGCTGACCTGTGTAGGAGCCACTGACCTGTCCAGGAGACACTGCCCTGTGTAGGAGACGCTGCCCTGTGTAGGTGGCACTGCCCTGTGTAGGAGGCGCTACCCTGTGTAAGAGATACTGCCCTGTGTAGGAGTCGCTGCCCTGTATAGGAGTTACTGCCCTGTGAAATAGGTACTGCCCTGTGTAGGAGACACTGCACTTTGTAGGAGGTACTGCCATGTGTTGGAGTCGCTGCCCTGTGTAGGAGGTACTGCCCTGTGTAGGAGCTACAGCCCTGTGTAGGAGGCTCTGCCCTGTGTAGGAGACAATGACCTGTGTAGAAGACACTTCCCTGTGTAGCAGACACTGCGCTGTGTAGGAGACACTGCCCTACATAGGAGACACTGCCCTGTTCAGGAGTCACTGCCCTGGGTGGGAGGCTCTGCCCTGTGTAGAGATGCTGCCCTGTGTAGGAGACACTGCCCTGTGTAGGAGACGCTACGCTGTGTAGGAGACACTGCCCTGTGGAGGAGTCACTGCCCTGACCAGCAGTCACTGCACTGTGCAGGAGTCACTGCACTGTGTAGGAGACACTGCCATGTAAAGCTGGCACTGCCCTGTGTACGAAGCACTGCCCTGTGTAGGAGATATTGCCCTGTGTAGATGGCACTTCCGGTGTAGGTGACACTGTCTTGTGCAGGAGGCACTGCCCTGTGTAGGAGGCACTGCCCTGTGTAGGAAACACTGCACTGTGTAAGAGAAACGGCCCTGTACAGGAGACACAGCCCTTTGCAGGAGGCACTGCCCTGTGTAGGAGACACTGCCCTATTCAGGAGACACTGCCCGGTGTAGGAGACTCTGCCCTGTTCAGGAGATGCTGCCCTGTGTAGGAGATGCTGCAATCTGTAGGAGACGCTGCCCTGTGTTGGAGACGCTGCACTGTGTAGGAGGCCGTGCCCTGACTAAGAGAATCTGCACTGTTCAGAAGACGCTGGCCTGTGTATGAGGCGCTGCCCTGTGTGAGAGACACAGCCCTGTGTAGGAGACACTGCCCTTTGTAGTGGGCACTGCCCTGTGAAGCAGACACTGACCTGTGTAGACGGCACTGCCCTGTGTAGGAGGCGCTGCCCTGCCTAGCAGACTCTGTCCTGTTCAGAAGACGCTGTCCTGTGTAGGAGGCGCTGCCCTGCGTGGGAGACGCTGCCCTGTGTAGGAGACGCTGCCCCTGTAGGAGATGCTGCCCTGTGTAGGAGGCACTGCCCTGCCTAGGAGACTCTGCCCTGTTCAGAAGATGCTGTCCTGTGTAGGAGGTGCTGCCCTCTGTGGGAGATGCTGCCCTGCGTAGGAGATGCTGCCCTGTGTAGGAGGCACTACCCTGTTCAGGAGACGCTGCCCTGTGTAGGAGGCACTGCACTGTGTAGGAGACTCTACCCTGTGTAGGGGACTCTGCCCTGTGTAGGAGACACTATCCTGTCCAGCAGACACTGCCCTGTTTAAGGGATACTGGCCTGTGTAGAAGTCGCTGCCCTGTTTAGGAGTTACTGCCCTGTGAAAGAGGTACTGCCCTGTGAAGGATTTACTGCCCTGTGTAGGAGACACTGCCCCTTGTAGGAGTCAATGCCCTGTGTAGGAGACACTGCCCTGTGTAGGAGACACTGCCCTGTGTAGGTGGCACTGCCCTGTGTAAGTGGCACTGCCCTGTGTAGGAGGCGCTGCCTTGTTTAGGAGACACTGCCCCGTGTAGTAGACACTGCCCTGTGTAGGAGACACTGCCCTTTTTAGGATATACTGCCCTGTGTAGGATGTACTGCCCTGTTTAGGAGACACTGCCCTGTGTAGGAGACTCTGCCATGTGCAGGAGGCACTGCCCTGTGCAGGATACACTGCCCCGTTCAGGAGACACTGCCCTGCGCAGCAGAAACTGCCCTGTGTAGGAGGCTCTGCCCTGTGGACGAGACACTGCCCGATTCAGGAGACACTGCCCTGTGTAGGAGACGCTGCCTTGTGGAGGAGATGCTGCCCTGTGTAGATGGCACTGCCCTGTGTAGTAGACAATATCCTGTGTAAGAGGCACTGCCCTGTGTAGGAGGCACTGCCCTGTGTAGTTGGTGCTGCCCTGTGTAGGAGACACTGCCATTTGTAGGAGGCGCTGCCCTGTGTAGGCGATGCTGCCCTGTGTAGGAGATGCTGCCCCATGTAGGAGTCACTGCCCTGTGTAGGAGACACTGCCCTGTGTAGCAGACTTTGCCCTGTTCAGGAGACTCTGCCCTGTGTTGGAGCCGCTGACCTGTGTAGGAGCCACTGCCCTGTTCAGGGGACACTGCCTTTGGTGGTAGGCGCTGCCCTGTGTAGGAAACGCTGCCCTGTGTAGGAGACACTGCCCTGTGTAGGAGACACTGCCCTGTGTAGGAGGTGCTGCACTGTGTAGGAGTCGCTGCCCTGTGTAGGAGACACTGCCCTGTGTAGGAGACACTGCAATGTGTAGGAGACACTGCCCTATTCAGGAATCGCTTTCCTTTGTGGTAGGCGCTACCCTGTGTAGGTGACGCTGCCTTTGTAGGAGACACTGCCCTGTGTAGTAGACACTGCCCTGTGTAGGAGGTGCTGCCCTGTGTAGGAGTCGCTGCCCTGTGTAGGAGACACTGCCCTGTGTAGGAGGCACGGCCCTTTGTAGGAGACACTGCCCTGTTCAGGAGACGCTGTCCTTGGTGGTAGGTGCTGCCCTGTGTAGGAGGTGCTGCCCTGTGTAGGAGTCGCTGCCCTGTGTAGGAGACACTGCCCTGTGTAGGAGACACTGCCCTGTGTAGGAGACGCGACCTTGTGTAAGAGACGCTGATCTGTGTAGGAGTCACTGCCCTGTGTAGGAGACATTGGCCTGTGTAGGAGACACTGCCTTGTGTAGGTTGTACAGCCCTGCTTAGGAGACACTGCCCTGTGTAGGAGACTCTGCCCTGTGTAGGAGACTCTGCCCTGCGAAAGAGACGCTACCTTGTGTAAGAGATGCTGCACTGTGTAGGAGTCACTGCCCTGTGTAGGAGACATTGCTCTGTGTAGGAGACACTGCCCTGTGTAGGATGTACAGCCCTGCTTACGAGACAGTGCCCTGTGTAGGAGACTCTGCCCTGTGTTGGAGACACTGCCCTGTTCAGGAGACACTGCCCTGTGCAGGAGATACTGCCCTGTGTAGGAGACGCTGCCCTGTGGAGGTGATGCTGCCCTGCGTAGATGGCACTGCACTGTGTAGGAGACACTGTCCTCTGTAGGAGGCACTGCGCTGTGTAGGGGACATAGCCCTCTGCAGGAGACTCTGCCCTGTGCAGGTGACACTGCCCTGTTCAGGAGACACAGCCCAATGTAAGAGGCACTGCCCTGTGTAGAAGACACTGCCCTGTCCAGCAGACAGTGCCCTGTGCAGGAGGTACTGCCCTGTGTAGGAGTCTCTGCCCTGTGTAGCAGTTACTGCCCTGTGAAAGAGGTACTGCCCTGTGTAGGATGTACTGCCCTGTGTAGGCGACACTGCCCTGTGTAGGAGTCAATGCACTGTGTAGGAGACACTGCCCTGTGTAGGAGACACTGCTCTGTGTAGCTGGCACTGCCCTGTGTAGGAGTCACTCTCTTGTTTAGGAGACACTGCACTGTGTAGCAGACACTGCCCTGTGTAGGTGACACTGCCCTGTGTAGGATGTACTGCCTTGTGTAGGATGTACTGCCCTGCTTAGGAGACACTGCCCTGTGTAGGAGACTCTGCCCTGTGTAGGAGGCACTGCCCTGTATAGGAAACACTGCCCCGTGTAGGAGGCACTGCCGTGTGCAGGAGACACTGCCCTGTGTAGGAGGAACTGCCCTGTGTAGGAGACACAGCCCGGTTCAGGAGACAGTGCCCTGTGTAGGAGACGCTGCCCTGTGGAGGAGATGCGGCCCTGTGTAGATGGCACTGCCCTTTGTAGGAGACACTGTCCTGTGTAGGAGGCACTGCCCTGTGTAGGTGGCGCTGCCCTGTGTAGGAGGTGCTGCCCTGTGTAGGAAGTACTGAACTGTGTAGTAGTCGCTGCCCTGTGTAGGATGCACTTCCCTGTGTAGGTGCCAATGCCCTGCGTAGGAGGCTCTGCCCTGTGTAGGAGACAATGTGGTGTGTAGCAGACACTGCTCTGAGTATCATACATTGCACTGTGTACGAGGCACTGCCCTGCGTAGGAGACAAAGCTCTGTGTAGGAGACACTGCGCTGTGTAGGATGTAGAGCCCTGCTTAGGAGATGCTGCACTTGGTAGGAGACTCTGCCCTGTGTTGGAGACTCTGCCCTGTGTAGGAAACACTGCCCTGTTCATGAGACACTGCTCTGTGCAGGAGACACTGCCCTGTGTTGGTGACGCTGCCCTGTGGAGGAGTTGCTGCCCTGTGTAGATGGCACTGCACTGTGTAGGAGACACTGTCCTGTGTAGGAGGCACTGCCCTTTGTAGGAGACATTGCCCTGTGTAGAATGGCGCTGCCCTGTGTAGGAGACTCTGCCTTATTCAGGAGACCCTGCCCTTTGTAGGAGCCGCTGAACTGTGTAGTAGGCAGTGCCCTGTGCAGGAGACACTGCCCTGTGTAGGAGGCACTGCCCTGTGTAGGAGGCACTGCCCTTTGTAGGAGGTACTGCCCTGTGTTGGAGTCGCTGCCCTGTGTAGTAGGTACTGCCCTGTGTAAGAGCTACTGCCCTGTGTAGGAGTCACTGCCCTGTGTAGGAGGCACTACCCTGTGTTGGTGGCAACGACCGGTGTATGTGGCTCTGCCCTGTGTAGGAGACAATGACCTGCGTAGAAGACACTTCCCTGTGTAGCAGACACTGCACTGCGTAGGAGACACTGCCCTGCGTAGGAGACACTGCCCTGTTCATGAGTCACTTGCTGGGTGGGAGGCGCTGCCCTGTGTAGGAGATGCTGCACTGTGTAGGAGACACTGCCATGTGTAGGAGACGCTACACTGTGGACGAGATGCAGCCATGTGTAGGAGTCGCTGCCCTGTGTAGGAGTCACTGCCCTGTGTACGAGACACTGCCCTGTGTAGGAGACACTGCCATGTGTAGATGGCACTGCACTGTGTAGGAGACACTGTCCTGTGTAGGAGGCACTGCCGTGTGTCGGAGACATTGCCCTGTGTAGGAGATTCTGTCCTGTGTAGGTGACACTGCCGTGTTCAGGAGACACTGCCCTGTGTAAGAGGCACCGCCCTGTGTAGGAGTCGCTGCACTGTGTAGCAGTTACTGCCCTGTGAAAGAGGTACTGCCCTGTGTAGAATGTACTGCCCTGTGTAGGAGACACTGCCCTGTGTAGTAGTCAATGCCTTGTGTAGGAGACACTGCCCTGTGTAGGAGACACTGCCCTGTGTAGGTGGCACTGCCCTGTGTAAGAGGTGCTGCATTGTTTAGGAGAAACTGCCTTGTGCAGCAGACACTGCCCTGTGTAGGAGGCACTGCCCTGTGTAGGAGACACTGCACTGTGTAGGAGACACTGCCCTGTTCAGGAGATGCTGTCCTTCGTGATAGGCGCTGCCCTGTGTAGGAGGTGAAGCCCTGTGTATGAGTCGCTGCCCTGTGTAGGAGACACTGCCCTGTGTAGGAGACACTGCCCTGTGCAGGAGACGCTACCTTGTGTAAGAGACGCTGCAATTTGTAGGAGTCACTGCCCTGTGTAGGAGACATTGCCCTGTGTAGGAGACACTGCCCTGTGTAGGATGTACAGCCCTGCTTAGGAGACACTGCCCTGTGTAGGAGACTCTGCCCTGTGTAGGAGACTCTGCCCTGAGGAGGAGACACTGCCCTGTTCAGGAGACACTACCCTGTGCAGGAGACACTGCCCTGTGTAGGAGACGCTACCTTGTGTAAGAGACGCTGCCCTGTGTAGGAGTCACTGCCCTATGTAGGAGGCATTGCTCTGTGTATGAGACACTGCCCTGTGTAGGATGTACAGCCCTGCTTAGGAGACAGTGCCCTGTGTAGGAGACTCTGCCCTGTGTAGGAGACTCTGCCCTGTGTTGGAGACACTGCCCTGTTCAGGAGACACTGCCCTGTGAAGGAGACACTGCCCTGTGTAGGAGACGCTGCCCTGTGGAGGAGATGCTGCCCTGCGTAGATGGCACTGCACTGTGTAGGAGTCACTCTCCTGTGTAGGAGGCACTGCCCTGTGTTGGAGACATTGTACTGTGCAGGCGACTCTGCCCTGTGTAGGTGACACTGCCCTGTTCGGGAGACACAGCCCTGTGTAAGATGCACTGCCCTGTTTAGATGACACTGCCCTGTCCAGCAGACATTGCCCTGTGTAGGAGATACTTCCCTGTGAAAGAGGTACTGCACTGTGTAGGATGCACTGCCGTGTGTAGGAGACACTGCCCTGTGTAGGAGACACTGCCCTGTGTAGCTGGCAGTGCCCTGTGTAGGAGGCGCTGCCTTGTTTAGGAGAAACTGCACTGTGCAGCAGACACTGCCCTGTGTAGGTGACACTGCCCTGTGTAGGATGTACTGCCCTGTGAAGGATGTACTGCCCTGTTTAGGAGACACTGCCCTGTGTAGGAGGAACTGCGCTGTGTAGGAGACACAGCCCGGTACAGGAGACACTGCCCTGTGTAGGAGATTCTGCCCTATGGAGTAGATGCGGCCCAGTGTAGATGGCACTGCCCTGTGTAGGAGACACTGTCCTGTGTAGGAGGCACTGCCCTGTGTAGGAGACACTGCCGTGTAGATGGCGCTGCCCTGTGTAGGAGGCGCTGCCCTGTGTAGCAGGCGCTACCTGTGTAGGAGATGCTGCCCTGTGTCGGAGACGATGCCCTGTGTAGGAGACACTCTTCTGTGTAGTAGGCACTGCCCTGTGTAGGAGACTCTGCCCTGTGTAGGAGGTACTGCCCTGTGTAGGAAGTACTGAACTGTGTAGTAGTCGCTGCCCTGTGTCGGAGGCACTCCCCTGTGTAGGTGCCACTGCCCTGTGTAAGAGGCTATGCCCTGTGGAGGAGACAATGCCGTGTGTAGCAGACACTGCCCTGTGTATCAGACACTGCACTGTGTACGAGGCACTGCCCTGCGTAGGAGACATTGCCCTGTGTAGGAGACACTGCCCTGTGTAGGAGACTCTGCCCTGTGTAGGAGACTCTGCCCTGAGGAGGAGACACTGCCCTGTTCAGGAGTCACTACCCTGTGCAGGAGACACTGCCCTGTGTAGGAGATGCTACCTTGTGTAAGAGACGCTGCCCTGTGTAGGAGTCACTGCCCTATGTAGGAGGCATTGCTCTGTGTATGAGACACTGCCCTGTGTAGGATGTACAGCCCTGCTTAGGAGACAGTGCCCTGTGTAGGAGACTCTGCCCTGTGTAGGAGACTCTGCCCTGTGTTGGAGACACTGCCCTGTTCAGGAGACACTGCCCTGTGAAGGAGACACTGCCCTGTGTAGGAGACGCTGCCCTGTGGAGGAGATGCTGCCCTGCGTAGATGGCACTGCACTGTGTAGGAGTCACTCTCCTGTGTAGGAGGCACTGCCCTGTGTTGGAGACATTGTACTGTGCAGGCGACTCTGCCCTGTGTAGGTGACACTGCCCTGTTCGGGAGACACAGCCCTGTGTAAGAGGCACTGCCCTGTTTAGATGACACTGCCCTGTCCAGCAGACATTGCCCTGTGTAGGAGATACTTCCCTGTGAAAGAGGTACTGCACTGTGTAGGATGCACTGCCGTGTGTAGGAGACACTGCCCTGTGTAGGAGTCACTGCCCTGTGTAGGATGTACTGCCCTGTGTAGGATGTACTGCCCTGTTTAGGAGACACAGCCCTGTGTAGGAGACTCTGCCCTGTGTAGGAGGCACTGCCCTGTGTAGGAGACAGTGCCTGGTTCAGTAGACACTGCCTTGTGTAGCAGAAGCTGCCGTGTGAAGGAGATGCTGCGCTGTGTAGATGTCACTGCCCTGTGTAGGAGACACTGTCCTGTGTAGGAGGCACTGCCCTGTGTAGGAGACACTGCCCTGTGTAGATGGTGCTGCCCTGTGTAGGAGGCGCTGCCCTGTGTAGGAGGCGCTGCCCTGTGTAGGAGGTGCTGCCCTGTGTAGGAGACGCTGCCCTCTGTAGGAGTCACTGCCCTGTGTAGGAGACACTGCCCTGTGTAGGAGACTCTGCCCTGTTCAGTAGACTCTGCCCTGTGTAGGAGCCGCTGACCTGTGTAGGAGCCACTGACCTGTCCAGGAGACACTGCCCTGTGTAGGAGACGCTGCCCTGTGTAGGTGGCACTGCCCTGTGTAGGAGGCGCTACCCTGTGTAAGAGATACTGCCCTGTGTAGGAGTCGCTGCCCTGTATAGGAGTTACTGCCCTGTGAAATAGGTACTGCCCTGTGTAGGAGACACTGCACTTTGTAGGAGGTACTGCCATGTGTTGGAGTCGCTGCCCTGTGTAGGAGGTACTGCCCTGTGTAGGAGCTACAGCCCTGTGTAGGAGGCTCTGCCCTGTGTAGGAGACAATGACCTGTGTAGAAGACACTTCCCTGTGTAGCAGACACTGCGCTGTGTAGGAGACACTGCCCTACATAGGAGACACTGCCCTGTTCAGGAGTCACTGCCCTGGGTGGGAGGCTCTGCCCTGTGTAGAGATGCTGCCCTGTGTAGGAGACACTGCCCTGTGTAGGAGACGCTACGCTGTGTAGGAGACACTGCCCTGTGGAGGAGTCGCTGCCCTGACCAGCAGTCACTGCACTGTGCAGGAGTCACTGCACTGTGTAGGAGACACTGCCATGTAAAGCTGGCACTGCCCTGTGTACGAAGCACTGCCCTGTGTAGGAGATATTGCCCTGTGTAGATGGCACTTCCGGTGTAGGTGACACTGTCTTGTGCAGGAGGCACTGCCCTGTGTAGGAGGCACTGCCCTGTGTAGGAAACACTGCACTGTGTAAGAGAAACGGCCCTGTACAGGAGACACAGCCCTTTGCAGGAGGCACTGCCCTGTGTAGGAGACACTGCCCTATTCAGGAGACACTGCCCGGTGTAGGAGACTCTGCCCTGTTCAGGAGATGCTGCCCTGTGTAGGAGATGCTGCAATCTGTAGGAGACGCTGCCCTGTGTTGGAGACGCTGCACTGTGTAGGAGGCCGTGCCCTGACTAAGAGAATCTGCACTGTTCAGAAGACGCTGGCCTGTGTATGAGGCGCTGCCCTGTGTGAGAGACACAGCCCTGTGTAGGAGACACTGCCCTTTGTAGTGGGCACTGCCCTGTGAAGCAGACACTGACCTGTGTAGACGGCACTGCCCTGTGTAGGAGGCGCTGCCCTGCCTAGCAGACTCTGTCCTGTTCAGAAGACGCTGTCCTGTGTAGGAGGCGCTGCCCTGCGTGGGAGACGCTGCCCTGTGTAGGAGACGCTGCCCCTGTAGGAGATGCTGCCCTGTGTAGGAGGCACTGCCCTGCCTAGGAGACTCTGCCCTGTTCAGAAGATGCTGTCCTGTGTAGGAGGTGCTGCCCTCTGTGGGAGATGCTGCCCTGCGTAGGAGATGCTGCCCTGTGTAGGAGGCACTACCCTGTTCAGGAGACGCTGCCCTGTGTAGGAGGCACTGCACTGTGTAGGAGACTCTACCCTGTGTAGGGGACTCTGCCCTGTGTAGGAGACACTATCCTGTCCAGCAGACACTGCCCTGTTTAAGGGAAACTGGCCTGTGTAGAAGTCGCTGCCCTGTTTAGGAGTTACTGCCCTGTGAAAGAGGTACTGCCCTGTGAAGGATTTACTGCCCTGTGTAGGAGACACTGCCCCTTGTAGGAGTCAATGCCCTGTGTAGGAGACACTGCCCTGTGTAGGAGACACTGCCCTGTGTAGGTGGCACTGCCCTGTGTAAGTGGCACTGCCCTGTGTAGGAGGCGCTGCCTTGTTTAGGAGACACTGCCCCGTGTAGTAGACACTGCCCTGTGTAGGAGACACTGCCCTTTTTAGGATATACTGCCCTGTGTAGGATGTACTGCCCTGTTTAGGAGACACTGCCCTGTGTAGGAGACTCTGCCATGTGCAGGAGGCACTGCCCTGTGCAGGATACACTGCCCCGTTCAGGAGACACTGCCCTGCGCAGCAGAAACTGCCCTGTGTAGGAGGCTCTGCCCTGTGGACGAGACACTGCCCGATTCAGGAGACACTGCCCTGTGTAGGAGACGCTGCCTTGTGGAGGAGATGCTGCCCTGTGTAGATGGCACTGCCCTGTGTAGTAGACAATATCCTGTGTAAGAGGCACTGCCCTGTGTAGGAGGCACTGCCCTGTGTAGTTGGTGCTGCCCTGTGTAGGAGACACTGCCATTTGTAGGAGGCGCTGCCCTGTGTAGGCGATGCTGCCCTGTGTAGGAGATGCTGCCCCATGTAGGAGTCACTGCCCTGTGTAGGAGACACTGCCCTGTGTAGCAGACTTTGCCCTGTTCAGGAGACTCTGCCCTGTGTTGGAGCCGCTGACCTGTGTAGGAGCCACTGCCCTGTTCAGGGGACACTGCCTTTGGTGGTAGGCGCTGCCCTGTGTAGGAAACGCTGCCCTGTGTAGGAGACACTGCCCTGTGTAGGAGACACTGCCCTGTGTAGGAGGTGCTGCACTGTGTAGGAGTCGCTGCCCTGTGTAGGAGACACTGCCCTGTGTAGGAGACACTGCAATGTGTAGGAGACACTGCCCTATTCAGGAATCGCTTTCCTTTGTGGTAGGCGCTACCCTGTGTAGGTGACGCTGCCTTTGTAGGAGACACTGCCCTGTGTAGTAGACACTGCCCTGTGTAGGAGGTGCTGCCCTGTGTAGGAGTCGCTGCCCTGTGTAGGAGACACTGCCCTGTGTAGGAGGCACGGCCCTTTGTAGGAGACACTGCCCTGTTCAGGAGACGCTGTCCTTGGTGGTAGGTGCTGCCCTGTGTAGGAGGTGCTGCCCTGTGTAGGAGTCGCTGCCCTGTGTAGGAGACACTGCCCTGTGTAGGAGACACTGCCCTGTGTAGGAGACGCGACCTTGTGTAAGAGACGCTGATCTGTGTAGGAGTCACTGCCCTGTGTAGGAGACATTGGCCTGTGTAGGAGACACTGCCTTGTGTAGGTTGTACAGCCCTGCTTAGGAGACACTGCCCTGTGTAGGAGACTCTGCCCTGTGTAGGAGACTCTGCCCTGCGAAAGAGACGCTACCTTGTGTAAGAGATGCTGCACTGTGTAGGAGTCACTGCCCTGTGTAGGAGACATTGCTCTGTGTAGGAGACACTGCCCTGTGTAGGATGTACAGCCCTGCTTACGAGACAGTGCCCTGTGTAGGAGACTCTGCCCTGTGTTGGAGACACTGCCCTGTTCAGGAGACACTGCCCTGTGCAGGAGATACTGCCCTGTGTAGGAGACGCTGCCCTGTGGAGGTGATGCTGCCCTGCGTAGATGGCACTGCACTGTGTAGGAGACACTGTCCTCTGTAGGAGGCACTGCGCTGTGTAGGGGACATAGCCCTCTGCAGGAGACTCTGCCCTGTGCAGGTGACACTGCCCTGTTCAGGAGACACAGCCCAATGTAAGAGGCACTGCCCTGTGTAGAAGACACTGCCCTGTCCAGCAGACAGTGCCCTGTGCAGGAGGTACTGCCCTGTGTAGGAGTCTCTGCCCTGTGTAGCAGTTACTGCCCTGTGAAAGAGGTACTGCCCTGTGTAGGATGTACTGCCCTGTGTAGGCGACACTGCCCTGTGTAGGAGTCAATGCACTGTGTAGGAGACACTGCCCTGTGTAGGAGACACTGCTCTGTGTAGCTGGCACTGCCCTGTGTAGGAGTCACTCTCTTGTTTAGGAGACACTGCACTGTGTAGCAGACACTGCCCTGTGTAGGTGACACTGCCCTGTGTAGGATGTACTGCCTTGTGTAGGATGTACTGCCCTGCTTAGGAGACACTGCCCTGTGTAGGAGACTCTGCCCTGTGTAGGAGGCACTGCCCTGTATAGGAAACACTGCCCCGTGTAGGAGGCACTGCCGTGTGCAGGAGACACTGCCCTGTGTAGGAGGAACTGCCCTGTGTAGGAGACACAGCCCGGTTCAGGAGACAGTGCCCTGTGTAGGAGACGCTGCCCTGTGGAGGAGATGCGGCCCTGTGTAGATGGCACTGCCCTTTGTAGGAGACACTGTCCTGTGTAGGAGGCACTGCCCTGTGTAGGTGGCGCTGCCCTGTGTAGGAGGTGCTGCCCTGTGTAGGAAGTACTGAACTGTGTAGTAGTCGCTGCCCTGTGTAGGATGCACTTCCCTGTGTAGGTGCCAATGCCCTGCGTAGGAGGCTCTGCCCTGTGTAGGAGACAATGTGGTGTGTAGCAGACACTGCTCTGAGTATCATACATTGCACTGTGTACGAGGCACTGCCCTGCGTAGGAGACAAAGCTCTGTGTAGGAGACACTGCGCTGTGTAGGATGTAGAGCCCTGCTTAGGAGATGCTGCACTTGGTAGGAGACTCTGCCCTGTGTTGGAGACTCTGCCCTGTGTAGGAAACACTGCCCTGTTCATGAGACACTGCTCTGTGCAGGAGACACTGCCCTGTGTTGGTGACGCTGCCCTGTGGAGGAGTTGCTGCCCTGTGTAGATGGCACTGCACTGTGTAGGAGACACTGTCCTGTGTAGGAGGCACTGCCCTTTGTAGGAGACATTGCCCTGTGTAGAATGGCGCTGCCCTGTGTAGGAGACTCTGCCTTATTCAGGAGACCCTGCCCTTTGTAGGAGCCGCTGAACTGTGTAGTAGGCAGTGCCCTGTGCAGGAGACACTGCCCTGTGTAGGAGGCACTGCCCTGTGTAGGAGGCACTGCCCTTTGTAGGAGGTACTGCCCTGTGTTGGAGTCGCTGCCCTGTGTAGTAGGTACTGCCCTGTGTAAGAGCTACTGCCCTGTGTAGGAGTCACTGCCCTGTGTAGGAGGCACTACCCTGTGTTGGTGGCAACGACCGGTGTATGTGGCTCTGCCCTGTGTAGGAGACAATGACCTGCGTAGAAGACACTTCCCTGTGTAGCAGACACTGCACTGCGTAGGAGACACTGCCCTGCGTAGGAGACACTGCCCTGTTCATGAGTCACTTGCTGGGTGGGAGGCGCTGCCCTGTGTAGGAGATGCTGCACTGTGTAGGAGACACTGCCATGTGTAGGAGACGCTACACTGTGGACGAGATGCAGCCATGTGTAGGAGTCGCTGCCCTGTGTAGGAGTCACTGCCCTGTGTACGAGACACTGCCCTGTGTAGGAGACACTGCCATGTGTAGATGGCACTGCACTGTGTAGGAGACACTGTCCTGTGTAGGAGGCACTGCCGTGTGTCGGAGACATTGCCCTGTGTAGGAGATTCTGTCCTGTGTAGGTGACACTGCCGTGTTCAGGAGACACTGCCCTGTGTAAGAGGCACCGCCCTGTGTAGGAGTCGCTGCACTGTGTAGCAGTTACTGCCCTGTGAAAGAGGTACTGCCCTGTGTAGAATGTACTGCCCTGTGTAGGAGACACTGCCCTGTGTAGTAGTCAATGCCTTGTGTAGGAGACACTGCCCTGTGTAGGAGACACTGCCCTGTGTAGGTGGCACTGCCCTGTGTAAGAGGTGCTGCATTGTTTAGGAGAAACTGCCTTGTGCAGCAGACACTGCCCTGTGTAGGAGGCACTGCCCTGTGTAGGAGACACTGCACTGTGTAGGAGACACTGCCCTGTTCAGGAGATGCTGTCCTTCGTGATAGGCGCTGCCCTGTGTAGGAGGTGAAGCCCTGTGTATGAGTCGCTGCCCTGTGTAGGAGACACTGCCCTGTGTAGGAGACACTGCCCTGTGCAGGAGACGCTACCTTGTGTAAGAGACGCTGCAATTTGTAGGAGTCACTGCCCTGTGTAGGAGACATTGCCCTGTGTAGGAGACACTGCCCTGTGTAGGATGTACAGCCCTGCTTAGGAGACACTGCCCTGTGTAGGAGACTCTGCCCTGTGTAGGAGACTCTGCCCTGAGGAGGAGACACTGCCCTGTTCAGGAGACACTACCCTGTGCAGGAGACACTGCCCTGTGTAGGAGACGCTACCTTGTGTAAGAGACGCTGCCCTGTGTAGGAGTCACTGCCCTATGTAGGAGGCATTGCTCTGTGTATGAGACACTGCCCTGTGTAGGATGTACAGCCCTGCTTAGGAGACAGTGCCCTGTGTAGGAGACTCTGCCCTGTGTAGGAGACTCTGCCCTGTGTTGGAGACACTGCCCTGTTCAGGAGACACTGCCCTGTGAAGGAGACACTGCCCTGTGTAGGAGACGCTGCCCTGTGGAGGAGATGCTGCCCTGCGTAGATGGCACTGCACTGTGTAGGAGTCACTCTCCTGTGTAGGAGGCACTGCCCTGTGTTGGAGACATTGTACTGTGCAGGCGACTCTGCCCTGTGTAGGTGACACTGCCCTGTTCGGGAGACACAGCCCTGTGTAAGATGCACTGCCCTGTTTAGATGACACTGCCCTGTCCAGCAGACATTGCCCTGTGTAGGAGATACTTCCCTGTGAAAGAGGTACTGCACTGTGTAGGATGCACTGCCGTGTGTAGGAGACACTGCCCTGTGTAGGAGACACTGCCCTGTGTAGCTGGCAGTGCCCTGTGTAGGAGGCGCTGCCTTGTTTAGGAGAAACTGCACTGTGCAGCAGACACTGCCCTGTGTAGGTGACACTGCCCTGTGTAGGATGTACTGCCCTGTGAAGGATGTACTGCCCTGTTTAGGAGACACTGCCCTGTGTAGGAGGAACTGCGCTGTGTAGGAGACACAGCCCGGTACAGGAGACACTGCCCTGTGTAGGAGATTCTGCCCTATGGAGTAGATGCGGCCCTGTGTAGATGGCACTGCCCTGTGTAGGAGACACTGTCCTGTGTAGGAGGCACTGCCCTGTGTAGGAGACACTGCCGTGTAGATGGCGCTGCCCTGTGTAGGAGGCGCTGCCCTGTGTAGCAGGCGCTACCTGTGTAGGAGATGCTGCCCTGTGTCGGAGACGATGCCCTGTGTAGGAGACACTCTTCTGTGTAGTAGGCACTGCCCTGTGTAGGAGACTCTGCCCTGTGTAGGAGGTACTGCCCTGTGTAGGAAGTACTGAACTGTGTAGTAGTCGCTGCCCTGTGTCGGAGGCACTCCCCTGTGTAGGTGCCACTGCCCTGTGTAAGAGGCTATGCCCTGTGGAGGAGACAATGCCGTGTGTAGCAGACACTGCCCTGTGTATCAGACACTGCACTGTGTACGAGGCACTGCCCTGCGTAGGAGACATTGCCCTGTGTAGGAGACACTGCCCTGTGTAGGAGACTCTGCCCTGTGTAGGAGACTCTGCCCTGAGGAGGAGACACTGCCCTGTTCAGGAGACACTACCCTGTGCAGGAGACACTGCCCTGTGTAGGAGATGCTACCTTGTGTAAGAGACGCTGCCCTGTGTAGGAGTCACTGCCCTATGTAGGAGGCATTGCTCTGTGTATGAGACACTGCCCTGTGTAGGATGTACAGCCCTGCTTAGGAGACAGTGCCCTGTGTAGGAGACTCTGCCCTGTGTAGGAGACTCTGCCCTGTGTTGGAGACACTGCCCTGTTCAGGAGACACTGCCCTGTGAAGGAGACACTGCCCTGTGTAGGAGACGCTGCCCTGTGGAGGAGATGCTGCCCTGCGTAGATGGCACTGCACTGTGTAGGAGTCACTCTCCTGTGTAGGAGGCACTGCCCTGTGTTGGAGACATTGTACTGTGCAGGCGACTCTGCCCTGTGTAGGTGACACTGCCCTGTTCGGGAGACACAGCCCTGTGTAAGAGGCACTGCCCTGTTTAGATGACACTGCCCTGTCCAGCAGACATTGCCCTGTGTAGGAGATACTTCCCTGTGAAAGAGGTACTGCACTGTGTAGGATGCACTGCCGTGTGTAGGAGACACTGCCCTGTGTAGGAGACACTGCCCTGTGTAGCTGGCAGTGCCCTGTGTAGGAGGCGCTGCCTTGTTTAGGAGAAACTGCACTGTGTAGCAGACACTGCCCTGTGTAGGTGACACTGCCCTGTGTAGGATGTACTGCCCTGTGAAGGATGTACTGCCCTGTTTAGGAGACACTGCCCTGTGTAGGAGGAACTGCGCTGTGTAAGAGACACAGCCCGGTACAGGAGACACTGCCCTGTGTAGGAGATTCTGCCCTATGGAGTAGATGCGGCCCTGTGTAGATGGCACTGCCCTGTGTAGGAGACACTGTCCTGTGTAGGAGGCACTGCCCTGTGTAGGAGACACTGCCGTGTAGATGGCGCTGCCCTGTGTAGGAGGCGCTGCCCTGTGTAGCAGGCGCTACCTGTGTAGGAGATGCTGCCCTGTGTCGGAGACGATGCCCTGTGTAGGAGACACTCTTCTGTGTAGTAGGCACTGCCCTGTGTAGGAGACTCTGCCCTGTGTAGGAGGTACTGCCCTTTGTAGGAAGTACTGAACTGTGTAGTAGTCGCTGCCCTGTGTCGGAGGCACTCCCCTGTGTAGGTGCCACTGCCCTGTGTAAGAGGCTATGCCCTGTGTAGGAGACAATGCCGTGTGTAGCAGACACTGCCCTGTGTATCAGACACTGCACTGTGTACGAGGCACTGCCCTGCGTAGGAGACATTGCCCTGTGTAGGAGACACTGCCCTGTGTAGGATGTACAGCCCTGCTTAGGAAACACTGCCCTGTTCAGGAGACACAGCCCTGTGCAGGAGACAGTGCCCTGTGTAGGAGACGCTGCCCTGTGGAGGAGATGCTGCCCTGTGTAGATGGCACTGCACTGTGTAGGAGACACTGTCCTGTGTAGGAGGCACTGCCCTGTGTAGGAGACATTGCCCTTTGTAGATGGTGCTGCCCTGTGTAGGAGGCGCTGCCCTTTGTAGGAGTCACTGCCCTGTGTAGGAGACTCTGCCCTGTTCAGGAGACTCTGCCCTTTGTAGGAGCCGCTGAACTGTGTAGTAGGCACTGCCCTGTGCAGGAGACACTGCCCTGTGTAGGAGGCACTGCCCTGTGTAGGAGGCACTGCCCTTTGTAGGAGGTACTGCCCTGTGTTGGAGTCGCTGCCCTGTGCAGGAGGTACTGCCTTGTTTAGGAGCTACTGCCCTGTGTAGGAGGCACTGCCCTGTGTAGGAGACACTACCCTGTGTTGGTGGCACTGCCTTGTTTAGGAGGCTCTGCCCTGTGTAGGAGACAATGACCTGTGTAGAAGACACTTCCCTGTGTAGCAGACACTGCGCTGTGTAGGAGATACTGCCCTGTGTAGGAGACGCTACACTGTGGACGAGATGCAGCCATGTGTAGGAGTCGCTGCCCTGTGTAGGAGTCACTGCCCTGTGTAGGAGTCACTGCCCTGTGTACGAGACACTGCGCTGTGTAGCAGACACTGCCATGCGTAGATGGCACTGCACTGTGTAGGAGAAACTGTCCTGTTTAGGAGGCACTGCCGTGTGTAGGAGATATTGCCCTGTGTAGGAGATTCTGTCCTGTGTAGGTGACACTGCCGTGTTCAGGAGACACTGCCCTGTGTAAGAGGCACTGCCCTGTGTAGGAGTCGCTGCACTGTGTAGCAGTTACTGCCCTGTGAAAGAGGTACTGCCCTGTGTAGGATGTACTGCCCTGTGTAGGAGACACTGCCCTGTGTAGTAGTCAATGCCTTGTGTAGGAGACACTGCCCTGTGTAGGAGACACTGCCCTGTGTAGGTGGCACTGCCCTGTGTAAGAGGTGCTGCATTGTTTAGGAGAAACTGCCTTGTGTAGCAGACACTGCCCTGTGTAGGAGACACTGCCCTGTGTAGGAGACACTGCACTGTGTAGGGGACACTGCCCTGTTCAGGAGATGCTGTCCTTCGTGTTAGGCGCTGCCCTGTGTAGGAGGTGAAGCCCTGTGTATGAGTCGCTGCCCTATGTAGGAGACACTGCCCTGTGTAGGAGACACTGCCCTGTGTAGGAGACGCTACCTTGTGTATGAGACGCTGCAATGTGTAGGAGTCACTGCCCTGTGTAGGAGACATTGCCCTGTGTAGGAGACACTGCCCTGTGTAGGATGTACAGCCCTGCTTAGGAGACACTGCCCTGTGTAGGAGACTCTGCCCTGTGTAGGAGACTCTGCCCTGAGGAGGAGACACTGCCCTGTTCAAAGAGACACTACCCTGTGCAGGAGACACTGCCCTGTGTAGGAGACGCTACCTTGTGTAAGAGACGCTGCCCTGTGTAGGAGTCACTGCCCTATGTAGGAGACATTGCTCTGTGTATGGGACACTGCCCTGTGTAGGATGTACAGCCCTGCTTAGGAGACAGTGCCCTGTGTAGGAGACTCTGCCCTGTGTAGGAGACCCTGCCCTGTGTTGGAGACACTGCCCTGTTCAGGAGACACTGCCCTGTGAAGGAGACACTGCCCTGTGTAGGAGACGCTGCCCTGTGGAGGAGATGCTGCCCTGTGAAAGAGGTACTGCACTGTGTAGGATGCACTGCCGTGTGTAGGAGACACTGCCCTGTGTAGGAGACACTGCCCTGTGTAGCTGGCAGTGCCTTGTGTAGGAGGCGCTGCCTTGTTTAGGAGAAACTGCACTGTGTAGCAGACACTGCCCTGTGTAGGTGACACTGCCCTGTGTAGGATGTACTGCCCTGTGTAGGATGTACTGCCCTGTTTAGGAGACACTGCCATGTGTAGGAGGAACTGCGCTGTGTAGGAGACACAGCCCGGTACAGGAGACACTGCCCTGTGTAGGAGACTCTGCCCTATGGAGGAGATGCGGCCCTGTGTAAATGGCACTGCCCTGTGTAGGAGACACTGTCCTGTGTAGGAGGCACTGCCCTCTGTAGGAGACACTGCCGTGTAGATGGCGCTGCCCTGTGTGGGAGGCGCTGCCCTGTGTAGGAGGCGCTACCTGTGTAGGAGATGCTGCCCTGTGTAGGAGACGATGCCCTGTGTAGGAGTCACTGCCCAGTGTAGGAGCCACTGCCCTGTGCAGGAGACACTGCCCTGTGTAGGAGACTCTGCCCTTTGCAGGAGGTACTGCCCTGTGTAGGAAGTGCTGAACTGTGTAGTAGTCGCTGCCCTGTGTAGGAGGCACTCCCCTTTGTAGGTGCCACTGCCCTGTGTAAGAGGCTATGCCCTCTGTAGGTGACAATGCCGTGTGTAGCAGACACTGCCCTGTGTATCAGACACTGCACTGTGTACGAGGCACTGCCCTGCATAGGAGACATTGCCATGTGTAGGAGACACTGCCCTGTGTAGGATGTACAGCCCTGCTTAGGAGACGCTGCCCTGTGTTGGAGACTCTGCCTTGTGTAGGAGACTCTGCCCTGTGTAGGAAATACTGCCCTGTTCAGGAGACACTGAGACACTGCCCTGTGCAGGAGACAGTGCCCTGTGTAGGAGACGCTGCCCTATGGAGGAGATGCTGCCCTGTGTAGATGGCACTGCACTGTGTAGGAGACACTGTCCTGTGTAGGAGGCACTGCCCTGTGTAGGAGACATTGCCCTTTGTAGATGGTGCTGCCCTGTGTAGGAGGCGCTGCCCTTTGTAGGAGTCACTGCACTGTGTAGGAGACTCTGCCCTGTTCAGGAGACTCTGCCCTTTGTAGGAGCCGCTGAACTGTGTAGTAGGCACTGCCCTGTGCAGGAGACACTGCCCTGTGTAGGAGGCACTGCCCTGCGTAGGAAGCACTGCACTTTGTAGGAGTTACTGCCCTGTGTTGGAGTCGCTGCCCTGTGCAGGAGGTACTGCCTTGTGTAGGAGCTACTGCCCTGTGTAGGAGGCACTGCCCTGTGTAGGAGACACTACCCTGTGTTGGTGGCACTGCCTTGTGTAGGAGGCTCTGCCCTGTGTAGGAGACAATGACCTGTGTAGACGACACTTCCCTGTGTAGCAGACACTGCGCTGTGTAGGAGACACTGCCCTACATAGGAGACACTGCCCTGTTCAGGAATCACTGCCCTGGGTAGCAGGTGCTGCCCTGTGTAGGAGATGCTATCCTGTGTAGGAAACACTGCCCTGTGTAGGAGACGCTACCCTCTGTAGGAGATGCTGCCCTGTGTAGGAGTCGCTGCCCTGTGTCGGAGTCACTGCCCTGTGTAGGAGACACTGCCCTGTTTAGGAGACACTGCCATGTGTAAATGGCGCTGCCCTGTGTAGGATATGCTGCCCTGTGTAGATGGCACTTCCCTGTGTAGGAGACACTGTCTTGTGCAGGATGCACTGTCCTGTGTAGGAGGCACTGTGCTTTGAAGGAGCCACTGCCCTGTGTAGGAATCATTGCACTGTGTCAGAGAAACTGCCCTGTACAGGACACACAGCCGTTTGAAGGAGGCACTGCCCTGTGTAGGAGACACTGCCCTGTTGAGGAGACACTGCCCGGTGTAGGAGACTCTGCCCTGTTTAGGAGATGCTGCCCTGTGTAGGAGATGCTGCCATCTGTAGGAGACGCTGCCCTGTGTAGGAGACGCTGCCCTGTGTAGGAAGCCGTGCCCTGACTAAGAGACTCTGCACTGTTCAGAAGAGGCTGGACTGTGTAGGAGGCGCTGCCCTGTGTGATAGACACAGCCCTGTGTAGATGGCACTGCCCTGTGTAGGAGGCTGTCCTGTGTAAGAGGCACTGCCCTGAGTAGGAGGCGCTGCCCTGTGTAGGAGACACTGCCCTGTGTAGGAGGGAATGCCCTGTGTAGGAGGCACTGCTCTGTTCCGTAGAAACTGCCCGGTGTAGGAGACGCTGCCTTGTTCAGGAGATGCTGCCCTGTCTAGGAGAGGCTGCACTGTGTAGGAGACGCTGCCCTGTGTAGGAGACGCTGCCCTGTGTAGGAGGCGCTGCCCTGCCTAGGAGTCCCCGCCCTGTTCAGAAGACGCTGTCCTGTGCAGGAGGCGCTCCTCTCTGTGGGAGATGCTGCCCTGTGTAGGAGACGCTGCCCCTGTAGGAGATGCTGCCCTGTGTATGTGGCACTGCCCTGCCTAGGAGACTCTGCCCTGTTCAGAAGACGCTGTCCTGTGTAGGAGGCGCTGCCCTCTGTGGAGATGCTGCCCTGTGGAGGAGATGCTGCCCTGTGTAGGAGATGCTACCCTGTTCAGGAGACGCTGCCCTGTTTAGGAGGCACTGCACTGTGTAGGAGACTCTAACCTGTGTAGGAGACTCTGCCCTGTGTAGGAGACACTACCCTGTTCAGGAGACACTGCCCTGTGTAAGAGGCATTGCCCTGTGCAGAAGTCACTGCCCTGTCCAGCAGACACTGCCCTGTTTAAGGGATACTGCCCTGTGTAGGAGTCGCTGGCCTGTTTAGGAGTTACTGCCCTGTGAAAGAGTTACTGCCCTGTGAAGGATGTACTGCCCTGTTTAGGAGACACTGCCATTTGTAGGAGTCAATGCCCTGTGTAGGAGATACTGCCCTGTGTAGGAGACATTGCGCTGTGTAGATGGCACTGCCCTGTGTAGAAGGCACTGCCCTGTGTAGGAGGCACTGCCTTGTTTAGGAGACACTGCCCCGTGTAGCAGACACTGCCCTGTGTAGGAGACACTGCCCTTTGTAGGATGTACTGCCCTGTATAGGATGTACTGCCCTGATTCGGAGACACTGCCCTGTGTAGGAGACTCTGCCATGTGCAGGAGGCACTGCCCTGTGTAGGAAACAATGCCCCGTGCAGGAGACACTGCACAGTGCAGGAGAAACTGCCCTGTGTAGGAGGCACTGCCCTGTGTAGGAGACACTGCCCGATTCAGGAGACACTGCCCTGTGTAGGAGACGCTGCCTTATGGAGGAGATGCTGCCCTGTGTAGATGGCACTGCCCTGTGTAGTAGACACTGTCCTGTGTAAGAGGCACTGCCCTGTGTAGGAGACACTGCTCTGTGTAGATGGTGCTGCCCTGTGTAGGAGGCGCTGCCATTTGTAGGAGGCACTGCCCGGTGTAGGCGATCCTGCCCTGTGTAGGAGATGCTGCCCTATGTAGGAGTCACTGCCCTGTGTATGAGACACTGCCCTGTGAAGGAGACTCTGCCCTGTTCAGGAGACTCTGCCCTGTGTAGGAGCCCCTGACCTTTGTAGGAGCCATTGCCCTGTTCAGGATACACTGCCATTGGTGGTAGCCGCTGCCCTGTGTAGGAAACGCTCCCCTGTGTAGGAGACACTGCCCTGTGTAGGAGGCACTGCCCTGTGTAGGAGGTGCTGCCCTGTGTAGGAGTCGCATTTCTGTGTAGGAGACACTGCCCTTTGTAGGAGACACTGCCCTGTGTCCGAGGTGCTGCCCTGTGTCGGAGTCGCTGCCTTGTGCAGGAGACACTGCCCTGTGTAGGAGACACTGCCCTTTGTAAAAGACACTGCCCTGTTCAGGAGACGCTGTCCTTGGTGGTAGGCGCTGCCCTGTGTAGGAGGTGCTGCCCTGTGTAGGAGTCGCTGCCCTGTGTAGGAGACACTGCCCTGTGTAGGAGACACTGCCCTGTGTTGGAGACGCTACCTTGTGTAAGAGACGCTGCACTGTGTAGGAGTCACTGCCCTGTGTAGGAGACATTGCCCTGTGTAGGAGACACTGCCCTGTGTATGATGTACAGCCCTGCTTAGGAGACACTCCCTGTGTAGGAGACTCTGCCCTGTGTAGGAGACTCTGCCCTGTGTAGGAGACACTGCCCTGTTCAGGAGACACTACCCTGTGCAGGAGACACTGCCCAGTGTAGGAGACGCTACCTTGTGTAAGAGACGCTGCCCTTTGTACTGTGTACAGCCCTGCTTAGGAGACAGTGCCCTGTGTAGGAGACTCTGCCCTGTGTAGGAGACTCTGCCCTGTGTTGGAGACACTGCCCTGTTCAGGAGACACTGCCCTGTGCAGGAGATACTGCCCTGTGTAGGAGACTCTGCACTGTGGAGGACATGCTGCCCTGCGTAGATGGCACTGCACTTTGTAGGCGACACTGTCCTGTGTAGGAGGCACTGCCCTCTGTAGGAGACATTGCCGTGTGCAGGAGACTCTGCCTGTGTAGGTGACACTGCCCTGTTTGTGAGACACAGCCCAATGTAAGATGCACTGCCCTGTGTAGAAGACACTGCCCTGTCCAGCAGACACTGCCCTGTGTAGGAGATACTGCCCTGTGTAGGAGTCACTGCCCTGTGTAGCAGTTACTGCCCTATGAAAGAGGTACTGCCCTGTTTTGGATTTACTGCCCTGTGTAGGAGACACTGCCCTGTGTAGTAGTCAATGCACTGTGTAGGAGACACTGCCCTGTGTAGGAGACACTGCCCTGTTCACGAGACACTGCCCTCTGTAAGAGGAACTGCCCTGTGCAGGACACACTGCCCTCTCAAGCAGACACTGCCCTGTGTAGGAGGTACTGCCCTGTTTAGCAGACGCTGCCCTGTGTAGGAGTTACTGCCCTGTGTAAAAGGTACTGCCCTGTGTAGGATGTACTGCCCTGTGTAGGAGACGCCACCTTGTGTAAGAGATGCTGCCCTGTGTAGGAGTCACTACCCTGTGTCGGACACATTGCCCTGTGTAGGAGACACTGCCCTTTGTAGGTTGTACGGCCCTGCTTAGGAGACACTGCCCTGTGTAGAAGACTTTGCCCTGTGTAGGAGACTCTGCTGTGTAGGAAACACTGCCCTGTTCAGGAGACAGTGCCCTGTGTAGGAGGCTCTGCCCTGTGTAGGAAACACTGCCCTGTTTAGGAGACACTGCCCTGTGCAGGAGACACTGCCCTGTGTAGGATACGCTGCCCTGTGTAGCAGGCACTGCCCTGTGTAGGTGGCACTGCCCTGTGTAGGAGGCTCTGCCCTGTGTAGCAGACACTGCGCTGTGTAGGGGACACTGCCCTGTGTAGGGGTCACTTCCCTGTGTAGGAGGGATTGCCCTGTGTAGGAGACACTGCCCTCTTCCGTAGACACTGCCCGGTGTAGGAGACTCTGCCCTGTTCAGGGGATGTTGCCCTGTGTAGGAGATGCTGCACTGTGTAGGAGATGCTGCCCCGTGTAAGCGACGCTGCCCTGTGTAGGAGGCCCTGCACTGCCTAGGAGACTCTGCACTGTTCAGAATATGCTGTGCTTTGAAGGAGGCGCTGCCCTCTGTGAGAGACACTGCCCTGTGTAGGAGACACTGCCGTTTGTAGGGGGCACTGTCCTGTGAAGGAGACACTGCCCTGTGTAGATGGCACTGCCCTGTGTAGGAGGCGCTGCCCTGCCTAGGAGACTCTGCCCTGATCAGAAGACGCTATCCTGTGTAGGAGGCACAGCCCTTTGTAGGAGGCACTGCCCTGTGTAGGAGATACTGCGCTGTGTAGGAGGGACTGCCTTGTGTAGGAGACACTGCACTTTGTAGGAGGCCCTATCCTGTGTAGGAGACTCTGCCCTGCGTAGGAGACACTGCCCTGTTCAGGAGACACTGCCCTCTGTAAGAAGAGCTGCCCTGTGCAGGTCACACTGCCCTGTCCAGCAGACAATGCCCTGTGTAGGCGGTACTGCCCTGTTTAGGAGACGCTGCACTTTGTAGGAGCTACTGCCCTGTGTAAGAGGTACTGCCTTTGTAGTATGTACTGCCCTGTGTAGGAGGTGCCACCTTGTGTATGAGATGCTGCCCTGTGTAGGAGTCAATGCCCTGTGTCGGAGACATTGCCCTGTGTAGGAGACACTGCCCTGTGTAGGTTGTATGGCCCTGCTTAGGAGACACTGCCCTGTGTAGGAGACTTTGCCCTGTGTAGGAGACTCTGCCCTGTGTAGGAGACACTGCCCTGTTCTGGAGACACTGCCCTGTGTAGGAGACACTGCCCTGTGCAGGAGACACTGCCCTGTGTAGGAGACGCTGCCCTGTTCTGTAGACACTGCCTGGTGTAGACTCTTTGGCCCTGCTTAGGAGACACTGCCCTGTTTAGGTGGCACTGCCCTGTGTAGAAGGCTCTGCCCTGTGTAGCAGACACTGCGCTGTGTAGGAGACACTGCCCAGTTTATGGGACACTGCCCTGTGCAGGAATCACTTCCCTGTGTAGGAGACACTGCCCTTTGCAGGAGGGACTGCCCTGTGTAGGAGAAACTGCCCTGTTCCATAGACACTGCACAGTGTAGGAGACTCTGCCCTGTTCAGCAGATGCAGTCCTGTGTAGGAGACGCTGCTCTGTGTAGGAGGCCCTGCCCTGCCTAGGAGACTCTGCACTGTTCAGAAGATGCTGTCCTGTTTAGAAGGCGCTGCCCTCTGCGAGAGACACGCCCTGTGTAGGACACACTGCCCTTTGTAAGGGGCACTGCTCTGCGAAGGTGACACTGCCTGTGTAGATGGCACTGCCCTGTGTTGGAGGTGCTGCCCTGCCTAGGAGACTCTGCCCTGTTCAGTAGATGCTGTCCTGTGTAGGAGGCACTGCCCTGTGTAGGAGGCACTGCGCTGTGTCGGAGACACTGCGCTGTGTAAGAGACACTGCCCTGTGTTGGAGGGACTGCCCTTTGTAGGAGACACTGCCCTGTTCCGTAGACACTGCCCGGTGTAGGAGACGCTGCCTTGTTCAGTAGATGCTGCCCTGTTTAGGAGACGCTGCACTGTGTAGGAGACACTGCCCTGTTTAGGAGACGCTGCACTGTGTAGGAGGCGCTGCCCTGCCTAGGAGTCTCTGCCCTGTTCAGAAGACGCTGTCCCGTGTAGGAGGTGCTGCCCTCTGTGGGAGACGCTGCCCTGTGTAGGAGACGCTGCCCTGTTTAGGAGATGCTGCACTGTGTAGGAAGCACTGCCCTGCCTAGTTGATTCTGCTCTGTTCAGAAGACGCTGTCCTCTGTAGGAGGTACTGCCCTCTGTGGGAGACGCTGCCCTGTGTAGGAGACGCTACCCTGTTCAGGAGATGCTGCCCTGTGTAGGAGGCACTGCACTGTGTAGGAGACACTACCATCTGTAGGAGACTCTGCCCTGTGTAGGAGACACTGCCCTGTTCAGGAGACACTGCCCTGTGTAAGAGGCACTGCCCTGTGTAGAAGACACTGCCCTGTCCAGCAGACACTGCCCTGTGTATGAGATACTGCCATGTGTAGGAGTCGCTGCCCTGTGAGGAGTTACTGCCCTGTGAAAGAGGTACTGCCCTGTGTAGGAGACACACCCCTGTGTAGGAGACACTGCCCTGTGTAGGTGGCACTGCCCTCTGAAGGAGGCGGCGCCTTGTTAAGGAGACACTGCCCTGTGTAGCAGACACTGCCCTGTGTAGGAGACTCTGCCCTGTGTAGGATGTACTGCCCTGTGTAGGGTGTACTGCCCTGTTTAGGAGACACTGCCCTGTGTAGGAGACCCTGCCCTGTGTAGGAGGCACTGCCCTGTGTAGGAAACACTGCCCCGTGTAGGAGACACTGCCGTGTGCAGGAGACACTGCCCTGTGTAGGAGGCTCTGCCCTGTGTAGGAGACACTGTCCTGTGTAGGAGGCTCTGCCCTGTGTAGAAGATATTGCCCTGTGTAGATGGCGCTGCCCTGTGTAGGAGGCACTGCCCTGTGTAGGAGGCGCTGCCCTGTGTAGGAGATGCTGCCCTGTGTAGGAGAGGCTGCCCTGTGTAGGGGTCACTGCCCTGTGTAGGAGACACTGCCCTGTGTAGGAGACTCTGCCCTATTCAGGAGACTCTGCCCTGTGTAGGTGCCGCTTACCTGTGTAGGAGCCACTGCCCTGTTCAGGAGACACTGCCCTGTGTAGGAGGCACTGCCCTGCGTAGGAGGTACTGCCCTGTGTAGGAGTTGCTTCCCTGTGTAGGAGGTACTGCCCTGTGTAGGAAGTACTGAACTGTGTAGGAGTCGCTGCCCTGTGTAGGTGGCACTGCCCTGTGTAGGTGCCACTGCCCTGTGTAGGAGGCTGTGCCCTTTGTAGGAGACAATGCCGTGTGTAGCAGACACTGCCCTGTGTATCAGACACTGCACTGTGTAGGAGGCACTGCCCTGCATAGGAGACACTGCCCTGTTCAGGAGACACTGTCCTTGGTGGTAGGCACTGCCCTGTGTAGGAGATGCTGCCCTGTGTAGGAGACACTGCCCTGTGTAGGAGACACTGCCCTGTGTAGGAGACATTGCCCTGTGTCGGAGACACTGCACTGTGTAGGATGTACAGCCCTGCTTAGGAGACACTGCACTGTGTAGGAGACTCTGCCCTGTGTAGGACACACTGCCCTGTGTAGGAGACACTGCCCTGTTCAGGAGACACTGCCCTGTGCAGGGGACATTGCCCTGTTTAGGAGACTCAGCTCCGTGTAGGAGACTCTGCCCTGTTCAGGAGACATTGCCCTGTGTAAGACGCACTGCCCTGTGTAGAAGACACTGCCCTGTCCAGCAGATACTGCCCTGTGTAGGAGATACTGCCCTGTGTCGGAGTCGCTGCGATGTGTAGGAGTTACTGCCCTGTTAAAGAGGTACTGCCCTGTGTAGGATGTACTGCCCTGTGTAGGAGACACTGCACTGTGTAGGAGTCAATGCCCTGTGTAGGAGACACGGCCCTGTGTAGGAGACACTGCCCTGTGAAGGTGGCAATGCCCTGTGTAGGAGGCACTGCCTTCTTTTGAAGACACTGCCTTGTGTAGCAGACACTGCCCTGTGTAGCAGGCACTGCCCTGTGTAGGATGTACTGCCCTGTGTAGGATGTGCTGCCCTGTTTAGGAGAAACTGCCCTGTGTAGGAGACTCTGTCCTGTGTAGGAGGCACTGCCCTGTTTAGGAAAAACTGCCCAGTGTAGGAGAAACTGCCATGTGCAGGAGACACTGCACTGTCTAGGAGGCACTGCCCTGTGTAGGAGACACTGCCCGGTTCAGGAGACACTGCCCTGTGTAAGAGACGCTGCCCTGTGAAGGAGATGCTGCCCTGTGAAGGTGGCACTGCCCTATGTAGGAGAAACTGTCCTCTGTAGGAGGCACTGCCCTGTGTAGGAGAATCTGCCCTGTGTAGTTGGCGCTGCACTGTTTAGGAGGCGCTGCCCTGTGTAGGAGGCGCTGCCCAGTGTAAGAGATGCTGCCCTGTGTAGGAGACGCTGCCCTGTGTATGAGTCACTGCCCTGTGTAGGAGACACTGTGCTGTGTAGGTGACTCTGCCCTGTTCAGGAGACTCTGCCCTGTGTAGGAGCCACTGACCTGTATAGGAGCCATTGCCCTGTTCAGAAGACACTGCCCTGTGTAGAAGAGACTGCCCTGTGTAGTAGGCACTGCCCTGTGTAGAAGACTCTGCCCTGTGTAGGAGGCACTGCCCTGTTTATCAGGCACTGCACTGTGTAGGAGGCACTGCCCTGCGTAGGAGACACTGCCCTGTTCAGGAGACGCTGTCCTTGGTGGGTAGGAGATGCTACCTTGTGTAAGAGACGCTGCCCTGTTTAGGAGTCACTGCCCTGTTAAGGAGACATTGCCCTGTGTAGGAGACACTGCCCTGTGTAGGATGTACAGCCCTGCTTAGGAGACACTGCCCTGTGTAGGAGACTCTGCCCTTTGTAGGAGACTCTGCCCTGTGTCGGAGACACTGCCCTGTTCAGGAGACACTGCCCTGTGCAGGAGACACTGCCCTTTGTAGGAGACGCTGCCCTGTGGAGGAGATGGTGCCCTGTGTAGATGGTACTGCACTGCGTAGGAGACACTGTCCTGTGTATGAGGCATTGCCTTTGTAGGAGACATTGTCCTGTGTATTTGGCGCTGCCCTGTGTAGGTGGCACTGCCCTTTGTCGCAGTCACTGCCCTGTGTAGGAGACTTTGCCCTGTTCAGGAATCTCTGCCCTTTGTAGGAGCTGCTGACCTGTGTAGGAGCCACTGCCCTGTTCAGGAGACACAGCCCTGTGTCGGAGACACTGCCCTGTGTAGGAGGCTCTTCCTTGTGTTGGAGACAATGCCCTGTGTAGAAGACACTTCCCTGTGGAGCAGACACTGCGCTGTGTAGGAGACACTGCCCTGCGTAGGAGACACTGACCTGTTCAGGAGTCACTGCCCAGGGTGGGAGGCCCTGCTCTGTGTAGGAGATGCTGCCCTTTGTAGGAGCCACTGCCCTGTGTAGGAGTCACTGCCCTGTATAGGAGAAACTGACCTTTGTAGGAGACACTGCCATGTGTAAATGGCGCTGCCCTATGTAGGAGGCGCTGCCCTGTGTAGGAGTCGCTGCCCTGACTAGGAGTCACTCCCCTTTGTAGGAGTCACTGCCCTGTGTAGGATACACTGCCAAGAGTAGATGGCGCTGCCCTGTGTAGGATTCGCTGCCCTGTGTAGGAGATGCTGCCCTGTGTAGATGGCACTTCCCTGTGTAGGAGACACTGTCTTGTGCAGGAGGCACAGTCCTGTTTAGGAGGCACTGTGCTGTGTAGGAGACACTGACCTGTGTAGGAAAAAACTGCCCTGTGTAGGAGACACTGCCCTGTGTAGTAGGCACTGCCCTGTATAGGAGACTCTGCCCTGTGTAGGAGACATTGTCTTGTTCAGGAGACACTGCCCTGTGTAGGAGGCACTGCCCTGTGTAGGTAACACTGCCCTGTGTAGGAGACACTGCCCTTTGTAGGAGACACTGCCCTGTTCAGGAGACACTGACCTGTGAAAATGGCGCTGCCCTGTGTAGGAGGCACTGCCCTGTGTAGATAGCGCTGCCTTGTGTAGGAGACTCTGACCTGTGTAGATGGCGCTGCCCTGTGTAGCAGGCGCTGCCATGTGAAGGTGATGCTTCCCTGTGTAGATGGCACTGCCCTGGGGAGGAGACTCTGTCCTGCATAGGAGACACTGCCCTGTTCAGGAGACACTTCAATGTGTAGGAGGCACTGCACTGTGTAGGAAACATTGCCCTTTGCAAGAGACAGTGCCCTGTACAGGAGACACTGCCCTTTGAAGGAGGCACTGTCCTGTTGCAGAGACACTGCCCTGTTCAGGAGACACTGCCCAGTGTAGGAGACTTTGCCCTGTTCAGGAGATGCTGCCCTGTGTAGGAGATGCTGCACTCTATAGGAGACGCTGCCATGTGTAGGAGACGCTGCCCTTTGCAGGAGGCCCTGCTCTGCCTAGGAGACTCTGGACTGTTCAGGAGACGCTGGCCTGTGTAGGAGGCGCTGACCTGTGTGAGAGACACTGCCCTGTATAGGAGACACTGCCCTTTGTAAGGGGCACAGCCCTGTGAATGAGACACTGCCCTGTGTAGATGGCACTGCCCTGTGTAGGAGGTGCTGCCCTGCCGAGGAGACACTGTCCTTTTCAAAAGATGCTGTCCTGTGTAGGAGGCACTGCGCTGTGTAGGAGGCACTGCCCTGTGTAGGAGGGACTGCGCTGTGTAGGAGACACTGCCCTGTTCCGTAGACGCTGCTCGATGTAGGAGACGCTGCCCTTTTCAGGAGACACAGCCCTGTGTAGGAGACGCTGCCCTGTGTTGGAGTCGCTGCCCTTTGAAGGAGCCGCTGATCTGTGTAGGAGCCACTTCTCTGTGTTGGAGTCGCTGCCCTGTGTAAGAGGTACTGCCCTGTGTAGGAGCTACTGCCCTGTGTAGGAGTCACTGCCCTGTGTAGGAGGCACTACCCTGTGTTGGTGGCACTGCCCTTTGTAGGAGGCTCTGCCCTGTGTAGGAGACAATGCCCTGTGCAGAAGACACTTTCCTGTGGAGCAGACACTGCGCTGTGTAGGAGACACAGCCCTGCGTAGGAGACACTGCCCTGTTCAGGAGTCACTGCCCTGGGTGGGAGGTGCTGCCCTGTTCAGGAGATGCTGCCTTGAGTAGGAGATGCTGCACTGTGTAGGAGATGCTGCCCTGTGTAGGAGATGCTGCCCTGTGTAGGAGGCGCTGCCCTGCCTAGGAGTCTCTGCCCTGTTCAGAAGATGATGTCCTTTGTAGGAGGCGCTGCCTTGTGTGGGAGATGCTGCCCTGTGTAGGAGATGTTGCACTGTATAGGAGATGCTGCCCTGTGTAGGAGGCACTGCCCTGCCTAGGAGACTCTGCCCTGTTCAGAAGACGCTGTTTTGTGTACGAGGCGCTGCCCTCTGTGGGAGACGCTGCCCTGTGTAGGAGATGCTGCCCTGTGTAGGAGACGCTACCCTGTTCAGGAGACGTTGCCCTGTGCAGGAGGCACTGCACTGTGTAGGAGACACAACCCTGTGTAGGAGAACTCTGCCCTGTGTAGGAGACACTGCCCTGTGTAGGAGCCTGTGACCTGTGTAGGAGCCACTGCCCTGTTCAGGAGACACTGCCCTGGTTGGTAGGCACTGCTCTTTGTAGGAGACGCTGCCCTGTGTAGGAGACACTGCCCAGTGTAGTAGACACTGCCCTGTTTACGAGGTGCTGCCCTGTGTAGGAGTCACTGCCCTGTGTAGGAGACGCTGCCCTGTACAGGAGACAATGCCCTGTGCAGGAGACACTGCCCTGTTCAGCAGACTCTGTCCTTGGTGGTAGGCGCTGCCCTGTTTAGGAGACGCTGCCCTGTGTAGGAGACACTGCCCTGTGTAGGAGACACTGCCCTGTGTAGGAGGTGCTGCCCTGTGTAGGAGTCGCTGCCTTGTGTAGGAGACACTGCGCTGTGTAGGTGACTCTGCCCTGTTCAGGAGACTCTGCCCTGTGTAGGAGCCACTGACCTGTGTGGGAGCCATTGCCCTGTTCAGGAGACACTGCCCTGTGTAGAAGAGACTGCCCTGTGCAGTAGGCACTGCCCTGTGTAGAAGACTCTGCCCTGTGTAGGAGGCACTGCCCTGTGTATCAGGCACTGCACTGTGTAGGAGGCACTGCCCTGCGTAGGAGACACTGCCCTGTTCAGGAGACGCTGTCCTTGGTGGGTAGGAGATGCTACCTTGTGTAAGAGACGCTGCCCTGTTTAGGAGTCACTGCCCTGTTAAGGAGACATTGCCCTGTGTAGGAGACACTGCCCTGTGTAGGATGTACAGCCCTGCTTAGGAGACACTGCCCTGTGTAGGAGACTCTGCCCTGTGTAGGAGACTCTGCCCTGTGTAGGAGACACTGCCCTGTTCAGGAGACACTGCCCTGTGCAGGAGACACTGCCCTTTGTAGGAGACGCTGCCCTGTGGAGGAGATGGTGCCCTGTGTAGATGGTACTGCACTGCGTAGGAGACACTGTCCTGTGTATGAGGCACTGCCTTTGTAGGAGACATTGCCCTGTGTAGTTGGCGCTGCCCTGTGTAGGTGCCACTGCCCTTTGTAGGAGTCACTGCCCTGTGTAGGAGACTTTGCCCTGTTCAGGAATCTCTGCCCTTTGTAGGAGCTGCTGACCTGTGTAGGAGCCACTGCCCAATTCAGGAGACACAGCCCTGTGTCGGAGACACTGCTCTGTGTAGTAGGCACTGCCCTGTTCAGGAGACACTGCCCTGTGTAGGAGGTACTGCCCTGTGTAGGAGCTACTGCCCTGTGTAGGAGTCACTGCCCTGTTTAGGAGGCACTACCCTGTGTTGGTGGCATTGCCCTGTGTAGGAGGCTCTTCCTTGTGTTGGAGACAATGCCCTGTGTAGAAGACACTTCCCTGTGGAGCAGACACTGCGCTGTGTAGGAGACACTGCCCTGCGTAGGAGACACTGACCTGTTCAGGAGTCACTGCCCAGGGAGGGAGGCCCTGCTCTGTGCAGGAGACACTGCACTGTGTAGGAGTCAATGCCCTGTGTAGGAGACACGGCCCTGTGTAGGAGACACTGCCCTGTGTAGGTGGCAATGCCCTGTGTAGGAGGCGCTGCCTTCTTTAGAAGACACTGCCTTGTGTAGCAGACACTGCCCTGTGTAGCAGACACTGCCCTGTGTAGGATGTACTGCCCTGTGTAGGATGCGCTGCCCTGTTTAGGAGAAACTGCCCTGTGTAGGAGACTCTGCCCTGTGTAGGAGGCACTGCCCTGTTTAGGAAACACTGCCCAGTGTAGGAGGAACTGCCATGTGCAGGAGACACTGCACTGTCTAGGAGGCACTGCCCTGTGTAGGAGACACTGCCCGGTTCAGGAGACACTGCCCTGTGTAGGAGACGCTGCCCTGTGGAGGAGATGCAGCCCTGTGAAGATGGCACTGCCCTATGTAGGAGAAACTGTCCTCTGTAGGAGGCACTGCCCTGTGTAGGAGAATCTGCCCTGTGTAGTTGGCGCTGCCCTGTTTATGAGGCGCTGCCCTGTGTAGGAGGCGCTGCCCAGTGTAGGAGATGCTGCCCTGTGTAGGAGACGCTGCCCTGTGTAGGAGTCACTGCCCTGTGTAGGAGACACTGCGCTGTGTAGGTGACTCTGTCCTGTTCAGGAGTCTCTGCCCTGTGTAGGAGCCACTGACCTGTATAGGAGCCATTGCCCTGTTCAGGAGACACTGCCCTGTTTAGAAGAGACTGCCCGGTGTAGTAGGCACTGCCCTGTGTAGACGACTCTGCCCTGTGTAGGAGGCACTGCCCTGTGTATCAGGCACTGCACTGTGTAGGAGGCACTGCCCTGCGTAGGAGACACTGCCCTGTTCAGGAGACGCTGTCCTTGGTGGGTAGGAGATGCTACCTTGTGTAAGAGACGCTGCCCTGTTTAGGAGTCACTGCCCTGTTAAGGAGACATTGCCCTGTGTAGGAGACACTGCCCTGTGTAGGATGTACAGCCCTGCTTAGGAGACACTGCCCTGTGTAGGAGACTCTGCCCTGTGTAGGAGACTCTGCCCTCTGTAGGAGACACTGCCCTGTTCAGGAGACACTGCCCTGTGCAGGAGACACTGCCCTTTGTAGGAGACGCTGCCCTGTGGAGGAGATGGTGCCCTGTGTAGATGGTACTGCACTGCGTAGGAGACACTGTCCTGTGTATGAGGCATTGCCTTTGTAGGAGACATTGTCCTGTGTATTTGGCGCTGCCCTGTGTAGGTGGCACTGCCCTTTGTAGGAGTCACTGCCCTGTGTAGGAGACTTTGCCCTGTTCAGGAATCTCTGCCCTTTGTAGGAGCTGCTGACCTGTGTAGGAGCCACTGCCCTGTTCAGGAGACACAGCCCTGTGTCGGAGACACTGCCCTGTGTAGGAGGCTCTTCCTTGTGTTGGAGACAATGCCCTGTGTAGAAGACACTTCCCTGTGGAGCAGACACTGCGCTGTGTAGGAGACACTGCCCTGCGTAGGAGACACTGTCCTGTTCAGGAGTCACTGCCCAGGGTGGGAGGCCCTGCTCTGTGTAGGAGATGCTGCCCTTTGTAGGAGCCGCTGCCCTGTGTAGGAGTCACTGCCCTGTATAGGAGAAACTGACCTTTGTAGGAGACACTGCCATGTGTAAATGGCGCTGCCCTATGTAGGAGGCGCTGCCCTGTGTAGGAGTCGCTGCCCTGACTAGGAGTCACTCCCCTTTGTAGGAGTCACTGCCCTGTGTAGGATACACTGCCAAGAGTAGATGGCGCTGCCCTGTGTAGGATTCGCTGCCCTGTGTAGGAGATGCTGCCCTGTGTAGATGGCACTTCCCTGTGTAGGAGACACTGTCTTGTGCAGGAGGCACAGTGCTGTTTAGGAGGCACTGTGCTGTGTAGGAGACACTGACCTGTGTAGGAAAAAACTGCCCTGTGTAGGAGACACTGCCCTGTGTAGTAGGCACTGCCCTGTATAGGAGATTCTGCCCTGTGTAGGAGACATTGTCTTGTTCAGGAGACACTGCCCTGTGTAGGAGGCACTGCCCTGTGTAGGTAACACCGCCCTGTGTAGGAGACACTGCCCTTTGTAGGAGACACTGCCCTTTTCAGGAGACACTGACCTGTGAAAATGGCGCTGCCCTGTGTAGGAGGCACTGCCCTGTGTAGATAGCGCTGCCTTGTGTAGGAGACTCTGACCTGTGTAGATGGCGCTGCCCTGTGTAGCAGGCGCTGCCATGTGAAGGTGATGCTTCCCTGTGTAGATGGCACTGCCCTGGGGAGGAGACTCTGTCCTGCGTAGGAGACACTGCCCTGTTCAGGAGACACTGCAATGTGTAGGAGGCACTGCACTGTGTAGGAAACACTGCCCTGTGCAAGAGACAGTGCCCTGTACAGGAGACACTGCCCTTTGAAGGAGGCACTCTCCTGTTGCAGAGACACTGCCCTGTTCAGGAGACACTGCCCGGTGTAGGAGACTTTGCCCTGTTCAGGAGATGCTGCCCTGTGTAGGAGATGCTGCACTCTATAGGAGACGCTGCCATGTGTAGGAGACGCTGCCCTTTGTAGGAGGCCCTGTTCTGCCTAGGAGACACTGGACTGTTCAGGAGACGCTGGCCTGTGTAGGAGGCGCTGCCCTGTGTGAGAGACACTGCCCTGTATAGGAGACACTGCCCTTTGTAAGGGGCACAGCCCTGTGAATGAGACACTGCCCTGTGTAGATGGCACTGCCCTGTGTAGGAGGCGCTGCCCTGCCGAGGAGACACTGTCCTTTTCAAAAGATGCTGTCCTGTGTAGGAGGCACTGCCCTGTGTAGGAGGCACTGCCCTGTGTAGGAGACACTGCCCTGTTCCGTAGACGCTGCTCGATGTAGGAGACGCTGCCCTTTTCAGGAGACACAGCCCTGTGTAGGAGACGCTGCCCTGTGTTGGAGTCGCTGCCCTTTGAAGGAGCCGCTGACCTGTGTAGGAGCCACTTCTCGGTTTTGGAGTCGCTGCCCTGTGTAGGAGGTACTGCCCTGTGTAGGAGCTACTGCCCTGTGTAGGAGTCACTGCCCTGTGTAGGAGGCACTACCCTGTGTTGGTGGCACTGCCCTGTGTAGGAGGCTCTGCCCTGTGTAGGATATAATGCCCTTTGTAGAAGACACTTCCCTGTGGAGCAGACACTGCGCTGTGTAGGAGACACAGCCCTGCGTAGGAGACACTGCCCTGTTCAGGAGTCACTGCCCTGGGTGGGAGGTGCTGCCCTGTTCAGGAGATGCTGCCTTGAGTAGGAGATGCTGCACTGTGTAGGAGATGCTGCCCTGTGTAGGAGATGCTGCCCTGTGTAGGAGGCGCTGCCCTGCCTAGGAGTCTCTGCCCTGTTCAGAAGATGATGTCCTGTGTAGGAGGCGCTGCCCTGTGTGGGAGATGCTGCCCTGTGTAGGAGATGTTGCACTGTATAGGAGATGCTGCCCTGTGTAGGAGGCACTGCCCTGCCTAGGAGACTCTGCCCTGTTCAGAAGACGCTGTTTTGTGTACGAGGCGCTGCCCTCTGTGGGAGACGCTGCCCTGTGTAGGAGATGCTGCCCTGTGTAGGAGACGCTACCCTGTTCAGGAGACGTTGCCCTGTGCAGGAGGCACTGCACTGTGTAGGAGACACTACCCTATGTAGGAGAACTCTGCCCTGTGTAGGAGACACTGCCCTGTGTAGGAGCCTGTGACCTGTGTAGGAGCCACTGCCCTGTTCAGGAGACACTGCCCTGGTTGGTAGGCACTGCTCTTTGTAGGAGACGCTGCCCTGTGTAGGAGACACTGCCCAGTGTAGGAGACACTGCCCTGTTTACGAGGTGCTGCCCTGTGTAGGAGTCACTGCCCTGTGTAGGAGACGCTGCCCTGTACAGGAGACAATGCCCTGTGTAGGAGACACTGCCCTGTTCAGGAGACTCTGTCCTTGGTGGTAGGCGCTGCCCTGTTTAGGAGACGCTGCCCTGTGTAGGAGACACTGCCCTGTGTAGGAGACACTGCCCTGTGTAGGAGGTGCTGCCTTGTGTAGGAGTCGCTGCCTTGTGTAGGAGACACTGCGCTGTGTAGGTGACTCTGCCCTGTTCAGGAGACTCTGCCCTGTGTAGGAGCCACTGACCTGTGTAGGAGCCATTGCCCTGTTCAGGAGACACTGCCCTGTGTAGAAGAGACTGCCCTGTGTAGTAGGCACTGCCCTGTGTATCAGGCACTGCACTGTGTAGGAGGCAATGCCCTGCGTAGGAGACACTGCCCTGTTCAGGAGGCGCTGTCCTTGGTGGGTAGGAGATGCTACCTTGTGTAAGAGACGCTGCCCTGTTTAGGAGTCACTGCCCTGTTAAGGAGACATTGCCCTGTGTAGGAGACACTGCCCTGTGTAGGATGTACTGCCCTGCTTAGGAGACACTGCCCTGTGTAGGAGACTCTGCCCTGTGTAGGAGACTCTGCCCTGTGTAGGAGACACTGCCCTGTTCAGGAGACACTGCCCTGTGCAGGAGACACTGCCCTTTGTAGGAGACGCTGCCCTGTGGAGGAGATGGTGCCCTGTGTAGATGGTACTGCACTGCGTAGGAGACACTGTCCTGTGTATGAGGCACTGCCTTTGTAGGAGACATTGCCCTGTGTAGTTGGCGCTGCCCTGTGTAGGTGGCACTGCCCTTTGTAGGAGTCACTGCCCTGTGTAGGAGACTTTGCCCTGTTCAGGAATCTCTGCCCTTTGTAGGAGCTGCTGACCTTTGTAGGAGCCACTGCCCTGTTCAGGAGACACAGCCCTGTGTCGGAGATACTGCTCTGTGTAGTAGGCACTGCCCTGTTCAGGAGACACTGCCCTGTGTAGGAGGTACTGCCCTCTGTAGGAGCTACTGCCCTGTGTATGAGTCACTGCCCTGTTTAGGAGGCACTACCCTGTGTTGGTGGCACTGCCCTGTGTAGGAGGCTCTTCCTTGTGTTGGAGACAATGCCCTGTGTAGAAGACACTTCCCTGTGGAGCAGACACTGCGCTGTGTAGGAGACACTGCCCTGCGTAGGAGACACTGACCTGTTCAGGAGTCACTGCCCAGGGTGGGAGGCCCTGCTCTGTGCAGGAGATGCTGCCCTTTGGAGGAGCCGCTGCCCTGTGTAGGAGTCACTGCCCTGTATAGGAGAAACTGACCTTTGTAGGAGACACTGCCATGTGTAAATGGCGCTACCCTATGTTGGAGGCGCTGCCCTGTGCAGGAGTCGCTGCCCTGACTAGGAGTCACTCCCCTTTGTAGGAGTCACTGCCCTGTGTAGGATACACTGCCAAGAGTAGATGGCGCTGCCCTGTGTAGGATTCGCTGCACTGTGTAGGAGATGCTGCCCTGTGTAGATGGCACTTCCCTGTGTAGGAGACACTGTCTTGTGCAGGAGGCACAGTCCTGTTTAGGAGGCACTGTGCTGTGTAGGAGACACTGACCTGTGTAGGAAAAAACTGCCCTGTGTAGGAGACACTGCCCTGTGTAATAGGCACTGCCCTGTATAGGAGACTCTGCCCTGTGTAGGAGACATTGTCTTGTTCAGGAGACACTGCCCTGTGTAGGAGGCACTGCCCTGTGTAGGTAACACTGCCCTGTCTAGGAGACACTGGCCTTTGTAGGAGACACTGCCCTGTTCAGGAGACACTGACCTGTGAAAATGGCGCTGCCCTGTGTAGGAGGCACTGCCCTGTGTAGATAGCGCTGCCTTGTGTAGGAGACTCTGACCTGTGTAGATGGCGCTGCCCTGTGTAGCAGGCGCTGCCATGTGAAGGTGATGCTTCCCTGTGTAGATGGCACTGCCCTGGGGAGGAGACTCTGTCCTGCGTAGGAGACACTGCCCTGTTCAGGAGACACTGCAATGTGTAGGAGGCACTGCACTGTGTAGGAAACACTGCCCTGTGCAAGAGACAGTGCCCTGTACAGGAGACACTGCCCTTTGAAGGAGGCACTGTCCAGTTGCAGAGACACTGCCCTGTTCAGGAGACACTGCCCGGTGTAGGAGACTTTGCCCTGTTCAGGAGATGCTGCCCTGTGTAGGAGATGCTGCACTCTATAGGAGACGCTGCCCTGTGTAGGAGACGCTGCCCTTTGTAGGAGGCCCTGCTCTGCCTAGGAGACTCTGGACTTTTCAGGAGATGCTGGCCTGTGTATGAGGCGCTGCCCTGTGTGAGAGACACTGCCCTGTATAGGAGACACTGCCCTTTGTAAGGGGCACAGCCCTGTGAATGAGACACTGCCCTGTGTAGATGGCACTGCCCTGTGTAGGAGGCGCTGCCCTGCCTAGGAGAGACTGTCCTTTTCAAAAGATGCTGTCCTGTGTAGGAGGCACTGCTCTGTGTAGGAGGCACTGCCCTGTGTACGAGGGACTGCGCTGTGTAGGAGACACTGCCCTGTTCCGTAGACGCTGCTCGATGTAGGAGTCGCTGCCCTTTTCAGGAGACACATCCCTGTGTAGGAGACGCTGCCCTGTGTTGGAGTCACTGCCCTTTGAAGGAGCCGCTGACCTGTGTAGGAGCCACTTCTCTGTGTTGGAGTCGCTGCCCTGTGTAGGAGGTACTGCCCTGTGTAGCTGCTACTGCCCTGTGTAGGAGTCACTGCCCTGTGTAGGAGGCACTACCCTGTGTGGTGGCACTGCCCTGTGTAGGAGGCTCTGCCCTGTGTAGGAGACAATGCCCTGTGTAGAAGACACTTCCCTGTGGAGCAGACACTGCGCTGTGTAGGAGACACAGCCCTGCGTAGGAGACACTGCCCTGTTAAGGAGACACTGCCCTGGGTGGGAGGTGCTGCCCTGTTCAGGAGATGCTGCCTTGAGTAGGAGATGCTGCACTGTGCAGGAGATGCTGCCCTGTGTAGGAGATGCTGCCCTGTGTAGGAGGCGCTGCCCTGCCTAGGTGTCTCTGCCCTGTTCAGAAGATGATGTCCTGTGTAGGAGGCGCTGCCCTGTGTGGGAGATGCTGCCCTGTGTAGGAGATGTTGCACTGTATAGGAGATGCTGCCCTGTGTAGGAGGCACTGCCCTGCCGAGGAGAATCTGCCCTGTTCAGAAGACGCTGTTTTGTGTACGAGGCGCTGCCCTCTGTGGGAGACGCTGCCCTGTGTAGGAGATGCTGCCCTGTGTAGGAGACGCTACCCTGTTCAGGAGACGTTGCCCTGTGCAGGTGGCACTGCACTGTGTAGGAGACACTACCCTGTGTAGGAGAACACTGCCCTGTGTAGGAGACACTGCCCTGTGTAGGAGCCTGTGACCTGTGTAGGAGCCACTGCCCTGTTCAGGAGACACTGCCCTGGTTGGTAGGCACTGCTCTTTGTAGGAGACGCTGCCCTGTGTAGGAGACACTGCCCAGTGTAGGAGACACTGCCCTGTTTACGAGGTGCTGCCCTGTGTAGGAGTCACTGCCCTGTGTAGGAGACGCTGCCCTGTACAGGAGACAATGCCCTGTGTAGGAGACACTGCCCTGTTCAGGAGACTCTGTCCTTGGTGGTAGGCGCTGCCCTGTTTAGGAGACGCTGCCCTGTGTAGGAGACACTAACCTGTGTAGGAGACACTGCCCTGTGTAGGAGGTGCTGCCCTGTGTAGGAGTCGCTGCCTTGTGTAGGAGACACTGCGCTGTGTAGGTGACTCTGCCCTGTTCAGGAGACTCTGCCCTGTGTAGGAGCCACTGACCTGTGTAGGAGCCATTGCCCTGTTCAGGAGACACTGCCCTGTGTAGAAGAGACTGCCCTGTGCAGTAGGCACTGCCCTGTGTAGAAGACTCTGCCCTGTGTAGGAGGCACTGCCCTGTGTATCAGGCACTGCACTGTGTAGGAGGCACTGCCCTGCGTAGGAGACACTGCCCTGTTCAGGAGGCGCTGTCCTTGGTGGGTAGGAGATGCTACCTTGTGTAAGAGACGCTGCCCTGTTTAGGAGTCACTGCCCTGTTAAGGAGACATTGCCCTGTGTAGGAGACACTGCCCTGTGTAGGATGTACAACCCTGCTTAGGAGACACTGCCCTGTGTAGGAGACTCTGCCCTGTGTAGGGGACTCGGCCCTGTGTAGGAGACACTGCCCTGTTCAGGAGACACTGCCCTGTGCAGGAGACACTGCCCTTTGTAGGAGACGCTGCCCTGTGGAGGAGATGGTGCCCTGTGTAGATGGTACTGCACTGCGTAGGATACACTGTCCTGTGTATGAGGCACTGCCTTTGTAGGAGACATTGCCCTGTGTAGTTGGCGCTGCCCTGTGTAGGTGGCACTGCCCTTTGTAGGAGTCACTGCCCTGTGTAGGAGACTTTGCCCTGTTCAGGAATCTCTGCCCTTTGTAGGAGCTGCTGACCTGTGTAGGAGCCACTGCCCTGTTCAGGAGACACAGCCCTGTGTCGGAGACACTGCTCTGTGTAGTAGGCACTGCCCTGTTCAGGAGACACTGCCCTGTGTAGGAGGTACTGCCCTGTGTAGGAGCTACTGCCCTGTGTAGGAGTCACTGCCCTGTTTAGGAGGCACTACCCTGTGTTGGTGGCACTGCCCTGTGTAGGAGGCTCTTCCTTGTGTTGGAGACAATGCCCTGTGTAGAAGATACTTCTCTGTGGAGCAGACACTGCGCTGTGTAGGAGACACTGCCCTGCATAGGAGACACTGACCTGTTCAGGAGTCACTGCCCAGGGTGGGAGGCCCTGCTCTGTGCAGGAGATGCTGCCCTTTGTAGGATCCGCTGCCCTGTGTAGGAGTCACTGCCCTGTATAGGAGAAACTGACCTTTGTAGGAGACACTGCCATGTGTAAATGGCGCTGCCATATGTAGGAGGCGCTGCCCTGTGTAGGAGTCGCTGCCCTGACTAGGAGTCACTCCCCTTTGTAGGAGTCACTGCCCTGTGTAGGATACACTGCCAAGAGTATATGGCGCTGCCCTGTGTAGGATTCGCTGCACTGTGTAGGAGATGCTGCCCTGTGTAGATGGCACTTCCCTGTGTAGGAGACACTGTCTTGTGCAGGAGGCACAGTCCTGTTTAGGAGGCACTGTGCTGTGTAGGAGACACTGACCTGTGTAGGAAAAAACTGCCCTGTGTAGGAGACACTGCCCTGTGTAGGAGGCACTGCCCTGTGTAGGTAACACTGCCCTGTGTAGGAGACACTGGCCTTTGTAGGAGACACTGCCCTGTTCAGGAGACACTGACCTGTGAAAATGGCGCTGACCTGTGTAGGAGGCACTGCCCTGTGTAGATAGCGCTGCCTTGTGTAGGAGACTCTGACCTGTGTAGATGGCGCTGCCCTGTGTAACAGGCGCTGCCATGTGAAGGTGATGCTTCCCTGTGTAGATGGCACTGCCCCGGGGAGGAGACTCTGCCCTGTTCAGGAGACACTGCCCTGTGTACGAGGCACTGCCCTGTGTAGAAGACACTGCCCTGTCCAGCAGACACTGCCCTGTGTAAGAGATACTGCCATGTGTAGGAGTCGCTGCCCTGTGAGGAGTTACTGCCCTGTCAAAGAGGTACTGCCCTGTGTAGGAGACACACCCCTGTGTAGGAGACACTGCCCTGTGTAGGTGGCACTGCCCTCTGAAGGAGGCGGTGCCTTGTTAAGGAGACACTGCCCTGTGTAGCAGACACTGCCCTGTGTAGGAGACTCTGCCCTGTGTAGGATGTACTGCCCTGTGTAGGGTGTACTGCCCTGTTTAGGAGACACTGCCCTGTGTAGGAGACCCTGCCCTGTGTAGGAAACACTGCCCCGTGTAGGAGACACTGCCGTGTGCAGGAGACACTGCCTTGTGTAGGAGGCTCTGCCCTGTGTAGGAGACACTGTCCTGTGTAGGAGGCTCTGCCCTGTGTAGAAGATATTGCCCTGTGTAGATGGCGCTGCCCTGTGTAGGAGGCACTGCCCTGTGTAGGAGGCGCTGCCCTGTGTAGGAGATGCTGCCCTGTGTAGGAGACGCTGCCCTGTGTAGGGGTCACTGCCCTGTGTAGGAGACTCTGCCCTGTGTAGGAGACTCTGCCCTGTGTAGGAGACACTGCCCTGTTCAGGAGACACTGCCCTGTGCAGGAGACACTGCCCTTTGTAGGAGACGCTGCCCTGTGGAGGAGATGGTGCCCTGTGTAGATGGTACTGCACTGCGTAGGAGACACTGTCCTGTGTATGAGGCACTGCCTTTGTAGGAGACATTGCCCTGTGTAGTTGGCGCTGCCCTGTGTAGGTGGCACTGCCCTTTGTAGGAGTCACTGCCCTGTGTAGGAGACTTTGCCCTGTTCAGGAATCTCTGCCCTTTGTAGGAGCTGCTGACCTGTGTAGGAGCCACTGCCCTGTTCAGGAGACACAGCCCTGTGTCGGAGACACTGCTCTGTGTAGTAGGCACTGCCCTGTTCAGGAGACACTGCCCTGTGTAGGAGGTACTGCCCTGTGTAGGAGCTACTGCCCTGTGTAGGAGTCACTGCCCTGTTTAGGAGGCACTACCCTGTGTTGGTGGCACTGCCCTGTGTAGGAGGCTCTTCCTTGTGTTGGAGACAATGCCCTGTGTAGAAGACACTTCTCTGTGGAGCAGACACTGCGCTGTGTAGGAGACACTGCCCTGCATAGGAGACACTGACCTGTTCAGGAGTCACTGCCCAGGGTGGGAGGCCCTGCTCTGTGCAGGAGATGCTGCCCTTTGTAGGATCCGCTGCCCTGTGTAGGAGTCACTGCCCTGTATAGGAGAAACTGACCTTTGTAGGAGACACTGCCATGTGTAAATGGCGCTGCCATATGTAGGAGGCGCTGCCCTGTGTAGGAGTCGCTGCCCTGACTAGGAGTCACTCCCCTTTGTAGGAGTCACTGCCCTGTGTAGGATACACTGCCAAGAGTATATGGCGCTGCCCTGTGTAGGATTCGCTGCACTGTGTAGGAGATGCTGCCCTGTGTAGATGGCACTTCCCTGTGTAGGAGACACTGTCTTGTGCAGGAGGCACAGTCCTGTTTAGGAGGCACTGTGCTGTGTAGGAGACACTGACCTGTGTAGGAAAAAACTGCCCTGTGTAGGAGACACTGCCCTGTGTAGGAGGCACTGCCCTGTGTAGGTAACACTGCCCTGTGTAGGAGACACTGGCCTTTGTAGGAGACACTGCCCTGTTCAGGAGACACTGACCTGTGAAAATGGCGCTGACCTGTGTAGGAGGCACTGCCCTGTGTAGATAGCGCTGCCTTGTGTAGGAGACTCTGACCTGTGTAGATGGCGCTGCCCTGTGTAACAGGCGCTGCCATGTGAAGGTGATGCTTCCCTGTGTAGATGGCACTGCCCCGGGGAGGAGACTCTGCCCTGTTCAGGAGACACTGCCCTGTGTACGAGGCACTGCCCTGTGTAGAAGACACTGCCCTGTCCAGCAGACACTGCCCTGTGTAAGAGATACTGCCATGTGTAGGAGTCGCTGCCCTGTGAGGAGTTACTGCCCTGTCAAAGAGGTACTGCCCTGTGTAGGAGACACACCCCTGTGTAGGAGACACTGCCCTGTGTAGGTGGCACTGCCCTCTGAAGGAGGCGGTGCCTTGTTAAGGAGACACTGCCCTGTGTAGCAGACACTGCCCTGTGTAGGAGACTCTGCCCTGTGTAGGATGTACTGCCCTGTGTAGGGTGTACTGCCCTGTTTAGGAGACACTGCCCTGTGTAGGAGACCCTGCCCTGTGTAGGAAACACTGCCCCGTGTAGGAGACACTGCCGTGTGCAGGAGACACTGCCTTGTGTAGGAGGCTCTGCCCTGTGTAGGAGACACTGTCCTGTGTAGGAGGCTCTGCCCTGTGTAGAAGATATTGCCCTGTGTAGATGGCGCTGCCCTGTGTAGGAGGCACTGCCCTGTGTAGGAGGCGCTGCCCTGTGTAGGAGATGCTGCCCTGTGTAGGAGACGCTGCCCTGTGTAGGGGTCACTGCCCTGTGTAGGAGACACTGCCCTGTGTAGGAGACTCTGCCCTATTCAGGAGACTCTGCCCTGTGTAGGAGCCGCTTACCTGTGTACGAGCCACTGCCCTGTTCAGGAGACACTGCCCTGTGTAGGAGGCACTGCCCTGCGTAGGAGGTACTGCCCTGTGTAGGAGTTGCTTCCCTGTGTAGGAGGTACTGCCCTGTGTAGGAAGTACTGAACTGTGTTGGAGTCGCTGCACTGTGTAGGTGGCACTGCCCTGTGTAGTTGCCACTGCCCTGTGTAGGAGGCTGTGCCCTTTGTAGGAGACAATGCCGTGTGTAGCAGACACTGCCCTGTGTATCAGACACTGCACTGTGTAGGAGGAACTGCCCTGCATAGGAGACACTGCCCTGTTCAGGAGACACTGTCCTTGGTGGTAGGCGCTGCCCTGTGTAGGAGATGCTGCCCTGTGTAGGAGACACTGTCCTGTGTAGGAGACACTGCCCTGTGTAGGAGACATTGCCCTGTGTCGGAGACACTGCACTGTGTAGGATGTACAGCCCTGCTTAGGAGACACTGCCCTGTGTAGGAGACTCTGCCCTGTGTAGGACACTCTGCCCTGTGTAGGAGACACTGCCCTGTTCAGGAGACACTGCCCTGTTTAGGAGACTCAGCCCTGTGTAGGAGACTCTGCCCTGTTCAGGAGACATTGCCCTGTGTAAGACGCACTGCCCTGTGTAGAAGACACTGCCCTGTCCAGCAGATACTGCCCTGTGTAGGAGATACTGCCCTGTGTAGGAGTCGCTGCGATGTGTAGGAGTTACTGCCCTGTTAAAGAGGTACTGCCCTGTGTTGGATGTACGGCCCTGTGTAGGAGACACTGCACTGTGTAGGAGTCAATGCCCTGTGTAGGAGACACGGCCCTGTGTAGGAGACACTGCCCTGTGTAGGTGGCAATGCCCTGTGTAGGAGGCGCTGCCTTCTTTAGAAGACACTGCCTTGTGTAGCAGACACTGCCCTGTGTAGCAGACACTGCCCTGTGTAGGATGTGCTGCCCTGTGTAGGATGTGCGGCCCTGTTTAGGAGAAACTGCCCTGTGTAGGAGACTCTGCCCTGTGTAGGAGGCACTGCCCTGTTTAGGAAACACTGCCCAGTGTAGGAGAAACTGCCATGTGCAGGAGACACTGCACTGTCCAGGAGGCACTGCCCTGTGTAGGAGACACTGCCCGGTTCAGGAGACACTGCCCTGTGTAGGAGACGCTGCCCTGTGGAGGAGATGCTGCCCTGTGAAGATGGCACTGCCCTATGTAGGAGAAACTGTCCTCTGTAGGAGGCACTGCCCTGTGTAGGAGAATCTGCCCTGTGTAGTTGGCGCTGCCCTGTTTAGGAGGCGCTGCCCTGTGTAGGAGGCGCTGCCCAGTGTAGGAGATGCTACCCTGTGTAGGAGACTCTGCCCTGTGTAGGAGTCACTGCCCTGTGTAGGAGACACTGCGCTGTGTAGGTGACTCTGCCCTGTTCCGGAGACTCTGCCCTGTGTAGGAGCCACTGACCTGTATAGGAGCCATTGCCCTGTTCAGGAGACACTGCCCTGTGTAGAAGAGACTGCCCTGTGTAGTAGGCACTGCCCTGTGTAGAAGACTCTGCCCTGTGTAGGAGGCACTGCCCTGTGTATCAGGCACTGCACTGTGTAGGAGGCACTGCCCTGCGTAGGAGACACTGCCCTGTTCAGGAGACGCTGTCCTTGGTGGGTAGGAGATGCTACCTTGTGTAAGAGACGCTGCCCTGTTTAGGAGTCACTGCCCTGTTAAGGAGACATTGCCCTGTGTAGGAGACACTGCCCTGTGTAGGATGTACAGCCCTGCTTAGGAGACACTGCCCTGTGTAGGAGACTCTGCCCTGTGTAGGAGACTCTGCCCTGTGTAGGAGACACTGCCCTGTTCAGGAGACACTGCCCTGTGCAGGAGACACTGCCCTTTGTAGGAGACGCTGCCCTGTGGAGGAGATGGTGCCCTGTGTAGATGGTACTGCGCTGCGTAGGAGACACTGTCCTGTGTATGAAGCATTGCCTTTGTAGGAGACATTGTCCTGTGTATTTGGCGCTGCCCTGTGTAGGTGGCACTGCCCTTTGTAGGAGTCACTGCCCTGTGTAGGAGACTATGCCCTGTTCAGGAATCTCTGCCCTTTGTAGGAGCTGCTGACCTGTGTAGGAGCCACTGCCCTGTTCAGGAGACACAGCCCTGTGTCGGAGACACAGCCCTGTATAGGAGGCTCTTCCTTGTGTTGGAGACAATGCCCTGTGTAGAAGACACTTCCCTGTGGAGCAGACACTGCTCTGTGTAGGAGACACTGCCCTGCGTAGGAGACACTGACCTGTTCAGGAGTCACTGCCCAGGGTGGGAGGCCCTGCTCTGTGTAGGAGATGCTGCCCTTTGTAGGAGCCGCTGCCCTGTGTAGGAGTCACTGCCCTGTATAGGAGAAACTGACCTTTGTAGGAGACACTGCCATGTGTAAATGGCGCTGCCCTATGTAGGAGGCGCTGCCCTGTGTAGGAGTCGCTGCCCTGACTAGGAGTCACTCCCCTTTGTAGGAGTCACTGCCCTGTGTAGGATACACTGCCAAGAGTAGATGGCGCTGCCCTGTGTAGGATTCGCTGCCCTGTGTAGGAGATGCTGCCCTGTGTAGATGGCACTTCCCTGTGTAGGAGACACTCTCTTGTGCAGGAGGCACAGTCCTGTTTAGGAGGCACTGTGCTGTGTAGGAGACACTGACCTGTGTAGGAAAAAACTGCCCTGTGTAGGAGACACTGCCCTGTGTAGTAGGCACTGCCCTGTATAGGAGACTCTGCCCTGTGTAGGAGACATTGTCTTGTTCAGGAGACACTGCCCTGTGTAGGAGGCACTGCCCTGTGTAGGTAACACTGCCCTGTGTAGGAGACACTGCCCTTTGTAGGAGACACTGCCCTTTTCAGGAGACACTGACCTGTGAAAACGGCGCTGCCCTGTGTAGGAGGCACTGCCCTGTGTAGATAGCGCTGCCTTGTGTAGGAGACTCTGACCTGTGTAGATGGCGCTGCCCTGTGTAGCAGGCGCTGCCATGTGAAGGTGATGCTTCCCTGTGTAGATGGCACTGCCCTGGGGAGGAGACTCTGTCCTGCGTAGGAGACACTGCCCTGTTCAGGAGACACTGCAATGTGCAGGAGGCACTGCACTGTGTAGGAAACACTGCCCTGTGCAAGAGACAGTGCCCTGTACAGGAGACACTGCCCTTTGAAGGAGGCACTGTCCTGTTGCAGAGACACTGCCCTGTTCAGGAGACACTGCCCGGTGTAGGAGACTTTGCCCTGTTCAGGAGATGCTGCCCTGTGTAGGAGATGCTGCACTCTATAGGAGACGCTGCCATGTGTAGGAGACGCTGCCCTTTGTAGGAGGCCCTGTTCTGCCTAGGAGACTCTGGACTGTTCAGGAGACGCTGGCCTGTGTAGGAGGCGCAGCCCTCTGTGAGAGACACTGCCCTGTATAGTAGACACTGCCCTTTGTAAGGGGCACAGCCCTGTGAATGAGACACTGCCCTGTGTAGATGGCACTGCCCAGTGTAGGAGGCGCTGCCCTGCCGAGGAGACACTGTCCTTTTCAAAAGATGCTGTCCTGTGTAGGAGGCACTGCCCTGTGTAGGAGGCACTGCCCTGTGTAGGAGGGACTGCGCTGTGTAGGAGACACTGCCCTGTTCCATAGACGCTGCTCGATGTAGGAGACGCTGCCCTTTTCAGGAGACACAGCCCTGTGTAGGAGACGCTGCCCTGTGTTGGAGTCACTGCCCTTTGAAGGAGCCGCTGACCTGTGTAGGAGCCACTTCTCTGTGTTGGAGTCGCTGCCCTGTGTAGGAGGTACTGCCCTGTGTAGGAGCTACTGCCCTGTGTAGGAGTCACTGCCCTGTGTAGGAGGCACTACCCTGTGTTGGTGGCACTGCCCTGTGTAGGAGGCTCTGCCCTGTGTAGGATATAATGCCCTGTGTAGAAGACACTTCCCTGTGGAGCAGACACTGCGCTGTGTAGGAGACACAGCCCTGCGTAGGAGACACTGCCCTGTTCAGGAGTCACTGCCCTGGGTGGGAGGTGCTGCCCTGTTCAGGAGATGCTGCCTTGAGTAGGAGATGCTGCACTGTGTAGGAGATGCTGCCCTGTGTAGGAGATGCTGCCCTGTGTAGGAGGCGCTGCCCTGCCTAGGAGTCTCTGCTCTGTTCAGAAGATGATGTTCTGTGTAGGAGGCGCTGCCCTGTGTGGGAGATGCTGCCCTGTGTAGGAGATGTTGCACTGTATAGGAGATGCTGCCCTGTGCAGGAGGCACTGCCCTGCCTAGGAGACTCTGCCCTGTTCAGAAGACGCTGTTTTGTGTACGAGGCGCTGCCCTCTGTGGGAGACGCTGCCCTGTGTAGGAGATGCTGCCCTGTGTAGGAGACGCTACCCTGTTCAGGAGACGTTGCCTGTGCAGGAGGCACTGCACTGTGTAGGAGACACTACCCTGTGTAGGAGAACTCTGCCCTGTGTAGGAGACACTGCCCTGTGTAGGAGCCTGTGACCTGTGTAGGAGCCACTGCCCTGTTCAGGAGACACTGCCCTGGTTGGTAGGCACTGCTCTTTGTAGGAGACGCTGCCCTGTGTAGGAGACACTGCCCAGTGTAGGAGACACTGCCCTGTTTACGAGGTGCTGCCCTGTGTAGGAGTCACTGCCCTGTGTAGGAGACGCTGCCCTGTACAGGAGACAATGCCCTGTGTAGGAGACACTGCCCTGTTCAGGAGACTCTGTCCTTGGTGGTAGGCGCTGCCCTGTTTAGGAAACGCTGCCCTGTGTAGGAGACACTGCCCTGTGTAGGAGACACTGCCCTGTGTAGGAGGTGCTGCCCTGTGTAGGAGTCGCTGCCTTGTGTAGGAGACACTGCGCTGTGTCGGTGACTCTGCCCTGTTCAGGAGACTCTGCCCTGTGTAGGAGCCACTGACCTGTGTAGGAGCCATTGCCCTGTTCAGGAGACACTGCCCTGTGTAGAAGAGACTGCCCTGTGTAGTAGGCACTGCCCTGTGTAGAAGACTCTGCCCTGTGTAGGAGGCACTGCCCTGTGTATCAGGCACTGCACTGTGTAGGAGGCACTGCCCTGCGTAGGAGACACCGCCCTGTTCAGGAGGCGCTGTCCTTGGTGGGTAGGAGATGCTACCTTGTGTAAGAGACGCTGCCCTGTTTAGGAGTCACTGCCCTGTTAAGGAGACATTGCCCTGTGTAGGAGACACTGCCCTGTGTAGGATGTACTGCCCTGCTTAGGAGACACTGCCCTGTGTAGGAGTCACTGCCCTGTGTAGGAGACTCTGCCCTGTGTAGGAGTCACTGCCCTGTTCAGGAGACACTGCCCTGTGCAGGAGACACTGCCCTTTGTAGGAGACGCTGCCCTGTGGAGGAGATGGTGCCCTGTGTAGATGGTACTGCACTGCGTAGGAGACACTGTCCTGTGTATGAGGCACTGCCTTTGTAGGAGACATTGCCCTGTGTAGTTGGCGCTGCCCTGTGTAGGTGGCACTGCCCTTTGTAGGAGTCACTGCCCTGTGTAGGAGACTTTGCCCTGTTCAGGAATCTCTGCCCTTTGTAGGAGCTGCTGACCTGTGTAGGAGCCACTGCCCTGTTCAGGAGACACAGCCCTGTGTCGGAGACACTGCTCTGTGTAGTAGGCACTGCCCTGTTCAGGAGACACTGCCCTGTGTAGGAGGTACTGCCCTGTGTAGGAGCTACTGCCCTGTGTATGAGTCACTGCCCTGTTTAGGAGGCACTACCCTGTGTTGGTGGCACTGCCCTGTGTAGGAGGCTCTTCCTTGTGTTGGAGACAATGCCCTGTGTAGAAGACACTTCCCTGTGGAGCAGACACTGCGCTGTGTAGGAGACACTGCCCTGTGTAGGAGACACTGACCTGTTCAGGAGTCACTGCCCAGGGTGGGAGGCCCTGCTCTGTGCAGGAGATGCTGCCCTTTGTAGGAGCCGCTGCCCTGTGTAGGAGTCACTGCCCTGTATAGGAGAAACTGACCTTTGTAGGAGACACTGCCATGTGTAAATGGCGCTACCCTATGTAGGAGGCGCTGCCCTGTGCAGGAGTCGCTGCCCTGACTAGGAGTCACTCCCCTTTGTAGGAGTCACTGCCCTGTGTAGGATACACTGCCAAGAGTAGATGGCGCTGCCCTGTGTAGGATTCGCTGCACTGTGTAGGAGATGCTGCCCTGTGTAGATGGTACTTTCCTGTGTAGGAGACACTGTCTTGTGCAGGAGGCACAGTCCTGTTTAGGAGGCACTGTGCTGTGTAGGAGACACTGACCTGTGTAGGAAAAAACTGCCCTGTGTTGGAGACACTGCCCTGTGTAGTAGGCACTGCCCTGTATACGAGACTCTGCCCTGTGTTGGAGACATTGTCTTGTTCAGGAGACACTGCCCTGTGTAGGAGGCACTGCCCTGTGTAGGTAACACTGCCCTGTCTAGGAGACACTGGCCTTTGTAGGAGACACTGCCCTGTTCAGGAGACACTGACCTGTGAAAATGGCGCTGCCCTGTGTAGGAGGCACTGCCCTGTGTAGATAGCGCTGCCTTGTGTAGGAGACTCTGACCTGTGTAGATGGCGCTGCACTGTGTAGCAGGCGCTGCCATGTGAAGGTGATGCTTCCCTGTGTAGATGGCACTGCCCTGGGGAGGAGACTCTGCCCTGTTCAGGAGACACTGCCCTGTGTAAGAGGCACTGCCCTGTGTAGAAGACACTGCCCTGTCCAGCAGACACTGCCCTGTGTAAGAGATACTGCCATGTGTAGGAGTCGCTGCCCTGTGAGGAGTTACTGCCCTGTGAAAGAGGTACTGCCCTGTGTAGGAGACACACCCCTGTGTAGGAGACACTGCCCTGTGTAGGTGGCACTGCCCTCTGAAGGAGGCGGTGCCTTGTTAAGGAGACACTGCCCTGTGTAGCAGACACTGCCCTGTGTAGGAGACTCTGCCCTGTGTAGGATGTACTGCCCTGTGTAGGGTGTACTGCCCTGTTTAGGAGACACTGCCCTGTGTAGGAGACCCTGCCCTGTGTAGGAGGCACTGCCCTGTGTAGGAAACACTGCCCCGTGTAGGAGACACTGCCGTGTGCAGGAGACACTGCCCTGTGTAGGAGGCTCTGCCCTGTGTAGGAGACACTGTCCTGTGTAGGAGGCTCTGCCCTGTGTAGAAGATATTGCCCTGTGTAGATGGCGCTGCCCTGTGTAGGAGGCACTGCCCTGTGTAGGAGGCGCTGCCCTGTGTAGGAGATGCTGCCCTGTGTAGGAGACGCTGCCCTGTGTAGGGGTCACTGCCCTGTGTAGGAGACACTGCCCTGTGTAGGAGACCCTGCCCTATTCAGGAGACTCTGCCCTGTGTAGGAGCCGCTTACCTGTGTAGGAGCCACTGCCCTGTTCAGGAGACACTGCCCTGTGTAGGAGGCACTGCCCTGCGTAGGAGGTACTGCCCTGTGTAGGAGTTGCTTCCCTGTGTAGGAGGTACTGCCCTGTGTAGGAAGTACTGAACTGTGTAGGAGTCGCTGCACTGTGTAGGTGGCACTGCCCTGTGTAGGTGCCACTGCCCTGTGTAGGAGGCTGTGCCCTTTGTAGGAGACAATGCCGTGTTTAGCAGACACTGCCCTGTGTATCAGACACTGCACTGTGTAGGAGGAACTGCCCTGCATAGGAGACACTGCCCTGTTCAGGAGACACTGTCCTTGGTGGTAGGCGCTGCCCTGTGTAGGAGATGCTGCCCTGTGTAGGAGACACTGCCCTGTGTAGGAGACACTGCCCTGTGTAGGAGACATTGCCCTGTGTCGGAGACACTGCACTGTGTAGGATGTACAGCTCTGCTTAGGAGAAACTGCCCTGTGTAGGAGACTCTGCCCTGTGTAGGACACTCTGCCCTGTGTAGGAGACACTGCCCTGTTCAGGAGACACTGCCCTGTTTAGGAGACTCAGCCCTGTGTAGGAGACTCTGCCCTGTTCAGGAGACATTGCCCTGTGTAAGACGCACTGCCCTGTGTAGAAGACACTGCCCTCTCCAGCAGATACTGCCCTGTGTAGGAGATACTGCCCTGTGTAAGAGTCGCTGCGATGTGTAGGAGTTACTGCCCTGTTAAAGAGGTACTGCCCTGTGTAGGATGTACGGCCCTGTGTAGGAGACACTGCACTGTGTAGCAGTCAATGCCCTGTGTAGGAGACACGGCCCTGTGTAGGAGACACTGCCCTGTGTAGGTGGCAATGCCCTGTGTAGGAGGCGCTGCCTTCTTTAGAAGACACTGCCTTGTGTAGCAGACACTGCCCTGTGTAGCAGACACTGCCCTGTGTAGGATGTACTGCCCTGTGTAGGATGTGCTGCCCTGTTTAGGAGAAACTGCCCTGTGTAGGAGACTCTGCCCTGTGTAGGAGGCACTGCCCTTTTTAGGAAACACTGCCCAGTGTAGGAGAAACTGCCATGTGCAGGAGACACTGCACTGTCTAGGAGGCACTGCCCTGTGTAGGAGACACTGCCCGGTTCAGGAGACACTGCCCTGTGTAGGAGACGCTGCCCTGTGGAGGACATGCTGCCCTGTGAAGATGGCACTGCCCTATGTAGGAGAAACTGTCCTCTGTAGGAGGCACTGCCCTGTGTAGGAGAATCTGCCCTGTGTAGTTGGCGCTGCCCTGTTTAGGAGGCGCTGCCCTGTGTAGGAGGCGCTGCCCAGTGTAGGAGATGCTGCCCTGTGTAGGAGACGCTGCCCTGTGTAGGAGTCCCTGCCCTGTGTAGGAGACACTGCCCTGTTCAGGAGACACTGCCCTGTGCAGGAGATACTGCCCTGTGTAGGAGACGCTGCACTGTGGAGGACATGCTGCCCTGCGTAGATGGCACTGCACTTTGTAGGCGACACTGTCCTGTGTAGGAGGCACTGCCCTGTGTAGGAGACATTGCCGTGTGCAGGAGACTCTGCCTGTGTAGGTGACACAGCCCTGATTGTGAGACACAGCCCAATGTAAGATGCACTGCCCTGTGTAGAAGACACTGCCCTGTCCAGCAGACACTGCCCTTTGTAGGAGATACTGCCCTGTGTAGGAGTCTCTGCCCTGTGTAGCAGTTACTGCCCTGTGAAAGAGGTACTGCCCTGTTTTGGATGTACTGCCCTGTGTAGGAGACACTGCCCTGTGTAGTAGTCAATGCACTGTGTAGGAGACACTGCCCTGTGTAGGAGACACTGCCCTGTTCAGGAGACACTGCCCTCTGTAAGAGGCACTGCCCTGTGCAGGACACACTGCCCTCTCAAGCAGACACTGCCCTGTGTAGGAGGTACTGCCCTGTTTAGCAGACGCTGCCCTGTGTAGGAGTTACTGCCCTGTGTAAAAGGTACTGCCCTGTGTTGGATGTACTGCCCTGTGTAGGAGACGCCACCTTGTGTAAGAGATGCTGCCCTGTGTAGGAGTCACTGCCCTGTGTCGGACACATTGCCCTGTGTAGGAGACACTGACCTTTGTAGGTTGTACAGCCCTGCTTAGGAGACACTGCCCTGTGTAGAAGACTTTGCCCTGTGTAGGAGACTCTGCTGTGTAGGAAACACTGCCCTGTTCAGGAGACACTGCCCTGTGTAGGAGGCTCTGCCCTGTGTAGGAAACACTGCCCTGTTTAGGAGACACTGCCCTGTGCAGGAGACACTGCCCTGTGTAGGAGACGCTGCCCTGTGTAGCAGGCACTGCCCTGTGTAGGTGGCACTGCCCTGTGTAGGAGGCTCTGCCCTGTGTAGCAGACACTGCGCTGTGTCGGGGACACTGCCCTGTGTAGGGGTCACTTCCCTGTGTAGGAGGGATTGCCCTGTGTAGGAGACACTGCCCTGTTCCGTAGACACTGCCCGGTGTAGGAGACTCTGCCCTGTTCAGGAGATGCTGCCCTGTGTAGGAGGTGCTGCACTGTGTAGGAGATGCTGCCCTGTGTAAGAGACGCTGCCCTGTGTAGGAGGCCCTGCACTGCCTAGGAGACTCTGCACTGTTCAGAAGATGCTGTGCTTTGAAGGAGGCGCTGCCCTCTGTGAGAGACACTGCCCTGTGTAGGAGACACTGCCGTTTGTCGGGGGCACTGTCCTGTGAAGGAGACACTGCCCTGTGTAGATGGCACTGCCCTGTGTAGGAGGCGCTGCCCTGCCTAGGAGACTCTGCCCTGATCAGAAGACGCTATCCTGTGTAGGAGGCACAGCCCTTTGTAGGAGGCACTGCCCTGTGTAGGAGACACTGCGCCGTGTAGGAGGGACTGCCTTGTGTAGGAGACACTGCACTTTGTAGGAGGCCCTATCCTGTGTAGGAGGCTCTGCCCTGCGTAGGAGACACTGCCCTGTTCAGGAGACACTGCCCTCTGTAAGAGGAGCTGCCCTAAGCAGGTCACACTGCCCTGTCCAGCAGACAATGCCCTCTGTTGGCGGTACTGCCCGGTTTCGGAGACGCTGCCCTTTGTAGGAGCTACTGCCGTGTGTAAGAGGTACTGCCTTTGTAGTATGTACTGCCCTGTGTAGGAGGTGCCACCTTGTGTATGAGATGCTGCCCTGTGTAGGAGTCAATGCCCTGTGTCGGAGACATTGCCCTGTGTAGGAGACACTGCCCTGTGTAGGTTGTATGGCCCTGCTTAGGAGACACTGCCCTGTGTAGGAGACTTTGCCCTGTGTAGGAGACTCTGCCCTGTGTAGGAGACACTGCCCTGTTCTGGAGACACAGCCCTGTGTAGGAGGCACTGCCCTGTGTAGGAAACACTGCACTGTGTAGGAGACACTGCCCTGTGCAGGAGACACTGCCCTGTGTAGGAGATGCTGCCCTGTTCTGTAGACACTGCCCGGTGTAGACTCTTTGGCCCTGCTTAGGAGACACTGCCCTGTGTAGGTGGCAGTGCGCTGTATAGGAGACACTGCCCAGTTTATGGGACACTGCCCTGTGCAGGAATCACTTCCCTGTGTAGGAGACACTGCCCTTTGCAGGAGGGACTGCCCTGTGTAGGAGAAACTGCCCTGTTCCATAGACACTGCCCCGTGTAGGAGACTCTGCCCTGTTCAGCAGATGCAGTCCTGTGTAGGAGACGCTGCTCTGTGTAGGAGGCCCTGCCCTGCCTAGGAGACTCTGCACTGTTCAGATGATGCTGTCCTGTTTAGAAGGCGCTGCCCTCTGTGAGAGACACGCCCTGTGTAGGAGACACTGCCCTTTGTAAGGGGCACTGCTCTGCGAAGGTGACACTGCCTGTGTAGATGGCACTGCCCTGTGTAGGAGGTGCTGCCCTGCCTAGGAGACTCTGCCCTGTTCAGTAGATGCTGTCCTGTGTAGGAGGCACTGCCCTGTGTAGGAGGCACTGCGCTGTGTCGGAGACACTGCGCTGTGTAAGAGACACTGCCCTGTGTTGGAGGGACTGCCCTGTGTAGGAGACACTGCCCTGTTCCGTAGACACTGCCCGGTGTAGGAGATGCTGCCTTGTTCAGGAGATGCTGCCCTGTTTAGGAGATGCTGCACTGTGTAGGAGACACTGCCCTGTGTAGGAGACGCTGCACTGTGTAGGAGGCGCTGCCCTGCCTAGGAGTCTCTGCCCTGTTCAGAAGACGCTGTCCCGTGTAGGAGGTGCTGCCCTCTGTGGGAGACGCTGCCCTGTGTAGGAGACGCTACCCTGTTCAGGAGATGCTGCCCTGTGTAGGAGGCACTGCACTGTGTAGGAGACACTACCATCTGTAGAAGACTCTGCCCTGTGTAGGAGACACTGCCCTGTTCAGGAGACACTGCCCTGTGTAAGAGGCACTGCCCTGTATAGAAGACACTGCCCTGTCCAGCAGACACTGCCCTTTGTAAGAGATACTGCCATGTGTAGGAGTCGCTGCCCTGTGTAGGAGTTACTGCCCTGTGAAAGAGGTACTGCCCTGTGTAGGAGACACACCCCTGTGTAGGAGACACTGCCCTGTGTAGGTGGCACTGCCCTCCGAAGGAGGCGGTGCCTTGTTAAGGAGACACTGCCCTGTGTAGCAGACACTGCCCTGTGTAGGAGACTCTGCCCTGTGTAGGATGTACTGCCCTGTGTAGGATGTACTGCCCTGTTTAGGAGACACTGCCCTGTGTAGGAGACCCTGCCCTGTGTAGGAGGCACTGCCCTGTGTAGGAAACACTGCCCCGTGTAGGAGACACTGCCCTGTGCAGGAGACACTGCCCTGTGTAGGAGGCTCTGCCCTCTGTAGGAGACACTGTCCTGTGTAGGAGGCGCTGCCCTGTGTAAGAGATGCTGCCCTGTGTAGGAGACGCTGCCCTGTGTAGGGGTCACTGCCCTGTGTAGGAGACACTGCCCTGTGTAGGAGACTCTGCCCTATTCAGGAGACTCTGCCCTGTGTAGGAGCCGCTTACCTGTGTAGGAGCCACTGCCCTGCTCAGGAGACACTGCCCTGTGTAGGAGGCACTGCCCTGCGTAGGAGGTACTGCCCTGTGTAGGAGTTGCTTCCCTGTGTAGGAGGTACTGCCCTGTGTAGGAAGTACTGAACTGTGTAGGAGTCGCTGCCCTGTGTAGGTGGCACTGCCCTGTGTAGGAGACACTGCCCTGTGTAGGAGGCGCTGCCCTGTGTAGGAGATGCAGCCCTGTGTAGGAGATGCTGCCCTGTGTAGGGGTCACTGCCCTGTGTAGGAGACACTGCCCTGTGTAGGAGACTCTGCCCTATTCAGGAGACTATGCCCTGTGTAGGAGCCGCTTACCTGTGTAGGAGCCACTGCCCTGTTCAGGAGACACTGCCCTGTGTAGGAGGCACTGCCCTGAGTAGGAGGTACTGCCCTGTGTAGGAGTTGCTTCCCTGTGTAGGAGGTACTGCCCTGTGTAGGAAGTACTGAACTGTGTAGGAGTCGCTGCTCTGTGTTGGTGGCACTGCCCTGTGTAGGTGCCACTGCCCTGTGTAGGAGGCTGTGCCCTTTGTAGGAGACAATGCCGTGTGTAGCAGATACTGCCCTGTGTATCAGACACTGCACTGTGTAGGAGGCACTGCCCTGCATAGGAGACACTGCCCTGTTCAGGAGACACTGTCCTTGGTGGTAGGCGCTGCCCTGTGTAGGAGATGCTGCCCTGTGTAGGAGACACTGCCCTGTGTAGGAGACACTGCCCTGTGTAGGAGACATTGCCCTGTGTCGGAGACACTGCACTGTGTAGGATGTATAGCCCTGCTTAGGAGACACTGCCCTGTGTAGGAGACTCTGCCCTGTGTAGGACACTCTGCCCTGTGTAGGAGACACTGTCCTGTGTAAGAGGCACTGCCCTGTGTAGGAGACACTGCCCTGTGTAGATGGTGCTGCCCTGTGTAGGAGGCGCTGCCATTTGTAGGAGGCACTGCCCGGTGTAGGCGATCCTGCCCTGTGTAGGAGATGCTGCCCTATGTAGGAGTCACTGCCCTGTGTATGAGACACTGCCCTGTGAAGGAGACTCTGCCCTTTTCAGGAGACTCTGCCCTGTGTAGGAGCCCCTGACCTGTGTAGGAGCCATTGCCCTGTTCAGGATACACTGCCCTTGGTGGTAGCCGCTGCCCTGTGTAGGAAACGCTCCCCTGTGTAGGAGACACTGCCCTGTGTAGGAGGCACTGCCCTGTGTAGGAGGTGCTGCCCTGTGTTGGAGTAGCATTTCTGTGTAGGAGACACTGCCCTGTGTAGGAGACACTGCACTGTGTAGGAGACACTGCCCTATTCAGGAGTCGCTTTCCTTGGTGGTAGGCGCTACCCTGTGTAGGAGACGCTGCCCTTTGTAGGAGACACTGCCCTGTGTAGGAGACACTGCCCTGTGTACGAGGTGCTGCCCTGTGTAGGAGTCGCTGCCCTGTGCAGGAGACACTGCCCTGTGTAGGAGACACTGCCCTTTGTCGGAGACACTGCCCTGTTCAGGTGACGCTGTCCTTGGTGGTAGGTGCTGCCCTGTGTAGGAGGTGCTGCCCTGTGTAGGAGTCGCTGCCCTGTGTAGGAGACACTGCCCTGTGTAGGAGACACTGCCCTGTGTAGGAGACGCTACCTTGTGTAAGAGACGCTGCACTGTGTAGGAGTCACTGCCCTGTGTAGGAGACATTGCCCTGTGTAGGAGACACTGCCCTGTGTAGGATGTACAGCCCTGCTTAGGAGACACTCCCTGTGTAGGAGACTCTGACCTGTGTAGGAGACTCTGCCCTGTGTAGGAGACACTGCCCTGTTCAGGAGACACTACCCTGTGCAGGAGACACTGCCCTGTGTAGGAGATGCTACCTTGTGTAAGAGACGCTGCCCTGTGTAGTGTGTACAGCCCTGCTTAGGAGACAGTGCCCTGTGTAGGAGACTCTGCCCTGTGTAGGAGACTCTGCCCTGTGTTGGAGACACTGCCCTGTTCAGGAGACACTGCCCTGTGCAGGAGATACTGCCCTGTGTAGGAGACGCTGCACTGTGGAGGACATGCTGCCCTGCGTAGATGGCACTGCACTTTGTAGGCGACACTGTCCTGTGTAGGAGGCACTGCCCTGTGTAGGAGACATTGCCGTGTGCAGGAGACTCTGCCTGTGTAGGTGACACTGCCCTGATTGTGAGACACAGCCCAATGTAAGATGCACTGCCCTGTGTAGAAGACACTGCCCTGTCCAACAGACACTGCCCTGTGTAGGAGATACTGCCCTGTGTAGGAGTCTCTGCCCTGTGTAGCAGTTACTGCCCTGTGAAAGAGGTACTGCCCTGTTTTGGATGTACTGCCCTGTGTAGGAGACACTGCCCTGTGTAGTAGTCAATGCACTGTGTAGGAGACACTGCCCTGTGTAGGAGACACTGCCCTGTTCAGGAGACACTGCCCTCTGTAAGAGGCACTGCCCTGTGCAGGACACACTGCCCTCTCAAGCAGACACTGCCCTGTGTAGGAGGTACTGCCCTGTTTAGCAGACGCTGCCCTGTGTAGGAGTTACTGCCCTGTGTAAAAGGTACTGCCCTGTGTTGGATGTACTGCCCTGTGTAGGAGACGCCACCTTGTGTAAGAGATGCTGCCCTGTGTAGGAGACACTGTCCTGTGTAAGAGGCACTGCCCTGTGTAGGAGACACTGCCCTGTGTAGATGGTGCTGCCCTGTGTAGGAGGCGCTGCCATTTGTAGGAGGCACTGCCCGGTGTAGGCGATCCTGCCCTGTGTAGGAGATGCTGCCCTATGTAGGAGTCACTGCCCTGTGTATGAGACACTGCCCTGTGAAGGAGACTCTGCCCTTTTCAGGAGACTCTGCCCTGTGTAGGAGCCCCTGACCTGTGTAGGAGCCATTGCCCTGTTCAGGATACACTGCCCTTGGTGGTAGCCGCTGCCCTGTGTAGGAAACGCTCCCCTGTGTAGGAGACACTGCCCTGTGTAGGAGGCACTGCCCTGTGTAGGAGGTGCTGCCCTGTGTTGGAGTAGCATTTCTGTGTAGGAGACACTGCCCTGTGTAGGAGACACTGCACTGTGTAGGAGACACTGCCCTATTCAGGAGTCGCTTTCCTTGGTGGTAGGCGCTACCCTGTGTAGGAGACGCTGCCCTTTGTAGGAGACACTGCCCTGTGTAGGAGACACTGCCCTGTGTACGAGGTGCTGCCCTGTGTAGGAGTCGCTGCCCTGTGCAGGAGACACTGCCCTGTGTAGGAGACACTGCCCTTTGTCGGAGACACTGCCCTGTTCAGGTGACGCTGTCCTTGGTGGTAGGTGCTGCCCTGTGTAGGAGGTGCTGCCCTGTGTAGGAGTCGCTGCCCTGTGTAGGAGACACTGCCCTGTGTAGGAGACACTGCCCTGTGTAGGAGACGCTACCTTGTGTAAGAGACGCTGCACTGTGTAGGAGTCACTGCCCTGTGTAGGAGACATTGCCCTGTGTAGGAGACACTGCCCTGTGTAGGATGTACAGCCCTGCTTAGGAGACACTCCCTGTGTAGGAGACTCTGACCTGTGTAGGAGACTCTGCCCTGTGTAGGAGACACTGCCCTGTTCAGGAGACACTACCCTGTGCAGGAGACACTGCCCTGTGTAGGAGATGCTACCTTGTGTAAGAGACGCTGCCCTGTGTAGTGTGTACAGCCCTGCTTAGGAGACAGTGCCCTGTGTAGGAGACTCTGCCCTGTGTAGGAGACTCTGCCCTGTGTTGGAGACACTGCCCTGTTCAGGAGACACTGCCCTGTGCAGGAGATACTGCCCTGTGTAGGAGACGCTGCACTGTGGAGGACATGCTGCCCTGCGTAGATGGCACTGCACTTTGTAGGCGAAACTGTCCTGTGTAGGAGGCACTGCCCTGTGTAGGAGACATTGCCGTGTGCAGGAGACTCTGCCTGTGTAGGTGACACTGCCCTGATTGTGAGACACAGCCCAATGTAAGATGCACTGCCCTGTGTAGAAGACACTGCCCTGTCCAACAGACACTGCCCTGTGTAGGAGATACTGCCCTGTGTAGGAGTCTCTGCCCTGTGTAGCAGTTACTGCCCTGTGAAAGAGGTACTGCCCTGTTTTGGATGTACTGCCCTGTGTAGGAGACACTGCCCTGTGTAGTAGTCAATGCACTGTGTAGGAGACACTGCCCTGTGTAGGAGACACTGCCCTGTTCAGGAGACACTGCCCTCTGTAAGAGGCACTGCCCTGTGCAGGACACACTGCCCTCTCAAGCAGACACTGCCCTGTGTAGGAGGTACTGCCCTGTTTAGCAGATGCTGCCCTGTGTAGGAGTTACTGCCCTGTATAAAAGGTACTGCCCTGTGTAGGATGTACTGCCCTGTCTAGGAGACGCCACCTTGTGTAAGAGATGCTGCCCTGTGTAGGAGTCACTGCCCTGTGTCAGACACATTGCCCTGTGTAGGAGACACTGCCCTTTGTACGTTGTACGGCCCTGCTTAGGAGACACTGCCCTGTGTAGAAGACTTTGCCCTGTGTAGGAGACTCTGCTGTGTAGGAAACACTGCCCTGTTCAGGAGACACTGCCCTGTGTAGGAGGCTCTGCCCTGTGTAGGAAACACTGCCCTGTTTAGGAGACACTGCCCTGTGCAGGAGGCACTGCCCTGTGTAGGAGACGCTGCCCTGTGTAGCAGGCACTGCCCTGTGTAGGTGGCACTGCCCTGTGTAGGAGGCTCTGCCCTGTGTAGCAGACACTGCGCTGTGTCGGGGACACTGCCCTGTGTAGGGGTCACTTCCCTGTGTAGGAGGGATTGCCCTGTGTAGGAGACACTGCCCTGTTCCGTAGACACTGCCCGGTGTAGGAGACTCTGCCCTGTTCAGGAGATGCTGCCCTGTGTAGGAGGTGCTGCACTGTGTAGGAGATGCTGCCCTATGTAAGAGACGCTGCCCTGTGTAGGAGGCCCTGCACTGCCTAGGAGACTCTGCACTGTTCAGAAGATGCTGTGCTTTGAAGGAGGCGCTGCCCTCTGTGAGAGACACTGCCCTGTGTAGGAGACACTGCCGTTTGTTGGGGGCACTGTCCTGTGAAGGAGACACTGCCCTGTGTAGATGGCACTGCCCTGTGTAGGAGGCGCTGCCCTGCCTAGGAGACTCTGCCCTGATCAGAAGACGCTATCCTGTGTAGGAGGCAAAGCCCTTTGTAGGAGGCACTGCCCTGTGTAGGAGACACTGCGCCGTGTAGGAGGGACTGCCTTGTGTAGGAGACACTGCACTTTGTAGGAGGCCCTATCCTGTGTAGGAGACTCTGCCCTGCGTAGGAGACACTGCCCTGTTCAGGAAACACTGCCCTCTGTAAGAGGAGCTGCCCTAAGCAGGTCACACTGCCCTGTCCAGCAGACAATGCCCTGTGTAGGCGGTACTGCCCTGTTTCGGAGACGCTGCCCTTTGTAGGAGCTACTGCCGTGTGTAAGAGGTACTGCCTTTGTAGTATGTACTGCCCTGTGTAGGAGGTGCCACCTTGTGTATGAGATGCTGCCCTGTGTAGGAGTCAATGCCCTGTGTCGGAGACATTGCCCTGTGTAGGAGACACTGCCCTGTGTAGGTTGTATGGCCCTGCTTAGGAGACACTGCCCTGTGTAGGAGACTTTGCCCTGTGTAGGAGACTCTGCCCTGTGTAGGAGACACTGCCCTGTTCTGGAGACACTGCCCTGTGTAGGAGGCACTGCCCTGTGTAGGAAACACTGCACTGTGTAGGAGACACTGCCCTGTGCAGGAAACACTGCCCTGTGTAGGAGACGCTGCCCTGTTCTGTAGACACTGCCCGGTGTAGATTCTTTGGCCCTGCTTAGGAGACACTGCCCTGTGCAGGTGGCACTGCCCTGTGTAGAAGGCTCTGCCCTGTGTAGCAGACACTGCGCTGTGTAGGAGACACTGCCCAGTTTATGGGACACTGCCCTGTGCAGGAATCACTTCCCTGTGTAGGAGACACTGCCCTTTGCAGCAGGGACTGCCCTGTGTAGGAGAAACTGCCCTGTTCCATAGACACTGCCCAGTGTAGGAGACTCTGCCCTGTTCAGCAGATGCAGTCCTGTGTAGGAGACGCTGCTCTGTGTAGGAGGCCCTGCCCTGCCTAGGAGACTCTGCACTGTTCAGAAGATTCTGTCCTGTTTAGAAGGCGCTGCCCTCTGTGAGAGACACGGCCTGAGTAGGAGACACTGCCCTTTGTAAGGGGCACTGCTCTGCGAAGGTGACACTGCCTGTGTAGATGGCACTGCCCAGTGTAGGAGGTGCTGCCCTGCCAAGGAGACTCTGCCCTGTTCAGTAGATGCTGTCCTGTGTAGGAGGCACTGCCCTGTGTAGCAGGCACTGCGCTGTGTTGGAGACACTGCGCTGTGTAAGAGACACTGCCCTGTGTTGGAGGGCCTGCCCTGTGTAGGAGACACTGCCCTGTTCCGTAGACACTGCCCGGTGTAGGAGATGCTGCCTTGTTCAGGAGATGCTGCCCTGTTTAGGAGATGCTGCACTGTGTAGGAGACACTGCCCTGTGTAGGAGACGCTGCACTGTGTAGGAGGCGCTGCCCTGCCTAGGAGACTCTGCCCTGTTCAGAAGATGCTGTCCCGTGTAGGAGGTGCTGCCCTCTGTGGGAGACGCTGCCCTGTGTAGGAGACGCTGCCCTGTTTAGGAGATGCTGCACTGTGTAGGAAGCACTGCCCTGCCTCGTTGATTCTGCTCTGTTCAGAAGACGCTGTCCTGTGTAGGCGGTGCTGCCCTCTGTGGGAGACGCTGCCCTCTGTAGGAGACGCTACCCTGTTCAGGAGATGCTGCCCTGTGTAGGAGGCACTGCACTGTGTAGGAGACACTACCATCTGTAGAAGACTCTGCCCTGTGTAGGAGACACTGCCCTGTCCAGCAGGCACAGCCCTGTGTAAGAGATACTGCCATGTGTAGGAGTCGCTGCCCTGTGTAGGTGTTACTGCCCTGTGAAAGAGGTACTGCCCTGTGTAGGAGACACACCCCTGTGTAGGAGACACTGCCCTGTGTAGGTGGCACTGCCCTCCGAAGGAGGCGGTGCCTTGTTAAGGAGACACTGCCCTGTGTAGCAGACACTGCCCTGTGTAGGAGACTCTGCCCTGTGTAGGATGTACTGCCCTGTGTAGGGTGTACTGCCCTGTTTAGGAGACACTGCCCTGTGTAGGAGACCCTGCCCTGTGTAGGAGGCACTGCCCTGTGTAGGAAACACTGCCCCGTGTAGGAGACACTGCCGTGTGCAGGAGACACTGCCCTGTGTAGGAGGCTCTGCCCTGTGTAGGAGACACTGTCCTGTGTAGGAGGCGCTGCCCTGTGTAAGAGATGCTGCCCTGTGTAGGAGACGCTGCCCTGTGTAGGGGTCACTGCCCTGTGTAGGAGACACTGCCCTGTGTAGGAGACTCTGCCCTATTCAGGAGACTCTGCCCTGTGTAGGAGCCGCTTACCTGTGTAGGAGCCACTGCCCTGTTCAGGAGACACTGCCCTGTGTAGGAGGCACTGCCCTGCGTAGGAGGTACTGCCCTGTGTAGGAGTTGCTTCCCTGTGTAGGAGGTACTGCCCTGTGTAGGAAGTACTGATCTGTGTAGGAGTCGCTGCCCTGTGTAGGTGGCACTGCCCTGTGTAGGAGACACTGCCCTGTGTAGGAGGCGCTGCCCTGTGTAGGAGATGCTGCCCTGTGTAGGAGACGCTGCCCTGTGTAGGGGTCACTGCCCTGTGTAGGAGACACTGGCCTGTGTAGGAGACTCTGCCCTATTCAGGAGACTATGCCCTGTGTAGGAGCCGCTTACCTGTGTAGGAGCCACTGCCCTGTTCAGGAGACACTGCCCTGTGTAGGAGGCACTGCCCTGTGTAGGAGTTGCTTCCCTGTGTAGGAGGTACTGCCCTGTGTAGGAAGTACTGAACTGTGTAGGAGTCGCTGCTCTGTGTAGGTGGCACTGCCCTGTGTAGATGCCACTGCCCTGTGTAGGAGGCTGTGCCCTTTGTAGGAGACAATGCCGTGTGTAGCAGACACTGCTCTGTGTATCAGACACTGCACTGTGTAGGAGGCACTGCCCTGCATAGGAGACACTGCCCTGTTCAGGAGACACTGTCCTTGGTGGTAGGCGCTGCCCTGTGTAGAAGATGCTGCCCTGTGTAGGAGACACTGCCCTGTGTAGGAGACACTGCCCTGTGTAGGAGACATTGCCCTGTGTCGGAGACACTGCACTGTGTAGGATGTACAGCCCTGCTTAGGAGACACTGCCCTGTGTAGGAGACTCTGCCCTGTGTAGGACACTCTGCCCTGTGTAGGAGACACTGCCCTGTTCAGGAGACACTGCCCTGTGCAGGAGACATTGCCCTGTTTAGGAGACTCAGCCCTGTGTAGGAGACTCTGCCCTGTTCAGGAGACATTGCCCTGTGTAAGACGCACTGCCCTGTGTAGAAGACACTGCCCTGTCCAGCAGATACTGCCCTGTGTAGGAGATACTGCCCTGTGTAGGAGTCGCTGCGATGTGTAGGAGTTACTGCCCTGTTAAAGAGGTACTGCCCTGTGTAGGATGTACTGCCCTGTGTAGGAGACACTGCACTGTGTAGGAGTCAATGCCCTGTGTAGGAGACACGGCCCTGTGTAGGAGACACTGCCCTGTGTAGGTGGCAATGCCCTGTGTAGGAGGCGCTGCCTTCTTTAGAAGACACTGCCTTGTGTAGCAGACACTGCGCTGTGTAGCAGACACTGCCCTGTGTAGGATGTACTGCCCTGTGTAGGATGTGCTGCCCTGTTTAGGAGAAACTGCCCTGTGTAGGAGACTCTGCCCTGTGTAGGAGGCACTGCCCTGTTTTGGAAACACTGCCCAGTGTAGGAGAAACTGCCATGTGCAGGAGACACTGCACTGTCTAGGAGGCACTGCCCTGTGTAGGAGACACTGCCCGGTTCAGGAGACACTGCCCTGTGTAGGAGACGCTGCCCTGTGGAGGAGATGCTGCCCTGTGAAGATGGCACTGCCCTATGTAGGAGAAACTGTCCTCTGTAGGAGGCAATGCCCTGTGTAGGAGAATCTGCCCTGTGTAGTTGGCGCTGCCCTGTTTAGGAGGCGCTGCCCTGTGTAGGAGGCGCTGCCCAGTGTAGGAGATGCTGCCCTGTGTAGGAGACGCTGCCCTGTGTAGGAGTCCCTGCCCTGTGTAGGAGACACTGCGCTGTGTTGGTGACTCTGCCCTGTTCAGGAGACTCTGCCCTGTGTAGGAGCCACTGACCTGTATAGGAGCCATTGCCCTGTTCAGGAGACACTGCCCTGTGTAGAAGAGACTGCCCTGTGTAGTAGGCACTGCCCTGTGTAGAAGACTCTGCCCTGTGTAGGAGGCACTGCCCTGTGTATCAGGCACTGCACTGTGTAGGAGGCACTGCCCTGCGTAGGAGACACTGCCCTGTTCAGGAGACGCTGTCCTTGGTGGGTAGGAGATGCTACCTTGTGTAAGAGACGCTGCCCTGTTTAGGAGTCACTGCCCTGTTAAGGAGACATTGCCCTGTGTAGGAGACACTGCCCTGTGTAGGATGTACAGCCCTGCTTAGGAGACACAGCCCTGTGTAGGAGACTCTGCCCTGTGTAGAAGACTCTGCCCTGTGTAGAAGACACTGCCCTGTTCAGGAGACACAGCCCTGTGCAGGAGACACTGCCCTTTGTAGGAGACGCTGCCCTGTGGAGGAGATGGTGCCCTGTGTAGATGGTACTGCGCTGCGTAGGAGACACTGTCCTGTGTATGAAGCATTGCCTTTGTAGGAGACATTGTCCTGTGTATTTGGCGCTGCCCTGTGTAGGTGGCACTGCCCTTTGTAGGAGTCACTGCCCTGTGTAGGAGACTATGCCCTGTTCAGGAATCTCTGCCCTTTGTAGGAGCTGCTGACCTGTGTAGGAGCCACTGCCCTGTTCAGGAGACACAGCCCTGTGTCGGAGACACAGCCCTGTATAGGAGGCTCTTCCTTGTGTTGGAGACAATGCCCTGTGTAGAAGACACTTCCCTGTGGAGCAGACACTGCTCTGTGTAGGAGACACTGCCCTGCGTAGGAGACACTGACCTGTTCAGGAGTCACTGCCCAGGGTGGGAGGCCCTGCTCTGTGTAGGAGATGCTGCCCTTTGTAGGAGCCGCTGCCCTGTGTAGGAGTCACTGCCCTGTATAGGAGAAACTGACCTTTGTAGGAGACACTGCCATGTGTAAATGGCGCTGCCCTATGTAGGAGGCGCTGCCCTGTGTAGGAGTCGCTGCCCTGACTAGGAGTCACTCCCCTTTGTAGGAGTCACTGCCCTGTGTAGGATACACTGCCAAGAGTAGATGGCGCTGCCCTGTGTAGGATTCGCTGCCCTGTGTAGGAGATGCTGCCCTGTGTAGATGGCACTTCCCTGTGTAGGAGACACTCTCTTGTGCAGGAGGCACAGTCCTGTTTAGGAGGCACTGTGCTGTGTAGGAGACACTGACCTGTGTAGGAAAAAACTGCCCTGTGTAGGAGACACTGCCCTGTGTAGTAGGCACTGCCCTGTATAGGAGACTCTGCCCTGTGTAGGAGACATTGTCTTGTTCAGGAGACACTGCCCTGTGTAGGAGGCACTGCCCTGTGTAGGTAACACTGCCCTGTGTAGGAGACACTGCCCTTTGTAGGAGACACTGCCCTTTTCAGGAGACACTGACCTGTGAAAACGGCGCTGCCCTGTGTAGGAGGCACTGCCCTGTGTAGATAGCGCTGCCTTCTGTAGGAGACTCTGACCTGTGTAGATGGCGCTGCCCTGTGTAGCAGGCGCTGCCATGTGAAGGTGATGCTTCCCTGTGTAGATGGCACTGCCCTGGGGAGGAGACTCTGTCCTGCGTAGGAGACACTGCCCTGTTCAGGAGACACTGCAATGTGCAGGAGGCACTGCACTGTGTAGGAAACACTGCCCTGTGCAAGAGACAGTGCCCTGTACAGGAGACACTGCCCTTTGAAGGAGGCACTGTCCTGTTGCAGAGACACTGCCCTGTTCAGGAGACACTGCCCGGTGTAGGAGACTTTGCCCTGTTCAGGAGATGCTGCCCTGTGTAGGAGATGCTGCACTCTATAGGAGACGCTGCCATGTGTAGGAGACGCTGCCCTTTGTAGGAGGCCCTGTTCTGCCTAGGAGACTCTGGACTGTTCAGGAGACGCTGGCCTGTGTAGGAGGCGCAGCCCTCTGTGAGAGACACTGCCCTGTATAGGAGACACTGCCCTTTGTAAGGGGCACAGCCCTGTGAATGAGACACTGCCCTGTGTAGATGGCACTGCCCAGTGTAGGAGGCGCTGCCCTGCCGAGGAGACACTGTCCTTTTCAAAAGATGCTGTCCTGTGTAGGAGGCACTGCCCTGTGTAGGAGGCACTGCCCTGTGTAGGAGGGACTGCGCTGTGTAGGAGACACTGCCCTGTTCCATAGACGCTGCTCGATGTAGGAGACGCTGCCCTTTTCAGGAGACACAGCCCTGTGTAGGAGACGCTGCCCTGTGTTGGAGTCGCTGCCCTTTGAAGGAGCCGCTGACCTGTGTAGGAGCCACTTCTCTGTGTTGGAGTCGCTGCCCTGTGTAGGAGGTACTGCCCTGTGTAGGAGCTACTGCCCTGTGTAGGAGTCACTGCCCTGTGTAGGAGGCACTACCCTGTGTTGGTGGCACTGCCCTGTGTAGGAGGCTCTGCCCTGTGTAGGATATAATGCCCTGTGTAGAAGACACTTCCCTGTGGAGCAGACACTGCGCTGTGTAGGAGACACAGCCCTGCGTAGGAGACACTGCCCTGTTCAGGAGTCACTGCCCTGGGTGGGAGGTGCTGCCCTGTTCAGGAGATGCTGCCTTGAGTAGGAGATGCTGCACTGTGTAGGAGATGCTGCCCTGTGTAGGAGATGCTGCCCTGTGTAGGAGGCGCTGCCCTGCCTAGGAGTCTCTGCTCTGTTCAGAAGATGATGTTCTGTGTAGGAGGCGCTGCCCTGTGTGGGAGATGCTGCCCTGTGTAGGAGATGTTGCACTGTATAGGAGATGCTGCCCTGTGCAGGAGGCACTGCCCTGCCTAGGAGACTCTGCCCTGTTCAGAAGACGCTGTTTTGTGTACGAGGCGCTGCCCTCTGTGGGAGACGCTGCCCTGTGTAGGAGATGCTGCCCTGTGTAGGAGACGCTACCCTGTTCAGGAGACGTTGCCTGTGCAGGAGGCACTGCACTGTGTAGGAGACACTACCCTGTGTAGGAGAACTCTGCCCTGTGTAGGAGACACTGCCCTGTGTAGGAGCCTGTGACCTGTGTAGGAGCCACTGCCCTGTTCAGGAGACACTGCCCTGGTTGGTAGGCACTGCTCTTTGTAGGAGACGCTGCCCTGTGTAGGAGACACTGCCCAGTGTAGGAGACACTGCCCTGTTTACGAGGTGCTGCCCTGTGTAGGAGTCACTGCCCTGTGTAGGAGACGCTGCCCTGTACAGGAGACAATGCCCTGTGTAGGAGACACTGCCCTGTTCAGGAGACTCTGTCCTTGGTGGTAGGCGCTGCCCTGTTTAGGAGACGCTGCCCTGTGTAGGAGACACTGCCCTGTGTAGGAGACACTGCCCTGTGTAGGAGGTGCTGCCCTGTGTAGGAGTCGCTGCCTTGTGTAGGAGACACTGCGCTGTGTCGGTGACTCTGCCCTGTTCAGGAGACTCTGCCCTGTGTAGGAGCCACTGACCTGTGTAGGAGCCATTGCCCTGTTCAGGAGACACTGCCCTGTGTAGAAGAGACTGCCCTGTGTAGTAGGCACTGCCCTGTGTAGAAGACTCTGCCCTGTGTAGGAGGCACTGCCCTGTGTATCAGGCACTGCACTGTGTAGGAGGCACTGCCCTGCGTAGGAGACACCGCCCTGTTCAGGAGGCGCTGTCCTTGGTGGGTAGGAGATGCTACCTTGTGTAAGAGACGCTGCCCTGTTTAGGAGTCACTGCCCTGTTAAGGAGACATTGCCCTGTGTAGGAGACACTGCCCTGTGTAGGATGTACTGCCCTGCTTAGGAGACACTGCCCTGTGTAGGAGTCACTGCCCTGTGTAGGAGACTCTGCCCTGTGTAGGAGTCACTGCCCTGTTCAGGAGACACTGCCCTGTGCAGGAGACACTGCCCTTTGTAGGAGACGCTGCCCTGTGGAGGAGATGGTGCCCTGTGTAGATGGTACTGCTCTGCGTAGGAGACACTGTCCTGTGTATGAGGCACTGCCTTTGTAGGAGACATTGCCCTGTGTAGTTGGCGCTGCCCTGTGTAGGTGGCACTGCCCTTTGTAGGAGTCACTGCCCTGTGTAGGAGACTTTGCCCTGTTCAGGAATCTCTGCCCTTTGTAGGAGCTGCTGACCTGTGTAGGAGCCACTGCCCTGTTCAGGAGACACAGCCCTGTGTCGGAGACACTGCTCTGTGTAGTAGGCACTGCCCTGTTCAGGAGACACTGCCCTGTGTAGGAGGTACTGCCCTGTGTAGGAGCTACTGCCCTGTGTATGAGTCACTGCCCTGTTTAGGAGGCACTACCCTGTGTTGGTGGCACTGCCCTGTGTAGGAGGCTCTTCCTTGTGTTGGAGACAATGCCCTGTGTAGAAGACACTTCCCTGTGGAGCAGACACTGCGCTGTGTAGGAGACACTGCCCTGCGTAGGAGACACTGACCTGTTCAGGAGTCACTGCCCAGGGTGGGAGGCCCTGCTCTGTGCAGGAGATGCTGCCCTTTGTAGGAGCCGCTGCCCTGTGTAGGAGTCACTGCCCTGTATAGGAGAAACTGACCTTTGTAGGAGACACTGCCATGTGTAAATGGCGCTACCCTATGTAGGAGGCGCTGCCCTGTGCAGGAGTCGCTGCCCTGACTAGGAGTCACTCCCCTTTGTAGGAGTCACTGCCCTGTGTAGGATACACTGCCAAGAGTAGATGGCGCTGCCCTGTGTAGGATTCGCTGCACTGTGTAGGAGATGCTGCCCTGTGTAGATGGTACTTTCCTGTGTAGGAGACACTGTCTTGTGCAGGAGGCACAGTCCTGTTTAGGAGGCACTGTGCTGTGTAGGAGACACTGACCTGTGTAGGAAAAAACTGCCCTGTGTTGGAGACACTGCCCTGTGTAGTAGGCACTGCCCTGTATACGAGACTCTGCCCTGTGTTGGAGACATTGTCTTGTTCAGGAGACACTGCCCTGTGTAGGAGGCACTGCCCTGTGTAGGTAACACTGCCCTGTCTAGGAGACACTGGCCTTTGTAGGAGACACTGCCCTGTTCAGGAGACACTGACCTGTGAAAATGGCGCTGCCCTGTGTAGGAGGCACTGCCCTGTGTAGATAGCGCTGCCTTGTGTAGGAGACTCTGACCTGTGTAGATGGCGCTGCACTGTGTAGCAGGCGCTGCCATGTGAAGGTGATGCTTCCCTGTGTAGATGGCACTGCCCTGGGGAGGAGACTCTGCCCTGTTCAGGAGACACTGCCCTGTGTAAGAGGCACTGCCCTGTGTAGAAGACACTGCCCTGTCCAGCAGACACTGCCCTGTGTAAGAGATACTGCCATGTGTAGGAGTCGCTGCCCTGTGAGGAGTTACTGCCCTGTGAAAGAGGTACTGCCCTGTGTAGGAGACACACCCCTGTGTAGGAGACACTGCCCTGTGTAGGTGGCACTGCCCTCTGAAGGAGGCGGTGCCTTGTTAAGGAGACACTGCCCTGTGTAGCAGACACTGCCCTGTGTAGGAGACTCTGCCCTGTGTAGGATGTACTGCCCTGTGTAGGGTGTACTGCCCTGTTTAGGAGACACTGCCCTGTGTAGGAGACCCTGCCCTGTGTAGGAGGCACTGCCCTGTGTAGGAAACACTGCCCCGTGTAGGAGACACTGCCGTGTGCAGGAGACACTGCCCTGTGTAGGAGGCTCTGCCCTGTGTAGGAGACACTGTCCTGTGTAGGAGGCTCTGCCCTGTGTAGAAGATATTGCCCTGTGTAGATGGCGCTGCCCTGTGTAGGAGGCACTGCCCTGTGTAGGAGGCGCTGCCCTGTGTAGGAGATGCTGCCCTGTGTAGGAGACGCTGCCCTGTGTAGGGGTCACTGCCCTGTGTAGGAGACACTGCCCTGTGTAGGAGACCCTGCCCTATTCAGGAGACTCTGCCCTGTGTAGGAGCCGCTTACCTGTGTAGGAGCCACTGCCCTGTTCAGGAGACACTGCCCTGTGTAGGAGGCACTGCCCTGCGTAGGAGGTACTGCCCTGTGTAGGAGTTGCTTCCCTGTGTAGGAGGTACTACCCTGTGTAGGAAGTACTGAACTGTGTAGGAGTCGCTGCACTGTGTAGGTGGCACTGCCCTGTGTAGGTGCCACTGCCCTGTGTAGGAGGCTGTGCCCTTTGTAGGAGACAATGCCGTGTTTAGCAGACACTGCCCTGTGTATCAGACACTGCACTGTGTAGGAGGAACTGCCCTGCATAGGAGACACTGCCCTGTTCAGGAGACACTGTCCTTGGTGGTAGGCGCTGCCCTGTGTAGGAGATGCTGCCCTGTGTAGGAGACACTGCCCTGTGTAGGAGACACTGCCCTGTGTAGGAGACATTGCCCTGTGTCGGAGACACTGCACTGTGTAGGATGTACAGCTCTGCTTAGGAGACACTGCCCTGTGTAGGAGACTCTGCCCTGTGTAGGACACTCTGCCCTGTGTAGGAGACACTGCCCTGTTCAGGAGACACTGCCCTGTTTAGGAGACTCAGCCCTGTGTAGGAGACTCTGCCCTGTTCAGGAGACATTGCCCTGTGTAAGACGCACTGCCCTGTGTAGAAGACACTGCCCTCTCCAGCAGATACTGCCCTGTGTAGGAGATACTGCCCTGTGTAAGAGTCGCTGCGATGTGTAGGAGTTACTGCCCTGTTAAAGAGGTACTGCCCTGTGTAGGATGTACGGCCCTGTGTAGGAGACACTGCACTGTGTAGCAGTCAATGCCCTGTGTAGGAGACACGGCCCTGTGTAGGAGACACTGCCCTGTGTAGGTGGCAATGCCCTGTGTAGGAGGCGCTGCCTTCTTTAGAAGACACTGCCTTGTGTAGCAGACACTGCCCTGTGTAGCAGACACTGCCCTGTGTAGGATGTACTGCCCTGTGTAGGATGTGCTGCCCTGTTTAGGAGAAACTGCCCTGTGTAGGAGACTCTGCCCTGTGTAGGAGGCACTGCCCTTTTTAGGAAACACTGCCCAGTGTAGGAGAAACTGCCATGTGCAGGAGACACTGCACTGTCTAGGAGGCACTGCCCTGTGTAGGAGACACTGCCCGGTTCAGGAGACACTGCCCTGTGTAGGAGACGCTGCCCTGTGGAGGACATGCTGCCCTGTGAAGATGGCACTGCCCTATGTAGGAGAAACTGTCCTCTGTAGGAGGCACTGCCCTGTGTAGGAGAATCTGCCCTGTGTAGTTGGCGCTGCCCTGTTTAGGAGGCGCTGCCCTGTGTAGGAGGCGCTGCCCAGTGTAGGAGATGCTGCCCTGTGTAGGAGACGCTGCCCTGTGTAGGAGTCCCTGCCCTGTGTAGGAGACACTGCCCTGTTCAGGAGACACTGCCCTGTGCAGGAGATACTGCCCTGTGTAGGAGACGCTGCACTGTGGAGGACATGCTGCCCTGCGTAGATGGCACTGCACTTTGTAGGCGACACTGTCCTGTGTAGGAGGCACTGCCCTGTGTAGGAGACATTGCCGTGTGCAGGAGACTCTGCCTGTGTAGGTGACACAGCCCTGATTGTGAGACACAGCCCAATGTAAGATGCACTGCCCTGTGTAGAAGACACTGCCCTGTCCAGCAGACACTGCCCTTTGTAGGAGATACTGCCCTGTGTAGGAGTCTCTGCCCTGTGTAGCAGTTACTGCCCTGTGAAAGAGGTACTGCCCTGTTTTGGATGTACTGCCCTGTGTAGGAGACACTGCCCTGTGTAGTAGTCAATGCACTGTGTAGGAGACACTGCCCTGTGTAGGAGACACTGCCCTGTTCAGGAGACACTGCCCTCTGTAAGAGGCACTGCCCTGTGCAGGACACACTGCCCTCTCAAGCAGACACTGCCCTGTGTAGGAGGTACTGCCCTGTTTAGCAGACGCTGCCCTGTGTAGGAGTTACTGCCCTGTGTAAAAGGTACTGCCCTGTGTTGGATGTACTGCCCTGTGTAGGAGACGCCACCTTGTGTAAGAGATGCTGCCCTGTGTAGGAGTCACTGCCCTGTGTCGGACACATTGCCCTGTGTAGGAGACACTGACCTTTGTAGGTTGTACAGCCCTGCTTAGGAGACACTGCCCTGTGTAGAAGACTTTGCCCTGTGTAGGAGACTCTGCTGTGTAGGAAACACTGCCCTGTTCAGGAGACACTGCCCTGTGTAGGAGGCTCTGCCCTGTGTAGGAAACACTGCCCTGTTTAGGAGACACTGCCCTGTGCAGGAGACACTGCCCTGTGTAGGAGACGCTGCCCTGTGTAGCAGGCACTGCCCTGTGTAGGTGGCACTGCCCTGTGTAGGAGGCTCTGCCCTGTGTAGCAGACACTGCGCTGTGTCGGGGACACTGCCCTGTGTAGGGGTCACTTCCCTGTGTAGGAGGGATTGCCCTGTGTAGGAGACACTGCCCTGTTCCGTAGACACTGCCCGGTGTAGGAGACTCTGCCCTGTTCAGGAGATGCTGCCCTGTGTAGGAGGTGCTGCACTGTGTAGGAGATGCTGCCCTGTGTAAGAGACGCTGCCCTGTGTAGGAGGCCCTGCACTGCCTAGGAGACTCTGCACTGTTCAGAAGATGCTGTGCTTTGAAGGAGGCGCTGCCCTCTGTGAGAGACACTGCCCTGTGTAGGAGACACTGCCGTTTGTCGGGGGCACTGTCCTGTGAAGGAGACACTGCCCTGTGTAGATGGCACTGCCCTGTGTAGGAGGCGCTGCCCTGCCTAGGAGACTCTGCCCTGATCAGAAGACGCTATCCTGTGTAGGAGGCACAGCCCTTTGTAGGAGGCACTGCCCTGTGTAGGAGACACTGCGCCGTGTAGGAGGGACTGCCTTGTGTAGGAGACACTGCACTTTGTAGGAGGCCCTATCCTGTGTAGGAGGCTCTGCCCTGCGTAGGAGACACTGCCCTGTTCAGGAGACACTGCCCTCTGTAAGAGGAGCTGCCCTAAGCAGGTCACACTGCCCTGTCCAGCAGACAATGCCCTCTGTTGGCGGTACTGCCCGGTTTCGGAGACGCTGCCCTTTGTAGGAGCTACTGCCGTGTGTAAGAGGTACTGCCTTTGTAGTATGTACTGCCCTGTGTAGGAGGTGCCACCTTGTGTATGAGATGCTGCCCTGTGTAGGAGTCAATGCCCTGTGTCGGAGACATTGCCCTGTGTAGGAGACACTGCCCTGTGTAGGTTGTATGGCCCTGCTTAGGAGACACTGCCCTGTGTAGGAGACTTTGCCCTGTGTAGGAGACTCTGCCCTGTGTAGGAGACACTGCCCTGTTCTGGAGACACAGCCCTGTGTAGGAGGCACTGCCCTGTGTAGGAAACACTGCACTGTGTAGGAGACACTGCCCTGTGCAGGAGACACTGCCCTGTGTAGGAGATGCTGCCCTGTTCTGTAGACACTGCCCGGTGTAGACTCTTTGGCCCTGCTTAGGAGACACTGCCCTGTGTAGGTGGCAGTGCGCTGTATAGGAGACACTGCCCAGTTTATGGGACACTGCCCTGTGCAGGAATCACTTCCCTGTGTAGGAGACACTGCCCTTTGCAGGAGGGACTGCCCTGTGTAGGAGAAACTGCCCTGTTCCATAGACACTGCCCCGTGTAGGAGACTCTGCCCTGTTCAGCAGATGCAGTCCTGTGTAGGAGACGCTGCTCTGTGTAGGAGGCCCTGCCCTGCCTAGGAGACTCTGCACTGTTCAGATGATGCTGTCCTGTTTAGAAGGCGCTGCCCTCTGTGAGAGACACGCCCTGTGTAGGAGACACTGCCCTTTGTAAGGGGCACTGCTCTGCGAAGGTGACACTGCCTGTGTAGATGGCACTGCCCTGTGTAGGAGGTGCTGCCCTGCCTAGGAGACTCTGCCCTGTTCAGTAGATGCTGTCCTGTGTAGGAGGCACTGCCTTTGTAGGAGGCACTGCGCTGTGTCGGAGACACTGCGCTGTGTAAGAGACACTGCCCTGTGTTGGAGGGACTGCCCTGTGTAGGAGACACTGCCCTGTTCCGTAGACACTGCCCGGTGTAGGAGATGCTGCCTTGTTCAGGAGATGCTGCCCTGTTTAGGAGATGCTGCACTGTGTAGGAGACACTGCCCTGTGTAGGAGACGCTGCACTGTGTAGGAGGCGCTGCCCTGCCTAGGAGTCTCTGCCCTGTTCAGAAGACGCTGTCCCGTGTAGGAGGTGCTGCCCTCTGTGGGAGACGCTGCCCTGTGTAGGAGACGCTACCCTGTTCAGGAGATGCTGCCCTGTGTAGGAGGCACTGCACTGTGTAGGAGACACTACCATCTGTAGAAGACTCTGCCCTGTGTAGGAGACACTGCCCTGTTCAGGAGACACTGCCCTGTGTAAGAGGCACTGCCCTGTATAGAAGACACTGCCCTGTCCAGCAGACACTGCCCTTTGTAAGAGATACTGCCATGTGTAGGAGTCGCTGCCCTGTGTAGGAGTTACTGCCCTGTGAAAGAGGTACTGCCCTGTGTAGGAGACACACCCCTGTGTAGGAGACACTGCCCTGTGTAGGTGGCACTGCCCTCCGAAGGAGGCGGTGCCTTGTTAAGGAGACACTGCCCTGTGTAGCAGACACTGCCCTGTGTAGGAGACTCTGCCCTGTGTAGGATGTACTGCCCTGTGTAGGATGTACTGCCCTGTTTAGGAGACACTGCCCTGTGTAGGAGACCCTGCCCTGTGTAGGAGGCACTGCCCTGTGTAGGAAACACTGCCCCGTGTAGGAGACACTGCCCTGTGCAGGAGACACTGCCCTGTGTAGGAGGCTCTGCCCTCTGTAGGAGACACTGTCCTGTGTAGGAGGCGCTGCCCTGTGTAAGAGATGCTGCCCTGTGTAGGAGACGCTGCCCTGTGTAGGGGTCACTGCCCTGTGTAGGAGACACTGCCCTGTGTAGGAGACTCTGCCCTATTCAGGAGACTCTGCCCTGTGTAGGAGCCGCTTACCTGTGTAGGAGCCACTGCCCTGCTCAGGAGACACTGCCCTGTGTAGGAGGCACTGCCCTGCGTAGGAGGTACTGCCCTGTGTAGGAGTTGCTTCCCTGTGTAGGAGGTACTGCCCTGTGTAGGAAGTACTGAACTGTGTAGGAGTCGCTGCCCTGTGTAGGTGGCACTGCCCTGTGTAGGAGACACTGCCCTGTGTAGGAGGCGCTGCCCTGTGTAGGAGATGCAGCCCTGTGTAGGAGATGCTGCCCTGTGTAGGGGTCACTGCCCTGTGTAGGAGACACTGCCCTGTGTAGGAGACTCTGCCCTATTCAGGAGACTATGCCCTGTGTAGGAGCCGCTTACCTGTGTAGGAGCCACTGCCCTGTTCAGGAGACACTGCCCTGTGTAGGAGGCACTGCCCTGAGTAGGAGGTACTGCCCTGTGTAGGAGTTGCTTCCCTGTGTAGGAGGTACTGCCCTGTGTAGGAAGTACTGAACTGTGTAGGAGTCGCTGCTCTGTGTTGGTGGCACTGCCCTGTGTAGGTGCCACTGCCCTGTGTAGGAGGCTGTGCCCTTTGTAGGAGACAATGCCGTGTGTAGCAGATACTGCCCTGTGTATCAGACACTGCACTGTGTAGGAGGCACTGCCCTGCATAGGAGACACTGCCCTGTTCAGGAGACACTGTCCTTGGTGGTAGGCGCTGCCCTGTGTAGGAGATGCTGCCCTGTGTAGGAGACACTGCCCTGTGTAGGAGACACTGCCCTGTGTAGGAGACATTGCCCTGTGTCGGAGACACTGCACTGTGTAGGATGTATAGCCCTGCTTAGGAGACACTGCCCTGTGTAGGAGACTCTGCCCTGTGTAGGACACTCTGCCCTGTGTAGGAGACACTGTCCTGTGTAAGAGGCACTGCCCTGTGTAGGAGACACTGCCCTGTGTAGATGGTGCTGCCCTGTGTAGGAGGCGCTGCCATTTGTAGGAGGCACTGCCCGGTGTAGGCGATCCTGCCCTGTGTAGGAGATGCTGCCCTATGTAGGAGTCACTGCCCTGTGTATGAGACACTGCCCTGTGAAGGAGACTCTGCCCTTTTCAGGAGACTCTGCCCTGTGTAGGAGCCCCTGACCTGTGTAGGAGCCATTGCCCTGTTCAGGATACACTGCCCTTGGTGGTAGCCGCTGCCCTGTGTAGGAAACGCTCCCCTGTGTAGGAGACACTGCCCTGTGTAGGAGGCACTGCCCTGTGTAGGAGGTGCTGCCCTGTGTTGGAGTAGCATTTCTGTGTAGGAGACACTGCCCTGTGTAGGAGACACTGCACTGTGTAGGAGACACTGCCCTATTCAGGAGTCGCTTTCCTTGGTGGTAGGCGCTACCCTGTGTAGGAGACGCTGCCCTTTGTAGGAGACACTGCCCTGTGTAGGAGACACTGCCCTGTGTACGAGGTGCTGCCCTGTGTAGGAGTCGCTGCCCTGTGCAGGAGACACTGCCCTGTGTAGGAGACACTGCCCTTTGTCGGAGACACTGCCCTGTTCAGGTGACGCTGTCCTTGGTGGTAGGTGCTGCCCTGTGTAGGAGGTGCTGCCCTGTGTAGGAGTCGCTGCCCTGTGTAGGAGACACTGCCCTGTGTAGGAGACACTGCCCTGTGTAGGAGACGCTACCTTGTGTAAGAGACGCTGCACTGTGTAGGAGTCACTGCCCTGTGTAGGAGACATTGCCCTGTGTAGGAGACACTGCCCTGTGTAGGATGTACAGCCCTGCTTAGGAGACACTCCCTGTGTAGGAGACTCTGACCTGTGTAGGAGACTCTGCCCTGTGTAGGAGACACTGCCCTGTTCAGGAGACACTACCCTGTGCAGGAGACACTGCCCTGTGTAGGAGATGCTACCTTGTGTAAGAGACGCTGCCCTGTGTAGTGTGTACAGCCCTGCTTAGGAGACAGTGCCCTGTGTAGGAGACTCTGCCCTGTGTAGGAGACTCTGCCCTGTGTTGGAGACACTGCCCTGTTCAGGAGACACTGCCCTGTGCAGGAGATACTGCCCTGTGTAGGAGACGCTGCACTGTGGAGGACATGCTGCCCTGCGTAGATGGCACTGCACTTTGTAGGCGACACTGTCCTGTGTAGGAGGCACTGCCCTGTGTAGGAGACATTGCCGTGTGCAGGAGACTCTGCCTGTGTAGGTGACACTGCCCTGATTGTGAGACACAGCCCAATGTAAGATGCACTGCCCTGTGTAGAAGACACTGCCCTGTCCAACAGACACTGCCCTGTGTAGGAGATACTGCCCTGTGTAGGAGTCTCTGCCCTGTGTAGCAGTTACTGCCCTGTGAAAGAGGTACTGCCCTGTTTTGGATGTACTGCCCTGTGTAGGAGACACTGCCCTGTGTAGTAGTCAATGCACTGTGTAGGAGACACTGCCCTGTGTAGGAGACACTGCCCTGTTCAGGAGACACTGCCCTCTGTAAGAGGCACTGCCCTGTGCAGGACACACTGCCCTCTCAAGCAGACACTGCCCTGTGTAGGAGGTACTGCCCTGTTTAGCAGACGCTGCCCTGTGTAGGAGTTACTGCCCTGTATAAAAGGTACTGCCCTGTGTAGGATGTACTGCCCTGTCTAGGAGACGCCACCTTGTGTAAGAGATGCTGCCCTGTGTAGGAGTCACTGCCCTGTGTCAGACACATTGCCCTGTGTAGGAGACACTGCCCTTTGTACGTTGTACGGCCCTGCTTAGGAGACACTGCCCTGTGTAGAAGACTTTGCCCTGTGTAGGAGACTCTGCTGTGTAGGAAACACTGCCCTGTTCAGGAGACACTGCCCTGTGTAGGAGGCTCTGCCCTGTGTAGGAAACACTGCCCTGTTTAGGAGACACTGCCCTGTGCAGGAGGCACTGCCCTGTGTAGGAGACGCTGCCCTGTGTAGCAGGCACTGCCCTGTGTAGGTGGCACTGCCCTGTGTAGGAGGCTCTGCCCTGTGTAGCAGACACTGCGCTGTGTCGGGGACACTGCCCTGTGTAGGGGTCACTTCCCTGTGTAGGAGGGATTGCCCTGTGTAGGAGACACTGCCCTGTTCCGTAGACACTGCCCGGTGTAGGAGACTCTGCCCTGTTCAGGAGATGCTGCCCTGTGTAGGAGGTGCTGCACTGTGTAGGAGATGCTGCCCTATGTAAGAGACGCTGCCCTGTGTAGGAGGCCCTGCACTGCCTAGGAGACTCTGCACTGTTCAGAAGATGCTGTGCTTTGAAGGAGGCGCTGCCCTCTGTGAGAGACACTGCCCTGTGTAGGAGACACTGCCGTTTGTTGGGGGCACTGTCCTGTGAAGGAGACACTGCCCTGTGTAGATGGCACTGCCCTGTGTAGGAGGCGCTGCCCTGCCTAGGAGACTCTGCCCTGATCAGAAGACGCTATCCTGTGTAGGAGGCAAAGCCCTTTGTAGGAGGCACTGCCCTGTGTAGGAGACACTGCGCCGTGTAGGAGGGACTGCCTTGTGTAGGAGACACTGCACTTTGTAGGAGGCCCTATCCTGTGTAGGAGACTCTGCCCTGCGTAGGAGACACTGCCCTGTTCAGGAGACACTGCCCTCTGTAAGAGGAGCTGCCCTAAGCAGGTCACACTGCCCTGTCCAGCAGACAATGCCCTGTGTAGGCGGTACTGCCCTGTTTCGGAGACGCTGCCCTTTGTAGGAGCTACTGCCGTGTGTAAGAGGTACTGCCTTTGTAGTATGTACTGCCCTGTGTAGGAGGTGCCACCTTGTGTATGAGATGCTGCCCTGTGTAGGAGTCAATGCCCTGTGTCGGAGACATTGCCCTGTGTAGGAGACACTGCCCTGTGTAGGTTGTATGGCCCTGCTTAGGAGACACTGCCCTGTGTAGGAGACTTTGCCCTGTGTAGGAGACTCTGCCCTGTGTAGGAGACACTGCCCTCTTCTGGAGACACTGCCCTGTGTAGGAGGCACTGCCCTGTGTAGGAAACACTGCACTGTGTAGGAGACACTGCCCTGTGCAGGAGACACTGCCCTGTGTAGGAGACGCTGCCCTGTTCTGTAGACACTGCCCGGTGTAGATTCTTTGGCCCTGCTTAGGAGACACTGCCCTGTGTAGGTGGCACTGCCCTGTGTAGAAGGCTCTGCCCTGTGTAGCAGACACTGCGCTGTGTAGGAGACACTGCCCAGTTTATGGGACACTGCCCTGTGCAGGAATCACTTCCCTGTGTAGGAGACACTGCCCTTTGCAGCAGGGACTGCCCTGTGTAGGAGAAACTGCCCTGTTCCATAGACACTGCCCAGTGTAGGAGACTCTGCCCTGTTCAGCAGATGCAGTCCTGTGTAGGAGACGCTGCTCTGTGTAGGAGGCCCTGCCCTGCCTAGGAGACTCTGCACTGTTCAGAAGATTCTGTCCTGTTTAGAAGGCGCTGCCCTCTGTGAGAGACACGGCCTGAGTAGGAGACACTGCCCTTTGTAAGGGGCACTGCTCTGCGAAGGTGACACTGCCTGTGTAGATGGCACTGCCCTGTGTAGGAGGTGCTGCCCTGCCAAGGAGACTCTGCCCTGTTCAGTAGATGCTGTCCTGTGTAGGAGGCACTGCCCTGTGTAGGAGGCACTGCGCTGTGTTGGAGACACTGCGCTGTGTAAGAGACACTGCCCTGTGTTGGAGGGCCTGCCCTGTGTAGGAGACACTGCCCTGTTCCGTAGACACTGCCCGGTGTAGGAGATGCTGCCTTGTTCAGGAGATGCTGCCCTGTTTAGGAGATGCTGCACTGTGTAGGAGACACTGCCCTGTGTAGGAGACGCTGCACTGTGTAGGAGGCGCTGCCCTGCCTAGGAGACTCTGCCCTGTTCAGAAGATGCTGTCCCGTGTAGGAGGTGCTGCCCTCTGTGGGAGACGCTGCCCTGTGTAGGAGACGCTGCCCTGTTTAGGAGATGCTGCACTGTGTAGGAAGCACTGCCCTGCCTCGTTGATTCTGCTCTGTTCAGAAGACGCTGTCCTGTGTAGGCGGTGCTGCCCTCTGTGGGAGACGCTGCCCTCTGTAGGAGACGCTACCCTGTTCAGGAGATGCTGCCCTGTGTAGGAGGCACTGCACTGTGTAGGAGACACTACCATCTGTAGAAGACTCTGCCCTGTGTAGGAGACACTGCCCTGTCCAGCAGGCACAGCCCTGTGTAAGAGATACTGCCATGTGTAGGAGTCGCTGCCCTGTGTAGGTGTTACTGCCCTGTGAAAGAGGTACTGCCCTGTGTAGGAGACACACCCCTGTGTAGGAGACACTGCCCTGTGTAGGTGGCACTGCCCTCCGAAGGAGGCGGTGCCTTGTTAAGGAGACACTGCCCTGTGTAGCAGACACTGCCCTGTGTAGGAGACTCTGCCCTGTGTAGGATGTACTGCCCTGTGTAGGGTGTACTGCCCTGTTTAGGAGACACTGCCCTGTGTAGGAGACCCTGCCCTGTGTAGGAGGCACTGCCCTGTGTAGGAAACACTGCCCCGTGTAGGAGACACTGCCGTGTGCAGGAGACACTGCCCTGTGTAGGAGGCTCTGCCCTGTGTTGGAGACACTGTCCTGTGTAGGAGGCGCTGCCCTGTGTAAGAGATGCTGCCCTGTGTAGGAGACGCTGCCCTGTGTAGGGGTCACTGCCCTGTGTAGGAGACACTGCCCTGTGTAGGAGACTCTGCCCTATTCAGGAGACTCTGCCCTGTGTAGGAGCCGCTTACCTGTGTAGGAGCCACTGCCCTGTTCAGGAGACACTGCCCTGTGTAGGAGGCACTGCCCTGCGTAGGAGGTACTGCCCTGTGTAGGAGTTGCTTCCCTGTGTAGGAGGTACTGCCCTGTGTAGGAAGTACTGATCTGTGTAGGAGTCGCTGCCCTGTGTAGGTGGCACTGCCCTGTGTAGGAGACACTGCCCTGTGTAGGAGGCGCTGCCCTGTGTAGGAGATGCTGCCCTGTGTAGGAGACGCTGCCCTGTGTAGGGGTCACTGCCCTGTGTAGGAGACACTGGCCTGTGTAGGAGACTCTGCCCTATTCAGGAGACTATGCCCTGTGTAGGAGCCGCTTACCTGTGTAGGAGCCACTGCCCTGTTCAGGAGACACTGCCCTGTGTAGGAGGCACTGCCCTGTGTAGGAGTTGCTTCCCTGTGTAGGAGGTACTGCCCTGTGTAGGAAGTACTGAACTGTGTAGGAGTCGCTGCTCTGTGTAGGTGGCACTGCCCTGTGTAGATGCCACTGCCCTGTGTAGGAGGCTGTGCCCTTTGTAGGAGACAATGCCGTGTGTAGCAGACACTGCTCTGTGTATCAGACACTGCACTGTGTAGGAGGCACTGCCCTGCATAGGAGACACTGCCCTGTTCAGGAGACACTGTCCTTGGTGGTAGGCGCTGCCCTGTGTAGAAGATGCTGCCCTGTGTAGGAGACACTGCCCTGTGTAGGAGACACTGCCCTGTGTAGGAGACATTGCCCTGTGTCGGAGACACTGCACTGTGTAGGATGTACAGCCCTGCTTAGGAGACACTGCCCTGTGTAGGAGACTCTGCCCTGTGTAGGACACTCTGCCCTGTGTAGGAGACACTGCCCTGTTCAGGAGACACTGCCCTGTGCAGGAGACATTGCCCTGTTTAGGAGACTCAGCCCTGTGTAGGAGACTCTGCCCTGTTCAGGAGACATTGCCCTGTGTAAGACGCACTGCCCTGTGTAGAAGACACTGCCCTGTCCAGCAGATACTGCCCTGTGTAGGAGATACTGCCCTGTGTAGGAGTCGCTGCGATGTGTAGGAGTTACTGCCCTGTTAAAGAGGTACTGCCCTGTGTAGGATGTACTGCCCTGTGTAGGAGACACTGCACTGTGTAGGAGTCAATGCCCTGTGTAGGAGACACGGCCCTGTGTAGGAGACACTGCCCTGTGTAGGTGGCAATGCCCTGTGTAGGAGGCGCTGCCTTCTTTAGAAGACACTGCCTTGTGTAGCAGACACTGCGCTGTGTAGCAGACACTGCCCTGTGTAGGATGTACTGCCCTGTGTAGGATGTGCTGCCCTGTTTAGGAGAAACTGCCCTGTGTAGGAGACTCTGCCCTGTGTAGGAGGCACTGCCCTGTTTTGGAAACACTGCCCAGTGTAGGAGAAACTGCCATGTGCAGGAGACACTGCACTGTCTAGGAGGCACTGCCCTGTGTAGGAGACACTGCCCGGTTCAGGAGACACTGCCCTGTGTAGGAGACGCTGCCCTGTGGAGGAGATGCTGCCCTGTGAAGATGGCACTGCCCTATGTAGGAGAAACTGTCCTCTGTAGGAGGCAATGCCCTGTGTAGGAGAATCTGCCCTGTGTAGTTGGCGCTGCCCTGTTTAGGAGGCGCTGCCCTGTGTAGGAGGCGCTGCCCAGTGTAGGAGATGCTGCCCTGTGTAGGAGACGCTGCCCTGTGTAGGAGTCCCTGCCCTGTGTAGGAGACACTGCGCTGTGTTGGTGACTCTGCCCTGTTCAGGAGACTCTGCCCTGTGTAGGAGCCACTGACCTGTATAGGAGCCATTGCCCTGTTCAGGAGACACTGCCCTGTGTAGAAGAGACTGCCCTGTGTAGTAGGCACTGCCCTGTGTAGAAGACTCTGCCCTGTGTAGGAGGCACTGCCCTGTGTATCAGGCACTGCACTGTGTAGGAGGCACTGCCCTGCGTAGGAGACACTGCCCTGTTCAGGAGACGCTGTCCTTGGTGGGTAGGAGATGCTACCTTGTGTAAGAGACGCTGCCCTGTTTAGGAGTCACTGCCCTGTTAAGGAGACATTGCCCTGTGTAGGAGACACTGCCCTGTGTAGGATGTACAGCCCTGCTTAGGAGACACTGCCCTGTGTAGGAGACTCTGCCCTGTGTAGAAGACTCTGCCCTGTGTAGAAGACACTGCCCTGTTCAGGAGACACAGCCCTGTGCAGGAGACACTGCCCTTTGTAGGAGACGCTGCCCTGTGGAGGAGATGGTGCCCTGTGTAGATGGTACTGCACTGCGTAGGAGACACTGTCCTGTGTATGAGGCACTGCCTTTGTAGGAGACATTGCCCTGTGTAGTTGGCGCTGCCCTGTGTAGGTGGCACTGCCCTTTGTAGGAGTCACTGCTCTGTGTAGGAGACTTTGCCCTGTTCAGGAATCTCTGCCCTTTGTAGGAGCTGCTGACCTGTGTAGGAGCCACTGCCCTGTTCAGGAGACACAGCCCTTTGTCGGAGACACTGCCCTGTGTAGGAGGCTCTTCCTTGTGTTGGAGACAATGCCCTGTGTAGAAGACACTTCCCTGTGGAGCAGACACTGCGCTGTGTAGGAGACACTGCCCTGCGTAGGGGACACTGACCTGTTCAGGAGTCACTGCCCAGGGTGGGAGGCCCTGCTCTGTGTAGGAGATGCTGCCCTTTGTAGGAGCCGCTTCCCTGTGTAGGAGTCCCTGCCCTGTATAGGAGAAACTGACCTTTGTAGGAGACACTGCCATGTGTAAATGGCGCTGCCCTATGTAGGAGGCGCTGCCCTGTGTAGGAGTCGCTGCCCTGACTAGGAGTCACTCCCCTTTGTAGGAGTCACTGCCCTGTGTAGGATACACTGCCAAGAGTAGATGGCGCTGCCCTGTGTAGGATTCGCTGCCCTGTGTAGGAGATGCTGCCCTGTGTAGATGGCACTTCCCTGTGTAGGAGACACTGTCTTGTGAAGGAGGCACAGTCCTGTTTAGGAGGCACTGTGCTGGGTAGGAGGCACTGACCTGTGTAGGAAAAAACTGCCCTGTGTAGGAGACACTGCCCTGTGTAGTAGGCACTGCCCTGTATAGGAGACTCTGCCCTGTGTAGGAGACATTGTCTTGTTCAGGAGACACTGCCCTGTGTAGGAGGCACTGCCCTGTGTAGGTAACACTGCCCTGTGTAGGAGACACTGCCCTTTGTAGGAGACACTGCCCTGTTCAGGAGACACTGACCTGTGAAAATGGCGCTGCCCTGTGTAGGAGGCACTGCCCTGTGTAGATAGCGCTGCCTTGTGTAGGAGACTCTGACCTGTGTAGATGGCGCTGCCCTGTGTAGCAGGCGCTGCCATGTGAAGGTGATGCTTCCCTGTGTAGATGGCACTGCCCTGGGGAGGAGACTCTGTCCTGCGTAGGAGACACTGCCCTGTTCAGGAGACACTGCAATGTGTAGGAGGCACTGCACTGTGTAGGAAACATTGCCCTGTGCAAGAGACAGTGCCCTGTACAGGAGACACTGCCCTTTGAAGGAGGCACTGTCCTGTTGCAGAGACACTGCCCTGTTCAGGAGACACTGCCCGGTTTAGGAGACTTTGCCCTGTTCAGGAGATGCTGCCCTGTGTAGGAGATGCTACACTCTATAGGAGACGCTGCCCTGTGTAGGAGACGCTGCCCTTTGTAGGAGGCCCTGCTCTGCCTAGGAGACTCTGGACTGTTCAGGAGACGCTGGCCTGTGTAGGAGGCGCTGCCCTGTGTGAGAGACACTGCCCTGTATAGGAGACATTGCCCTTTGTAAGGGGCACAGCCCTGTGAATGAGACACTGCCCTGTGTAGATGGCACTGCCCTGTGTAGTAGGCGCTGCCCTGCCGAGGAGACACTGTCCTTTTCAAAAGATGCTGTCCTGTGTAGAAGGCACTGCCCTGTGTAGGAGGCACTGCCCTGTGTAGGAGGGACTGCGCTGTGTAGGAGACACTGCCCTGTTCCGTAGACACTGCTCGATGTAGGAGACGCTGCCCTTTTCAGGAGACACAGCCCTGTGTAGGAGACGCTGCCCTGTGTTGGAGTCGCTGCCCTTTGAAGGAGCCGCTGACCTGTGTAGGAGCCACTTCTCTGTGTTGGAGTCGCTGCCCTGTGTAGGAGGTACTGCCCTGTGTAGGAGCTACTGCCCTGTGTAGGGGTCACTGCCCTGTGTAGGAGGCACTACCCTGTGTTGGTGGCACTGCCCTGTGTAGGAGGCTCTGCCCTGTGTAGGAGGCAATGCCCTGTGTAGAAGACACTTCCCTGTGGAGCAGACACTGCGCTGTGTAGGAGACACAGCCCTGCGTAGGAGACACTGCCCTGTTCAGGAGTCACTGCCCTGGGTGGGAGGTGCTGCCCTGTTCAGGAGATGCTGCCTTGAGTAGGAGATGCTGCACTGTGTAGGAGATGCTGCCCTGTGTAGGAGATGCTGCCCTGTGTAGGAGGCGCTGCCCTGCCTAGGAGTCTCTGCCCTGTTCAGAAGATGATGTCCTGTGTAGGAGGCGCTTCCCTGTGTGGGAGATGCTGCCCTGTGTAGGAGATGTTGCACTGTATAGGAGATGCTGCCCTGTGTAGGAGGCACTTCCCTGCCTAGGAGACTCTGCCCTGTTCAGAAGACGCTGTTTTGTGTACGAGGCGCTGCCCTCTGTGGGAGACGCTGCCCTGTGTAGGAGATGCTGCCCTGTGTAGGAGACGCTACCCTGTTCAGGAGACGTTGCCCTGTGCAGGAGGCACTGCACTGTGTAGGAGACACTACCCTGTGTAGGAGAACTCTGCCCTGTGTAGGAGACACTGCCCTGTGTAGGAGCCTGTGACCTGTGTAGGAGCCACTGCCCTGTTCAGGAGACACTGCTCTGGTTGGTAGGCACTGCTCTTTGTAGGAGACGCTGCCCTGTGTCGGAGACACTGCCCTGTTCAGGAGACACTGCCCTGTGTAGGAGGCACTGCCCTGAGTAGGAGGTACTGCCCTGTGTAAGAGTTGCTTCCCTGTGTAGGAGGTACTGCCCTGTGTAGGAAGTACTGAACTGTGTTGGAGCCGCTGCCCTGTGTAGGTGGCACTGCCCTGTGTAGGTGCCACTGCCCTGTGTAGGAGGCTGTGCCCTTTGTAGGAGACAATGCCGTGTGTAGCAGACACTGCCCTGTGTATCAGACACTGCACTGTGTAGGAGGCACTGCCCTGCATAGGAGACACTGCCCTGTTCAGGAGACACTGTCCTTGGTGGTAGGCGCTGCCCTGTGTAGGAGATGCTGCCCTGTGTAGGAGACACTGCCCTGTGTCAGAGACACTGTCCTGTGTAGGAGACATTGCCCTGTGTCGGAGACACTGCACTGTGTAGGATGTACAGCCCTGCTTAGGAGACACTGCCCTGTGTAGGAGACTCTGCCCTGTGTAGGACACTCTGCCCTGTGTAGGGGACACTGCCCTGTTCAGGAGACACTGCCCTGTGCAGGAGACATTGCCCTGTTTAGGAGACTCAGCCCTGTATAGGAGACTCTGCCCTGTTCAGGAGACATTGCCCTGTGTAAGACGCACTGTCCTGTGTAGAAGATACTGCCCTGTCCAGCAGATACTGCCCTGTGTAGGAGATACTGCCCTGTGTAGGAGTCGCTGCGATGTGTAGGAGTTACTGCCCTGTTAAAGAGGTACTGCCCTGTGTAGGATGTACTGCCCTGTGTAGGAGACACTGCACTGTGTAGGAGTCAATGCCCTGTGTAGGAGACACGGCCCTGTGTAGGAGACACTGCCCTGTGTAGGTGGCAATGCCCTGTGTAGGAGGCGCTGCCTTCTTTAGAAGACACTGCCTTGTGTAGCAGACACTGCCCTGTGTAGCAGACACTGCCCTGTGTAGGATGTACTGCCCTGTGTAGGATGTGCTGCCCTGTTTAGGAGAAACTGCCCTGTGTAGGAGACTCTGCCCTGTGTAGGAGGCACTGCCCTGTTTAGGAAACACTGCCCAGTGTAGGAGAAACTGCCATGTGCAGGAGACACTGCACTGTCTAGGAGGCACTGCCCTGTGTAGGAGACACTGCCCGGTTCAGGAGACACTGCCCTGTGTAGGAGACGCTGCCCTGTGGAGGAGATGCTGCCCTGTGAAGATGGCACTGCCCTATGTAGGAGAAACTGTCCTCTGTAGGAGGCACTGCCCTGTGTAGGAGAATCTGCCCTGTGTAGTTGGCGCTGCCCTGTTTAGGAGGCGCTGCCCTGTGTAGGAGGCGCTGCCCAGTGTAGGAGATGCTGCCCTGTGTAGGAGACGCTGCCCTGTGTAGGAGTCACTGCCCTGTGTAGGAGACACTGCGCTGTGTCGGTGACTCTGCCCTGTTCAGGAGACTCTGCCCTGTGTAGGAGCCACTGACCTGTATAGGAGCCATTGCCCTGTTCAGGAGACACTGCCCTGTGTAGAAGAGACTGCCCTGTGTAGTAGGCACTGCCCTGTGTAGAAGACTCTGCCCTGTGTAGGAGGCACTGCCCTGTGTATCAGGCACTGCACTGTGTAGGAGGCACTGCCCTGCGTAGGAGACACTGCCCTGTTCAGGAGACGCTGTCCTTGGTGGGTAGGAGATGCTACCTTGTGTAAGAGACGCTGCCCTGTTTAGGAGTCACTGCCCTGTTAAGGAGACATTGCCCTGTGTAGGAGACACTGCCCTGTGTAGGATGTACAGCCCTGCTTAGGAGACACTGCCCTGTGTAGGAGACTCTGCCCTGTGTAGGAGACTCTGCCCTGTGTAGGAGACACTGCCCTGTTCAGGAGACACTGCCCTGTGCAGGAGACACTGCCCTTTGTAGGAGACGCTGCCCTGTGGAGGAGATGGTGCCCTGTGTAGATGGTACTGCACTGCGTAGGAGACACTGTCCTGTGTATGAGGCACTGCCTTTGTAGGAGACATTGCCCTGTGTATTTGGCGCTGCCCTGTGTAGGTGGCACTGCCCTTTGTAGGAGTCACTGCCCTGTGTAGGAGACTTTGCCCTGTTCAGGAATCTCTGCCCTTTGTTGGAGCTGCTGACCTGTGTAGGAGCCACTGCCCTGTTCAGGAGACACAGCCCTGTGTCGGAGACACTGCCCTGTGTAGGAGGCTCTTCCTTGTGTTGGAGACAATGCCCTGTGTAGAAGACACTTCCCTGTGGAGCAGACACTGCGCTGTGTAGGAGACACTGCCCTGCGTAGGAGACACTGACCTGTTCAGGAGTCACTGCCCAGGGTGGGAGGCCCTGCTCTGTGTAGGAGATGCTGCCCTTTGTAGGAGCCGCTGCCCTGTGTAGGAGTCACTGCCCTGTATAGGAGAAACTGACCTTTGTAGGAGACACTGCCATGTGTAAATGGCGCTGCCCTATGTAGAAGGCGCTGCCCTGTGTAGGAGTCGCTGCCCTGACTAGGAGTCACTCCCCTTTGTAGGAGTCACTGCCCTGTGTAGGATACACTGCCAAGAGTAGATGGCGCTGCCCTGTGTAGGATTCGCTGCCCTGTGTAGGAGATGCTGCCCTGTGTAGATGGCACTTCCCTGTGTAGGAGACACTGTCTTGCGCAGGAGGCACAGTCCTGTTTAGGAGGCACTGTGCTGTGTAGGAGGCACTGACCTGTGTAGGAAAAAACTGCCCTGTGTAGGAGACACTGCCCTGTGTAGTAGGCACTGCCCTGTATAGGAGACTCTGCCCTGTGTAGGAGACATTGTCTTGTTCAGGAGACACTGCCCTGTGTAGGAGGCACTGCCCTGTGTAGGTAACACTGCCCTGTGTAGGAGACACTGCCCTTTGTAGGAGACACTGCCCTGTTCAGGAGACACTGACCTGTGAAAATGGCGCTGCCCTGTGTAGGAGGCACTGCCCTGTGTAGATAGCGCTGCCTTGTGTAGGAGACCCTGACCTGTGTAGATGGCGCTGCCCTGTGTAGCAGGCGCTGCCATGTGAAGGTGATGCTTCCCTGTGTAGATGGCACTGCCCTGGGGAGGAGACTCTGTCCTGCATAGGAGACACTGCCCTGTTCAGGAGACACTGCAATGTGTAGGAGGCACTGCACTGTGTAGGAAACATTGCCCTCTGCAAGAGACAGTGCCCTGTACAGGAGACACTGCCCTTTGAAGGAGGCACTGTCCTGTTGCAGAGACACTGCCCTGTTCAGGAGACACTGCCCGGTGTAGGAGACTTTGCCCTGTTCTGGAGATGCTGCCCTGTGTAGGAGATGCTGCACTCTATAGGAGACGCTGCCCTGTGTAGGAGACGCTGCCCTTTGTAGGAGGCCCTGCTCTGCCTAGGAGACTCTGGACTGTTCAGGAGACGCTGGCCTGTGTAGGAGGCGCTGCCCTGTGTGAGAGACACTGCCCTGTATAGGAGACATTGCCCCTTGTAAGGGGCACAGCCCTGTGAATGAGACACTGCCCTGTGTAGATGGCACTGCCCTGTGTAGGAGGCGCTGCCCTGCCGAGGAGACACTGTCCTTTTCAAAAGATGCTGTCCTGTGTAGGAGGCACTGCCCTGTGTAGGAGGCACTGCCCTGTGTAGGAGGGACTGCGCTGTGTAGGAGACACTGCCCTGTTCCGTAGATGCTGCTCGATGTAGGAGACGCTGCTCTTTTCAGGAGACACAGCCCTGTGTAGGAGACGCTGCCCTGTGTTGGAGTCGCTGCCCTTTGAAGGAGCCGCTGACCTGTGTAGGAGCCACTTCTCTGTGTTGGAGTCGCTGCCCTGTGTAGGAGGTACTGCCCTGTGTAGGAGCTACTGCCCTGTGTAGGAGTCACTGCCCTGTGTAGGAGGCACTACCCTGTGTTGGTGGCACTGCCCTGTGTAGGAGGCTCTGCCCTGTGTAGGAGACAATGCCCTGTGTAGAAGACACTTCCCTGTGGAGCAGACACTGCGCTGTGTAGGAGACACAGCCCTGCGTAGGAGACACTGCCCTGTTCAGGAGTCACTGCCCTGGGTGGGAGGTGCTGCCCTGTTCAGGAGATGCTGCCTTGAGTATGAGATGCTGCACTGTGTAGGAGATGCTGCCCTGTGTAGGAGATGCTGCCCTGTGTAGGAGGCGCTGCCCTGCCTAGGAGTCTCTGCCCTGTTCAGAAGATGATGTCCTGTGTAGGAGGCGCTTCCCTGTGTGGGAGATGCTGCCATGTGTAGGAGATGTTGCACTGTATAGGAGATGCTGCCCTGTGTAGGAGGCACTGCCCTGCCCAGGAGACTCTGCCCTGTTCAGAAGACGCTGTTTTGTGTACGAGGCGCTGCCCTCTGTGGGAGACGCTGCCCTGTGTAGGAGATGCTGCCCTGTGTAGGAGACGCTACCCTGTTCAGGAGACGTTGCCCTGTGCAGGAGGCACTGCACTGTGTAGGAGACACTACCCTGTGTAGGAGAACTCTGCACTGTGTAGGAGACACTGCCCTGTGTAGGAGCCTGTGACCTGTGTAGGAGCCACTGCCCTGTTCAGGAGACACTGCCCTGGTTGGTAGGCACTGCTCTTTGTAGGAGACGCTGCCCTGTGTAGGAGACACTGCACAGTGTAGGAGACACTGCCCTGTTTACGAGGTGCTGCCCTCTGTAGGAGTCACTGCCCTTTGTAGGAAACGCTGCCCTGTACAGGAGACAATGCCCTGTGTAGGAGACACGGCCCTGTTCAGGAGACTCTGTCCTTGGTGGTAGGCGCTGCCCTGTTTAGGAGACGCTGCCCTGTGTAGGAGACACTGCCCTGGGAAGGAGACGCTGCCCTGTGTAAGAGGTGCTGCCCTGTGTAGGAGTCGCTGCCTTGTGTAGGAGGCACTGCGCTGTGTAGGTGACTCTGCCCTGTTCAGGAGACTCTGCCCTGTGCAGAAGAGACTGCCCTGTGTAGTAGGCACTGCCCTGTTTAGAAGACTCTGCCCTGTGTAGGAGGCACTGCCCTGTGTATCAGGCACTGCACTGTGTAGGAGGCACTGCCCTGCGTAGGAGACACGGCCCTGTTCAGGAGGCGCTGTCCTTGGTGGGTAGGACATGCTACCTTGTGTAAGAGATGCTGCCCTGTTTAGGAGTCACTGCCCTGTTAAGGAGACATTGCCCTGTGTAGGAGACACTGCCCTGTGTAGGATGTACAGCCCTGCTTAGGAGACACTGCCCTGTGTAGGAGACTCTGCCCTGTGTAGGAGACTCTGCCCTGTGTAGGAGACACTGCCCTGTTCAGGAGACACTGCCCTGTGCAGGAGACACTGCCCTTTGTAGGAGACGCTGCCCTGTGGAGGAGATGGTGCCCTGTGTAGATGGTACTGCACTGCGTAGGAGACACTGTCCTGTGTATGAGGCACTGCCTTTGTAGGAGACATTGCCCTGTGTAGTTGGCGCTGCCCTGTGTAGGTGGCACTGCCCTTTGTAGGAGTCACTGCCCTGTGTAGGAGACTTTGCCCTGTTCAGGAATCTCTGCCCTTTGTAGGAGCTGCTGACCTGTGTAGGAGCCACTGCCCTGTTCAGGAGACACAGCCCTGTGTCGGAGACACTGCTCTGTGTAGTAGGCACTGCCCTGTTCAGGAGACACTGCCCTGTGTAGGAGGTACTGCCCTGTGTAGTAGGCACTGCCCTGTTCAGGAGACACTGCCCTGTGTAGGAGGTACTGCCCTGTGTAGGAGCTACTGCCCTGTGTAGGAGTCACTGCCCTGTTTAGGAGGCACTACCCTGTGTTGGTGGCACTGCCCTGTATAGGAGGCTCTTCCTTGTGTTGGAGACAATGCCCTGTGTAGAAGACACTTCCCAGTGGAGCAGACATTGCGCTGTGTAGGAGACACTGCCCTGCGTAGGAGACACTGACCTGTTCAGGAGTCACTGCCCAGGGTGGGAGGCCCTGCTCTGTGCAGGAGATGCTGCCCTTTGTAGGAGCCGCTGCCCTGTGTAGGAGTCACTGCCCTGTATAGGAGAAACTGACCTTTGTAGGAGACACTGCCATGTGTAAATGGCGCTGCCCTATGTAGGAGGCGCTGCCCTGTGTAGGAGTCGCTGCCCTGACTAGGAGTCACTCCCCTTTGTAGGAGTCACTGCCCTGTGTAGGATACACTGCCAAGAGTAGATGGCGCTGCCCTGTGTAGGATTCGCTGCACTGTGTAGGAGATGCTGCCCTGTGTAGATGGCACTACCCTGTGTAGGAGACACTGTCTTGTGCAGGAGGCACAGTCCTGTTTAGGAGGCACTGTGCTGTGTAGGAGACACTGACCTGTGTAGGAAAAAACTGCCCTGTGTAGGAGACACTGCCCTGTGTAGTAGGCACTGCCCTGTATAGGAGACTCTGCCCTGTGTAGGAGACATTGTCTTGTTCAGGAGACACTGCCCTGTGTAGGAGGCACTGCCCTGTGCAGGTAACACTGCCCTGTGTAGGAGACACTGGCCTTTGTAGGAGACACTGCCCTGTTCAGGAGACACTGACCTGTGAAAATGGCGCTGCCCTGTGTAGGAGGCACTGCCCTGTGTAGATAGCGCTGCCTTGTGTAGGAGACTCTGACCTGTGTAGATGGCGCTGCCCTGTGTAGCAGGCGCTGCCATGTGAAGGTGATGCTTCCCTGTGTAGATGGCACTGCCCTGGGGAGGAGACTCTGTCCTGCGTAGGAGACACTGCCCTGTTCAGGAGACACTGCAATGTGTAGGAGGCACTGCACTGTGTAGGAAACACTGCCCTGTGCAAGAGACAGTGCCCTGTACAGGAGACACTGCCCTTTGACGGAGGCACTGTCCTGTTGCAGAGACACTGCCCTGTTCAGGAGACACTGCCCGGTGTAGGAGACTTTGCCCTGTTCAGGAGATGCTGCCCTGTGTAGGAGATGCTGCACTCTATAGGAGACGCTGCCCTGTGTAGGAGACGCTGCCCTTTGTAGGAGGCCCTGCTCTGCCTAGGAGACTCTGGACTGTTCAGGAGACGCTGGCCTGTGTAGGAGGCGCTGCCCTGTGTGAGAGACACTGCCCTGTTTAGGAGACACTGCCCTTTGTAAGGGGCACAGCCCTGTGAATGAGACACTGCCCTGTGTAGATGGCACTGCCCTGTGTAGGAGGCGCTGCCCTGCCTCGGAGACACTGTCCTTTTCAAAAGATGCTGTCCTGTGTAGGAGGCACTGCCCTGTGTAGGAGGCACTGCCCTGTGTAGGAGGGACTGCGCTGTGTAGGAGACACTGCCCTGTTCCGTAGATGCTGCTCGATGTAGGAGACGCTGCCCTTTTCAGGAGACACAGCCCTGTGTAGGAGACGCTGCCCTGTGTTGGAGTCGCTGCCCTTTGAAGGAGCCGCTGACCTGTGTAGGAGCCACTTCTCTGTGTTGGAGTCGCTGCCCTGTGTAGGAGGTACTGCCCTGTGTAGGAGCTACTGCCCTGTGTAGGAGTCACTGCCCTGTGTAGGAGGCTCTACCCTGTGTTGGTGGCACTGCCCGGTGTAGGAGGCTATGCCCTGTGTAGGAGACAATGCCCTGTGTAGAAGACACTTCCCTGTGGAGCAGACACTGCGCTGTGTAGGAGACACAGCCCTGCGTAGGAGACACTGCCCTGTTCAGGAGTCACTGCCCTGGGTGGGAGGTGTTGCCCTGTTCAGGAGATGCTGCCTTGAGTAGGAGATGCTGCACTGTGTAGGAGATGCTGCCATGTGTAGGAGATGCTGCCCTGTGTAGGAGGCACTGCCCTGCCTAGGAGTCTCTGCCCTGTTCAGAAGATGATGTCCTGTGTAGGAGGCGCTGCCCTGTGTGGGAGATGCTGCCCTGTGTAGGAGGCACTGCCCTGCCTAGGAGACTCTGCCCTGTTCAGAAGATGCTGTTTTGTGTACGAGGCGCTGCCCTCTGTGGGAGACGCTGCCCTGTGTAGGAGATGCTGCCCTGTGTAGGAGACGCTACCCTGTTCAGGAGACGTTGCCCTGTGCAGGAGGCACTGCACTGTGTAGGAGACACTACCCTGTGTAGGAGAACTCTGCCCTGTGTAGGAGACACTGCCCTGTGTAGGAGCCTGTGACCTGTGTAGGATCCACTGCCTGTTCAGGAGACACTGCCCTAGTTGGTAGGCACTGCTCTTTGTAGGAGACACTGCCCTGTGTACGAGGTGCTGCCCTGTGAAGGAGTCACTGCCCTGTGTCGGAGACGCTGCCCTGTATAGGAGACAATGCAATGTGTAGGAGACACTGCCCTGTTCAGGAGACTCTGTCCTTGGTGGTAGGCGCTGCCCTGTTTAGGAGACGCTGCCCTGTGTAGGAGACACTGCCCTGTGTAGGAGACACTGCCCTGTGTAGGAGGTGCTGCCCTGTGTAGGAGTCGCTGCCTTGTGTCGGAGACACTGCGCTCTGTATGTGACTCTGCCCTGTTCAGGAGACTCTGCCCTGTGTAGGAGCCACTGTCCTGTGTAGGAGCCATTGCCCTGTTCAGGAGACACTGCCCTGTGTAGAAGAGACTGCCCTGTGTAGTAGGCACTGCCCTTTGTAGAAGACTCTGCCCTGTGTAGGAGGCACTGCCCTGTTTATCAGGCACTGCACTGTGTAGGAGGCACTGCCCTGCGTAGGAGACACTGCCCTGTTCAGGAGACGCTGTTCTTGGTGGGTAGGAGATGCTACCTTGTGTAAGAGACGCTGCCCTGTTTAGGAGTCACTGCCCTGTTAAGGAGACATTGCCGTGTGTAGGAGACACTGCCCTGTGTAGGATGTACAGCCCTGCTTAGGAGACACTGCCCTGTGTAGGGGACTCTGCCCTGTGTAGGAGACTCTGCCCTGTGTAGGAGACACTGCCCTGTTCAGGAGACACTGCCCTGTGCAGGAGACACTGCACTTTGTAGGAGACGCTGCCCTGTGGAGGAGATGGTGCCCTGTGTAGATGGTACTGCACTGCGTAGGAGACACTGTCCTGTGTATGAGGCACTGCCTTTGTAGGAGACATTGCCCTGTGTAGTTGGCGCTGCCCTGTGTAGGTGGCACTGCCCTTTGTAGCAGTCACTGCCCTTTGTAGGAGACTTTGCCCTGTTCAGGAATCTCTGCCCTTTGTAGGAGCTGCTGACCTGTGTAGGAGCCACTGCCCTGTTCAGGAGACACAGCCCTGTGTCGGAGACACTGCTCTGTGTAGTAGGCACTGCCCTGTTCAGGAGACACAGCCTTGTGTAGGAGGTACTGCCCTGTGTAGGAGCTACTGCCCTGTGTAGGAGTCACTGCCCTGTTTAGGAGGCACTACCCTGTGTTGGTGGCACTGCCCTGTGTAGGAGGCTCTTCCTTGTGTTGGAGACAATGCCCTGCGTAGAAGACACTTCCCTGTGGAGCAGACACTGCGCTGTGTAGGAGACACTGCCCTGCGTAGGAGACACTGACCTGTTCAGGAGTCACTGCCCAGGGTGGGAGGCCCTGCTCTGTGCAGGAGATGCTGCCCTTTGTAGGAGCCGCTGCCCTGTGTAGGAGTCACTGCCCTGTATAGGAGAAACTGACCTTTGTAGGAGACACTGCCATGTGTAAATGGCGCTGCCCTATGTAGGAGGCGCTGCCCTGTGTAGGAGTCGCTGCCCTGACTAGGAGTCACTCCCCTTTGTAGGAGTCACTGCCCTGTGTAGGATACACTGCCAAGAGTAGATGGCGCTGCCCTGTGTAGGATTCGCTGCACTGTGTAGGAGATGCTGCCCTGTGTAGATGGCACTTCTTTGTGTAGGAGACACTGTCTTGTGCAGGAGGCACAGTCCTGTTTAGGAGGCACTGTGCTGTGTAGGAGACACTGACCTGTGTAGGAAAAAACTGCCCTGTGTAGGAGACACTGCCCTGTGTAGTAGGCACTGCCCTGTATAGGAGACTCTGCCCTGTGTAGGAGACATTGTCTTGTTCAGGAGACACTGCCCTGTGTAGGAGGCACTGCCCTGTGTAGGTAACACTGCCCTGTGTAGGAGACACTGGCCTTTGTAGGAGACACTGCCCTGTTCAGGAGACACTGACCTGTGAAAATGGCGCTGCCCTGTGTAGGAGGCACTGCACTGTGTAGATAGCGCTGCCTTGTGTAGGAGACTCTGACCTGTGTAGAAGGCGCTGCCCTGTGTAGCAGGCGCTGCCATGTGAAGGTGATGCTTCCCTGTGTAGATGGCACGCCCTGGGGAGGAGACTCTGTCCTGCGTAGGAGACACTGCCCTGTTCAGGAGACACTGCAATGTGTAGGAGGCACTGCACTGTGTAGGAAACACTGCCCAGTGCAAGAGACAGTGCCCTGTACAGGAGACACTGCCCTTTGAAGGAGGCACTGTCCTGTTGCAGAGACACTGCCCTGTTCAGGAGACACTGCCCGGTGTAGTAGACTTTGCCCTGTTCAGGAGATGCTGCCCTGTGTAGGAGATGCTGCACTCTATAGGAGACGCTGCCCTGTGTAGGAGACGCTGCCCTTTGTAGGAGGCCCTGCTCTGCCTAGGAGACTCTGGACTGTTCAGGAGACGCTGGCCTGTGTAGGAGGCGCTGCCCTGTGTGAGAGACACTGCCCTGTATAGGAGACACTGCCCTTTGTAAGGGGCACAGCCCTGTGAATGAGACACTGCGCTGTGTTGATGGCACTGCCCTGTGTAGGAGGCGCTGCCCTGCCTAGGAGACACTGTCCTTTTCAAAAGATGCTGTCCTGTGTAGGAGGCACTGCCCTGTGTAGGAGGCACTGCCCTGTGTAGGAGGGACTGCGCTGTGTAGGAGACACTGCCCTGTTCCGTAGACGCTGCTCGATGTAGGAGACGCGGCCCTTTTCAGGAGACACAGCCCTGTGTAGGAGACGCTGCCCTGTGCTGGAGTCGCTGCCCTTTGAAGGAGCCGCTGACCTGTGTAGGAGCCACTTCTCTGTGTTGGAGTCGCTGCCCTGTGTAGGAGGTACTGCCCTGTGTAGGAGCTACTGCACTGTGTAGGAGACACTGCCCTGTGTAGGAGGCACTACCCTGTGTTGGTGGCACTGCCCTGTGTAGGAGGCTCTGCCCTGTGTAGGAGACAATGCCCTGTGTAGAAGACACTTCCCTGTGGAGCAGACACTGCGCTGTGTAGGAGACACAGCCCTGCGTAGGAGACACTGCCCTGTTCAGGAGTCACTGCCCTGGGTGGGAGGTGCTGCCCTGTTCAGGAGATGCTGCCTTGAGTAGGAGATGCTGCACTGTGTAGGAGATGCTGCCCTGTGTAGGAGATGCTGCCCTATGTAGGAGGCGCTGCCCTGCCTAGGAGTCTCTGCCCTGTTCAGAAGATGATGTCCTGTGTAGGAGGCGCTGCCCTGTGTGGGAGATGCTGCCCTGTGTAGGAGATGTTGCACTGTATAGGAGATGCTGCCCTGTGTAGGAGGCACTGCCCTGCCTAGAAGACTCTGCCCTGTTCAGAAGACGCTGTTTTGTGTACGAGGCGCTGCCCTCTGTGGGAGACGCTGCCCTGTGTAGGAGATGCTGCCCTGTGTAGGAGATGCTACCCTGTTAAGGAGACGTTGCCCTGTGCAGGAGGCACTGCACTGTGTAGGAGACACTATCCTGTGTAGGAGACTCTGCCCTGTGTAGGAGACACTGCCCTGTGTAGGAGCCTGTGACCTGTGTAGGAGCCACTGCCCTGTTCAGGAGACACTGCCCTGGTTGGTAGGCACTGCTCTTTGTCGGAGACGCTGCCCTGTGTAGGAGACACTGCCCAGTGTAGTAGACACTGCCCTGTGTACGAGGTGCTGCCCTGTGTAGGAGTCACTGCCCTGTGTAGGAGACGCTGCCCTGTATAGGAGACAATGCCCTGTGTAGGAGACACTGCCCTGTTCAGGAGACTCTGTCCTTGGTGGTAGGCGCTGCACTGTTTAGGAGACGCTGCCCTGTGTAGGAGACACTGCCCTGTGTAGGAGACACTGCCCTGTGTAGGAGGTGCTGCCCTGTGTAGGAGTCGCTGCCTTGTGTAGGAGTCACGGCCCTTTGTAGGAGACACTGCCCTGTGTAGGAGACGCTGCCCTGTTCAGGAGACGCTGTCCTTGGTGGTAGGCGCTGCCCCGTGTAGGAGACGCTGCCCTGTGTAGGAGACACTGCCCTGTGTAGGAGACACTGCCCTGTGTAGGAGTCGCTGCCCAGTGTAGGAGACATTGCCCTGTGTAGGAGACACTGCCCTCTGTAGGATGTACAGCCCTGCTAAGAAGGCACTGCCCTGTGTAGGAGACTCTGCCCTGTGTAGGAGACTCTGCCCTGTGTAGGAGACATTGCCCTGTTCATGAGACACTGCCCTGTTCAGGAGACACTGCCCTGTGTAGGAGACGCTGCCCTGTGGAGGAGATGCTGCCCTGTGTAGATGGCACTGCACTGTGTAGGAGACACTGTCCTGTGTCGGAGGCACTGCCCTGTGTAGGAGACATTGCCCTGTGTAGATGGCGCTGCCATGTGTAGAAGGCACTGCCCTTTGTATGAGACGCTGCCCTGTGTAGGAGATGCTGCCCTGTGTAGGAGGCACTGCCCTGCCTCGGAGACTCTGCCCTGTTCAGAAGATTCTGTCCTGCATAGGTGGCGCTGCCCTCTGTGGGAGATGCTGCCCTGTGTAGGAGATGCTGCCCTGTGTAGGAGATGCTACCCTGTTCAGGAGACGCTGCCCTGTGTAGGAGGCACTGCACTGTGTAGGAGACACTACCCTGTGTAGGAGACTCTGCCCTGCGTAGGAGACACTGCCCTGTTCAGGAGACACTGCCCTCTGTAAGAGGCACTGCCCTGTGCAGGACACACAGCCCTGTCCAGCAGACAATGCCCTTTGAAGGAGGTATTGCCCTGTGTAGGAGTCTCTGCCCTGTATAGGAGATGCTGCCCTGTGTAAGAGGTACTGCCCTGTGTAGGATGTACTGCCCTGTGTAGGAGATGCCACCTTGTGTAAGAGATGCTGCCCTGTGTAGGAGTCACTGCCCTGTGTCGGAGACATTGCCCTGTGCAGGAGACACAGCCCTGTGTAAGTTGTACGGCCCTGCTTAGCAGACACTGCCCTCTGTAGGAGACTTTGCCCTGTGTAGGGGACTCTGCCCTGTGAAGGAGACACTGCCCTATTCCGGAGACACTGCCCTGTGTAGGAGGCACAGCCCTGTGTAGGAAACACTGCCCTGTGTAGGAGCCACTGCCCTGTGCAGGAGACACTGCCCTGTGTAGGAGATGCTGCCCTGTTCCTTAGACACTGCCCGATGTAGGTTGTATGGCCCTGCTTAGGAGACACTGCCCTGTGTAGGTGGCACTTCCCTGTGTAGGAGGCTCTGCCCTGTGTAGCAGATACTGCGCTGTGTAGGAGACACTGCCCTGTGTATGGGACACTGCCCTGTGTAGGGTTCACTTCCCTGTATAGGAGACTCTGCCCTGTGTAGGAGCGACTGCCCTGTGTAGGAGACAATGCCCTGTTCCGTAGACACTGTCCGGTGTAGGAGACTCTGCCCTGTTCAGGAGATGCTGCCCTGTGTAGAAGATGCTGCACTGTATAGGAGACGCTGCCCTGTGTAGGAGACGCTGCTCTGTGTAGGAGGCCCTGCCCTGCCTAGGAGATTCTGCACTGTTCAGAAGACGCTGTCCTGTGTAGGAGGCGCTGCCCTCTGATTGAGACACTCTCCTGTGTAGGAGATGCTGCCCTGTGTAGGAGATGCTGCACTTTGTAGGAAGCACTGCCCTGCCTAGGAGACTCTGCTCTGTTCAGAAGATGCTGTCTTGTGTAGGAAGCGCTGCCCTTTGTGGGAGGCGCTGCCCTGTGTAGAAGATGTTGCCCTGTGTAGGAGACACTACGCTGTGTGGAAGACTCTGCCCTGTGTAGGAGACACTGCCCTGTCCATCAGACACTGCCCTGTGTTGGAGATACTGCCCTCTGTAGGAGTCGCTGCCCTGTGTAGGAGTTACTGCCCTGTGAAAGAAGTACTGCCCTTTGTAGGATGTACTTCCCTGTGTAGGAGACACTGCCCTGTTTAGGAGACACTGCCCTGTGTAGGAGGCACTGCCCTGTGTAGGAGACACTGCCCTGTGTAGGTGGCACTGCCCTGTGTAGGAGGCACTGCCTTGTTTAGGAGACACTGCCCTGTGCAGCAGACACTGCCCTGTGTAGGAGTCACTGCCCTGTGTAGGATGTACTGCCCTGTGTATTATGTACTGCCCTGTTTAGGAGTAACTGCCCTGTGTAGGAGACTTTGCCCTGTGTAGGAGGCACTGCCCTGTGCTGGAAACACTGCCCCGTGTAGGAGACACTGCCGTGTTTAGGAGCCACTGCCCTGTTTAGGAGTCACTGCACTGTGTAGGAGACACTGCCCGGTTCAGGAGACACTGCCCTGTGTAGGAGACGCTGCCCTGTGGAGGAGATGATGCCCTGTGTAGATGTCACTGCCCTGTGTAGGAGAAACTGTCCTGTGTAGAAGGCAGTGCCCTGTGTAGGAGACACTGCCCTGTGTAGATGGTGCTGCCCAGTGTAGGAGGCGCTGCCCTGTGTAGGAGGCGCTGCCCTGTGTAGGAGATGCTGCCCTGTGTAGGAGACGCTGCCCTGTGTAGGAGTCACTGCCTGTGTAGGAGACACTGCCCTTTGTAGGAGACTCTGCCCTGTTCAGGAGACTCTGCCCTGTGTAGGAGGCACTGACCTGTGTAGGACACACTGCCCTGTGTAGTAGGCACTGCCCTGTGTAGGAGACTCTGCCCTGTGTAGGAGGCACTGCCCTGTGTAGAAGGCACTACCCTGTGTAGGAGTTACTGCCCTGTGTAGGAGTCGCTGCCCTGTGTAGGAGGTACTGCCCTGTGTAGGAAGTACTGAACTGTGTAGGAGTCGCTGCCTTTTGTAGGAGGCACTGCCCTGTGTAGGTGCCACTGCCCTGTGTAGGAGCCTATGCCCTGCCTAGGAGACTCTGCCCTGTTCAGATGATGCTGTCCTGTGTAGGAAGCGCTGCCCTTTGTGGGAGACGCTGCCCTGTGTAGGAGATGTTGCCCTGTGTAGGAGACGCTACCCTATTCAGGAGATGCTGCCCTGTGTAGGAGGCACTGCACTTTGTAGAAGACACGACCCTGTGTAGAAGACTCTGCCCTGTGTAGGAAACACTGCCCTGTTCAGGAGACACTGCCCTGTATAAGAGGCACTGCCCTCTGTAGAAGACACTGCCCTGTCCAGCAGACACTGCCCTGTGTAAGAGGTACTGACCTGTGTAGGAGTCGCTGCCCTTTATAGGAGTTACTGCCCTGTGAAATAGGTACTGCCCTGTGTAGGATATACTGAACTGTGTAGGAGACACTGCCCTGTGTAGGAGACACTGCCCTGTGTAGGAGACACTGCCCTTTGTAGGAGACACTGCCCTGTGTAGGTGGCACTGCCCTGTATAGGAGGTGCTGCCTTGTTTAGGAGACACTGCCCTGTGTAGCAGACACTGCCCTGTGTAGGAGTCACTGCCCTGTGTAGGATGTACTGCCCTGTGTAGGATGTACTGCCCTGTTTAGGAGACACAGCCCTCTGTAGGAGACTCTGCCCTGTGTAGGTGGCACTGCCCTGTGTAGGAAACACTGCCCCGTGTAGGAGACACTGCCCTGTGCAGGAGACACTGCCCTGTGTAGGAGACACTGCACTGTGTAGGAGACACTGCCCGGTTCAGGAGACACTGCCTTTTGTAGGAGATGCTGCCCTGTGGAGGAGATGCTGCCCTTTGTAGATGTCACTGCCCTGTGTAGGAGACACTGTCCTGTGTAGGAGGCACTGCACTGTGTAGGAGACACTGCCCTGTGTAGATGGCTCTGCCCTGTGTAGGAGGCGCTGCACTATGTAGGAGGCGCTGCCCTGTGTAGGAGACTCTGCCCTGTGTAGGAGCCGCTGACCTATGTAGGAGCCACTGCCCTGTTCAGGAGACAATGCCCTGTGTAGGAGACATTGCCCTGTGTAGTAGGCACTGTCCTGTGTAGGAGACTCTGCCCTGTGTAGGAGGCACTGCCCTGCGTAGAAGGCATTACCCTGTGTAGGAGGTACAGCCCTGTGTAGGAGTCGCTGCCCTCTGTAGGAGGTACTGCCCTGTGTAGGAAGTACTGAACTGTGTATGAATCGCTGCCCTTTGTAGGAGCAACTGCCCTGTGTAGGTGCCACTGCCCTGTGTAGGAGGCTCTGCGCTGTGAAGGAGACAATGCCGTGTGCAGCAGACACTGCCCTGTGTATCAGACACTGCACTGTGTAGGAGGCACTGCCCTGCATAGGAGACACTGCCCTGTTCAGGAGACGCTGTCCTTGGTGGTAGGCGCTGCCCTGTGTAGGAGGCACTGCCCTGTATAGGAGACACTGCCCTGTATAGGAGACACTGCCCTGTGTAGGAGGTGCTGCCGTGTGTAGGAATCGCTGCCCTGTGTAGGAGACACTGCCCTGTGTAGGAGAAACTGCCCTGTTTAGGAGACACTACCTTGTGTAAGAGACGCTGCCCTGTGTAGGAGTCACTTCCCTGTGTAGGAGTCATTGCCCTGTGTAGGAGACACTGCCCTGTGTAGGATGTACAGCCCTGCTTAGGAGACACTGCCCTGTGCAGGAGACTCTGCCCTGTGTAGGAGAGTCTGCCCTGTGTAGGAGACACTGCCCTGTTCAGGAGACACTGCCCTGTGGAGGTTGTACGGCCCTGCTTAGGATACAATGCCCTGTGTAGGACACTTTGCCCTGTGTCGGAGACTCTGCCCCGTGTAGGAGACACTGTCCTGTTCAGGAGACACTGCCCTGTGTAGGAGGCGCTGCCCTGTGTTGGAAACACTGCCCTGTGTAGGAGACACTGCCCTGTGCAGAAGATGCTGTCCTGTGTAGGAGGCGCTGCCCTGTGTGAGAGATGCTGCCCTGTATAGGAGACGCTGCCCTGTGTAGGAGAAGCTGCCCTGTGTAGGAGACGCTACACTGTTCAGGAGACGCTGCCCTGTGTAGGAGGCACTGCACTGTGTAGGAGAAACTACCCTGTGTAGGAGACTCTGCCCTGTGTAGGAGGCACTGCCCTGTTCAGGAGATACTGCCCTGTGTAAGAGGCATTGCCCTGTGTAGAAGACCCTGCCCATTCCAGCAGACACAGCACTGTGTAGGAGATACTGCCCTGTTTAGGAGTCGCTGCCCTGTGTAGGAGTTACTGCCCTGTGAAAGAGGTACTGCCCTTTGTAGGATGTACTGCCCTGTGTAGGAGACGCTGCCCTGTGTAGGATTCAATGCCCTGTGTAGGAGACACTGCCCTGTGTAGGAGACACTGCCCTGTGTAGGTGGCACTGCCCTGTGTAGGAGGCGCTGCCTTGTTTAGGAGACACTGCCCTGTGTAGCAGACACTGCCCTGTGAAGGAGACACTGCCCTGTGTAGGATGTACTGCCCTGTGTATGATGTACTGCCCTTTTTAGGAGACACTGCCCTGTGTAGGAGACACTGCACTGTGTAGGAGGTGCTGCCCTGTGTAGGAGTCGCTGCCCTGTTTAGGAGACACTGCCCTGTGTAGGAGACACTGCCCTGTGTAGGAGATACAGCCCTGTTCAGGAGATGCTGTCCTTGGTGGTAGGCGCTGCCCTGTGCAGGAGACGCTGCCCTGTGTAGGAGACTCTGCCCTGTGTAGGAGACACTGCCCTGTGTCGGAGGTGCTGCCCTGTGTAGAAGGCACTACCCTGTGTAGCAGGTACTGCCCTGTGTAGGAGTTGCTGCCCTGTGTAGGAGGTTCTGCCCTGTGTATGATGTACTGCCCTGTGAAGGAGACGCTGCTCTGTGGAGGAGATGCTGCCCTGTGTAGATGACACTGCCCTGTGTAGGATACACTGTCCTGTGTATGAGGCACTGCCCTGTGTAGGAGGCACTGCCATTTGTAGGAGGCGCTGCCCTTTGTAGGAGATGCTGCCCCGTGTTGGAGACACTGCCCTGTGTAGGTGGCACTGCCCTGTGTAGGAGGCGCTGCCTTGTTTAGGAGGAACTGCCCTGTGTAGCAGACACTGCCCTGTGAAGGAGACACTGACCTGTGTAGAATGTACTGCCCTGTGTATGATGTACTGCCCTTTTTAGGAGACACTGCCCTGTGTAGGAGACTCTGCCCTGTGTAGGAGGCACTGCCCTGTTTAGGAGACACTGCCCTGTGTAGGATACGCTGCTCTGTGGAGGAGATGCTGCCCTGTGTAGATGGCACTGCACTGTGTTGGAGACACTGTACTGTGTTGGAGGCACTGCCCTGTTTAGGAGACATTGCCATTTGTAGGAGGCGCTGCCCTTTGTAGGAGATGCTGCCCTTTGTAGGAGACACTGCCCTGTTTAGGAGTCACTGCCCTGTGTAGGAGACACTGCCCTGTGTAGGAGACACTGCCCTGTTCATGAGAATCTGCCCTGTGTAGGAGCCGCTGACCTGTGTAGGAGCCACTGCCCTGTTAAGGAGACACAGTCCTTGGTGGTAGGTGCTGCCATTTGTAGGAGACGCTGCACTGTGTAGGAGACACTGCCCTGTGTTGGAGACACTGCCCTGTGTAGGAGGTGCTGCCCTGCATAGGAGTCGCTGCCCTTTGTAGGAGACACTGCCCTGTGTAGGAGACACTGCCCTGTGTAGGAGACACTGCCCTGTTCAGGAGACGCTGTCTTGGAGGTAGGCGCTGCCCTGTATAGGAGACGCTGCCCTGTGTAGGAGACACTGCCCTGTATAGGAGGCGCTGCCCTTTGTAGGAGATGCTGCCCTTTGTAGGAGACACTGCCCTGTTTAGGAGTCACTGCCCTGTGTAGGAGACACTGCCCTGTGTAGGAGACTCTGCCCTGTTCAGGAGAATCTGCACTGTGTAGGAGACACTGCCCTGTGTTGGAGACACTGCCCTGTGTAGGAGGTGCTGCCCTGCATAGGAGTCGCTGCCCTTTGTAGGAGACACTGCCCTGTGTAGGAGACACTGCCCTGTGTAGGAGACACTGCCCTGTTCAGGAGACGCTGTCTTGGAGGTAGGCGCTGCCCTGTATAGGAGACGCTGCCCTGTATAGGAGACGCTGCCCTGTGTAGGAGACACTGCACTGTGTAGGAGACACTGCACTGTGTAGGAGGTGCTGCCCTGTGTAGGAGTCGCTGCCCTGTGTAGGAGACACTGCCCTGTGTAGGAGGCACTGCCCTGTGTAGGAGTCGCTGCCCAGTGTAGGAGGCATTGCCATGTGTAGGAAGTACTGAACTGTGTAGGAGTCGCTGCCCTTTGTAGGAGGCACTGCCCTGTGTAGGTGCCACTGCCCTGTGTAGGAGGCTCTGCCCTGTGAAGGAGGCAATGCCGTGTGTAGCAGACACTGCCCTTTGTATCAGACACTGCACTGTGTAGTAGGCACTGCCCTGCGTAGGAGACGCTGCCCTGTTCAGGAGACGCTGTCCCTGGTGGTAGGCACTGCCCTGTGTAGGAGACACTGCCCTGTGTAGGAGACACTGCCCTGTGTAGGAGACACTGCCCTGTGTAGGAGGTGCTGCCCTGTGTAGGAATCGCTACCCTGTGTAGGAGACACTGCCCTGTGTAGGAGACACTGCCCTGTGTAGGAGACACTACCTTGTGTAAGAGACGCTGCCCTGTGTAGGAGTAACTTCCCTGTGTTGGAGGCATTGCCCTGTGTAGGAGACACTGCCCAGTGTAGTATGTATAGCCCTGCTTAGGAGTCTCTGCCCTGTGTAGGAGACTCTGCCCTATGTAGGAGACTCTGCCCTGTGTAGGACACACTGCACTGTGTAGGAGGCACTGCCCTGTGTAGCAGACATTGCCCTGTGTAGATGGCGCTGCCCTGTGAAGGAGGCACTGCCCTTTGTAGGAGACGCTGCCCTGTGTAGGTGATGCTGCCCTATGTAGGAGGCACTGCCCTGTATAGGAGACTCTGCCCTGTTCAGAAGATGCTGTCCTGCGTAGGAGGCGCTTCCCTCTGTGGGAGACCCTGCCCTGTGTAGGAGATGCTGCCCTGTGTAGGAGACGCTACCCTGTTCAGGAGATGCAGCCCTGTGTAGGAGGCACTGCACTGTGTAGGAGACACTACCCTATGTAGGAGACTCTGCCCTGCGTAGCAGATACTGCCCTGTTCAGGAGACACTGCCCTCTGTAACAGGCACTGCCCTGTGCAGGACACACCGCCCTGTCCAGCAGACAATGCCCTGTGTAGGATGTACTGCCCTGTGTAGGAGACGCTGCCCTGTGTAAGAGTTACTGCCCTGTGTTAGAGGTGCTGCCCTGTTTAGGATGTACTGCCCTGTGTAGGAGGTGCCACCTTGTGTAAAAGATGCTGCCCTGTGTATGAGTCACTGCCCTGTGTAGGAGACATTGCCCTGTGTAGGAGACACTGCCCTGTGTAGGTTGTACGGCGCTGCTTCGGAGACATTGCCCTGTGTAGGAGACTTTGCCCTGTGTAGGAGACTCTGCCCTGTGTAGGAGACACTGCCCTGTTCAGGAGACACTGCCCTGCATAGGAGACACTGCCCTGTGCAGTAGACACTGCCCTGTGTACGAGACGCTGCCCTGTTCTGTAGACACTGCCCGGTGTAGGTTGTACAGCCCCGCTTAGGAGACACTGCCCTGTGTAGTTGGCACTGCCCTGTTTAGGAGGCTGTGCCCTGTGTAGCAGACACTGCGCTGTGTACGAGACACTGCCCTGTGTATGGGACACTGTCCTGTGTAGGAGTCACTTCCCTGTGGCAGAGACACTGCCCTGTGTAGGAGGGACTGCCCTGTGTAGGAGACACTGCCCTGTTCCGTAGAAACTACCCGGTGTAGGAGACTCTGCCCTGTTCAGGAGATGCTGCCCTGTGTAGGAGATGCTGCACTGTATAGGAAACGCTGCCCGGTGTAGGAGATGCTGCTCTGTGTAGGAGGCCCTGCCCTGCCTAGGAGACTCTGCCCTGTTCAGAAGATGCTGTCCTGTGTGGGAGGCGCTGCCCTGTGTGAGAGACACTGCCCTGTGTAGGAGACACTGCCCTTTGTAGGGGGCATTGCCCTGTGAAGGTGACACTGCACTGTGTAGATGCCACTGCCCTGTGTAGGAGGCGCTGCACTGCCGAGGACACTCTGCCCTGTTCAGAAGATGATGTCCTGTGTAGGAGGCACTGCCCTGTGTAGGAGGCACTGCCCTGTGTAGGAGACACTGCGCTGTGTAGGAGACACTGCCCTGTGTAGAAGGGACTGCCCTGTGTAGGAGACACTGCCCTGTTCCATTGACATTTCCCGGTGTAGGAGACGCTGCCTTGTTCAGGAGATGCTGCCCTGCGTAGGAGATGCTACACTGTGTAGGAGAAGCTGCCCTGTGTAGGAGACGCTGCCCTGTGTAGGAGGCGCTGCCCAGCCTAGGAGTCCCTGCCCTGTTCAGAAGACGCTGTCCTGGGTAGGAGGCGCTGCCCTCTGATTGAGACGCTGCCCTGTGTAGGATACGCTGCCCTGCCTAGGAGACTCTGCCCTGTTCAGAAGACACAGCCCTGTGTAAGAAGCACTGCCCTGTGTAGAAGACACTGCCCTGTCCAGCAGACACTGCCCTGCTAATGTGATACTGCCCTGTTTAGGAGTCGCTGCACTGTGTAGGAGTTACTGCCCTGTGAAAGAGATACTGCCCTGTGTAGGATCTACTGCCCTGGGTAGGAGACACTGCCCTGTGTAGGTGTCAATGCCCTGTGTAGGAGACACTGCGCTGTGTAGGAGACACTGCCCTGTGTAGGTGGCACTGCCCTGTGCAGGAGGCGCTGCCTTGTTTAGGAGACACGGCCCTGTGTAGCAGACACTGCCCTGTGTACTAAACACTGCCCCGTGTAGGAGACACTGCCGTGTGCAGGAGATACTGCCCTGTGTAGGAGGCACTGCCCTGTGTAGGAGACACTGCCCGGTTCAGTAGACACTGCCTTGTGTAGCAGACGCTGCCCTGTGAAGGAGATGCTGCCCTGTGTAGATGTCACTGCCCTGTGTAGGAGACACGGTCCAGTGTAGGAGGCACTGCCCTTTGTAGGAGACACTGCCCTGTGTAGATAGTGCTGCCCTGTGTAGGAGGCGCTGCCCTGTGTAGGAGGCGCTGCCCTGTGTTGGAGATGCTGCCCTGTGTAGGAGACGCTGCCCTGTGTAGGAGTCACTGCCCTGTGTAGGAGACACTGCCCTGTGTAGGAGACTCCGCCCTGTTCAACAGACTCTGCCCTGTGTAGGAGCCGCTGACCTGTGTAGGAGCCACTGACCTGTCCAGGAGACACTGCCCTGTGTAGGAGACCCTGCCCTGTGTATTAGGCACTGCCCTGTGTAGAGACTCTGCCCTGTGTAGGAGGCACTGCCCGGTGTAGGAGGCACTGCACTGTGTAGTAGGTACTGCCCTGTGTAGGAGTTGCGCCCTGTGTAGGAGGTACTGCCCTGTGCAGGAAGTACTGAATTTTGTAGGATTCGCTGCCCTGTGTCGGAGGCACTGCCCTGTGTAGGTGCCACTGCCCTGTGTAGGTGTGTTTGCCCTGTGTAGGAGACAGTGCCGTGTGTAGCAGACACTGCCCTGTGTATCAGACACTGCACTGTGTAGAAGACTCTGCCCTGTGTAGGAGACTCTGCCCTGTGTAGGAAACACTGCCCTGTTCAGGAGACACTGCCTTGTGCACGAGACACTGCTCTGTGTAGGGGACGCTGCACTTTGGAGGAGATCCTGCCCTGCGTAGATGGCACTGCACTGTGTAGGAGACACTGTCCTGCGTAGGAGGCACTGCCCTGTGTAGGAGACATTACCCTGTGTAGATGGCGCAGCCCTGTATAGGAGGCGCTGCCCTTTGTATGAGTCACTGCCCTGTGTAGGAGACGCTGCCCTGTACAGGAGACTCTGCCCTTTGTAAGACCTGCTGAACTGTGTAGTAGGCACTGCCCTGTTCAGGAGACACTGCCCTGTGTAGGAGGCGCTGCCCTGTGTAGGAGGCACTGCACTTTGTCGGAGGTACTGCCCTGTGTTGGAGTCGCTGCCCTGTGTAGGAGGTACTGCCCTGTGTAGGAGCTGCAGCCCTCTGTAAGAGGCTCTGCCCTGTGTAGGAGACAATGACCTGTGTAGATGACATTTCCCTGTGTAGCAGACACTGCGCTGTGTAGGAGACACTGCCCTACATAGGAGATACTGCCCTGTTCAGGAATCACTGCCCTGGGTGGGAGGCGCTGCCCTGTGTAGGAGATGCTGCCCTGTGTAGGAGACACTGCCCTGTGTAGGAGACGCTACCCTGTGTAGGAGACACTGCCCTGTGGAGGAGTCGCTGCCCTGACCAGCAGTCACTGCCCTGTGCAGGAGTCACTGCACTGTGTAGGAGACACTGCCATGTAAAGATGGCGCTGCCCTGTGTACGAAGCGCTGCCCTGTGTAGGAGATACTGCCCTGTGTAGATGGCACTTCCCTGTGTAGGTGACACTGTCTTGTGCAGAAGGCACTGTCCTGTGTAGAAGGCACTGTGCTGTGTTGGAGGCACTGCCCTGTGTAGGATACGATGCACTGTGTAAGAGAAACTGCCCTGTACAGGAGACACAGCCCTTTGAAGGAGGCACTGCCCTGTGTAGGAGACACTGCCCTATTCAGGAGACACTGCCCGGTGTAGGAGACTCTGCCCTGTTCAGGAGATGCTGCCCTGTGTAGGAGATGCTGCAATCTGTAGGAGACGCTGCCCTGTGTAGGAGACGCTGCCCTGTGTTGGAGGCCGTGCCCTGACTAAGAGAATCTGCACTGTTCAGAAGACGCTGGCCTGTGTAGGAGGCGCTGCCCTGTGTGAGAGACACAGCCCTGTGTAGGAGACACTGCCCTTTGTAGTGGGCACTGCCCTGTGAAGAAGACACTGCCCTGTGTAGATGGCACTGCCCTGTGTAGGAGGCGCTGCCCTGCCTAGGAGACTCTGTCCTGTTCAGAAGACGCTGTCCTGTGTAGGAGGCGCTGCCCTGCGTGGGAGACGCTGCCCTGTGTAGGAGATGCTGCCCCTGTAGGAGATGCTGCCCTGTGTAGGAGGCACTGCCCTGCCTAGGAGACTCTGCCCTGTTCAGAAGATGCTGTCCTGTGTAGGAGGTGCTGCCCTCTGTGGGAGATGCTGCCCTGCGTAGGAGATGCTGCCCTGTGTAGGAGATGCTACCCTTTTCAGGAGACGCTGCCCTGTGTAGGAGGCACTGCACTGTGTAGGAGACTCTACCCTGTGTAGGGGACTCTGCCCTGTGTAGGAGACACTACCCTGTCCAGCAGACACTGCCCTGTTTAAGGGATACTGCCCTGTGTAGGAGTCGCTGCCCTGTTTAGGAGTTACTGCCCTGTGAAAGAGGTACTGCCCTGTGAAGGATGTACTGCCCTGTGTAGGAGACACTGCCCCATGTAGGAGTCAATGCCCTGTGTAGGAGACACTGCCCTGTGTAGGAGACACTGCCCTGTGTAGGTGGCACGGCCCTGTGTAAGTGGCACTGCCCTGTGTAGGAGGCACTGCATTGTTTAGGAGACACTTCCCAGTGTAGCAGACACTGCCCTGTGTAGGAAACACTGCCCTTTGTAGGAAATACTGCCCTGTGTAGGATGTACTGCCCTGTTTAGGAGACACTGCCCTGTGTAGGAGACTCTGCCATGTGCAGGAGCCACTGCCCTGTGTAGGAGACACTGCCCTGCGCAGGAGAAACTGCCCTGTGTAGGAGGCACTGCCCTGTGGACGAGACACTGCCCGATTCAGGAGACACTGCCCTCTGTAGGAGACGCTGCCTTGTGGAGGAAATGCTGCCCTGTGTAGATGGCACTGCCCTGTGTAGTAGACACTGTCCTGTGTAAGAGGCACTGCCCTTTGTAGGAGACACTGCCCTGTGTAGTTGGTGCTGCACTGTGTAGGAGACACTGCCATTTGTAGGAGGCGCTGCCCTGTGTAGGCGATGCTGCCCACTGTAGGAGATGCTGCCCTATGTAGGAGTCACTGCCCTGTGTAGGAGACACTGCCCTGTATAGGAGACGTTGCCCTGTTCAGGAGACTCTGCCCTGTGTAGGAGCCGCTGACCTGTGTAGGAGCCACTGCCCTGTTCAGGAGACACTGCCTTTGGTGGTAGGCGCTGCCCTGTGTAGGAACCGCTGCCCTGTGTAGGAGACACTGCCCTGTGTAGGAGACACTGCCCTGTGTAGGAGGTGCTGCCCTGTGCAGGAGTCGCTGCCCTGTGTAGGAGACACTGCCCTGTCCAGCAGACACTGCCCTGTGTAGGAGATACTGCCCTGTGTAGGAGTCTCTGCCCTGTGTAGCAGTTACTGCCCTGTGAAAGAGGTACTGCCCTGTTTAGGATGTACTGCCCTGTGTAGGAGACACTGCCCTGTGTAGTAGTCAATGCACTGTGTAGGAGACGCTGCCCTGTGTAGGAGACACTGCCCTGTGTAACTGGCACTGCCCTGTGTAGGAGGCGCTGCCTTGTTTAGGAGACACTGCACTGTGTAGCAGACACTGCCCTGTGTAGGTAACACTGCCCTGAGTAGGATGTACTGCCCTGTGTAGGATGTACTGCCCTGTTTAGGAGACACTGCCCTGTGTAGGAGACTCTGCCCTGTGTAGGAGGCAGTGCCCTGTGTAGGAAACGTTGCCCCGTGTAGGAGGCACTGCCATGTGCAGGAGACACTGCCCTGTGTAGGATGATCTGCCCTGTGTAGGAGACACAGCTCGGTTCAGGAGACAGTGCCCTGTGTAGGAGACGCTGCCCTGTGGCGGAGATGCGGTCCTGTGTAGATGGCACTGCCCTGTGTAGGAGACATTGTCCTGTTTAGGAGGCTCTGCCCTGTGTAGGAGACACTGCCCTGTGTAAATGGCACTGCCCTGTGTAGGAGGCGCTGTCCTGTGTAGGAGGCGCTACCTGTGTAGGAGATGCTGCCCTGTGTAGGTGACGCTGCCCTGTGTAGGAGTCAATGCCCTGTGTAGGAGCCACTGCCCTGTGCAGGAGACACTGCCCTGTGTAGGAGACACTCCCCTGTGTAGTAGGCACTGCCCTGTGTAGGAGAATCTGCCCTGTGTAGGAGGCACTGCCATGAGTAGGAGTCGCTGCCCTGTGTAGGAGGTACTGCCTTGCGTAGGAAGTACTGAACTGTGTAGTAGTCGCTGCCCTGTGCAGGAGGCACTTCCCTGTGTAGGTGCCACTGCCCTGTGTAGGAGACACTGCCCTGTTCAGGAGACACTGCCCAGTGCAGGAGACACTGCCCTTTTCAGGAGACACTGCCCAGTGCAGGAGACACTGCCCTTTTCAGGAGACATTGCCCTGTGTAAGAGACACTGCCGTGTGTAGGATGTACAGCCCTGCTTAGGAGCCACTGCCCTGTGTAGGAGACTCTGCCATGTCTAGGAGACTCTGCCCTGTGTAGGAGACACTGCCCTGTTCAGGAGACACTGCCCAGTGCAGGAGACACTGCCCTTTTCAGGAGACACTGCCCTGTGCAGGAGACACTGCCCTGTGTAGGAGACGCTGCCCTGTGGAGGAGATGCTGCCCTGCGTAGATGGCACTGCACGGTGTAGGAGACACTCTCCTGTGTAGGAGGCACTGCCCTGTGCAGGAGACTCTGCCCTGTGTATGTGTCACTGCCCTGTTCGGGAGACACAGCCCTGTGTAAGAGGCACTGCCCTGTGTAGAAGACACTGCCATGTCCAGCAGACACTGCCCTGTGTAGGAGATACTGCCCTGTGAAAGAGGTACTGCCCTGTGTAGGATGTATTGCCCTGTGTAGAAGACACTGCCCTGTGGAGGAGATGCTGCCCTGCGTAGATGGCACTGCACTTTGTAGGCAACACTGTCCTATGTAGGAGGCACTGCCCTGTGTAGGAGACATTGCCGTGTGCAGGAGACTCTGCCCTGTGTAGGTGACACTGCCCTGTACGTGAGACACAGCCAAATTTAAGATGCACTGCCCTGTGTAGAAGACACTGCCCTGTCCAGCAGACACTGCACTGTGTAGGAGATACTGCCCTGTGTAGGAGTCTCTGCCCTGTGTAGCAGTTACTGCCCTGTGAAAGAGGTACTGCCCTTTTTAGGATGTACTGCCCTGTGTAGGAGACACTGCCCTGTGTAGGAGTCAATGCACTGTGTAGGAGACACTGCCCTGTGTAGGAGACACTGCCCTGTGTAGCTGGCACTGCCCTGTGTAGGAGGCACTGCCTTGTTTAGGAGACACTGCACTGTGTAGCAGCCACTGCCCTGTGTAGGTGACACTGCCCTGTGTAGGATGTACTGCCCTGTGTAGGGTGTACTGCCCTGTTTAGCAGACACTGCCCTGTGTAGGAGGCTCTGCCCTGTGTAGGAGGCACTGCAACGTGTAGGAAACACTGCCCCGTGTAGGAGGCACTGCCGTGTGCAGGAGACACTGCCCTGTGTAGGAGGATCTGCCCTGTGTAGGAGACACAGCCCGGTTCAGGAGACAGTGCCCTGTGTAGGAGACGCTGCCCTGTGGCGGAGATGCTGTCCTGTGTAGATGGCACTGCCCTGTGAAGGAGACACTGTCCTGTTTAGGAGGCACTGCCCTGTGTAGGAGACACTGCCCTGTGTAAATGGCATTGCCCTGTGTAGGAGGCGCTGTCCTGTGTAGGAGGCGCTACCTGTGTAGGAGATGCTGCCCTGTGCAGGTGACGCTGCCCTGTGTAGGAGTCACTGTCCTGTGTAGGAGCCACTGCCCTGTGCAGGAGACACTGCCCTGTGTAGGAGACACTCCCCTGTGTAGTAGGCACTGCCCTGTGTAGGAGAATCTGCCCTGTGTAAGAGGCACAGCTATGACTAGGAGTCGCTGCCCTGTGTAGGAGGTACTGCCCTGCATAGGAAGTACTGAACTGTGTAGTAGTCACTGCCCTGTGTAGGAGGCACTTCCCTGTGTAGGTGCCACTGCCCTGTGTAGGAGGCTCTGCCCTGTGTTGGAGACAATGCCGTGTGTAGCAGACACTGACTTGTGTATCAGGCACTGCACTGTGTACGAGGCACTGCCCTGCGTAGGAGACATTGCCCTGTGTATGAGACACTGCCCTGTGTACGATGTACAGCCCTGCTTAGGAGACACTGCCCTGTTTAGGAGACTCTGCCCTGTGTAGGAGACTCTGCCCTGTGTAGGAGACACTGCCCTGTTCAGGAGACACTAACCTGTGCAGGAGAAACTGCGCTGTTCAGGAGACACTGCCCTGTGCAGGAGACACTGCCCTGTGTCGGAGACGCTGCCCTGTGGAGGAGAAGCTGCCCTGCGTAGATGGCACAGCCCTGTGTAGTAGACATTGCCCTGTGCTGGAGACACTGCCCTGTGTAGGGGACACTGCCCTGTGTAAGAGTCAATGCACTGTGTAGGAGACACTGCCCTGTGTAGGAGACACTGCCCTGTGTAGCTGGCACTGCCCTGTGTAGGAGGCGCTGCCTTGTTTAGGAGACACTGCACTGTGTAGAAGCCACTGCCCTGTGTAGGTGACTCTGCCCTGTGTAGGATGTACTGCCCTGTGTAGGATGTACTGCCCTGTTTAGGAGACACTGCCCTGTGTAAGAGACTCTGCCCTGTGTAAGAGGCACTGCAACGTGTAGGAAACACTGCCCCGTGTAGGAGGCACAGCCGTGTGCAGGAGACACTGCCGTGTGTAGGAGGATCTGCCCTGTGTAGGAGACACAGCCCGGTTCAGGAGACAGTGCCCTGTGTAGGAGACGCTGCCCTGTGGCGGAGATGCGATCCTGTGTAGATGGCACTGCACTGTGTAGGAGACACTGTCCTATTTAGGAGGCACTGCCCTGTGTAGGAGACACTGCCCTGTGTAAATGGCACTGCCCTGTGTAGGAGGCGCTGCCCTGTGTAGGAGGCGCTACCTGTGTAGGAGATGCTGCCCTGTGTAGGTGACGCTGCCCTGTGTAGGAGTCACTGCCCTGTGTAGGAGCCACTGCCCAGTGCAGGAGACACTGCCCTGTGTAGGAGACACTCCCCTGTGTCGTAGGCACCGCCCTGTGTAGGAGAATCTGCCCTGTGTAGGAGGCACTGCCATGAGTAGGAGTCACTGCTCTGTGTAGGAGGTACTGCCCTGCGTAGGAAGTACTGAACTGTGTAGTAGTCGCTGCCCTGTATAGGAGGCACTTCCCTGTGTAGGTGCCACTGCCCTGTGTAGGAGGCTATGCCCTGTGTTGGAGACAATGCCGTGTGTAGCAAACACTGCCCTGTGTATCAGACACTGCACTGTGTACGAGGCCCTGCCCTGTGTAGGAGACATTGCCCTGTGTAGGAGACACTGCCCTGTGTAGGATGTACAGCCCTGCTTAGGAGACACTGCCCTGTGTAGGAGACTCTGCCCTGTGTAGGAGACTCTGCCCTGTGTAGGAGACACTGCACTGTTCAGAAGACACTGCCCTGTGCAGGTGACACTGCCCTGTGTAGGAGACGCTGCCCTGTGGAGGAGAGGCTGCCCTGCGTAGATGGCACTGCACTGTGTAGGAGACACTCTCCTGTGTAGGAGGCACAGCCCTGTGTAGTAGACATTGCCCCCTGCAGGAGACTCTGCCCTGTGTAGGTGACACTGCCCTGTTCGGGAGACACAGCCCTGTGTAAGAGGCACTGCCCTGTGTAGATGACACTGCCATGTCCAGCAGACACTGCCCTGTGTAGGAGATACTGCCCTGTGAAAGAGGTACTGCCCTGTGTAGGATGTACTGCCCTGTGTAGGAGACACTGCCCTGTGTAGGAGACACTGCCTTTGTAGCTGGCACTGCCCTGTGTAGGAGGCGCTGCCTTGTTTAGGAGACACTGCACTGTGTAGCAGACACTGCCCTGTGTAGGTGACACTGCCCTGTGTAGGATTTACTGCCCTGTGTAGGATGTACTGGCCTGTTAACGAAACACTGCCCTGTGTAGGAGGAGCTGCCCTGTGTAGGAGACACAGCCCGGCACAGGAGACACTGCCCTGTGTAGGAGACGCTGCCCTGTGGAGGAGATGCGGCTCTGTGTAGATGTCACTGCCCTGTGTAGGAGACACTGTCCTGTGCAGGAGGCACTGCCCTGTGTAGGAGACACTGCCCTGTGTAGATGGTGCTGCCCTGTGTAGGAGGCGCTGCCCTGTGCAGGAGGCGCTACCTGTGTAGGTGATGCTGCCCTGTGTAGGAGTCGATGCCCTGTGTAGGAGTCACTACCCTGTGTAGGAGCCACTGCCCTGTGCAGGAGGCACTGCCCTGTGTAGGAGACACTCTTCTGTATAGTAGGCACTGCCCTTTGTAGGAGACTCTGCCCTGTGTAGGAGGTACTGCCCTGTGTAGGAAGTACTGAACTGTGTAGTAGTCGCTGCCCTGTGTAGGAGGCACTTCCCTGTGTAGCTGCCACCGCCCTATGTAGGAGGCTCTGCCCTGTGTAGGAGATAATGCCGTGTGTAGCAGACACTGCCCTGTGTATCAGACACTGCACTGTGTACGAGGCACTGCCCTGCGTAGGAGACATTGCCCTGTGTAGGAGACACTGCCCTGTGTAGGATGTACAGCCCTGCTTAGGAGACGCTGCCCTGTGTAGGAGACTCTGCCCTGTGTAGGAGACTCTGCCCTGTGTCGGAAACACTGCCCTTTTCAGGAGACACTGCCCTGTGCAGGAGACACTGCCCTATGTAGATTGCGCTGCCCTGTGTAGGAGGCACTGCACTTTGTAGGAGTCACTGCCCTGTGTGGGAGACTCTGCCCTGTTCAGGAGACTCTGCCCTTTGTAGGAGCCGCTGAACTGTGTAGTAGGCACTGCCCTGTGTAGGAGGCACTGCCCTGTGTAGGAGACACTGCCCTGTGTAAATGGCATTGCCCTGTGTAGGAGGCGCTTTCCTGTGTAGGAGGCGCTACCTGTGTAGGAGATGCTGCCCTGTGCAGGTGACGCTGCCCTGTGTAGGAGTCACTGCCCTGTGTAGGAGCCACTGCCCTGTGCAGGAGACACTGCCCTGTGTAGGAGACACTCCCCTGTGTAGTAGGCACTGCCCTGTGTAGGAGAATCTGCCCTGTGTAGGAGGCACAGCTATGACTAGGAGTCGCTGCCCTATGTAGGAGGTACTGCCCTGCATAGGAAGTACTGAACTGTGTAGTAGTCACTGCCCTGTGTCGGAGGCACTTCCCTGTGTAGGTGCCACTGCCCTGTGTAGGAGGCTCTGCCCTGTGTTGGAGACAATGCCGTGTGTAGCAGACACTGCCCTGTGTATCAGACACTGCACTGTGTACGAGGCACTGCCCTGCGTAGGAGACATTGCCCTGTGTAGGAGACACTGCCCTGTGTACGATGTACAGCCCTGCTTAGGAGACACTGCCCTGTTTAGGAGACTCTGCCCTGTGTAGGAGACTCTGCCCTGTGTAGGAGACACTGCGCTGTTCAGGAGACACTGCCCTGTGCAGGAGACACTGCCCTGTGTCGGAGACGCTGCCCTGTGGAGAAGAGGCTGCCCTGCGTAGATGGCACTGCACTGTGTAGGAGAAACTCTCCTGTGTAGGAGGCACAGCCCTGTGTAGTAGACATTGCCCTGTGCTGGAGACTCTGCCCTGTGTAGGAGACACTGCCCTGTGTAGGAGTCAATGCACTGTGTAGGAGACACTGCCCTGTGTAGGAGACACTGCCCTGTGTAGCTGGCACTGCCCTGTGTAGGAGGCGCTGCCTTGTTTAGGAGACACTGCACTGTGTAGCAGCCACTGCCCTGTGTAGGTGACTCTGCCCTGTGTAGGATGTACTGCCCTGTGTAGGATGTACTGCCCTGTTTAGGAGACACTGCCCTGTGTAGGAGACTCTGCCCTGTGTAGGAGGCACTGCCATGTGCAGGAGACACTGCCGTGTGTAGGAGGATCTGCCCTGTGTAGGAGACACAGCCCGGTTCAGGAGACAGTGCCCTGTGTAGGAGACGCTGCACTGTGGCGGAGAAGCGGTCCTGTGTAGATGGCACTGCCCTATGTAGGAGACACTGTCCTGTTTAGGAGGCACTGCCCTGTGTAGGAGACACTGCCCTGTGTAAATGGCACTGCCCTGTGTAGGAGGCGCAGCCCTGTGTAGGAGGCGCTACCTGTGTAGGAGTTGCTGCCCTGTGTTGGTGACGCTGCCCTGTGTAGGAGTCACTGCCCTGTGTAGGAGCCACTGCCCTGTGTAGGAGGCTATGCCCTGTGTTGGAGACAATGCCGTGTGTAGCAAACACTGCCCTGTGTATCAGACACTGCACTGTGTACGAGGCACTGCCCTGTGTAGGAGACATTGCCCTGTGTAGGAGACACTGCCCTGTGTAGGATGTACAGCCCTGCTTAGGAGACACTGCCCTGTGTAGGAGACTCTGCCCTGTGTAGGAGACTCTGCCCTGTGTAGGAGACACAGCCCTGTTCAGGAGACACTACCCTGTGCAGGAGACACTGCCCTGTTCAGGAGACACTGCCCTGTGCAGGTGACACTGCCCTGTGTAGGAGACGCTGCCCTGTGGAGGAGAGGCTGCCCTGCGTAGATGGCACTGCACTGTGTAGGAGACACTCTCCTGTGTAGGAGGCACAGCCCTGTGTAGTAGACATTGCCCCGTGCAGGAGACTCTGCCCTGTGTAGGTGACACTGCCCTGTTCGGGAGACACAGCCCTGTGTAAGAGGCACTGCCCTGTGTAGGATGTACTGCCCTGTGTAGGAGACACTGCCCTGTGTAGGAGACACTGCCTTTGCAGCTGGCACTGCCCTGTGTAGGAGGCGCTGCCTTGTTTAGGAGACACTGCACTGTGTAGCAGACACTGCCCTGTGTAGGTGACACTGCCCTGTGTAGGATTTACTGGCCTGTGTAGGATGTACTGCCCTGTTTAGGAAACACTGCCCTGTGTAGGAGGAGCTGCCCTGTGTAGGAGACACAGCCCGGCACAGGAGACACTGCCCTGTGTAGGAGATGCTGCCCTGTGGAGGAGATGCGGCTCTGTGTAGATGGCACTGCCCTGTGTAGGAGACACTGTCCTGTGTAGGAGGCACTGCCCTGTGTAGGAGACACTGCCCTGTGTAGATGGTGCTGCCCTGTGTAGGAGGCGCTGCCCTGTGTAGGAGGCGCTACCTGTGTAGGTGATGCTGCCCTGTGTAGGAGTCGATGCCCTGTGTAGGAGTCACTGCCCTGTGTAGGAGCCACTGCCCTGTGCAGGAGGCACTGCCCTGTGTAGGAGACACTCTTCTGTGTAGTAGGCACTGCCCTGTGTAGGAGACTCTGCCCTGTGTAGGAGGTACTGCCCTGTGTAGGAAGTACTGAACTGTGTAGTAGTCGCTGCCCTGTGTAGGAGGCACTTCCCTGTGTAGCTGCCACCGCCCTATGTAGGAGGCTCTGCCCTGTGTAGGAGATAATGCCGTGTGTAGCAGACACTGCCCTGTGTATCAGACACTGCACTGTGTACGAGGCACTGCCCTGCGTAGGAGACATTGCCCTGTGTAGGAGACACTGCCCTGTGTAGGATGTACGGCCCTGCTTAGGAGACGCTGCCCTGTGTAGGAGACTCTGCCCTGTGTAGGAGACTCTGCCCTGTGTCGGAAACACTGCCCTTTTCAGGAGACACTGCCCTGTGCAGGAGACACTGCCCTGTGTAGATTGCGCTGCCCTGTGTAGGAGGCACTGCACTTTGTAGGAGTCACTGCCCTGTGTGGGAGACTCTGCCCTGTTCAGGAGACTCTGCCCTTTGTAGGAGCCGCTGAACTGTGTAGTAGGCACTGCCCTGTGTAGGAGGCACTGCCCTTTGTCGGAGGTACTGCCCTGTGTTGGAGTCGTTGCCCTGTGTAGGAGGTACTGCCCTGTGTGGGAGCTACTGCCCTGTGTAGGAGTCACTGCTATGTGTAGGAGGCACTACCCTGTGTTGGTGGCACTGCCCTGTGTAGGAGGCTCTGCCCTGTGTAGGAGACAATGACCTGTGTAGAAGACACTTCCCTGTGTAGCAGACACTGCGCTGTGTAGGAGACACTGCCCTGTGTAGGAGACACTGCCCTGTTCAGGAGTCACTGCCCTGGGTGGGAGGCGCTGCCCTGTGTAGGAGATGCTGCCCTGTGTGGGAGACACTGCACTGTGTAGGAGACGCTACCCTGTGTAGGAGATGCAGCCCTGTGTAGGAGCCGCTGCCCTGTGTAGGAGTCACTGCCTAGTGTACGAGACACTGCCCTGTGTAGGAGACACTGCCATGTGTAGATGGCATTGCACTGTGTAGCAGACACTGTCCTTTGTAGGAGGCACTGCCCTGTGTAGGAGAAATTGCCCTGTCTAGGAGACTCTGTCCTGTCTAGGTGACACTGCCCTGTTCAGGAGACACTGCCCTGTGTAGAAGACACTGCCCTGCCCAGCAGACACTGCGCTGTGTTGGAGATACTGCCCTGTGTAGGAGACACTGCCCTGTGTAGCAGTTACTGCCCTGTGAAAGAGGTACTGCCCTGTGTAGGGTGTACTGCCCTGTGTAGGAAACACTGCCCTGTGTAGGAGTCAATGCCCTGTGTAGGAGAAACTGCCCTGTGTAGCAGACACTGCCCTGTGTAGTAGACTCTGCCCTGTGTAGGAGGCACTGCCCTGTGTAGGAAACACTGCCCCGTGTAGGAGACACTGCCGTGTGCAGGAGACACTGCCCTGTGTAGGAGGAACTGCACTGTGTAGGAGACACTGCCCGGTTCAGGAGACACTGCCCTGTGTAGGTGATGCTGCCCTGTGGAGGAGATACGGCCCTGTGTAGATGGCACTGCCCTGTGCAGGAGACACTGTCCTGTGTAGGAGGCACTACCCTGTGTAGGAGACACTGCACTGTGTAGATGGCGCTGCCCTGTGTAGGAGGTTCTGCCCTGTGTAGGAGGCGCTGCCCTGTGTAGGAGATGCTGCCCTGTGTAGGAGATGCTGCCCTGTGTAGGAGTCACTGCCCTGTGTAGGAGACTCTGCCCTGTTCAGGTGACTCTGCCCTGTGTAGGAGCCGCTGACCTGTGTAGGAGCCACTGCCCAGTGCAGGAGACACTACCCTGTGTAGGAGATACTCCCCTGTGTAGTAGGCACTGCCCTGTTTAGGAGACACTGCCCTGTGTAGGAGATGCTGCCCTGTGTAGATGGCACTTCTCTGTGTAGGAGACAATGTGTTGTGCAGGAGGCACTGTCCTGTGTAGGAGGCACTGTGCTGTGTAGGTGGCACTGCCCTGTGTATATAGCGCTGCCTTGTGTAGGATGTTCTGCCCTGTGAAGGTGATGCTGCCCTGTGTAGATGGCACTGCCCTGGGTAGGAGACTCTGTCCTGTGTAGGAGGCACTGCCCTTTTTAGATGGCGCTGCCCTGTGTAGGAGGCACTGCCCTGTTCAGGAGACACTGCCCTATACAGGAGACACTGCCCTTTGAAGGAGGCACTGCCCTGTGTAGGAGACACTGCCCTGTGTAGGAGGCCGTGCCCTGCCTAAGAGACTCTGCGCTTTTCAGAAGACGCTGGCCTGTGTAGGAGGCGCTGCCGTGTGTGACAGACACAGCCCTGTGTAGCAGACACTGCCCTTTGTAGTGGGCACTGCCCTGTGAAGGAGACACTGCCCTGTGTAGATGGCATTGCCCTGTGTAGGAGGCGCTGCCCTGCCTAGGAGACTCTGTCCTGTTCAGAAGGTGCTGTCCTGTGTAGGAGACACTGACCTGTGTAGCTGACACTGCACTGTGTAGGAGACACTGCCCTATTCAGGAGACGCTGTCCTTGGTGGTAGGCGCTGCCCTGTGTGAGAGACACAGCCCTGTGTAGGAGACACAGCCCTTTGTAGTGGGCAATGCCCTGTGATGGAGACACAGCCCTGTGTAGATGGCACTGCCCTGTGTAGGAGGCGCTGCCCTGCCTAGGAGACTCTGTTCTGTTCAGAAGATGCTGTCCTGTGTAGGAGGCACTGCCCTGTGTAGGAGGCACTGCCCTGTGTAGGAGACACTGCGCTGTGTAGGATACACTGCCCTGTGTAGGAGGGACTGCCCTGTGTAGGAGACACTGCCCTGTTCCATAGACACTGCCCGGTGAAGGAGACGCTGCCTTGTTCAGGAGATGCTGCCCTGTCTAGGAGATGCTGCACTGTGTAGGAGACGCTGCCCTGTGTAGGAGACGTTGCATAGTGTAGGAGGCGCTGCCCTGTGTAGGAGGTGCTGCCCTGTGTAGGAGGCACTGCCCTGTGTAGCAGATGCTGCCCTGTGTAGGAGATGCTGCCCTGTGTAGGAGTCACTGCCCTGTGTAGGAGACTCTGCCCTGTTCAGGTGACTATGCCCTGTGTAGGAGCCGCTGACCTGTGTAGGAGCCACTGCCCTGTGCAGGAGACATGCCCTGTGTAGGAGACACTCCCCTGTGTAGTAGGCACTGCCCTGTTTAGGAGACACTGCCTTGTGTAGGAGATGCTGCCCTGTGTAGGATACACTGCCCTGTGCAGGAGGCCGTGCCCTGCCTAAGAGACTCTGCGCTGTTCAGCAGACGCTGGCCTGTGTAGGAGGCGCTGCCCTGTGTGAGAGACACAGCCCTGTGTAGCAGACACTGCCCTTTGTAGTGGGCACTGCCCTGTGTAGGAGTCAATACCCTGTGTAGGAGATACTGCCCTATGTAGGAGACACTGCCCTGTGTAGGTGGCACTGCTCTGTGCAAGACGTGCTGTCTTGTGTAGGAGAAACTGCCCTGTGTAGCAGACACTGCCCTGTGTAGTAGACTCTGCCCTGTGCAGGAGGCACTGCCCTGTGTAGGAAACACTGCCCCGTGTAGGAGACACTGCCGTGTGCAGGAGACACTGCCCTGTGTAGGAGGAACTGCACTGTGTAGGAGACACTGCCCTGTTCAGGAGACACTGCCCTGTGTAGGAGATGCTGCCCTGTGGAGGAGATGCGGCCCTGTGTAGATGGCACTGCCCTGTGCAGGAGACACTGTCCTGTGTAGGAGGCACTGCCCTGTGTAGGAGACACTGCACTGTGTAGATGGCACTGCCCTGCCTAGGGACTCTGCCCTGTTCAGAAGATGCTGTCCTGTGTAAGAGGCGCTTCCCTCTGTGGGAGACGCTGCCCTGTGTTAAGATGCTGCCCTGTGTAGGAGATGCTACCCTGTTCAGGAGACGCTGCCCTGTGTAGGAGGCACTGCACTGTGTAGGAGACTCTACCCTGCGTAGGAGACTCTGCCCTGTGTAGGAGACACTGCACTGTTCAGGAGACACTGCCCTGTTTAAGAGGCAGTGCCCTGTGTAGAAGACTCTGCCCTGTCCAGCAGACACTGCCCTGTGTAGGAGATACTGCCCTGTGTATGAGTCGCTGCCCTGTGTAGGAGTTACTGCCCTGTGAAAGAGGTACTGCCCTGTGTAGGATGTACTGCCCTGTGTAGGAGACACTGCCCTGTGTAGGTGGCACTGCCCTGTGTAGGAGACACTGCCCTGTGTAGGTGGCACTGCCCTGTGTCGGAGGCACTGCCTTGTTTAGCAGACACTGCTCCGTGTATCAGGCACTGCCCTGTGTAGGAGACACTGCCCTGTGTAGGATGTACTGCCCTTTGTAGACTGTACTGCCCTGTTTAGGAGACACTGCCCGGTGTAGGAGACTCTGCCATGTGCAGGAGGCACTCCCTTGTGTAGGAAACACTGCCCCGTGCAGGAGACACTGCCCGATTCAGGAGACACTGCCCTGCGTAGGAGACGCTGCATGTGGAGGAGATGCTGCCCTGTGTAGATGGCACTGCCCTGTGTAGTAGACACTGTCCTCTGTAAGAGGCACTGCCCTGTGTAGGAGACACTGCCCTGTGTAGTATGGTGCTGCCCTGTGTAGGAGGTGCTGCCATTTGTAGGAGGCGCTGCCCTGTGTAGGAGATCCTGCCCTGTGTAGGAGACGCTGCCCTATGTAGGAGTCACTGCCCTGTGTAGGAGACACTGCCCTGTGTAGGAGACTCTGCCCTGTTCAGGAGACTCTGCCCTGTGTAGGAGCCGCTGACCTGTTTAGGAGCCACTGCCCTGTTCAGGAGACACTGCCCTTGGTGGTAGGTGCTGCCCTGTGTCGGAGACGCAGCCCTGTTTAGGAGATACTGCCCTGTGTAGGAGACAGTGCCCTGTGTAGGAGGTGCTGCCCTGTGTAGGAGTCGCTGCCCTGTGTAGCGACACTGCCCTGTGTAGGAGAAACTGCACTATTCAGAAGACGCTGCCTTGGTGGTAGGCACTGCCCTGTGTAGGAGACGCTGCCCTGTGTAGGAGACACTGCCCTGTATAGGAGACACTGCCCTGTGTAGGAGGTGCTGCCCTGTGAAGGACTCGCTGCCCTGTGTAGGAGACACTGCCCTGTGTAGGAGACACTGCCCTTTGTAGGAGACACTGCCCTGTTCAGGAGACGCTGTCCTTGGTGGTAGGCGATGCCCTATGTAGGAGGTGCTGCCATGTGTAGGAGTCGCTGCCCTGTGTAGGAGACACTGCCCTGTGTAGGAGTCACTACACTGTGTAGGAGACATTGCCCTGTGTAGGAGACACTGCCCTTTGTAGGATGTACAGCCCTGCTTAGGAGACACTGCCCTGTGTAGGAGACTCTGCCCTTTGTAGGAGACTCTGCCCTGTGTAGGAGACACTGCCCTGTTCAGGAGACACTACCCTGTGCAGGAGACACTGCCCTGTGTAGGAGACGCTACCTTGTGTAAGAGACGCTGCCCCGTGTAGGAGTCACTGCCCTGTGTAGAAGACATTGCCCTGTGTAGGAGGCTCTGCCCTTTGTTGGAGACACTGCCCTGTTCAGGAGACGCTGCCCTGTGCAGGAGACAGTGCCCTGTTTAGGAGACGCTGCCCTGTGGAGGAGATTCTGCACTATGTAGATGGCACTGCACGGTGTAGGAGACACTTTCCTGTGTAGGAGGCACTGCCCTGTGTAGGAGACATTGCCCTTTGTAGGAGACTCTGCCCTGTGTAGGTGACACTGCCCTGTTCAGGAGACACTGCCCTGTGTAAGAGGCACTGCCCTGTGTATAAGACACTGCCCTGTCAAGCAGACACTGCCCTGTGTAGGAGATACTGCCCTGTGAAAGAGGTACTGCCCTGTGTAGGATGTACTGCCCTGTGTAGGAGACACTGCCCTGTGTAGGAGACACTGCCTTTGTAGCTGGCACTGCCCTGTGTAGGAGGCGCTGCCTTGTTTAGGAGACACTGCACTGTGTAGCAGACACTGCCCTGTGTAGGTGACACTGCCCTGTGTAGGATTTACTGCCCTGTGTAGGATGTACTGGTCTGTTAACGAAACACTGCCCTGTGTAGGAGGAGCTGCCCTGTGTAGGAGACACAGCCCGGCACAGGAGACACTGCCCTGTGTAGGAGACGCTGCCCTGTGGAGGAGATGCGGCTCTGTGTAGATGGCACTGCCCTGTGTAGGAGACACTGTCCTGTGCAGGAGGCACTGCCCTGTGTAGGAGACACTGCCCTGTGTAGATGGTGCTGCCCTGTGTAGGAGGCGCTGCCCTGTGCAGGAGGCGCTACCTGTGTAGGTGATGCTGCCCTGTGTAGGAGTCGATGCCCTGTGTAGGAGTCACTACCCTGTGTAGGAGCCACTGCCCTGTGCAGGAGGCACTGCCCTGTGTAGGAGACACTCTTCTGTGTAGTAGGCACTGCCCTTTGTAGGAGACTCTGCCCTGTGTAGGAGGTACTGCCCTGTGTAGGAAGTACTGAACTGTGTAGTAGTCGCTGCCCTGTGTAGGAGGCACTTCCCTGTGTAGCTGCCACCGCCCTATGTAGGAGGCTCTGCCCTGTGTAGGAGATAATGCCGTGTGTAGCAGACACTGCCCTGTGTATCAGACACTGCACTGTGTACGAGGCACTGCCCTGCGTAGGAGACATTGCCCTGTGTAGGAGACACTGCCCTGTGTAGGATGTACAGCCCTGCTTAGGAGACGCTGCCCTGTGTAGGAGACTCTGCACTGTGTAGGAGACTCTGCCCTGTGTCGGAAACACTGCCCTTTTCAGGAGACACTGCCCTGTGCAGGAGACACTGCCCTGTGTAGATTGCGCTGCCCTGTGTAGGAGGCACTGCACTTTGTAGGAGTCACTGCCCTGTGTGGGAGACTCTGCCCTGTTCAGGAGACTCTGCCCTTTGTAGGAGCCGCTGAACTGTGTAGTAGGCACTGCCCTGTGTAGGAGGCACTGCCCTGTGTAGGAGGCGCTAACTGTGTAGGAGATGCTGCCCTGTGCAGGTGATGCTGCCCTGTGTAGGAGTCACTGCCCTGTGTAGGAGCCACTGCCCTGTGCAGGAGACACTGCCCTGTGTAGGAGACACACCCCTGTGTAGTAGGCACTGCCCTGTGTAGGAGAATCTGCCCTGTGTAGGAGGCACAGCTATGACTAGGAGTCGCTGCCCTATGTAGGAGGTACTGCACTGCATAGGAAGTACTGAACTGTGTAGTAGTCACTGCCCTGTGTCGGAGGCACTTCCCTGTGTAGGTGCCACTGCCCTGTGTAGGAGGCTCTGCCCTGTGTTGGAGACAATGCCGTGTGTAGCAGACACTGCCCTGTGTATCAGACACTGCACTGTGTACGAGGCACTGCCCTGCGTAGGAGACATTGCCCTGTGTAGGGGACACTGCCCTGTGTACGATGTACAGCCCTGCTTAGGAGACACTGCCCTGTTTAGGAGACTCTGCCCTATGTAGGAGACTCTGCCCTGTGTAGGAGACACTGCCCTGTTCAGGAGACACTACCCTGTGCAGGAGACACTGCGCTGTTCAGGAGACACTGCCCTGTGCAGGAGACACTGCCCTGTGTCGGAGACGCTGCCCTGTGGAGGAGAGGCTGCCCTGCGTAGATGGCACTGCACTGTGTAGGAGAAACTCTCCTGTGTAGGAGGCACAGCCCTGTGTAGTAGACATTGCCCTGTGCTGGAGACTCTGCCCTGTGTAGGAGACACTGCCCTGTGTAGGAGTCAATGCACTGTGTAGGAGACACTGCCCTGTGTAGGAGACACTGCCCTGTGTAGCTGGCACTGCCCTGTGTAGGAGGCGCTGCCTTGTTTAGGAGACACTGCACTGTGTAGCAGCCACTGCCCTGTGTAGGTGACTCTGCCCTGTGTAGGATGTACTGCCCTGTGTAGGATGTACTGCCCTGTTTAGGAGACACTGCCCTGTGTAGGAGACTCTGCCCTGTGTAGGAGGCACTGCCATGTGCAGGAGACACTGCCGTGTGTAGGAGGATCTGCCCTGTGTAGGAGACACAGCCCGGTTCAGGAGACAGTGCCCTGTGTAGGAGACGCTGCACTGTGGCGGAGAAGCGGTCCTGTGTAGATGGCACTGCCCTATGTAGGAGACACTGTCCTGTTTAGGAGGCACTGCCCTGTGTAGGAGACACTGCCCTGTGTAAATGGCACTGCCCTGTGTAGGAGGCGCAGCTCTGTGTAGGAGGCGCTACCTGTGTAGGAGTTGCTGCCCTGTGTTGGTGACGCTGCCCTGTGTAGGAGTCACTGCCCTGTGTAGGAGCCACTGCCCTGTGTAGGAGGCTATGCCCTATGTTGGAGACAATGCCGTGTGTAGCAAACACTGCCCTGTGTATCAGACACTGCACTGTGTACGAGGCACTGCCCTGTGTAGGAGACATTGCCCTGTGTAGGAGACACTGCCCTGTGTAGGATGTACAGCCCTGCTTAGGAGACACTGCCCTGTGTAGGAGACTCTGCCCTGTGTAGGAGACTCTGCCCTGTGTAGGAGACACAGCCCTGTTCAGGAGACACTACCCTGTGCAGGAGACACTGCCCTGTTCAGGAGACACTGCCCTGTGCAGGTGACACTGCCCTGTGTAGGAGACGCTGCCCTGTGGAGGAGAGGCTGCCCTGCATAGATGGCACTGCACTGTGTAGGAGACACTCTCCTGTGTAGGAGGCACGGCCCTGTGTAGTAGACATTGCCCCGTGCAGGAGTCTCTGCCCTGTGTAGGTGACACTGCCCTGTTCGGGAGACACAGCCCTGTGTAAGAGGCACTGCCCTGTGTAGATGACACTGCCGTGTCCAGCAGACACTGCCCTGTGTAGGAGATACTGCCCTGTGAAAGAGGTACTGCCCTGTGTAGGATGTACTGCCCTGTGTAGGAGACACTGCCCTGTGTAGGAGACACTGCCTTTGTAGCTGGCACTGCCCTGTGTAGGAGGCGCTGCCTTGTTTAGGAGACACTGCACTGTGTAGCAGACACTGCCCTGTGTAGGTGACACTGCCCTGTGTAGGATTTACTGGCCTGTGTAGGATGTACTGCCCTGTTTAGGAAACACTGCCCTGTGTAGGAGGAGCTGCCCTGTGTAGGAGACACAGCCCGGCACAGGAGACACTGCCCTGTGTAGGAGATGCTGCCCTGTGGAGGAGATGCGGCTCTGTGTAGATGGCACTGCCCTGTGTAGGAGACACTGTCCTGTGTAGGAGGCACTGCCCTGTGTAGGAGACACTGCCCTGTGTAGATGGTGCTGCCCTGTGTAGGAGGCGCTGCCCTGTGTAGGAGGCGCTACCTGTGTAGGTGATGCTGCCCTGTGTAGGAGTCGATGTCATGTGTAGGAGTCACTGCCCTGTGTAGGAGCCACTGCCCTGTGCAGGAGGCACTGCCCTGTGTAGGAGACACTCTTCTGTGTAGTAGGCACTGCCCTTTGTAGGAGACTCTGCCCTGTGTATGAGGTACTGCCCTGTGTAGGAAGTACTGAACTGTGTAGTAGTCGCTGCCCTGTGTAGGAGGCACTTCCCTGTGTAGCTGCCACCGTGCTATGTAGGAGGCTCTGCCCTGTGTAGGGGATAATGCCGTGTGTAGCAGACACTGCCCTGTTTATCAGACACTGCACTGTGTACGAGGCACTGCCCTGCGTAGGAGACATTGCCCTGTGTAGGAGACACTGCCCTGTGTAGGATGTACAGCCCTGCTTAGGAGACGCTGCCCTGTGTAGGAGACTCTGCCCTGTGTAGGAGACTCTGCCCTGTGTCGGAAACACTGCCCTTTTCAGGAGACACTGCCCTGTGCAGGAGACACTGCCCTGTGTAGATTGCACTGCCCTGTGTAGGAGGCACTGCACTTTGTAGGAGTCACTGCCCTGTGTGGGAGACTCTGCCCTGTTCAGGAGACTCTGCCCTTTGTAGGAGCCGCTGAACTGTGTAGTAGGCACTGCCCTTTGTAGGAGACACTGCCCTGTGTAAATGGCATTGCCCTGTGTAGGAGGCGCTGTCCTGTGTAGGAGGCGCTATCTGTGTAGGAGATGCTGCCCTGTGCAGGTGATGCTGCCCTGTGTAGGAGTCACTGCCCTGTGTAGGAGCCACTGCCCTGTGCAGGAGACACTGCCCTGTGTAGGAGACACTCCCCTGTGTAGTAGGCACTGCCCTGTGTAGGAGAATCTGCCCTGTGTAGGAGGCACAGCTATGACTAGGAGTCGCTGCCCTATGTAGGAGGTACTGCACTGCATAGGAAGTACTGAACTGTGTAGTAGTCACTGCCCTGTGTCGGAGGCACTTCCCTGTGTAGGTGCCACTGCCCTGTGTAGGAGGCTCTGCCCTGTGTTGGAGACAATGCCGTGTGTAGCAGACACTGCCCTGTGTATCAGACACTGCACTGTGTACGAGGCACTGCCCTGCGTAGGAGACATTGCCCTGTGTAGGAGACACTGCCCTGTGTACGATGTACAGCCCTGCTTAGGAGACACTGCCCTGTTTAGGAGACTCTGCCCTGTGTAGGAGACTCTGCCCTGTGTAGGAGACACTGCCCTGTTCAGGAGACACTACCCTGTGCAGGAGACACTGCGCTGTTCAGGAGACACTGCCCTGTGCAGTGGACACTGCCCTGTGTCAGAGACGCTGCCCTGTGGAGGAGAGGCTGCCCTGCGTAGATGGCACTGCACTGTGTAGGAGAAACTCTCCTGTGTAGGAGGCACAGCCCTGTGTAGTAGACATTGCCCTGTGCTGGAGACTCTGCCCTGTGTAGGAGACACTGCCCTGTGTAGGAGTCAATGCACTGTGTAGGAGACACTGCCCTGTGTAGGAGACACTGCCCTGTGTAGCTGGCACTGCCCTGTGTAGGAGGCGCTGCCTTGTTTAGGAGACACTGCACTGTGTAGCAGCCACTGCCCTGTGTAGGTGACTCTGCCCTGTGTAGGATGTACTGCCCTGTGTAGGATGTACTGCCCTGTTTAGGAGACACTGCCCTGTGTAGGAGACTCTGCCCTGTGTAGGAGGCACTGCAACGTGTAGGAAACACTGCCCCGTGTAGGAGGCACTGCCGTGTGCAGGAGACACTGCCGTGTGTAGGAGGATCTGCCCTGTGTAGGAGACACAGCCCGGTTCAGGAGACAGTGCCCTGTGTAGGAGACGCTGCCCTGTGGCGGAGAAGCGGTCCTGTGTAGATGGCACTGCCCTGTGTAGGAGACACTGTCCTGTTTAGGAGGCACTGCCCTGTGTAGGAGACACTGCCCTGTGTAAATGGCACTGCCCTGTGTAGGAGGCGCTGCCCTGTGTAGGAGGCGCTACCTGTGTAGGAGATGCTGCCCTGTGTAGGTGACGCTGCCCTGTGTAGGAGCCACTGCCCAGTGCAGGAGACACTGCCCTGTGTAGGAGACACTCCCCTGTGTAGTAGGCACCGACCTGTGTAGGAGAATCTGCCCTGTGTAGGAGGCACTGCCATGAGTAGGAGTCGCTGCTCTGTGTAGGAGGTACTGCCCTGCGTAGGAAGTACTGAACTGTGTAGTAGTCGCTGCCCTGTATAGGAGGCACTTCCCTCTGTAGGTGCCACTGCCCTGTGTAGGAGGCTATGCCCTGTGTTGGAGACAATGCCGTGTGTAGCAAACACTGCCCTGTGTATCAGACACTGCACTGTGTACGAGGCACTGCCCTTTGTAGGAGACATTGCCCTGTGTAGGAGACACTGCCCTGTGTAGGATGTACAGCCCTGCTAGGAGACACTGCCCTGTGTAGGAGACTCTGCCCTGTGTAGGAGACTCTGCCCTGTGTAGGAGACACTGCCCTGTTCAGGAGACACTACCCTGTGCAGGAGACACTGCCCTGTTCAGGAGACACTGCCCTGTGCAGGTGACACTGCCCTGTGTAGGAGATGCTGCCCTGTGGAGGAGAGGCTGCCCTGCGTAGATGGCACTGCACTGTGTAGGAGACACTCTCCTGTGTAGGAGGCACAGCCCTGTGTAGTAGACATTGCCCCGTGCAGGAGACTCTGCCCTGTGTAGGTGACACTGCCCTGTTCGGGAGACACAGCCCTGTGTAAGAGGCACTGCCCTGTGTAGATGACACTGCCGTGTCCAGCAGACACTGCCCTGTGTAGGAGATACTGCCCTGTGAAAGAGGTACTGCCCTGTGTAGGATGTACTGCCCTGTGTAGGAGACACTGCCCTGTGTAGGAGACACTGCCTTTGTAGCTGGCACTGCCCTGTGTAGGAGGCGCTGCCTTGTTTAGGAGACACTGCACTGTGTAGCAGACACTGCCCTGTGTAGGTGACACTGCCCTGTGTAGGATTTACTGCCTTGTGTAGGATGTACTGCCCTGTTTAGGAAATATTGCCCTGTGTAGGAGACACTGCCCTGTGTTGGAGACGCTGCCCTGTGGAGGAGATGCGGCTCTGTGTAGATGGCACTGCCCTGTGTAGGAGACACTGTCCTGTGTAGGAGGCACTGCCCTGTGTAGGAGACACTGCCCTGTGTAGATGGTGCTGCCCTGTGTAGGAGGCGCTGCCCTGTGTAGGAGGCGCTACCTGTGTAGGTGATGCTGCCCTGTGTAGGAGTCGATGCCCTGTGTAGGATTCACTGCCCTGTGTAGGAGCCACTGCCCTGTGCAGGAGGCACTGCCCTGTGTAGGAGACACTCTTCTGTGTAGTAGGCACTGCCCTGTGTAGGAGACTCTGCCCTGTGTAGGAGGTACTGCCCTGTGTAGGAAGTACTGAACTGTGTAGTAGTCGCTGCCTTGTGTAGGAGGCACTTCCCTGTGTAGCTGCCACTGCCCTATGTAGGAGGCTCTGCCCTGTGTAGGAGATAATGCCGTGTGTAGCAGACACTGCCCTGTGTATCAGACACTGCACTGTGTACGAGGCACTGCCCTGCGTAGGAGACATTGCCCTGTGTAGGAGACACTGCCCTGTGTAAGATGTACAGCCCTGCTTAGGAGACGCTGCCCTGTGTAGGAGACTCTGCCCTGTGTAGGAGACTCTGCCCTGTGTCGGAAACACTGCCCTTTTCAGGAGACACTGCCCTGTGCAGGAGACACTGCCCTGTGTAGATTGCGCTGCCCTGTGTAGGAGGCACTGCACTTTGTAGGAGTCACTGCACTGTGTGGGAGACTCTGCCCTGTTCAGGAGACTCTGCCCTTTGTAGGAGCCGCTGAACTGTGTAGTAGGCACTGCCCTGTGTAGGAGGCACTGCCCTTTGTCGGAGGTACTGCCCTGTGTTGGAGTCGTTGCCCTGTGTAGGAGGTACTGCCCTGTGTGGGAGCTACTGCCCTGTGTAGGAGTCACTGCTATGTGTAGGAGGCACTACCCTGTGTTGGTGGCACTGCCCTGTGTAGGAGGCTCTGCCCTGTGTAGGAGACAATGACCTGTGTAGAAGACACTTCCCTGTGTAGCAGACACTGCGCTGTGTAGGAGACACTGCCCTGTTCAGGAGTCACTGCCCTGGGTGGGAGGCGCTGCCCTGTGTAGGAGATGCTGCCCTGTGTGGGAGACACTGCACTGTGTAGGAGACGCTACCCTGTGTAGGAGATGCAGCCCTGTGTAGGAGCCGCTGCCCTGTGTAGGAGTCACTGCCCTGTGTACGAGACACTGCCCTGTGTAGGAGATACTGCCATGTGTAGATGGCATTGCACTGTGTAGCAGACACTGTTCTTTGTAGGAGGCACTGCCCTGTGTAGGAGAAATTGCCCTGTCTAGGAGACTCTGTCCTGTGTAGGTGACACTGCCCTGTTCAGGAGACACTGCCCTGTGTAGAAGACACTGCCCTGCCCAGCAGACACTGCGCTGTGTTGGAGATACTGCCCTGTGTAGGAGACACTGCCCTGTGTAGCAGTTACTGCCCTGTGAAAGAGGTACTGCCCTGTGTAGGGTGTACTGCCCTGTGTAGGAAACACTGCCCTGTGTAGGAGTCAATGCCCTGTGTAGGAGAAACTGCCCTGTGTAGCAGACACTGCCCTGTGTAGTAGACTCTGCCCTGTGTAGGAGGCACTGCCCTGTGTAGGAAACACTGCCCCGTGTAGGAGACACTGCCGTGTGCAGGAGACACTGCCCTGTGTAGGAGGAACTGCACTGTGTAGGAGACACTGCCCGGTTCAGGAGACACTGCCCTTTGTAGGTGATGCTGCCCTGTGGAGGAGATACGGCCCTGTGTAGATGGCACTGCCCTGTGCAGGAGACACTGTCCTGTGTAGGAGGCACTACCCTGTGTAGGAGACACTGCACTGTGTAGATGGCGCTGCCCTGTGTAGGAGGTTCTGCCCTGTGTAGGAGGCGCTGCCCTGTGTAGGAGATGCTGCCCTGTGTAGGAGATGCTGCCCTGTGTAGGAGTCACTGCCCTGTGTAGGAGACTCTGCCCTGTTCAGGTGACTCTGCCCTGTGTAGGAGCCGCTGACCTGTGTAGGAGCCACTGCCCTGTGCAGGAGACACTACCCTGTGTAGGAGATACTCCCCTGTGTAGTAGGCACTGCCCTGTTTAGGAGACACTGCCCTGTGTAGGAGATGCTGCCCTGTGTAGATGGCACTTCACTGTGTAGGAGACACTGTGTTGTGCAGGAGGCACTGTCCTGTGTAGGAGGCACTGTGCTGTGTAGGTGGCACTGCCCTGTGTATATAGCGCTGCCTTGTGTAGGATGTTCTGCCCTGTGAAGGTGATGCTGCCCTGTGTAGATGGCACTGCCCTGGGTAGGAGACTCTGTCCTGTGTAGGAGGCACTGCCCTTTTTAGATGGCGCTGCCCTGTGTAGGAGGCACTGCCCTGTTCAGGAGACACTGCCCTATACAGGAGACACTGCCCTTTGAAGGAGGCACTGCCCTGTGTAGGAGACACTGCCCTGTGTAGGAGGCCGTGCCCTGCCTAAGAGACTCTGCGCTTTTCAGAAGACGCTGGCCTGTGTAGGAGGCGCTGCCCTGTGTGAGAGACACAGCCCTGTGTAGCAGACACTGCCCTTTGTAGTGGGCACTGCCCTGTGAAGGAGACACTGCCCTGTGTAGATGGCATTGCCCTGTGTAGGAGGCGCTGCCCTGCCTAGGAGACTCTGTCCTGTTCAGAAGGTGCTGTCCTGTGTAGGAGACACTGACCTGTGTAGCTGACACTGCACTGTGTAGGAGACACTGCCCTATTCAGGAGACGCTGTCCTTGGTGGTAGGCGCTGCCCTGTGTGAGAGACACAGCCCTGTGTAGGAGACACAGCCCTTTGTAGTGGGCAATGCCCTGTGATGGAGACACAGCCCTGTGTAGATGGCACTGCCCTGTGTAGGAGGCGCTGCCCTGCCTAGGAGACTCTGTTCTGTTCAGAAGATGCTGTCCTGTGTAGGAGGCACTGCCCTGTGTAGGAGGCACTGCCCTGTGTAGGAGACACTGCGCTGTGTAGGATACACTGCCCTGTGTAGGAGGGACTGCCCTGTGTAGGAGACACTGCCCTGTTCCGTAGACACTGCCCGGTGAAGGAGACGCTGCCTTGTTCAGGAGATGCTGCCCTGTCTAGGAGATGCTGCACTGTGTAGGAGACGCTGCCCTGTGTAGGAGACGTTGCATAGTGTAGGAGGCGCTGCCCTGTGTAGGAGGTGCTGCCCTGTGTAGGAGGCACTGCCCTGTGTAGCAGATGCTGCCCTGTGTAGGAGATGCTGCCCTGTGTAGGAGTCACTGCCCTGTGTAGGAGACTCTGCCCTGTTCAGGTGACTATGCCCTGTGTAGGAGCCGCTGACCTGTGTAGGAGCCACTGCCCTGTGCAGGAGACATGCCCTGTGTAGGAGACACTCCCCTGTGTAGTAGGCACTGCCCTGTTTAGGAGACACTGCCTTGTGTAGGAGATGCTGCCCTGTGTAGTAGACACTGCCCTGTGCAGGAGGCCGTGCCCTGCCTAAGAGACTCTGCGCTGTTCAGCAGACGCTGGCCTGTGTAGGAGGCGCTGCCCTGTGTGAGAGACACAGCCCTGTGTAGCAGACACTCCCCTTTGTAGTGGGCACTGCCCTGTGTAGGAGTCAATACCCTGTGTAGGAGATACTGCCCTATGTAGGAGACACTGCCCTGTGTAGGTGGCACTGCTCTGTGCAAGACGTGCTGTCTTGTGTAGGAGAAACTGCCCTGTGTAGCAGACACTGCCCTGTGTAGTAGACTCTGCCCTGTGCAGGAGGCACTGCCCTGTGTAGGAAACACTGCCCCGTGTAGGAGACACTGCCGTGTGCAGGAGACACTGCCCTGTGTAGGAGGAACTGCACTGTGTAGGAGACACTGCCCTGTTCAGGAGACACTGCCCTGTGTAGGAGATGCTGCCCTGTGGAGGAGATGCGGCCCTGTGTAGATGGCACTGCCCTGTGCAGGAGACACTGTCCTGTGTAGGAGGCACTGCCCTGTGTAGGAGACACTGCACTGTGTAGATGGCACTGCCCTGCCTAGGGACTCTGCCCTGTTCAGAAGATGCTGTCCTGTGTAAGAGGCGCTTCCCTCTGTGGGAGACGCTGCCCTGTGTTAAGATGCTGCCCTGTGTAGGAGATGCTACCCTGTTCAGGAGACGCTGCCCTGTGTAGGAGGCACTGCACTGTGTAGGAGACTCTACCCTGCGTAGGAGACTCTGCCCTGTGTAGGAGACACTGCACTGTTCAGGAGACACTGCCCTGTTTAAGAGGCAGTGCCCTGTGTAGAAGACTCTGCCCTGTCCAGCAGACACTGCCCTGTGTAGGAGATACTGCCCTGTGTATGAGTCGCTGCCCTGTGTAGGAGTTACTGCCCTGTGAAAGAGGTACTGCCCTGTGTAGGATGTACTGCCCTGTGTAGGAGACACTGCCCTGTGTAGGTGGCACTGCCCTGTGTAGGAGACACTGCCCTGTGTAGGTGGCACTGCCCTGTGTCGGAGGCACTGCCTTGTTTAGCAGACACTGCTCCGTGTAGCAGACACTGCCCTGTGTAGGAGACACTGCCCTGTGTAGGATGTACTGCCCTTTGTAGACTGTACTGCCCTGTTTAGGAGACACTGCCCGGTGTAGGAGACTCTGCCATGTGCAGGAGGCACTCCCTTGTGTAGGAAACACTGCCCCGTGCAGGAGACACTGCCCGATTCAGGAGACACTGCCCTGCGTAGGAGACGCTGCATGTGGAGGAGATGCTGCCCTGTGTAGATGGCACTGCCCTGTGTAGTAGACACTGTCCTCTGTAAGAGGCACTGCCCTGTGTAGGAGACACTGCCCTGTGTAGTATGGTGCTGCCCTGTGTAGGAGGTGCTGCCATTTGTAGGAGGCGCTGCCCTGTGTAGGAGATCCTGCCCTGTGTAGGAGACGCTGCCCTATGTAGGAGTCACTGCCCTGTGTAGGAGACACTGCCCTGTGTAGGAGACTCTGCCCTGTTCAGGAGACTCTGCCCTGTGTAGGAGCCGCTGACCTGTTTAGGAGCCACTGCCCTGTTCAGGAGACACTGCCCTTGGTGGTAGGTGCTGCCCTGTGTCGGAGACGCTGCCCTGTTTAGGAGATACTGCCCTGTGTAGGAGACAGTGCCCTGTGTAGGAGGTGCTGCCCTGTGTAGGAGTCGCTGCCCTGTGTAGCGACACTGCCCTGTGTAGGAGAAACTGCACTATTCAGAAGACGCTGCCTTGGTGGTAGGCACTGCCCTGTGTAGGAGACGCTGCCCTGTGTAGGAGACACTGCCCTGTATAGGAGACACTGCCCTGTGTAGGAGGTGCTGCCCTGTGTAGGACTCGCTGCCCTGTGTAGGAGACACTGCCCTTTGTAGGAGACACTGCCCTGTTCAGGAGACGCTGTCCTTGGTGGTAGGCGATGCCCTATGTAGGAGGTGCTGCCATGTGTAGGAGTCGCTCCCCTGTGTAGGAGACACTGCCCTGTGTAGGAGTCACTATACTGTGTAGGAGACATTGCCCTGTGTAGGAGACACTGCCCTTTGTAGGATGTACAGCCCTGCTTAGGAGACACTGCCCTGTGTAGGAGACTCTGCCCTGTGTAGGAGACTCTGCCCTGTGTAGGAGACACTGCCCTGTTCAGGAGACACTACCCTGTGCAGGAGACACTGCCCTGTGTAGGAGACGCTACCTTGTGTAAGAGACACTGCCCCGTGTAGGAGTCACTGCCCTGTGTAGAAGACATTGCCCTGTGTAGGAGGCTCTGCCCTTTGTTGGAGACACTGCCCTGTTCAGGAGACGCTGTCCTGTGCAGGAGACAGTGCCCTGTTTAGGAGACGCTGCCCTGTGGAGGAGATTCTGCACTATGTAGATGGCACTGCACGGTGTAGGAGACACTTTCCTGTGTAGGAGGCACTGCCCTGTGTAGGAGTCATTGCTCTTTGTAGGAGACTCTGCCCTGTGTAGGTGACACTGCCCTGTTCAGGAGACACTGCCCTGTGTAAGAGGCACTGCCCTGTGTATAAGACACTGCCCTGTCCAGCAGACACTGCCCTGTGTAGGAGATCCTGCCCTGTGTAGGAGTCGCTGCCCTGTGTAGGAGTTACTTCCCTGAGAAAGAGGTACTGCCTTGTGTAGGATGTACTTCCCTGTGTAGGGGCCACTGCCCTGTGTAGGAGGCACTGCCTTGTTTCGGAGACACTGCCCTGTGTAGGAGACACTGCCCTGTGTAGGATGTACTGCCCTGTGCAGGATGTACTGCTCTGCTTAGGAGACACTGCACTGTCTAGGAGACTCTGCCCTGTGTAGGAGGCACTGCCCTGTGTAGGAAACACTGCCCCGTGTAGGAGACACTGCTGTGTGCAGGCGATACTGCCCTGTGTTGGAGGAACTGCACTGTGTAGCAGACACTGGCCGGTTCAGGAGACACTGCCCTGTGTAGGAGACGCTGCCCTGTGGAGGAGATGCGGCCCTGTGTAGATGGCACTGCCCTTTGTAGGAGACACTGTCCTGTGTGGGAGGCAAGACTTTGTAGGAGACGCTGCCCTGTGAAGATGGCACTGCCCTGTGTAGGAGGCGCTGCCCTGTGTAGGAGGCGCTGCACTGTGTAGGAGATGCTGCCCTGTGTAGGAGACGCTGCCCTGTGTAGGAGTCACTGCCATGTGTAGGAGCCACTGCCCGGTGCAGGAGACACTGTCCTGTGCAGGAGACTCTGCCCTGTGTAGGAGGCACTGCCCTGTGTAGGAGGCACTGACCTGTGTAGGAGGTATGCCCTGTGTAGGAGTCACTGCCCTGTGTAGGAGGTACTGCCCTTTGTAGGAAGTACTGAACTGTGTAGTAGTCGCTGCCCTGTGTAGGTGCCACTGCCCTTTGTAGGAGGCTCTGACCTGTGTAGGAGACAATGCCGTGTGTAGCAGACACTGCCCTGTGTATCAGACACTGCACTGTGTAGGAGGCACTGCCCTGCGTAGGAGACATTGCCCTGTGTAGGAGACACTGCCCTGTGTAGGATGTACAGCCCTGCTTAGGAGACGCTGCCCTGTGTAGGAGACTCTGCCCTATGTAGGAGACACTGCCCTGTGTAGGAAACACTGCCCTGTTCAGAAGACACTGCCCTGTGCAGGAGACACTGCCCTGTGTAGGAGACGCTGCCCTGTGGAGGAGATGCTGCCCTGTGTAGATGGCACTGCACTGCGTAGGGGACACTGTCCTGTGTAGGAGGCACTGCCGTGTGTAGGAGGCACTGCCCTGTGTAGGAGGCACTGCACTTTGTAGGAGGTACTGCCCTGTGTTGGAGTCGCTGCCCTGTGTAGGAGGTACTGCCCTGTGTAGGAGCTACTGCCCTGTGTAGGAGTCACTGCCCTGTGTAGGAGGCGCTGCCCTGTGGAGGAGATGCGGCCCTGTGTAGATGGCACTGCCCTGTGGATGAGATGCGGCCCTGTGTAGATGGCACTGCCCTGAGTAGGAGACACTGCCCTGTGTAGGAGGTGCTGCCCTGTGTAGGAGATGCTGCCATGTGTAGGAGACGCTGCCCTGTGTAGGAGTCACTGCCCTGTGTAAGAGACACTGCCCTGTATAGGAGACTCTGCCCTGTTCAGGTGACTCTGCCCTGTGTAGGAGCCGCTGACCTGTGTAGGAGCCACTGCCCTGTGCAGGGGACACTGCCCTCTGTAGGAGACACTCCCCTGTGTAGCAGGCACTGCCCTGTGTAGGATGCTCTGCCCTGTGTAGGAGCTACTGCACTGTGTAGGAGTCACTGCCCTGTGTAGGAGGCGCTGCCCTGTGGAGGAGGTGCGGCCCTGTGTAGATGGCACTGCCCTGTGTAGTAGAAACTGTCCTGTGTAGAAGGCACTGCCCTGTGTAGGAGGTGCTGCCCTGTGTAGGAGATGCTGCCCTGTGTAGGAGACGCTGCCCTGTGTAGGAGCCACTGCCCTGTGTAAGAGACACTGCCCTGTGTAGGAGACTCTGCCCTGTTCAGTTGCCACTGCCCTGTGTAGGAGCCGTTGACCTGTGTAGGAGCCACTGCCCTGTGCAGGAGACACTGCCCTGTGTAGGAGACACTCCCCTGTGTAGTAGGCACTGCCCTGTGCAGGAGACAGCCCTGTGTTGGAGGCACTGCCCTATGTAGGAGGCACTGCCCTGTATAGGTGCCACTGCCCTCTGTAGGAGGCACTGCACTTTGTAGGAGGTACTGCCCTGTGTAGGGGACAATGCCATGTGTAGCAGACACTGCCCTGTGTATCAGACACTGCACTGTGTAGGAGGCACTGCACTGCGTAGGAAACATTGCCCTGTGTAGGAGACACTGCCCTGTGTGGGAGACTCTGCCCTGTGTAGGAAACACTGCCCTGTTCAGGAGACACTGTCCTGTGCAGGAGACACTGCCCTGTGTAGGAGACGCTGCCCTGTGGAGGAGATGCTGCTCTGTGTAGATGGCAGTGCACTGTGTAGGAGACACTATCCTGTGCAGGAGGCATGCCCTGTGTAGGAGACATTGCCCTGTGTAGATGGCGCTGCCCTGTGTAGGAGGCACAGCCCTTTGTATGAGTCATTGCCCTGTGTAGGAGACACTGCCCTGTTCAGGAGACTCTGCCCTTTGTAGGAGCCGCTGAACTGTGTAGTAGGCACTGCCCTGTGCAAGAGACACTGCCCTGTGTAGGAGGCACTGCCCTGTGTAGGAGGCACTGCCCTTTGTAAGAGGTACTGTCCTGTTTTGAAGTCGCTGCCCTGTGCAGGAGGTACTGCCCTATGTAGGAGCTACCGCCCTGTGTAGGAGTCACTACCCTGTGTAGGAGGCACTACACTGTGTTGGTGGCACTGCCCTGTGTTGGAGGCTCTGCCCTGTGTAGGAGACAATGCCCTGTGTAGAAGACACTTCCCTGTGTAGCAGACACTGCGCTGTGTAGGAGACACTGCCCTGCGTAGAAGACACTGCCCTGTTCAGGAGTCACTGCCCTGGGTGGGAGGCGCTGCCCTGTGTAGGAGATGCTGCCCTGTGTAGGAGACACTGCCCTGTGTAGGAGCCGGTACCCTGTGCAGGAGATACTGCCCTGTGTAGGAGTCGCTGCCCTGTGTAGAAATCACTGCCCTATGCACGAGACCCTGCCCTGTGTAGGAGACACTGCCATGTGTAGATGGCGCTGCCCTATGTAGGAGGTGCTGCCCTGTGTAGGAGTCGCTGCCTTGACAAGGAGTCACTGCCCTGTGTAGGAGTCACTGCACTGTGTAGGAGACACAGCCATGTGTAGATGGCGCTGCCCTGTGTAGGAGGCGCTGCCCTGTGTAGGAGATGCTGCCCTGTGTAGATGGCACTTCCCTGTGTAGGAGACACTGTCTTGTGCAGGAGGCACTGTCCTGTGTAGGAGGCACTGTGCTGTGTAGGAAGCACTGCCCTGTGTAGATAGCACTGCCTTTTGTAGGAGGCGCTGCCCCGTGAAGGTGATGCTGCCCTGTGTAGATGGCACTGCCCTGGGTAGGAGACTCTGTCCTGTGTAGGAGGCACTGCCCTGTGTAGATGGCGCTGCCCTGTGTAGGAGACACTGCCCTGTTCAGGAGACACTGCACTGTGTAGGAGGCACTGCCCTGTGTAGGAAACACTGCACTGTTCAGGAGACACTGACCTGTTTAGGAGATGCTGCCCTGTGTAGGAGATGCTGCACTCCGTAGGAGACGCTGCCCTGTGTAGGAGACGCTGCCCTGTGTTGGAGGCCGTGCCCTGCCTAAGAGACTCTGCACTGTTCAGAAGATGCTGGCCTGTGAAGGAGGCGCTGCCCTGTGTAGATGGCACTGCCCTGTGTAGGAGACACTGTTCTGTGTAGGAGGCACTGCCCCGTGTAGGAGACAGGGCCCTATATAGATGGCGCTGCCCTGTGCAGGAGGCACTGCCATTTGTAGGAGGCGCAGCCCTGTGTAGGAGATGCTGCCCTGTGTAGGAGACACTGCCCTGTGTAAGAGACACTGCCCTGTGTAGGAGACTCTGCCCTGTTGAGGAGACTCTGCCCTGTGTAGGAGCCGCTGATCTGTGAAGGAGCCACTGCCCTTTTCAGGAGACACTGCCCTTGGTGGTAGGCGCTGCCCTTTATAGGAGATGCTACCCTGTGTAGGAGACACTGCCCTGTGTAGGATAAACTGCCCTGTGTAGGAGGTGCTGCCCTGTGTAGGAGTCGCTGCCCTGTGTAGGAGACACTGCCCTGTGTAGGAGACACTGCCCTGTGTAGGATCTACTGCCCTGTGTAGGAGACACTGCCCTGTGTACGAGTCAATGCCCTGTGTAGGAGACACTGCCCTTTGTAGGGGACACTGCCCTGTGTAGGTGGCACTGCCCTGTGTAGGAGGTGCTGCCTTGTTTAGGAGAAACTGCCCTGTGTAGCAGACAGTGACCTGTGTAGGAGACACTGCCCTGTGTAGGATGTACTGCCCTGTGTAGGATGTACTGCCCTGTTTAGGAGACACTGCCCTGTGTAGGAGACTCTGCCCTGTGTAGGAGGCACTGCCCTGTGTAGGAAACACTGCCCCATGTAGGAGACACTGCCGTGTGCAGGAGACACTGCCCTGTGTAGGAGGCACTGCCCTGTGTAGGAGACACTGCCCGGTTCAGGAGACACTGCCCTCTGTAGGAGACGGTGCCCTGTGGAGGAGATGCTGCCCTGTGTAGATGTCACTGCCCCGTGTACGAGACACTCTCCTGTGTAGGAGGCACTGCCCTGTGTAGGAGATTCTGCCGTGTGTAGATGGCGCTGCCATGTGTAGGAGATGCTGCCCTGTGCAGGAGACCATGCCCTGTGTAGGAGTCACTTCCCTTTGTAGGAGGCACTGCCCTGTGTAGGAGACTCAGCCCTGTTCAGGAGACTCTGCCCTGTGTAGGAGCCACTGACCTGTGTAGGAGCCATTGACCTTTTCAGGAGACACTGCCCTGTTTAGGAGACACTGCCCTGTGTAGTAGGCACTGCCCTGTGTAGGAGACTCTGCCCTTTGTAGGAGGCACTTCCCTGTGTAGAAGGCACTGCCCTGTGTAGGAGGTGCTGCCCTGTGTAGGAGTCACTGCACTGTGTAGGAGACACAGCCATGTGTAGATGGCGCTGCCCTGTGTAGGAGGCGCTGCCCTGTGTAGGAGATGCTGCCCTGTGTAGATGGCACTTCCCTGTGTAGGAGACCCTGTCTTGTGCACGAGGCACTGTCCTGTGTAGGAGGCACTGTGCTGTGTAGGAAGCACTGCCCTGTGTAGATAGCACTGCCTTTTGTAGGAGGCGCTGCCCTGTGAAGGTGATGCTGCCCTGTGTAGATGGCACTGCCCTGGGTAGGAGACTCTGTCCTGTGTAGGAGGCACTGCCCTGTGTAGATGGCGCTGCCCTGTGTTGGAGACACTGCCCTGTTCAGGAGACACTGCACTGTGTAGGAGGCACTGCCCTGTGTAGGAAACACTGCACTGTGCAAGAGACACTGCCCTGTACAGGAGACACTGCCCTTTGAAGAAGGCACTGCCCTGTGTAGGAGACACTGCCCTGTTCAGGAGACACTGCCCAGTGTAGGAGACTCTGCCCTGTTCAGGAGATGCTGCCATGTGTTGGGGATGCTGCACTCTGTAGGAGACGCTGCCCTCTGTAGGAGACGCTGCCCTGTGTCGGAGGCCGTGCCCTGCCTAAGAGACTCTGCTCTGTTCAGAAGACGCTGGCCTGTGTAGGAGGCGCTGCCCTGTGTAGATGTCACTGCGCTGTGTAGGAGACACTGCCCTGCGTAGAAGACACTGCCCTGTTCAGGAGTCACTGCCCTGGGTGGGAGGCGCTGCCCTGTGTAGGAGATGCTGCCCTGTGTAGGAGACACTGCCCTGTGTAGGAGCCGGTACTCTGTGCAGGAGATACTGCCCTGTGTAGGAGTCGCTGCCCTGTGTAGAAATCACTGCCCTATGCACGAGACCCTGCCCTGTGTAGGAGACACTGCCATGTGTAGATGGCGCTGCCCTATGTAGGAGGTGCTGCCCTGTGTAGGAGTCGCTGCCTTGACAAGGAGTCACTGCCCTGTGTAGGAGTCACTGCACTGTGTAGGAGACACAGCCATGTGTAGATGGCGCTGCCCTGTGTAGGAGGCGCTGCCCTGTGTAGGAGATGCTGCCCTGTGTAGATGGCACTTCCCTGTGTAGGAGACACTGTCTTGTGCAGGAGGCACTGTCCTGTGTAGGAGGCACTGTGCTGTGTAGGAAGCACTGCCCTGTGTAGATAGCACTGCCTTTTGTATGAGGCGCTGCCCCGTGAAGGTGATGCTGCCCTGTGTAGATGGCACTGCCCTGGGTAGGAGACTCTGTCCTGTGTAGGAGGCACTGCCCTGTGTAGATGGCGCTGCCCTGTGTAGGAGACACTGCCCTGTTCAGGAGACACTGCACTGTGTAGGAGGCACTGCCCTGTGTAGGAAACACTGCACTGTTCAGGAGACACTGCCCAGTGTAGGAGACTCTGCCCTGTTCAGGAGATGCTGCCCTGTGTAGGAGATGCTGCACTCCGTAGGAGACGCTGCCCTGTGTAGGAGACGCTGCCCTGTGTTGGAGGCCGTGCCCTGCCTAAGAGACTCTGCACTGTTCAGAAGATGCTGGCCTGTGAAGGAGGCGCTGCCCTGTGTAGATGGCATTGCCCTGTGTAGGAGACACTGTTCTGTGTAGGAGGCACTGCCCTGTGTAGGAGACAGTGCCCTATATAGATGGCGCTGCCCTGTGCAGGAGGCACTGCCATTTGTAGGAGGCGCAGCCCTGTGTAGGAGATGCTGCCCTGTGTAGGAGACACTGCCCAGTGTAGGAGTCACTGCCCTGTGTAAGAGACACTGCCCTGTGTAGGAGACTCTGCCCTGTTGAGGAGACTCTGCCCTGTGTAGGAGCCGCTGATCTGTGTAGGAGCCACTGCCCTTTTCAGGAGACACTGCCCTTGGTGGTAGGCACTGCCCTTTATAGGAGATGCTACCCTGTGTAGGAGACACTGCCCTGTGTAGGAGAAACTGTCCTGTGTAGAAGGTGCTGCCCTGTGTAGGAGTCGCTGCCCTGTGTAGGAGACACTGCCCTGTGTAGGAGACACTGCCCTGTGTAGGATCTACTGCCCTGTGTAGGAGACACTGCCCTGTGTACGAGTCAATGCCCTGTGTAGGAGACACTGCCCTGTGTAGGGGACACTGCCCTGTGTAGGTGGCACTGCCCTGTGTAGGAGGTGCTGCCTTGTTTAGGAGAAACTGCCCTGTGTAGCAGACAGTGACCTGTGTAGGAGACAATGCCCTGTGTAGGATGTACTGCCCTGTGTAGGATGTACTGCCCTGTTTAGGAGACACTGCCCTGTGTAGGAGACTCTGCCCTGTGTAGGAGGCACTGCCCTGTGTAGGAAACACTGCCCCATGTAGGAGACACTGCCGTGTGCAGGAGACACTGCCCTGTGTAGGAGGCACTGCCCTGTGTAGGAGACACTGCCCGGTTCAGGAGACACTGCCCTCTGTAGGAGACGGTGCCCTGTGGAGGAGATGCTGCCCTGTGTAGATGTCACTGCCCCGTGTACGAGACACTCTCCTGTGTAGGAGGCACTGCCCTGTGTAGGAGATTCTGCCGTGTGTAGATGGCGCTGCCATGTGTAGGAGATGCTGACCTGTGCAGGAGACCATGCCCTGTGTAGGAGTCACTTCCCTTTGTAGGAGGCACTGCCCTGTGTAGGAGACTCAGCCCTGTTCAGGAGACTCTGCCCTGTGTAGGAGCCACTGACCTGTGTAGGAGCCATTGACCTTTTCAGGAGACACTGCCCTGTTTAGGAGACACTGCCCTGTGTAGTAGGCACTGCCCTGTGTAGGAGACTCTGCCCTTTGTAGGAGGCACTTCCCTGTGTAGAAGGCACTGCCCTGTGTAGGAGGTGCTGCCCTGTGTAGGAGTCACTGCACTGTGTAGGAGACACAGCCATGTGTAGATGGCGCTGCCCTGTGTAGGAGGCGCTGCCCTGTGTAGGAGATGCTGCCCTGTGTAGATGGCACTTCCCTGTGTAGGAGACCCTGTCTTGTGCACGAGGCACTGTCCTGTGTAGGAGGCACTGTGCTGTGTAGGAAGCACTGCCCTGTGTAGATAGCACTGCCTTTTGTAGGAGGCGCTGCCCTGTGAAGGTGATGCTGCCCTGTGTAGATGGCACTGCCCTGGGTAGGAGACTCTGTCCTGTGTAGGAGGCACTGCCCTGTGTAGATGGCGCTGCCCTGTGTTGGAGACACTGCCCTGTTCAGGAGACACTGCACTGTGTAGGAGGCACTGCCCTGTGTAGGAAACACTGCACTGTGCAAGAGACACTGCCCTGTACAGGAGACACTGCCCTTTGAAGAAGGCACTGCCCTGTGTAGGAGACACAGCCCTGTTCAGGAGACACTGCCCAGTGTAGGAGACTCTGCCCTGTTCAGGAGATGCTGCCCTGTGTTGGGGATGCTGCACTCTGTAGGAGACGCAGCCCTCTGTAGGAGACGCTGCCCTGTGTCGGAGGCCGTGCCCTGCCTAAGAGACTCTGCTCTGTTCAGAAGACGCTGGCCTGTGTAGGAGGCGCTGCCCTGTGTAGATCTCACTGCGCTGTGTAGGAGACACTGCCCTGCGTAGAAGACACTGCCCTGTTCAGGAGTCACTGCCCTGGGTGGGAGGCGCTGCCCTGTGTAGGAGATGCTGCCCTGTGTAGGAGACACTGCCCTGTGTAGGAGCCGGTACTCTGTGCAGGAGATACTGCCCTGTGTAGAAGTCGCTGCCCTGTGTAGAAATCACTGCCCTATGCACGAGACCCTGCCCTGTGTAGGAGACACTGCCATGTGTAGATGGCGCTGCCCTATGTAGGAGGTGCTGCCCTGTGTAGGAGTCGCTGCCTTGACAAGGAGTCACTGCCCTGTGTCGGAGTCACTGCACTGTGTAGGAGACACAGCCATGTGTAGATGGCGCTGCCCTGTGTAGGAGGCGCTGCCCTGTGTAGGAGATGCTGCCCTGTGTAGATGGCACTTCCCTGTGTAGGAGACACTGTCTTGTGCAGGAGGCACTGTCCTGTGTAGGAGGCACTGTGCTGTGTAGGAAGCACTGCCCTGTGTAGATAGCACTGCCTTTTGTAGGAGGCGCTGCCCCGTGAAGGTGATGCTGCCCTGTGTAGATGGCACTGCCCTGGGTAGGAGACTCTGTCCTGTGTAGGAGGCACTGCCCTGTGTAGATGGCGCTGCCCTGTGTAGGAGACACTGCCCTGTTCAGGAGACACTGCACTGTGTAGGAGGCACTGCCCTGTGTAGGAAACACTGCACTGTTCAGGAGACACTGCCCAGTGTAGGAGACTCTGCCCTGTTCAGGAGATGCTGCCCTGTGTAGGAGATGCTGCACTCCGTAGGAGACGCTGCCCTGTGTAGGAGACGCTGCCCTGTGTTGGAGGCCGTGCCCTGCCTAAGAGACTCTGCACTGTTCAGAAGATGCTGGCCTGTGAAGGAGGCGCTGCCCTGTGTAGATGGCACTGCCCTGTGTAGGAGACACTGTTCTGTGTAGGAGGCACTGCCCTGTGTAGGAGACAGTGCCCTATATAGATGGCGCTGCCCTGTGCAGGAGGCACTGCCATTTGTAGGAGGCGCAGCCCTGTGTAGGAGATGCTGCCCTGTGTAGGAGACACTGCCCAGTGTAGGAGTCACTGCCCTGTGTAAGAGACACTGCCCTGTGTAGGAGACTCTGCCCTGTTGAGGAGACTCTGCCCTGTGTAGGAGCCGCTGATCTGTGTAGGAGCCACTGCCCTTTTCAGGAGACACTGCCCTTGGTGGTAGGCGCTGCCCTTTATAGGAGATGCTACCCTGTGTAGGAGACACTGCCCTGTGTAGGAGAAACTGCCCTGTGAAGGAGGTGCTGCCCTGTGTAGGAGTCGCTGCCCTGTGTAGGAGACACTGCCCTGTGTAGGAGACACTGCCCTGTGTACGAGTCAATGCCCTGTGTAGGAGACACTGCCCTGTGTAGGGGACACTGCCCTGTGTAGGTGGCACTGCCCTGTGTAGGAGGTGCTGCCTTGTTTAGGAGAAACTGCCCTGTGTAGCAGACAGTGACCTGTGTAGGAGACACTGCCCTGTGTAGGATGTACTGCCCTGTGTAGGATGTACTGCCCTGTTTAGGAGACACTGCCCTGTGTAGGAGACTCTGCCCTGTGTAGGAGGCACTGCACTGTGTAGGAAACACTGCCCCATGTAGGAGACACTGCCGTGTGCAGGAGACACTGCCCTGTGTAGGAGGCACTGCCCTGTGGAGGAGATGCTGCCCTGTGTAGATGTCACTGCCCCGTGTACGAGACACTCTCCTGTGTAGGAGGCACTGCCCTGTGTAGGAGATTCTGCCGTGTGTAGATTGCGCTGCCATGTGTAGGAGATGCTGCCCTGTGCAGGAGACCATGCCCTGTGTAGGAGTCACTTCCCTTTGTAGGAGGCACTGCCCTGTGTAGGAGACTCAGCCCTGTTCAGGAGACTCTGCCCTGTGTAGGAGCCACTGACCTGTGTAGGAGCCATTGACCTTTTCAGGAGACACTGCCCTGTTTAGGAGACACTGCCCTGTGTAGTAGGCACTGCCCTGTGTAGGAGACTCTGCCCTTTGTAGGAGGCACTTCCCTGTGTAGAAGGCACTGCCCTGTGTAGGAGGTGCTGCCCTGTGTAGGAGTCACTGCACTGTGTAGGAGACACAGCCATGTGTAGATGGCGCTGCCCTGTGTAGGAGGCGCTGCCCTGTGTAGGAGATGCTGCCCTGTGTAGATGGCACTTCCCTGTGTAGGAGACCCTGTCTTGTGCACGAGGCACTGTCCTGTGTAGGAGGCACTGTGCTGTGTAGGAAGCACTGCCCTGTGTAGATAGCACTGCCTTTTGTAGGAGGCGCTGCCCTGTGAAGGTGATGCTGCCCTGTGTAGATGGCACTGCCCTGGGTAGGAGACTCTGTCCTGTGTAGGAGGCACTGCCCTGTGTAGATGGCGCTGCCCTGTGTTGGAGACACTGCCCTGTTCAGGAGACACTGCACTGTGTAGGAGGCACTGCCCTGTGTAGGAAACACTGCACTGTGCAAGAGACACTGCCCTGTACAGGAGACACTGCCCTTTGAAGAAGGCACTGCCCTGTGTAGGAGACACTGCCCTGTTCAGGAGACACTGCCCAGTGTAGGAGACTCTGCCCTGTTCAGGAGATGCTGCCCTGTGTTGGGGATGCTGCACTCTGTAGGAGACGCTGCCCTCTGTAGGAGACGCTGCCCTGTGTCGGAGGCCGTGCCCTGCCTAAGAGACTCTGCTCTGTTCAGAAGACGCTGGCCTGTGTAGGAGGCGCTGCCCTGTGTAGATGTCACTGCCTGTGTAGGAGACACTGTTCTGTGTAGGAGGCACTGCCCTGTGTAGGAGACACTGCCCTATATAGACGGCGCTGCCCTGTGCAGGAGGCACTGCCATTTGTAGGAGGTGCAGCCCTGTGTAGGAGATGCTGCCCTGTGTAGGAGACACTGCCCCGTGTAGGAGTCACTGCCCTGAGTAAGAGCCACTGCCCTTTGTTGGAGACGCTGCCCTGGTGAGGAGATGCTGCCCTGTGTAGGAGACACTGCCCTGTGTAGGAGAAACTGCCCTGTGTAGGAGGTGCTGCCCTGTGTAGGAGTCGCTGCCCTGTGTAGGAGTCACTGCCCTGTGTAGCAGACACTGCCCTGTGTAGGATCTACTGCCCTGTGTAGGAGACACTGCCCTGTGTACGAGTCAATGCCCTGTGTAGGAGACACTGCCCTGTGTAGGGGACACTGCCCTGTGTAGGTGGCACTGCCGTGTGTAGGAGGCACTGCCTTGCTTAGGAGACACTGCCCTGTGTAGCAGACAGTGCCCTGTGTAGGAGACACTGCCCTGTGTAGGGTGTTCTGCCCTGTGTAGGATGTACTGCCCTGTTTAGGAGATACTGCCCTGTGTAGGAGACTCTGCCCTATGTAGGAGGCACTGCCCTGTGTAGGAAACACTGCCCCATGTAGGAGACACTGCCGTGTGCAGGAGACACTGCCCTGTGAAGGAGGCACTGCCCTGTGCAGGAGACACTGCCCGGTTCAGGAGACACTGCACTGTGTAGGAGACGGTGCCCTGTGGAGGAGATGCTGCCCTGTGTAGATGTCACTGCCCTGTGTACGAGACACTCTCCTGTGTAAGAGGCACTGCCCTGTGTAGGAGATACTGCCCTGTGTAGATGGCGCTGCCATGTGGAGGAGGCGCAGCCCTGTGTAGGAGGCACTGCCCTGTGTAGGAGATGCTGCCCTGTGCAGGAGACAGTGCCCTGTGTAGGAGTCACTTCCCTGTGTAGGAGACACTGCCCTGTGTTGGAGACTCTGCCCTGTTCAGGAGACTCTGCCCTGTGTAGGAGCCGCTGACCTGTGTAGGAGCCATTGACCTGTTCAGGAGACACTGCCCTCTTTAGGAGACACTGCCCTGTGTAGTAGGCACTGCCCTGTGTAGGAGACTCTGCCCTTTGTAGGAGGCACTGCCCTGTGTAGGAGGCACTGCCCTGTGTAGGAGGTACTGCCCTGTGTAGAAGTCGCACACTGTGTCGGAGGTACTGCCCTGTGTAGGAAGTACTGAGCTCTGTAGGAGTCACTGCCCTGTGTAGGAAGCACTGCCCTGTGTAGGTGCCACTGCCCTGTGTAGGAGGCTCTGCCCTGTGTAGGAGACAATGTCGTGTGTAGCAGACACTGCACTGTGTATCAGACACAGCACTGTGTAGGAAGCACTGCCCTGCGTAGGAGACACTGCCCTGTTCAGGAGACGCTGTCCTTGGTGGTAGGCACTACCCTGTGTAGGAGATGCTGCCCTGTGTAGGAGATGCTGCCCTGTGTCGGAGACACTGCCCTGTGTAGGAGACACTGCCCTGTGTAGGAGTCGCTGCCCTCTCTAGGAGACACTGCCCTGTGTAGGAGACACTGCCCTGTGTAGGAGATGCTACCATGTGTAAGAGACGCTGCCCTGTGTAGGAGTCACTGCCCTATGTAGGAGACATTGCCCTGTGTAGGAGACACTGCCCAGTGTAGGATGTACAGCCCTGCTTAGGAGACACTGCCCTGTGTAGGAGACTCTGCCCTGTGTAGGAGACTCTGCCCTGTGTAGGAGACACTGCCCTATTCAGGAGACACTGCCCTGTGCAGGAGACACTGCCCTGTGTAGGAGACTCTGCCCTTTGGAGGAGATGCTGCCCTGTGTAGACAGCACTGCACTGTGTAGGTGACACTTTCCTGTGTAGGAGGCACTGCCCTGTGTAGGAGACATTGCTCTTTATAGGAGACTCTGCCCTGTGTAGGAGACACTGCCCTGTTCAGGAGGCACTGCCCTGTGTAAGAGGCACTGCGCTGTGTAGAAGACACAGCCCTGTCCAGCAGACACTGCCCTGTGTATGAGATAATGCGCTGTGTCGGAGTCGCTGCCCTGTGGAGTAGTTACTGCCCTGTGAAAGAGGTACTGCCCTGTGTAGGACATACTGCCCTGTGTAGGAGACACTGCCCTGTGCAGGAGTCAATGCCCTGTGTAGGGGACACTGCCCTGTGTAGGAGACACTGTCCTGTGTAGGTGGCACTGCCCTGTGTATGAGGCGCTGCCTTGTTTAGGAGACACTGCACTGTGTAGCAGACACTGCCCTCTGTAGGAGACATTGCATTGTGTAGGATGTACTGCCCTGTGTAGGATGTACTGCCCTGTTTAGGAGACACTGCCCTGTGTAGGAGACTCTGCCCTGTGTAGGAGGCACTGCCCTGTGTAGGAAACACTGCATTGTGTAGGATGTACTGCCCTGTGTAGGATGTACTGCCCTGTGTATGAGATTTTGCCCTGTGTGGGATACGCTGCCCTGTGTAATAGTCACTGCCCTGTGTAGGAGACACTGCCCTGTGTCGGAGACTCTGCCCTGTTCAGGAACTCTGCCCTGTGTAGGAGCCACGGACCAGTGTAGCAGCCACTGCCCTGCTCAGGAGATACTACCCTGTTTAGGAGACACTGCCCTGTGTAGTAGGCACTGCCCTGTGTAGGAGACTCTGCCCTGTGTAGGAGGCACAGCCCTGTGTAGGAGGCACTGTCCTTGTAAGAGGTACAGCCCTGTGTAGGAGTCGCTGCCCTGTGTTGGAGGTACTGACCTGTGTAGGAAGTACTGAACTGTGTAGGAGTCGCTGCCCTGTGTAGGAGGCACTGCCCTGTTTAGGTGCCACTGCCCTGTGTAGGAGGCTCTGCCCTGTGTAGTAGGCAATGCCGTGTGTAGCAGACATTGCCCTGTGTATCAGACACTGCACTGTGTATGAGGTACTGCCCTGCGTAGGAGACACTGCCCTGTTAAGGAGACGCTGTCCTTGTTGGTAGGCGCTGCCCTGTGTAGGAGACACTGCCCTGTGTAGGAGGTCCTGCCCTGTGTAGGAGTCACTGCCCTGTGTAGGAGACACTGCCCTGTCTAGTAGACACTGACCTGTGTAGGAGACGCTACCTTGTGTAAGAGACACTGCCCTGTGTAGGAGTCACTGCCCTGTGTAGCAGACATTGCCCTGTGTAGGAGACACTGACCTGTGTAGGATGTACAGCCCTGCTTAGGAGATGCTGCCCGGTTGATGCCCTATCAATTACTCATAAAAGACTGAGAGTTAAGAGAGTAACTAAAGGCTTTTATTAACAAAAGAATGAAGGTCTGCCTCGAGTGGTCGACCGGTCCAGAAATACAAAGGGGCTGGGGAGCAGTCACCTTTATACTAGGACTTGTGGGAGGAGTCAGCCGAGGCATGTCCAGGCATGTACACAGTGGAAACATTCACCCCTTGTTTAAAATTGAGTCCGGCGGGGTGAAGTGTATTAAAAGTTAGTGTATTGGAGTCTCTCCGGAGGTCTTGTCTGCCACTGTGATCGGCGTGGCGACGGCAGGGGTAGTGGAGCTTCCGGCGTCGAGTCCCGCGTAGGCTGTGGCACAGGCGTGTCGTCCTCGTAGATGCCGAGCGGGTCGCTGGGCCCAGGGCTGCCGTCTGCTGGGGCTGGATATCGGATCGTGGGGGGAGGGTGGTAGTGGGTAGTGGGTTACTGCGGCCCCCGAGGGTGCAAGGTCTCTTATGGAGACTGTGTCCTCCCGCCCGTCCGGGTATGCAATGTAAGCATACTGGGGGTTGGCGTGGAGGAGGTCGACCCTCTCGACCAGGGGGTCCATTTTATGGGTCCTCACGTGCCTTCTCATTAGGACCGGCCCTGGGGACGTCAGCCATGGCGGTAGCGATGTCCCTGATGTGGACTTCCTTGGGAAGACAAACATTTTCTCATGAGGGGTGGCGTTAGTGGCAGTGCAGAGCAGTGACCGAATAGAGTGGAGCGCATCGGGGAGCACATCCTGCCAGCGGGAGGTTGGAAGGCCCCTAGACTTTAAGGCTAGCAGGGCGGCCTTCCAAACTGTCGCATTTTCTCTTTCCACCTGTCCGTTCCCCCAGGGGTTGTAACTGGTGGTCCTGCTTGTGGCAATACCCCTAGTTAGCAGGTACTGACGGAGTTCGTTGCTCATAAACGATGAGCCCCAGTCGCTATGGATATAGCTGGGGAAACCGAACAGGGTGAAGAGGTCGTTCAGACATTTAATAACCGTGGCACTGGTCATGTCCGGGTAGGGGATGGCGAACGGGAGTACTCATCAATAATATTGAGGAAGTACACATTGCGGTCGGAGGAGGGGAGAGGCCCTTTAAAATCAACGCTCAGGCGCTCGAAGGGGCGAGTGGCTTTTATCAGGTGGGCCCTATTTGGTCTATAAAAGCGCGGCTTGCACTCAGCGCAGACTTGGTAGTTCCTGGTCATGGTTCTGACCTCCTCAATAGAGTAAGGCAGGTTGTGGGCCTTGATGAAGTGGAAGAACCTGGTGACCCCCGGGTGGCAGAGGTCATTGTGGAGGGCCCGCAGTCTATCAATCTGCGCGCTGGCGCAGGTGCCACGCGATAGTGCATCCGGGGGTTCATTGAGCTTCCCGGGCCGGTACAAGATCTCGTAATTGTAGGTGGAAAGTTCGATTCTCCACCTCAAGATCTTGTCATTTTTGATTTTGCCCCGTTGCTTGTTGTTAAACATGAAAGCAACTGAACGTTGGTCAGTGAGCAGGGTAAATTGTTTTCCGGCCAGGTAGTGCCTCCAATGACGCACAGCCTCCACAATCGCCTGGGCCTCCTTCTCAACAGTGGAGTGTCTGGTCTCCGGGCTTTGGAGGGTTCGTGAAAAGAAGGCCACGGGTCTCCCCGCCTGATTGAGGGTAGCGGCCAGGGCAAAGTCGGATGCGTCGCTTTCCACCTGGAAGGGGATGGATTCGTCCACTGCGTGCATGGTGGCTTTGGCGATGTCTCCCTTGATACGGTGGAAGGCTAAGCGGGCCTCTGCCGTCAAGGGAAAAGAGGTGGACTTGATCAGCGGATGGGCCTTGTCCGCATAGTAGGGGACCCACTGGGCGTAATAAGAGAAAAACCCTAGGCACCTCTTCAGGGCCTTGAGGCAGTGGGGGAGTGGGAGTTCCATAAGGGGATGCATCCGGTCGGGGTCGGGGCCGATGACCCCGTGTTCCACAACACAGCCAAGGATGGCGAGACGGTTTGTGCGGAATATGCACTTCTCCTTGTTATATGTCAGGTTCAGGAGTTGGGCGGTGCGGAGGAATTTTTCAAGGTTTGCGTCATGATCCTGCAAGTCACGGCCGCAGATGGTCACATTGTCCAGATATGGGAAAGTGGCCTGCAACGCATTTTGATCTACCATCCGGTCCATCTCCCTTTGGAAGACGGAGACCCCGTTGGTGACGCTAAAGGGAAACCTAAGGAAGTGATAGAGGCGGCCGTTTGCCTCAAAGGCAGTATACTGGCGGTCCTCAGGGCGGATAGGGAGCTGGTGGTACGCTGATTTCAGGTCAATGGTCGAGAAGACGCGGTACTGCGTGATCTCGTTGACCATATCAGCTATGCGGGGGAGTGGGTAGGCATGCAGCAGGGTGTAGCAATTTATTGTCTGGCTGCAGTCGATGACCAGGCTCTGCTTCTCGCCGGTCTTAACGACCACAACCTGGGCTCGCCAGGGGCTGGTGCTGCCCTCAATAATCCCTTCCTTCAGGAGCCGCTCCACTTCAGTTTTAATGAAAACCCTGTCCCCGGCACTGTATCGCCTGCTCTTTGTGGCGATGGGCTTACAGTCGGGGGTGAGGTTAGCAAACAGTGGGGGGGGGTGACTCTGAGTGTGGAGAGGTGGCACCTGGTGCGCGGCGGGCAATTTGGAAGCTGCTGGCTGCGGACTGTGAGTGGGGCTAGGGGTCCACTGTACGCCATCGTAACGCTTTTAAGGTGGCACTGAAAATCTAACCCCAGCAGGACGGCAGCGCAGAGGTCGGGCAGGACCAGAAGTTTAAATGATCGTACATGATCCCGTCTACTACGAGTGTCACTACGCAGTAGCCGCCGATGTCCGCCGACTGGGACTCGGAGGCCATAGAAATCCGCTGGTGCGCAGGCAGGACTGGGAGAGAGCAACGCCACACCATGTCGGGGTGGATGAAGCTCTCCATGCTCCCAGAGTCAAAAAGGCAGATTGTATCGTGGCCATTTACCTTAATGTCCATTGTGGAACTGGCCAGCTGGTGCGGTCTCGCTTGGTCCAGTGTAACGGATGCCAGCTTAGGGGTCGGTGTGTCGCTGCGGGTATCAGATGAGGCGGTGTTGGGGGCCTGCTGCATTCCAGCTGTCATCCAAGATGGCGGCGTCCATGATCCCCATGTGGCTGGAGGCGTCCAAAATGGCTGCTGTACCGGTGGTTCGCACATGGCCGGGGAGGCCCAAGATGGCGGCCCGCATGGCCCACACGCGGTGCTGCTGGGGTTCGGGGTGGCTTTGGCCCTGCAGACATTAGCGTAGTGTCCCTTCTTCCCGCAGCCCGAGCAGATCGCGTTTTTTGCCGGGCAGCGCGCTCTGGGGTGTTTTGCCTGGCCACAGAAGTAGCATTTCTGGCCTTGGGGCACTGCTGTCTGGCCTTGGGACACTGCTGCGGTAGTTGGGCCATTGCTGGGGTGTGGCTGGGGTGGCACGGTGCTATGAGGCGGTCCTACCGTGTCCCAGGCTTCGTTCCCCGTGGCGTCCACGGTGCAGAGGAGTAGGCATCCATGCCCCGGTAGGCTGCATCCAATGATAGTGCGAGTTCAGAGGCCTTGTTGAGGTCGAGGTCACTCTGCTCCAACAGTCGCTGTTGGGTGTAATTGGATCTGTGGCCCGCTACAAAAGCGTCCCGGATAAGTTCCTCTGTGTACACGGCCGCCTTTACATCCTTACAACCACAGGCCCAGCCAAGCACAGACAGTGCCTGAAGGTATTCCACGGTCGATTCCCCAGGTTGTTGTTTACGACTCCCCAGAAGGTGCCTGGCGTACACTTCGTTCACTGGGCGCGTGTACTGGTCCTTGAGGAGCTTGATAGCGTCCGCGTACGAGGTCGCGTCTTGGATGACCGAGTACACTCGGTGGTTCACTTTGGAGGTAAGGACATCCAGTTTGTCCTCGTCCAATTTGATTGCTGCGGAGGCAGTCAGGAATTTTTTGAAACACTTAAGCCAGTGAGTAAACTTGGTGGCTGAGTCCGCCTCCCGATGATCTAAGTCCAGGCATGCTGGTGTGAGGACCTTCTCCATTATAATAAATGTTGTTAATAAAATTGATGCGCTATCAATTACTCATAAAAGACTGAGAGTTAAGAGAGTAACTAAAGGCTTTTATTAACAAAAGAATGAAGGTCTGCCTCGAGTGGTCGACCGGTCCAGAAATACAAAGGGGCTGGGGAGCAGTCACCTTTATACTAGGACTGGTGGGAGGAGTCAGCCGAGGCATGTCCAGGCATGTACACAGTGGAATACAAACAGTGGTTTACCACACCGGTGTAGGAGACTCTGCCCTGTGTAGGAGACCCTTCCCTGTGTAGGAAACACTGCCCTGTTCAGGAGACACTGCCCTGTGCATGAGTCACTGCCCTGTGTGGTAGACGCTGCCCTGTGGAGGAGATGCTGCCCTGTGTAGATGGCACTGCACTGTGTAGGAGACACTGTCCTGTGTAGGAGGCACTGCCCTGTGTAGGAGACATTGCCATGTGTAGATGGCGCTGCCCTGTGTAGGAGGCGCTGCCCTTTGTAGGAGTCACTGCCCTGTGTAGGAGACTCTGCCCTGTTCAGGAGACTCTGCCCTTTGTAGGAGCCGCTGACCTGTGTAGGAGCCACTGCCCTGTTCAGGAGACACAGCCCTGTGTAGGAGACACTGCCCTGTGTAGTAGGCACTGCCCTGTGCAGGAGATACTGCCCTGTGTAGGAGGAACTGCCCTGTGTAGGAGGCACTGCCCTGTGTAGAAGTTACTGCCCTGTGTTGGAGCCGCAGCCCTGTGTAGGAGATACTGCCCTGTGTAGGAGCTACTGCCCTGTGTAGGAGTCACTGCCCTGTGTAGGAGGCACTGCACTGTGTTGGTGGCTCTGCCCTGTGTAGGAGACAATGCCCTGTGTAGAAGACACTTCCCTGTGTAGCAGACACTGCACTGTGTAGGAGACACTGCCCTGCGTAGGAGACACTGCCCTGTTCAGGAGTCACTGCCCTGGGTGGGAGGCACTGCCCTGTGTAGGAGATGCTGCCCTGTGTAGGAGACACTGCCCTGTGTAGGAGACGCTACCCTGTGTAGGAGACGCTGCCCTGTGTAGGAGTCACTGCCCTGTGTAGGAGTCACTGCCCTGTGTAGGAGACACTGCCCTGTGTAGGAGACACTGCCATGTGTAGATGACGCTGCCCTGTGTAGGAGGTGCTGCCCTGTGTAGGAGTCACTGCCCTGATTGGAGTCACTGCCCTGTGTAGGAGTCACTGCACTGTGTAGGAGACACTGCCATGTGCAGAAGGCGCTGCCCAGTGTAGGAGGTGCTGCCCTGTGTAGGAGATGCTGCCTTGTGTAGATGGCACTTCCCTGTGTGGTAGACACTGTCTTGTGCAGGAGGCACTGCCCTGTGTAGGAGGCACTGTGCTGTGTAGGAGACACTTCCATGTGTAGGAGAAACTGTCCTGTGTAGGAGACACTGACCTGTGTAGTAGGCACTGCCCTATGTAGGAGACTTTGCCCTGTGTAGGAGACATTGCCTTGTTCAGTACACATTGCCCTGTGTAGGAGGCACTGCCCTGTGTAGGAAACACTGCCATGTGTAGGAGACACTGCCCTGTGTAGGAGACACTGCCCTGTTCAGGAGACACTGCACTGTGTAGGAGGCACTGCCCTGTGTAGGAAACACTGTCCTGTGTAAGAGACACTGCCCTGTACAGGAGACACTGCCCTTTGAAGGAGGCAATGCCCTGTGTAGGAGACACTGCCCTGTTCAGGAGACACTGCCCGGTGTAGGAGGCTCTGCCCGTTTCAGGAGATGCTGCCCTGTGTAAGAGATGCTGCACTCTGTAGGAGACGCTGCCCTGTGTAGGAGACTCTCTCTGTGTAGGATGCCCTGCCCTGCCTAAGACGCTCTGCACTGTTCAGAAGACGCTGGCCTGTGTAGGAGCCGCTGCCCTGTGTGAGAGACACATCCCTGTGTAGGAGACACTGCCCTTTGTAGTGGGCACTGTCCTGTGAAGGAGACACTGCCCTGTGTAGATGGCACTGCCCTGCGTAGGAGGCACTGCCCTCTGTAGGAGACACTGCGCTGTGTAGGAGACACTGCCCTGTGTAGGAGGGACTGCCCTGTGTCGGAGACACTGCCCTGTTCCGTAGACACTGCACGGTGTAGGAGACGCTGCCTTGTTCAGGAGATGCTGCCCTTTGTAGGAGACGCTGCACTGTGTAGGAGACGCTGCCCTGCGTAGGAGGAGCTGCCCGGCATAGGAGTCTGTGCCCTGTTTAGAAGACGCTGTCCTGTGTAGGATGCGCTGCCCTGTGTGGGAGATGCTGCCCTGTGTAGGAGACGCTGCCCGTGTAGGAGATGGTGCCCTGTGTAGGAGGCACTGCCCTGCCTAGGAGACTCTGCCCTGTTCAGAAGATGCTGTCCTGTGTAGGAGGCACTTCCCTCTGTGGGAGACGCTGCCCTGTGTAGGAGATGCTGCCCTGTGTAGGAGACGCTACCCTGTTCAGGAGACGCTGCCCTGTGTAGGAGGAACTGCACTGTGTAGGAGACTCTACCCTGTGTAGGAGACTCTGCCCTGTGTAGGAGACACTGCCCTGTTCAGGAGACACTGCCCCGTGTAGCTGGCACTGCCCTGTAGCAGGTGCTGCCTTGTTTAGGAGACACTGCCCTGTGCAGCAGACACGGCCCTGTGTAGGAGACACTGCCCTGTGTAGGATGTACTGCCCTGTGTAGGATGCATTGCACTGTTTAGGAGACACTGCCCTGTGTAGGAGACTCTGCCCTGTGCAGGAGGCACTGCCCTGTGTAGGAAACACTGCCCAGTGCAGGAGACACTGCCCTGTGCAGGATACACTGCCCTGTATAGGAGGCACTGCCCTGTGTAGGAGACACTGCCCGATTCAGGAGCCACTGCCCTGTGCAGGAGACGCTGCAATGTGGAGGAGCTGCTGCCCTGTGTAGATGGCACTGCCCTGTTCAGGAGACGCTGTCCTTAGTGGTAGGCGCTGCCCTGTGTAGGAGACACTGCCCTGTGTAGGAGTCACTGCCCTGTGTAGGAGACACTGCCCTGTGTAGGGGGTGCTGCCCTGTGTAGGAGTCGCTGCTCTGTGTAGGAGACATGGCCCTGTGTAGGAGCCACTGCCCTGTGTAGGATGTACAGCCCTGCTTAGAAGACACTGCCCTGCGTTGGAGACTCTGCTTGTGTAGGAGACTCTGCCCTGTGTAGGAGACACTGCCCTTTTCAGGGGACACTGCCCTGTTCAGGAGACACTGCCTTGTGTAGGAGACACTGCCGTGTGGAGGAGATGCTGCCCTGTGTAGATGGCACTGCACTGTGTAGGAGAAACTGTCCTTTGCAGGAGACACTGCCCTGTGTAGGAGACATTGCACTGTGTAGATGGCGCTGCCGTGTGTAGGAGGCACTGCCCTTAGTAGGAGTCACTGCCCTGTGTAGGAGACTCTATCCTGTTCAGGAGACTCTGCCCTTTGTAGGAGCCGCTGGCCTCTGTAGGAGCCACTGCCCTGTTCAGGAGAAACAGCCCTGTGTAGGAGACACTGCCCTGTGTAGTAGGCACTGACCAGTGCAGGAGGCACTGCCCTGTGTAGGAGGCACTGCCCTGTGTAGGAGGTACTGCCCTGTGTTGGAGTCGCTGCCCTGTGTAGGAGGTAATGCCCTGTGAAGGAGCTACTGCCCTTTGTAGGAGTCACTGCCGGGTGTAGGAGGCACTACCCTGTGTTGGTGGCACTGCCCTGTGTAGGAGGCTCTGCCCTGTGTAGGAGACAATGCCCTGTGTAGAAGACACTGCCCTGTGTAGCAGACACTGCGCTGTGTAGGAGACACTGCCCTGCATAGGAGACACTTCCCTGTTCAGGAGTCACTGCCCTGGGTGGGACGTGCTGCCCTGTGTAGGAGACGCTGCCCTGTGTAGGAGACACTGCCCTGTGCAGGAGACGCTACCCTGTGTAGGAGACGCTGCCCTGTGAAGGAGTCGCTGCCCTGTGTAGGAGTCACTGCCCTGTGTAGGAGACACTGCCCTGTGTAGGAGACACTGCCATGTGTAGATGGCGCTGCCCTGTGTAGGAGGCGCTGCACTGTGCAGGAGTTGCTGCCCTCACTAGGAGTCACTGCCCTGTGTAGGAGTCATTGACCTGTGTAGGAGACACTGCCATGTGTAGATGGCGCTGCCCTGTGTAGGAGGCTCTGCCCTGTGTAGGAGACAATGCCCTGTGTAGAAGACACTGCCCTGTGTAGCAGACACTGCGCTGTGTAGGAGACACTGCCCTGCGTAGGAGACACTTCCCTGTTCAGGAGTCACTGCCCTGGGTGGGACGTGCTGCCCTGTGTAGGAGACGCTGCCCTGTGTAGGAGACACTGCCCTGTGTAGGAGACGCTACCCTGTGTAGGAGACGCTGCCCTGTGAAGGAGTTAATGCCCTGTGTAGGAGTCACTGCCCTGTGTAGGAGACACTGACCTCTGTAGGAGACACTGCCATGTGTAGATGGCGCTGCCCTGTGTAGGAGGCGCTGTACTGTGCAGGAGTTGCTGCCCTCACTAGGAGTCACTGCCCTGTGTAGGAGTCACTGACCTGTGTAGGAGACACTGCCATGTGTAGATGGCGCTGCCCTGTGTAGGAGGCACTGCTCTGTGTAGAAGATGCTGCCCTCTGCAGATGGCACTTCGCTGTGTAGGGGACACTGTCTTGTGTAGGAGGCACTGTTCTGTGTAGGAGGCACTGTCCTGTGTAGGAGACACTGCCCTATGTAGGAGAAACTGCCCTGTGTATTCGGCACTGCCCTGTATAGGAGACTCTGCCCTGTGTAGGAGACACTGCCCTGTTCAGGAGACACTGCACTGTGTAGGAGCCACTGCTCTGTGTAGGAAACACTGCCCTGTGTAGGAGACACTGCCCTGTGTAGGAGACACTGCCCTGTTCAAGACACACTGGCTTGTGAAGATGGCGTGGCCTGTGTAGGAGGCACTGCCCTGTGTAGATAGTGCTGCATTGTATAGTTGACACGGACCTGTGTAGATGGCGGTGCCCTATGTTGAAGGCGCTGCCCTGTGAAGGTGATGCTGCCCTGTGTAGATGGCACTGCCCTGGGTAGGAGACTCTGTCCTGTGTAGGAGGCACTGCCCTGTGTATCAGACTTTGCCCTGCGAAGACAGCGCTGCCCTGTGTAGGAGGCACTGCCCTGTGTATGAGGCGCTGCCCTGTGTGGGAGATGCTGCCCTGTGTAGGAGACGCTGCCCGTGTAGGAGATGGTGCCCTGTGTAGGAGGCACTGCCCTGCCTAGGAGACTCTGCCCTGTTCAGAAGATGCTGTCCTGTGTAGGAGGCACTTCCCTCTGTGGGAGACGCTGCCCTGTGTAGGAGATGCTGCCCTGTGTAGTAGACGCTACCCTGTTCAGGAGACGCTGCCCTGTGTAGGAGGCACTGCACTGTGTAGGAGACTCTACCCTGTGTAGGAGACTCTGCCCTGTGTAGGAGACACTGCCCTGTTCAGGAGACACTGCCCCGTGTAGCTGGCACTGCCCTGTAGCAGGTGCTGCCTTGTTTAGGAGACACTGCCCTGTGCAGCAGACACGGCCCTGTGTAGGAGACACTGCCCTGTGTAGGATGTACTGCCCTGTGTAGGATGCATTGCCCTGTTTAGGAGACACTGCCCTGTGTAGGAGACTCTGCCCTGTGCAGGAGGCGCTGCCCTGTGTAGGAAACACGGCCCCGTGCAGGAGACACTGCCCTGTGCAGGATACACTGCCCTGTATAGGAGGCACTGCCCTGTGTAGGAGACACTGCCCGATTCAGGAGCCACTGCCCTGTGCAGGATACGCTGCAATGTGGAGGAGATGCTGCCCTGTGTAGATGGCACTGCCCTGTTCAGGAGACGCTGTCCTTAGTGGTAGGCGCTGCCCTGTGTAGGAGACACTGCCCTGTGTAGGAGTCACTGCCCTGTGTAAGAGACACTGCCCTGTGTAGGGGGTGCTGCCCTGTGTAGGAGTCGCTGCCCTGTGTAGGAGACATGTCCCTGTGTAGGAGCCACTGCCCTGTGTAGGATGTACAGCCCTGCTTAGAAGACACTGCCCTGCGTAGGAGTCTCTGCTTGTGTAGGAGACTCTGCCCTGTGTAGGAGACACTGCCCTTTTCAGGAGACACTGCCCTGTTCAGGAGACACTGCCTTGTGTAGGGGACGCTGCCTTGTGGAGGAGATGCTGCCCTGTGTAGATGGCACTGCACTGTGTAGGAGAAACTGTCCTTTGCAGGAGACACTGCCCTGTGTAGGAAACATTGCACTGTGTAGATGGCACTGCCCTGTGTAGGAGGCACTGCCCTTTGTAGGAGTCACTGCCCTGTGTAGGAGACTCTGCCCTGTTCAGGAGACTCTGCCCTTTGTAGGAGCCGCTGGCCTCTGTAGGAGCCACTGCCCTGTTCAGGAGAAACAGCCCTGTGTAGGAGACACTGCCCTGTGTAGTAGGCACTGACCTGTGCAGGAGGCACTGCCCTGTGTAGGAGGCACTGCCCTGTGTAGGAGGTACTGCCCTGTGTTGGTGTCGCTGCCCTGTGTAGGAGGTAATGCCCTGTGAAGGAGCTACTGCCCTGTGTAGGAGTCACTGCCGGGTGTAGGAGGCACTACACTGTGTTGGTGGCACTGCCCTGTGTAGGAGGCTCTGCCCTGTGTAGGAGACAATGCCCTGTGTAGAAGACACTGCCCTGTGTAGCAGACACTGCGCTGTGTAGGAGACACTGCCCTGCATAGGAGACACTTCCCTGTTCAGGAGTCACTGCCCTGGGTGGGACGTGCTGCCCTGTGTAGGAGACGCTGCCCTGTGTAGGAGACACTGCCCTGTGCAGGAGACGCTACCCTGTGTAGGAGACGCTGCCCTGTGAAGGAGTCGCTGCCCTGTGTAGGAGTCACTGCCCTGTGTAGGAGACACTGCCCTGTGTAGGAGACACTGCCATGTGTAGATGGTGCTGCCCTGTGTAGGAGGCTCTGTACTGTGCAGGAGTTGCTGCCCTCACTAGGAGTCACTGCCCTGTGTAGGAGTCATTGCCCTGTGTAGGAGACACTGCCATGTGTAGATGGCACTGCCCTGTGTAGGAGGCTCTGCCCCGTGTAGGAGACAATGCCCTGTGTAGAAGACACTGCCCTGTGTAGCAGACACTGCGCTGTGTAGGAGACACTGCCCTGCGTAGGAGACACTTCCCTGTTCAGGAGTCGCTGCCCTGGGTGGGACGTGCTGCCCTGTGTAGGAGACGCTGCCCTGTGTAGGAGACACTGCCCTGTGTAGGAGACGCTACCCTGTGTAGGAGACGTTGCCCTGTGAAGGAGTCGCTGCCCTGTGTAGGAGTCACTGCCCTGTGTAGGAGACACTGACCTGTGTAGGAGACACTGCCATGTGTAGATGGCGCTGCCCTGTGTAGGAGGCGCTGTACTGTGCAGGAGTTGCTGCCCTCACTAGGAGTCACTGCCCTGTGTAGGAGTCACTGACCTGTGTAGGAGACACTGCCATGTGTAGATGGCGCTGCCCTGTGTAGGAGGCGCTGCCCTGTGTAGAAGATGCTGCCCTCTGCAGATGGCACTTCGCTGTGTAGGGGACACTGTCTTGTGTAGGAGGCACTGTCCTGTGTAGGAGGCACTGTCCTGTGTAGGAGACACTGCCCTATGTAGGAGAAACTGCCCTGTGTATTCGGCACTGCCCTGTATAGGAGTCTCTGCCCTGTGTAGGAGACACTGCCCTGTTCAGGAGACACTGCACTGTGTAGGATCCACTGCTCTGTGTAGGAAACACTGCCCTGTGTAGGAGACACTGCCCTGTGTAGGAGACACTGCCCTGTTCAAGACACACTGGCTTGTGAAGATGGCGTGGCCTGTGTAGGAGGCACTGCCCTGTGTAGATAGTGCTGCATTGTATAGGAGACACTGACCTGTGTAGATGGCGGTGCCCTGTGTAGGAGGTGCTGCCCTGTGAAGGTGATGCTGCCCTGTGTAGATGGCACTGCCCTGTGTAGGGGACTCTGCCCTCTGTAGGAGGCACTGCCCTGTGTAGGAGGCACTGCACTGTGGAGGAGGTACTGCCCTGTGTAGTAGTCGCTGCCCTGTGTAGGAGGTACTGCCCTCTGTGGAAGGTATTGAATTGTGTAGGAGCAGCTGCCCTGTGTAGGAGGCACTGCCCTGTGTAGGTGACACTGCCCTGTGTAGGAGGCTCTGCACTGTGTAGGAGACAATGCTGTGTGTAGCAGACACTGCCCTGTGTATCAGACACTGCACTGTGTAGGAGGCACTGCCCTGCGTAGGAGACACTGCCCTGTTCAGGAGACGCTGTCCTTGGTGGTAGGCGCTGCCCTGTGTAGGAGATGCTGCCCTGTGTAGGAGACACTGCCCTGTTTAGGAGACACTGCCCTGTGTAGGAGGTGCTGCCCTGTGAAGGAGTCGCTGCCCTGTGTAGGAGACACTGCCCTGTGTAGGAGACACTGCCCTGTGTAGGTAACGCTACCTTGTGCAAGCGATGCTGCCCTGTGTAGGAGTCACTGCCCTGTGTAGGAGACATTGCCTGTGTAGGAGACACTGCCCTGTGTAGGATGTACAGCACTGCTTAGGAGACCCTGCCCTGTGTAGGAGACTCTGCCCTGTGTAGGAGACTCTGCCCTTTGTAGGAAACACTGCCCTGTTCAGGAGACACTGCCTGTGCAGGAGACAATGCCCTGTGCAGGAGACACTGCCCTGTGTAAGAGACACTGCCCTGTGGAGGAGATGCTGCCCTGGGTAGATGGCACTGCACTGTGTAGGAGACACTGTCCTGTGTAGGAGGCACTCCCCTGTGTAGGAGACATTGCCCTGTGTAGATGGAGCTGCCCTGTGTAGGAGGCGCTGCCCTTTGTAGGAGTCACTGCCCTGTGCAGGAGACTCTGCCCTTTTCAGGAGTTCTGCCCTTTGTAGGAGCCGCTGACCTGTGTAGGAGCCACTGTCCTGTTCAGGAGACACAGCCCTGTGTAGTAGACACTACCCTGTGTCGTAGGCACTGCCCTGTGGAGGAGACACTGCCCTGCGTAGGAGGCACTGCCCTGTGTAGGAGGCACTGCCCTGTGTAGGAGGTACTGCCCTGTGTTGGAGTCGCTGCCCTTTTTAGGAGGTACTACCCTGTGTAGGAGCTACTGCCGTGTGTAGGTGTCACTGCCCTGTGTAGGAGGCACTACCCTGTGTTGGTGGCACTGCCCTGTGTAGGAGGCTCTGCCCTGACTAGAAGTCACTGCACTGTGTAGGAGTCACGGCACTGTGTAGGAGACACTGCCATGTGTAGAAGACACTTCACTGTGTAGCAGACACTGCGCTGTGTAGGAGACACTGCCCTGCGTAGGAGACACTGCCCTGTTCAGGAGTCACTGCCCTGGGTGGGAGGCGCTGCCCTGTGTAGGAGATGCTGCACTGTGTAGGAGACACTGCCCTGTGTAGGAGACTCTACCCTGTGTAGGAGACGCTGCCCTGTGTAGTAGCCGCCGCCCTGTGCAGGAGTTACTGCCCTATGTAGGAGACACTGACCTGTGTAGGAGACACTGCCATGTGTAGATGGCGCTGCCATGTGTAGGATGTGCTGCCCTGTGTAGGAGTCGCTGCCCTGACTAGAAGTCACTGCACTGTGTAGGAGTCACTGCACTGTGTAGGAGACACTGCCATGTGTAGATGGCGCTGCCCTGTTTAGGAGGCGCTGCCCTGTGTAGGAGATGCTTCCCTGTGTAGCTGGCACTTCGCTGTGTAGGAGACACTGTCTTGTGCAGGAGGCACTGTCCTGTGTTGGAGGCACTGTACTGTGTTGGAGACACTGCCCTGTGTAGGAGAAACTGCCCTTTGTAGGAGACACTGCCCTGTGTAGTAGGCACTGCCCTGTGTAGGAGACTCTGCCCTGCGTAGGAGACACTGCCTTGTTCAGGAGACCCTGCCCTGTGTAGGAGGCACTGCCCTGTGTAGTAAGCACTGCCCTGTGTAGGAGACATTGCCCTGTGTAGGAGACACTGCGCTGTTCAGGAGACACTGACCTGTGAAGATGGTGCTGCCCTGTGTATGAGGCACTGCCCTGTATTGATAGCGCTGCCTTGTGTAGGAGGCGCTGCCCTGTGAAGGTGATGCTGCCCTGTGTAGATGGCAATGCCCTGGGTAGGACACTCTGTCCTGTGTAAGAGGTACTGACCTGCGTAGATGGCGCTGCCCTGTGTAGGAGACACTGCCCTGTTCAGGAGACACTGCACTGTGTAGGAGGCATTGCCCTGTGTAGGAAACACTGCCCTGTGTAAGAGACACTGCCCTGTACAGGAGACACTGCCATTTGAAGGAGGCACTGCCCTGTTTAGGAGGCACTGCCCTGTTCAGGAGACACTGCCCGGTGTAGGAGACTCTGCCCTGTTCAGGAGATGCTGCCCTGTGTAGGAGATGCTGCACTCTGTAGGAGATGCTGCCCTGTGTAGGTAACGCTGCCCTGTGTAGGTAACGCTGCCCTGTGTAGGAGGCCCTGCCCTGCCTAAGAGACTCTGCACTATTCAGAAGACGCTGGCCTGTGTAGGAGGTGCTGCCCTGTGTGAGAGACACAGCCCTGTGTAGGAGACACTGCCCTTTGTAATGGGCACTGCCCTGTGAAGGAGACACTGCCCTGTGTAGATGGCACTGCCCTGCGTAGGAGGCGCTGCCCTGCCTAGGAGACTCTGTCCTGTACAGAAGACGCTGTCTTGTGTAGGAGGCACTGCCCTGTGTAGGAGGCACTGCACTGTGTAGGAGACACTGCACTGTGTCGGAGACACTGCCCTGTTTAGGAGGGACTGCCCTGTGTAAGAGACACTGCCCTGTTCCGTAGACACTGCCCGGTGTAGGTGATGCTGCCTTGTTCAGAAGATGCTGCCCTGTGGAGGAGATGCTGCATTGTGTAGGAGACGCCACCCTGTGTAGGAGACATTGCCCTGTGTAGGAGGCGCTGACCTTCGTAGGAGTCTCTGCCCTGTTCAGAACACGCTGTCCTGTGTAGGAGGCGCTGCCCTGTGTGGGAGACGCTGCCCTGTGTAGGAGACGCTGCCCGTGTAGGAGATGCTGCCCTCTGTAGGACGCACGGCCCTGCCTAGGAGACTCTGCCCTGTTCAGAAGACGCTGTTCTGTGTAGGAGGCGCTGCCCTCTGTGGGAGACGCTGCCCTGTGTAGGAGACTCTGCCCTGTGTAGGAGGCACTGCCCTGTTCAGGAGACACTGCCCTGTGTAAGAGGCATTGCCCTTTGTAGAAGACGTTGCCCTTTCCAGCAGACACTGCCCTGTGTAGGAGATATTGCCCTGTGTAGGAGTCACTGCCCTGTGTAGGAGTTACTGCCCTGTGAAAGAGGTACTGCCCTTTGTAGGAAGTACTGCCCTGTGTAGGAGACACTGCCCTGTCTAGGAGTCAATGCCCTGTGCAGGAGACACTGCCCTGTGTAGGAGACACTGCCCTGTGTAGGTGGCACAGCCCTGTGTAGGAGGTGCTGCCTTGTTTAGGAGACACTGCCCTGTGCAGCAGACACTGCCCTGTGTAAGAGACACTGCACTATGTAGGATGTACTGCCCTGTGTAGGATGTACTGCCCTGTGTAGGAGACACTGCCCGATTCAGGAGACACTGCCCTGTGTAAGAGACGCTGCCCTGTGGAGGAGATGCTGCCCTGTGTAGATGGCACTGCCCTGTGAAGGAGACACTGTCCTGTGTAGGAGGCACTGCCATTTGTAGGAGGCGCTGCCCTGTGTAGGAGATGCTGCCCTGTGTAGGAGACGCTGCCCTATGTAGGAGACACTGCCCTGTGTAGGAGACTCTGCCCTGTTCAGGAGACTCTGCCCTGTGTAGGAGTCGCTGACCTGTGTAGGAGCCACTGCCCTGTTCAGGAGACACTGCCCTTGGTGGTAGGCGCTGCCCTGTGTAGGAGACACTGCCCTGTGTAGGAGACACTGCCCTGTGTAGGTGACACTGCCTGTGTAGGAGGTGCTGCCCTGTGTAGGAGTCGCTGCCCTGTGTAGGAGACACTGCCCTGTGTAGGAGACACTGCCCTATTCAGGAGACGCTGTCCTTGGTGGTAGGTGCTGCCCTGTGTAGGAGACGCTGCCCTGTGTAGGAGACACTGCCCTGTGTAGGAGACGCTGCCCTGTGTAGGAGGTGCTGCCCTGTGTAGGAGTCACTGCCCTGTGTAGGAGACACTGCCCTGTGTTGGAGGCACTGCCCTGTTCAGGAGACACTGTCCTTGGTGGTAGGTGCTGCCCTGTGTAGGAGACGCTGCCCTGTGTAGGAGACACTGCCCTGTGCAGGATACACTGCCCTGTGTAGCAGGTGCTGCCCTGTGTAGGAGTCGCTGCCCTGTGTAGTAGACATTGCCCTGTGTTGGAGACTCTGCCCTGTGTAAGAGACTCTGCCCTGTGTAGGAGACACTGCCCTGTTCAGGAGACACTGCCCTTTGTAGAAGATGCTGCCCTGTGGAGGAGATGTTGCCCTGTGTAGATGGCACTGCACTGTGTCGGAGACACTGGGCCAGAAATTCCAGGCCAGAAGCGTGAGTACGGTTGGGTTACTCACGCATCTGGCCGTTGGAAATGCCGGCGTTCAGCAGGAACAGCGCATGCGGGGAATGCCAGCATTTCCAGACCCGAGGTCTATTCACAGCGCGTGCGACTGCACAGGCAGCGCTTGCGCAGTGAACTTTGTAGATTTCACTGATGGATTCAGTGAGGGTAAGTCCCTAGAACTTACACGTGAAAAAAGCAAGTGTAAAGTTGTTCATTGGCTGGGGAAGGAGATATATTTTATGGAGGAGCTTATGAAATGCAATATTTAGGTTTGGGAAAGGGAGGGAAGTTATTTTAAGAAATTTTAAGTAAGTTTTAAACTTTAATTTTTTTTTTTAAACGGTTTTCAGAACGCTAGGTAGAAGGAGCAATTGTGGCTGTGTGAATGGAATGTGAGAATGAGTTATGTATGTATGTCCACATATATTCCTTTACGTATATATATGTATGTTTTATATTCCTTTACTAATGTGTATGAATGTATATTTTTAATTATGATTTTCCAATAAGTTACTTTCTCTGAAAGTCATAATTAAATAATACATTTGTACACATAAGTAAAGGAATATATACATAACACGCAAAGGAATATATACAGACATACATACTTTCAGAAGCTCCACGATAAGAAATATCTTCCTCCGCAGCCTCTGGAGCAACTGTACCCATGCTTTTTTCATGTGTAAGTTGTAATGACTGGACCTCACTGAATGCATTAATGAAAGCGGCGAATTATACTGCGCACGCGCTGCCTGTGCAGTCGCACGCGTTCTGCCTCTGAACCCCTTCCTTCAGAGGACAGGAAATGCAGGTTTTCCCCACATGCACTGTGCATGCTGAAAACCGGCATTTCATCCGTCCAGATGCGTAAGTACCCCGACCGTACTAGCGCATTTGGAAGGGAATTACTGGGCCAACATTTTACATGTCAATAAAATAAAAAATTTAACAATTGCACGACTTGCCCCCTCGCATCTGCGACTGAGGGTCCAAGGAGGTGCATTGCTCAAGAGGTCATCATCGTACGTATCCTCACACTGTTCCCTTTGGGGAACTGTATGAAGTGGTGGAAGGATTTATGGCCGTGATTAACGCTCATTCCGTGACCGTAACCATCTTTGAACCAGCCATTAGGGTGGTTAGTCCTATGGCGGGAGGGTTTTACAGGCTCCCACAACCCATCTGAGGGGGGGAGACACCAACACCCACGGACGCAAGTATCCCGCTGGATGTCCACCCAGAATTTAAAGTTGGAGCTCCGACTCCACTTGCCGGGACTGTCTGGAGTGGGGTTCAAAGCCCTACTCCTTCTGGCCCAGCGCCGGGGATGCTTACTGCTATGCAAAAGGCCCACTCCGCACAAAAGGTGACACCCATACGTTTCCTGCGCCTTTTCCCTCCCCGTGACTGGAGCCCTATGCTGCCATTTCACGTTGCTAATTGGATTGGGCCTTTGTCATAGCGGTAGGATCCCCGCCGCTGGGCCAGATCAGGGTAGGGTTTTGAACTCCGCTCCAGACAGTCCCGGCAAGTGGAGTCGGAGCTCCGGCTCTAAATTCTGGGTTGACATCCAGTGGGATATTTGCGTCCGTGGGTGTGGGTGGCCCCCCTCCTTGTATAGCTTGTGAGAGCCCGTAAAACCCTCCCGCCATAGGACTAACCGCCCTAATGGCTGGTTCAAAGATGGTTATGGTCACGGAATGAGCGTTAATCATGGCCATGAATCCTTCCACCACTTCATACAGTTCCCCAAAGGGAACAGTGTGAAGACACGTATGACGACGACATTGCTAAATAAATAAATGGAATTTAAAAAATTCTTTTAGGGCTTTTAAAAGTCTTTAAATTGCTTTAATTCTCTTTAAAACTACTTCAGATTACTCAAAATAATGTAAACATTTTAAAAAGTTTATAAAAGTTACCAAAATCTTCAAAAAACTTCCAAAAACCTATTTAAACTGCTGCTTTGCATGTAAAAATCCTTAGCAGCTTCACAGAAACATTGGGGGTGTGTCCAGTGAAACTGAGACCTCAAGGGGCGTGTCTCACTTACACTACACGCTCCTGGCTTCGCGCTGGCTGCACTCCTGGGCGGCGTGACGTCATATGCTGCCCGGGAATGTGCTTTCTATTTCTGTAAGTTCAGGCGTCCCAGAAGCTGATCGGGACGAGTGCGGGGTAAGTGCAAATACGGGGCTTACACGCGCTGCAAGCCCCGTTCTGGAATTTCTGGGCCACTGTCCTGTGTAGGAGGCACTGCCCTGTGTAGGAGACATTGCACTGTGTAGATGGCACTGCCTTGTGTAGGAGGCATTGCCCTTTGTAGGAGTCACTGCCCTGTGTAGGAGACTCTGCCCTTTTCAGGAGACTCTGCCCTTTGTAGGAGCCACTGACCTGTGTAATGCCACTGCCCTGTTCAGGAGACACAGCCCTGTGTAGGAGACACTGCCCTGTGTAGTAGGCACTGGCCTGTGCAGGAGACACTGCCCTGTGTAGGAGTCACTGCCTGGTGTAGGAGGCAGTACCCTGTGTTGGTGGCACTGCCCTGTGTAGGAGGCTCTGCCCTGTGTAGGAGACAATGCCCTCTGTAGAAGACACTGCCCCGTGTAGCAGACACTGCGCTGTGTAGGAGAGACTGCCCTGCGTAGGAGACACTGCACTGTTCAGGAGTCACTGCCCTGGGTGGTATGCGCTGCCCTGTGTAGGAGACGCTGCCCTGTGTAGGAGACACTGCCCTGTGTAGGAGATGCTGCCTTGTGTAGGAGTCGCTGCCCTGCGTAGGAGTCACTGCCCTGTGTAGGAGACACTGCCCTGTTTAGGAGACACCGCCATGTGTAGATGGTGCTGCCCTGTGTAGAAGGCGCTGCCCTGTGTAGGAGTCGCTGCCCTGACTAGGAGTCACCGCCCTGTGTAGGAGTCACTGCCCTGTGTCGGAGACACAGCCATGTGTAGATGGTGCTGCCCTGTGTAGGAGGCGCTGCCCTGTGTACAAGATGCTGCCCTCTTTAGATGGCACTTCCCTGTGTAGGAGACACATACTATAACTACAGGTAGCTTTTCCACTGTGTCCCTGTGTTGCACAGTTTCCTTAGCTGTACCTAATGTCGCTACTATTTCACCTGTATATGTTTTATGATGCAGGGAGCAAGGCTTTAAATCTGGAACTTTGCACGGTTCCACAATTTTGAGTACTCTGCATTGCTCATTATGGTCACGGCGCACGCTGTATCCACTTCAAAGTTCACCTTAGAGTCATTTACTGTCAATTGCACTGTGATAGGAGCCACTTTTTGGAATGTTCTCTAACATGCCATACATTATGAACATGTCCTCTTCTTCCTCAGCTTCCCCGCTAATGTGGTGTGCTCCATGTTTTTTCACTTCTCTTCCTTGGTTTTGCTGCCCTCCCCCTTTTGCTTTGGATTCCTCCACAGGTGATTTCGCCTGCAAGCTCATTTTATGTGTCCTCGTTTCCCACACTTGTAGCACTTTTCCTCCAGAAACCGGCATTCACTCGCCAGGTGATCGCCCTTGCATCTATAACATGCCTTCCATGCTCACGTTATGGTTTCTGACGCATGTTCATCTTGTGCACAACAACCTGACCTGCAACTTGCGTAGCATTAGCCCTGCCTGAACCCTGTATTTCTTTTACATCTCGGTTCGCTGTCTCTATGGCTTGAGCAAGTTCCAATGCTTTTTCATAAGTAAGCCCAGTCTCGGATAATAATCTGCGCTGCATTCGGTCGTCCATTATTCCACAAACTAGCCTATCTCTCAGCATTTCCTGCAGGTTGTTCCCATAATTACAATCTTGTGCCAATTTACGCAACACCGCTACATAGTCCATTACACTCTCTTCCTCTTTTCTGTTCCTTGAATTAAGCTTGAACCGCTGTACAATCTCACTAGGCTTCGGGTTGAAATGTTCTTTTAGCACAGCCACTAATTCAACAAATGATTTGTCTCCAGGCTTTCAGGACTGAGCAGGTCTTCATCAAACTGTAGGTTTGGCTTCCCGCTGAACTAAGCAGAATGGCTTTCCTTTTTCCGGCATCATTTATTCATTTGCTTCAAAAAATAACCCAACACTTCACAGTATTCCTCCCAAGTTTGTGCTTGAATATCAAAGCGGAGACCATTCCTACCATGGCAGCCATGCTCTCTTTCAGCTGGTAGCTAACCGTAGCTCATAATTTTGTTGCTTAAACGTCCTGGCAGACTTTTCTTCTTTATTCAGGGTCCTTTAGTTATCTTCATCGCCAAATGTGATAAATCCATGTAGTGAGACAAGGACTCGAAGAGGTGAGGTATTAGGATTAATAAGGGTACTTTTATTAAACGACTGCGAAACAACCAGGCAGGCCTGCTTCCAGGCATTGCACCTTTGCTGACCTTAGCAGGAAGCTAACCCCTGACCTTAACAGGAAGCAACCCTGACCTTAGCAGCAGCATTGGCTACAGCACCACCTGGTGGACAACCTTAATCATGACATCCCAGATTACTATAACCCCCACGGGCCAAAAAAGAGTTACATGTGAACACCTTTTTATACATGTCATACACCTATGCCAAGAGAGTTAACGTTGCCAGCTGTTGCGTCTGTGCCCATGTCCCCACGAGGAAGGAATTCCCCTACAACCAATCCCACTTAGTGATGATGAGATGGTCAGTTGGATGTTTGGAGTTAGAACAGGATGCACAAGTGTGGGCTGTTATGCCGCCAAGGCAGACGGCAGCACCATAACAAAGCTCCAACATCATGGGTACAACCCAGAACTTTGTAGTGAGTGGACACGGTCAACCTATAAGGATTCCTATCTACCACCATTCCTGAGAATGAGGAGTAAGAAGGGACAAGGAGGGGGGCTATGTCTCACAAAGCAGGGACGACCGGCAGATCCTATTGTGGGCTACAGTAACTGCACATATAGCATTACCTTGCCTGTCGGAGGGGGCAGTGTGAAACTCCCATCATTAAACAAAAACGGTGACTTTTTGGTACAATGGGACCCCCCAACGATAAATAAGTATATGCCCTACAACGGGACTCATTTCATGTGCGGTCGCAGGGCCTACCCCTGGTTGCCCTGAGAATGGACGGTTCTTGTTATCTGGCTTATATCGTACCCTACATATATCACCTGGGTTCTCTGAAGGACCTCCACCGGAGAGCCAGACGAGCCATCACGGAGACTGAAAGATTCGGGGCCATTGCGTTTCCCTGGTAGGAGCGGGTAAATTGGCAAGGGAATCCATTAACATGGCCTCCGTCCTGGAACAGGTGGCCAACGATACAGCTGAAGCCCTAGTTAAGGTTAATGCAGAGATGGTAGCCCTCCGCACAGTAGCTCTACAAAATCGGATGGCCCTTGACTATGCGTTGGCAGAAAAAGGGGGAACCTGTGCCCTAATCGGGGCTGAATGTTGTACATACATCCCGGATAGCTCTGAAGAAATTACCAATCTGGCAAAGCATATCAAAGAAGAGGTTAAAAAGCTTAAGCAACCACCAGCCTCCACGTTGTGGGGTTGGTTCTCAGGATGGTTAGGCTCTAAGGCTCCAAGGCCTGGTTACCTTTGTGGTGGTGGTAATAATGCTGTATTGCCTATGCATGTTACTTCAATGTTGTATCAGCAAAGCACTGTCATCTTTACTATCGAGCAGACCTGTAACCCAACCACCCTCAAACTACCAGAACCTAGCACTGTCTCAGAAGGTGGCGCACTTACGCCCAATACCCCTTTATGATGAGGTTCTATGAGCAGCAGAATGAGGTGTGACAGGAGATGGGAACCTGGACCCCAGAGTGGAGAACCCTTAACTCAGGAACCGGCACATCACAACACCAATTTCTGCATAAAGTCCAGGTATACATTGGCCTAGAATTATGTTGATGAAAAATTTCAGCCAAATGGGGATTGAAGGGGTTAACCGGGTCAGTGCGAAATTGCTGTGCTTAAGAAAAACAACTGCGAAAAGGTCCAATGATTGAATTATGTGGAAGTGGTGACATGTGACCTCTGTGGTTTTGCAGATGATTGAACAATAACAGGTCAAAAAACTCACTTGATTGATACTGGCCGTTAGGAGATAAGTGAAGTCACAAGATGAGCACCTAATGGCTCCATTGTATAAACTTTGATGTAATTTAAAGAAAGGTCATGCGAAAGTATGAATCATTGTGGTTTGGAGTCATAAATGCTGAGATTTGTAAGCATTCAGAGAGACAGCCAGGGACGAGTTGCCGGAGCTCTAACTGTTCTCCCTGATCAGCTGTTAGATATCTCCGCGGACTGTTTGTATTGTACTGTTGAACAATTTTGTATTTTAAATAAACTGCTCGGCTTTTCACCATTTACAGGCTAGTGTGCAGATTTAATTAATGTTATTCTCCCAACAACACTCACCCCCCCTACCCCACCACTTCACCTTGGCATTACCTCACCCACCCCACCTTGACATTACTTCTCCCCCCTACCCCACCACCTTGACATTACCTCACCACCCCCACCCCACCACTTCACCTTGACATTACCTCACCCCCCCTACCCCACCACTTCACCTTGACATTACCTCACCCCCCCACCCCACCACTTCACCTTGACATTACCTCACCCCCCACCACTTCACCTTGACATTACCTCACCCCCCCTACCCCACCACTTCACCTTGACATTACCTCACCCACCCCACCCTGACATTACATCACCCCCCCACCACTTCACCTTGACATTACCTCACCCACCCCACCCTGACATTACCTCACCCCCCTACCCCACCACCTTGACATTACCTCACCCCCCCTACCCCACCACCTTGACATTACCTCACCCCCCCACCACGTCACCTCGACATTACCTCACCCCCCCCACCACTTCACCTTGACATTACCTCACCCCCCCACCACTTCATCTTGACATTACCTCACCACCTCCTGCTTTCCAACACCCCCTCATATGTCTTGGCAATAATATTAAGTCCAAGCCCAGGGTTTTGGAAAAGGCCTTTAAGTAAAATATTTAATGCAGGCATAAAAAAAAACAAAGATAATCCAGTGCATACATTTGATTATGTAAATGTGAAATATGCCATTTTGGATTTTTTAAAATCTAGTTTAAACACTTATTTTGGAAATTAAGATGACGCAAAAGTGTGAGAGTAATATTAGAGTACGATTATGTACAGAGGGTGTGCACAGGTTAAACATTTTTAATAAGATATAATTAGGCAGGGATAAGTGAACAATTCTTATTCTGTCTGTGGCCTAAGTTAGTGAGCAGGAGACAATAGGAACTGGCGGTGGAGTCGAGACACAGACGAGAAAAATAGAATAAAAGGACAAAACAGAGAAAGAATTTATGGAAAAAAAATCAAGCAAAGAAACTTGGGATTGCAGTGTGTGGTGCAGGACTGTCCCAGCACAGCTCTCGGCCCGGACACCGAGTCCAGCTGTTCCCACCGCGCAAAATACAGATTAATTTGTAAAGTGAGACCCCATTCGGGAAATAAATAAACGTTGATTTTGCAATGCAGATTCAGCATCGAATTGGCCCAATGTTCCGAAAGGCCACACTACAGACTGTAACGATGAATATTGGAGCTCGGAGCAGGACTGAAATGCACTGCGTGTAAGGTGTTCGGAATAGTTTCAGAATAAACAGGAAACCGTGGAAGAGTGGGGTGTCTACTAATTGCCGGGATAAAGCCACCGAGGTCAAAGAGCTTGGGAGAGTTACGGAAGGATGTTCTCCCATTATTGCCAATTAAATGAAACCTGAATGAAATTTGTTTTAATAACACTCTTCCCCGATTAGCGCTGGATTTTCCAGTCCTCTGCTCTCCTCAAACAAATAACCCGATAAATCTCAGCCCTCATAATTTAAAAAGGGAAAGACAAGAAAAAAAGGCCTTGTCGAACAAGAGACTTAGTTGGCTCCGAGCCATTTGGGATTGTAGTAATTCTCCATGCTTACTTAGCGCTGAATGGTGCACAGGACGAGCCCTCGTTAGCTGTATCCAGGGGCAGGCATCGAACGCGCTTCCCTGTGGCTCGGATAGCCTCCGGCTCCTTACAAACTGCAACCCTCTAGCCTCGGACATTGTAGCCCGGGAGCAAGTAATTGATAGAATAATGTAGGCGATCTGGAGCCTCTGGCGCCGGCAACACAGGGCAGCCCCGCAAAGCCGTCTAGAAAAGCACAAACAGCCCTTTACCCAACCGAATAACAAGCAGTCAAAGGTATTTTGGGGTATTCCAAGTCCCCAATCAGCCCCACCCCAGCGCCCTCCCTTCGCTCCCAGACACCTCCCCACCTCCCCCAATCCCAGACACCGCCCCATCCCCAGACACCCACCTACTCCCAGACCCCCCCCACTCCCAGCCCCCATTCCCCCCCACACCCAGCCCCATCCCCCCCCACTCCCAGCCCCCATCCCCCCCCACTCCCAGCCCCCATCCCCCCCACTCCCAGCCCCATCCCCCCCCACTCCCAGCCCGCATTCCCCCCATTCCCCCCCACTCCCAGCCCCCATTCCCCCCCCACTCCCAGCCCCATTCCCCACCCAATCGCAGCCCCATTCCCCCCCCACTCCCAGCCACCATTCCCCCCCCCACTCCCAGCCCACATTCCCCCCCACTCCCAGCCCCATTCCCCCCCCACTCCCAGCCCCATTCCCCCCCCACTCCCAGCCCCATTCCCCCCCCACACCCAGCCGGCATTCCCCCCACTCCCAGCCCCATTCCCCCCCACTCCCAGCCCCATTCCCCCCCCCACTCCCAGCCCCATCCCCCCCCCACTCCCAGCCCCATTCCCCTCCCACTCCCAGCCCCATTCCCCCCCCACTCCCAGCCCCATTCCCCCCCACTCCCAGCCCCATTCCCCCCCACTCCCAGCCCCATTCCCCCCCACTCCCAGCCCGCATTCCCCCCCCACTCCCAGCCCGCATTCCAACCCACTCCCAGCCCGCATTCCCCCCCACTCCCAGCCCCCATTCCACCCCCACTCCCAGCCCGCATTGCCCCCCACTCCCAGCCCCCATTTCCCCCACTCCCAGCCCCCATTCCCCCCCACTCCCAGCCCGCATTCCCCCACCCACTCCCAGCCCGCATTCCCCCACCCACTCCCAGCCCGCATTCCCCCCCACTCCCAGCCCCCATTCCCCCCCCACTCCCAGCCCGCATTCCCCCCCCACTCCCAGCCCGCATTCCCCCCCACTCCCAGCCCGCATTCACCCCCACTCCCAGCCCCCATTCCCTCCCCCACTCTCAGCCCCCAATACCCCCCCACTCAGTCCCCATTCCCCCCCCCACACCCAGAACCCATTCCCCCCACTCGCAGACCCCATTCCCCCTGTAAAGTCTGTCGGTTGTGCAGTAAATAACTTCAGAGACTTTAGAAGTACAAACAAAACAGGTCTTTACTATTCAGAGGTCTGGGCGATTTCTGCCCTAGTTAACGTATCACAACCCTTATATACTGGTGTGGTCACTATCGGTATTACAGTATACATGAGCCAATAGATAGTGCCACCCTAAAGTAGTGCTCTTAAAGGCGAACGGTTACATTCTATAGTTCCCTTAAAGGTAAACGGTTACATACACAACACTCCTCCCTTCCTAGCTTATTACTTACAGAATCCCGTTAAACATACAATCTTCAACTTTATATAAACAGTTTGCAGATATACTCTCGATGGAGTCAACGTCATATAACAATTTACAGATATACTCTCAATAGAGTCAACGTCATATAACAGTTTACAAACATACTCTCAGTGGAATCAGTTTACAGGTTCAGTCTCTGTGGGAACAGTTCATAAATTCAGTCTCTGGTATTAATTCGTTCCAGACAGCATCCTCCATAGCCTTTGTTTTTAACAGCTTGTACTTTCGTCCTGTTGAACCAGCAGTGCGGACTTATACAACCCACTGGCTGTCTTGATAATGTCCCTGGATTTTTTTTACAAATTTAGCACCTTTCGTAGTGTTCGGACTGAGGTAGTAGAAGTAATAATATTTTAAACAGTTATTATTTTCTGCTTCTTCTTTTTCTTTTCTGCCTTTTTGAAACTCTCCGAGCTCTTTTCCCAGCTGCCATCTGTAGCGCCACCAACTCTCTATGTTCCTTAGACCTTAAGTGCTTCCTCAGGATTTCAGCACTTTGGGAGTTCCCATCACAATTTGGGCAGACCACATCCTCATAACATTCGGTGTCACTCAACAGGTCAAAACCCTTCTTCAAGCAATCATATTCATCCTGCTCTTCCTCGGATGTCTGCCCTTCCTTCCCTCCTGGCCTCATTTGTGCGTTCAATCCTTTCCCTTCCTTCAGGGATTTCGTTATCAGGCTATTTAATCCTTCTACTGAAGTAGCTGTTTCCCCATTCTCCTGTTCCCCTGGACGTAATTCAGCGTACTCCTCCATTTCATCCATCATTTTCTCCAATGCTTTCATCTTCTCTTCCTCTTGTACTTTGGCTTCCAGTGCTTGGATAAGTTGCGCCTCGATGCTCTCTAGCTCATGTTCAGGGCCCATTCCCAGTTGAAACTGTTCTTCAAGTCGGTCAACCTCGGTAATTGCCGCCTCATATTTGTCTTGGGCTTCCTTCCATATTTTTATGAGTTCTGCCATGTCTTTCACCTCTACATCCTCATCTATGTATGGAACTTCTACCGATGAGTCTGTCTTGGCCCTGAGCTCCTCAAGAATTTCCTGCAGCCTTTGGACTTCTTGCTCATGTTCAACCTTTAGTTGCTCATATACTTCCAACGAAACTAGCTTTTCGGAGGTTGCTGAGTTAACCCCCTCCAGAATTGTAGTCTGGGCCTGTTCATACTGTTTTTTCAACTTCTCGCACTCTGCTTGTAAGGAGTCGTAGAGAAGAACTGGAATAAAATCCTGGCTTCCTGAAGATTCCTCTTCATTTGTTTCTTTCGCAATTTCCTGTTGGAGTTCAGCCAAGGCTGCTATGCTATCTGCCTCTCGAAGTCTCACTGCCATCAACTCTTCTTTATTCTTGCAGTCCATCTCAGCCATTTCCCGTTTACTTTCATTTAACTGAGTGAGTAGTCCCTTATTTTGGGCTGAGAGATATTGCACCTTCTCATGTAGACCCTTGCACTCCTTCTCTGCTTGACATAGCTGATTACCGCTGATTTGGTTCTGCGTTTCAAGTTCCAACATCCTTTGCTTAGCTTCTTTCAGTTTCGCCCCTACAAGCTCCTCTTGCAACATGGCCACATTATTCTCATCAGGTAAAGAAGCGTTTCTCTTTTCCATGTCCACGATTTGTTTCTGCATCTCCTTAAGAGCACCCTGTGATTCAACTTCTCTTAACTTTGCCTGCACTAGCTCCGTCTCTAATTGCAGAACAAAATCCTCAGTGCAGCGTGATTTGCCCTTCTGCTGTATCTCTAGATCATGCAAATATTCTAACCCCTGAACATCATCAGGGAGATGTGATCGGTAATTGGTCACGATGGCTCTATGGTCGCTCTCTGCTTGAGCCAGTAGGTTCTTTTGTCTTTCCAGACTCTCCCATTCGGTGTCATAGAACTTTTTCATTGTTTTCATCTCTTGTACGAGGCGGTAACTTAATTGTTCTAATTGTTGTTGTACTTTGAAATAGCGTTGAGTTCGAGCCTGGTGTTCCTCCGTAATGCATATGTCTGTAGCTTGAACAGACTCAGAATTCTCTGCCTTTATGCACGCCATCGATTTTCCAACCTTAGTCTGTGAGTTAATGTTAACCTTGTTTTTCATACATAAGCTGGACTTATCGTCTTCCGGCTCAGAGTCTGAGCTGCTTGTCTGCACCGAGTCCTCACTCGTCATTGCTTGTCGGTAGTGCCATTCCATGTCTATTTTCTTGATCCACTCCCATCCTAGAAGTGGTGGTCCTCCCTCAGGTAGTACGTACAAATTCATTCTTGGGTGTACTTTACCCCTATCTCTCACCTTGACTCTTATTTTCCCCATGGGGTATACGCGATGCCCCGTGTATGTCTGTAATATGAACTTGGTATTTCTTAAGGGTATGTGAGAGAATAGTCGGTCGTAGTCCTTTTGGTTGATGACTGATATAGCTGATCCCGTGTCCAGCTCCATTCGTACTTGGACTCCAGCTATTTTTAGTGTGACCCAGATCGTCTGTAGATCAGTTACTTTACCCACATTGTGGATTCTCAGACTATCCAACTCCTGGCTGTTTGGGTCTGAGTCTGAATTTTGTTCGTCTGAACTCTTTTCAGCCACCTGATGCACCTTGTTGTACTTTTCTTGTGGTGGTGGCTTCCTTTGTTTGTTGGTCTTCTTTCTGGACCTGCATACCTTCGCGATGTGACCCAGTTTGCCACATTTCTTGCACTCTTGATTCTTAAACCAGCACTGATTCTGGTCGTGCGTTGTCTTTCCACATTGGTAGCATTTGGAAATGCTTGCAGTCATTTGGTCCACCCCGAGTGCCGCCGCCTTTAGCTGCATTTCCGCCGTTCCTTTCACTGCGGCTTCGTGCGATGAAGCTATGAGGACAGCCCTGTCCAGTGTGAGGTCGTTTTCCTCCAGAAGTCGCTTCTGCGTTCCTTCTTTGGCCAAGCCGCATACGAACTTGTCCCGCAGCGCCTCTGTCAAATTCCCTCCAAACTGGCAGTATTTCGCTAGCTTACGCAGTTCGACTAAGTATTCCGCATTGCTTTCATCTTGCCTCTGGGTTCTGGCGTAAAATTTAAATCGTTCAGCCAGCATCAACGGTGTGGGGTTCAAGTGATCCTTCAACACTGTTACGATCTCTTCGAAGGTCTGGTCCATTGGTTTAACTGGTGCTATTAGATGTTTCAAAAGCCCGTATGTTTTTGCTCCCATCGAATTTAACAAAGTTATTGCCTTGTTGTCATCCTCAATTTCGTTGGCTACGCAATATATTTCTATGCGTTCCACATACGTGGCCCAGTCTTCTATTTCTGCATTAAAGTCATTAATATTTCCTCGCTTAGGCATCTTCTTCTCTTTTTGAGAACAGTACAAGTATTACTTTACTTATTATTAATTTTCTTCTCTCTTCTTGAGAACACACCAGCCTTTCTGAAAAATCTTATTACTTTTCTGAAATTCTTAATAATTTCCAAGATGGCGGTTTCCCGCTTCTTCCTTCTTCTTCAGCGGTTTTCCCCAAAAAATGGCGGCTTTCCCGCGCTTCTCGCTCTCCCCGCCCACTTCAATGGCGGTTTTCCCGTGCTTGGCGGTCTTCACCCGGTCCCCCGACGCCGTCTGTCAGCCCGAGTGCGGCCCTTATCTATAATGCGATCGCTGGATCGCGAAGCGGCTGCCGGCCCTTATCTGTAGATCCGATCGCTCTCGCGGCTCTCGGCCCTTATCTGGAGATTCGATCGCTGGCTTGCAACGCCTCCCGCTCGGCTCTGGCTCCCCCGCTCGTGCGGCTCTCGGCTCTGACACTCCCGCGCCTACTCGCAGGCTCAGCGCTTCGTGGCAGCGGTTGCTGCATGGCTTCTCACATTGCCCGCGGTCCGGCTGTCACCCGACGCCGTTGGATCCGAATGCTTTGCCCTTCTCCTCCAAATACTTCTACCCCGTTTTTTTTTTTTAATTTATTTGTTTTAACTACTCACAGTCTCTTCGGCCGCCTTGTTTTAGGCTGATTGGCTTGCTCAAGATGTGGTAGCAGGGTAATCTGTGCCTGTTGCTGCCGCAGCTTTGCTGTTAATCTTCCAGCTTCCAGTAAGTACTATACTTTTAGTAGACGGAGCCTCGTGTTTTCTTTTTGAAGCTCTCTGCTACTGGTTAGTCTTGCCGCAGGGTACGATCGGACTCGTCGCCACTGTAAAGTCTGTAGGTTGTGCAGTAAATAACTTCAGAGACTTTAGAAGTACAAACAAAACAGGTCTTTACTATTCAGAGGTCTGGGCGATTTCTGCCCTAGTTAACGTATCACAACCCTTATATACTGGTGTGGTCACTATCGGTATTACAGTATACATGAGCCAATAGATAGTGCCACCCTAAAGTACTGCTCTTAAAGGCGAACGGTTACATTCTATAGTTCCCTTAAAGGTAAACGGTTACATACACAACACCCCCCACTCCCAGATGCCATTCCCCCCACTCTCAGACCCCATCCCCCCCACTCCCAGACCCCCATCCCAGAACCCCGCCTCCCAGAAACCCAACTCCAAGACCCCCACCTCCCACACCCGCATTCCCCCCTCCCAGACCCTCATTCCCTCCTCCCAGACCCCCATTCCCCCCTCCCAGACCCCCTCCCAGACCCCCATTCCACCCCTCCCAGACCCCCATTCCCCCCCCAGACCCCCATTCCCCCCTCCCAGACCCACATTCCCCCCCTCCCAGACCCCCACTCCCCCCTCCCAGAACCCCATTCCACCCCTCCCAGACCCCCATTACCCCCTCCCAGACCCCAATTTACCCCCTCCCAGACCCCCATTCACACCGTCCCAGACCCACATTCACCCCGTCCCAGACCCCCATCCCCCCCCTCCCAGACCCCCATCCCCCCTCTCCTGGACCCCCATCCCGCCCCCCTCCCGGACCCCCATCCCCACCCTCCCGGACCCCCATCCCCCCCTCCCGGACCCTCTCCCAGAACTCCAGCTCCTCATTCACCCACTCCCAGACCCCCATTCACCTCGTCCCAGACCCCCATCCCCCCATCCCAGACCCCCATCCCCCCCTCCTAGACACCCATCCCCCCCCTCCCGGACCCCCATCCACCCCCTCCCGGACCCCCATCCACCCCCTCCCGGACCCCCTCCCGGAACCTCACCTCCCAGAAACCCACCTCCCAGACCCCCACCTCCCAGACCCCCCATTCCCCCCTCCCAGACTCCCATTCCCCCCCTCCCAGACACCCATTCCCCCCCTTCCAAACCCTCATTTCCCCCCATCCCAGACCCCCATTCACCTCCTCCCAGACCCCCATTCACCCCCTCCCAGAGCCCCATTACCCCCCTCCCAGACTCCCATTCCCCCCCGCCCAGAGCCCCGATCCCAGACCCCATTCCCCCCCTCCCAGACCCCCATTCCCCCCCTCCCAGACCCCCATTCCCCCCTTCCAGACCCCCCTCCCAAACGCCCATTACCCCCCCTCCCAGACTCCCATTCCCCCCCTCCCAGACCCTCCCTCCCAGACCCCCATTCCCCCCTCCCAGATCCCCCTCCCAGACCCCCATTCCCCCCTCCCAGGCGCCCCCTCCCAGACCCCCATTCCCCCCCTCCCAGACCCCCATTCCCCCCTCCCAGACTCCCATTCCCCCCCCTCCCAGACCCCCATTACCCCCTCCCGGACCCCCATTCCCCAACTCTCAGACCCCCGTTCCCCCACTCCCAGACACCCATTCCCCCCGTGCCAGACCACCATTCCCCCCCCGAGACCCCCCTCCCAGAACCCCATTCACCCCCTCCCAGACCCACATTCACCCCCTCCCAGACCCCCATTCACCCCCTCCCTGACCTCTGTTAGAATAAAATTTTGCTGGACAAGATTGCTGGACAAGATTTTGCTGTAAAAGACACAAACAACAAATTCGCTGACTGGGACTAATTGAATCACTGCACAGTGAGACATGCCATGCTTACGCATGGCTGGAACAAAGTTCGCCTCGTGCCCTGACTGGGACTAATTGGATCACTGAGTTCTAACAAGGTTCACTGGTATCCTATCATCGAACTAATCACATTCCGCCGGGGAACAAGACGGAACGAAGACCTGAAGAGGCAGAATTGGCAACACAAGTGTGTAAACTCCTGACTGGAGGAAAATAACAATATGCGCTAATAAACTAATTGATTGGATGAATGTAAATGATCTAAAACCAACTTCTTGGAATTGTATATAAGCTCGGCACGTACTACAATTGGGGAGAAGGTGCTCTCGCAGACCGCGTGGTTGCAGACTCTTCTCCCAGAGCTCTGTCATTTAATAAAGTTGTTTCTCTTACTCAAAGTCTAGTTTCCGAGGAATCATTTTTCCTACAACAAATTGGCGCTGCGAGCAGGGTGCCACGGAGCTGAACAGTCATTCGAATCAGTGACCAGGGTGAGTAGTCAGATTTTTGACCGCCCATAAATCAGAAACACTCGACAAGGCGACTGAACGGCGAAGCAGCACCAAAACGAATCTGGGACACAGGCTGAGTGGGTAAGAGGCACTACTTGATTTGTATTTGTGTATTTGTATTTGTGTATTTGTATTTGTGTAATAGTAACTAAGAAAAACCTCGGACCAGGAGAACACTTGTCTCAGACACCTAGCCTCAGGCCGGTTGTTAAGAGGGCAAATGCCCCACGTGAAGGCCAGGGCCATGAAGTTGGTGCCGAGACTCCAAGGTGTTCTAAAGTCGTGATACTAGTCGAGTACGGTTAACATTTTTCTGCATTATATCGTATTGCTAAGTGAACTAGGAGATATTAGTGTCGGTGTTGTAGGACCCTGATCAGGTAAACAGACACCGGGGAGGGGTAGAAACCCCGTCCAACAAGCAAGCATTACACGTCCGGGCAGTTTTGAGAGAAAGACAAACCCGGACCTCTGAGAACGCTGGCATAGAGTGCGACAAGAAGCTCGGGTATTCTCGGAAGGAAAGAATAGGGGGGCTCTCTAAGGAACAGATCTCCAGACATGAAGGAACGATCGGTGAAGCAGTGGCGATGTCAGGTGAGGAAGTTAAGAGGGGACCTTCGGGCTCCCTCACATATTCTTATATGACAAATCGACAGTCGTTAATTAAGAAGATGCAGAAAGACAGTTGGGATGTGTCACAGACTTTAGAACTCCAGAGAAGCTGGTTGACTAAACAGACAAAGGATAAAACCAAGAAGGCAGGAGTGTTATTAGTACACCAACTAGCAGGACTCATTGAACAAGTAAACGTAATAAAGAAAGTTGCACAAGACAAAGTACAGATGGTTACGGAACTAGAGACAAAGGCGAAATGTCAAGCAAAGATTATAAAGGAATTGGAGTGTAAGGTATACGAGGGGGGGCGAATGGAGACCTGTCCAGTCATCACCTCCCTTCCCCATATTACAGTGCAGAACCAACAGCCCCTGCAGGCGAGGGGGACGTTGAAATAGTCGAGATGGCTCCTGTGAGTCGGGGCGGGACATTGGCTAATCCCACCGCCAGTTACAATCCATTCACTCCCGGGGAAAGACAACAGATCATGACCGTCTTAGGAAAACTCCAGCCCCGGAGCCAGAATGTTGAATTCTGGACAGAACTTAACGCCGTCTGGGTAGGGCACCAGTTGCACCTAAGGGATATTCACCAATTGGTCCTAGCAGCCTGCCCTGCAGACAAGTGGCGACTTGTGGCAGGCGGGCATGCAGTTCAACCCGCTCAAGGCTACAGCGGAGGGCGTTGGACACACGCGGTAGCCCTCACTGACGAAATGGACGCCCAACAGCTGGCATTTGCCCTTTTTAAGACAGAAGTCCAGAGGGTCCTAGGTGATTCCCCCATGAATTGGAATAGAATCACAACAACCAAACAACAAAAGGGTGAGGGAGCGTCAGAATATGGAGAACGATTATTCAATATCTACCAAGATAGCTCGTGCCAACAAAATGCCATTAGGATGGACCTGGACTTTATACAGGCATTTAAGGATAGCTTGTCACCCAGACACCAAGGCATCATTAAGATGGGGGTAGTAACCACCAGAAACTATGATGACCTGGTAGAATGGGCTAGTGGGGTAAATGGAAGTGGGATGGAGGATAAGGATAAGGATAAGGTTAAGGTAAAGCAAGAGATGGTAGCAGCCATGACTAATTGGGAATCTGGAACCCGACCCAAGAAAGGACCATGCCACAACTGTGGAAAGATGGGCCACTTTGCAAAAGAATGCAAAGGGAAGAAAGTTGACAAACAGTGCAATTATTGCGGAAAACGGGGGCACCTAGAGGCCGCCTGTTACGGAAAACACGGCAGGCCTAGTGAGGGGCAAAACACCCTAACCGCCGAAGAATATAAGGAATGGCAGGAATATAAGCGTAGTAGTTGATGTCCGGTGGCCCCCATAAAAGGTAAAAGGGAGGGGAGAATTTATGTGTCTGCACTAGTAGGGGGCCGACAATGTGAAATGCTGGTGGACACAGGCGCATCAGTTTCCGTCACTAACATCCCCCTCCCCACGACTAGCAAGTCAATTCTCCTGCGAGGACTCAATGGCACTAAAGTGCCAGCTCACTTGAGCACCACGCAGCTGGTGGAAATCGATAATGTATACCTCCCCATGAAATTCTATGTGCGTAAAAATAATGAAGGTACAATATAATGAGGGAGTACAAAGCAATAATTGATTGTGGCAAAGGAAGGTTAACATGACCAAAGGCGGATGGCCGTAAGGAAAAGATTAGACAACTGGCAAATAACATTGGCATCCTTGGGGTGGCCACCGTAACTACCAGGGACTGGCACAAAGATACGAGAGGATACGGAGCCATTTGTGATTCCGTGATTGGGGTATGGGCTGAAACAAAGTTAGATACAGTAAAAGCTAGTATCGACCCTATTAAGATTCCCGGACCAGAACACAAATCCCACCGCCAGTACCCAATAAAGGCGGAGGCCAGGAAGGCAGTCGTGGAGATAGTGAAGGGGCTAGTAGAAAGGGATATCCTGAGGGAAACCACGAGCACTACTAATTCCCCCACAAGGCCAGTAGAGAAACCTGATGGGAGCTATAGGTTGACTATAGACTATACGGCCCTCAACAGGGTCACTTCTAAATTACACCCCATCGTTGCCAGCCCCTCAACAATTTTGAATGGGCTATCCCCTGAACAGAAGATATTCACCGTTTTAGACATAGCTAATGGATTCTGGGCACTCCCATTAGATCCGGAATCACAAGAGAAATTTGCATTCACAGTAGGGGATAAACAATATACGTGGACCCGATTGCCACAGGGATTCCATAATAGCCCAGCTATTTTTCACTGCATCATGAGTGATATCCTAAAACAGATAGAAGTACCTAAAGGAAGCACTATTTTGCAGTATGTCGACAACATACTAATAGCCTCGGAAACGAAGGCAGACCATCTGGCAACCCTATATTTAGTACTAAGGGCCCTAGAGACGGCTGGCCTCAAGGTAAGCCCTAAAAAAGCACAGATAGGAAAAACTCAGGTCCTATACCTGGGACATCTAATCTCCCAAGGACTTAAAGAAATGCCACAGGACAGGAAACATGCTGTCCAGGGCATGCCGAGACCCGTAACAGTACGCGGAGTCAGGAAGGTACTGGGGCTCTTTAATTACAGTCGAAATTTTATCCCGGGGTTCGCTAAATTAGCAGAACCTATACAAAGATTAGTGAAAGGGGGTAAACCCGCGTTGGAACCGATAGATTGGGGACCGGAACAAGAGGAAGCTTATACTCAACTAAAGTCTGAGCTAGTATCAGCCCCAGGGCTAGGACTGCCAGATATGAGTAAGGACTTCCACATACATTGCAACAATGAAGAAGGGTTTTACACAGCAGTAGATACTATTCCACAGCGGAGGGACCGGTAGTTACAGGGCTCTCCCGGTGCATAGCTGCATTGGATTGTGCGGCTTGGGCAGTAAAGGTTAGTGAGCCGATAGTAATGACAGGAAACATTATATTGCACACTAAACACACTCTGGTAGAGATGCTGAATACCGGGAAATTAAGATCCGTCTTGAACATGAGACGTGCCAAGTGGGAGGCCGTCCTCCTCCCTCCGAGTAAAGCAGTAACCATTGTTAGAGACACAGGGGAGAACCCGGCAGAAGGAATACTGGGAACTGGGGAGCCCCACAACTGTGGGGGTGTAGATATGAACCTGGAAGAAGATAGAATAAAAGACACCACTTTAGCGACAGCGGAAGGGACGTTGTACGTAGATGGTTCACGCAAGTATACAGATGGGCTGCCCCAAACGGGGTGGGCAGTGGTTAATGGCGAATTAAAAACCGTAGAGTCAGGATGGATTGATGGAGGCCTATCGGCCCAAGTAGCAGAGCTAGTGGCTCTCACCAGGGCACTAGAGTTGTCAGATAATAAAATCGTGAACATTTACACAGATAGTAGGTATGCCTTTGGGGTGGTCCACGATTATATGACTGCATGGGGTAGGAGGGGATTCATTACTACGGGAGGCAATCCCATAAATCACCAGCTGAGGATAGAAGCCCTCCTAGAAGCTAGCGACAAACCCCAACAGGTAGCAATAATTAAGATTAAGACACACCAGAGAGAACCGGACCGGACTAGCCCGGACTGGTTAAATCACCAGGGGAACCAGGCTGCGGACCAAGCAGCACAAAGGGCGCTAGAGCAAGAAAGGATCGAAGAAGTACCAATAGCCGCTGTGAGCAGCTCCGAGGATGAGATAAGTATTGACGAACTCCATGAGGACACCTCCGACGTCGAAAAATGTACGTGGGAAGAACAAGGCGCAAAGCAGGGAAGTGATAATGTCTGGCGAAAGGATAACAGGGTAATGGCCCCCAAGTGCATTCAAAATACGCTATTAGAACTCCACCATGGGCTTGTACACTCAGGGAGAGAAGCAATGATGGGAAGCCTCAGCAAAGAATGGTGGTGGAAGGGGATGGGAAGAGATATCGCGAGATACTGCCATCGATGTATCACCTGTGCGCAGTATAACCCTGGGCGACCCATAAAGGTCAAAATGGGACATCAACCAAGGCCACGAGGGCCCTGGGAGCATATACAAATAGACTTCACAGGTCCCCTTCCACCGTCACACGGCAAAACATACTGCCTCGTGGTCATAGACCAATTCACCCACTGGGTAGAGGCTTTCCCCATGCGAAATTGCACCGCTTTGACGGTTGCCAGAGTCTTAGCTGAAGAAGTAATCCCCAGGTGGGGAATACCAATTCAAATGGACTCTGATCAAGGTACTCACTTTACCGGGAGTATCATAAAAATGGTATGCCAATTAATGGGAATTAAACAAAAATTCCACATCCCATACCACCCTCAAAGTTCGGGCATGGTGGAACGAATGAACCGAACCCTTAAAAATGCATTGGCAAAGGCAATGCAGACGTCGGGGAAAACCTGGACTGAAGTATTGCCCATTATCATAATGAAGCTGCGAGCCACTGAAAACCGAACGACAGGCTTGACCCCTTATGAATTGATGACAGGAAGGGCGATGCAATTGCCAGAAGGCATCATAACAGGTGGGGCTGATGTAGGCCCTTTAAAAGATAGACTAAAACGATATGTTCTGGAACTTAGCACTCAATTAAAGGAGATGCGAAAGAATGTCCGCGATAATCAGAGGACAAGGATCGGGCACAAGAGCTCACAATGACGGCTTATGTTCCCTCAGCGGGTAGTAAAGTCATGGTGAAAACTCTGCCCAGCAAACCAGGGTTCGCCCCGAAATGGAGTGGGCCATATGAAATCATAATCAGTGGGGATACCTGTGCCTGTCTAGACATAAGGGGTAAAGGAGTATGGAAGCATTGGACACAATTGAAAGTATATAAAGACAACTGACTGGTTACTTTCTGAATCTGTTTTACAGGTGATCTGCATACCCTTTGTCATAAAATTCCTGTAAAGACTGGACTATAGTGATATATTAATTATGTTTAGAGTATTATGGGTAATGGCGTTATTTCATATTGTCACGGGAAGCGCGGTACCCCATTTACGTAAAAAGCGAGGATTGCCTGTAAATACCTTTCTGTATATGTCATATGTCTATGCGAAAAAAATGGGCCAAAGCTCCTGCTGGGTGTGCGCCCATGTGCCCACCCATACGGGAGGAGGAATCCCATTAAGGCCTATCCCCTTTAAGGTAGAGGAGATGGTAGGGTGGTTATTATACTCTAATACCACCTGGATTAAGGAGGATACCATACAAACCCAAAATAGCTTGAATCCAGATCAGCTGGAACATGAGTGGAAACAGGTAGGGTATAACCCCACGAACTTTAAAGAATGGTTTCATCCCCAGTACGATAATCAAAGGTATCCAGAAGAGCTATTAGTCAGCACAGGGGGAAAACTAAACAATGCAAGGGGGGAAGTCTGCTTGGTAAACTATGACGAGACAGGGTTAGTGGTTGGATGGAGTAAGTGCAAGTATAATTACACTTTAACCAAAACCAGTACTAAACCACCAGGTGCCCTAGAATGGCCCGACGTGGGAACGTTTAATTTATCCGAAGTGCTGAACCGGACTAGCAATCTACCCTGGAGGGGAATACCTGGGATCATGTACCAACTTTGGAACAAATTTGAGGCCTATAATAATACCTATTTCATTTGCGGATATAAGGCGTATCCCTGGCTTCCATGAACCTGGACTGGGTCATGCTATGTAGGATACGTAGTACCATACATCCATTATTTATTCCCTAACCCACCACTACGGGTACCAGTTGTTATGGCAACCAGCCAAGCGTGTTAAGAGAGCTAATACGGAAACCAAAAGATTCTGGGCTATAGCATTCCCCTGGTACGGAACAGGAAAAATAGCAAGGGAATCCATAAACATGGCAGCAGCGCTCGAACAAATAGCCAACGATACGTCTGAGTCCCTGAGAGAAATGAGTGCCGAAATGGTGGCGATTCGGACCACCACCTTACAGAATAGGATAGCCCTAGATTATCTGTTGGCGGCGCAAGGAGGCACCTGTGCCCTGATCGGGACAGACTGCTGTACATATGTCCCAGATAGCTCCAAGAATATCACGAGCCTAGCAAATCATATCCAAGAAGAAATAAAGAAGCTCCATCAACCCACAAGCACAGGGTGGCTTGATTGGTTGCTAGTGAAAACCGAGAGGGGAGCATGGATGATGCAAGGGATAATAATAATAGTTGTAATTTGTATGTTGATGTGTTGTGCGCTGAGCCTTATAAAGTTGTGTTGCCAAACTGCTATGAAAACCGTGATGCCGATCACCTCTATCGAGGAGGAACACACCAACCTGCTACCAAGGGACGAAGAACACCAATACGACACTGTCAAAGGAACAAGCGAACCCCCGGACATAAGCCAATGGCTGTAAGCACTGACGAAAGGGGGACCGAGGATGGTCATCTGGGAGCAAATGAATCGTGCTCCAGGACCAAGAGGAGGGATTGTTAGAATAAAATTTTGCTGGACAAGATTGCTGGACAAGATTTTGCTGGAAAAGACACAAACAACAAATTCACTGACTGGGACTAATTGAATCACTGCACAGTGAGACATGCCACGCTTACGCATGGCTGGAACAAAGTTCGTCTCGTGTCCTGAGTGGGACTAATTGGATCACTGAGGACTAACAAGGTTCACTGGTATCCTATCATCGAACTAATCACTTGTATCCTATTATAGAACTAATCACATTCCGCTGGGGAACAAGACGGAACAAAGACCTGAAGAGGCAGAATTGGCAACACAAGTGTGTAAACTCCTGACTGGAGGAAAATAACGATGTGCGCTAGTAAACAAATTGATTGGATGAATGTAAATGATCTAAGACCAACTTCTTGGAATTGTATATAAGCTCGTCACGTACTACAATCGGGGAGAAGGTGCTCTCATAGACCACGTGGTTGCAGACTCTTCTCCCAGAGCTCTGTCATTTAATAAAGTTGTCTCTCTTACTCAAAGTCTAGCTTCCGAGGAATCATTTTTCCTACACCTCCATTCCTGCCCCTCCCAGACCCCCATTCCCCCCTCCTAGACCCCCATTCCCCCCCTCCCAGACCCCCATTCACGCCGCTCCCAGGCCCCCATTCACCCCCCTCCCAGACCCCCATTCACCCCCTCCCAGACTCCCATTCATCCCCCTCCCAGACCCCCATTCACCCACCTCCGAGACCCCCATTCAACCCCCTCCCAGACCCCCATACACCCCACTCTCAGACTCACATTCATCCCCCTCCCAGACCCCCATTCACCCCCCTCCCAGACCCCCATTCAGCCCTCTCCCAGACCCACATTCACCCCCCTCCCAGATCCCCATTCCCCCTCCCAGACACCCATTCCCCCCTCCCAGACCCCCATTCCCCCTTCCCTGGCTCGCATTCCCCCCTCCCAGACACCCATTCCCCACCTCCCAGACCCCCATTCCCCACCACCCAGATACCCCTCCCACACCCCCATTCCCTAGATCCCCAATCCCCCCTCCCAGACCCCAATTCCCCCCTCCAAGACCCCCATTTCCCCCTCCCAGACCTCCTCCCAGAAACCCACCTCCCAGAACCCCACCTCCCAGACCCCCATTTCCCCCTCCCAGACACCCATTCCCCCCTCCCATACCCCCATTCCCCCCTCCCAGACCCCATTAGCCCCCTCCCAGACCCCCATTAGCCCCCCTCCCAGACCCCCATTAGCCCCCCTCCCAGACCCCCATTCCCCCCTGCCAGACCCCCATTCCCCCATTCCCAGACCCCCATTCCACCCCCTCCCAGACCCACATTCCACCCCCTCCCAGACCCCCATTCCACCCCCTCCCAGACCCACATCCCCCCCATCCCAGACCCCCATTCCCCCCTCGGTGACCCCCATTAGACCCAATCACAGACCCCCATTAGACTCCCTCCAAGACCCCTATTCCCCCCCTCCCAGACCCCCATTCCCCTCCTCCCAGACCCCCATTCCTCCCCTGCCAGACCCCCATTCCCCCCCTCCCAGATCCCCATTGCCCCCTCCCAGACCACCATTCCCCCCTCCCAGACCCCCATTAGCCCCCATCCCAGACCCCCTTTAGCCCTCATCGCAGACCCCCATTCCCCCCTCCCAGACACCCCCTCCCAGAACCCAATTTACCCCCCTCCCATACCCCAATTTACCCCTCTCCCAGACCTCCATTTCCCCCACCCAGACCCCGATTTCCCCCCTCCCAGACCCCCATTTCCCCCCTCCCAGACCCCGATTTCCCCCCTCCCAGATCCCCATTCCCTCCTCCCAGACCCCCATTACCCCTCCCAGACCCCAGTTTCCCCCTCCCAGACCACCATTTCCCCCCCTCCCAGACCCCCATTTCCCCTCTCCCAGACCTCCATTTTCCCACGCCCAGACCCCCATTCCCCCCTCCCAAAACCCCATTCCCCCTCCCAGACCCGTATTCCCCCCCCTGCCAGGCCCCCATTCCCCCCTCCCAGACCCCATTCCCCCCCCAGAACCCCATTCCCCTGCTCCCAGACACCATTACCCCCTCCCTGACCCCCATTCCCCAACCCCTCCCAGACCCCCAGTCCACACTCAGACCCCCAAATCCCCCCTCCCAGACCCCCAAATCCCCCCTCCCAGACCCCCAAATTCCCCGCTCCCAGACCCCCCTTTCCCCCCCTCCCAGACCCCCCAGTCCTCCCTCCCAGATCTCCCCATTCCCCCCTCCCAGACCCCTCCATTTCCCCCCTCCCAGACCACCCCATTTCCCCCCTCCCAGACCAACCCATTCCCCCCCTCCCAGGACCCCCGTTCCCCACCTCCCAGACCCCCCCATTCTCCCCCTCCCAGACCCCCATTCACCCCTCCCAGACACCCCCATTCCCCCCCTCACAGACCCCACCATTCCCCCCCTCCCAGAACACCCCCTCCCAGAACCGCCATTCCCCCCCTCCCAGAACCCCCCAATCCCCCTCTCCGAGACACCCCATTCACCCCCTCCCAGACCCTCCCCATTCCCCCATCCCAGAGCCCCCCATTCCACCCCGCCCAGACCCACCCATTTCCCCTCCCAGACACCCCCATTCACCCCCTCCCAGACCCCCCACATTCCCCCCTCCCCACCCCCCCAACCCTCCTAACAACCCCCATTCCCCCTCCCAACCCCCCACATTCCCCCCTCCCAGACCCCCCCATTCCTCCCTTCCAGACCCCCCCATTCCCCCCTCACAGTCTCCGGCATTCCACCCTCCCAGACCACCCCATTCCACCTCTCCCAGACCCCCCCATTCCCCCCTCTTCCCCCTCTCCCAGACCCCCCCATTCCCCCCTCCCAGACCCCCCCATTGCCCCCTCCCAGACCACCCATTCCCCCCCTCCCGGACCCCCATTCCACCCCCTGCCTGACCTCCATTAGACCCCCTTCCGGAGCCCCATTCCCCGCCCCTCCCAGACCCCCATTAGAACCCCTCCCGGACTCCCATTAGCCCCCCTCCCGGACCCCCATTTGACCCCCTCCTGGACCCCCATTAGGCCCCCTCCCGGACCCCCATTAGACCCCCTCCCAGACCCCCATTAGACCCCCTTCCAGACCCCCATTATTCCCCCTCCCAGACCCCCATTAGACCCCCTTCAAGACCCCCATTCCCCCCTCCCAGACCCCCATTCCCCCCTCCCAGACACCAATTCCCCCCCACCCAAAGCCCCATTCTCCCCTCCCAGATCCCCATTCCCCCCTCCCAGACACCCATTCCTCCCCCCTCCCAGACCCTCATTCCCCCCTCCCAGACCCCCATTCCTCCCCCCTCCCAGACTCCCATTCCGCCCTCCCAGACCCCCATTCACCCCCCTCCCAGACCTCCATTCTCCCCCCTCCCAGACCACCATTCTCCCCTCCCAGACCCCCATTTCCCCCCTCCCAGACCCCCATCCACCCCCTCCCAGACCCCCATCCACCCCCCTCCCAGACCCCCATTCACCCCTCCCAGACCCCCATTCCTCCCCGCTCCCAGACCCCCATTCACCCCTCCCAGACCCCCATTCACCCCCCTCCCAGACCCCCATTCCCCCCCTTCCAGACCCCCATCCACCCCCCTCCCAGACCCCCATTCCCCCCACTCACCCGCATCCCACCCCTCCCAGACCCCCATTACCCCCCTCCCAGACCCCCATTCCCCCCCAGCCTCCATTCCCACCACGTCCCAGCCCCCATTCCCTCCACATCCCAGCACCCATTCCCCCCACATCCAAGCCCCCATTCCCCCCACATTCCAGCTCCCATTCCAGCTCCCATTCCCCCCACATCCCAGCCCCCATTTCCCCCACATCCCAGCACACATTCCCCCCACATCCAAGCCCCCATTCCCCCCACATTCCAGCTCCCATTCCAGCTCCCATTCCCCCCACATCCCAGCCCCCATTCCCCCCACATCCCAGCACCCATTCGCCTCAATCCCCCCCGAATCCCAGCCCCCATTCCCCCAATCCCAGCCCCCATTCCCCCCCAATCCCAGCCCCCATTCCCCACCAATCCCAGCCCCCATTCCCCACCAATCCCCCCCAATCCCAGCCCCCATTCCCCCCCAATCCACCCCCCAATCCCAGCCCCCATTCCCCCCCAATCCCAGCCCCATTTCCCCCCAATCCCAGCCCCCATTCCCCCCCAATCCCAGCCCCCCAATCCCCCCCAATTCCAGCCCCCCCATCCCTCCTCAATCCCAGCACCCATTTCCCCCAATCCCAGCCCCCATTCCCCCCAAACCCAGCCCCCATTCCCCCCCAATCCCAGCCCACATTCCCCCCCAATCCCAGCCCCCATTCCCCCCCAATCCCAGCCCCCATTCCCTCCCCAATCCCAGCCCCCATTACCCCCCAATCCCAGCCCCCATTCCCTCCCCAATCCCAGCCCCCATTCCCCCCCCAATCCCAGCCCCCATTCCACCCCCAATCCCAGCCCCCATTCTCCCCCCAATCCCAGCCCCCATTCCCCCCAAATCCCAGCCCCATCCCCCCATCCCCCCATCCCAGCCCCCATTCCACCCCCAATCCCAGCACCCATTCCCCCCCAATCCCAGCCCCATTCCCCCCCCAATCCCAGCCCCCATTCCCTCCAATCCCAGGCCCCATTCCCCCCCAATCCCAGCCCCCATTCCCACCCAATCCCAGCCCCCACCCCCCCAATCCCTGCCCCCATTCCCCCCAATCCCAGCCCCCATTCCCCCCCAATCCCAGCCCCCATTCCCCCGCCAATCCGAGCCCCATTCCCCGCCAATCCTAGACCCCATTCCCCCTCAATCCCATCCCCCATTGCCCCCCAATCCCAGCCCCCATTCCCCCCGCAATCCCAGTCCCCATTCCCCCCGCAATCCCAGTCCCCATTCCCCCCGCAATCCCAGTCCCCATTCCCCCTGCAATCCCAGCCCACATTCCCCCCAATCCTATCCACCATTCCCCCCAATCCCATCCCCCATTCCCCCAATCCCATCCCCCATTCGCCCCCAATCCCATCATCCCATCCCACATTACCCCCACAATCCCAGCCCGCATTCCCCCCAATCCCAGCACCATTCCACCAATCTCATCCCGCATTCCCCCCCAATCCCAGCCCGCATTCCCCCCAATCCCAGCCCGCATTCCCCCCAATCCCAGCCAGCATTCCCCCAATCCCATCCCCCATTCCCCCCCAATCCCAGCCCCCATTCCCCCCCAATCCCAGCCCCCATTCCCCCCCAATCCCAGCCCCCATTCCCCCCCAATCCCAGCCCCCATTCCCCCCAATCCCAGCCCCATTCCCCCCCAATCCCAGCCCCCATTCACCCCCTCTCCCAGCCCCCATTCCCCCCCTCTCCCAGCCCTCATTCCACCCCCAATCCCAGCCCCATTCCCCCCCAATCCCAGCCCCCATTCCCCCCCAATACCAACCACCATTCCCACCCTCCCCCAGCACCCCTCTCCCAGACCCCATTGCTCCCCTCTCCCAGCCCCCATTGCTCCCCTCTCCCAGACCCCAT